>NC_064890.1:34545294-36945294 GCF_929443795.1 Astur gentilis | reverse complement strand
GTCAGTGTTAAGCAGAATTAAGGACACAGAAGAGCAGAACAGTAGTTCTGGAGAACAGAATGCCTGTTCTCTCTCCCTCACATCCCATGCACATACACGTAAAACAGCATTAATAGACCACAAGGAGTCTATGGCCAAGGTGCTATAAGGACCAAGGACAGAAGCAGTACTTCAAGTCAAGTATTTATTTTTTTTTAGAGACTACTGCTGTCCCATTACGCAAAAGAAAACCCAAAAAAACCAAATCCACAAAACACCACACCAACCCCCCCCAACCAAAACCCACTTCATTAAAAGTTTTAATATACGATTTAGAAACAATAAATTTAAGCAACAAAGCATGAACTATTTTAATCCTGCTTTATGTAAAACTGCTGTATTTTATATAGTGTTTGCATTTTCAAATACCTAGTTCTTTCTCTGTTTGGTCAGATACAGACTGCAAGTCTTGCTGCTCTGAAGACTGTGCTGGTAATGAAGTTGTCTCTGTTGTGCTTTGACTGACTGTTTCTGCCTCTCCCAACTCTCCTTCAATCATGGTAGTGATACCACGGACAAGATCCAGTAAACAGTGAAATGCCACTGACATGGCATAGCCTTCAGGAATCGTAGGTGGCTCTACTTTGTCCAGCATTTCCAAACTAAAAAAAATGAAAGCATGACAGGCATGTAATAGTACCACTGTGATTAAAAACAGTAACAAAGAACAAGATTCCAAATGAATGTTAAGTACAAACAGGCCCCAAACACTATCCTTCAAGATTTATAGCAATTCAAGAAAAAAAATTCCTTGATTAATCAAGTCATTAAGTAAAAGAGTAAATGAGTCACTATATAAAATAGTAAATGAAAGGGTACAAACCCTGAGCACTGTATTTAGATCTGCAAATAAATATTTTAAAAAATTAACACACGTAAGCAAGCATCACTGAACGAATTATTCTACTTATATTATTATTTTACTTCAAGCCACTGCAACAGAACCTATTCAGAACACAAGGACATAGGAACAACAGAGGAAATAGGTCAGGAAGTCATGACACTGTCAACATAGTTATAACAAATTGAGAACAATCAGATGTTCCATTATTATCTTTGAGTCCATATGACCAGAAAAGCCTGTCATAGCTAGATAATATATGACCAAATATTCATCACCTACATGCATAGGTAAACAATGGAAGATATTTGTACAAAGAGTAAATGTCTACATGATTCACTGCTGAAAACCATTCAATTAAAACATCACTATGCTGGAACTGCAGCCTCATTGCTGCTTTTCTTCATATTTTACTTTAAATGTACATAAAGCACTGCGGAGTTACAAATCCAGCAGGAAATAGATTGTAGCTGCCACAGCAGCAGCAACTACACAAAGGAGAGACAGTCTGTTACAAAAACTACCTGCTACCCCAACAACCACTATTTCATCATTTGCTCTACAAACTTCTCTTTAAAAGGGCCAGGCATTCCAGCTACTATATACCAAAGACACTTTTGTACTGTAGTGTCACCACTCTTTTCTGCACAAAGGAGTTTCCTTCTCCCAAACACATAACACTTCAGTTATTATCTCTAATTTCCTGAAGATGGCTGCCTTAGATATCTGGGAGCATAGGCACTATAGGGAAATCAAATGGTCAACATTTCACCCTCTGTCTACAAGTAAGTGTGTACATATCTATGGCTCTGTTAAAATTATTAATGGGTTTTATAGTTACAATGTACCTGTGAGGTAGAGGTCATGTACTCTTACTTTCAAAGACTGCAAAGCAAACTGCTGAATAAATGAAGTGAGTTGTTACAGTTACATGGGAATGGCCATGAAAAATTTTGAATAATCTTTGTCTATTCCTCTAAAAAATACTTACTTCCTCATGTAAAGAGGAAGACAAGGCATAGTGGTCTGGGAAGAGACAGGCCCACACTGACAAAAAGACTCTGCTAGCTCTGTTCACAATTCTTATCTTCAGTTAAATCATTGTGTAGAAGTACTAGATGTGGCCATTGTCTGAAAATCTAATGGCAGCAGTAAGAGAGAATCAGTGCTAGGATGCGACCCAAATCTACAGTTACAGTTAGTCATTGCCTTATATGCAAGGATGGCAAATGTACAAGATAGGAGAAAAACTGCTGACATGACATGCTAGCGACAACTCTGCAATCTTACACAAAAGAAAAAAAGAATGCAAAAATTACTCAGAGGGAATCATGGAGTCACTAAGGGATCCAAAGGTAAAGACACAAGCAAGTTCAGTGCAGCACAGGAGACTGTGATGGTGACTGCAATGTCCTTGAGCCAGTTAAGAATATAAAGTAAGAGAAAAGGCAGAAAAAAGCAGGAGGTGTTATTAGCTGGCCAAAGCATGACCTAGCTTTCATCCACTTTTGTTAAAAATTTGCATTTCCTGAGAACAGTCAGGTAATCTAAAATAACATTCGTGGCCACTGCTGGAACAAAAAGCCAAGTCAACACATAACAAGTTAAACTATTGAAATCTGAGGATGAATTTGTCCTTCTGAGTCTCAAAGACAGAAAAAGGAGTTTCTACCTTAAAAAAAGTATTGAGATCCAGGCTATTTGCTGATTTCACTGAGTATTATTTGTATGCCAAAATTTCACGGGCTGTACAAGTAACTTTCAATTTGGAAGAGATTGATCTTCAATGGTCATGAAAAAAATTCCACTATTTCAAAAGTAATGTAGTATTCACAGCTCTAAACTGAGAGCACCATCTCCATTATACAAAGTCACGACAAAATAATTGGTCACTCTAAGAAGCATTCACAGTCTAACCTTCATATATAGGTCAATATATTGTTTGGAATAACAACCTGGCCAATATCTACCACAATATCCCGTTCAATAAAAACTGTAAATACAGTAAAGCTGGTGTAAGAAAGCTATTTTTCACTCCCACTGCTGTCCCATTTGCTTAATGCCCCTAATATTTGCCATTACACAACCCAGCAAAAGATATTCTAATATTGTTATATACTGTAGTGAGGCCTAAAAGTGAAGAGTTAATACAGCAACAGTATGATAGAAAAAAAATCCAACAGATGCTAAAGCCATAGGGGACATTTGGATCAGAATCCAGAGCATTCATACAAAACAGCAAAAAAACAGAACACCTCATGGCACCAACAAAAAGAAAATCCATAATACACTTCAATGCCAGAGAAATCAAGACCTCAATATTCACTAATAAAAAAATCCTTAAACCATCAAGTTGGATATTAAAACATTTCTTATATACATTTTCAAAAAGATAGAGGTACTTACTAGGTAGCTTTAGCACTGCCTTGTACTGTTACATTCAGGATAGGTATCCAAGTGCCTCTGTACTCAAAAGCAGGTAGTACAGTTGCACCTCCTCCCATTCCAAGCACTCCCGGGTTAGTCTGTGCTGAGCCAGTATTCCCCGATGCATTGCTTCCTGTTCCAAAAAAACAAAGTGATAAAATTAACCAATCTAATTTTAGTGATCAGCAAACATCCTTTTTCTATATTTAATTTTTAAGTTGAGATACACGGATTAATATGAGATGCCCTGCTCAATAACAGAAACCAACAACACAATTTTTGAGCTCCCTCTGCTGTCTAAAACACGATCTTATGTGCAAAGCAATCAGTTCAAGAAGCACAGTTGATTGATGCCAACTGCCTTATTTTCAGCCAGAATACAATGTTTCTCTGAAACGTACAGCAGCATTCATAAGATTCTGTGAACGAAGTAAACTTACATGGTCTCAATAAAACAATATATATTTTAGTGAAGAATCTGACAGATATTTAAAAGTTAAGGATTATTTGAATAGTTGCATCTAGAACTCAGTAGTAGGAAAGAGAGGTTAATCATTCCAAGGAAAGAGATCAACACAAACTTTAAAGATTTCAGAAATGTAAAAGTTCTCAAAGAGAACTGCAACGTTTGAATCTGTTCCATGCCAAGGTAGAAGAAAACAAACCACACCAGGGAAGAGCTGACAACGTGCCAACCAACAGCTAGGAGGAAACAAACGTTGGTTCCAATTCAAGAAGCCAAAAAAAAGCAAATAAAAGGACAAGGAATTCTGTATATATAAGACTTGCTACATATAGAAGGAGGTCTATACTTACTAGGAGTAAGTACCACAAGTTCAGACTCTCTCTGTACAGACAATGGGGAAAGAAGGGCAGAGTTGCCAAGAAGGCAACTCACAGCATGTAATACATCAGTGTAACAACTGCCATTTTCATGTGCTTGCTTTTAACGTGTAGGGAGATTAAACTACTAATTTAGGCAGTATGAATACACATAGAAGCCTATGTATATACTTTAACACAGTAAAGCTTAATAGACTGAAACAACAAAACCATACTGCTAAACAGAAATGGTTAACCGAACACTGCCACTAACACAAACACAGTTATACCGGTGTCATTTTCTGTGATACCACTGAGCAGACACACATAACTATTTTTATATCAACATAACTCCTTAAAGTGGTAAAAAAGCTTACATTACACCAGTATAATAAAAGTGACACAAAACTTAGGTAGATGCAGCATTCAACTTCTATGAAACAGCTACCTTGTTGCAAAACTGAGGCTCAAAGGCCAACTACAGGTGTACAAGACAGCCTGCTACAACAGGACTATCGTTATAATCAGAAGACTCAGTTTGACAGTTAGGCTGCATTGACCTGCTTTTTGCATGTTAGACATGGCCATAGGAGGAAAAGAGGCAGAAAGACAAATGCATGAGAAAGAGACATGAGAAATACTCAGGCAGAAAGAAGTAGTGAAAATGTAAAGGAGAAAACAAACTGGAACAATAAGACAGAGAAATAGCAACAGCACTAAGGGTATGACCCTACTGCAGTGCTGTTTCAAATGAAGGCAAAATTTAAGCTTTCAGGAGAATGACTATTTTAGAGTGGCTTCTTATATGTGCATGTTACACGATGAAAAGCGCTCTCCTGATTTACCTTAAGTGGATTAAACTAACGCAGAAATAATACTGACAGAAATGTTCTATCAGCTTCAATACAGCCAACTATTGAATAATCACTACTGACACAAATTTCTTCACATTATCAATGCTAACACCAACTTGGAATTCAGACTTCATGATTGAACCCTGGAAGGTGTGAGTCTAAACCCAGACTTTTTAATGTTTATTAGCTTAATAGTAGATATGATTGATAATAATTATACTTTATCTGTTTATTATCTCCTTTAAGAGGGCATGTCAAAAGACACCCTTAGAAATTGTTTTTATTTTGTTTGCTGCTGAGGCCTCTGCTTCCAGAACTATGGGAAGAAGCAGAGAGCCTTAACTCGGACATAAACACCTGCAAAAGCATTAACAGGAAGACCATTTCTTCTTCTAGAAATAAAGATATACCTAGTGAAATGCCAAAACCCTGGCTGCAAGAAAAGACAATCAAGTTTAGTTTCAGTAACTGACTGTTTTCAGCTTACAGGAAAAGCAAAGATCATCTGTAAAACACAGATCTTTCTTTCTACCTCCTGGCTTCATCAGTCCAATTTTGCCCCTGAACATACAGAAGAATTAGCTATTGCCTCCCAGGAGGAAGCAAGCACACGCTTTCTTACTACTTCACTTGCATGCTGCCACAAATGACATCCCCACACAAGGAGACAGAAATCAAATTTGTTATAGTCAGAAATTGGAAATAATTCCCCCAGAATTTCCCTCAGAAGAGTAGCGAACCAAGGAGCTTGGTTGCTGTAGAAGCAGATACAAATGCAGCAGCACTGCTCTGCTGACTGTGGACTACATCTTCCCCACAACACAGGTAGATAAAATCACCTGTTGTACCAGACCTGAAAACACTAGTTTTTCCTCAAGCTAGCTTTTCACCTCAATGAACACCTCAATGAACAATGAGCATTAAAGTACAGAACTGTACCAAGCCAAATGTATATACTGAATCAAATCAGAATTCATTATTACAAGAAAATGCTGGAAAATTAAAATGATAGCAAGGACAAAGCTTTACCAGTTTGGTTTGGCATCACTGATGTGTTCCCTGTGCTTGGCACAAGAAATAGTGACTGGATAAAGGACCCCAGTGCATTCACAATATCACGGAAAACTTTTGTGGAATGTTGCTTCATATCATATGATTGACAAAAGGACCTGGAAAGTATTTTATAAAATACAGTAAGTATTTGACTAATTAGGTACTAAACGCATATTTTCCAGCAACTTCCCATCCCCCTCCAATCTGTAGACTAAAAGCACATTTTAACTGCAAGTATTTAGGTAAATAATAATATTTAGTTTTAGGTAAATGCTCCTTTGACACTGGTAAGACCAAGAGGGTTTGGAATACTCAAATAACTATAATTCAGCCCTTCCTGGATAATAAGCATTGCCTAATGCTTTACAAAAAAAATTATCTTGAAGAGTTTATTGCATTTAAGTTTCTAAATATTTACAGTGTTTTAAGAAGCATTTTCCACTGAGGAAAAAAAAAAAGAAAAATTCTTAAATTTTATGTAGAAGGTAAACTTAATATATTTAATACCTTAACAGCTGAGGCTGCACACAAAGCCTGTGAATAGATTCTACCGCAACAGCTCTTAGCCACTGTGGTTTGTCTGCATCCAGAAACTTAACCAGCAACGACAGAAAGATTTCACATTCTGTTACCTAAAAGATACAGTTTATAGCTATTAAATCATAAGAAAAAGGCTCCTACAAAATATTTTCTCCAAAAAACTTCTGTTTCATCTTAGGAGTTCCATCCCAGCAAGTTTTGCACAGGATCTAAAAAACCCCTTCAACAAACATTCACTCAAAATTATATAAAAAGAATACCTAATAATAATAATAATTTTTTTGCCAAGCTAACACCACATATGCAATTGTATTGAAGGAGTTAAATTCCTCACAGATATCGCATTAAAGTTCTTACATGTGCTACAGTAAACCAGTGTAACTGAAAAAAAATCTTTTTTAGCAAATAGCTAAAATTCGTGAGGTTAGAACAGCTGAACATGCGTTTTTTATGCACATTCTGTCAACAGCTTTAGCAACACAAGTCAAAAGCATCTTAGCAAGTATTAACAAGGCACAGCAATTAACATTATCTCAAGCCAGGCAAACAATGTAAGATCAAAAGGTTCCCAAAACTTTAACTGAAAGGCAGTTAAGTACAGAAAAGAGAACAGCTAATCTACTCTGAGAATTTATACAAGCCCATGTTTAATAAAATCATACATGTAGAATACATGTAAACAAATACACATAAGAGGAAAAGAATATTTAGACTTTTCTTCCTTCAGTATACATCAACAGTTCCCAAGAACCAATTTATACTATTTCTGATCACAGTACTGGCACATACACAGAAAAACAGAACTGCATAAAGAAAATTTGAACATTCTTACCAGCAAACTGTAAAACTGCTTAATCAAAACAGAAACTACTCTCAGCAAACGCATGCAGATGGGGAAGTACGGTTTTTCCACTGGTGCTGGGGAAGATGATGTGCTGGAACCTTGCCTGAATTTGATATTTGGGGAGAAGAGCTTTATAACAAGAGGGCATACCCTTTCTTTAAGAAGAAAACTGAATTCCTGATGCTGAAAAAGAAAACACAACAAATTATAAGTAGATATTCTTTAATTGCTACGAGTAGCTCCAATTATGCATCTTATTTACATTTACTGTTATGACCAAGCACTCTGAAGTCATGTAAATGTTGGTAAAAAATTACACACTCAGGAGATGAAAAGGAAGAACGGCAGACACCATTGTAAAGCTACGACAAAGCATGATGAAATGACGTGGTCAGGTTCATACCATGCACCCCTCTTCCTGTATTTTGCAAATTGAAATAGGCTGCTAATACATCATTTATTATATATTTAATTTTTTTATTTAGCTGCTGTCTGCCAAAATGTGTTACTGTAGGATCATGGTGCATTTATATGCAGTAGATCCACACAATTCATAATCCTGATTCTTGCTGCTTTGCAAGTGGGGCGAGGTTAATGTTTTCATAGAAATAACAATGCCATGAACTAAGTTACAGAGCTGTCATAAATCATGCAAGATAAGAAAATGCATCTTTGGAGAAGATATAAATGGCAAAAAAAAAGTGAAACAGTACAACATGCTCGACAAAATGCAAGAATAAAGTGTGTAAAAATAGAAAAAAGTGGACAAAAAGCACACAGTACTTTTATATCATAAAAACCCAACATGTAAAAGCTACAAGTTCTTTTGAAAAGTAGGACTCATGCTAAATTAAAGAGGAGTTAACAAAGTGTAAATTTTACTACCCATGTGAACAAAAGTCTTCCTATTTCCCCTCCAAGAACTACTCACTTGTAAAAACACTTGTGGAAAGTCATTGAGGACTGACTCAAGAAGTTCAAGGCCAAATGTCCGGGTCATTTCTGTCATACCCACGAGCCAGTAGGGAGCATCAGCATTAACTAACTGACAAAGATCCTTAAAAAGAAACACAGTAACATTTACATTTTCTGCACAGTCCTGTACCACCGTAAGTTTTCTGAGTCTACACCAAAATCTACACTCTCTTCCTCTTTTGCAATGAGTAGTTTTCCAATTTCAACATAATTTTTCCTCAAATACTTCTTTTACATAAATTATTAAGCAAAATACTTCTTAAAAGAAATTTTAAACTTTGCTGGTATACTTCTAGCAATTATGTTCATTCCTGTCCTGAAAAATATCTCAAGACCAGTGAGTTTGCTAAGTCAAGAAGATTTTTATTGGCGTGACGAATACGGCTACTACTTTTCATTATATACTTGACTTTAATATACAATACCAAGCACAAGAAGCAAGACTGAACTACAGTAGCAGTGTTTGGTTCATGGAAAAAGAATCTTGAATTTAATGTAGACATGCATGCTTAGCTATTATTTAAGATTTATAGTAAAACATTTTCCTAGGCTGCTTTGTCTTCATTTTCCAATCATCTCCCTGGGATACAGCATTTCATTGTCAATTACAATAAATGCACCATAAGAAAGCCTGAGACTCTGGTTAAGGACCTTGTCAATATGCCAATAGCAAATTTTTGAAATTTCTTACAGAGATGTAGAAGCACCAAGTTGTAACTGCAAATGTATAAATATATGCTCCCCAACTACCTGAAAAAGCATATAAGCATCTTTAGCACATGGCTTCAGTGTACTGACAGATCTTCTGTTACTATTTCCTTGAACTGCAACTGGCTGGTCAATAGCGTCTGTGTAGAAACAAAAATCGGTTTTGTGAACAAAGGAACTGTTGAAAATCAAGTATGCATTAAGTGTTGTTACAAAAAGATTCTAGGAGAACAGTCAGGTAATTCTTCCACAATTTATCATGTCTACAGAAATAAACACAAGATTGAATACCAAAGATCATCAATACCAAGCACTTCTTTCCAATAAATTTTCTCTTCAGAACTACTACTGCCGTGTATTTCACACTCAGTAATCTAAGTTATCTTCACCTCAGATGACACCCTCACCTCAAATTCCTTCACAATACTACCTTGAAGACCAGTTCTCACAACTTGAAAAAAAATCTGGGTTTTATATATTGCCGTACTGACATGGACTGACACAACAGCTAAGGATTAAATCTCCTTTGAATACAAGTAAATGTATAAAAGTCAGTAAAAATTAATAATGCCTGTGATTTTTTTTAATAACATTTATAGACTTTTTACTACTTCTTTATCTGAAAAAGATAAACATCTGATGTGTCCAAAAAACAGGTTAACACAAGCAAGCAGAGCAAGAAGAATGCCCACCTTTGTATCGTTCATCTTCAGCAACCACTCTCTCAAATACAACAGTAACTACCTGCCGCACTGTAGCTGCTGCAGTATTATTTGTTATATTATCTTTTGTGAAGTGCAATCGAAAACAAAGTACAATTGCCTGCAAGAGAAGGGGGGGGGGGGAAATATCACCTTACAACAATATATTTTCATCTTTTAGCTAAGAGTCAAGAAAGCCGATTGAGGAATGCTTTCCACTACAGTTTGTCAAAAGGTTGCCTGAAAAAAAATATTTGTTTTAATAATTTTAAATTTGAAGAATCAGAATAAATTTTATACATTACCCTAGCCAAAAACCTCTTCAGTAATCCTCCCCAAAGGTAATCTAAAGTGGTATTAACTGATGACACTATGATACGCCAATAAAACTACAATCATCATACAGAGACTATACAGTAATCAACCACATAAAACAACTTATATGAATATTAATGTCAAAAGGACATTAGGATTATACAGTTAATCACAGAGAGGTCAGTCAACTCCAAAGCTAAAATACCATTCCTCTCCTATGTTAAACCACAATTTTTTCACAACCATGTTGCCTCAACTGCTATTATTCCTAAGGTGCTCATTTTAATGTGTCATTGTGCCAGCACTGACCTGAATACGGTTTCCCATTGGATTCTGTATTACCTCTAACACGTAAATTAATACTTACTTATTTTATAATGAACTTTGAAAATTAATATCTGTATGTGTAGTGAAACCTGTATTTCTTGTTCTTTTGTCCTTATTCTGTGTTCTTGCACTTCCATGAACCTCAACCACACCCGGCGATAGATTCTTTTTCCTGTAAATGATTTGTGGACCCTGCTCAGATGCTATCCCCATTTTAGTTTGAAATTTTACAACACAATCATACACCTCTGGGCTTTCAGAAGATACTGCACAATTCTCTAGGTGAATCATAGAATCGTTTAGGTTGGAAAACACCTTTAAGATCATTGAGTCCAACCGTTAACCTAAGATTGCCAAGTCCACTACTAAACCATGTCCCTAAGCACCACACCTACATGTCTTTTAAATCCCTCCAGGGATGGTGACTCAACTGCTTCCCTGGGCAGCCTGTTCCAATGCTTGACAACCCTTTCGGTAAAATTTTTTTTCCTAATATCCAGTCTAAACCTCCCCTGGCACAACTTGAGGCCATTTTCTCTCGTCCTATCACTTGTTACTTGGGAGAAGAGACCAGCACCCACCTCACTACACCCTCCTTTCAGGCAGTTGTAGAGAGCGATCAGGTCTCCCCTCAGCCTCCTTTTCTCCAGACGAAACAGCCCCAGCTCCCTCAGCCGCTCCTCATCAGACTTGTGCTCCAGGCCCCTCACCAACTTGGTTGCCCTTCTCTGGACACGCTCCAGCACCTCAAGGTCTTTCTTGTCGTGAGGGGCCCAAAACTGAACACAGGACTCGAGGTGCAGCCTCAACAGTGCCCAGTACAGGGGAACAATCACCTCCCTGTTCCTGCTGGCCACACTATTTCTGATACAGGCCAGGATGCTGTTGGCCTTCTTGGCCACCTGGGCACACTGCTGGCTCGTAGTCAGCCGGCTGTCAACCAGCACCCCCAGGTCTTTCTCTGCCGGGCAGCTTTCCAGCAACTCTTCCCCAAGCCTGTAGCGCTGCATGGGGTTGCTGTGACCCAAGTGCAGGACCCGGCACTTGGCCTTGTTGAACCTCATACACTTGGCCTTGGCCCATCGATTCAGCCTGTCCAGATCCCTCTGTAGAGCCTCCTTACCTTCAAGCAGATCGGCCCTGCCTCCCAGCTTGGTGTGGTCTGCAAACTTACTGGGGGTGCACTCCATCCCCTCATCCAGACCATTGATAAAGATATTAAACAGAACTGGCCCCAACACCGAGCCCTGGGGAACACCACTTGTGACCCGCCACCAACTGGATTTCACCCCATTCACCACCACTCTTTGGGCCCGGCTATCCAGCCAGTTTTTTTACACAGCAAAGAGTACGCATGCCCAGACCACAAGCAGCCAGTTTCTCCAGGAGAGTGCTGTGGGAAACGGTGTCAAAGGCCTTACTTAAGTCCAGGTAGACAACATCCACAGCCTTTCCCTCATCCACTAGTTGGGTCATAGAAGGAGATCAGGTTGGTCAAGCAGGACCTGCCTTTCATGAACCCATGCTGACTGGGCCTGATCCACTGGTTGTCCTGTATGTGCCCCATGATGACACTCAAGACGATCTGCTCCATAACCTTCCCTGGCACCCAAGGTCAGACTGGCAGGCCTGTAATTCCCTGGATCCTCCTTCCAGCCCTTCTTGTATGTGAGCATCACATTTGCTAACTTCCAGTTAACTAGGACCTCCCCAGTTAGCCAGCACTGCTGATAAACAGAAGAGGCTTGGTAAGCTCTTCTGTCAGCCCTCTCAGTTCCCTGGAGTGGATCCCATCCAGCCCCATAGACTAAGTGGTGTAGCAGGTCGCTAACCATTTCCGCTTGGATTACGGGCCTTTCATTCTGTTCCCCATGCCCATCTTCCAGCTCAGGGGCCTGGGCACCCACAGAACAACTGGTCTTACTATTAAAGACTGAGGCAAAGAAGGCATTAAGTTCCTCATCCTTTTCCTCATCCTTTGTCACTATGTTTCCCCCGACATCCAATAAAGGATGGAGATTCTCCTTAGCCGTCCTTTTGTCGCTAATGTATTTCTAGAAACATTCTTAATTGTCTTTTACAGCAGTAGCCAGATGAAATTCTAGTTTGGCTTTGGCCCTTCTAATTTTCTCCCTGCAAAACCTCATGACATCCTTGTAGTCCTCCTGAGAGGCCTGCTCCTTCTTCCAAAGTTCATAAACTCTCCTTTTTTCCCCCCCCGAGTTCCAAACAAAGCTCTCTGTCCAGCCAGGCCAGTGGTCTTCCCTGCCAGCTCGTCTTTTGGCACATGGGGATGGCCTGCTGTGTCATTAAGATTTCCTTCTTGAAGAATGCCCAGCCTTCCTGGACTCCTTTGCCCTTCAGGACTGGCTCCAAAGGGACTCTGTCGACCAGTCTCCTAAACAAGCCAAATCTGCCATCCAGAAGTCCAAGGCAGCAGTTCCGCTGACCCCTGTCTTACTTCTCCAAGAATTGAAAACTCTATCATTTCATGATTGCTATGCCCAAGATGGCCTCCAACCATCACATCACCCACAAGTCCCTCTCTGTTCACAAACAACAGGTATGGCACCTTCCCTAGTTGGCTCACCTACCAGCTGTGTCAGGAGGTTATCTTCCACACACTCCGGGAACCTCCTAGGCTGTTTCCTCTCTGCTATCTTGTATTTCCAGCAGACATCTGGTCAGTTAAGTCCCCCACAAGAACAAGGGCTAGCAATTGTGAGTCTTCTCCCAGACGCTTATAGAATATTTTGTCTGCCTCTTCATCCTGGTTGGGTGGTCTATAACAGACTTCCACCATGATAACTGCCTTGTTGGCCTTCTCCTTGATTCTTACCCATAAACACTCAACTCTATTGTCACCATCGTTAAGCTCTAGACATACAGGGCTACCCCACCACCTCTTCTTCCTTGCTTATCCCTTCTGAAGAGTTTATAGCCAGCCATGGCAGCACTCCAGTTGTGTGAGTCATCCCACCGTGTTTCCATTATGGCAACTATATCATAGCTTTCCTGCTGCACAATGGCTTTCAGCTCCTCCTGTTTGTTGCCCATGCTGTGTGCATTGCTGTAGATGAACTTCAGCTGGGCTACTGATTGCACCACCGTTTGGGAGGGATAAGCCCTACTTCCTACTTGACTGTTCTCAGGTGCTTCCGTGGTTTCTAACACACCAATAACCCTTGCATCTTTGCTGCTACATGGATCTCCATCCCCTACCTCCACTGAGATGGCAGACCAAAGGACCTTGCTAGCGTACCATCCCTCGAACACTGGCATGCTGTCCCCCACACTTCCCTCTAGTAAGTGAGTCTGGTTTTATCCCCTTCCCCCTTCAAATCTAGTTTAAAGCTCTTTCAGTGACCTCTGCTAACTCCTGTGCAAAGATCCTTTTCCCCCTTTGAGACAGGTGTACCCTGTCTGTTGCCAGTAGGGCTGGTGTCTTGTAAACCAAGCCATGATCAAAAAACCACAAAATTCTGCCAGTGACACCAGGCTCAGAGGTAGGTACTGATCTGCTGGCTCTTCCTGTTTCTTCCCTCATCATTCCCTGCAACTGGAAGGATAGAGGAGAACACCACTTGTGCTCCTGATCTCTTATCCAGTCATCCCAAGGCCCTGAAGTCTCTCTTGATTGCCCTCAGACTTGTTGCTGCAATTTCATTGCTGCCTATCTGAAAAATCAATAATGGATAATAATCTGAGGGCCATACCAGAATAGGAAGCCTTCTCTTCACATCTTTAACCTGAGCCCCAGGGATGCAGCAGACTTCCCTAAGAAGTGGGTCTGGTCTGGATATTGGGCCTTCTGTTCCTTTCAGAAGGGAGTCTTCTGTGACAATGACCAGTCTTTTTTTTCTTTATGGAAGCAGTTTTGACGCAGAGCATAGGTCCAACTTCACCTCAGCGACACCTCCAAGCTAGATGAACCACTGCCCTCATTATTGCCCAGCTCCAATCCTGAGAAGTTCCCAATCCGCCCTCGTTGCTCCAGAAAATCCCTGTGGGTGGCAATGGTCTCCCGATATTGATGAACCCCAGTTCAGCTGGGGGACCTCTGCTTTCACCAGTTTGGGACCCCTTTCCTTAAAGAAGCCAGCAATCTCATCACATGTTTGAACTGCGATGGCTGTATGGCAGCTCAGCACCTACTGTCCATTCTAGGCTCCAAGAGCGTATTAACAATAACAACAGTGAAGCAGAAGTTAAAACAGAAGTAAATCTCTTCACTGAGAGGGTGGTTGGTCACGGGAACAGGCTCCCCAAGGAAGTGGTCACAGCACCAAGCCTGTCAGAGTTCAAGGAGAATCTGGATGCTTTTAGTCACATGGTTTAGTTTTAGGTAGTCCTGCAAGGAGCAGGGAGTTGGACTTGATGATCCTTATGGGTCCCTTCCAACTTGAGATATTCTGCAATTATTGTTCGATTCCACTTGCAGAGCCTCATACCTATTATGCAAGGGCACCTGGGAAGGTGGGGTAGTCAGAGAGGAGACATGCCTGCTGCACCGGGCAGGAACTTGTTGCCATTGCACCCTATACCTTAAGTCAGTGTTCAGCCAGGCAGAGAGAGGATACGGAATCCTCTGTATCACGCGTCCTGTCTGCCTGTTGGGCCTGTCTCAGGGAAGGTAGGGTGCAGTTCCAGTAGTCTCTCTCTCTCTCGCACTCCCTGATACTCCCCAACCTACTCACCTCCTCCCAGAGCTCTGTCACTAAGCGGAGGAGTTCCTCTCCCCGGGCGTACCTCCCACAGTGCTGCTCACTGTCCTGTCCTGGCATAAGAGCAGGGCACGGCCCGCAGCCCGACGCCTGGCTGGCAGCGTCTTCCCACCAGAGCTCTGTCTGGGCAGCTGCATCAGTCATGGTGGCTGCAAAGCTTAGAGAGGCCATGGCTTTCTGCCAGGTGGATACCATGGCTTCCTGGTCAAGCTGGCAGAGCTTCAGCACCCTTCCCGCACGCCCTTCCGCACAAACTGCTGCACCAGGTCCTGTTGGCTAGCGCTCCCCCAGAACTTCTTTCATATGTGGCTGGGGGGCTTGCCCATCACTGCTCCTGGCCCTGCCCAGGTCCCAACAGCCTCCGTGGCGCAAGCTGCAGGCTCCCAGCGCCGATCTTGGCTCCCTTTCAGGTTCCCCCAGTTTGGGAAACCTCCTGTGCACTGCACTGGAGCACTCCGCTGCAGATCCTGCCGGCACCGGAGCTGCCTGTCTCAGCAACTCAAATAATCTAACGGCAGTCCCTGTATTAAGGGGTTTTTCAAGATGGTTTGCCAGTAATTTTCTTAATTTACATCAGTCAAGCTGAAACACGAATATGCAATATATGTCTGGCCCAAACTGATTTTCTCCAAGAACTTTTCAGCATGGAAAAAAACCCCCACTTTCAAATATTTCTTGAAAGGACCTTGGAGGGGGAATGACAAACAAACCATTGCACCATTTTACCCATGCCAAGTAATGCTTATATTTGGTGAACTGAGAAACTCTGGTAATTCCAGGCCTTGGACAACACCAAGAAATTTTACAGGATATTGCTCTGTCAGGAATGGTTTTTTTTCCTAACCCTGTCACAGCCTGGCCAAATTTGACTATACATTTCTAAATGTATTAGATTTTAACATGCACTAAGGAAATTGTTAGATGTACAGCAATTAGGTTCTCCAGGAATTGTATTATGTGAGCATGCTTCTGGATCAGGACACAAGACAAAAGAAAGATGTGCTGGGAAAGATCTTCCCTCATTATTTGACACTGCTGCGCCCACGTGCTCTTGTGGTTGGTTGGTGTCCAAAAGGAGAAAGTTCCTAGATGTTAGAGAGATGACCAAATAAAGGATGTTGAAAAAATGTGTTTGGAAGACACACACAAATAAGGTAAGTGAAATAGGATGTAGATACCAAGAACCTAAGAATAAGGGGGGCGGGGGAGTATATGGAGGCAGGGGAAGAAGAACAAATGCAGGAAGTGATGAGAAGCAGATATGTGATATGCGTAAGGGAAAGGTATGGTGGACTTAAACAGCAACTGTCTCCTTCTAGAGCCTGGATTCACGCTTCTGCCCAAGAACATAGCATCTCATTTGGAAAATGAGCGTTATTTGGAACAAAAGAAACAAGGTGGTGTTGAAGAGTCTTTGACATAATTTGACTACTCAAGTAAATAAAGAACCTACTGACAAACCATTAGCAAGTTTCTATTCTGCCATTTATAGGTTTTATAAATTTTCCATTATCTTCTTGCCTTCAGCAGACCTTTGTAACTTAGCTTTGTTTTCCTTTCGTGTTTTTCCTTCCCTTCGTTAAGTAGATTAATAATGATTTTAATATCCACACATTTAATCAGCCAGGAACTTAGTTCATTAAAACCAGAAGCAAAGAAAAACTGAAAACCTTTCACCATAACAGAATGCCTTCAAAAATACTCTTCAATTCTATTCCCTCTCTGTTTCTCTCTCTCTCTCTCACAAAAAATGTTGCTCTGATATTAAACCAATACACTGAAGGCAGAGCATAATAAAGACAGCAATTTAGAACGATTTGTTTAAAACCGAAAAAAATCTTTCTTAAGTTAGAGAAAAAATTATAAAATGTAGTCTAAAAGAGGAACTTACTTTAAACAGAACTTCACAATTCACAGATGGGTAAACAATGTTGCTCCTTCAAAGAGAAGTATCTAGTAATTTAAGATTAAAATGGATCGGAATCCTTATTTTTTGTCTTAGTTGAAACATAATATCTAAAATGGTACATGTTTAAAATTATGCAAGAAAGTTATTTCAGTTCTGACTGAAAGAGCAATATACTGGACTGCTTCCAAAAGAGATTTAAGGAAGGGTGGCAAGCAGCTTCTTCTATTTGTTTTATTAGTGAAAGCTTACACTGCGCTATGTGCTCTGATTTCAGTTCAAAAACATACATATGACAGATGAGGATAGGCATTAGCTCAGTGTTTTTATTTAAAGCTTCCATTAAGTCAAAAATTTATTATTGTGGAGAAATTTTAAAAAAAGATTGAAAAGGAAGCTAAAAGAAATCCTCTTTTCAGAGTCTAGATATAAAAACAATAGGGACACAACAAAATCAAGAAAGCCCCCTCCTCTTCCATTACTTCCAAATGCTTCATATGTAAAATTTCTCCTTGTTTTTCCTTTTGGATATTGTAAGTACTACAGTTGGCACTAACAAATTCTTACCTTGGACAGTGCTTCATCATGCACAACTGTATTGGTTGTTAAAAGTACAAGAACTGTCTGGAGCAATTTAAGTTCTTCAAGACTATTTTCCATCAGCTGCCAAAGCATATTAATAATGTTTCCTGCTGCAGCCTACAAAGAAATAATTTTTTGCCAACAATTAAGATGTTTACATAGTGGTATATCATGTGTACACATGTAAGATTAGCACTCTCATAAACACATATCGTAATGGAATTTGCCTGTTTGGCTATATCATAGGACTACATTAAGAACATAAAGCCAATTTCATTGTCACAAGCTTCCCAAAATGTTTTTAAAGAATTGACAGCAGAAATCTCTTAATGTGTAGTCCAAATTAAAGTGCATAGTTCATTTTCTACTTGGAAATATAGAAGAGACAGTACAAAGACATTTTACACTCAAAATTAATTCATATGAGAAAAAAACCAGTGTAATTTTACATTATGCAAGCACACCTGAAGGTGTATTTTAACAGTATTATTTTCACCAGCTTCTTAACACACCATATATGCAGTACCATAATATATGATGACATTTGCAGTTGCAGGAAATGTGCATCCATTTCATCTTATTTTTAAAAGTAAAATGTAACAAAACTGTAATACATAATGTTATCACACAGAGTAAATTTTGTGGATGCAACTTTAAGAATTACATTTATCAAAGACCATTAGATGTTCTGCTCCTGCAGCATAAAAATGCAAACTAAATGAGCTGGTTTGAATTTTCATGAATTTCCTTCTAGAAGTTAGTAGTGTTTCGTCACCTCTTTTTTCTTTTTTTATGGTCAAAAAGGTTTTTGTTTAAATTACATTTTTTTAAAAACAGACAGAAGTAAAATATTTTGCAGACTCTGTTCATTATAATATAAACAGCCTCAAAAAAACCCCATTCACCTTCATTCTGAGGCCCGTATTTCTCACGCTGAAATATTTACGTATTTATATAAATATTGATCTTACCTCTGAAACAATTTCATGGGACATGAGCCTCTGTATGGCTGCTAGACACAGCTGAGTGATCTTTGGTTCCTTTGTTCCACAACCCATTAGAAAAGGCTGAACTACCTCTGAGCTGTTCTCTTTCAATGCTTTCAAAAAGAGATATGGAAGCAGTCAGTGTTTAATACTTTGAAGAGTACAATGCAAAATTTGTTAATCATACCTATTAACAAAAAGAAATCTCCAGTCTTGGAAATTTGGGATTTACTCTTGCACCACAGGGAAAAGCCAACTGAAGACAGACACTGGGCTGCCACAGCTCACTTCCACAATTACCCTGGCTGAGGCTCAAATCCCACGCACCTTCTCCCTTACACGCTCAAGTGACTTTCTCTTTCCAAATCCAAAACGACCACCTGGAGTCCATCAGGTTAGTAAGATGCTGTCAGGTTCTGCCCACCCCAGAGCTTTCTCTGGCCCTGCAGCAGTGACCAGTCTCCAGCTGGTAGCTGCCTCCTTCTGCTCTGCCGCACCTCCGCACCGAATTCAAAAGCAACACAAAGTGTGGCACAGAGAGACACACCAAAGTACACGGCACAAAGGGGAACAGCAAAATGGCACTGACAAAACAGGAGGAGAAAGACTGGACTGTTTGTATCCTGGGTACGTACACCTGGCTGTGAATTTTTCAACCAGTGTTTTAGTGAGAAAGGGCAGCTTCTTAAAATGAATCTTTGTCAGGAGAAAACACAAGTTTCATGAATGTCTCTTTTTTTTCTTTTTGAGGAGAAAAAACTTCACAATGAATACAACATTCCACACTGGCATTTAAAAAGTTTTTCCCCATAAAATTCTAGAAATCTGAGATAAACTTCATAATATTAAAAAAGAAAATATTTTTGAAAGATGAAAGGAAAGCATGACTCTGACCGATGAATGCTTTTCTGTTTGCAGGCGTGGTTGTTGATTCATGCAAACTTTTAAGATTTTAGCCATTTAGCCAGTCATCACCATTTCGGACACTAAAAATTTCCTCACAGTTGAAAGTTCAATGTGTGTTCTTATACTGAATGTCATACACTATGTTTTAGTCTGTGTGTAATAAGAGAAATGTGTTCATGAAAAAGTTTCACACACATTTTTAGAGCATAGATCTTACCACAAACAAACAAAAAATACATTCTCACATAAACATGCAAACATGATGTATTTTTTTTTCTGTTGAGCAATTTGAAGTTTGGCTCACAATAGAGTTTATTACTAAGTATCACTACAACTGATCTGGAAAAAAAAAATGAAACATCGAAGTAAAAACTACAAAAATATATTTTAGTGATATTTTTCAGCTGAAGCACTAACTAATATGCCTAATAAGTGTCTATGAAAAGAATAGGCTAGTATAAATTATAGATGCCTACTTTCTATTAGATAATAGTTCTTATAGGGTGATATTAACACATATACAGTCCATAGTTTTGTCAGCCTCTTCAGAGCTAATACAGGCTCTATTGTCCAGTTGACAGAGGCTGACCTCGCACCCAATGCCTTATAAAAAACAGTTAAACTGTCAGCATAAATGTGAAAGAATACATAGGTTCACTGCCTGTTTAACAATCTGCCTTGATTTCAACAGTTTTTTTAACTATGAAGCAAATAAACCTGCTTTTAAAATATACAGTATAAACCATATCCACCAATACCTTTCTCTTATGAAACACTACATGATTTTCAAATTAAAAACAAAACAGTGGCTACTTCATCATAAATGGAAATCTGTTCCCAATTAAGACATGTAATTCAGGCACCTAATTGCGAGTGTCTACATGTGAGCTTGATGTCTAAGCTGCCTTTACATTCTATGAACACCTACAACACATGGCCAATAGAGCCTAGGGAGCCCACTCTAACATGGGCACAAATGCTTCTTCACTCATAAATTTCTGAATTGCCACTAAATTCTAACCATCAACCAGAAAGAAGAAAGCAAAATTTTTAAAAAGATGCCAAAAAACATTTATACTTAACATAAGATTCATGATGAAGTTCTGAATGCCAAAAATGGCATGAGAGTTAATAAATAACAAGACAAAGAAAAATTTCAGACTTTTACAGTGTTCTTCCTATAATCCATTCAAAACAATAATCTCACAACAGGATCTATACAAGGATTTTTCCTTTATGAAGGTGAAAAATCAGTGTTTCGTAGATCTGGTTTGGTACCGATCATTATATCAGCTTCAGTCTTAAAATACATGAAAATTTTCTTATATCCAGCCCTGCTTCTATTTTGCTACCAAAATTATGTAACAATATATTAAAAAAATAAATTTATCATAATGAACCACATCAAAAAAGAAGCTTTGAGAAAGTAAAACTTACTCCTTCATTCCATCAATAAGATTATAATTCTAATTTTTTAAAATCACTTCTAAAACAAAAGTATGAATTGCACATCCTAGAGCCACGCGGAAGTAATTTCTCACATTTACCTCCTGTAATATAAAGCGCAAGCTGACTTCTCTTTTGGAATTACTCAAATCCTCATAAATAAATTATACAGGCACATACAGACTGCCAAGAATGAAGACTTTGAAACTGCTCAACTTAACTTTTCCAAGAGAAAGAAAGAAGTTCGATCAATGACCTCAGAGTTCTGGCAAGTTAAACACATCTCACCAGGCAAAAAAAATATTTTTATGTTTTTAATACAGATATTAAGATTGCATCTATTTTCCTAAAAATTATAATCCTACACAGTGTAATGCTTCAAGAAAGCATCACGTCAGCTCATTCAAAACAATCTGATATGGCTGTTGTCATCTGTATTAGTGAAATGACATTTTTTATCAAAATATAAAGAAAAATCATATCCTGATCAAAATAAATATTTGGATTACTAGAATGTCTACTAGGTGTTCCTAAATGATCTAGCAGTCAAAAAAAGTATCTACTTCACTAGATTTCACAATTACAGTAGCCTTTTGCAGCTTTATTATTACTAAAGTATATATACTATCTTCCTCCAAAAAAATTTTGAACAGCAGATAGAAGACAACAGAGACATCTTGACATTAACTTAACTACAAGATTAGGTTACAACTGATACCTCAAAAAATACAAGAGTCCATAAAGAACTGGGACTGTTTAATGGCATTGCATTGAAACTGTGGAATGTTAGTATAATGTGCAGGCAAAGCATATGTTCCCTTCTGTTCCACAGTTTCTTTCTTACTGGGGAAAAAAGTTATTATCCTATTAGCAAAGATTAACAAATCAAAGTAACTTTTAGGACCTGCTGGTTTGCCATACCTCGTAACAACAGATCTCCACAGTTTTTTTGATTAATGAAATAAATACTAGCTACATTCTAGTTTAAACCTTCCAAAGGAAAAGTACTTATAAAATTTGACCAACTACCAGAAAGTGTTCCCTCAAAAGGGTAAAAGTAAAGACTCCCTATCCATGCCAAAAATCAATGATCTTTCACATCTCTTCACTTTGAAATGAAGATTAAAAAAACCAAAGAATTTCACAGGATTACAAACTAGCTTTCTAAAATATAAAGTTCTTTACACAGTGATACGCCAAAGAATGTTGACAGCTTCCCAAATGGCTAACTAGAGATTTCTCTTGTTCATTTGTGTATTTTGATATAGCTGACATTACCTGGCATAGTTTTCCCACTTATGTCAGCATTCATGACAGCAGTAAAAACAAAGAAAATAAACAAATAAAAGAGAGGCATTAAAGTGAAATATTGAGGGGTGGGACTGCTACCTCAAATAACTCTAGAAAGTGCCTCCTTACCAATATCTGATTTACATACCTCAAAACAAGAAAAAGTTTAAAATCTATTTCATTTGGACCTTTCAAATAATTCAGCATTTTAAGGATTTTGACTACAGCTGGGATAGACACTCAAGTATTAATACAGGGACATTCAAATCTGGCCCAAAGGCTTTACCAGCAACTGGCAAGAAGCCATCAATTTACATGCCATTTAACAAAGCTGAAGAAAGTCAGAGATACTGTTTTAAGCATTTACAAAGCTGCAACTCCCTCAAGGCAACGGTACATCTTAAATTGAATGACCTTGTCTCAGATTACGATGGATTTTTGCCTGCCAGGTACAAGTCTCCATAGGCTAGATAGACTCTCATACTAAACACACAGATGAGGATCATGCTGCCGAACTCCACACAGAGCACTCAACAACAGCTGTGGTGAACACAGAGAATAAAACATCGAGAATTTGGAGTCTAAGTATTTCATGCTATTTTTCTAAGTGGATGATTACTTTTGTAGAGCCACAACTGAAAACGGAGACCTTCCTCAGCATCAGTATAGTACTCACATGAAACAGAAGTAGTATTAAAAAATTCTTATGCTACTGGATTTTTTGCTAGGTGCCCAAAAGTAAAGCATCACTGGAATAGCACACACCAAAAGACATGTAGGATTATTACACGTATCCAAGACATCTTTTTAACATTTTGATCTGTAACCAAGTTTATTTTTCCCATTGCATTGCAAATCATTACCTGCCAAAATATCAGTGTTCCGTGCAGCTATAGTTTTCACTTTTATTATTCCTGATTCAGCTGCCTGGAAGAGAAGAAAATAAGTAGTTTAGATGCTATTTCATACATCAATATCTGCAAAGAAATAAGAAAATTTAAGATAAATAAAAATGTACAGCCTCAGAACAAAAATGTTTTTGTAGTGTTTTCAGTAAGCAGAGCTAACGCAGAAGCGAAATCTTTGTAGCTTCTGGAATTCCTTTCCAGAATTCCACAGGAAGGAGTATATTCTGTGGTTCAGAATTTTTAGAAATCACAATTCTCACTGTATTACTTTCCAGTCCTACGAATGCAAAGAAGAATCACTAGTTAACAAAAAAATTGTTATATAGTCTCTGTACAGTTTCAAACTGTGAAACAATTACCATGATATATAATCTCTCACATTCATGGGGTTGAAATGCTGAAGAAACTGAGAACATCAGTAATTACATCAATGCTTAATACTTAACACTTTCACGACACTTGAATATTATTATTGTTCTTCCAGTCAGGTAGCAGTACTTTGCATTCGAAAGCTAACACTTTCGCTAGCAACGAGTCTCAGAACGAAACCCATTTTCCCACGGATTTTTGTATTCTGAACGCCCTACACAATTTATCCCGGGGCAGTTACCATGAAGAAGCCTTCCTAACGACGCTCTCTGTTCTTCCTGACACGCCATACAATCCCACAGCAACAGTTCCTCCCCTTTCCCCACATGTCTGACCCGACAGCCCAACAGCATCCTCCTTTCCTCCACGCACGCCTCAGCAGGACCGGGGGCTGCAGATCTGCGGGCTGGGGGACGCGTGTGCACGGACTGGCTGGACGACAACCAGGCGCTGCCGAGCTGAGCAGCCCACCAGGGAGATCACGTACTGCTGCGAGGGAACAGCAACTCTCTCTTCAATTCTCCGTAAAGACTTCCCAGCATAAATCACTAAAGTCATGTTCTCTAATGAAATCAAGCCAAAACGAAAACGTAACGTCGAGGCTTTGCGCTTCAAAATTATGATTTACGACAAGTTTTGTGTACAAAACACAAAAATGCATTGCAAATGGTGCCCTCCCATTTTTTAATTCCATTAATGCACTGTAAACCTCTGGAAACAATTACAGAAATCATGTTCAATACACTCTGCACCAAAATAAATGCAACAGGTTTTCCCAAACAATAGGACGCAAATTGTTGGAAAATACTGTTCTGCCAAATCCGAAAGTACACTTCCCCCTTTATTTCAGCTGCGTAATTCTGTGTACTTCCTACACTAAACATTTCCATTTTTCCTCTGATACTACTATCTAAAGAAGTGTGCCATCACTATATAAAATAGATTATAGAAGCAGACAAGGTGTGGCAGCAGAAATACGAAAGCGACAGTACATGAAGTTCTACCAAGTAGTAATATTCCCCCTCCATCAAAACACTACTCCAACAAGATTTCCCAGAAAGTCAGGTTAAGATGACTGCATAAATTCATAATCAAATATTTTAATTAAAAGTTCATATACATATTTCTCAAAATAGCTAAATTAGAAATGTGGAACTGAAATTTTCAACTTTTCTTTTTTTCTTTTCCCCAAAACAACATAGAAAGACTAAACACTGCCTTAAGATCATCTAAGACATTTGTGAAATTCTAGAGAATTATTTAAGCTTTGCTGAACAGAGTGTTTCTACTTTAAAAACATAGACAGAATAATATCCACAGTGCTTGAACTAACATACAACACGCTCAAATAAGCACAAAGTGACATGCAAATGTATCTCCTGCATAATTAAAATTAGGAGTGCCAGATGCAGTTCTCATTTATTTTAATTACATTAACTTAATGTGTTGAAGTGTCTAAAGTTTTAAGTCAATCCCGGTTCTTCTTCAGTTATAAATTGTCAGCTAATTAGGGGTGTCTTGTCACAACAAATTGTTCCTATTAATTAAAACGAAGGATTTGTCACAGTCCAACTTCAATTATCTTCAAACTAAACCTCATTACACCTACTAGCAATCGATTTTTTTCTTGCCAGGAGTGACAAACTCTCTCTGAAACAAAGAAATACTAGAGTTTGCCCACACGCGTGACATTCGCAAACGCTGTGCACTCTGCATGAAGAAGGAAAAAATTGTTTCCAACATAATGTCTCCCAGTTAGTTGTTTCCATGCTAACTGTATATAAAATAGCATATATATTTTTAAACACTAAGGTAAAATAAAACAACAGCTATTAGACTTTTTACTACCGCTCTCAACATAAGTTTTTCTCCACAAGACATAGGAAGTTCTGTGATTATCTGCATTATGCTATGGTTTCTATTTAGAATCTCAATTCAAAATGTTTACAGTTAAAAACTAATTACACTGCACACATCCTGCAAAAAAAACCCCTCCATTAGATATGTAAAGACCACGTATTAACATTTACAAAAATTACCTCAGTTGATCACAAATAACCAGTAGAAAAAATGAGACTATAAGCAGTTATCTGGCTATTCTGTATACATCAATATAAAAGTACATTGGGACTGCATCAATTTAACTTGGCAAATTAAAAGAGACATTAATAGATTTTGAGTTTACAATTTTATATCAATTACTGCAGCACTCTCCAGGACACTGCCCCATTAGAAAAGGATCTTATAAAAAACACTAACCAAGGAGATGGCCAGCATCATACTGCATATTTATGGGTACAAATATGATAATTTACTTTCACACAAATATAAAGCACCATGTTTTTAAAACAGTCACCACTTTTGAAAGTAACATTATCAATTTCCATTAGCACCACAGTTAATAGTAGTCTAATGAGTCAGTCAGTTATCTCTTTAATTTTAAAAAGAAGCATATACACATAATTCCTGCAACATCACAAAGCTCAAGTGTACCTGAAACCTTCAGTCAATTAGATTTCCTATTCTGCTACTTTAATAACTGTGAAATAAAATGTCTCAAACACACATTTGTCATTATTGAGTTTTGCTCATGTTTCTGCTGAAGCAACTACAGCACCCAGTCTGGGGAGGGGAGATATTGATGAAGAACAGAGAGTCTCAGTGATATTCAAGTCAATTTCTTCTGGCACTTTGATCTGGTTTTAATCAAACAGCCAATAATCTCACAGCAAAATTCAACAGGACCCTTGGGGCTCAAGCACTTGCCCCATCATCCTTCTGCTTCTTTGGACTTACCAAGTATTTGCCGATTACATGGAAATCACCCTTCACAGAAATCAAAAGTAAGGCAAACGGAGAATTTATGTACAAAAAACTCAAGGTACACATAGTGCAGTTCCAAGTAGACTGAAAAGCTTGTGCATAATACCTACCTCCTGGCCTCAGAGGTCCTCTCCCAAGGTGCAGTCTGACAACAACATTCACAGCTCGCCAAGCGCCTCACCCTAAAGCTACCTTAGAGACAGAGGCTCTCTGCACAAGAGAGACCAGGATGTGGAAATTCATAGCGACTTTCAAACCCAGCTTCAAGAGTTTCTCAGATCCAAAACTCTTCCCCTACTCATGGATTTCTCAGTCCTCAGTTCAAACAGGGAAGAATTTCAGCCTTCCTGTCATTAGGTGCTGTCATGCTTTAAGCCCAGCTGTGGACCATGAGGCCACTCGCTCACTCCTCTCCGCCCCGGTGGGACGGGGAGGAGAAAATATAAAGAAAAGCTCGTGAGTCAAGACAAGGACAGGGAGGGATCACTTCCCACTTATGGTCATGGGCAAAAGACAGGCTCAGCTTGGGGAAGAAACAAAATCAATTTAATTGACTACCAATCCAATCAAAACAGGATAATGGGAAGTAAACCCAAATCTTAAAAAAAGCCTTCCCCCTTGCCCCCCTCCTTCCCACCCCAGCCCCACTCCCGGTTCTCTCTCCCTGGGGAACAGGGGACAGGGGCTGGGGTCGGTTCCTCACCCCTTGTCTCTGCCGCTCCTTCCTCCTCAGGGGGAGGAGGACTCCGTGCTCGGCCCCTGCTCCGCCGTGGGGTGTCTCCCACGGGAGGCAGTCCTCCACGAGCTTCTCCAGCGTGGGTCCTTCCCACAGGCTGCAGTCCTTCACGAACTGCTCCAGTGTGGATCCTTTCCGCGGGCTGCAGTCCTTCAGTCACAGACTGCTCCAGCGCGGGCTTTCCCATGGAGGCTCAGGCATTTTGGGCGGCCTCCGCTCCCCTCCACGGGCTGGGGGGGACAGCCTGCCGCCTCCCCGCGGGCTGTGGGGGCATCCCCTCCTCCCCCGCTCCTCCTTGCATAGGGAGAAAAGCACCAACGAGGTAACAGAGATGAGCAATTTCTGCTCACTCAGCCAGCAAAGACTTAACCCATCCCCAAGCAGAATCAACATTTTCCAACAGCCAGGTAACATTCGAGAGCTAAATTTCTCCACATTACAGTCTCTGTGCACATATTTGAAGGTCTATAACTCATAAACAGCATATGGAGGTATTAGGATAACTGGGGTATGCAATTCTATAAGGTACTGTTCAGGATGATGTAAAGGCAAGTCACCCATATCAGCATCAGAGCGGTAAGTGCATCTGAAAGGCAGCAGTTCCTCAAATTTGTCTTCCAGGGACACTGTGGAAGCTCTCAAACCCAGCTGCAGCAGACGTTACCAAAAGATACCACTATAGCTAAGTCCATGATCGTAACAATGTTACCCAGCAGCCCAAGAATGGCCACAAGGAATAATGGCATGGGGTATGCTTGAACACATAACTGTATAATTATTTAGCTGTTTACTTCTCACAGGCAAAGACATCATGGACATCTATTGCAATGCATAAGGACGGGCAAGCAAGGTACCAGAGGGGTCAGCTGGGATGTGATCTAAGAGCACATCAGTTGCTCCACAGTAATCCCTATGGATTTGGCTTTACTCTGGCATAAACGAGAAAGACCTACCCTTCTTTCATTGAAAACTAACAACACAATTAACAACTTCTCATAAGGGAAAGATGACACAAAATTCTACTCTTGAATCTCTCTCTTAACAGTAAGCCTTTTCAGAAAGTGAAAAAATCACCCACTGTCTGCCGTATCAACAATTTTTTAAAAGTTTCAAAAAAGGGTTTTTAAAAAAGGGTTTTTTTAAAGGATCAACTTGCTGATCTTCAAAGAAAGTGGTACCTCACAATTGGGACCAGAAGTCAGTATCTTTTTTCTTTTTTTTTTTTAAATAAAAAATTATATATAGACATAAAGATATTTAATGTAACAACCAGACATGTCCTATTTTCTACTAAGGATTGATTTAACATTAAATATATTTCTGTATGAACTTCTAAATGCGATAGTATTGTTACTGAAAGTTAATAAAATAAAGAATTTCCACTGCTAGTACTTTGAATGACCACTTGTGTTTTGATTGTATGTTCAAGAGCAAACAGCTATCTCCAGAGATACCAAAATTGCTGTAAGGTTTGCAGCTCTTACAACACAAGCTTTTGATTTCTCTCTTCTAAAAAGAAAAGCACTCAGCAATGCTTTCAGGAATGATGGTCTGTGTTGGTATTTACATTACATTGTTTGCCAACCTTTTACTAAGGTTGGATGAGAGTAATATATGTCATCTATGGTCACTTCCACATCTATCACATGAAATAAAAACAGCAATTTTTTTTCTATCCAACATTTTCTGCCTTTCCAACTGGAATGCAAACCCTATATCCAATAGTTTAGATAAGAGATCCTCCTGTCTAAAGTACAGTTTCACTTCATTGTTATTCTGGCTTGCTTTGCAAAAGCACATTCTAGACCATTACTGTACTGTTAAAACTCACAAAAAGCTCCACACTAAATCAACCTCATGAAAGCACTCGAGTATACCACATTTGTGTGAAAAAGCACTGTACCTGCCTTCTGTATTTTTATCTTCCTCCCCAGGAGTGCAATCCCTACTCAGACCCTTCTCTTTTATATACATTCATTCTACCTGTGATTTAAACTGGTGAAATGTCAGTTCTGATCTGAGAGCACTGTGCACTCACTGGGATTTATTATGTTGAATGATTTAATGTATTTGGATCAGAGCTTGCTCACACACTTACTTGGCAGAGTCTCTGTGAACGGAGGATCACCTGCCATAAAGGCAGACACAGGCAGGGAGTACCTGAACCAAGTACTTAAGTCAACTGGACACATACAAGCCCATGCACCCAAGGGCCAGTGTCCTCGAAAGGACACCCTTTATCAGGGTCACGGTGACTGGGGAAGGCTAATGATGACTGGGGAGGGGTAAGCACCACACAAATCTCCAGGGAGGGCAGGGAAGAGCTTTCAGGGCACTACAGGCCCTGACAGCTTCACAGCACTCCCTGGGAAGGTTATGGAACAAATCCTCCTGAAAGCCATTTCTAGGCACATGCAGGACAAGATGATGGTTAGGAATAGTCAACACAAATTCAGCATGAGCCTCACCAACCTGACTGCCTTCTACAATGAGATGATAAGCAGTGTGGGTATAGGGAGAGCTTTACATGCTTTATACCTTGACTATAGCAAAGCCTTTGATGCCATCTCCAATTGTATCCTTATAGTCAGATTGGTGAGATACGGACAAGTGGAGAGTAAAGTGGGTGGAAGAGTGGCTGAAAGGGTCATTACAAATGGTACAAAGTCCAGCTGGTAACCAGTTATTAGTTGTGCTCCTCAGGGATGTATACTGGGGCTAATATCATCTCACATCTTTATTAGCAGTCTCGATAAAGGCATAGAGTCTGCAGACAAATATAAAATTCAGGGTACTATTCAAGATTCTGGGGGTGGGAGGGGTGTATTCAGAGGAACCCAGACAGGCTGAGAAAGGGGCTGTTACAAACCTCATTAAGTTCAACAAAGGCCAATGAAAAGTCCAGCTGCATGCACCAGTACAGGCTGGGGGCTGGCTTTGCAGCAAATGACCCAGGGTCCTGGTAGACATCAAAGGGGAACCAAGAGCCAGCAGTGAGCCCTTGCAACAAAGGTGGCCAACTGAGTGCTGGGCTGTATTAGCAAGAACATAGGCAGCAGGTTGAGGGAAGGGAGTCCTTCCCTCTTTGGCTCTTGTGGGACTGCTGCTGGAGTAGCACGACTAGTTTTAGCCTCCCCAGCGGAAGACAGACATTGAGAGGATGGAGCAAGTTCACTGGAGGTCTACCAAGACAGCTGAGGGATGGAGAACAATAGATAAAGAGATGCTACAAGAGCTGCACTTGTTCAGCCTGAAGAAGACAAGACTAAGGGGAGGGCTTGTTAATGTTCATGACTTCCTAAAGGGAGGCTGTGGTGAAGAAAGCAGTTTGCAATCACTGTTCAGATGCATGCTCCATCCTGGATATGTGTACAAGTAAAGAAAGAAAGGAGGGAACACTGAAAGCAATAATGCTCCTTTCAAAACACTTCATATTCTACAATTCCTGCACAAGTTTCTCACTGTGATTTTTCTTCCACAGAATCTTAGCAATCATGGTAAAATAGTATTAATTTTCCTATAATTGAAAATTGAATTTTGGTAAACCACTTTCACTACCATAAAACCTTCAAGACATAGCCAGCTACAGTTTTCCAATTTTTTAAGTTTGGAATGGGTAATTTATATTAATTGTTGAACAGCCCAATTACCTTTTTTTTTTTTTTTTTTTTTAAAATCAAGAAATTAATCTATTTGCTGGGTTTGTTTGTATTGCATTCATTTAGCATATAAAGACAAGAAATTGCAAACAGACCATCAGTCTCTGTTCATATATAAACTAGTTTCTTCAGCTGTTCACAGTTTACCTGAGACAGAAGCAAAATTGCTGTGGTTTACTCTATGTCATGATCTACTTGTGCTCAATGAAGGAAATAAATAGTATGCATTTCTGATCCCAACAACAGGCACAACAACAGTTGAAGATACCAAACTCTAATGCTTGCTAAACTTGACTACTCAAGGATGGTGCCATTCTCAATTACCAGAGCTCCAATGCTTTGAGAAAAAAATAAAAGTATTAAGTGATCCTATTATACACTTTCTCCACGAAATCAAGATTTATGATAGTGCAGTTTTTGGTTTGGGGTATTTCTTTAAAAACACACAATCTTGTCCATTTCCAGCTTTAGTGCAATGATATTAGTTGCCCTTATATTAAAAGTGCTCTTTCCCTTGACAGGAGCGACTACTCCTCTGTTCCATTAATCTTCTGAAATTGTCAGTGTGCAGTATCAGCAGCCAATTCAGAATCCTGAATGTTAATTGTCAATAATACCAGGAGAGGTGCCAGTGCTACCTAAATTGCTTCAGAGCTGTTGTCTCTGGATGTAACTCACTTGACATGAAGGTGGAGGTAAAGAGAATGAAATGCAAAAATTTAATATCAGGAGTTCTCATTTGACAATCAAAATATTACACCTCAGCTGGAAAAACTGTCACATATAAACGAACAGAGCAAATCAGAATGAATAACATAAAACAACTCATTACTGAACAGCAATGATGTAAACAAAGAAAAAAGCTAACCAAGACTTGATACAGAAGAAACATAGCTAATTAGCAACAAATTCTTAAGTTACACTTCTCATCCATAGTCAGATAGAATCAGGATGTACCCTGTATGTTGCATTATATTATATATAAGTTATATATATATATACACACACTATATTATATTAATACATAATATTTTTTAATATATATGCACGTAGTGTATGGATATCTTGAGAGAGCCCATGTCTACCATTAGTGGATTTCCGAGTGATCCGTCAAGTACAACACCACTGATTATAAATCACTGAAATAGAGCACTTGAATTTTCATGACATACTTCTGTCACAACAATCATCATTCTACATTAAAAAAAAAACAAAACAAAAAACCAAAAAAACCCAACAAACACCACCACCAAAACCCTGTTTCAGAGCTTTAGGAGATTTACACTTGAAGTTCAAACTAATTTCTCCTTCAGCTTATTGATCAGAACAGATGGGACCAGGAAACTCCTGAGGCTTTGCCACAAATACTATATTCAGGATCACCCAGTAAGAGACAGGGATGCCTGTTTGTCTAGCGCCTGGTAAAACGAAACAACAGTCAACAGTTTGGGCATTAGCTGAGAACTGGAGTCACCAAGAATTTCCAACTTCTGCTACAGGTTTCCTGTATAATCTTCAGGAAGCCATAGGAGGCAGATGGGGATTCAATCAGAGATTAGGATGCACAAATTTAAATATTTAGACTCCTGTCAGAGTAGAGATTTAGTCTCTACTGAATGCTCCTTAATTCTTAAAGCCTCTCCTTAAGCCAATTCAGCTGACCTGCTAGTAGGGGCTCAATACAGAGGTCTAAGCTTAGACCTCCGTACCCGAGACAACTGCCTGCAGACAGCAGAAGGCCCATGCTCTTCTGGACCAGCTGCTGGAAGACAAGGAAGACTCATTAATGCATCTCAAGTGACAAAGATACCCAATGTGTAGGTAACAGAGTGAATCAATCCCCTGGCTACAAGATCCTCTGAATAGCTATTTGGCTCTATTGACAGTATTTCCTTAACAAACCGAGCCTGTACTATCAATGAAGGGAGCTTAGACACCAGAAGTTAGGCACCTTAATCCTGCACTGAAGTCTAACTTGAAAAGTTTACAGATAGACTGAGGTACAGAAAAGTTTTGTAATTTTTTTTTTATTCATTAAATTGCAAGGTATTACATGATGGAGAAATCGGGTCTATGTGTGTGATATGCATCATTTCTGAACATGACATTTCTTACCCAAAGACTAAGATGATGACATGAATAATATATCTTGACACTTAGAACACATTTGTATAGATGACAGTCCCCTAGAAACATAACAGCACACTTTTACAAACATAATTTTGAAAAAATACTGCTGTACACAGATCAATATTAAATAAAAAACACTGTAAAATTAATGGATGAAGCCAGACACAGCAACTGGAAAAGATCAGGAATTATAGAAGAAATGTAGGAAATAGTAGGGATCACCTGTTTCAAGTTACCAGCTCAGCTACAGCCTGGCAACTAAAGAATGCTACAGAATAATCTCCAGTCACATGCACAAAACACATGCTTGAGTGCAAGCTGCCTAATCATGCCAGTATGCATTTTACAGAACATACCTTCTCTATTTCAAAAGAACTGTTAAAATATTAGTTAAGTTAATACCCATTAAAGCAAACAAAAAACGCCACAGTATTTGCATCCTTCTGAACTAATGCTGTGACGACCTGAAAATTAACCAACCTGGAAAGTTCAGTGTAGGTTAAGTTCCCTGTAGGTTATAGTGTCAGAATTATTTAATGCATTTTGTTCAAAAAAATAAAGCAGGAAACCCCAAAACTTGGTTACTCCTACAGAAAATGGTCTATGTACAAAGGTTTGTTCTTTGGCAGGTCCATTTGGCTCACCTTTTTACCACCAGAGTAGCACGAACGCAGAGCTGTCTGAAACTATACAATGCTAGTACTACAGCAAGATACACAAGACTCAAACACCCAAATCATAAGGCATTTCAACAGGTCGTTTTCTTTCTTAGCCTTCTCTGTGTACTGCACTACATTCAATGGATTTGCTGAAATACTGTTACTGTTACAGAACAAACAGCTAATATTCACGCATATTTTAACTCTTCCAGTTGCATTAGGAATCTTAATGATCACTTCGACAATATAAACCCAATTAACTGATCTGTATCTTTTTAACATATGTTAAATTCTGCAACACATCCTCATATTTAGATTCATACAGCTACCCGATGACATCAGAGAGGTTCCCTAAAAGGACAAGCTTGCCAACTAATTTCTTGGCATTAGCCCTAAGATACGTTCAGGATCAGCATATCACTCCAAAACGAGAATGATTTAACCCAGACAATGAAACCATCATGTATGTTACTCAGTGCAGACAAGAGCAGACTCCAAAGGAAGAAATGCATGAATAAAACCTGTGTTCACAGAACATAACAGATAGCCCCTCAGAAAGGGCAAATCCTATCTCTTGGCTCAGCTAGCCCACATCACTTTTACTGTAATTAAATAATTTAAAGTTTGCTTTATCCAGAAGTCACTCAAATCTGGATTCTTTAACTTTCACCCAAAGAATTTTATAGGCTACTTGCCTGCAAGTAGAGTTACTTATAAAAGAAGGAAAATAACATAGCAAAATTGGATTCTATTATTTTTTCCTAGATACAGCAAATTAATTTACAATACAGTTTCAAAAATATGTCTGCGTGCCAAAGGCATACACAAATCAATAAATAGTTAAACAAAAGCAATGCTGCTGTTTCAAACACAGATCTGGAACAGAAGCAGTACAGAGAGGTTACCAAAAGCTATCTTTCAGGAGTCTCAAGAGAGCACTTCAACAGACCAAAGTATTCAAAGCTAAAACTGTGCTGCTCTTCCAGGTTGAGGGAGGTTGAACACTATTGCTTTTCCAGCCCTACTATTCCAAATCACCACAGCAGCAAACGTCCCAAAACATACTTGCAATCCATTACACAACTGGTAAGCAGAGGGCACAGCCTGTCCCACGACAGGTCTGAGCCAGGCCAAGCTGATCCCACCATGGGAGGACGCAGCCCCTGCCCACCCCAACCCCGTCTGCCCTCTCCTACCTGCACAAGCATGACTGCAACCGTGCAGGGAGCTGGGTAACAGTTAATTTTTTTCATGTGTTTTGTTAAGCAAATTTTGCTTTTACTGCTATTTAAAAGTCAAGGAAAAAAACTGAGTCAACATAGAGACTACAAGCCTACTTGTAGAAAGCCGAGACTGTTGGACTGGGTCTGTGCAAACAGCAAGGAGATACATATGACTAGGATTCAGGCTGAGAAGAACTTTTGGGGTGTACTTATTTCTCCCTTTAACTCCATTATTTCTGCTCATTATAAATATTTTCCCCTTGTATTTCTAAGGTTTCTTACACAGTGAAATTATCTAACCCAATCAGATGCAACTTACAGAACAGTATTTTCATTCAGTAATAAGAAACAGCAGGTAACCTATTTAGCACAGTAAACTATTCTCAATTTTGTGACAAGACAAAATTCTTACTCCAGTTCACTAAAGAGAGCACCTCCAGCTTCCCACACACCCAGCACAGGCTACCGAAACTCCAGTCACTAGCAGGTTAAAGTAGTTTATAAAGCTCTATGTGTGTGCCATGCAACTCAGTCCAGAGTTAGAAGCATTACAGGGCTCTCTAGTACAGAGCAAAGCTTAGAGCCCACCCTATAACAGAGTAATGACCAATTAGTACTGTTTTCCAGGAGAAATGCCAGATTACTTCAGACAACATGAGCACAGCCGATGCCTGTACCAAAGACTGCTTCATCCTCTGTGATTTCAAGCTCCAAAAGACACTGTTTAATTTACACTTGCCCTGAGAGCTTCTATCACCTCCATGGTTGGTGTCTATTTTTCTAACTGGGGAATAGAAATGTGTTGTGAAAATACGAATGCGTTTTTCAGCAATGTCATTATTTGTATGTCTGCCAATATAAACAGTTTTGGCGTATCACAGACATAACCACCAAATCACTCCTTGGTCCTAGGATGTAGCTTTCATGCTTAGTATACTTCTGTAGTCAGTTCTGATCTGAGAAAGTATCAAACAGAAAAACCACCTAACAATAAACAGACATGGGTCTGAAGTCTAATAGCAACTGGTATTCCCCACACCCTTAAGAAACAAGCCTAGCACCTTAGTTAATCCCCAAGCATCATCAGCAACATGATTTCAAACACACAGATCCTTTCTGCAGTTCCCATTCTCAATGCATTAATCGGCACCACCTAGGAAAACCCTACTCGGCTATTATTTGTCACAGGAAGCAAAAATGAGGTGTGGATTGCTTTGGGGGCAACAATACATTCTGTTATTTCTTAGTCAAAAGCCCTAAGTAAGGAGAAGGAAGTTTGCCACACATTTGTGTCGTAAGTTTAACGTTGGGAGAAACTCAGTAATTTCAATGTTTCTTAACAGATTATCAGAGAGTCAGCAAAAACCTCAGAATCCACTGTTGGAAGTGACTTGACCTATAACTACATGATTTCCACATAAATGTGACCTACTAAGAAATTTTTCTATTACTTCTGAGTCTGTAAAATTATGAGATTAAAGTGTTTAAAACAGTGAAGAGTTCAAGTTCCACTTCCAATAAGGGTTTAAGACCTTACTTCCAGCCCCTAACTGAGGATAAGGTCTAAATCCCACAGTCTGTGGGATCCCACAGCCAGCTGTCCCCTTTTCTGCTGCATCCACTTCTCCACCACCCACCCCCACCCCCCCCCCCCCCCCAAAAAACCCAACCAAAACAAAACAAACAGAAATCTGATAAAGCTCTTCAGTTGTCATCTACCTGCCTGTTCAAGGAATCATTTAATATTGTTTTGGTCTCTCTGTACCTAACAGATATGGCATTAGTTTGTAATAAAATATGCATTAGAAAGATCTTTAAAAAATGAAAACTAAAACCCTATTTAATTAAAAAAAAACCACCCAGGCTCTATTTTTCTGATCACACCACTTTCTAACTCCTTACAGTATTAATTAAAAAAGGATTTGCTCAAATTAATCATATGAGCAACAAGTAGAACTGAGAACTACACTACTACTTTTATCAGCAGCAAACCTATCAGGTAAATTAATTTTGCAGAATTTTTTAACAGTATTAATGTAAATATAAAAAAAAAGAACAGAAAAATCATTTTAGAAATAGCTGATGATAACAGATAGCTGTGACCAAAACTTTAGATTATGTCACAAATTGGAAAGATTATTAGAAGCAGTTTACCTTCAGAAAGTACCTACCAAATCTGACAACTATAACACAGCTCATGACTATTAGTTTTGGACTAGGAGTTTTTCAATAGCTTTATCACAGTACAATAAGTTTATGGAAGCATACACATCAGCTGCAAGATAAACTCATAAAATTACAGTGCATGTGGTAGTGACGAGGAGAGTCTAGTTACACTGCAAGTAAAAAAGTGAGATTATAAGTAGTCGGAATTTGTTTTATGAAGCCTGTGTTTAAACATAGTTTTAAAAGCTGGTGTTGTTCCAAACCAGTAAGAAGAACACGCTATTCCCCTGATCAGTCTAGCCAAATCTAATCATGATCAGACTAAATGCATGCAATTAAAATACCTGTTTAGCAGTTGAGATTTGACAGAAAAGGACACCCGTTTCCTTTAAAACTAGAACAAAAAAATGGCTTCCAGAAGTGAGGAAGTAAGATCATTTCCTGCGACTGTATCATACATCCTACTGTAGGACTGCTCTCACCCCAGACCTCTCTGTAAGAGCCCACAACCCATAGCAGAAAGAGTCCTACCTCTTTATAAACACCTTCCACTACAATTCCATAAAAATACCCAAACTCCAGACAACAGTGAAAAACTTTTAAGTGTTTTTAATGGAGTAAGCTATGCAAATTGCTGTCGAGACGTAAAAGGGAACACAGAAGTCATACTTACACAAGAATATGATAAACATGCTGAACAAGTATCAAGAACTGCACATGCAGTAGTTACTCTAACCTTCAGCATGGCAAATATAATGAAGAATTACTAAAAATACTAGCTTAAGAATTACACTGCCCATCTCCTTGGTGGTTCTTGAAGAAAGTAAACATCAACACGTTGGGGAAACTTGCTCACAGACCAAACAACTTAGTCACACCGTATTACATGGGAGAAAGTGGAAGTGGCACCCCTGCTTCGCTCCAAAACAGGCACACAGATTTCTGTTCAGCTGACCACAACTTTTTCTTATTTATATCTGACCACACACAATTTCTCAGACACACCGGTACTCCTCTGCAACCTACAGTCATATAAAACGCGCTCTGCTACAGTGTGTCGCTTCACACCTTTCAGAAGGAGCACAATCATTAGCTTCGATTCATCTGCTGAAGTGCATAATATACTTCATACAATATTAAACATGCCATCACTTAATTGGAACTAAAGTCACATTACATACACAATTCCCTTCTCCCGCTCCGGCAGAGTCTTTACAGTATTTTTCCGGGTACCCTTCTGGTTCTGCAGCTTAATCTGAGTTAATAGTTAGCATTTTTTGTCCCACCGTTGCAGAGAAAAAAATATTTCTTAAAATGGCAAGTGGCAAACTACTGACAGGGAAAAAGTTAAACTGACCGATAAACACGCCAGAGAAGCACACGGTTAAAACGTATAATTTAAATCAGGGAGAAAAATTCTGATCGCACTTCAATTAAAGCGATCCTGCTCATCGAGATTACCGAAGCCTCAAGCCGCACACGGGGTAAACTGAGGTTTGAAAAATAAGACACGCCATCCTGCTGGCGTGAGTTTATTACAAAGGGGGGGGGGGGGGGGGGGAGTGACCCGAACTGCGGCGTCTCCCCGCCACCTCCCTCGGCGGTGGCCACACCGTCGGAACGCCGGGCAAGCCCCGGGGCTTCGCCGGCCGTCCCTAGCGGTCCGCGCAGCGAGCCCCGGCCGACGCAGGCCCGCAGCAGGGGGGGCACAGGGCACGCCGGCTCCAGGCAGCCTGGGCCTTCGCCCACGGGCAAGGCACGGAGCCGGGGGGGACCCGCCGCGCCCTCGGCGGCCGGCCCGCCGCGGGCGAGTCCCGTGAGGAGACGCCGAGACGGCCGCGCCAGACGCGGCCGCTTCTCCCCGGGAGGGCGCGGGGGGGGTTCGGGCGCGCCGGCAGCCTCCGCTCCGGCCGGGCCCCGCGGCGAGGGAGGCCCCCTCCGGCCCGGCCCGGCCCGGCTCGGCTCATCCCGCCCCTCACCTCCTTGACGGGGGGGAATTTTTTCCGGCACTCCAGGCTGAGGCCCCGCAGGTCCCCCTGCATGTTCTCCAGCAGCTTCTTCACGGCTTCGGGGCTGCTGGTCCCGGACATGGCGCCGCCGGGCCGGGCGCTGTTCCCAGCGGGCAGGGGCAGCGCCTGTCGCTCCGCGGCCCCGGCCGACACGTCTGCGCCCGACACCGGAACCCGTCAGCCGCGGCCCCGGCCCCGCCGCCGCCGCCGCCACCCCCCGCTCCCACAATGCCGGGCGCCGCGCGTCAGCCGCTTCCGCGCGGCCGGCCCCGGGGGCGGGGAGAGCGGCGGCAGCAGCGGCGGCGGCGGCGGCGGGCCCCGGCCTGCCCGGGTCGGAAGCCGCCGCCCCTTCCCCGCCGTCCCTTCCCCGCCGCGGCCCCGCTAAGCCGCGCCGGGCCGGGCCGGGCCGGTGGGAAGGAAGGGGCAGGAGGCGGCGGCGGGGAAGAGCGGCTGGGGAGGTGAAGGCCGTCAGCGGCCGCCGGCCCCGCCGTGGGGCTGGGAGAGGCCACTCTGGCCGAGTCCGGCTCTCGGGGCGGCGGGTCCCGGGTCCCTCCGGTGTCCCCCCGACGGCTTTGCTGTAATCCCCCCCCCCCCCCCCCGCCCCGTCCCAAAAGCGGGCACCCGAGCAAGGAGCAGGAGCTCTTCGGCCACCATCCGCTGCTGCTGCCGCCAGTCACGCTCCCCGTGTAACTCCGCCTGGGCCAGAGCTTCTCTCCCGGGCGGCCTGGGCCCTGTAACTCACTCCGGCCTGGGCCAGAGCTTCCCTCCCGGGTGGCCTGGGCCCTGTAACTCACTCTGGCCTGGGCCCTGTAACTCACTCCGGCCTGGGCCAGAGCTTCCCTCCCGGGCAGCCTGGACTGTGTAACTCTGGCCTCGGCCAGAACTTCCCTCCTGGGTGGCCCAGACGCTGCCACGGAGCTCCCTGCCGCGGGACAGCGTTCATCGTCCAACAGTTAGCGTTTCACGAGGGGTTTGGTCCCTGCAGTGGTGCTTTTGCCACGTTCTGGTGGCTGTGAATCTCGTACTGCCGTGGCTGCCTACTCGTAACGGCACGGTTCTCTTGCCTTCCCATAAACCCAGGCAGTCGGAAAACGTGCCTGAGTTTCTAAAGGCTGTGGCCTTTAAACTTGGGAATCTCGGGGGGGGGGGGGGGGAAATGGTGAAGAATCAGAACAGAGGAGAGTAAATTTTTACTGCCTTGTTATTTAAAATTATTTTAAATAATGGCTTTTCTTCACACTTCCCTGGAAGTCCTGTGTCTTATTCAGAGAACGTTCTAAAATCTCCTTTTATCCTTGTTTTTGTTTGTGTCTTGCCCTGAAAAAGGGAAAAGAACCTCTCCTGAATTTGAGCATCCCCACTTGGGTGTTGGGGTTCATTTACTGTGAGGGATGTTGCAAATCACACCGTAAACAGGCTGCCACTGGCCTCTACACTCCCATTGTACGCTGTAGCTCTAGACATAAATCTTTAGGTGTGCTTTGTGAGGGCAAAAAGTATAGGATTGCTTTCCAAGTGATTTATTACTTTAAGATCTTTGTTTGTACATCGTTTTCAAATTACTGGCTGTTAACTTGACAGAACTGAGTGAATGGATTTCAGGTTTTAAAACTGCCTGTAATACTGGCACGTTTGAATTTGGTGGTCAAAACTTGATGTGCCTTCAGACAAGGAGTTAGGACTTCAGCCTGTGTTCAGTAAAATCAAACCCATGATTCTGTAACATTGTTACGCTTTCAAAAGGCATTGGTCTGTGCATCCTCAAAAGCCTTGATTTTTATATGCTTATTTAAGAAAAGCAAAAAACCAAGACTGTTGTCTTCAGTAGAACTATTTACGTGCTTAACCAATAAGCGTTTTCCTGAGGATTTTCCTGCCCTAAGTGCTTCCATTCTGGGCTTCAGTCCTGATGGCAATTGGCAGACCAGTCCAAATACCTTCATAAGAAACATGGATGATTTGCTAGGAGGATGAGTCAATTAATTATTGACTATGCATAGGTGTTTCTTAGGTAAGCTTTAACGATTTACTTCCTCTTTGTTGTTTGGACTTTTCCACCTATTTACTGTACTTGGGGAGCTGTGGGGTTATTGGTACTCCCTGAATCCGCCTGTCTGCCTAAACTAAAACCATTGAAATTTCTTGTGAAATGAGGGTCAGTTAACTGTTCTATAACACTGCCTTTCTTACGAAAAGGGAGCAAGTATTTTGGGTAGAATTTGTCTGAATGTTACATCTTGAGTTAAAGCATCCCACCATCATTATTATCCCTGTAATCAAAAGGAGGAGGATGAGGAAAACTGTCATATGGCCATATTTGCCTGTTAACAATGGTGAGACAAGTAAGAAGAATTGAGATTAATCACATTTAAAACAAGCAAATCGGTATTCATTAGATTGTACGTGCGTACTAATTTCCTGCAAACCTTACTGTTTTGTTTAACCACACTACTGTAAACATTCAGTTTGCATGGGGGGGGCGGGGAGGGAGTACTCTTACTTTATGAATGCCTGATAAGTTAACCTACATGAAAGATGGATGATGTTTCCTTTAATCAAAGCTATAGCAGTAAATTTTTCTGCCCCTCCTCACGGAGTAATGCCAAGTTATGAAGTAAAAGTACCGAGGGAATAGATGATTACTGAATTTGAGTAAAACTGACAACTTGTTGCCATATGATTTTTTTGTTAAGGAATGTGTAAGAAAAAATGTAAAAATATTTAAGAACAGTAGTGACAAATATTTTGGAATATAAACTACTACACATCTCAGGAAGAAATTTTTTATGTATTCCTTGTGTTGTAATTTATATTTGCGTAAAATAATGGCTTCTTGAGAAAAAGCAAATTATTTCATGATGTTAATTATTTTTATCATATTAGCTTGTACCTGCTGATTATCCATCTTTTCTTATTCCAGATGTGTAGTGGCATAGAACTGGGAGCAGGCTAGAGGCTTTCCATATTTGTAACAGCTTGATAGCAACCCTGCCACCTCTATTAATTGTAACATAACTTTTTTTTTAAAGCTCTTTCTGGCTGATGTTCCACCCTTTTTACTAATCTCAATTTGCTAAGTGCTCTGTTTTGTAGATCAGGAAAGGAAGGACCATATGCTATTCCCATCATAAGCAAAAAATATTAACATTCTTGATTCTTAAAATAATTTTCTCTTCTTGTTACAATGTAGAATCTTAGATTTATCAGTCTGCTGAGATGCATGAAAAAAAATGTTACTGCAGCTCTTTAGTTGTCTGTTATGATGGCTGGTGTTTAGCTTTCAGTCATCTGCTGTCCTCTCCGTAGATTAACAGCACCCTTCTTTAACTATGTCAGACAAAAATGGACACACAATTGTAATAGTACCCAACTCACGGTACTGGAATGCAAAATTAATCTTGGAATGCTGTAACAATGTATTCTGGGGAATTTCTTCGGCTTCTAAAATTGAGATTATGACTTTTTAGTATCACATAATTTCTCTTTATATATTGTGACACTTTTTGAACCAAGCAGAGCACTTGTGAATTTAGTGAGACCTGCTGTAATTCAGAATCTTAGGAAATAGGGTATAGAACTACTTTAATAAGCAACATGTCTATTAACTAAAAGGGGTTTTTTTAGGTGAAGTGCAGCCTCCATCTTCTCTGAAGGCCATTCTGTGTTTGATACTTAAATCTCAGTGCCTGAGTTTAAAATTTGTTCTGTTTGCATACTCCACCTTTTATCATTTACATTTATCATACATATCGTTTCAGCTACCAGCTTTGACACTCAGCTTGCTCAGCATTACCAGCCCAACACAGCAAGCTTGCTCGTGGGTTTGGAAATCAATCATACGAGTGGTTGCAGAATTGGAAACTCTGCTGCAGCAGAAAGATCTGCTGAATACGAGAACTGGGAACTACACACATGCCTGAGTCTTAGGCGCACCTCTTACACACAAGGTAATCTTTCTCACTGTTTTGATGTACGCCTTTTGTAAAAGCAGAAGATTTATTAGTTAAGCTAAACCAGAGCCGTTAAACTACTTAAACTAGCCAGGATCCTTTTAAGTGACACTGACTTGATTGTGAATGTGCCTTACTGTAGTTGCCTTGCATTGCAATAGATACCATTGTACGTATTCCTAAGCCTAAGTAAAAGTGCTTGCCTGTCTTTTGGTATGTTTTGAATGCCTCAGTTTCAATTCAAGTTGCTTTTGAGTCAGAAAGTAGAGCAGTGTATGTGGGCATCTCTGAGGGCATGTTTTTGACTAGCAAGCTAAAAATGCTCGTTAGGTGTTAAGCTAACTTCGTATTGCGCTGCAATTATTACGTCGTTGTTTGCTTTGTTATTTAATTACATGTTATGTTGTGATGGGCAGTGGGTGAGTGAAATAATTCCCTGTAGTTTCATGGCCCTATTGACCAACAAAAAATGCTCATGAGACCTATTGTGATTCATTAAATTACCTCTTGGAACCAGTGTTCATGTTCATTCCAAATGATGCGGATCAGTCATTTTTATTCGATTAAACATGGGATAGCACTCGGCTGTATAAATTTCAGGTGTTTACAGCCCATCCTGATCGATGCAGGCTTTGAATATGAGCACGGGGTTCTGTAGCCACCACATTGTACAGAGGCAAAACTGTCAGATTTCACTGTGGCAATGATTTGGTTTCATGCTGATGAGAAGAATCGTGGCTTTTCCTCTTGAGTTCGCTTTACGAACACTCCTTTTGTACGCTTTTGTAACTGGTATGAACCTATACATAGTAACGCTACTAAATAAACTTCAGGATAGGAAATATCATCAATTGTGTGGCCAAGTAAAGGTGTTTGCAGATGTCCCTGGTGGTTTTTTGTACTGCAGAGTTAAGAGCCATGATGGAGAAAACTTTGCTTCATAGTAGATTGAACATAGATACTGATACCAAAAGGCAAAGTTAATTTTAAATTAAAAGAGCGTGAGGGATGTATTAATACCAAATACTTCCTGGAGTCCTTTATAAGAACCTGTGCGTTGTACAGGTCTGTGTAAGCACAAGGAAGCCATACACACACACGCTTTACTACGTAGACACTTCAAAAGCTCCTTCTCAAATTATGGATGCAAGAAATGGGGCAAAGGACCATTTCTGCTGTGGTCACAAATGGGTTAAAAGCAGAAGTAATAACCTTCCCTGGAGTACCTGGTGTTCTTTTTTTATGGAATAGGAGCAAAGCCCGTGTTCCTTTAGGATGTGGCTGTGTGAGGAAGTTGGATCTATAAGCAGATTGAAAAATACTTCGTTTTCCAGTGTGAACTCCTGTGGATTTAGCCCATGTTCCTTTCAACATAGGTGTGAGCATATATTCATGTTAGTACACATTCGTTTGTGTATTCGCAGTCAATACACATTTTATTTTGTTTAGTCAATCAAAAAAGCAATCCCAGCTGCTGTCTGTCAGTGAATCATCCTCTTTGTCATTAGCAAACTGACAAGAATGTTAAGTAGCAATGCCCTAAACGTCAGACCTATGACATGCTAGGTACTTGGCAATGATTCCCGGTTGAGTTGCTTTACGATCACTTCAGGGCCAACACACAAATCTCTCAACCAGAGGCTCGGATGCTTCCATGGCTCTTGTGTAACCAGCCTGCAAAGCTGTTTTTCCAATTTTTCCTGCTTGAATCTTGTCCAAACAGATTCTCAAAGTGGTGGGTTGGGTTGGGTTGGGTTTTTTTTGCATTGCCATTTTGAGTAGTGGTAATTGGATCAGCTGAACCTGTTAAGGTCTTTTCTGAGAAAGAACTGCTGTCCGCTGCTTGAGTTAAGTTATTGCTGTGTTAGAGCTAGCAGCATAACAGACACAAAGAGATAACATGATATTCACAAAATCTTAGCAGCGGCTCCCATAGCCTTCATACTTAAAACTGAGCATGAGTCAGGACAGATTAAATAACTTTTCCAGCTCGCACAGGAAGTATCTGGCTGGGCTGGGAAACAAACCTCACTCTGTGTGTTAAACTGAATCTGCCTTTCATTCCCTTGCACAATAAATAGGGTTTGTTAGATAACAGATTTATTATCTATTCAGGCAGCTCCTGTGAATTTTCCCTGTGTTGCAGTCCATTCATGATACCTTTCTTTTCTGCCAAGTACAGTAAAGGCAGGAACCGTGATGGAGATTTTACCTGACGGTTGTTTACATTAAAAAACCCCGGCTGACGGGGCCCGCTGCCGCCTTCACAATTAGCACAGCGTGAGGTCGCAGTCAGCAGATGAAGAAACTTCAGCGATCTTGCACATCTGATCACAATTTACTGCAATCTTTATGTCCGTTATTAGGAATTTTGGTCCAGAAATAAAGGCATAGATGTGTTGAAGCAAAATAGCTGTGACTCTAGGCAGTGTTATTAGATCCAGAGCTCCCGCAGCAGGCAGCGCATACAGCTGCACTCTCGGGAGAAGGCTTTTCCCGAGTATCTCGTTCTGACTGCAGGACACGTAACGTACAAATGCCCGTCAAGAATGCCAGAAATATGTGTTGCGCTGCATATTAGTCTGTTTATTTTGCTGCTCTCTCATCTACATGCCGAAAACCTCCCTACATCTGTTCAATCATTTCCTTTTTATCTCTTTTTGTATGAAAATTGTGGAACTATTTCTAGACACCTACAATCCACTAATCGCAAAGCAACACCAGAGAGGAGAAGGGTGTTCCCCCATGTAAAAATAATTCTTTTTGGCTGCTGCAGCAGAGAGGGGAAGCTGCTGGATGATTTCCCCAGGCTCCGTTGAATCCTTCTTTAAGTCAATCGTTCCAGATTGCAGCCCCGGGGCTGCCAAGTGATACCATTACTACAGGAGAGTTTCCATCTACTGAATGGATGTTAGGTCCTTTGCGTTAGGGGTGGCCTCTGTCTACATAGCAAGCATTGCAGTCATAGCTGTAAAAAATACTAATAAAAATAGATACACTCACTATACTCACATAAGTAGCATGGAGGACAGCACACTACATCGGTATTCTTCTTTTCTCACACTGCCATGGCTACACTGCCAGCGTGACCAACTTAATTTGTAGCTAACTCAGACCCTCCCCCCCCCCCCCCCCCCCCCCCCCGAAAAGACTCAGTATGGGCACGTACTTCTGCGAGTCTCCAGCACAACTGTTTGCAAAGATAACCAAAGTGTGACCACTCCATTATTTTACAGGCAGTTCTTCCCATAAACCATAAGGATTAGAGATTTCTTATGGAAGAGATCTTGATGAAGAGCTGTTTGCTATAGAGGCCTTGATTTGCCTTATATGTTGTGCTCATTTTTGTTGCTTTATGAAGAGTATAGACCTCTTCTTATTTTGTTCAAAGGACTTAGCCCTTGATATAAAGTATTTGTACGGCTGCATGTGTGGCTGTGTTTATAGGCAGCAGTCTGAAAGAAATTTTGTTGCTCAGGTTGAGCCAAAACAGATAAACAGAATGACCATACTTCTCAGGGAATCTGGAAGACAACCAAAGAAATCCAGCTGTAAAGAGCTAAGTGCTTTCCTTCATAGCAACATGACGATACAGATCACCTCCACATGTGGATCTGTATTTCCAGTAAAGCGGGGCTGCACCATTCATTGTCCGTACCTACGTCCTGGGTCACGGGCAAGCAGGTACGCATCTGTATTCAGGGATGCATACCTGTTGCAATTTCAGAGTTAGTATTGGCCCTTTGGGAGCATTTCTAGAAGTTGTATTCAGTATTTCACAAGTGGGAGCCCCTTTCTGGAGTCTGCTCCCAGGGCACGGTGGACCAGCTTGTCCGTCTCCTCACGCGGGTGGGTGGAAGCTGCTGGAGCGTAGGAAATTCCTGGTCTGAACACTGGCTCCTCCAGCTGAAAGCCAAGCCCTGGAGCTACAGAGTGGATCATTAAGTGGGATGTGTAAGAAGCTCCCATGAAACTTGTTCGGCCAGTCTGAGACCTTGCGTCCCTTTGGCAGCTTGGTCATCAGTAGATTCCTATGGCTGTTTATGTCTAGTGGCCTTACTTCCCCGCTTCAGTCTTAACTAACAAACCCACACCATGATCTAAGAAGATCTGAGAAACAATTTAATTATAAAATTAGCAGTTAACATGTACTAATCATTGATAAATCCTTTACCAAACATCTGTGCTCCTGCCCAGCTCCAGCTCAGTGGTATGTGGGATACAAATGTCTGGTGGGCTTGAATGTCTTATTTTGTTGGAGGCAAGATCATAGAAAGCCAGGACCTGCCTTACCAACAGAGTTACAGCAGAGTTTCAAAGAACTTGACGCTTCATTTCATTTCCCCTTCAGGACATTTGGAGCCTTCCTTTGTAAACCTGTTCCTCAAAATTATTAACACAGCTCCTGCTCTCGAGACATTATCCAATACTGGAACACATAAACTGCAGTTTTCTAGATAATGACTGGGTGAGGACGCATGTCAAAAAATAGTATGGCTCTTCTATTACTGCCTCATTTCAAAATGTCCTCATAATATCCTAGCATCACTTGTAGATTTTTTTCTTTTCTAGCGGTTTTCTCTATCTTTCACTAAATTAAATCCATTGTAGGAACCAAGTTACTTTTGTTTTTTTTCCCTACAAGGCAACCCACATCTATCAAAGATTTTAATTCTCAGTCACCTGTTAGTGACTTTTGCAGTATTTGCTCTTTTTTTTTTCCTTCTTTTTAATCATAGGACTCTGCTTTTTTTAGAATGGATTTGAAATCCTCTACCACTTCCTTATTAGTATCCTACAGCCACTTTCTTGTTACATTAATCTTTTGTATTCATGCAGTATAGGCTTTGCTGTACTCGTGCCCTTGACTTTGCTGTGATCCATTGTTTTTACATACATTCACAGTTCTGCACAATTTCCTCCCCTTTGCCATCAGTTCTTTTGCTTTTGTCTCCTACTGGTGTGGAGTCACGTTGGCTTACTTGATACGTTTGTTCTGGAATGGAGTACGTAAATTTAAATCTTACATCTGGTTTGTTCCCTTTTATTTTTAACTGCACATTTGTTCACAGAAGTTTTGGGAAGATTTTTATTGCTTAAATAAATTAAGTTGGTATGTGTATGTGGGCTTTTTATTTCAAGGAAAGAAGATCATGTCTGTCAAATTCTAATAATATTGCCAAATGCTACTGTGAAAACAGAGACATTATAATCCATCACACTTGATATTAAGGGAGCAATTTACATCATAAAAATGGGCTTTCTAAATTACAATCTCAGACTGAGCATGACGTTAACCAAACTGAATCCAAATGTTACAGACAGATGATAACCGAATGCTTCCCATAGGAAGTAGTTCTACAAACTTTGATTTCTCTCTTAGTCTTTGCCACCCTATCTGAAAAATCTTGCAGAAATGCCTAAGGGTACATTTCCTGAAGACAACTTCTAAGGCATTATTTCCTATACCAAAAATCAACATGTACATCTGTTTTCCTCAATTTGTGTAAAAATAAGTTAATTCAACAATTCAGAATCTTTTATGAAAAAAGCTCTATTGTCTCCATCCCATCAGTGATTGGGATTATTGTGTTTGATAGGTCTCAGAAATCTGCTGGATCCAAACATTTCCATTAACTTTATTGTCCAACTGTAGGTCATTAATCTAAAATGTTCACGACATTTTCTTTTAATTGAGAATTTGGAAAACAAAACATTTTTAGCATAGAACTGATTGTATTTCACAGTAAAACCCCAAAACATTCGCACAGTGTCAGCAGCCAGCAAGTCATTGGTGGCAGAGAATTTTTTCAAGTAAAAGATGTGAAAATCAAACTGCTGTTATTGACAGTCCTAGTACACTTCTGCAAAATGGGTCTGAATCTAGGTCGCAGCTCTACGAGTTGTATTTAGGATCCATGTCATACACGGCAAAGTTATGCAGGACATCAGTCGCGCCAAACACACAGGCTGTTTAGACACTGCATTTAATTCACTGAGCAGCTATTAGGTCGTGCACAATTAGTCAACATGACTAATACATTTTATTTGATTTGGCAATGCAACTACAGAGCAGCAATACTGCATAACTTCTATTGACATGTTCACTTGCTGCTGAATTATATTAGGGTTTATGGAAGCTGCTGTTTCCCCACTGGAATGGGGGGGAGCAGAACTCAAATAGGCTCCAAACACCTTCTCCTTGTATTCAGCAAACTGCCCAAGGAAACCAGTCCTGTGTGAGCCATCCTAGGCTGTGTATTTCTTGAGAACCACTGAGAAACTTCCGTTGGAGTGACAGAAGGGATGTTCTTTGTATTTGCTTTTCATAAGTACAGATGATACGGCGTTCGTAATTACTGTGCCTTCTGTTGGCAGACTTTCTCCTCGGCCCAGAGACACGCTCGCATTCACAGAACACCCGCGGCACAGGATGGATTCTGTAACATCGACAGAGGTTGAAAACAAGCATAGCTCATCTGAATTCTTTCCAGACACCCCTGGTTGTGTCCTGGAAAACACCTTCGTGCCTGCAGAGCTGGCTGCAGACCTCGTTTCAGTTGCATGATGCCTCGGTTTTAATTTTCATTTTTGAGGAACCACGCATTTTTCAATAGGGGCATGTCTGAACCGGTCGTTGTGCTTTAACAGAATTTGTCATGAAAAAGCAGGGATGCTCTTCCAGAACCGCAAAGAAAGATGGAAAATGCAGATGTGTTTTTCAATTTAGGGGTACCCGAGGGGAAGAGTTACTTTGAGGAAATGAAATCAAGGGGGTTGTTCAGATGGGAATTGGAGCGGCTTCAGGAGTTTAAGTGAGCAGCAATGGTGCAGAAGGGGAAGAAAAATCATAGCGTTTGTCACCCCGAAACAAGAGCATGGGTTTCATTCCCATATTGAGGAATTCTTGTAACACTAGCGAGTGAAGGCCTTCCCGCAAACCATGCTGAGCTCAGAGCAAATACCTGCAGATTCAGGCCTCCATTCCAAACTTTTCAGTGGTTTTCAAGTGGTGCCATTAGCTCGAAGAGGGAAGAACGTTCCTCTGAAAAGAAGAAGGTATTTACGGACTCTCAGATCTCAAAGCCGAGGCAGATGGCTGAGACCGGTCTCCATCCCAGCAGGGGAAGGGCCACTGCACACCTTGGCTGCCCCCCCCGACCAGGGAAGGCATCCAGCCCAGGGGCAACCCAGCGCCCACCACTCACCGCTGCTGGCACCTTCCTCCTCCTTGCTGAACGCTAATTGCGTAGAAGACTCTCACGCTTATCTCCATTTTCAGGTTGTCTGGTTTCAGTTTTGAACCATCAGTTCTTTGAAGGTTTCTCTCCACTCCAATACCCCCCGCATACAGTTATTCCACCCACCCCCGTAACGTATCGCACACAACTTGAGCCGCTCTGGGGAGTCTTTCCGAGAAAACCATTCTTCTTTATCTCTGTTAGCGCACGTGTACTTACTCTGGGGTTGTAACTTTTTTTCTATAATGTCTTCCCCAGGTTACAATCTGAACTTTCAAAAGGAAGTAACTCAAATGGTGTATTTTCCCAGGATCCTTACCACAGACCCGGGGAGATTAAGTCAACTTCTTAAATCTCCTTATGTATCCAAGGACAAGTTCTTACACTGCTGTTTCACATTGGGAGCTCATGCCAAATTGTTTGTCTACCAGGGCTGCACAGGATTTAGGGACACTTCCTACTTACCACCTTCTGTAGCTATGAACTGAGTGTTTTACACACTGAATAAAATCATTAATTGAAGACCAAGTACCACCAGCTTCTCCAGCAACAACCCTATTCCACAATGATTTCCTAACGGAAACTATTTTGAGATTGTTGGTCGGTTCCTAAACTTCGCATTGGGCGATACTGTACAACACTCATGTTTTGATGAGAATAATGTGATACTTAAGCTGATAATTAAGTGCCAAGCACTTAAATAATTCTAGGTGCACCTATACTATAATCTTTATCAACTGCCCCCCAGTAACAGATCTTCATATAAATAAATATAAAACTTCATGTAAATAAAACCATACTGACTGATGTGAATTCTTTATCATTTGAGCCCGGTATCAGCTTTTGCATTATTTGGCCCAGGATGACGGTTAATGCTACCTCGCCTATAGTAACCCAGTTCATTCCCTAGTTAATGGGATAAATTGGTCACAAATTTGTCACATTTGGACTCTTCTGGGGTTTTCATGCTATTATTCCAAGATTTAATTTCTTTTCATTAAGACAGGCGTCTCTGCCTGCCTCAGGAGCATGTGGTGCCAGTAAAGCAAGCAACGTTGGCACTAAGAAAGTGGAACTATTTTCACGATTTGTTTACCCCCCAAAGAAAAGAAACTAAAAAATCTGAAGAGAGCAATTTGCCTACAGACTAAGAATATGCTTATTCTTCCAAATATAGCTGTCATATTGTTTCACTACATTTATAGTGATTTTCTTTGTCAAAGTAACTAGTACTTAGACACAATGAGAAACCATACCCTGAAATTACAGTCTGACATCAAAGGTGGCAGCATAATTTTTAAAGAAAACCAGTGGGTTTGCCAAGTAATTTCTTTGCCCACCATACCAACTTCCCTCTAAAGATTTCAAAACGCTTAAAAAAAAAAAAATCCACTGCACTCCATAACACAGCACTAACGGGTTGGGAAAGCTAGGAAGGGTCATGGCCTTCCCATTAGCATCTGTAGATGCAGGAGAGGTTTCTACACCATTTGTCAGGGCTTTCCTCATCTGTCATCTCAACTGCAAGTTCCAAACTTCCCTTCAGTGTGCCAGGAAGGCAGGGATGACTTCGATGTAAGGGGACGACAGAAGCGGTCAGGGAGGGGATCTGCACCAACGCCTCCAGAACGCTGTCCGAAGCCAAATGAAACGAGGTCCTGGGCAGCGTCTCTTCCCCTCTCCTTCCCTCCCAGCCAGGCTTTCCAGGACGTATTGCCGTCACAAAATCCGTGCAGCAACTGGGAATTGCAAGCTGTCTTCTGCCTCCTACTCTGTTTTGTTTCTGTGACTCTCACATTAACAAGGTGAACTGTATCTTATCGTTTTGGGGGTTAGGCTGATACTTAGACCCATCAAAAAGCTTGCTGTCAATGTAACTGAAAGAAGAAAGCATCCTGTGGATTTTTATCAGACATGATTCATAAAAAGAGATGTCAGGACCCTCTTTATTTGCTCCATAAATGACTAGCTGAGTGACAATAACTTCTGGCAGACACTGTAAAGAATAATATGCTTTCTGTAGTTTTAAGAATGTCCATACTGGACAAATTATCATACCTTATGTGTGAATACGTAATAGTTTTACAAAACTCACAGCTTGGCTGAATTCCCAGAAACCTTTGACACAGTCACATAGAAATGGTACTGATTTTTATATCTGATTAGGAAGCTTACAAACTCAGTGTGGGTCATCTTCGAGGCCAAATTAACAATAACAAAAAAAATTAGAAACTATGTAATTTTTTCCTAACTAAATGCTACTTTGATCAATACCCTTTTAAACTCCATCTGGATCATCTAACTATTAGTAGGTAAGTACATTCCTTCAAACATAAGATCCCATGTAATTATATATATATGCATTTTCAAAGGGATAATGAATTGTGTTAGGAGACTGAATTATCAGATATTAAAGCTCTGATCTACAAACTCCAAAGTGAGACTTTAGTAAGTGACAGCAGATCCTTTGCTCCTTTGCGATTTTTCCAAGCAAGTTCTAGGCTAACATGATATGGGAAAACCAGTGGCAGTGCGAATGCAGGGGGGCTCTTTGTGTGTGTTACTCAGAGACGATTGATTCTCTAGGATTACTTCCTCTACTCCACAGATAAATCTCAAGTGCTCTGATTAAAATAAGGAAGTTAAACTCGCAAGCTATTTAGTACACAGCTTTGTACTGGGTTACTGTATTCCACACCTAAATACAAGGTTTTAAGCCAAAAGTTTGTGTCATTTCCCGCCCCCCCCCCCCCCCATATCGGTTTGTCTAATCTTTAATAATATTGCCTCATTTCACCAACTATCTCAGAGTTAGTATCTTTCCATTTGTTTAATTATTATTACAGTATTTCTTTTAAAAAACAAATAATAGGTTTTTATGATAAACATTTTTTATTTGCAGCCTTAGAAATGTTTTTAGAGCCAGACAATAACAGCAGAGAATCCCTTTTATAGATAGTATCTTCTGAAAATACTATTAATCTTATTCTGTGTTGGTCATTAAATAGCCGTTTTGTAACCAATAATGTAAGTCTTAGACAAAAACTACCCATTACACAAACACCGTGGGAGAAGAGTTTGTAAGAAAATGGAAGACTAAGTAAGGCCTTGAATAGCTTTATTGAAATCTGTATAAATAAACATGCGCATTTCAAATGTAAACCCAAGTGAACTCAAGTGCAGACAAAATTTTAACCTCTGTCATGCAGGAGGTTAGTTACATTTAAAAAAAAAAAAACAACTCAAAGCAGCTTTAAAATACCAGGATGAAACACCAGTTTTAATATCAAGGTATAAAGCAAAGCCATGTCCAACATACCTCATTTATATCCTGGTCAAATGCAATATTTTAAACTTTTTAATGCTAACATAAATAAATAATTTACCAAAATGTGCACTCACAGAGTGAACTTTTATTTACAATACACAATTTATAACCTATTGTATTTGATTAGTTCAAGTGAAGAACATCATTCTTTTTGCTTTTTTCTTCTTTAAATTACTTGTTTTAAACAGTGGGACACAAAGCAATTCTCCAGGTAGTAGATATGTGAAGTGTGCCCCCGCACTTAAGAGCCCCTCTCAAAGGCAGTATTGTATACAAATCAACAATACATTCTTCCAACTAGATCAAAGGGAAAGCAGCAAATTAAAAAATGTTTCAAACTGTCACACTTATTTTGGCATCCTGGACCCCTGGACATAGTTAACTAAAATCCAATTCAAAGTTTGTATGCCTTATATACTGTACAGGTTCTGACTTGAACATGCAAATGCCAGTTCTCTTATAATGAGTTACCTTTTCAGATATGCTGTAAGGCTATGGTGAATTCCATCAGGAACACACAAAGAAAATTAACAGGCCTACCTTTAAAGTAATTTTGTTCATTAACAATTTAAAGGCAGGTTATATTGAAAAAATTCTCATCTAAGCCCGATACACAGTCATTACTATGGATACAGGATACTATTAACTCTGACCCTATTACAGAGTAGTTTGCAAGCTGTCAAACTACAAAAACTGGGGAGAGAGAAGTTACAGCACAATTTTAAATTTTGGACTGACACCAGATTAAAATTATGCATGTCTTATAAGCAAGATAACAGGAATTATGTCTGCAGAGTAGATTCCAACAAGCAACAAAGGATACTTACATTTAATTGAAAAACTTTTTGTTAATGCAGCATGAAATCCAGAACCTGTTCCACAGCAGCAGTAAGATGAACATAATATTCTGGATGCTCAACTATATCACAAAAGGTTAAAACACCTTTTCAAGCTATTTCTTCTATTGTGACCGAATTGAAAAAAAAAAAAAAAATAGGGAGAAACAAAAATTTGCCGTTTCAAGAAAACTACTGCTTATATATTTATGACATTTTTACTTGTAGTCTGTGTGACAGCCTAAGGAACATGTATATATTCATCCAGAAACTAGACTTGGCAGTAGTATTCCTGCAGTACTAAGAAAATAAATGTCAGAAGTCCACAGATTTAACGTTTTAGTTATTAACTCACAGCCAAAACAAAAGAAAACATAATCCATCAGAACAGCAGCAGAAAACTTAAAAGGGGTTTATTTGTGATTTCCTATATATAGCTTGTGAATACAAGACTGTAAATGCATTAGAGACAATTTCTGTTTAAGTTTTTATTGTTTCACTTCAAGTACTGCACATGTTAAAATGTAATAAAGATTTACATTCTGTTATCTGAAATTCCCCATCTCAGATTTCTATTCTTAATTTGGTGGGCAATTTCACTCTTTCAATAGGTATCCCCAGTAAGAAAGTCTCTTATGGCTTCTAGTTCTTCCATTAGTTAGTGTGCATACAATTTTCATTTTCTATATCATTATCGTTTTCATTGCTGTCTTCATCACTTTCTAGTGGGATGCCTGTGGCAGCTGAAGCACCTTGTTTAGTTTCCCGGTCAAGAGGGAAAAAGCCAGTTCCACTGATTGTGTCCTGTCTCTGGTAGAAGAGCACATACGCTGCTTTGGACTGTAAAAGAGAGAAGTGTAATATGCTCATGAGGCTCCAGACAAAACATTTCCAGTCCAAGTTAGCCTTTTTTTTTTTTTTTTTTTCTTCCAAGTCTACAAGGTAAAATTACAAAGAGATCCAAAGCTTCCATGTAAGTTATTTTTGCATGTCGGAGCAAACCATTTTTGTTTCATGCTGTCCTTCGAAAGAACACAAACTACTACCTACAAATTTACTGCAAGGTTCATGATTTACTCTTCATTTTTCTTCCCTCAAGGAGAAAACATCATCAACAGTCCCAATTTTAGAAACACAAAAGGTACTTGCCACTATTTGGTCCTCACATGCAGTGGACACACTACTGTCATCAAAGTAGTACCATTTTCCATCATCCTTATTTTTTGCAAAAGCAGTATCTAGGACAAAAAAGTACAATGTCTAAGGACTTTGTATCTTCATAGATGTAATACAATCAGTTGCTAGAGTCTGTTACTGTCAAACACTTGACATTTAACGAACAAAAACCTATTATCACTATTATGACTCATACTTTCACACTTTCATTTTTTTAAGCAAAGAAAGCTTAAGCAAGAACATTCCCCTTCTAAAGAGAATGTATAGTGAGAAAGGACCGTCAAAATAAAATCCCTCAGTCACTTTTTAATTTTTCTCTCTTCTTTCAAGAAAATGCACAATGTACAAAAATACAGACAAGTAAGACAAAATCAGTTGTAAGAGTACAGTAGCTCTTATGGAGCTCTTATGTTTTCTCTTTTCACAGTATGCATAGCTAGAAGTATAAAAGAACCTACAAGTATCCTTGAAAGCTCATTTCATACAGATTTTTGGGTTAGAATACTTGTGAAAACATTTCAAGGTAATGCAAAACTATTAAAAAATGCCATTGATTCAAAGTGGTTAGTACTTAAATGAAAATAAAGATGGAAAGAAAGCTGGCATGTAGAATGACGATATTTGAAATCAACTTACAATGCCCTCCTCCCATTCCTCCATAGTGGTTGGAGACAGCAATCAAGTTGTAGCGGCACGGCCCTGCATTGGGATTAATAAGGAACTCTGACATGTCCAAGTCGCTGTTTAAAAAAAACAAAAACACAACAAAACCACACAAAAAAAACAACCAAAAGAAGTTCATGTTAATAATATTTTTAACCGTTTCACATTTTGGTGGTCTTTGAGTCCTTTATATTCCCCACAAAACACACATACACCAGACTACACTGACAATGCATCTCTCTCTCTGAGAGTAGTGAAACAGGAACCGGTAACCTTAGCCAAAACTATCAATAAGAGTTCTTCCATACTTATCTACTGTTATTATTTTTCCAAGTTCATACTTTTCACCTGCAAGTGTTTACTGGATCCATCCATGGAAGCTGAGAACAAAAACCATTCTACATAATTGCTGGATTAAACATGTGCCCCAGTCATGCTAACTTTTACACTTCTAGCACCGAAATATTTAGGTTTCTTACTTTATTGGAAAGTCAACCAATGTATCCAACTTGTCCCTCATGTATCTGCTGTAGGAAAAGCGCTTTAAATGAACTACCAGTACAGGGGGCAGTGACCACAAGTCTAACTTCTTGGTAGCTTGCTGATGTTCTTTACAGTTTGGACAATACCTGAAAGAAAAAAAATACCAATTTTAAATAACTGCAGTCTGTCTGTATGTTAAAATACATTACCACAGAGAAAGCCAGTAACGTGGGAGGAACTGGATGAGCAAAAGCTGAAACACACACACACACGTTCCATATGCTGTTACTAATGCCATTGATATCCCTTCCAGTTTAAAATACGAGGTGCTAGTGCAGAAGTGGGCTCACAGTGAAGCTCGACAGCATTTTAAACACAAAAGTAGCACCCCCCCAATATAGGATTCTCATCTCCTATAGTAGTTCCTGTATCTTTAGTTAAAACACAGCTTTCTCATATTTTATAAAAGATGACAAGGGGTTATGAAAATACTTCAGGAAAACTGACTATATGAAAAGCCATAAAAACCAGACAACTGTGGTTCTTCCAAGTTTCAATTTTGAAATTCACTTGTCTCCCACCCTATCCCACCTACCACTAAAACCAGGTAACAGTGACTACTGAAACCTGAAAAAAACTCCTTGCTGAAAAAATTGCCTCCTTAGTAGACAAGTACTAAACAGGCTGTGACTCATAAATTTCTGTTCCCTGCAAGGCATACTTGTATCCTTCAAGAACTAAGGCTTGGGGAGCAAGGTAAGTAAGAATGCATGGAAGCAACTCTTCTGTGAAATGGTCTATGCACATTCTGCATCTTGGTATCTAACAAGTAAAGATCTAGGAAAAAAAGAGATGAGCCCTAATTAAAAAAGACTGCACAAGTGCCTTTACATAGCACCATCAGATAATGACAAGAAATTAGGAGAACTGTAAGGGCAGGCTCTAACTGAAGAACTGTCTTCCCAGACATCTTAGAATATTTGGAATACAAATAGCGCTGGACTAGGGATGATGAGCTCTCATAGATTAGACCTGTGAAGACCTGACAAATGAAGAAAGAATGCGATTAATGACCTCTGGTGAGATGTATCTAGTAGCAACTGCTTGACTTCAGCAGTAGTTATATTTTGTAGTTTAAATACTCTGCTTAAAATGTGCTGCAAAAATGGAAGTGCTTCACCATACTTGAGTTATATGGTATCTCAAATAGTCTATCCAGTGTTGTATAATCTAGCCAACCCAGAAACAAAAAAGGAGAATTTGTAAGTTAGCCCCCTCCCTGCCCCAATAAAGGGAGGATCTCTGGTGACAAAGTTTGGAAGTCTCCAAAACTTTTAAGTATCCACAGAAGAAAAAGTGGCAGACCCTCTTTTCAAGCTTAATTCTGAGCTTCAGGTGTTGCTGAAGGACTCTTACATGCTAGAAAATTCCTGGAGAAGAAGGATCTTACAGGAATATCCTATGATTGTAAATATTCAGGTATGATTCCAAATCATAATTTGGAAGAACCATGAATCAGAACAAAAGTCTGCCAAAAACTTAATGGTTGGAACATGAATTTCAGAGGTCCTACTGGCTAGAGATATTCCCCATCCCACAAACCTGATGGTTAAGCACAATCCCTATTTCATATATCAATGCAAGGCAAGCTGTGTATTTCCACAAAAAACCTTCAGTATGCACCAACCTTTCTCATCTCAGAAGGAAATATTTGTTTAAACCACTGCGTTGGATTTGGCACAATATTATTCATTCACTGTGGATCACAATTCACAGACTAGAATATCTTACAGATCTACCCTTCCTCCTAATTCTGAATGCATTAATTGTCTCTCATACAAATACAACCTTCTGCATATGGTAACAATTTTAGTTAAGCTATGGATCAAAATAGAAAACATTTTGTGAATTTTCAGCTACGCTTGAAATGACAGGGTTCAAAATACCATGAAGAAATCAATTAGGTATCTCTGTTAATGTTCCAAGTGTGGTTTTGATTACATTTTGAGAAATATACAATAGAACATAACAAATTTAATTTTTTGTCCTTACCATGGGTCTTCAGCACCTAGTTTTTCCTTTGTTGTGAACAGCTCAATGCAATCTTTTAATTTCACAAAAGGCTTTTTGGGAGGCTTATATTCCACGCTTTCATGTTTTTCAAAATCCTAAAGAGAAGTATTTCTTGAGTTAAGAGAACAAACGAAACAAAACTCATTTTAGTGATGTCGTCTTACTATAAACAGTAACTACAAAGCTCCTATATATGGAAAAACTGATCAGAAACCATTCAAGCAAAAAGTTTTCACAGCTTCGGATTTAATTCCAAATTAGTAAGCCTCAGATTTGCTATTTACTTAGATGTGTAAATGAAGTTTATTTATGACAACATATTTACTATGAATAATGTGAAAAAAAGAAATACCAGCTGCTTCTTTTGAAGACTTACAATCTCATATGCCACATTAATTAAGTTGTATTTTTCACTTTTTTTTTTTTTTTCCTGGAAAGGGAAGCAACATAAACAGCTTACCTCTGCTGCACTATCATCAAAATATCTCTTCTTCAATTCAGGATCCCAATCCAAAGCAAGGAAAGATCTTTCTAAGATTAAAAACATGTTTTCTCTTAATATTATTTCTTGCTTTACATGAAATTGTATTAACTTTGGGCAAACATGCTTCAAAATGAATTAAACAATGCTAGCATGAATTTAAGATGAAAACTTAGAAGGACACACAATTTTTGCATTTCTAAGAGTTAATTACAATAACAAATTAATTTTTTATACGAAATTTATTATTGGAAATAAAGTTATATCAAATAGCACACAGAGAGAATGAAACACTAGTCTATGGAAGCGGAATCAGAAAAAAGTATCAGAATCAAACATTGTCCAAACTGTTCCCCATGACTTACCGTCAAGCCTAGGTTGCCTATCATCAAATCTAATATGCCTGGTATCATCTTTGATGTAGTTTATGTCAGTATTGCCTAAATTATTGAACTGGAATGTAAACAATCGCTTTTTGTGTCCCGTGAGTGGTTGACCTTTGCAAGTATCCTCAGTACATAATCCATTTTCAGAGTCATTGTCACCTCCAACTGAGTCTTCTGACTGGCTGTTTTCATTCTCTGAAGGGAGTTCCTGATCCTGACTGGATTCATCATCTTGTTCATCTGTTTCCATTTCACCTGAAACAATTGGAAGAATAAGGAGGAAGAAATGAGGAAGAATAACAATAATTGAAAGACACTACAGGATTAACTTCGGTTTCAAATTAAACACAAAATACTGAACAAGTTTGGATATTCCAGTCTTACTTGGAGAGCCTTCTTCATGTATTCCATTTGGGCCGTTACCATTGATACCATGGTCCTTACAGCAATGTAGGGATCCTTCAGTGTCTTCACTTTCAGTACATGTTTTTACATATCGACTAAATATTACAAATGAAAGCAATGGTTAAAGGCAATGGATTTTTAAATATTTACATTGTTCAAGCCAGATAATTCAACGGTTACAGCAAATCCTTCCTAGTGTAATGTATTCCTGCACTCCTTTCTCACTTATTCAGAACTAATAGTTATATTGTCTAACGTGTCTACTGTTACATGCACATCTGAAATTCTGCTTGTCTATGATCTTACGTTTTTGACAGTTACTTGATTTTATACAAATTGATTCTTGGTATTAGTCTCTGTTTGTCCAGAAATCACTTCTTTAACTGTTCATTAACCATATTTTTTACACAAAAAAATGTATGGGTTCACTTACAGAGAAAGTTACATCAGCAGAAAACGAAGCATAAATTTAAATTGGAGGTTATATGATTCTAATTTCTTCCACATAATGACACTTATTCCAGTCTGGTTTCAGAAAGTGTCTACCAGGTAGTTTTACAACATAAATTCATATATAAACTTGTACAGTAGATACAGGAGGTATAACCACAGCAAAATAATTGGAAAAACATTTCAATTTTATGAAGCCCTATAAACTGACAATACAGATAGACTCTCTACTGTCTTCTCAAATAATTTTCAGATGAGGTCATGCTAAAAAAAATCAAATTAAAATCCACACTGGTTCACATCTCAAGTGGCTAAAATTTTAGATTTAATATATTTAACAGAAAGCAAATAAAAGACTAAGTACTCAAATCTAATCAGTTTGTTAGCAATGCATGTAAAAATAAGTGCCTACTGATTCCAACTATTAGCATTATTCATAACAAATGCGTTTTTCTTTAAACAATAACCTTACCACATTCTTAGCAGCAGCAGGTTATACAGTTTATCTTCGGTATTGTTTCTAGGCACTGCTATGAGAAAAGGTTGACCAAACAGTGAAGAACCACTATGGCTGTAGCTAGTGTGCCTGCACTTTTCCCTTAAACAAACAGGAATTATAACTTGTTCTGTATCTTCTGTTCTATTGATAGCAATTTCAAATCTAAAAGAAAAACAACCAGAAATACAAAGGAAAACTGTCATTTAAAAGGCTGCAAAGGGGAAAAATGAAAAAATAATAAACCCCTCAAGATTTGTCTTTACCTTATGTCTAGGTTTTAATCTTTTGCAAATAACTAAACAAATTGCAAAGAGATGCAAAGGATGTTATCTGTACTTACACATAAATGTCATCACGTTCCATAATACTACTTAGATTTTCATCCATGCCAAATATCCTGTGGAACCTGTGATTGTATATATCGGTAACAATCATCTAAAAAGAAAATGGAGTACACATCATTAAATCAGGTTAATGTGTGTTAAGATGTTCATTGTTGTGCTTCATGTAAGAAATCACTCTTACCTTATCTGCAGCAACACCAGACAAAGCTGACAATGCTGTGCAAAGATCCAATATATTTCCAATTTTGGGAACAACCACTTTGTACTAAAAAAAATAAAATGTCACTTTAATATCTTAAGACAACAAATATGCATGAGAAAAAAACAAACAAGTTATCACATGTTCAGCATACTTCACGTACTTCTTTCAGATTCTTGAACTTATGGTGTAATGTAAATCAACTAACACAAATTCCAAAAGCTGCTGAAAATGTAGCAGTTACCTTCACAACTTTACTCATACAAACACACACTTTGAATACTACATTTATTAGTTTAGATAATGCTTTTTTTAAATCTTATTTTACTTTCTCCGTAAGAAGACTAACAGCACCAATATTACTTACAGATTTATGTTTCAACAGCACCTACTTATTTAAGCATTTAAATAGTATGCATACTATTGACTAGATTCTTACATTTGGAATACAACACGAGTTGTTTACAAAGCATTACTAGGAAAAAAAAGCAACGGCAGGCAATGGATAAAGACTGAATTCTAATTTCACATGCAGAGACAGAACCTGACAATTAACAGTCAAAGAAAACCCCTCTGTGGCTTCCCTTAGTGCAGTACACCTGCAGTTTGTAATGAAAGTCCACACAGGACTCTTACCTGTTATTTTCATAATAAATAAAGACAGGATTAATTAGAAATAAGGTATTAAAACTTTGTAATTAATTGCCATGTACAGCATGTGTTTAGTATCTCCTTAAGTCTTATAGTTATTTAGACTCACAAAAGCTCTACTGAACTTGTACTCTTCCCAAACTCTATTTGTTCCCGCATACCCATCTCGCATGTCACACATGGTCATCTGCAACTACTGTGTGTCCCTTATGCAAAACTGTTCTCGCAGATAATTAAATCTCTAGCAGGCTCACCTCCCAGTAGTTAATGCATGTCCCTTTGTCTTCCCCCTATAGCCTTTGGGAACACGCCCTTTCCCCCCACTTTCCGTCTTACAGTACTCTGATTTCAGGTGTTAAAGCCTTTTTGCAAGTCTGCCTAACTGCCCGTGTATTATTTATTTCACCTATCCTCACTTACCCTATAAGGTACAGCTAGAACCATTTAATCATGATTTTGTTACCATAACCCATGTACATTGTTTCATGCCATTTTAAGGCATATAATACCATCCTTCCTAAAAAAGGCAAAAGAGATACTCCTTACAAAGAAATCTCATCTGAAATTTTTTCTTTTGACTATTAAGTGATAGCATAGAAGAATTCAGGACTACCTAATATATTTAGTCATGGGGGTTTTTGCACCACTTATTACCAATATTTGCCTTTTGAGGCTAAGAAACTGAGGACTTAACTCCGGATTGAGTGTATAAATTTTATAATCATACAAATTCATTATAGTAACACTAAAATAAAAAATTAGGACAGCATACATTTTAAAGATTAAGAAGCCTTATTAACACAACCACACAGAAATTACCAATATCTTCCTTGAAACTGACAGAAATATAAGAAGGTATGTATAGGTCTTCCTCAGGCTAAGTGGAACTTCAGAACACATACCAGAAAACTAAAGCTTGTTGGATTTGCTTATTGTACTTATGAATTAAAAAAAACGTAAAGGAACTCATGTTCATTGTTAATGCCATGTGAATCAGTTTTGTACATAAACTAAGAGGCTTACCTGCATAGGCTTTGCAAGTGGATCCATTCTAACTAAATAAACTTCCAAAGTGCGTTCTTTTTTCATGGGTAACGGAAGTGTCAAGTAACAAAAGGGATCAAAGGTTACGGATATCTTAGCGCATTCAGGACAAACTAGGGTGGATTTAAAAAGGCCATGAAATATATCTACAATGATGGAATCATTTCTTTTTAAATGGTTTTCCCAGGCTTCTTCAGCAACCACCTGTAATTAAAGCACACCCTGGGTTATGACAAAATAGTAGGAAATAAACAGTGAGAATTATTAGTACTTGATAGAACGTTCTCAGTTACCACCTAAACCTAAAAATCTCACTCCAAAGGACTCTGTAAGATATGTTAGTACTATCAGGATCACAAGTTAAAAGATGTACGCTTTTCTTAGGACAGAGATTCTGTCAGTGGTATTACATATTCTGAGAAAGACTTCAAGTGGCTTGGGGGAAGACAAAGCAAACAAAACTCAAAATTCAATCTGAAGTAACTCAGACTTGTAATAAAAGAAATTATTTATATGCTTGTAGCTCAATGCTAGAAAAGTTTCCCTGAAGCAGGAGTACTGGAGAGAGACAGAGTGCTGCATACTGTAGATAGAATAATAGAACAACAGAATGGAAATTGTTTCCCAAATGAATTCAGCATTGAATTGAACAAAAAGGTCTTAACAAAGCCTTAACACCTTCCCACACCCACAATTATCTTCCAAATAAACAGAAATGTACACAGGTACTCGAACAAGATCTCCATTTTAAGGTCTTGGCTTATTTTCTGAAATCTATTCCAGAAAAAGCAACACGTGATCAGTGTCCCAACCTTTCAGTCCACAATCATGTGGAAGTACCTTGCAATGTATACCCTTCACTAAAATGAAGATGGTCAATGCCAAAAACACTACCTTGTCTGGTCTCCCATCTGCATCCTTTAACTGAATGTAAGGCTTTTTCCTAATTCGATTCAAATCCTCATGTAATCCATCCAAGAGAAAAGCCAGTAGCTCTTGACAATCTTGTTGCTGATAACCAGAAAATTGTGGTGCAAATCGTCCCACTTGTGTCTAAAAAAATTAAATACAAATACTTCTGGTACCTTAATCATTATAAAGAACAGATAATTCCGAGATGCTACGGCAGAAAGTTGAAAAGGTAAAACTTATAAAGTTATAAAACGTAAGCTTTTCAATGGAGACAGGAAGCCAAAACTAATTCTCAAAGACCAAAGCACAGGGACAGTTGCTACTTATTTAAATATACAACCAAGTGTTTTAACAGTTAAATGAATGGGCTGCATACTGATGAATATCACTTCAAATTCTTATTCTGGCATATTTCCGTAAGTTTTGTATACTTAACACTACAAAACCAAAACTGACAATGTACATTCAAGTTAAATACCCTACTGACCTTAAATGCTCTTGGGGTAACATAGCTGTATTTTCCCGACCACATTTGCTTGATAAGCTCTGCATAAGATTTTGCTATTTCACCTCGCATTCCTAAAGGATTGTCAAAATTCAGCTCTTCTTGGTATTTGTCATTGAGGAAATATTCTGTAAGAGGAGGTGTGTTGCTCAGACACTGTAAATAGAAATACAGAATTTTTGTAACAATGATGTGAATTAGTTCCAAACAAATTAGTTCTAAACATTCTAACAATGTTTGAACTTTGTTAAAGCAGCCATGAAAAATACTTTAAAAACTGTAATGCCTAGTGCCTGCAAAGAGGAAAAAAGAAAAAAAAAAAGTCTTTTTGCAGAAATAAATAATGGTTTTAAACCAAGATTGGCTGCAGCTTTCGTTACAAGTTATGCACAGATAATATTTTTCAAAAGCTTTACATCAGAATTTATTAGACACAGTAGCCCAGCCAACCACAGTGTGACAGTAATTTGTATCAGGTTTAAAACAAACAAAAGAAGGTGGTCCTTGATACCTGAATAGTAGCTTTATAAAAGTCCTTGCTGAAAGTTGTTACAGATACACGAAGTTTACAGAGCCTCAAGGAGAGACTGCATAGGTACTTGGAAGAGAGAGCCAACAGGGCTTATTAAATCAAATTACACCACATTCAGAAGAACATGTGAGCAGAAAATAGTTGAAAACAGAGATTTTTTTTTTTTGGCAGGGGTGGGAGGGAAGGGAAGGTGAGGATGCTTGCTATATTCCTTCTCTTCCTAGGCATTTCTTTATGGATGCTGTTAAAGACAGCATTCTATGCTAGATGGACTAGACCTTGAATCAGAATTGGTGCAGCCCTTCCTATGTTATGTTAAATTTTGTGAAGCTGTTTAGAGCTGAAATTATTTCAAGGAAAGCAAGGGCCTTGGTTTAGACTGAGATAATCTCTTATCCTCTGTACCAGTTTGTCTCTTCTGTCAGCACTTAGAGATAGCAGGATGTTATCATTGAAGTGTGATTTACAATTTTAGGAAACCACGCTGAATTTGTGTGTGCTACTCCTCACACTCCTTTAAACAAAAACTTTTCCATCACTCAGAAATGATCCCCATGGCATGCCTTAGCATATAGACTTAACAAAGTTTCTTCATTAAATATTATCAGCTTTTCTGCATTCTTTCCTCTATTAAAGATTCCAAGAAAGGTCAAATATTTCATCAGTCTCATCTGCCTCTCTGTAAACAAGGGGAAGAACAAAAATTTTAGCTCCACATTCACTACTGCATAAGATGCAACAGTTGAGACTGGAAGAATAACAACTTTATTGAGCAGGGCAAGAAAAGTTATTCCTATTTCTGCCTATCATACCTGTGTGATAGTACAAAGCAAAACCAGTCATATGCTGTAGAGAGCTGTTTCGTGCCCATATTGCACTTGTTTCTTTCTTTCCCTCCTCACCTAAAGCCTTCGTAAGCTGTCAATGCTGAAAAAAGATCCTGACCATTACAGACCCTTTGGGACACTGAAGGCTGAAGAAAGCTCATTTTTCTCTTGCTACATGGCAAACAGCTTTTATTCCTAGTAGTGGTCATCCCGAGCCCCCCCTACCTCACAGTTCTGTGTTGTCAGTTCTGAACTGATCCATGCAGCTGAGAGGTGAAACACTTGGTGTCTCAAATCCATACAGAAGTGGTCAATCAGAGTTTTCAAAAGATTATTTTTAACATCAGCCTAAATGAATGGATGGACTACCAAGTTCCACCAGATACCCAGAAACTATACAGTGCAACCCATGCTAAACTAACTATAAGTAAAACTATGCTTTAGGTAAAATTGCATGTTCAATCTGAGTGATGTGACAAATCCTACCACCCAAAGAAGTCCTGCCCCTTCTCTGCTGATTCTCGTCTGACTGCGCAATAAACATATTCAACTCACTAACCTGTCAAAAACCTATTTTTCCTTCTCATTTTTCTTCTGGATTATTTTTGGCCTGGTTTAGAAGATCAAATCAGTTCAGCTGATCAGCTTAGTGTGAGGAATGTCCAGAACAAGGAACTAAATAATGCAAAATCAGTAAATTTTTCTATAGGTTTTTAGTCAAGCACTACACAATGTGCTGACAGTGTCTTGTTTCACCAAAAACCTAATTTATCTTTTTCTAGTTTTCACCTGATAGATTAGTTTTGTCACTTTCTCAGAATATTAATTCATATTTGTATGTATGAGTCAGATTACTGCAGATAATTTCCGTTTTTTTTCCTTATAACAATTTCCACATTCCAACGTAAGATGACACCGGTGGTAGTACTAGAATGCGCAGGTATCTATCTGAAGATAACAATTTCTGAGATACAGAGCTGACATCTCTTCTAAAATATCAGATGCCACAACTTTTAAAAGAGTAGATGCTAAAGGAACTAATACAGTTGGTCACATACCCACTGATCTTTTCACATAACTGACAAAGCTAATAATTACAGACACGTTTACTTCTTGGAAAGGCTGACAATGGATAACTATTCAGGATCATGATTACAGTCACAGGTGTAAAGGCATCCAGAAACCAATTTGAAAGGAAGCCTACATTCTTATTTTCTCATGATGTGGTATGTTGTAGGTTATCAAGGAAGCCTTACAGAAAGCATCAATAAATAAATAAAAAAGAACTATTAGAACCAAGACAATCTACTAGACAGCAAAGTCATCAGATTTATGTGCCCTGTTCAACCTAGTGGTTTGGGGGTTTTTGTTTGTTTGTTTTAAAACACAGACATAGGTAAACTAACAAGTATACCAATAGATGAAGAATAATAGTAAACAAATACAGTAAAACTACAGAAAACTGTTTGTGAACTAAAGAGGTAACAGAATGGCACTTCATTTCAGGTACTACAGTCTCCATAAGTTTTCTTTAACCAACAAAACTTCTGTAAAGTGCTCAGTCCCTGCACCCAAACTGGTTGTTTAGCTAAATGATCATGGGAGAAGATGGAACAAAATGTAGAAACTCCAAGACAACCATGACACAAACCACAGAAGAGAAGGATTAGTCTTCAGCGTGACAAAGGTTAACACTGAAATTATACTTTCATGTTACATATTAATTACTTGGAAGAAAAAAAAAAGGAAAAAAATAAAAGATTTTTCTGTAGCAGAGCAATCTGTGCATAACAACATTCTGTGTAATCAGTATCAAAAGATCAAAATCAACCTCCAAGAAAATCAGAAAAACAACACGACTAGACAAAATAATGCTTCAAGCAATTTGCGCATCAACTGTATTATGCAGCACTGCACACGCTGTTGATGTCCATAAACATGTATACAAACACCTTGGAAGAATTCTAAACTATTGAGTCAAAAGGAGACCTAATCACCTAGAAAGACACATACAGTCTACTGTTTAGAGAGCATCTAGTAGGGTGTGGGAGGCATTAAGATGCACAGGAAAATGAACAATGAATTATTTTTAGTGCCTTGTACATATATATATATATATGTACACACAATGCTGTAGCCTCACTGGAATACTGTAATTCCAATACTAGACTATGATCTTGTTAGCAAGTCTACCTGTTCTAAGAAACCCTCATATAGGAGGAAAAATAATAAGTCATGTTGTACTTCTCTAAATCCATGTAATTTAAATATATGAGAAAACTCTGATAAAAAAGAGTTTGTACAGACTCTCACTGTTTAATTGAAAAAAGAAAATGAAATGAAAGCAGAAAAAGGGCCACCAAGACAGTCAGTGGCCTGGGAGCACCTGCCCTGTGAGAAAAGGCTGAAGCATCGGCACATGTTCAGCCTGCAGAAGAGACTGTTTGTCATGGTTTGACCCCAGCCAGCAACTAAGCGCCACGCAGCCGCTCACTCACTTCCCCCCCACCCAGTGGGATGGGGGAGAGAATAGTTAGGAAAAAGGTCAAACTCGTAGGTTAAGAACAGTTTAATAGGACAGAATGGAAGAAAATAACAACAACAAAATGACAATACTAATAAAAGAACTGGAATACACAAAACAAGTAGTGCACAATGCAATTGCTCACCACTCGCCAACTGATGCCCAGTTAGTTCCCAAGCAGCGATCTGCCCCCCCAGGCCAACTCCCCCCAGTTTACATACTGGGCATGACGTCACACAGTATGGAATACTCCTTTGGTCAGTTGGGATCAGCTCCCCTGGCTGTGTCCCCTCCCGACTCCTTGTGCCCCTCCAGCCTTCTTGCTGGCTGGGCAGGAGAAGCTGGAAAATCCTTGACTTGGTATAAACACTGCTCAGCAACAACTGAAAACATCAGTGTGTTATCAACATTCTTCTCCTACTGAATACAAGACATAACATTATACCAGCTACTAGAAGGAATATTAACTCTATCCCAGCAGAAACCAGGACACTGTTTCAGGGAGACCCAACAGCAGCCTTCTAGTACCTACAGGGAAGTGAAGGAGAAGATGGAACCAGGCTCTTCACAGTGGTGCATCGTGGGAGGACAAGAACCACTGTGCTTAAGCGGAAACAAGAGAAGTTAAGGATATAAGAAAAATGTTTTCACTGCAAGAACGGTCAAGCAGTGGAGCTGAGAGGCTGTGCAGCCTTCTTGCAGGTTTTCAAGACCCAACTGGATAAAGCCCTGGGCAACCTGGTCTGACCTCAGAGCCAAAATTCCTTTGAGCAGGAAACCTCCTGAAGTTTCTTCTAACCCGAATTATCCTATGATCCCAAGGTAATGAGGAAACATTTATTCACATCCCATAAAGGGATATTACAGAGAAATAATAATAAAAATAAAAATTCGAAGCAAAGGAAACATCATTACCTATTATGCCAGTGAACTGGGGAAGTGAGAAGCAGACAATAAGATCTGAGCTAAAAATTGAGTGTTCCTGTAAGTATCATGGTTCTTCAGCTGTCCTACTTAATAACAATTTTATGCAAGGGACATTGAAATTTTGTATTTCAGCCTTCTAACAAAAGACCAAGAGCTGACTGACTGAAAGAAAGATCAAAGCAATAGTAGAAAAAGTGAGTTACTTTACACCTGTCTATCCTACTTTTGTCTGAAGTACTTAGTGTCAGATACGGTGAAAAGCGCTCAGCTAACATGACCCTTAACCTGAACTCCTTATGCCTATGGCAACTGAAACAGAGCACTAAAAACTTAATCATTTCAGGTTTTGGTGAAAGATGTTAAGTTTTGTCTGGATAATCTCACAGCCATAAGTAACTGTAGAGGGAATGTTAATCAGCTTTCCAAAGAAAAACTGCTGAAATACCCCATTGCAAAGCTCTCAACAGCTGCTGTTCAAAAGTCAAGTACATATAAATCACACTGATGGAAAAAACCATAAAAATGAAAAAGGGGGGGGGGGGAGAAGTGTTTTTAATTAAAACACCTACTTTCATTCTTCTCCTATTTTTGAATCACAAAATGAAAATTTTGTGAACTCTCAGGTTTTCACTGCAAAAGTAAAAAACCAAACCTTTTCCCACAGAGCTCTAATCACTAGTAACCCACCAAAAGGGCAAAGCAATACTTAGGAAACATCCACAGGTGGCAGCACAGCAATGCTTCGTGAGATTTGTATTTTTCTAGGTTTTTTTTCAGCTAAGATCATAGCCATACACATAACTGGACAGGAATAAAACATCTACTTGCCAAATATAGATTTTATTTTTTTTTTCTCAATATGGGTTCAAGCATTCACAATAATGTGTTTTCACAAGCTCCCTTTTGTCTTTCCTGTTTTATTTAATGCTTAGGTCTGCAAAATAAGACCTTTAGGCCTTAATAGTAAAAATCGAGCCTTAGGTGTTAGCACTGAAGTAAATTAGATACATGGAATACCCCTTCAAAAGAACATGAAAAATCTATACAAAACAAAAGTTCCAATATAAACAAAATATTAAATAATATTGAATTATTCCTTTTTTTAAATAAGAAACAGTGATAAGACAACAGCACTTGGGAGAAATACAATGGTATCTTAACCTTCTTAGCCTTACTCCTACTCAGCTTGCAGCTATTTGTGGTACCACAGAGGATCTTACCCACCTCTTCACCGTCTCTCCTCTACTTTTCTTGAGCTTTGTAACACTAAAAGCCCCTACTTGGAAAAAATCAAAGGTCTCTTTACAATAATCACAAGGATGAAGGGGCAAGCCTAACCTTAATGAACATGCAACAAAATTTAAGAAACTGCCAGGAACATCACATTTCTACCTCGTATGGCTACAGGGCAAAAACCTTCAGACAAGTTTGTCAGACTATGGAGAGCAAGATGTGCAAGGAACTGGCCACCTTCTTCAAGGAACACTGATAAGAGTTCTGATGCAAACCCATTTTCACTGTACATGAGACGAGAGCAAAGAGAAGAGAAATTAAACAGTTTCTGAAGCAGAAATAGCTCTTATGTGAACACTAAGGGGCCTCAATGCTGTCTGGGAAGGATGAAGATCTGAGAAAAGTGGTAATTGGGAGGAGAGCGAATAAACTAAACTCTGCTTCTGTTGAAGAAAGCTACATTGATTACACTCAGCACTGACTGAGTGGAAGGGATCAAAGCAGGGCTGTTTGAACAGAACATGAACGGAATTGGAAACTATTTCAGAGTCTAAAACTCTACAGTAAACTATTTTGCTTAAAGAAAACTGATTCATGCTGATAGCCCTGTGGTGACATAACTGTGAAGGAAGACATCTTAAAAAGGTAAATAAGCTAGAGTAGGTAACCAAAGCAGATCAGAGAGCTGCAGAATAGTTGAGGTTGGAAGGCACCTCTGGAGATTGTCTGGTCCAATCCCCTGTTCAAAGAAGAGTCACCTGGAGCAGGTTGCTTGGGATTGTGTCCAGTCGGGTTTTGAGCATCCCCAAGGATGGAGGCTCCACAGCCTCCCTGGAAAACCTATTCCAGTGTTTGATAACCCACACTGTAAAATAAATTTCTTGCATTTAAATGCAATTGCCTGTGCTTCGGTTTGTGCCGATTGCCTCTTCTCCTTTCAGTGGGCACCGCTGAGAAGAGTTTGGCTCAGTTTTCCTTACTCTTCCCCCACCAGGTATTTCTACCCTTTGATAAAATCACTTTGGAGACTTCTCTTCTCCAGGCTGAGCAGTCCCAGCTCTCTCAGCCTCTCCACATAGGTCACATGCCGCAAGCCCTTGATCACCTCTGTGGCCTCCCGCCGAACTTGCTCCAGTACATCCCTGTACCTCTGGTACTGGGGAGCCCAGAAGTGAACCCAGCACTCCAGGGGTGTCTCGCCAGTGCCGAGTGGAGGGGAAGGATCACCTCCCTTGACCTGCTGGCAATGCTTTTCCCAGTGCAGCCCACGAGGATGTTGGCCCAAGGACACGTTGCTGGCCCCTGTCCAGCTCTTTGCCCAGCAGGACCCCAGGTGCTTCTCTGCCAGTCTGCTTTCCATGCGGTCTCTCCCCCCACCACCTCCACCCCAGTGTGTACTGGTGCCTGGGGTTACTCCTCCCCAGGTGCAGGCCTTTGCATTTCCTTTCACTGAACTTCAGGAGGTTCCTGTCGGCCCATTTCTCCAGCCTGTCGAGGTCTGTCTGAATGGCAGCACACCCATCTGGTGTATCAGTCCCTCCTCCCCTTTTCCTGAAATCTCTCGTCTTGCTGAGGGTGCACTCTGCTCCATCATCCAGGTCAAAGCCTAGAGCACCCAATATTCCCCAGCAGAATTCCCTAGTGTGCCATCCACATACTATCTGGGCCCATCCAGTCAGAGCTTCCCAGATTAGACCAAGTCAAATGTGTTCAGAGTGCTTCAGCCATAGGCATTACACCTCTAGCCAGAATAATCCAAAATTACTCCGGTAACAGTAGGAGGTGAAATTAATGGCAAATTAGTGCAGTGACATGTATGCTTTCAAGTAATTGGAAAAAAGGTAGAAGTTATGTGGTGGCAAGAGGAAGAAGACAGTAGAACTTGCAGTCTGTGAGGCCTCAGTGTGTTAAGAACATGTCATACTTCCACTAAAAATCACTTTCATGGATTTCTTAGATAATATTAAACTCTGAACAATACTTTTATGGAGAGAGATAGTAGGTGGAACTGAAAGATACTTTACACTTCCTTGCTAAGAAAGCTGCCAAATAACACATTTGAAAAAACACACATCAAGGACATACTAAAGGTACTATGCCAAACTAAAAGCTGCACTGCTCAAGAAACACCTGATTTTTCTTACCCAGAGCACTGCCTTGTGAATCAGCAAAACTGAATTTATTAATTTACTCTACAGTTTCTCAGAACTTATCTGAACACTTGATTCCCTAGATATAAGTGAAAAGCAATGAAGTCAAAGATGACATAATTAGAAAGCAGACCTCAGAATTAAATCCAGTTAACACAATGGGATACCGATGTGAACTGTTATAAGTTTGTTAAGCTGTATAAGATTCCTAAAGGCAATAACCCATGCTTGTAATTTTCACCTAAAAGTTTTTTTTTTTACTTTTAAATCTACATATATGCAAATTTGTGTATACCAGTTTAACAAAGGTTTGAATAAGTAATCAAAATTACCCTTGTTTTTAATCAGTCTAGCCTGACAAACAGTGTAGCATCATAAAAAGTATTTCACTATGTACTAAGAATATTACTTGAATTCAACTTTTAAAAGACAATTCTAGTTGACACACTAGACAAAAAGATATTTTTTTTTTTCTTTACAATAGCATAATGATGCAATTCAGTAATCAAGAGAGGTTACATATAGCATTTTTATTTAGAACGGATGCTGCAAAATGTGTGCGCCTCCCCCTTTCAGTTTAGCCATCTTTCAGTGCAGCATGCTAAAAAAAAATTTGAATTACTTCCTGCACTGTTCAACTTCTCTTCAAGTATCCTCATGAAAACATTTTTAGAGACAAGGATAAATTGAATTTTATGGATGCCTTATTTATATAAGTATGGAATAACCTTATATACCACTACAGGCTGGGGGCTGACTGTCTAGAAAGCAGCTTTGCATAATAGGACCCAGTGGTCCTCCTGTGTGGAAGAGCCAGCAGTGCATCCCTGTGGGAAAGGTGGCCAATTGCAATCTGGGCTGTATTAGCAATAGTAGCCAGAGGCAAAGGGAAGCAAGTCTTCCCCTCTGTTTGGCACTTGTGAGACTGCTGTTGGAGCACTGTCCTGGTTAGGGCTCCCCAGTGTAAGAAAAGAGTGGAGGAGGACCACCAACACGGTCAGGGGGCTGGAGAACAACATACAAGGGAATGTTGAGAGCTGTACGCATTTGTTCAACCTGAAGACGACAAGACTGAGGAGAGAGTGCTCGTGGCTGTCTGCAGCTACCTAATGGCAGACTACAGAGAAGCAGAGCCAGACTCTTCTCAGAAGTGCACAGTGACAGGGCTAGTATAATGGACATGAACAGGAGGTGGGACCCATGATCATTCTGTGGTCCCTTCTAACCCAAATTATTTTCTGATTCTATATACAAAGAAGGGATAGAAGATCTGCAGACACTATGAAACTCTGGAATATTTCTTCTTTTGAACAAATTTCAACAATTTCATAAACTTAGCTTACAAATATATCTGAAACTACTTTTTTCCTGAACAGGCTAAAGAAGGAATTCAACTTTTTTTGTCTTTTTATCTCACCCAAAGAAATCACAAACATAAGTCAGGAACCCTTGTGATGACAAAGGAGGAGATAAACTCTGAAGCATGTTTTGTTTATACTCAGCAGGAAAAAAATGCGAACGAGAACTTAAATACATTTTACAGTTTTTTGACATAAGACTGCTTTTATAACAAAGCACGAGTTCCAGAACTAACCCAAACCAAATTAAACTGCTAGTTCTTTCTGATTGTTAATCTACCACTGCAGCGTTCACTTAAAAGTAAAAGGACTAAGTGTTTTTGTCTTGATAAGAGTAATACTAGCTATACTAGTATTTCTCTTGCAATCATAGCAAAGAAACAAGCTGTTACATTCCTGTAAAACATCTCATCCATGAAGTAGCAGCTATTCAAAGGGCAAAGGTCAAAGGTCCCCTGCATGTTAACCTGCACACTAAAAGTGCATGCTAATTACTTAGACATAAAGGCCCAGTAATCCACCAGTCATTTACTTTTTGACAATTTTAACACTGCGATCTGTACTCAAGTGCATCTCAAATTGAAAAGTTTTTTTCGTGACATGCAGGCATGGCAATCATCGCAAAAAGGAAAAAGTCCGACTTAAGGGCTCGCTCATGTAAAATGCTGGTCAATTCTCTTTCTGACATGGATCACCATGCAAAAACAAGGGAAACAATGAATGCAGCTATGCAAATCAACTTTTCTAGTATACCAATATAGATGTATTACTTCCTCACTTTTAATCCTATTCTGCTACTTAATGGAGTCCCTTAATATCAGTTTCCAAACATTGCAAAATATAACAAGATATTAGTTTCCAAGTAATAAGACAAGTTCATTTTATTCTAAAGTACATACCTGAATTGCTGAATTCATGAAACATGTATTCCCCAAGTTACTCAGGCCACACAGGCCTGGCTGCTCATTGTGTCTTCCTGGCTCTGAATAATCATAATTCTTATAAGCAGTATATGATGGGAGACAATAGTTTGAATTTTTCACACTGTAAAAAAACAAAACATCTTTCACAATGTAAACATGTACTCTATAGTACTTTAATACATAGATGTACTTTTATAAACTTAAATGATTAAAAATATTAAAGTAACTTCTGTGAACAAGAAAGGATTTTAAAAAAGTATTTAACTTTGGTAATAACATTAATTTCAATTTAAAAGTCACCTGTGCAAACAACCAAAATCTAATGTACTGCAATAACTGCAATTATTATATCCCTACCCCTTTTTGATAGGAGCAGCTTCACAGCTTACTCTATTCTTCATTGCTCCTTCAAATTTAATACACTCAGACTTTAGACACCACCAGCAGCAATCAATCATTTACGTCCCTTTTGCATTCTGCTACTGCAAGAGTGAGGTCGGTAGGAATGGGAATGCAGAGTTACAGGTGAAAGCTGAGATTTCCAAGGCCACTGTGGCATAGCTGCCTCACTGCATCAGAGAGTCTATTTATAGCTTCCCTGCTAGGACAGCACAATCCAGCATGCAAATGCAGGAAAGCCTTGAGAGGTAAAACAATGCGCAAAATGCCTTGTAACAACTTCATTATAAATCTCTATGAGGCATCTCTTTGGAGAAACTGGAGAAGACTGAAATAAGCAAAATGGTAAGATTTAAAGCAATTTGTTTCCAGATGAAATCGTGCAAATACTAAATATAGAATAACCCTCAGAACAGTAAAGTAAGCATATCCGAGAACACTAGAAAGGCAAAAGAATCTTGTAAAAGGATGCTCTGTAATATTACAGTTGTTAGAAAAAACAATCAACCAGAAAGGTTAAACGCTTTCTTAAACTATTTCAGGGACTGATCATAATGAAATCTGCATGACAGTAGCTTTGGCTAAAGTTCAAAAGTATTTCTGCAGTCACTAAGCGTTATTCACATTAGAAGCAACTTGAACAGAAAGTTGAAAGTCAATTGCTAAGAATGACAAGGAAAAATATGCAGGGCAAAGAATCAATCCTCATAAATAATTGAGATTTTATAATTGTAAAAGTCTGAGTATGTAAGTGCCCAATGGTACACTCCAGGCATTACTCCTGAAACAGTATCACTCTTTACATCCAACTGAATTCCAACTGTCCCCTCAGTGCACAATTACTCACTTTTCATGAATAACAGTTGTTTTGTTTTAATCACAAGATTATTGAAAAATTCAAACAGAAGGGGAAGAAAACTTCTCCCTCTTTCAATGGCCTCAGAAATCTGTGTAGTTTATAGCTCCACTGTTCATAAAGCTGGTGTTCTCAAACTTTTACATCTGATCTTTTCTTTTTAATAGTTGACTCTTCTATCAGTCCTTCCCTCTTCCATACATGTGCATTTTCTCTCCTCTCTGGCTTGCCCCCAAACTAGCTAAGTGGCATTGTGTTTACTTGTCATTCTCCATGAAAAATCCCTGTAAAGTTAGTTTTGCCCGTTCAGCTTAATCCTAACTTAAATGCTTCACCTTGGTTTATACAAGATACTTTTTGAACTCCAAGGGCCCACATACCCTTCAAGCTTGCTTCTGTGGTCAGCCCCTCCCTATCGTTAGTCCCTGGTTCACCCACGCGTGAGAGATCCCCAGGGAAAATTACCTTCCATCTCCCTTTGCAGCTGCAGTCCAGCTACTGCAATCAACCCCTGTTCCCTTAAGTTGGCAAGCCTTAGATCCCCCAGGAAAAAAAAGCAGAAGCTTGACACTGGTGCTAATGCAACCTCCACAATACAACCAAGCCCCCGACCCAGCTCAACAGCATGCAGCAGCAATAAAAATGCACATGTACAGGGTGCGCAATAAGCTTCTACTTTCAACCTGCTTGCTTCCTACTGCTTTCCTCACCTGACTCAGAGATTACACTTTTCACATGGTTAACAGAAGAGAAATTTCTTTTGGAAATGTAGGAGATGTAGGGATAATAAACAGATTAAATGTGATTTTCCTGGGGATTTTCACTCCCCTTTTTCCTTCTCTGCAGCTTTTCCCCCTTCATGAACTGCCACCTTAGGATGGACACTAGAAAGCTGGGACATGCAATTGGTGTCTTTTGGCTATAGCAAATTCATGTGAAAGATTTCATCAAATTAGCTGATTAACATCATGATAATTTAGTTCAAGATAATTGTAATGCAGATAGATTCCCAGTGTTGGTGTGCTTTAAGGGACAAACTGTCAAGAGTTTACTTCTCAAAAGGGAAAGCCATTTTGGAGCTCTTTCATCTTCTGTACTGGCCCACAGAAATATATCTGAGGGGTTTAGAGAATATTGTTACCACAGTCATCCTGTGAGTCAGGTCTATTCATATATTTTTCTTTCAGGGTTCTGTGATATTTTATCAAAACAAATCCAGCAAAATACAGCACCTACTATGTGAAGGAGACTAGGAGATGTCTCTTTACAGCTTTATCTGTCTGCAAACTTCATTTTTTGCTGGAAGAATTATTTTTATTTAAATTACATTGTGCCTCTGCTTTTCATGGTTTTGAGACTGGACAAAAAAATAAAGTATTATTAATAGTCAGTAGTAAATGGCTAACAATGGAAAGCAAGTAAAGATACAAGGCAAGTCTACATAAACATCATTCAAACAGAAATGCCCTAAAAAAAAAGTAACTTATGATAGCATATCCCCAACCTCCATCTGCTTTTTCTGCAAAACCTTTAGAAAGTTGCCTTTAATGAAGGAACAATGCATGGAAAAGCAGAGGGGTAGTATGAGAATGGGGCTGTCGCATAAGGGCAATAACAGAAAGAAAACACTGATGGCTCTTAGAAGAAATTGTTGCTCAAAAAATAAGGCAAGACTTGAAAAAATGAAACCATCTTCAGACCCTTGAACAGCCAGACTTGTTCTTGAAGTAGTGAAAATGGTAAAGGGAGGTTTCCAAATGAGATATTGTTATCTGCAAATCTGTAAATTTTGAGTTGCATGTGCCATATTTGAAATGACTTACACGTGCTGTCTGTATCCTGCCTTTAAATCTCAAAGCAGCTTTCAGATGACGAATCTAGAGCACTCACTGTATAGCTGAAGTTCTGGGAAGCATGAATTTGGAACAGAGAAGTTTGCAACAGCATCACTAGCTTTGGAAAGGACACAATATGACAATGCAGTGCCATATACCAACAACAGGTGCTGCAAAAGGAATTTGAGTTGCAAGAACGAGCCCAGAAAATTAAAACTTTGGAGCATGTACTGAGCTCTGCAGTATTTCAACCACTTTAATGCACTGCCAATGTGTTTTTGTGACCAGCCACTTTTAACAAACCCGTAATTGGGCTCCAATTTTTAGAGATGCCTGAAGCAGCAGGAGAGGCCCATGTCACTACACAAAGGCTACTGTCTTTGTTGTTGTTCATGATCATCATCTGGAGAGCAAAAGATAACATTATAATCTACTTAAATAAAGTAAAAAAAAACCACCCCCAAACACCTTCCTCATTAATATTTGCCTATGTGTCAGGTGCAACATGAAGAAACTGTTTCTACAGGTGATGTAATGAACATTTATACTTTTTGATGTAAGCATATTGAAATACACCAAACGTGAACAAAGCTGCCAGCTGTCTATCTTCTGACAAGCTGACACTACTGAATGATGAAGCAAGTCATTTTAGAGCCTGAAACAATGGTTACAAATGAAGAAAACAAAACAACTTTTCACTTAATTACCCACGCAAAATCCCTATTCAACTATTTTTAATCCCCTCCCCATATAATTTAAAAAATACCACGACAAGAAATGTATTGCTTTATAACAGCAATAAACAGAAATTCCAGTAAGACCTAAATGATGCGTGTCTCTCCCTGCTCTTCTGAATCCACTAACACATATTATGCTAATCCTCCTATGTTATTCTTTCAACTAGATCACCTGTAAAGGCAAAAGAACATCAATGATCAATTATTTGGAATCCTCCATTCCATCAAATGCAAACTCACATTTACAGAAATGAAGGCTTTAGACCTGATAAAATTTGCACAAGCTATTTCTATTATCTAATGTATGACTATCTCAACACACAAATATTTACCAATTTGAGGCTTGCTATTACTCAAAACACTTCCTGGATTAGACAAGTATTACAGAAATGTGTACCATATAAAGGAACATGATACTTCAGAGTTTTAACATAATTTGTACTCTATAGCCAAGCTATAATAATTGCAAAACCAGTCTTGCAACGACTAGCATTTATGACTATTACTACACACAACCTGTTGTTTGCTTTTTCTGCCTTACAAATTGGCTTTGTCACCCACAATTATCTTCCAAACAAATGCTGGTATTTCTTTTAGAGGTACAGCATCTCACGTCCATATGGAGGTGCCAACGGATCCTGGAAAGCCGCAAATGTGTAATTTTGCTATTGTACTAAAGGTAACGTGCAATGTAAGAGACAAAAAGGCAGAAATATGAAAAGAAATTCCAGACAAAGCTGACATTAAGTAGTTAATTAAGAAAGTAATGAAAAGAAGATAGCATTAATTAATGGAAAAGAAGTGCTTTCTTAGACAAGGAGGTATTTGTGAGAAGAGTAGAACATAGGAAGAAACTGATCTTAACCCAGAATGAAATAATACAATTAAATACAGAGAAATATCTTTCCGTTTACCTTTTGAAGCCAAAAATTCTTAATGCAACAGTATGTAAAGTACATAGTATATTAATGGATATAACTTCTCTATCACTGAACTAATTAATCCTGAACATGTATTCTGACAGAAGTGCTGCTAAAGATTCTCCTGTATTATATATTGCAGCAAATTATAAATCTGTTGTTTTAAAAAAATTTGTTTTAAACTCATCATAATTGGATTACTGCATTGTAATGAAAACCATATACTTCTGCACTGAATATCTGCCTTACATAACATCCAGATATACAGTGTTTTGGGTTACAAGAGAAAAATGGCTGGTATTTCATAACACTATAGAGAACATGTACCTACTACCTGATTTACAAATGTTTAACTTGGGAGTTAGGGCACTTTAAGGGACCAATCCCTTATCAAATCTGAATTTTATATCACTTCCTTTTAAACACATATTTCTGTTAAAAATCCTCAAATTAAAAAAAACAACACAAAAACCCCAAACAAAACAACCCCAGAATTTTACCTTAAGTTGTAAAAGCTCCCATTTGGGCTCCAAAATAAACCAAGAAATAAAAATAAAATCAGCTAAAGCAAGTGAAAAAACTATCTTTAAAAGCTGCAAGAGCTGGCAACAGGTTTCATAAGTGCTTCCTAAAAATAACTAGAGCATCGCTAGGGAAAAACACTAAAAAAAAATTAAAAAAAAAAAGAGGAAAAATAATAAAAAAGAAGAAAGACTTGCTGGATTTAAAATGGTGGATCCCTAGGAAAAAGTAACTGTTAAGGTTTGGTTCTGGTGTTACAGCTGTCTTTCACATAAGCAATGGGGGAAGGAGAGATTAGTTCTCAGCTGGAGGCTCAGCTCTGGTCAAGTAATTTTTCACACAATCATAGATACAATATATTTTTTATTTACTACACATTCACACACAGAGTACAATAGACTGCAGTTAAATACATGGATTTCAACTGTTTAACAGTGAGAGTTGGGGCTACTCACAATTGGTAGAAGCACAAGTGACACTTCACCCCTTAGGAAAAATCACTTCTGATAAATGCAGTATTTAACTGGAAGATATTGTATAAGATATTTAATATTTATGTCACCTTTTTAATATTTAACATCTTCATGTTTGACCACAAAATGCATGTTTGGAAAAATATTTTAATTTTGAATGAATTGTAAGAATAAGCCTCTTCAATTTCCCCCAGCTTGCATTAAAGACGAGTGCTCTCTGGTTTCAAGCATTTGAAAGATGCTCCATTATCTGTTAAAGTGAAATAATTCCATGTTTTTCTATATTCACCAACTTTTTTTACAGTTGTGTACAACAAAAAAATATTACACACAAAGTTGGCCACTGGAATATGAAAGCTCTTCTTTTAGAGTTTTATCACATTCTTTATTAAACTTCTGATTTGGAATATAAAGGAGAAAACTCTTAAAAATGAGAAGCCTCTTTTACTAAGCCTCTGCTCATTGTAATGTTCAAGCACACCTATCAGACTGATCTCTCTCAGATCTTCTAGCACTAAGACAGAGAAGTTGCTGGTTGTGATTATAGCCACTGATTAATTATGACAACAATTATAGCTAAAACAATTCAGCTGTAGTGGTCTCAAATCAATGTGTGATATCACATATGTTGCTATTATACCTTACTATCAATAAACAAGGGGAAGCCTGACCACCATAAATGTAAGTAGTTTACGCTTTTTTTTGTTGTCCATCTAAATTCAGGCAGGATAATAACAACAATGTATTTTTAGCATGACAAACTCTAAATGAAGTCTTTATATATTTTCTTACAATGCTCAACATTCTTTTTAGTGTCTATTCTACTGAGCACTAAGAATTACCAAACAACTTTAACTGCGTTTCATTTCCTGATATCATGCGTTACAATACCTACGCTATGGAATAGTGACCAGTAACAATTCACAACCCAAATATTGCAAAACAATTCAAAATCCTTAAGCTAGGAGTTATAAAACATCAAAATTTGTTTCTGTCACACTGGGGCGATTAAATTAAATAACGTTTTAAGGTATATAGCTTACTTTCTGTTGTTCATGTTGTTATAATTATTTGATAGAGATGGAGAGATCTTTGGTAAAGTTGAAAAATTGGATGCACCTGGGGACCTTTAAAAATATGAAAATGATAAATTAGATAAAAATGCTGAGATATTAAAAACTATGAAAGAATGCTAACAAATGAACAATGCATATAAACAAGCATGGAAAAGAAATATTTTTTAGGAAGTGGGCAAAGCACTAAAAATACCTAGGACATGCAGCATTCAGAATCCAACTTTTAAAACTTGAAATGCTTCACAGTACTTTAAACTTTCATATCATGTTGAAGAAATAGAGCTATTAAAAACAAAAAGCAAGCAAACAAACAAAAAATCACAGGCCACTGTACTAAAAAAAATGTTTTCAGTTTACAGTATGACTATAGATATTTTGATGTGCTAAAACCTAGAATGTAAAGTTTCTAACATGGAAATTTTATGAAGTTTTCATTTAACCATAAACAGATGGTGATACAAGATACAAAAATGATTAAGGTACATACTTCAAGGCTAGTTTAATAGCAGCATGAAACCATTTAATTAAAATCTATTAATATTGTTAAAAAAAATCCAGGATATTATGTACAACACTAAATAACCTTTAAAAACCTTTTTTTCCAAAAGTAATAGCATTATCACTCATACCCACTGTTTAAGACTGTTTTTAAATAAAAGAATATTGATAATTTTAATCACAAAGACTGTCTGAATGTAGCAGTTAAATACAATACACAGCTATCTTGCAGTGTATTTTTCTTTTTCTGATCAAATCTTACAGATAATCACGGAAAAGGCTCTGAATACTCAAAGGAATTTATGCACCTTCATGTTTTTGTGGGGCCTATGCAACTCCAAGTGGTTTGCAATAAGCTCCAGCTGTCACTGGAAAGCTTTGAAATACATATCACAATATTAAGAGAAGAAATTCTGCATGCTCAGTATTTTATTAAGCACCTTTCAAGAACTAAACTCTGCAAAGAGAGAAACATTTTTACACAGGAAATTTTCCCGAGTATATTTTCACATTGATTTTCAATTTTTTATTAATAAACCTTTTCCAAAAGATATATTACCATGTCAAGAAAATGTTACTTAATTTTTAGAGTATTCTGACCCAACATTCATAAAGCTTTCAATCTAAATCCTCTTCTTTGAACATTATCTTCAAAGAAGTAAAATACAGTATCCACAAGAAAGATAGAAAACTGAAGTCAGTTTAACCCTACTTAAAATTCAAGACAGAAGTTAAATTATGCACATTCATACACGTAATTATTTTAGAAGCTACTTGAACTGAGTAATTTTGAACTGAAATTGAACGTTTTGAAACGAATTTGAAGCTTTTATATGATTTAAACCAAATTCAAATGCAACACATTTTAAATTTAAAACCTGAATGTATAACTGTTCTCTAAAAAATTAAAAGAAACCAGAATGAGCTACATAAATAAAAGTCTGGTTTGCACAAAAAACAAGTTAGTTTTTTTCTTAGAGAAGATGACCATGAGTAGTTTTATTCCTTGATAGCATTTGCTACCAAATACAAAGTGATAACAACAGGTAAACCAGTAAGAGACTCGTACTACTCTGAGGTGTGCAGCCTTTCTATTTGCTTATGGCTGCTTCCATTGCTGAACCCTGTGTACAGAGAAGAATTCATTCACAGCTCTTACAGCTTTTAATACATTTCAATGCTTGTGGCAAAACTTTGTAACAATGTTGGCAGAAATCCCCTCCACCATTTAAAACAAAAAAATAAGATCAAAACAAGGATAATAAAAAACCCTGAGAAGACAGTAAATGCTAATGCTGAATGTTTTGCCATACTTCAGTTCTGCCTTTAAAATTGTACAAAAAGAATGTCCAAAAGTATCTACTCATAAAACAACTACACTGACTTAGGAATCTCCTAAGACAAAATGAGTAATCAAATGTGCAACAAAAACTCAATTATGCTTTAATTGCAAGGTTTTAAGACAAAGTATATGTTCTTTTAGTAGTATACTAACTTCAGTATGTATTAATGTTACTGTGGTGTTAAAACACCACAGAAAGATGTCCAAAGAATACGGTTACTTGCTTGACAAAAATAATCAATTTTAAACTCTGGTTGTAAAAAACCCCAATAATCAGTAAATGGCCTAGTTTCTCACATGCAGGAGAAGAGTAAACAAAATTCTCAACATAGCTAGAAAAACATCAGGAACCATGCAACAGATAAATTTGAACGGTAACTTTTCACGATCTAACAAACAAAACCCACAAAATTATTTATTGTACTTTAGCATTTTAACAGTCCAGCAAAAGACCGGTTAAAAACCAAACTTTACTGTAGTCCTCTGCGAAAACAGATGGTAACTCACACTAGATACTGACTTCCCTACACGCTTCATTAAGCCTATCATTAAACTGCACTACACTTTAACTCCCATAGTGATCCATAGCAGAGACATAAATACGGACGTCAGCAAAAACAATGGCAGCCAGAACAACTGTTTTCCTCCAATAATCCGTGGGCATCTGCTATACATTGCCTGGATCACAATGATAAAAAAAAAAAGCAGACAAGGCTTCTTTGGACAACTGGAAGAAGCCGAACATTCACAGGCCCTCGTCCTTATGGGGGACTTGAACCCTTGTGATACCTGCTGGTGGGACAACACAGCAGGACGCAAGTAATCCAGGAAAGTTCTGGAGTGCATTGATGACAGCTTCCTGACACAGGTGGTTGAGGAGCCAACAAGGAGAGGTGGATCAGATACTTACAAACAAGGAGGAATTAGTTGGGGATGTGAAGGTTGGGGCCTTGGCTCCAATGAACATAAGATGGTGAAATCCAGCATCCCGAGAGAGCAGGGCAGAAAGCAGTAACACAACCCTGGCCTTTGGAGAGCAGACTTCAGCCTTTTCAGGGATCTGCTTGGTAGAGTCCCATGGGCTACAGCCCTGGAGAAAAGAGGGGCCCAAGAAAGCTGGTTGATATTCAAGGACCATCTCCTCTAAGCTCAAGAATGGTCCATCCTGACAAGTGGAAAATCAAGCAAAAGCAGAAGGAAGCCTGCATGGATGAACAGGTTGCTCCTGACCCAGCTCAGACATCAAGAGAAAGTGGCTGAGTGAAAGCAGATGCAGATAACCCAGAAGGAACATGGAGATACCATGCAGTTATGCAGGGGTGAGGTCAGGAAAGCCAAAGCCTATGTCATGTTACATCTGGCAAGCGACATGAAGGGCAACAAGATTCTACAAGTACACAAACAGCAAAAGGAAGACCAGGGAAAACATGGGCCACTGCTAAATGGGACAGGGGCCCTGGTGACAAAGGACATAAAAAAGGCTGAGCTACTCAAGGCCTTCTTTGTGTCAGTCTTAACCAGTAAGACCAGTTTTCAAGAATCCCACGCCCCTGAAACCAAAATCTGGAGCAATGCTGACCTACCCTCGGTGGACGACAATCAAGTTACGGGGCACCTAAACACACTGGAGATACACAAGACCATGTGGTCTGATGAGATGCTGGTTGTTGATGTTACTGTGATGGCAGTCTTGTTTATTTTTGAAAGGTCCTGGCTATTGGGAGAGGGCTCTGAAGACTGGAAGAGGGAAAATGGCATCAATATCTTCAAGAGGGCAAGAGAGAAGATCTGGGGAACTACAGGCTAGTCTGCCTCATCTCAATCCCACAGAAAGTGATGGAGCAACTAATCCTGGAAACCACTTCCAGACATATGAAGGACAAGAAGGTGACAAGGACACGTCAGCATGGATTTATAAAATGGAAACGTTGCTTAACCAGCCTGATAGCCTTCTATGGTGACATAACTAGCTTGGCAGATGAGGGGGGGAGCAAAATGGATGTTGTTTGTCTCAGCTTCAGTAAGCCTTTTGACACTGTCTCCTGTAACATCCTCATAGACAAGCAGATGAAGCAGGGGTTACTAAAGTGTACAGTGAAATGGATTAAAACCAGCTGAATGGCTGGGCCCAGATGATTCTGACCAGAGGCACAAAGTCCAGTTGGAGGCTAGTCACTAGTGTATATTCCAGAGGTCAGTACTAGGTTCTATACTCTCTAACATCTTTATTAATGACCAGAACATGGGGACAGAGTGCACCCTCAGCAAGACGAGAGATTTCAGGAAAAGGGGAGGAGGGACTGATACACCAGATGGGTGTGCTGCCATTCAGACAGACCTCAACAGGCTGGAGAAATGGGCCGACAGGAACCTCCTGAAGTTCAGTGAAAGGAAATGCAAAGGCCTGCACCTGGGGAGGAGTAACCCCAGGCACCAGTACACACTGGGGTGGAGGTGGTGGGGGGAGAGACCGCATGGAAAGCAGACTGGCAGAGAAGCACCTGGGGTCCTGCTGGGCAAAGAGCTGGACAGGGGCCAGCAACGTGTCCTTGGGCCAACATCCTCGTGGGCTGCACTGGGAAAAGCATTGCCAGCAGGTCAAGGGAGGTGATCCTTCCCCTCCACTCGGCACTGGCGAGACACCCCTGGAGTGCTGGGTTCACTTCTGGGCTCCCCAGTACCAGAGGTACAGGGATGTACTGGAGCAAGTTCGGCGGGAGGCCACAGAGGTGATCAAGGGCTTGCGGCATGTGACCTATGTGGAGAGGCTGAGAGAGCTGGGACTGCTCAGCCTGGAGAAGAGAAGTCTCCAAAGTGATTTTATCAAAGGGTAGAAATACCTGGTGGGGGAAGAGTAAGGAAAACTGAGCCAAACTCTTCTCAGCGGTGCCCACTGAAAGGACAAAAGGCCACAGGTATAAATTGAAATAAATGAAATTCCATCTGAATATAAGATTATGTTCACACAAAAAGAAAAACACACAAAAAATTATAAACTGTCACTTTTTTTATAGTGAGGGTGGTCAAAAACTGGAACAGGTTGACCACAGTGGTTGTGCAGTTTCCACCTCTGAAGATACTCAAAATGTGCCTGGACATGCTCCTGGGCAACCTGCTCCAGCTGCCCCTGCTTTGAGTAGGGGGACTGGATGAGATTATCACTAGAGGTCCTTCCATCCTCAAGGACTCTGATTCTGTGAAGGTGTGGTTATAATCAGGCTAATGTACAATTTAGTATTTTAAAGCAAGCTTTAGTATGCTTAACCTACTTCAGTTTAGACTATTCTCTTCTTACAAAACCCAACTAATTCAGTTAATCATACTTCTTTGGGGGTTGTGCATGAAAGGTTGATATTTTAATGTTCAGTAATCAAAACAAATATTAATGTTCAGGGCATGCATTTGTTAAAAGAGTTTCTCAACCCTGCATTAACTGATATTAATGAGCATGTTTGTTAAACTAACTTGAAAACGTCTGTTGTACATTACCAATGTTTGATGTTTACCCACAGGCGCTCAGACACATGGTTACCACAGTCTAACAAGTTATTATGCATCAGCCATCAGCAGTCCAGCTCTTGACTAGCAGACAAGCTCTGACAGCTCTTGCTTTTACAATTTAAGACATCACAATAAGTCCCCAGTTAGCTCTATTCTCCACAATTATCTTTCTTGCAGCAAAGTCAGTAGAAACACACACCTGTCTGCACATCAACTGCTTCGGGGAATAAAATAACAGATTTTACATCTCTTGATTAAAGATGACACTTTTCATTTCAGTAGACAAATAGTTTTTCTTTTGAAGACTCATGGATATTTTTTCCTAGAATACTTGGATATGCAAGCACTAAATTATTTCAAAAAGGATAGTTAAGCATCTTTTATTAATTTTTTTTTCTTCAAAACATTATGGGATCCAGCTCAGAAAAGAAAGAATGAAGAGCCTTTAGTGTTTTTCCAAGATAAAGAGGCATACAGTTTTGAACCAGAAAAAAAATATGAAAAAACCTTCCATGTGACTAAGTATTGTAAGAAAACATTCATTATTACCAAGAAGAAAAACTATAAAAGTGCATAGTCTCAAATTTTTGTGTGGTCAAAAAAAATAATAAAATCAATGTATTCCCTTTTACGTGCAAAAATTGTTAAAGTTAACAGCAGACCATCTGTAAATTATGCAAAGTTTGATTAGAATGATTTATTCCACAGTGAAGTCTAAAAAAACTGGATCAGAATTAAATGTCTTACTTTTATTATACACAGAGATATATATTGATAGATTAAAAATTCTTACTTTTTTGCCATATAAGAAGCATTTTTGAAGAATATGATGAATAGATTTAATACTTGTTTGTTAAGTTTTCCAAGAAAACAGCAAACAATGCTTCTCTAAACTTAGAACAAAATAAGTTTCTAGTAAATAGCTTCTTTGTATCCTTCTCTAACTTGCTTTTCTGTTTGCACATAAACAGGTAACAACTTCTTAACAGAAAACTAACAGAAACCTTGTCCTGACTATTCATTTGGTAATTCATGGAACTCCAAAACTTAATATCCTTCCTTCTCCTTATCTCAAGTTTTATAATCACAGATTGGGTGAAAGGTTTTAATTGTTGTACAGTTTTTCCCTGAACACAAGTAATCTGATTTCGTAGTACAGCTGCTTAAGTTATTTGAACTAGAACCTCAGATTTTTTTTTTATATCTTAGTCTAAATCATCCTCTTGATGATAATAAACCATTCAAATAGGGTTGGTTGGTTAGTTGTTTTTCTACCTGTGGAATAATCTCCCACAGAAGGATGCAAATATGAAAAAACAAACCTGACTGCACACAGATCATAAGTCTTCATTCAAGGACTGGGATCAGCAGCAACTAAGCTACCAAAGCAACTTGGATCTCCATGTTTGGATGAGTTTGTCACATATATGACACTGAAGAGACAGTTACTCAAAGAAAAGTTAGTATAACAAAATTTGCTGCAGAACTGCCCATTAATGCTGAGTAATATCTATTTTGGGAGCAGATGACAGTAAAGACATTCCAGAAGAAGTCACTATGAGCTCACTAGAAAAAGTTTCACAGAAGCCAAGCTTCCTGAGCAACAAACATCCCAGTAGCCAATATAAACACTTGATATAAACAGAACCTCTCAGAGACCCAAAAATCCGGCCATTCCTAAGCCTGACTGATCCTGTGCACATTTTAAGAATGTACACAATATTCAGATGCTTCCAGACAAAAAACCCCCCAGCAAAACACAAACATTTTAAGCAGCATTAAAATATGAGACAATAGCAGATCTCATTAAAATGTAGTGGGGTTTTTACAGCAGATGTTGCAATTACTTCCAAAATTAAGTAAATGTAGAAGTTAGAAGAACAGTACACCTAAAAGAAATCCAAATACTGACTAGCTTGGCCATAAAGCTGAAATTCTAAGTTGCAGAGCTAGGTCTCTGCTCCTATATAAAAAGGATCTCAAACTTGAAATCGTTTCTTCAGAAGAAGAGACAATTATGATGATAATCGATCTTTTAACTTCTACTGATTCGTTCTAATTCTAAGAGAAACAGAATTATCATTTTCAAAGTGTTCCTTCCTATTATGAGCTGAGGTTCCAATCTGGCCACTTTCAAAGTAAATACGTTCTTTTCTTGCAGTAGAAAAAGATTCTCACACCTTTAACACGTTTCTCATTAAAAACTGCCAACGTTCACCACCTGCAGTAGGAAGAAAGAAAAATTGCCAAAAGAAGCAATCAATACAAAGATTGCTGCTATGCTTCCGCTAACAAGAAAGACGCAGGGAAAATGTGCAGAACATCTTACTCTCTCATTTTCAACTGTCACAACATAGGTTGTGCTGCCATTCAGACAGACCTCAACAGGCTGGAGAAATGGGCCGACAGGAACCTCCTGAAGTTCAGTGAAAGGAAATGCAAAGGCCTGCACCTGGGGAGGAGTAACCCCAGGCACCAGTACACACTGGGGTGGAGGTGGTGGGGGGAGAGACCGCATGGAAAGCAGACTGGCAGAGAAGCACCTGGGGTCCTGCTGGGCAAAGAGCTGGACAGGGGCCAGCAACGTGTCCTTGGGCCAACATCCTCGTGGGCTGCACTGGGAAAAGCATTGCCAGCAGGTCAAGGGAGGTGATCCTTCCCCTCCACTCGGCACTGGCGAGACACCCCTGGAGTGCTGGGTTCACTTCTGGGCTCCCCAGTACCAGAGGTACAGGGATGTACTGGAGCAAGTTCGGCGGGAGGCCACAGAGGTGATCAAGGGCTTGCGGCATGTGACCTATGTGGAGAGGCTGAGAGAGCTGGGACTGCTCAGCCTGGAGAAGAGAAGTCTCCAAAGTGATTTTATCAAAGGGTAGAAATACCTGGTGGGGGAAGAGTAAGGAAAACTGAGCCAAACTCTTCTCAGTGGTGCCCACTGAAAGGAGAAGAGGCAATCGGCACAAACCGAAGCACAGGCAATTGCATTTAAATGCAAGAAATTTATTTTACAGTGTGGGTTATCAAACACTGGAATAGGTTTTCCAGGGAGGCTGTGGAGCCTCCATCCTTGGGGATGCTCAAAACCCGACTGGACACAATCCCAAGCAACCTGCTCCAGGTGACTCTTCTTTGAACAGGGGATTGGACCAGACAATCTCCAGAGGTGCCTTCCAACCTCAACTATTCTACAATTCTGTGAAAAGCTTAGCTGATGTTCTGAAATGATCCTGCCCTTTACAAGCAACATAAACCTTTCATTCTTTCCAATATTCTATATTTTGACCTTTCTAAATATGGCATTTTATTCCCTGGCCTCAGAATTTATGTTTATAATTTGTACTTTTCTCAAACAAGCACTACAAAGAGGTAGTCACAGCAGGAACTGGTGTGAGACCAGCGTGTGACCAATGACAGGACTGCAGAAAGGTAGCTGGATGTATACTATTTGTGATGACAAACAAATACTCCTAATGCATCTCACACAGAAGACTCAAAACCAAGTGTGTAGTATTTCTACCCTTTTAAACATTTATTAGATTTTTCATCATTTTAAACAGATGTAAAAACCTGTCCCCATTACTGCTTGTTGATAGTTTCTATCTGAATCCACTAAATTTTGCAAATTTTCCACTATTACATTGCATTTGAATACCAAATTTCAATCCATCTTTCTGATACCTGACAAACCTCAAAAACATGCCTCAGCTTCACAGTAGAACTATTCATCTTCATTTGCTGGCTTACTTATAGCCTCCACTGACATCAGTATTCTGAATTATCATTTTCCTTGTCCCCATATCAAACATTTTCCAGGACATATTCTTTAATTTATATATTGCTCCTGAATCCCTTCCATAAAGTGGAATGGAAACCTGGCAGAATAAAAGCAGGTACCAACACCAAGAATATCTTCCTACCCAAACATCCAAAAAGAATCTGTGACATTGAGTTATCTAAATTCTTTTAACTTCCAAAATCTATGTTTAAAATTTGACTCAGAATTTACATTTCTACTAGATGCTTTTTGAGGTCAGAGACTAGACTTCAAGTATTTTGCATCCCATTCTTTCTGCTGCTCTACAGTCTCAATTCATTGTGTCATAACATCTTGGTAAGCAAGATTACACTGTTCATACTAAGCTTAAATTGAACTCAGACTTCATTAAGCAACTTAATAGAAGCTAGTGTTCCTAATAAAAGCCCTTGACGTAAACCACGAAAAATAAGACTCTTTCCTTCAAACTGTAAGCAATGATAATATAAAAATGTTTTAAAACAACAGTGAACCTCAATTAAATGAATGCAGAATATCAAAAGAAATAAAAGGAAAAGAACTTTTCCTGAAAGATATGTTCAAGAACCAGCCAACAATGGGAGAAAACACAGTTAACTATCTTTAAGGCTGAGATCATGTTAGTTTACTAGTTAACTAGTTCCAACCATTCTTCAAAACCAACAGAACATGTTTTAGATTCTGGAAACAATATTAAAAAAAAAGTTTATCCATTAAATGAGAAGAACCACACTCAAGTCTTTCTACTCACTTGCCATTATCAAGGTACTGTTGATAATGGCAGCAGGAAGAACAGAAAAGAAAGAGAACATTGTGCTCTCTTAATTGACAACAGCCCAACAAAGAACAAAAGCAACATGCTGGTAATGTGGACTGCAATTTAAATAATGGTTATGTGTAAATATTGTGCTCTGGAGATAAAAGGACAAGCTATCCATGGGAACATTTAGATATAAAAAATACTGATAAAATACATATATCTATGTTCACCTAACAGATACATTATGCTTTGAAACAGAAATCTAAATAAAATAAGCCAAGTTTTACAGTTTTCTACTATGGATTTTTTTTCCTATTTTTAAGCAGGATAACATGTATCACTGACTGAAATCAACAAAATTAAGTAACATACACGCAGGAATTCACCATTATTATGTCATGTTCTACAATATGTAACGCTTACAACCAATACACTATTCAGCATATTTTCAGCTAAAACATCTGAAGGCTGATTTTCAAAATAAAATGCCACTTTTAAAAACAGGCTTTTGTTAAAGCAAAATAACATGTGAAAATAGTTAAGCTATAGTGAATAACATGACTTAAATTCACAACTTACTTAGGAGTTGAAGGACCTCTTGGCCATGTCCCATCCTCATTCTTCTGTTCTATCACCAGTACCTATCACAAAAAGTGTAATAGGAAAACTGAAATAAAAGTATCAGTAGATTGCTTTCTGTTCCAATCTTTTTAATGGATTTGCTGATGTGTAATTGAGATAGAAAAGACTGATGTTTAAGTTACCATTCCCTGAGGTTCAAGAATATTCTATTCAATTACACTGCATTTTCCTCTTGCTCTATTCACTTTTTTCTCCCCGCAACTTAATTTGTGCAACTTTGGTCAAGCCACTTTTGTATGCCTCAACAATCCATATATAAAATGGCAAGACCTTACCTCTCAAAGAGGTCAGAAGACGACCTGCAATGTCTAAACAGCATCTATGAATCTATAGAAATCACATGTCTATACAACAGCCCTGTTAAGGAAGGGATATTCCTGAAGGAATTTTGCCTCTCATACACACAGATTGTTAGGGAAAAAAACCAAACAAACCCAAAACCTCAAACCAAACCGTTTTCTGCCTTGATAACCTTAAAATCATACTTGTCTGGTTACTCCCGTATTTGTTGCAAAAGCATTAATCTAATATTAATTTTCCAGTGGGACAGTTGGTTAACGAAATTAATTTCATTCAAGTTGTTATTGGTACAAAAGGGAGTACAGAACACTCAGTCCTAAACACAGGCATTCAGTGCCATTTGAAACGCATTTAGGTATTTCAGATATCTGCCCTATGCTGGCAGATATGACACAGGACCTACAAAAAGCTCATGCCTTTCTGGATTGACAGCTGAGATAGCCTAGATCATCTGAAATGGCAACTAGACTCCAATATTTAAACTGAATCTAACTCTTAATTTCCAATGCAACTAATTCTGCTTAACTGTACACTGATGTTTCAGGATGCTAATTAACTGCCATGCTGAGCCCATATGCGTCTACACAGTGACATACATTCATTCACATATGCACTTACGCTCAAGACCTAATACATAAGTCATGCTGCCACTTGAAGATGTAATCACATTTTCAGTCGGAATACATTAAGACATGACATTGAAAACCACCTTTCTATCATGAGCTACTTTCTATCTGGAAAAGATTAGTCTGCTATCTTTGGTCATGAATGCTGTAAGACAGATTCTGCCATACTTCCTTCCATTGGCTCTAAGAGACTACTAAATAAAAGGAAGATTTAGACTTAGAAGTTCAATGAAACCCCTAAAGACTCACTTCAGAAACCAATCAATAAATTCAAAACATTAATTTACTCAACCACACGCATAGTTTAGAATTACACCGCAAGAAAAAATTACTATTAGGTCAGATAGACTGTAAGTAGTCAGAATAACTATTATTAGATTAGGAGGCTCAGCAAGAAAAACAACAACCTTGTGTGTCAGCAAGTGCAAGTGACCAAACACACATGGTCTACCACGACATTTTGCATTTTCAGAAACCATGGTTAAACTTGGTTTTGAACAATATTTGTTTTGCTGAAAGTACAGATGTCACCTAGAGATCTTTTTATGGCTGTATTAGACCATGCTTGCTTCATAGTTAATGTTTCACTGGGATAGAGGCAATTTGCAAGTTACATCTTTGACGCAAATCTTTCATGGGACACGCGGGCTTTTCCAGCAGGACCTCTGAATTGTTAGAATTACCTATGTTAGGGTTTAAGTGCATGCAGCATGAAGCTAAAGGGCACAATAGTTCATGCTGTTATTTTGGTGCACTGATTACTTACCTTCCATGCCATAAAAGAAAACTGAAGCACAGCATAAATACTGCTGGTAAGTAGGTTAGAGTCAAGTATTTCAAGGCAAAAGGAAATACTTTAATATAATCTTGCCTACAACTACTGCCATGAGATTTCATCCATTCGTATTTGTAGTACAACAGCATAAACTACAGCTGCTGAAAAAAAATCCAAGTCTATTTGAAGACTAAAGAATCAATGTAATAATCTGAAAAGTTATTCTAATAATGAAATTGTTCAATGAGTTTGCGTTTCTATTTGTGTAGCTTTAACATCCAATATTTGTTCTTTATATACATCTGAAAAGGTAAAAAAATTATCTTGTAAGAAATCCTCCCATAAAGGGATCTTAAAGTGATATTGTCTCATGCTAAAGCAGGTTTTCAAGCTGTTTTGTCTCTATAGTTCTTATCTGAATTATTTTCATTTTCTCTTAATTTCTTTCTGAAATCTGGACAGTAGAATTTGAGTAGAAGCCATTATTCTTTTAAAGTACCTAAAAAGTTCTTCAAATTTGGGGTTCTATTATGGGAACATATCCCAGATCTTAGGAATATTTTTTTATTTCAGATTTTACCAAATCCAAAGTCAACAATGTTATGTTCATTTACTTTTAATTCACCAGGAGAGTTAAACTCATCTTTAATCTTAAAAATATACTCAAAGACTACTTTTATTTTGATGACTTTGTTTATAAAATCCTCTATCCTAACACAATCTATTAAAAGGCAATTTTCATTTAAAAAGAAGAAAAATTCATTGGGTAGAGCTACATTTTCATGAGCAAAAAAATAAACGTATTTAAAAAAAAGAAATAATATCACACTGTACCTGTCCCTGGTATAAACCAGCATCCTGTATGGTACTGTCTGGTTTATTCAAAGGTTCAAAAGTATTACTCATGTATTTGTTCCACAATCTGGTCTCTTTTTCACCTGGAATATTGAAGATTTTTCTTATCTCTTTTTCAATTGTATCTGTTTTGAAAGGGAGAGAACACAAGTTTAGCATTTCACTACACAAACAGTATAAGGCTGAATAAAGCATCAGAATCATTTACTTTTTTCTTATATTCAAAATATGAACGAAACTGTAGAAATAGCCATGCAACTACATGTCCTACATGTTGTAGGACAAGCAGGAAGTTGCTACTTTGCTTACCTTTAAAATGGAAACAGAGGACTATTTTATTCCCTCCTGAATCTCTTAGCAAAGCAGACCAAATAAAGACAAGGTGATAAATAACAGATGACATGAGGTACCTAGGTACCCATTTACTAATTTCTCAGAGTGTGGGTAACACAGGAGTGTGGATGGGTAGGGAATGATTAAAACTGAGAATGGCAGCAAAACCAGGAGCAGGAAGGGCAAGTCATTCTGTTCCTCTCCCTAAATCAAACCCTTTTTGGTTTTCACTTTTCTACTACCCATATCCCAGTGAAATTATCACCAAGCACAACATACATGTGTAAAGTTTAATTTACATGCTCACAGAAATTAAAGACTACTCTTTAAAACTGAAGTGCATAAATTTATTTTAAAAGGACAACAAAAGATTTTATGTTCCTGAAAGATTTAACATAAAAATGGTCTACCAGCTCTTAATCTACCTGACAGAAATATAATTAGTGTTACATAATTTTAAGGTAGTAGAACTATTGTCTACAACTGGAATTTAAGAAGTTCGTAATTAACTCCCATTCTCCTTATGCAAAAGTAGAGTTTTTTAAAGACTTCTTTAATTTGAACTAATATGTGCAGTGCTACATCATAGCAACCTCACTTAGATTTTTTTTTTTAATTGGTACACTCATAAAGCTCCACAGCAGCCAAGTCTCATAACAGCTAACACAGAAAACAAAATATGAGTCAAGAAACGTACAGTTTATTCCTGATGATCACTGAAAACACAATTATAAAAATGGGCACTGTAAGCTCTTTGAGAGACATTCCCCTGAAGTCTCAGGATAAAATACCAGTGTTTCAGCTCCTCTAGAATTCCCCTTGCACCTTTTACTTAAGATTATTATTTTCTCTTCTAATAACAACAACTAAGTTAAATATGAAAAGTCAAAATGAGACTTGAAGCTTAAGAGTAACTTGTAAAACTCCTGCCATTGGCTTGTGACATGCATGACAACTGGCCAATATAAAATTTGTAGATATTGTAGACAACTGAGTACTATTTTCTTCTGTACTAGTTAACACACATTTTAGTATGAAAGCAAGCGTTAGACTGGATCACTTGTTTCTGCAACAGAGATGATATGTAGGCAAGGTAGGTGCTATAAACAGGATAACAGGCTGTTACTTCATTTGTTGACTTTAAAAAAAAAATTGTACTGTGAATCAAAACTCAATCAATTATTTCAAATAACTGTATTTGAATGTAAGAATGAATCTGCTCAGCAACAATCTTAAAAAAAAATATTCCAGATTTATCAATGACTTTCACTAAAAGAATTTACAAAAGATAACTTTCCACTATCTTATTAATACCATGAGAATTAATTATTTGAGCATTGCAGCTTGTATTCTTTCGGAGTATTAAGTTAACATTTATTATGTAAGTTTTCAACATATTCCAGCTTCACTAACAGAACTGTTATGAGACAGGAAGCATCAATCCTTAGATGACTACACATTATGTCCAAGACTCTGGGAAGGGCATGTTCCACCTGACTATTATGCTGATTTTGAGACTGTGAAACTAAGGTTCGTTTACATAATTCCATGAACATAACCAATGCACACTTTGTAATTCTTCCCTCCACACCCCAGCAAGTATCATTGAAGTGCTGGCTTATGATCTAAAGTGAAAGTGCCTGTTCCAGTGTAAATGAAAATATTACATGCAAATATGTGTGGTCTGAGGCATACTGTGTATAGGGTTTTCCTCTAGTAGTGTTATACACATCCGATGTATGAGATGAATAGTACTAGGATGAAGTCTGAGAGAGACGGGAAGAACTGCCCTTTAAAGATGCCTCTCCCTCCAAAAGCTATATAGCACCAATTTGAGATAGTTCAATTTGAGAGTCCAAAAAAACCAGCTGCATGATATAAGTACTATCTTGCAAGACTACATGGAAGAGTCTTGACGAGATGCTGGAGAAGTTCAGTGTATCCTAATACAAGTACACCCTGACTCCGAAAGGCTAGTGCTATCACAAATATTGGCTAAAGGAAACTGCAGTAAAATGTTAATTTGTACTTTGAAACAGTAATCCCAGTGTCCCTAAGAAGGGACAGGCTAGTCACAGATCACAGAATAAACTGTCCTCAAGGGTGGCAAGCTTTACATTCTTGTATTCTGCAGCAAATTAAAGGGAAAGATGAATCAAAGCCATTTGCCAAGATAATTTAATAGCAAAAGTCCAAAAAGTCCATTAGATGCAGAGCCACTGGTGTAAGCTACAAAATTTATCAGCTCAGTTTTGAACTGATTTTGGCACTGCAGACACAACCTGACTCCTATTCGTCCATAACAGAGGCTATAGACAGTCTTTCTGTCATTTTGTGGTTTGTAAGACTCTTGAATAAAGGTAGAAAAGGCCTACACATTAGCTGATGACTTAGTTTTATTGTACTTTCATATGATTTAGACTCCTGAATGGATCATTAACTCATTTTCACTCAAAAGTCCTGATGTTCCCTAGGATAAGCAACAATAACTAGTCTGAAATGCTGCCTGAACTACATCCATTGTTTAGCTCACTCTCTTTTTAGAATTAAAGCCTCCCAAAAGTTAGTCATCTATCAGTCACAAAGTTCATATGCACTGCCCCAAGGCAAGAGTCCTCAATTGTAAGAGATGCCTAAGAAGGTCCAAAGAACACATTAGATGTTTCCAGTACGACCCCAAGAAAATGACTGTCATTATTAGGTCTACCCTCTATAATTGTTTTTGCCTACCTTGTACTAACTTATTCACATACAGCTTAGCTTAGTTTCTATTTGAATGGAAAAGCAAAGGTATTGCAGGAATAACATGCATTTGAAGACTGGTAGGTGAATATTATATTGCGCTCAGAGTATTTAAGTTGCTCCAAAACTTTCTCTGTTTATGTGAATTAAGGAAGGTCTTGCCTTGGATCTTTTAAGGGCAGTAAATAATGTAATCAATTATGGTGGGTAGAAAAATTGAAACTTTTTGAAAAGACCATAGTACCTTATGCCCACTCACTTCAGAGGGGCTGATACTGAGTCTTTGGTACTGCAAGTCTTCTGCAGCCGTAATGAAAATGCATCCCTGGCATATGCAAGGAAGGGTGAAAAGAAACCAAGATTCTACGAGATTCCTCTTGTATATTACTTGTTGATATAATGAGTATCTCTGCTATGTATTTGATGAATTCCAGAACTACCTTAAATATACACTTAAGGTATGGACAGGGGGTGGGGTGGGGAATCACCATCTTATTAATGGATGATAAGAGAAAAACCTCAGGGATCAGTGATTCTTTCACTCTTAAAAGCGGGTTTAATTTTTCTAGCTCTTCTTCTAAGATACAAACTCTTTTGGATGTCCTGGCTAGGATGGCCCTGCTTGGTGCTCTGCATAAGAAGATTCAGCTTCAGAAAAGGTGTGTTTTAAGGCTTCCAGGAGCATGTCATCCACATCTCACGAAAGTAAGGCCAGTGTCTGCAAAGGGGTTGCCAGTGAGCCTGGCTGTTTCTCATTACCCTTTATGACAATTTTCTCACAATTGTAATTCTCTCTCTGCTAAGAAACAATGAATACATCTCCAAGTAACAGTCATTCCAAAATGCCCTGCTTCTGATTAGAAAAAGAAAGTATCAGAAATTCATCCATTACCTATAATTCCAATGATAAAATTAAATTCAGTATAGCTGCAAAATACCTTGTATTGGGTCCTCAGGGAAGGATAATGTTAAATTGGTTTTTCTAAGTTTCTGGGTTTGCTTAGAGAATAATGAAGTACATCTCCCAAGTTAAACCAGATCTCAAAAAAGGCCAATTAACATACAACACTGAAGCCCTGTTTCAAGGACAAATTTTGTAATTTTTAAGTTTCTACTCTAATAAAGCAGATATTACTTGTTTAACTTAAGGATTAAAATTTAACGATGTAAAATGATTCTGTTTTTAAAGCAAGCAATCTGCAAAGAATTAAACTGTAGGAAGTATAAGTCACTACCCATAATGTAAAGAGAAGCAAAACCTGAAAAAACTAGATTCTTGTCAAAGAACGTAAGCAAAGAGTAATGGCTGGGCATAAAGCACCAAGGGCATAAAGTACAATTTTAACTGCACAACTACAAAAAATTGAAAGACTCTCATCTCAGATATACATGCACAAATACACCAAAAATTGAGTTTAAATGATCGGCAATATCTTTGCATATGTTCTGATTGTTATTTTCAGAGCCAAATATGTTATCAAAATAAAGTTTCAAACAATGACACAATGGTCAAAGAGCAGGCAAAATAACTATAAAGGTAAGTTAAAGGTTTAATACAGGACTCAGTTACTGTAAAAGATTGTGCCTAGCCTGCCACTTCACAACCCAAAGAATAGTGCCTTTGTAGGTCACCTTTAGCCATTAATTTATAAATTCAATTCATTCTTGTGTTTTGTAATATACTCTTCTCTTTCTCTCTCTATATATATATATGACTCAAAAGTGTTGGCTAGTGAAAGACATGAATAGAAACACATAAAAAAAAGTACATTTCTTACACACCAAAAGACAACAAAAAGTACTACGGAATCCAATAAAGATAATGAGAAACATCCCACTGTTCACTTCCTGAGAAGCACAAACCTCAGAGTTAACACAGATGCCTAGATAATAAAATGCACAATTATTTTTTTTAATTGTATTAAAAATCCTAAATATTCCAAATCATTTACCTTTTAATTTTGACCCAAACAAGACTAATCCCATCCTTTTTAATGGTTACCATACCCATCTATCATTTCACCTAGAGACTTACTTATTCAGAACTTGCTACCAAGCACTATTTAAACAAGTAACAATCATATATTTTTAAAAATAGTTGTGCATACCTATTGTATCAGCTTTACTAAATCTTCGTGTAACAACATTGTTCATATTTCCATTTTCACAAAGCTTTAATTCTGTTAGGTATACTTCTACTTTGCAGTGCTTTACAAACATACCCTGTTCAACGACCTGAAAAAGATTGGGATCAGGTATCAGTCCAAACATGTTTTCATATACACACTTCAAAATATTTTTCAGACGTCTTCAAGAAACTGAAGTTCAGGGAATGACACTTAATAAATGCCAAAAATTAGAACTAAAATTTTCTTGTAACTTTTTAGAAATAGGGTAAACTAAGAAGTAATTTTTTTTCCATGATCATGTCGTCTTACCCGTGTATAACACCACCATGAATTTCAAAGTGTTAAGTACAGGGAAAATCACAAATACACATACTTAACCAAAAGATAAGATACTTGATCAAAAGATAAAAAACACCAGAAGTTATTTTTATTTCAAAACACATTCGTTGTATGCTACTTCATCAAAACATGAAGAACTAGTCTTCACAGTTAAAGAATACTTATCAGAAACAGAATACACACTACTAAAATCTGGATATCACATTTTTAAACAAATCCTGTATTTAAACAAGACCTACAAATCTTCCACTTATATTCTGATAATGAATATATTCATTTGAAATTCCACCTACTTATTAAAGATGCTTATTATATGTTCATTTTTGTAACACATATTACAAAATAGTTAAGTATACAGGATTTTTTTTTACAAAAGTAAAATGTATAAAAAAATATTCAGGGTCACCTCTTAAATGTTTTTCCCTTTGATCTTCCAAAGTGTAACTGCAGTACTTAGTCATGTAGACTGTTCCAAAAATAACCATCAGCCTGATATGTGATACATCTGACAAATACGGTAAAAAAAAAAAAAGCCACCAGCTAATTGCTAGGAGAGATCTGCTATCTGCTGTACAAAGATAACTTGTATGCATGTACAGTAGGAAAAAAAAATTAGTGAATGATTTCACTGCTGTTCAGTAGTTTGCCTTAGCTTTAACGACTGCGAACCATGACATTTAAATAAAAATGCATCTTAATTTGAGTAGCTTAGTAGGGTCTTCAGCTACTACAGTAACAACAAAACAGTTGGCAGTAAACAAAACTGTGCAGTATAGCTAAGACATTTCTGAGAATAAAACTGACGCGGTAGTGGCAGTATTACCACATCGTATTACATAAAGTCAAAAAGTTATTTGACATGGATCAAGTACAACATTTTACCAATTTAAAATCTGGATCCATGTTTCAAAAAAAGTTGACGCAACAAAGGGGATGAATGAAAAGTATCATGCCACATCTATGAAAAAACATCAAGGCAGACAGGAGAAGGAATCATGAACAAATGACAAAAGCATCAGAACGAAAAATTCTGAACTGAAATATGCACCTCGGAGGATAACTACTGTTCGTATTGGCAGAAAAGAATGAAGCTATGCCAGTTTACCTGGCCTCTCATTATACTCCATGTATTTTTCCACTTAGTTCCTCCCAAGTAGAAGGCAAGTTACTCAAATGTCCCTTCTCTCTCCTTCCAATTTCCCCCCAAAGTGAAAAAATTACAGAACTTTTACTTTACCATGATGATGGAAGAGCATTCAGTTTGCTGAAATCCATCTTCAGGAAAAACAGTAACAAGGTGATAACAGATATATCTTTAAAGAAGGAGAGCCATTTTAATGGATTTCAGCTCTTACAGAACTGGAGAAAAAGAAAGAGACATTCCAGGGATGTCTCTTTAAAAAAAGATCTCTTTTATTGCATTAAAGAGAATGTTAAAAAAACCACAACAAACTACTACTATTGCTGACCAAATGAATCTTGAAGACACAAAATTCTTCTATAGCTAAATCTGGCATTTGTTTGAAAGGAATGCACTTCAAGTAAATGGCCAGCATGCACGTAGTTAGACCACACTCATGTCATAGGATGAAAAAAAAAAAAAAGATGTATTACACCAGAAGTCATATCAAACTAAATTCTAATCATAATACTCTTTCAGCAGTTTTTCAGGAATTAAAATAAAGATCCCTGTAACTGAAAGAATATGCCCTAATGGTCAATTTAGAAATGGCAAACATACCAATGTGTATTTTAAAACTTAAGTAATTCAGTCCAGTAAGGATGAAACTGTAATCTCTAACCTGAAAATCTTAAGAAATAATACAAACAAATTACCTGATCAATAAACTGGTAAAATGTCATATCACCTTAATAATACCGATGGTATGTGCTGGAGCAAACAAAAATTAACATCAAAGATGTTAATTTTTAAGTATCTCATACTGACAGAGGGCCACAGTATCCACTGTATCATGGACTATACTACCCGTGTTGAGGTAAGCTTTTGACTTAAAGAAAAAAACTCCCTTAGCAAGCTGCTGAACACAGAAAAGGAAAACCAATCAGAAAAGGAACCACCAATTACTCTGACAGTGTTAACATTATCAGAGCTAGGCTTTTCACTAACATAGTCAATACAGTTTTAGGGCTTTATACTTAATTACAAAATCATTTGCATTAATAGACTTACAAGCTTCTAAAGGAAGTTCTTCTTGAAATATTAGAGGGCTTACTTCCAGAAAAAAAAAAAAAAAAAAAAGTATTATATCCTTTGCATCCTCATTTCTCACTATTAAAAACTTAAGCCCCTAAAATCTGAGTAAGAATTAGGTATCTATAAGCAACTAAGGCAGAAGTTGTCTATATGATTATCACAGTCCAGGACTTACAATATTCTAATAAATTCCTGTGCAACTCTTGCATATTTGCAGGACTATATCTGAATCATATTCATCCCAGTGGGTAATTTAAGAGTACCTTGCGTGCTATTGGCTCTTGGCCGTCCATCAGTGTGTACCAGCTAACTAGCCTATTCCAGCCTTCAGTTGGCAAAAGGATGTAGTCCAGCTCATCAATGAGATGTTCCTTGAGAGACTGTGAATCACCATCTGTAAGAGAAAGATATTTTTACCTGAATACTGCAATTCTGTTACTTGAGTTTTTAATGTAACATTTTTCATATAAATAGCAAAAAAAAAAAAAAAATTCCAAGTCACAGTTATTAGTATTATGGTGTTCAAAGCAGTTCATGCACAGCACACCTATTACTGGTAGCATTCCTGCACTCAGGAACCCAAGTGACAACTCTGTATCCTCATGCAATCATAAATGCCTAACTTGTTACCACACACCACCATAGCCTTCAGAGAAACCAATCCATTTCTCTACCCACTTCGCACATATTCCCCCATCACCATGGATACTTCCATTTCATGCTACAGTTGCATCCTTCACTGAAAACACAGGAATGGGTAGTTACAGCAGATCAAGACAAAGTTTGAAGTCATTCAATCCATGTCAGACTGGGAAAATAACATGGTACAACCCTCCTACTTAAAGGATACTTAAAGGATACTATGTACTCTGGAAACACAGTCCCTACAAAATTCTTCACAGGGACAGCAAGATGCTTGAAAGAAGTACAAGTTGGTAACCAGTTTTCGTAAGTAGCATGCTTTTAGCTTTGGTTCAATCCTTATTACAGGAGTAAGATAGCAGCTATCCTATATGTGTAAGAGGTGATTCCAGACCTGAGCCACTGTGCGCCTCAGACAATTAGGGCAGCTGTCTTTCCATCTGGAAGTACCCAACTACAGGCCAGCAAACATCCCTCTGTACAGAGGGAGATCAAACAGGGAGACCCACACATTCAGCTCCAAAGAATAAATCAGGATGACAAAGTTAATGAAGTATGAAAATAAATAGACTATGTATAAAGAATAAATAGACTGTAATAAATATACAGTCTATTTATTTTCATTGTCCTAAGTGAATGAACTGCAGAATTACACACTGCACAATTAAAACTGAGCATAAAAGTAACCTTAAATAATCTCAAATTGCTTGAAGTATTGGCCTTTCAGATTTACTTTTTTTTTTAAGTATACTTCTAAGCAAAATGAATATTGTTACCTACATTTTTTGCAAGGACAAAAATAAGTGCGTGCTATGCACCTATGAAAAGCGCTAAGGTCCTCTCATGTGATTGTATTTCTGTACTTCTCTTGTTTCTCCTTTGTACAGACAGATTTAGCAAACACAGCATAATGTGACTTCAATTAAAAAAAATATTATCCTGAGCATTAAAAGAGGCATACTTTAAAAATTAAAGGTCCTTTAATAATAACACCTAATTTATTTATTTTTTTAATAAGAATTTAACAAAACATGTTTCAACATGACCTTTTCTGTAGGAGGGCAGCACTACTGAGGACATTTAAGAGATGTTTAAGAGATGTGTTCAGTTCCTGGTGGGAAGATTAAACACGATTCAGCTTACAAAGACTCTAGAAATCTCCCTACTGAACCTGCACTTGCTACACCTTCAGTTGGTTTAAAGGGTTTCTGGTTTTAAGGGAAAATAAGGGAAAAAAGCAACGCTTTTTGCTTTAATCACCTAAACGGTGAAAATATGGGCAAGGAAGGATGCACAGCTTACTTCTGCTCTTATTATTTTATCACTGGTGGCGACTCCCTCTTTCCTTCTCCAGCTAAGTACCTTGATGTGTGAGCAAAACATTGGAGATGCATACTGTTCTTCGTTCATGTAGTTTAAGTGTACAATATTTGTTACTACCATTAGCTAGCTGCTCAGAGGTGGCAAAAAGATACTGTTTCCATAATATGTAATCCGTGCAGTTTAGAGATGACTTCATGCAGTCAAGAAGGTGCAATATGGTTTGCATGCACTTTCCTCAATAAAAATTGTCAATGTGGGAAGAACTAAACAAAAAACCTCCTAACAACAACAAAAACCCCAAGATACAGCCAGGTTAAGTGTTAGAATCATGAAGTCATTTTAGAAAAAGGGATAATCAAGTTCAGAAATAGCCAAAGTATTTGTTGCAATTTTAGCAAGAAAAAAACAAAAGTGCAACACAGAAGGCAACAAAGGAAAGTGGAAGAAAACCTCAGGCTTTGGATTCTACTTTGGGAGCCAGAGTACACAAATTTCTCAAGCAAAAAGTAAAATGGAATTTCACATAAACATCTCAGTGAACATACAGGTAAATAAAAATTCAGTTCTTCATGGAGATAAATATAATAAATGTGACCTAATAAATGAGACTTCAATCAATGCACTGGTTTAAAAGGTACTTTCCTTTTTTCCCTTCAGTCTGTTTCACCCTATCTGTAAAAGTAACAATTTTCAAAACTCAAATCTTGGTTCAAAACTGTCTTGACTGATTAGGAAAAAATCTATATGCAAGAACTATATCCAAGAAACATTTGCTGAAACAATTCACAACCTTCCACTATCAATTCTTACTTGGCCCACTCAATACTATGCATATGGTGGTTTCATTATAACTGGGAGCAAGGTGTGGGGAGAAATCACAAACACATCCTCAGGCCCACGTATCTCTCTAAAAAGTTCACACTGTATTTCTGCACTGATCTGATATTGCTACAGGAGTTTATAGTGAGAAGATATAATTTGGATTCCATTCTTTCTAAAATCCCCAACATTTTTTCCAGTGTAATTTTTTCAGAACCTTATTCCAAAGTCCCCTGACTCCCTCATATGCAACACCGTTTTCTATGATGAATGATCAGCTAAATGACTACTTCCTTGTGCTTGCTTTGCTAATCTGAAGTTGTCTACATATCTCTTCTGAAGACAGCACATGTGCGTTCCATTACATACATCAACATTTTTGCATATGTTGAGATTAACTGAAATGTTACTGCCTGTTACTTTCCACTGCTCCCATTTCATCCAAATATTCTGGAAATAAGGGAACAATATTTAAGTAACATAAGCACAACACACTGCTTCAGTTTCCTAGAATCAGTCTTTCTTGAATTTAATAATAGTTTTCCTTACCACTGCATTGTGCTGCAGAGTATCTGAGAAAGCATGCTGCTTTTAGATTATTTTATATTCTTTAAATCAGATGCAAATTTTCAGACTTAAAAGAGCAGTACGAGAGCAACTAGTGCATACGACATGCCAAAGACAGGATTAAAATCCAAACTGAACCTGAAAATGCTTATGCTACATAGGAAACCTAGTACAGAGGATTGCTGCTTTGCAGCAGGGGAAGGTAACAGCTACTATTTGCTGAGCACTAATGCCCTTAATTTTAAAACTGCCTTCACACAGGAACAGTAGATGTCAGACAGTAATTGGATGCATGGTATCACTGCCAATGCAGAGCCACGGTTTTAGAACAATGAATGAGCAAAAAGTGAAGTTCATAAACCCCAATGCTGTGTTTACTTTGAAAGGCGTATGCACAGTGTCAAAACGATAGTAAGAATACAGGTTTTCAGGAGCTTTTAGCAAAATGGCTAACATGCGTTTAGATTTGGACAGCTAGATTCAGATTTTGTACAGGCTTCACATCCACAGTAACTTTAAACATAATCTGAACATGTGTGTAGATTAAGTTATAAATAATACAGCTCAACTAACACAGTGCTTTGCACATCGAGAAATCACCTTTTTTAAAGTGGGTAGACACAGAAGAGAGAATAAGCTGATGCTGCCTCGCTGAGGATAAAAAGATCCTGCTACATCTAATTTCAACTGAAAAGTATCAGCTGAACATTCCTGCCTCACTGCGAGATTTACTACAAGAACGTACAAAAGATCTAGATCCTCACACTTCAGAAAACAAAACACATCACTCACCTGGAGCAAAAAGACCTTTACGTTTTTGGATGGAAGAGAACATATACATGCATACATCAATACAGCACCTTCTTCAAAGGCACTGATACTAGTCCCTGTCAGACATGCACACTCCCTCACACTGACAACTACTGCAACATGGTGCGACAAGTCCTATGAAAGAGGCAATCATCTTAAATATTTAACTTGTAAAATAATGATATTAATTACGGTTGAGAAGTTTTGAATTAAGAAAGTCAGAGATCACCATAAATCTCATGAAGTTGTAAAAATTTGTATTACCATGTGCAAACAAATTATGCAGTACTATTGTATTACCTGTAACTGCAAAGAAGGAAACCAATTATCTGCTAGATTTTGTATCCACTAGATTTTGAAGATTAAATATTAATGTCTCTAATGGTATTTCAATACTGGTCATTAAATATAGAATTTGACCTAAAGATTAAAATACCTGGGAAAGTATTGTGAGAGTTGTGTCCACAAATCTGACTACAGTTCAGCAAAAGTCAGTCAAACCTGAGTAATTATAACAGTGAGAGAGTTTAACCATACTCAGAAGACCCCCAAAAATTAGGAAATTATCCTCTATCCTTTCACACCACTTCGTATTTTCACTGAACTGCGTAATACCTCTTCCTCAATTGTACCATAATCAAAGTAAGGGCTTGGGGCCCATTTACAAAATTAAATTTTAGAGTTCAAGTTAAAAATATTATTTTAAATCAACCAATTTAGTTAAGCTAAAAAAAAAATCTTAGTGAACTCAGGCTAGCTATTTGTCAACTTGACTAAATTTTAACCCCTGAGGTATTCCAAAATATCATTATAAACCAGTAATTTGTACATTATTAAATATTCTGTAACCATTGCAAAAAGTTCCACTAATTTTATTTAAAAATTTTAATTTGTTAGGGAAATCTATTCTACTTCCCTTGTCACAGTGTGAAAACAAACCAACAAACAGTTTCACCTTCATAAATGCTGAGATTCAGGTACACTATCAACTACAAAAGATGAACAATCTGTGACAAATTTGTACTAAATGTTAGTATTGGCTTATTACACAGTTAGAAGCAGTTACCTTTAAGAAGTCCAGAATTATCAATAGGACCAGGGTACACATTCTGATCTCCCATCTGGTATTTGTCCCAGCTGTCAAAACCAACATATTTTTTCCACTGTTTGAACCAGCGACTATCCACTAGGTACCTTAAATGGAAGAAGACAAACAAGTTAATTATTGGCATGCTACCACTTCCTACAGTACCGATAAATTCATATTAAGGTACTTGCATCCATCAGCCTTGCAGAATGGAGAATGTTTTTCTGTCTGGTCTGCTAACTATTATCAGCATGTCCTACCAGCAAGGACTTTAACCATGGGCAATTAAAGATCACACTAATCATGGTGGGCAAGTACAGTTTTGCAAGAGGGCCAATATAGCATATCAGAAGTTAAAGAATGGCAAGCTCAAAAAACATTTCCCTTTTTAGCATGAAATATAATCAGCTTTAATTCCTGTTCTCAGTCTGTGAATTCAGGAGATTCAAGTTAAATCTTTATAATTAGATAGCCCTTTAAAAAACGAGAGAGAACTTTTAGTGAAAGATTTTTTCCTGCTGGAGTTTTATTTATAAAATTCATATGCAAGTTGAAAAACTTTAGAACTCTGATGTCCTGTCAAGAACCAGAGTCTAAGTGTTTTCTTCCTTTGAGTGAGCGTCAACACATAACAGTAAATGTTCTGCTTTTGAGGCAGCACTAGATGTTCATCCTACATATAATTATCAACTTCACACTTCCATATGAAGGGATATCTCTAAACTCAGCTCCACAGTATTTCTACCCAGATTAAACTGTTGCCAGTCTGGCTTTTACCAAGTCCAGCGATACCTACATTTTGTATCTTTTTGTCCAGAATTTCTTTAAGATTAAGATAACAAATTTGTTCAGTGATCCTCAGATTGTTTGGTTTTGGTTTGGTTTTTTTTTTTTAAAGATACCACCTTCATTATTTCTCTTTCCTAAAAGTACCCATCTCCTCCTGTCTGTTCCGTACCAACCCTTTTGTTACTAACCTAGTACATGTCAGAGTATCACTATCAGGATGAAACGCTAGGTCAAACTAAAGATCATAGGTAATCCTCATTCTTTTCTCCAGTATTTGACTATTGAACTCTTATTTGCAGCATACCAATAATATGCTACTGAGCCTTTAAGACATCTCAAAACTTCCTGGTGATTCAACTCCTAGTCTGTTAATACATATAGCTTTATTAGGTAATCATTCTGCAGGAGTTACTCATGAACGCCATGGAAAAACACAAAACAAATATAGCACCCACAACTCTTGTAACCAAAGAGGTACAAAAACATTGCTTGAGTATACATTTTACTGAAGAGGTTTAAAAAAAACCACCAAACATTAGTGGGGCTTTAGGTATCTTAAGTTTGTTAATTCTTATTATAGTTACATCACTTAGAAACACAAATTGTAAGTCTTGACTTATTTCTTCTTCTCAAGTCCAGTTTTTCTCTCTTACAGTCACAGATCAAGCCTGGAGTCAGTCTCCAGAAGTACTGCCAGCAAACCTCTGGTAAAGAAGGCATTACAATTGAGTAGTACTGACTAAGTGGGATCCTTTGTAGTCAACTTATCAGATTCTCTTGTCAATAAGACCAATTTTTCAGTTTCTACAGAATGTACTCTTAAGTGTGTGAATCTATAGGTAAAAGTCCTTTGGAAAGTAAGAGGAAGAAGGCTTTAGAAAGCTATACATAAGATCACCACAGGCTTTTGGATGCTTACTTCCCTTACATTTCTTCAAAAACATCAAAGACTAAGGTCTCAAAGGCAACTTTACAACATCTGTGACAACAGCACCCTAATTCACATGGTAAACAGTCTTGATTCAAAATATTACATCAACAGTAATTATGAGTCTGTGAACAAATTACTCCTAGCCCTAGCTTGTAACTACCCTAAGCAAACATAAATAGCAAAGGCAGAGCCGTGTCTCAACTGCTATAGACATAGTTCTGTTAGTACAAGAATGCTGGTTAGGGACCAAATTTCTCCCTTACTGCACCAATGCCAGGCGTACTCTGGAGCACGTACCTTCACCATCTCACAGAGTAACACTTGGTCTTGTATCTATTCTGCCATCACAACCTGTTACTACTGCTCAAGAGTCATCAACTGGTACCAATTACTGTCTCTTCTGAAACTCTTCTGTACACAACTTTGTCCTTGAACTTGCAACACACAATTTCTTTCTGAAATTTTAAACACTTAACAAAGCAGTCTGAAAATAGGTTCAAACTGCTTTCTGAACCAAAACTATATTGAAAAAAATTTAGGTTTAAACACTACTGAGGAAATGCATATGAAAAGTATTTTGCTGCAAAAATGCCCTTTTCCACTCTGACCAAACTCAGAAACAGACAGTGACTTTACAGGGTGTTTTGGGCACATTGTATCCCACCAAATTGGTCATGAAACAGCATGGTTGAAGTCCTAGTCCAGAAAGATGACATAGTTAACATTACTATGATTTTACAATATTGAATCATTCTAAAGTAGCCTGGCCTAGCACTGATTATTTCAGTTTTGTGGCAGAATTCCCTTTACAAGTTTTGTTTTGTTTAGAGCATATTCAGAATGTAATACGAAACAAGATTGAACAAGGCTAAGCTGCATTAAAGATGGTGAAATTTGGCATAAAACACAGTAAAAGGATAGAAATGCAAGCTATTACAAAAATAAACAGATTTAAACTTTATTAATGATGAAAAAAGGCAAAACTTTTCTAGTTCAAATGTTAGTTAAGTTCTAGTCCCACACACATTTCACACTTCAAAAATCAGACTCAGCTAGAATACTGATTTCTTGATCACTTTCCATTGTCTATGCTGTTCAGTGAAGTTATAAGAACTACCTAAGAAAGCAATGAGCTTCTCAAAATAGTTCAGATCTTTGTGTACAGACAACCTCATTTTGCAACACAAGAAAGTATCCAAGTAAAGCCCTACTGTCTTACGTGAAAGCCTTTTCTGAACTTAACTTTTCAGGTTCTCTAACACAGCAGCCAATTTAATGATCACTACAGCAAAACCTATGAAACTACAAACCTCAAACTGTTGTGAAATTAAATGAGAAACAACTCCAACTATCAAAAATGACCAGTTTGTGAAAACAGGCATATCATGTGACTACCTAGACATAATTTAAAACTTGGCATTATCATTTGTTTAAAACAAGCATTCAATTAAAAAAAAAAAAAAAAGCATGACTTTTTAAAAAATATCAGATGAAAGCAAAGATATAAACTTTAAAACTTGCCCAATCCCTTCAAAACACCACGTTTGCCATCATGCAATAGATAGAGGAAGTGAAGCAACATCATAACAGCTCCCCAGTATGCCTTAAAATATTTGGTACGTTTGTTACTAGAAGCTTTCAGTTATATTTTTACTATCATAAAGTCCTCCTAAGCAATACTGCAATAGAAGGAGAGAAAAAACTTAAATTAGGTTTAAATTTTACAGAGGTAACGTGCTTCCTTTCCTACAATCAATAGTCAGATGCAGATGTCTTCAGATATGATCTAGTTCAATGAAGGCAAGAATGCTTTCAGAGGTACAGACTCAACAGTGAACGCAGAACGGTTTTAAAGTGTTTTCTCTAACAGATTCTCTATCCAATGCATGCCCAAGGTATGCCACATTCATCTATTACCCAGAAATGGGAGGCGGGGGAGGAGAATAAAGCAGACAAAAGCCTGCAATAGGCAATTTAGCCTATTTAATTTAAAGATCACATAAGTAAGAATTTAAGAATTCAGCGAACACCACAAAGACAGTCCACTTGAAAATTAAGAAAGAAAAATCAGAACTCTACAAACAAATTTTCACCAAAAAATAACTAACTGTTGCAATTAAACAAGTGTTATTTTCCATTTCATGGAAGAGAAAAAACAAACAGTACACTCGACCATGGAAATTTGAAATAGTATGACCATGTAAAATGGAGTGACTTTACACAGTGTATATATATATCATTGAATATAGAGTCTGATATTAAAGATAATTTTTCCTTTACCCTGAGTCTGCCAGTACAAGCCTGATGTTATTATAATTGAATCATTGGTATTTGTGTCTTTTTCTTTTTCAAGTACAAGTAGCAGCAGTTCTTCCCACGTTTACAAAAAACCAGTTCTTTCACTCTGCCTGTACAAATCCCAATTCCTTTTACAACAGCCTCTTGATATTTGACTAATTTTTCTTTAATAAATGGAAAAAGGAATATCGAATTTGATTAATCTGATATGACCTTGCCTTTTGCTTTATGCACAAAGTTTTCAGTCTTATGAACATACTCAAGGCCAAGAGCATTCTCACCTTTCTCTTCCACTGTGGCCATCCAGCACTATTCCATAACAGCCATAACTGCATGTGGTTATGAATGCAGTCACCCTCAGGCAGCCATTCTACCACCAAACCTGCCAGCTTTGTCCCCTACGCCATCTCATGGCCTCTACTTTCTTGACCTAAATTCAAATGAACTATGAAACTCAAAAGCTATAATTTTACACAGAAGAAAAATTATCATATAGGCAAACTGCCCATTGTTTTAATTAATGCTTAACAAATTACTGCTCCTGTAGAACCATATTACTTTTCAAATGCTTTGTGTTAAATGTCTGATCATATACCTGTAACATAGTGATTAATAGAAAATTTTGATAACTGGACTTAACAGTGCAATAGAGCTTGGGGTCCGCTGTTCCAGGTTTTAAATGTTCACCATTACCTATTTCAACACTTCATCAAGTCTGTTCTTCCACATCCAATTAATTTTGCCACCAACCAAATTTTGCTCTGCAGTATCTCTTCACAGTTCTCCCTAACTGAAAAGCTGTAACATCTCTGTTTCCTAACACAAAGTGCAAAAACTTACACCACTTCTCTTCAAATTTAGGTATTTGTACTTACACACCCAAACAAGAGATTAATGTTCCTAACATAAAAAAGTTGAAAGGTCACCTATAAATCAACCAAATATGTAAGTGTGATAAGAACTGAATAGCACAGTCAAGTTCCCTCCCTGGAAAGAAAATATTGAAGGACAACCAAATCTTAAAAAATTCACATGAAGTTTGAGACTCTCTGAGCAAAGTGTCCAGTAATACAATATACAAAAGCAGAATGAAGAATACATGAACACCAAAAATTTGAAAGCTACTTAAATTACTTTGTCTTTTTATCTTCTCCTTTCCTGTTTTCTTACTTGAATTCACTAAGTAGTATTTTGTTAAACTGGTGTATTTTGGACATATGGAAAGCGCTGAGAGGAACAATTAAAAAAAGAAGCTAAATGGGTGCAAAACACTATTCTAAGAATGAATTCTGCAACTGTAAAAACTACGTTAATATCTGTAAAGCTTAATTAAAACTGATTACTTTCAGACAAATAAGAGCTTGCATGCATTTTCTGCAAGATGCATTCTACTGAAGATTAATGAAAAGACTGAAAAGGAAAGATCATGACATCTGTGTGTACTCAGGGGCAAAGCTTAATACTTTGGCTAATACTGCTTGTAATATGAAGCAGTATGTAATCTATCTCTCTGTACTGATTTTTAAATAGAGTGAGCCAGGAAGATCAATTTTTTAGGATAAGGAACAAATGAGCCACTGCCAGTTCTCAGGATTTCTTACAGACCACATCATACTCTAATAATCAATCCCGAAACAAAAATATTATAGATTTGATACAGCACTATACATCTTACCACAGCCTAATGAACTACCTTATCACCACAGACTACAGCTTAGAAAGTACTGGCTTACTATCCCAATATTCAGCTCTTAACATCCTTTATAAACAAAGGTAAGCAGGATACTTATGTAAGTCCTGTAATGAATTTATTTTCTGTTTTGAGATAACTGCTTTTAATTGACTCAGGATCTACCAACATTATTTAGACTTCTTAATTTAAAGAAGTATGGAATCTTTACTCTCAGACAGATGTTCTTAAGAGCAAACTCAGTAGACCAGTTTACCACAATGGTGAGGTAACACACATTACATGCAAAAGAAGGATTTATTGAATTTATATAGCCAAGAGAAAAAATTTACAGATAATACGTTTTTAAAAATGCTAACAGACCCTGTTGTGAATTCTTACAGTGAACTACTGGCTACGTCTATGTATGTGCAGTCATATGCACATGTATGCACACACATTTTATACATATTAGGCATTTTAATGAGCATTCTGCTACTTTTACTTCAATAGAAATCTGATACAGGTGAGAAGTTATTTTGAGTTACTATAGAGTACATTTGCACTAGCTGTAATCTTCTCCCTTTATAAGAACTTGTTCTTAATCAATAGATGAAACACTACTTCTCCAATTAGATTAGGGAAAATGGAAATTTGCATTCAAATGCCATACACTTCCCTCATCTTTACGCGAGAAGGTTATACTAAAAAAAAATAAAAAATAAAATGCAATTACACCATGCTCAGCTTTGGGGATCAATCGGCTAAAGCACTTAACATAGCTAAAAAACAGATTTGTCAGCATTAAGGGAAAAAGTAAAAATCAGAAATTTATATACTGTAGCTTTTGATCCTACAAATGCATTCAATATAGCATTCTCACCAAGATCAACAAGACTACTCATCTACACAAAACAGAGAAAGGAAACCCTAAGAAGGCAACTTAATTTATCTTTTCATCAATGTGATAATATCCATGATACAATCAACCACCTGAAAACTAAGTATTACCTACGAGGGACATAGAGTAATTTAGGGGAAAAGACATACCTCAAGTAAACAGAACCACATCTGCTAAAACCTCATTTCTTACATAAGACTTGATCACTTTTTAGGGGAAAATTATTAAAAACTTGTAGCATGCACTTGAGACCAGATACACTTCACTGAATATGTGTTGTCCCAGACACAAAAGTAGCTTACCATGCATTAGTAAAAGAGACATAAAATGTCTGTACATTAAACTTGGTACCATGTTTTGCTTTTGTTATTATTACCTAATGCAGGAAAGAGTTCCAAACCAGTCTAATGTTAACAGTAGGTTTTTTGAACTGTGGACCTGAGAAAGCTACCCCAGGAGACCTTAGCAAAGTTAAAAAAATATGGCCTATCTGTTTTTTACAACTAGGATTAAGAAATGCTTGTTACTTAACTCTGATGGAATTAAGATTTCACTCAAACAGGAAACACAAATTTTGCACTCTCAGATGTCGTCAAGCTAGTGAGCAAGATAACCAACCCATCTTCAGGGGTAAACACCTGGAGGATTCATAGTAGAGACTGAAGGAGAGAACTGTCTCATATTTCTAAATATGCTGTTTCGAGGGGCAAACCTTAAAAACTAAGACAACTTCACAACAAGGTGAACTGATAAAATCTGCAAATGCTTGACATTTATAGGCATTTCAAACAAATCAGTCACCTCAAATGGCTTGATGAAAACAGTACAACCAAGTTTGATTATGCTGAAGTCACTTAGAGTAAAAAAGTTGATAACAGAAATACATAAATATTAGAATAGCCCCAAACCTTTACCTAAAAGTAAGCAAAAATATGCATGTATGATTTGCTGAAAATTACACCCAAACATGGTATTTCAGGTACTAATAATATTGGAAATATTTCTACAGTTTATTTAGCTTTAGGTGCTTTCTCTTAGTTGTACTATGTATCCTTAAAGTGATCTAAATGTTCTTTGAGCAAGTAGAATAAAGAACAACTATGCAACATGTTCATGAACATGTTCCCAGTTCAAGACTGGCCTACTTCACTACTCAGTGTCTACTTCCGAGTAGAGTTTCAGATTGCTTCGTAAGATACATCTGCTCTCATCCGCAAAACGTTTCTTGCCTGTCTGAAGGAGATTATAACCTACAAGGGACAATTTATACTCTCGAGTCCCCTGAAATGCCAAATACGGAATAAAACATGAGGAAATGGAATGAAGCTGCATCAGGGGAAGTTCAACTGGACATTAGGAAAAGGTTCTCCACTGAGAGGGTGGTCGGTCACTGGAACAAGCTCCCCAGGGTAGTGTTCACAGCATCAAGCCCGTCAGAGTTCAAGGAGCATCTGGATGATGCTCTTAGTCATATGGTTTAGCTTTAGGTAGTCCTGCGAGGAGCAGGGAGTTGGACTCAATCCTTACGGGTCCCTTCCAACTTGAGATATTCTACGATTCCATGGAAACCTTATACCCCTCCAGAGCACAAGAGGAGCTTGTGCAACCAAGGTCTACGCTACCTTTGCAGACATGCAACGTATCAAAATTTGCAGAATACCTTTGGAACATTCCACAACAGTGGCATTTGTTCTGATAATAGACATGGAAAACCCATGCAATGACAAGTAGAGCATGTAACAACATATTTTACCGAAGTGTATGTTCTCCCTTTGATACACCACAAGTTTTGATATCATATGAATTCAGTGTTATCACTGTAGAGGATGAAATAGAAAATGAAATTCTGAACCCTGCAAATATAAACTCCAACAACATTCTTTGCAGCAGCTGATGACAAAAGGCCTTGAGGTCTGAGGGTCCTCACAGACTGCATTTGCTCATCTTCCAGCCTTAATTCAGGCTAGTATTAGTCCACTGATCACACAAAGCAGTTGAAAAACAGAATGAGAATGTTCCTTGATATCTTCTGATATTACAGATCACTTCATTTCCTCGAAAAGTAATAACTGTTGGTCATATCTAGCTCATTCCATACAGAAGCTATGTATGAATACTATATTCCGATTTGGGCATAACTTCTCTTTATATAATTATTTGATTAGAACAATTTCTTCGCAAGTATTGACAATTACAAAGCCCAATGCTTAACATTTCAACCTACCTTCCTCTTCCTGTTTTCCTACACTCAGGTTGTTCTCAAAGCACAGATTACTTTTGACCTTTAACTATTTTTAGTTATTATTTTCTTGTAAAAGAATATATTCCTCAAAGCTACATAAACACATGTGATCCTTTACTTCATTCTCATGGTTAGAGGCAAACAAGCTTTGTTCAGAAATATTGTAAACCAATATTAAAAAGTTAGTCACAGCTATTTTAAACTTGCTTCAGCTGAAGACACTAAACTGACTACATCTATCTTAAGGGTGAGTTTAGATCAGTTATTCCAACCTCACATAGCCCCTACAGACAACAACACTTCAGAAACAGTTGCTGCAGGTGTTATTATTCTTCGGGTCATGTTGGAGTGGGATGAAACAGTGATTATTTCTGGCATTTACAAAGGACTGCTCATCTCTGTGATTAAGGGCCATTAGTCTGGTTCCTGGTTGTGTTCTCATCAATTACGGGACTTAGAATTTCTCCAATATAATCTAAAAATTACAGAGTACTTATTTTATTATCTTTCCCAATATAGGCATATCAGCAACAAATATTTTGGTCCTTTTATACAAAATATTCAAATATTAAAAAAACAATTACAAGTTGACAGCCATGCCTTATATCCAAATATATGTTCATATTGGCATGGCAGGTTGACCCTGGTTGGACGCAAGGTGCCAACCAAAGCCGCTCTATCACTCCCCTCCTCAACTTGACAGTGAAGAGAAAATACAACGAAAGGCTCGTGGGTCGAGACAAGGACAGGGAGAGGTCACTCACCAATTACTGTCACAGGGAATGCAGACTTGACTTGGGGAAATTAGTTTAATTTATTACCAATCAAATCAGAGTAGGATAGTGAGAAATAAAACCTAAATCTTAGAACACCTTCCCCCCACCCCTCCCTCCTTCCCGGCTCAACTCCACTCCCAGTTCTCTCTACCTCCTCCCCACCAGCAGCGCAGGGGGACAGGGAACGGGGTTTGGGGTCCGTTTGTCACACGTTGCCTCTGCCACTCCTTCCTCCTCAGAGGGAGGACTCCTCACTCTTCCCCTGCTCCACCGTGGGGTCCCTCCCATGGGAGACAGTCCTCCACAAACTTCTCCAACGTGCGTCCTTCCTACAGGCTGCAGTTCTTTGCGCACTGCTCCAGCGTGGGTCCTCTCTGTGGGCTGCGGTCCTTCACAAACTGCTTCAGCATGGGATCCCCACAGGATCACAAGTCCTGCCAGCAAACCTGCTCCAGCGTGGGCTCCTCTCTCCATGGGGCCACAGGTCCTGCCAGGAGCCTGCTCCAGCGCGGGCTTTCCACGGGGTCATAGCCTCCTTCGGGCATCCCCCTGCTCCAGCGTGGAGTCCTCCACAGGCTGCAGGTGGAGATCTGCTCCCCCGTGGACCTCCCTGGGCTGCAGGGGGACAGCCTGCCTCACCATGGTCTTCCCCACGGGCTGCAGGGGAATCTCTGATCCGGCACCTGGAGCACCTCCTCCCCCTCCCTCTTCGCTGACCTGGGGTCTGCAGGGTTGTTTCTCTCATCTTCTCACTCCTCTCTCCAGCTGCAATTGCTGATGAGCTGCAACTTTTTCCCCTTAAATCTGTTCTCCCAGAGGCACTACCACCATCACTGATGGGCTTGGCCTTGGCCAGCAGCAGGTCCATCTTGGAGCCAGCTGGCATTGGCTCTATTGGACATGGGGGAAGCTTCTAGCAGCTTCTCACAGAAGCCACCCCTGTAGCCCCCCCTGCTACCAAAACCTTTCCATGCAAACCCAATATAATTGGGTCAGTCAATTAAAATTACCAACAAAAGATTGTATCATTATGAATGATCAAGTGTAGAGACTTAGGGCAGCCCAAAATGGGACTACTTATAGCATTTGTACATTAACTTACAAGAACAAAAGAATAAAGCTATTACAACACTTGTAAATGCACCTTCATTTCTGAAAACAAAATTCAACAAATAATAAAAATAAATAATAAATTTACACATGTTTTAAAATTTCTCAGCTACATGACCACGTATGGACATTGTTTGCTCAAAAGAAAATAACAGTACTGGCAGGAGCGTTGCTAATTGATTTCTAAAATTCTGTCATGGTTTGTAATTTTTTGATGTAATTTAACTTCACCTGTGGTTTACTGCACATTTTGATTTAACAAACCTTATTGACACAGTATCAGCATCACAGAAGTACAACACATTCATTCTTTACCTTAACACTCAGGCTGATAAAAAATATTTTTATGATCTTGGCATGTCCCATTGCTGTCAAAAGCACTCTGAATGCGTTCCTCAGTTACTTATAGACAGAATTAAACAACATGTAACGTAGATTGATTTATATTGACTGATAGGTCAGCCCTTCGACTTCAAAATTGAAACCGTTAGCTTTGATATGCAATAAGGACACCCCACAGAGAGACACTTATTCCATCACTGTGTACTGCTGGGACATCATAAATTTTGAACACAAGCTACTTCACCTTTAACAGCAAAACTGTGCAAATTGTCCAGAGAGACAGGTGAGGAGGATTTTTTTTTTTTTTACCCTCCTCACTGTGCATGAGTACAGATTAAGCAATACTGAGGACAAAGTGGAGCAACCGTGTTGCTGAAAGCAAATTAGGACTCCTGTTTAAAGTAACAGCATCCCATTTTTGTTCTTGCACAATTGCAACTATAAAAATAAGAAAGTAAGAACGGGTTGGTTTGTACCTGTGTTTCTACTCTGATTAGGCTAGCCAAAATTGCTTGACTAAGTACACTCATGATTAATAGATGCCTTCAAAATGAAATGTTGTTTCAGAATTAACAAGTTCTTGAAAGTTCAAGATGATGATAATTATTGTACTTTTATCACATACAAACCAAACCACCATTTTATTCAAAGTGTAGGTAAATCCACAAGAAAAAAATCCAGGGGTCAAAGAGAGAAAAAAAATATATCGCTTACCTCCCATTTTTAAGAAATCTTAGTCTAAATATTTCACATTCCTCTTCAGAAATAAAAGCTTTGTTGAACTAAACACACCGAGATGATTTCAAGTCAACTATCAGTCAAATTCTCCCTACAGCTCCCCATATTCAGTTCTCACAATGTGCAACAATAGCCTAAGCAGCACTTCACACATACCAAGAGGCTGACCAAAAAGCCTTATACAGCCAAAATTAACAGACTCCATTTTTATCTTAAAATTTCAATGTGAACATTAACCATGTAAGTATTTTGTATACACTTATGAATTTTCCATTTAAGTAAAGAATTTTCTTTAAAAAAAAAAATCTAACTCCTAAGTCAATGTTTGACTTCCAACTTTCAGGCAAAAGCCTGACACGAACATGATTTTAACATGCTCTCACCCTGCCTAATCAATCATCAGAAGAAAACTGCATGTACACACTTCCATTGCAAGTATTCTCCCAGAAGAATTTAAAACACAACATTTTGTATATCTTCATAGACTGTTGGTGAAATGCTGTGCCATTCCACATGCAGAGAGACAAATCTAACACAAAACTTCAACCACAAGGTCTTAAAGTCAAAAATCAGTAACTTAAACCTCATCTGGAAAAAAAAGCAGCCAATGCTCCATTCTACCCTTGGAAAGCTAACATAGCGTTCCTTGTTTCTCATTATATGAAGCCATCAGAACAGTTTAGGATATTATTCCAAATGTTATGGAGGTGCAGGGGATATTATTCCAAATGTTACAGAGGTGCAGGTCTGCAACATCTCATCACGCTCTCAGTCAAATCAAGTAAAAATCTTCCATTAATGTTCAATCTAGATTCTGTTCATGTACAGCACAATGATGGATGATCAGATGTGGAAAACGCTGAGAAGACCACAGTGTAAAATGCTATTAAAGCTAAGCACTTCAGCATCAAGGTTATCATCAATGACGGGCACTGCAGGGTTTTCAAGTAGGGCTATATATGCCTGTTCATCAAGATTCATGAGTTTTCATTGCAACCAGAATTAAAATGCTTATACATTTTTGGTGGGGAAATTCTTTCAATACACTTCTGGAGGGGAAATCCTTTAAGGTTGAACTTTTCAGATCTACTGATCATTCGCCGGGAAGGATTTTCACCCCACTTAAATTTTTACTTATTCTCTTTAGTGACTGAGTTTTACAATTAAACAGCCAATAAAATACTCACAGTGCAAAAAATGTGAATATTTTCTTCACCTTCCAAGAAATGTACTCAATGGATAAAAACGATACTCTGTCTGGACTCACCAGAACTTCAGAATTGATGTGTATCAGAGACACATCTGAAAGAACTCAGAAAACTATACTTGTGTAGTTTTCATAATTTGCAAGTCTTAAAAATCAAGAACAGATTAAGAATCTATCTCATCACTCTGTAAAGTGATGACTGGCACCAAAACTCATTGGCTAGCAGGGCTGGAAATCAACATCTCCCTTCTGGTCTAATCCTGACTAGCTTCAGTTTACAGGTAGTGTCTTAAATCTTTATCTACACCTCTCAAAATCCTTATCCTAGAAGACATCATCTTCTTATGTAAGTATTTCAGCACAGGACTCAACATTCCATCAAAACAGACAAAGGCTCTTAAAGCTCTTCTCTGAAAGGCAAGGCTTCTGCCTTCCCTATTAAATTTTGAGATTTTTGAACTCATTCCAAATGAACACCTTCTGTAACGTGCAGACACCAGAACTGGACGGTATGACTGGTTTCACTAATATATTACTGTACACAATACATCCTTGTACTGCTACTCAGTGCTGTCTATTCAAACATCTGAAGATTGCATTTGTTCCCTTAGCCACCAAGGAAACTCCTCACCATAGTTGTTTGTCCACTGATTCTTTTCCAAGTTACTGCTTTTAAAAATACAAATAACATCTATATTCTCATCTGCTCACAAATTGCTACAGCAAGCAAAAGATGAAAGAAGCACAGGTGGGAAAGTCTGGGAGAAAGAGAGAGAGAAATTGGTGAAACTGACTGCTAAGGCTGTGCTGTTAGCCATTATTAGTCACTATGACCCACTATAAGCGAACCACTTACTGGCAGGTGATACTTAAAGCCAAGAAACACGGTCTCACATTCTAGGCCACCGAGGGCCAACATGTGTAAGAGGTAGCACAATTAAGAGTACGAAACATTTGTAATGTCATATTTAAGTAACTGAGACAACATCTCTGACTAAGCGAGCCACAGAAAAACAGGAACTACAGCGAAAGCAGGGCTGGAAGTGGTCTTAAAGGTGAAGAAAATAAATTATACCTCAATATGGGGAGGAAATTACAGAGATATTCACACAAGAAGTCATCACACACAAGAACTGACAGAGTCTTCATCACCTCTTTAAGAAAACTGTTCCAAGATCAATAACTTTCAGTATTGAAAACTATACCTCAGTGACACTGTAAAAACAGAAAAACTTGGCAAAGTTCTCAAGAATACCACTGCAGGTACAAAGGCATTAAATAACATCATCAAGACCAGCTGGTCATGCAAATTTTACAGTGGCTAAAAAAAAAAATAAAAAATAAAAAAATTGATGAACGTCAACAGCTCTTCAACTTCTGAGAGTAGATACAGGAAGACACTGATTGAGTTCAAATTTGTCTGCAGCTCTAACAACCAGTATTTTCTGTCTTTCTAAATGAGAGGTTAAAATCTCCACACACAATAAAAATTCTCCTCACTGGCCAAGCATCAGTAGAATTTCAAAACAATGAGAAGTAATCGCATCAGATCCTAAAACTGAGAGATATACAACGAAATACAGCATTTCTCCTCCTCCAAAACAGAATTCTAGGTCTTTCAACCACAGAACCTGAAGGTCCTTTGGATAATAGTGCAAGAAAAGAGAGTTACATATAATTCAAGTTCCATGGAATGACTGTAATTTTTATGCTGAATTCACTAGTAAAAGTAGTCAACACTATTTAAAACAACTGATAAATGAAGGAGGTTCTTGCTTGGAAAAGCTTAAATTTGATGTTTATTTAATGTATGTTTAGAAAAATGAGACAAATGGAGAGATGGAAGAATCTCCAGTCTCTCCTAGTTTAATAATTTAATTTGTTAATTACCCATAAGAGAATGCAAAAAAGACCACTGGGACAAAATAGCCCAAAATCTTGTCCCTGAGGACAGAACAGTCATAAGACACTAGCCTTGCCTGTCTGTTGAAGCAATATATTTTAACCTATACTACCCCCAAGCTACGCTTAAAAACATCCAATGAAACAAATTCTACAGCTTCCTATCCTGCCTGTTCAAATGTTTCCCGATTCTATCAATTCTTTTCCAATCTCTAGTTCCAAAAACATTGCATTTCAAGTCAGTTTCATTTCTTTCTCTCTGCAGTGCACATGAAGAACTAATGAAGAAATTCAATGCCCTCTTCGTAGATAATACAAGACTTGCCTCTCTGCCTTATTCTTTAGTTCCTTTTTTCTCAGAGGGAACTCCCAAAGCTTTATACTTTTCTTATATAGCTTATTGTACTCTACACCAAATTCTGAAGAGCATGGAAAAGACTTTCAGTATAAGCCAGTAATTTTAAAAGGACTGTATTTCAGTGCTTTAAAGCTCAAACAGAACAAGCTGATATGGCATTGCTCACATTTTTTCAGCAATATTTACTATTGAATGAATGAAAATTGCAGTTCTGAATCATGACTTGGAGCACTTTCAACAGTTCCGTTTCCTTACCGATGCCCCAAAAGATCTAAAAGCTATTGACAAAATACCTCTGAAAAAAGCATTTGGACTAACCGTACCCCTTAATTTGTGAAGTTAAATACATAGCTCTAAGTATTAATCCTATGAACACCCATGTATACACATTTATGTACCTAGATTTAATAGTTCATGAGTCAAAGTTCATAGGACTTTGCCATAGCTTATTCAGTCTTAAAACACTTTATTAATATTAGTGTCATAATCACAGCTACATATATTTATTATCAGAGAATGTTTAGAAGCTTCTTCCACTTAACTGATTTTTTCATGTTAAAATATTTAAGATACTAAAAAAAAAATATTACAGCACAGTAAACATACTGGTTTAGCCATCATGTAAGCTTGTGATAAAGTTACTTTCACTTTGAGCAACATTAACTGTTTCAGACATTTTTTTTTAGTACTCAGGAAGTACCGAACAGAGCCATAAAAAAACCCCACCAACTCCTAGGAGATTACAAGCCTGAGCATCCTTTTACTACTGCTGGTCATTTTCAACACTACCATGTGAATTGATTTCCTTTTTCTTGTTGCTTATACTTTTTCAGTTTAAGAGCAGTCTGTTCGTATGCCAAAACTGAACATATACTCAGCAGTATTTGAATAATGCATCAGAATGTATGCTTCTGACACATGCTGCAGTATCAACACTGTTAAATATAGTCTTTTATAGAACTGGAACAGTGAGTGATGACAGCTGAAATGAGGTGGGCAAGTTCTACTTTAGTGCATTCATACTTAATTTTCAGTAAGTAAACGCTTCAGCCTTTGTCTTTGGGTGACAGTTTCAAACAGGAAGAGATGAAGAGGTTGAGTGGTGAAAAAAGTGTCAGTTCCTTTTCTTCCCCCCCCCGCCCCCCCCTCCCCTTAAAAAACAAAAAAAAAAAAAGAGGCCCATTTCCTAGCCTTAGAGAACTACAACTACAGAAGCTCAGTTACTAAATACGTGTCAGGAAGAGAGGTTTATATCACCTAATTATTTTCAACCATGGCTTGTTCTGTTGACAATCTGTACGGCACACTGCAAAATATTTTCTGACTGACGAGCAAAAGACATCTTTTTAAACGCTTGCTGCGGAACAGGTACCACAAGGGCCCGTGCGCACCTTCGGGGGCTGTTTCTTGGGCAATTAATCCGCTCACTGTCAAAATAAAATTTAAACTTAGGGCTCGCCACGGCCGCGGACGGCCTTCGGGGCACCCCACCCGGGTACAGATACGAATTCTGCCAACTTGAAGGTGACGCCGCGGCCCTCTCCTCCTCTCGGCAGCCCAGGGAATGGAAGAAACGCCGGCTAGCGGAGCTCTCCTCCCCCGCCTCAATCCCTGCTTCGGCCCTTCTCCCCGTGAAGGCCCGGCAAGCCCCCCGGCCCCCCACGCCCCGCGGCCTCCGGGCCCCTGGTCGCGCGGGGCCGCCATCCGCGGCCGCCATCCGGCACCGCGCCCCGCCAGTCACGCCGCTCCCTCCCCTCCCCCGCCGCCCGGCAGGGAGCTGACCTCGGTGCCTGCCCCCGCCGGGCGCCTCAGCGGCGCGGCCCGGCCCCGCCGCCCGCCAGCAACCCGGGCCAAGCCGAGGGCCCGCCGCACCCAGGCGGCCGGTCCCCTCCCGGCGGCAGAGGGCCGAGGGACCCGGGCGGCGGGAAGCGGGGCGGGGGGGGGGGGGGGGGGGAAGGAAATGTGTGTTTGTGTGTGGAACGGGGCCGCCCCCCCCCCCCCCCTCCGCCGGCCTCTCCCGGCAGCTCCCGGGGAGCCGAACCGCCTCCGGGAGCGGGGGGAGGGGGAGAGCTGAGGGAAAGGAGGTCGGTCCCTCCGCCAGCCGAGCGGCACCGGGGGCGGAGGGAGCCGCCCGCGCCGATCAGCCCGGGCCACCCCCCTCCCCTCCGCCCTTCCCTCACCAGGTATCGCCCTTGCGGAGGGCGGTTTTGAGCAGCGCCGCGACGTCCGTGCGCTGGGTCTCCAGATCCGCCGCGCCTCCCTCCGCCATCTTCTCCCCCCGGCGGCAGCGGCAGCAGCAGCGGCGGCGGCAGCAGGGGCAGGAGCGCGCCGCGCTGCATGCTGGGAGTGACGCCGCCGGGAGCCGCCCTCGCGCCCCCCCCCCCCCCCCTTCCCAGCAATCCGCAGGGCGGGGACCGGAGGGGAACGGGGCGAGGCGCCGCGGGCCGGCGCCCCCTGGCGGCCGGGGGGTCTCCCGCCTCCGCGCCGCGAGCGGAGGCGCATGCGCGGAGTCCCCGCGGGGCGGGGGGGGCGGGGAGGGGAGGTGGTTTGGTGGTGGTGGCGTCGCCTCAGGGGCCGCCCCGGCGGGCGGGGGTCGGGACCGGCGGTCCGGCGGGGTGCGCTCCGGCCCTGCCCGGTCGCCGCGGGTGGCTCGGCCGGTCCGCGCCGAGGCCTGCGGTGTGCCGGGCTCAGACCCGCCCGGCGGCTGCCCGCCGGCTTCGGTCGGGCGCCCAGGGCAGCGCCCGCCTCGCCGTCGCGGCCTGGGTCGCGTCTTGTGAGAGCCCGGTGCGAAATGTGACAGAAAGAGGGAATGGTCTTCGTAGAACGAGGGGCCGCCGCCCCCGCGACCTTCCCGGCAGTGTTTTAATTTCGGGTGTGCCCGAGGAGGTGCTGTGCGCCTTGCGGACAGACGGGTGGTCCAGGTGCCCGTGACTGATGTGAGGATACGGCCTGTGTCACTGTGCAGATACTGCTGGGATTTCAGACTGGCTGTGTGACTCGCGTTCACCTTCCCAGACCTTTGCAGAAGCCAGCGGATAATTCCTTGTGTTTGTTTTGGTCACTCTGACCTGAGGCTTGGACAGGCGGTGCAACCTGTCACTTGGCATTTCACCCCAAAAATAAGTCTGCGTGTTGCATTACATTAACAGGGTTCTCGCTGTCTTCACACCTGTATATAGGTTTCATCAAATCAAAATGGTATAGCAATGTTGGGCTGGGCTGCCGGTTACAAAAGTCTGAAAACAAGGTTTGTTCTTGCAGATCTGGCTGGTGTATCTAGCCCCCTTCCTCCGTCCAAGTCATTACAGCACGCTGAATTGTATGACTAACACTAGAAGCGTATCATAGGCTGCCAGTCACATATTAGAAGCCATTAGGCATTATTAGGTATTAGCTAATTAGCACTTACGAGCTACTAGTGTGTAGCTATTATAAATGGCACTAAAGATTGCTCTTTAGGTATACACACAGCAAAAAAGAGGATGGAAATAAGGCTCTGCTGGGTGAAAAACTGGCTGGATGGACAAGCCCAGAGGGTTGTGGTGAATGGGGTGAAATCCAGTTGGTGGCGGGTCACAAGTGGTGTTCCCCAGGGCTCGGTGTTGGGGCCAGTTCTGTTTAATATCTTTATCAATGATTTGGATGAGGGCATTGAGTGCACCCTCAGTAAGTTTGCAGACCACACCAAGCTGGGAGGCAGGGTCGATCTGCTTGAGGGTAGGAAGGCTCTACAGAGGGATCTGGACAGGCTGGATCGATGGGCCGAGGCCAATTGCATGAGGTTCAACAAGGCCAACTGCTGGGTCCTGCACTTGGGCCACAGCAACCCCATGCAGCGCTACAGGCTTGGGGAAGAGTTGCTGGAAAGCTGCCCGGCAGAGAAAGACCTGGGGGTGCTGGTTGACAGCCGGCTGACTATGAGCCAGCAGTGTGCCCAGGTGGCCAGGAAGGCCAACAGCATCCTGGCCTGCATCAGAAATAGCGTGGCCAGCAGGAGCAGGGAGGTGATTGTTCCCCTGCATTCAGCACTGGTGAGGCCGCACCTCGAGTCCTGTGTTCAGTTTTGGGCCCCTCACGACAAGAAAGACCTTGAGGTGCTGGAGCGTGTCCAGAGAAGGGCAACCAAGTTGGTGAGGGGCCTGGAGCACAACTCTGATGAGGAGCTGGGGCTGTTTCGTCTGGAGAAAAGGAGGCTGAGGGGAGACCTGATCGCCCTCTACAACTGCCTGAAAGGAGGGTGTAGTGAGGTGGGTGCTGGTCTCTTCTGTCAGGTGGCTGGAGATAGGATGAGAGTAAATGGCCTCAAGTTGAGGCAAGGGAGATTTAGGTTGGATATTAGGAAAAAATTTTTTACTGAGAGGGCTGTCAGACATTGGAATAGGCTGCCCAGGGAAGTGATTGAGTCACCATCCCTGGAAGTATTCAGAAAGCACGTAGACGGGGTACTTCAGGACATGGTTTAGTGGGCATGGTTGATGGTTGGACTCGATGATCTTGAAGGTCTTTTCTAACCTAAATGATTCTATGATTCTCTTACACAGCCGTGGTAGTCCAAAGCTAAGTCAATACTTTGCCAGGATTATCAGTAAAGATGATGGTGTTGAAATAAAGGCAAAATCAGGATTTTTGGCTGGAAAGGGAATACAAAAGTCCTACCGAGTGTATAAGTAAAACTCACAAGAGCTCAGAGGGACTGGTGGTGACATTGGTGGCTTCTCTAAGAGCTGGAATACGAAATTCCAGGAGAAGGGACAAGCAAGTTAAAGATGTATGTTATATGGAGAGTTCTACTGAGAGCTGTGGATCTGATGCCTACATTTAATGAGAGGAGAGAAAACTGAACTGGACGACAAGAAGAAGGTTTCCACCCATTTGAAGAATAAATTTCTGAATTAGAAGCTCAGAGTCTAGGAAGAAGAGCTGTGACACCTTCCCACCCCTTGCATGCCAGGTCTTGACAAATAAGGACAGTGTTTTAAACCCTGGAAGTTATCTGTGTGCCAAACTTAACTTTTTACAAAAATTGTATTTTCATGGAAATTTTGGGGAAAATATTTCTCAATCCACTATGCTGGTAAAAACAGCTTCATTTTTCAGCAGTCTGTAATAGACCATCAACAGTTTGCTTTGCCAAAAGCTTCACCTAGAGCCACTCATGCCTCTACTTTTTGGGTTGCCTAACTGCAGTCACTAGGTGAAAGATCTCCTATTCCTGAATTCAGTCTTTTCATGGTACAGCAGTGGACACTAGACAGACACTAGATGCTACAAATCCTAGACAGAAAAGCATAATGTGCCATCTGAAGCAGAGCTTTAAGAATTGCAGAGAAGAGATGAGTAACTAAGTCACTCTCCTGGTTTCAGCTGGGATAGAGTTAATTTTCTTTCTAGTAGCTGGCACAGTGTTATGTCTTGGATTCAGTAGGAGAAGAATGTTGATAACACACTGATGTTTTCAGTTGTTGCTGAGCAGTGTTTATACCAAGTCAAGGGTTTTGCAGCTCCTCGTGCCCAGCCAGCGAAAAGGCTGGAGGGGCACAAGGAGTTGGGAGGGGACACAGCCAGGGGAGCTGATCCCAACTGGCCAAAGGGGTATTCCATACCGTGTGACATCATGCCCAGTATATAAACTGGGGGGAGTTGGCCTGGGGGGATCGCTGCTCAGGAACTAACTGGGCATCGGTTGGCAAGTGGTGAGCAATTGCATTGTGGACTACTTGTTTTGTATATTCCGATTCTTTTATTATTGTTATTGTCATTTTATTACTGTTATTATTGTCATTGTTAGTTTCTTCCTTTCCATCCTCTTAAACTGTTCTTATCTCAGCCCATGAGGTTTACCTTTTTTTTTTTTTTTTTCCCCCGATTCTCTCCCCCATCCCACTGGGCGGGAGGGAGGGAGGGAGTGAGCGGCTGCGTGGTGCTTAGTTGCTGGCTGGGGTTAAACCACGAGTCTATTTCTGGGACTGTCAGTGCTTCACAAGAAGCAATTGTGCCTTTCATAATAAACAGCATCCTAAGCTTGAGAAGAACTTTCCCCTACACAGAATTCTTGGAAAATGATAGTTAAGTGTTAAATCTGTATTATTAAAAAGGCTTTCTGAGCTAGCAAGGAATTCTTTCCAAGTACCTCTATCCTAGACAGTGCCTGAGCATCTTCAGATTTGAAACCGTCAGGTAAACAGAAACAGCACTGGAGATACTGATGAATGATCTACCCTCTCTGATGAAAACAAGCTTCTGATATAACCGAATGCAGGATATTGTAAAGCTAGCTGAGGTGGCAGGCTTTCCAGTAATCATTGGGCCTCCGTCCTGACCTGACTGCATTGCTATCAGATTAATTTTTATAAACATGTTTTTTGTGGTTCTAAACATTGATCCTAAAAAAGGATGCAATTAATACAGCATATAGCAGCTCAGACATTCAGCAAATGGGCTGCAGATAACAAACTGGGTACACTGATGTTTCTATTGATTCCCAATACAACATAAAGTTTAAGCTCTCAGTTCTTGTTTTCAAGGCAATTAGTGGACTTGGCTAAAGAAACCTAAAATACAACTTGATTTTGGGGCTTATGAAAAGCTCTGCTTCTCAGTGGTGGAAACTTTTGTAGACAGCAAATTCTGTAGAAATGACAGACAACTGTAAGTCTCGCAGGTACTACAGAAAAATTCACCACTTCTTATTTTCTTCCTAAACTTTCTACGCCATATTTGTGAATTTATGGAGGGGGGAAATAGGGCTTCAGATTCCCTTCCCCAGTGGTCTGGCAAGCACTCGTGTGTGTGGTGGGCTTACAGCCGCTGGCGGCTGCGTGCATTTCCTTTTTAGTTTGGGGCTGTGCCAGGCACGGAGCCTGGCATATCAGAGTGGATGTGTTGAGTGTGTATTTTACATGTAGCATTCACACATACAGTTAGGAAAACATAGGTAATTTCACTTTTGGTTGAGAAATCTGATGGAAACCCTTTTAGAGCTAATTTTACTAGCCTAATATGTTTTTACAAATTTAAAGTGGAACTAAAGGTCAATCACAAAATCACTGCTGATTTTGTTCTATATCCTACTTTTTTGGATGTGTGGGAGTTGGTTGTGTTAAAATAGTGATAGAATTATAAGTCTCTTTGAAACAGTTCAATAACAAAAGCAAGAAAGCAGAAATAACAGTGGACTAACGTTATACAATGGCAAGATGAAGCAGGGCTTCTGTAAGGTAAACATGAGAGGGGTAGACGTAGGAATGAAAATTCAGTACTAAACGAAGATGGGGGAACCCAAAGAAGCATGGGATGAATGATGGACAGAAGCAGATAAGAATACGCATTTTTTTAGAGAGAGAAAGAAATACAGGCTAAATTTGAAAGACAAGAGAGGTGGGGAAATAACTTGTAATTAAGATACCCATTTCTGTCCTGGACATAAAACCATGACTGCACTGTACTTTTTGAATCATATTCCTCCTCATCCAGTCTGTGCGTGGTTTGCCTCATTCACATAGGCTGAATGTAATCATGTTAAATTCCTGTTTCAGCTAGATGGAGTTGCAGGTACTAGATATTATTGTGATAACATGCTTTTGCTGAGATAAGAAAAAAACGTTTAAAAATTTGATAGATTTTTTTAGTTGATTTAATCAGACTGTTACATTTTTTCTACATTTTTAGTAATTAGTATTACCAAAAGGATATTTCAAATGAGAGAACAAGGGTATAGACGCTCGGAGAAGGGACTGTTATTTTTTAAATAAATGTGTGTAACATTACATGTTCAGTCTTTTACTTTCTTACCTTCGTATACTAAGTCTAGGACCAGGAATCCTTGGACAAGTTAAGTCAGAAAGTTCATAGATCTGAATATAGGGGAATGGTGATAGAGAAAAGTTCAGTGGGATCAACAAAGGGTGTCCCAGAAGTCTTCTTAATTTAATGACAATGGAAGAAAAGCCAGTGTATTCCCATTACTCCAGTTTTGAATTTTTAAATATTGGGAAGTGTTCTTTTTCTTTGTGGTGGGTATTTTTAAAAAAAAATTTCTGAAGAACGACTTCCTAATAAACTATACAAACAATTAAAAGAAATAGTAAGCTAAATATGCTATGTAGAACTATTAAAATAATGTTTAAAATTAACGAATATAGTTAATAAATTGTGCTTTTTATTGATTAAGTATTTGTCTAACATACACTGAAATACCCAGTTCTAATAGCCTAGGACTTGAAAAAAGGGACGTTTGAAAAATAGGCTTTTTCTATGATCCAATTTTAGTCAGATATTAATTTAAGCAATAATTACCCATTTTCGACAAGATAAAATTACTTTCCCTGTACTTAACGCAATGCTTTTATCTACATAAAAAAAGTCTATTTTCAAATTATTCCAAATTAGTTAACCTTTGTATATCTCTTTCAAAAATGTTTTTCCTTCAAGAATTTTAAACACAAGCTAATTTAAAACGTACGATGCCAACAGGTTTTAGCCGTGGTTGGCAGATATGTCAATGCTGTTACCAATTTCTATATTTGATTTGCACGTCACAATGGATCCAAATTTTCTCCTGTATTGTTGCTAAATGAACTGTTTAGTTTTGAAGGTAAAAGGTAAAATTAAATATATTAACTATGCACAAAACATGTCAGCTACTATAATTCAAGAGGCATGAGTTTTAAAAGGATGATTCATAATGTAGGGTTTAAGCACTGGCTGCTGAAGATGTATGAAATCTAAACACAATGTAGAAGTTAGGTTTTGTAAGGTTTGTACTTTGTGTGCTAAAAATAGGCTGCTGTTCGATAAAAATAGTTGGTGCTTAAGTGGAAGGAGATGATAGTGAGATTTATAGCAGGACCTAACGCAGACAACAGACAAGTTGCAGAAATCAATGTCGTTGGTATAAATACACTTGTTTCAGCATATTCTTACCATTTCACTATCTAAAATATGAATAAATCGGCATTCATTTTATTAACTAAGTATCACTGAACTCTAGCGGAACATGCAACAAATACGCCGATACAGGATGTATTAGAACAACTTCAGATTTTACATGCACAAACGTGTATGTGTATGGATGACAGCCATTAAGGAAATATCTCATTTAAGGTATATTTTTTATACATGGCATGCAAAATTACATAAAGGCGTATTTAAATACTGTACATTTGAGATATGTGGTTTCTGCTTTCCTTTTCTAAACCTCCTTTAGAATAAAACATTACCGTTACTATGGAATCTGGTAAGACTTATTCTAACCAGAAAAATATACGAACACAATCGGGACCAAGCAAAAAACTTTCGAAGTAGAGTGTCAGTGGATCTATAAAAGGAAAAATAAAACATTGTGACAGAAAAATAAATATTTTGACTGAAATATCTCAGACATAGAAAAATTTTATAAATTGGAAAATTCTGGAGTTGCTGCTCCGGCATTCCAGAAAAAAGATGCAGGAGCCTTTGGTGATTAGAGATTTTTTAGCAGAATGAGAGAAAAAATACACTCATTTTTATAAATGTCAGTGTCGTCCCTTGTTGGGTGCACACAGGAATTAGCGAGAAGAAACAATTCAGGTCCAGCTGTGGTACGCAAGGTACAGCCATCTGGGAACCTGTTGCACAAAAAGCCACTTTTACCTTCTGCAATGGGGTTGGACTGCCTCTTGCAGTAGTACAAGGAAAAACGATTTCCACTTCCAGCCTGGTGTGAAGTAGAAGAGTCAGTGATGGTGCTGAGCAGGGGTCTGCTTGGCTAACGTGTGGGATGGAGTTCGCCCTCACCAGTGCTTTGGGGAAAACCATAAACTGTTTAAAACCGTCTCTCCTCGCTGTGAGAGCAAGATGCCTTTTTACAAGTCCATTCTCCACTAAAGCAATAGGGTTACTTTACTTAGTAGTTCAACATTTAAAAAGCCTTTCCCTTAAAGATTATAATATCTGGCCCTCACAAGGGTATATTAGATCGTCCAACGTGATTTTAAAGTTTGAAGAATTTGAATCGAGGCGAAAAGCGCAATGAAAATACGTAGCGTTAGCCATTCTAGATAGGAAATATTCTTGAGACTTTTAAAACTGTGTTGTCAATTCCTTTTTAAGTCTTTTCTTGAGCAGCAGGTATACTTTAATGAACTGTTTTATGTTACAAATAAAATAATTAGGAGCTTGGATAGATGAAAGAATCTGGATTACACTTGGAAAAAAATAAATCTGTCTCTAATATTACCAAAAGCTATGTTGTGCGATGGAGAGAAAGCACCAGACTGACATACAGAGGATGTAAACTGTTACAAAGCAGCTAATGAACTTCAGAGGGTTTAATATTTCCTTGAATTCTTTAGTGCAAGTTACAAGTGATTACGAGGTTTTTACCTATTTAAGTATGTCTATGCTGGAGGTTTATTCTGGCATATTTTTGTAACCTGTACATCATGCTAATTCCTATATCACTGAAGCACTCCTGGAGCCCTCATTGAGCTTTAGCTTAAATTATGATGCCGATTCTGTGTGATCTTGGACAAGCTTGAATAGCTTTTCTCGTGATCAGTTCAGTACTTGGCAGGAGCTCAGTGACGCTCAACTATATAATACCTATAGAGAGATATAGATCTATAGATATAGGTGTAGATAGCTGTTTGAATTTCTTGTACATAGTTGGGTTTCAGGGTAAAAATATGGTTGTATGACAGATAACAAAACCCCCTCATTTTGTGTTCACAGTGTAGAATCTCGGTAAGCAGTGCCTCCTCTGTACTGCGTGGAGATGTGGCAGGCTGTCTGAAATGATGATTGAATCTTCCATTCCATTCTACAATTAGACAATATAACCCAGAAGTTACAAGAATCCACAGTAAGTTTTTGAGTCAATGGGAATTGTAGGCGTTTGGTACCTCTGGAAGCTGTCTTGTAGCTGTAAGTTGTAACTGATTTCTCAATTCCTTTTTCTACAAATTTTCAGTTGACTTAAAGGGCAATGAAAGAATGGACATACTATGGGAAACACCCCCCCCCCCCCTCCCCCTCCATGTACTAGTATGAGAAAAAGAAGTATATTTTGTCTTAGTTCACCGTGTATGGGATTCATCTGATCTCACTGTAGTATCTAAAGGTTGCTGTCCAGTCTTAGCGAGTTGGATATGGTCCTTCATTAGTCAATGGAGAGAGTTGGCCTCTTCTACAGGATGATTCATCCCTTCTGTGTTATGGTGAGATAAACTGCTGTCTGGGGGTGTCTTTCTGTTGTTTATTGAGATGTTAGGCAGCTAATGCTTGGTGAGGTGCATCCTGCTTTAAGTGCCATCTGAATTTTGAGATCTAAATTTGATACTGAAAAGTAGCAAGTGCTGTCAAGGTAATTCAGAAGATACTAAGAAGTGATAGCTCCATGGTGGTATTCTGGTTTGTATTCTTTCTGACATAAAGTCATTGTTCACTTTAAACAGCAAGACCAATGTATTGTTTTCCTGTTAATCATTAAGTATTCTCTCAGAAGAGTGGAACATCTCTTTTCTGTCTTTGAACACCTAAGCTCCCTGGATGAAATGCTATCTCCTGGGAAAAATCCTATTGCCATGAAGACTAAAGTGGTGGCTTCACTTGTTTTTTAATGAAACTGGCTTATGTGCTTGCATTTTGCACTGGGATTATTTATCGAGGATTGCAGCCCTTTTGCTTTTATAATGGGTGAAAGCTATATTAGCATCTATTTGTAATCAGCTTTGGAGAAATTAGAAACTGATCATCATTTATGTCAGCTTGGAAGCTGTTTCTGGGTGAAGGTGATTTAAATTTACAAGTAAGTTATTTCTGAAGGATAAAGGAAACAGTGACATTAAGTAGCTGCCTGATAAATTCAGGTCAAAACTCCTAACTAAAAAAGCATTAGGTATCTCTTTGGCTATAAAGAAGAATTATAGAGAAGAACAGCCAAAGCTACCTCACATAAACATTTGGAAAACCTGAAAAGTTAAGTTTAAGTTAGGGACTAACCTGTGCAGTCTGGAAAACAAAATGAACTTGCACACTTTCCTAAGTTGGTAACTTCTAGTAGCTACCAGCTGAACTTCAGATATGATGTAGGCAACTTTTGTTTGTATAATTATCCACTGGGAAGGAGAAAACTAATAACTTTCATACTAACTTTTTTTGACCTCTGTTCTCTCTCATATAGTGTTTTCAACCCTCAAAATGACAAAAAGTGCTGGAGAGAGTTCAGAAGAACACATCTAGTGGCAAATCAAAGACAGAGGCTACCTCCAACAGGGAGGGTGTAGTCTTTACTGCAGGGTCATCTGCGTCCGGAAGAGGACATGTATCCACTGCCCATGCATAAAAATCCAGTTAAATGGTGAATTAATGAAATACTTTGAAAAATAATTCCACTCCATTTCTTAGGGATTTTTTTCCAGCATTATAGCTTGCCAACTATGTAAAGTACTAATTGTTTTAACCAATAAATTGAAATTGCTCAAGGTGCCATTTCATTTCCTCAGTCTTGTTCATAACAATGTAAAGGTATTAAAGGTTAGGTCTTTGGGAAGTATGGGAATCCCAGGGTACATTGCATGGGCTTAGCATCAAGGTCGGGTCCTGAGCCTCTTAAAGATATCTGTGGAGAATTGGCACCCAAGAAAAGGGGCTCCAGAACCCTATGGCATTGGAAGCATCCAAAATAGCCAGGAATTAAACACGGAAAATGTTCTAAGTAGGAATGAAAAGTGGAAAATATGAGATGCTTTGACACACAACCATTTCAGGTTTCCTTTCCTGAGAATCCTGAGCGTGAACATTCGCCTGGAGTAATGCGCTTAAACCAGATCATCTTCTAAGTAAGTCAGATATTTTTTTGGTGAATCCTCGCCCCTGCCCAAACCCCAGGGAGAGCAAGCCAGCTGAACTCTACAGCAGCCAGGACACTTGTCTTGAATACTTCAGAGTTCTTTTTAAGACCCTATCCTGCCCAGATATGGCAGGGACTTTGGCGTATTCCTCCTTGGTCACAGGAGGTGCGCGGACGCTGTGCGCTGCGCGCTCTGTGTGTCTGCGGGGGGTTAATTCCAGCCTTCCAGCCATGGGGTACTGCAGGGGATGAGTGTTCGGTGCTTTATGGGCGAAGGAGGTATGTATGGAGGTGCACGGACTTTGCTGTCTACCGACATCCTGGTATTCCTGATATTTGCCATATGATAGGACTCTCATTGTGTGATGGGCCAGACCTATGCACGGAATCCTGTTAGGGCGTACTGGGTTATATGAGAGGTTTTTGCGGGCAGGTAATAAGGGGGGGCCCAGGGCACTAGCTCACTGTTGGGGAATGTGCCTCCTGCACTCAGGGGCTCCAGCAAGGTTTGGGATTTTGTCGCGGTTTAACCCCAGGCAGCAGCTAAGCACCACACAGCTGCTCACTCACTTGCCCCGTCCCAGTGGGATGGGCGAGAGAATTGGAAGGAAAAAGGTCAAACTTGTGGGCTGAGATAAGAACAGTTTAAGAGGATGGAAAGGAAGAAACTAATAATGATAATAATAAGAATAATAAAAGAATTGGAATATACAAAACAAGTGATGCACAATGCAATTGCTCACCACTTGCCAACCGATGCCCAGTTTAGTTCCCAAGCAGCGATCTGCCCCCCCAGGCCAACTACCCCCCGTTTATATATGGGGCATGACGTCACACAGTATGGAATACCCCTTTGGCCAGTTGGGATCAACTCCCCTGGCTGTGTCCCCTCCCGACTCCTTGTGCCCCTCCAGCCTTCTCGCTGGCTGGGCAGGAGAAGCTGCAAAATCCTTGACTTGGTATAAACGCTGCTCAGCAACAACTGAAACCATCAGTGTGTTATCCACATTCTTCTCCTACTGAACCCAAAACATAACACTGTGCCAGCTACTAGAAAGAAAATTAACTTTATCGCAGCCGAGACCAGGACAGATTTGCATGTAAAGAGTTGGAGGGGAGAACTGACTTACATGGAAACATGAAAGGAGAATAAGGGGGGAGTTAGAACCCTGAGTTAGGCTCAGCACCGGCGACTTGGCAGGCTCTTTCATCTTTGAGTGTCCTGGGTTTTGGCCTAAATTAAACCTCTCAAGAGCTTGTTAGCTCGTTAGCCACGTCACTTCTCAGTTGCTGAGTGACAAAATGATAAATGTCCAGGGGTTTAGACATCCAGGGGTGTTAGCTGTGCCTAAATGATAGATTTAGTAGAGGAAATCTCGCTGAAAGTGAGAATGAGCATTGCAGTCCTCGTGTTCTGCAGGTATGCCTTCACCGAGAAGCAGACCTACATGTACCAAGCAAAGACCCCGACTTATTTCTTGGCACCTAACAGGGCCTTGGGCTCAAATTGCCGCAATGTGCTGAGGAAGAACTAAATCTTGGGTATTTTCTGCAATGCACATGGCTGATCCAGACTGAAAGCAGGTCCAAGGCACAGGACTGGGGATTTATGGGGTGGAAAGAGAGGGTGGGAGTGGGAGAGTCTGGCTTTGGGAATGTGCTTACCCGTGTAAGCTAGACTCCTTGGTGTATATCAACAGAAGTGTTTAGGCACCTGTTTTATCTCTTTAGATACCCCGTTGACTTTGGTGCTTTAACCCCCATCTGCATCTTAACCTTGTGCTTGAGACAAAGTGTATTCTGGTGCTGCTCTCTGCTTCAGACTGCAAAAATCCGTGTTGCAGTTTTGGGGTTTTTTTTTGCTAGCTGACACTAGAGTAAATACAAATTATTTTAAAATGAGACACATTAGCAATGGAAATATAGATATGGTGGGTTTTATTTGTGAGTTTAATGTAAATACTGTAGATGATTCAAGACTTCACTTGAGATAAGCATGAAGTACTTCAAGAGATGGTCAGTCAGCGTAGGTCAGACTCATATGCCTTGTTCAAATACTGACAAAATTATTTTACTGTTGACATTTGGAATGACCTTCAACCTATAATGTAATAAGAAGCATCACTGATTGACAGCCAACCCTGTGAAATTAAATCCTTCCCTTTTGAATTTGCAAACACCTTCAAACAAATCCATAAACCACCTTGTTGTGTGTTTTTGGGGGGGTTGTTTTGTTTTCTGAGGTGCTGGTGAAGGAGAAGCGGTTTGCAAGAGCTTTGGGTCAGGGCTGGCTGCCACCCGCCCCATACCCCCTGTCCTCAGCGCCCCATTTCCACCATCTGCACCCAGGAACGCGGCAGCGTTGGCGGGAGAGGTCTGGCCCCTGCCCCAGCTGCGGGACCGGGTTTCTGAAGGGGAAAAAATCCAGAGGTACAGCACACTGTTATCGTTGTCCTGCAGCCTGTGTGTTCATACTTACCTTGTTGGTTTTTTTTTTTTCCCCCAATTTTACTGGTAATACTTGCATAGAAAGGGACACCGTTTTCCACATTTTAGAGAATTTCCCATGGTTGTATCGCCGTGCAAGAGAAGCTAGTCCTGTGGCTGGGCGTGCTCCATATGAAGGGAAGGTGGGTCCTTCTTGCGGAGCGCAGGATGCACGAGTGTGCTATGAGGAAAAGACCATGTCCTGGTCTCGGCTGGGAGACAGTTAATTTTCTTTCTAGTAGCTGGCACAGTGTTATGTTTTGGGTTCAGTATGAGACGAATGTTGGTAACACACTGATGTTTTCAGTTGTTGCTAAGTAGTGTTTATACCAAGTCAAGGATTTTTCAGCTTCTCCTGCCCAGCCAGCGAGAAGGCTGGAGGGGCACGAGAAGTTGGGAGGGGAGACAGCCAGGACAGCTGACCCAAACTGGCCAAAGGGGTATTCCATACTGTGTGACGTCATGCCCAGTATATAAAGTGGGGGGAGATGGCCTGTGAGGCGAGGGGGATATCGCTGCTCGGGAACTGACTGGGCATCCGTTGGCGAGTGATGAGCAATTGCATTGTGCATCACTTGTCTTGTACATTCCAATTCTTGTATTATTATTATTATTATTTTCATTTTATTATTCTTATTATTATCATTATTAATTTCTTCTTTTCTGTCCTGTTAAACTGTTCTTATCTCAACCCACAGGTTTTGGGTGTTTTTTTTCCCCAATTCCCTCCCTCATCCCACTGAGTGAATGAGCGGCTGTGTGCTGCTTAGTTTCTGGCTGGGGTTAAACCATGACAGACCACTAGGACGAAGTCACGCTGGATATTTTTTGTTCCCTCTTGAGACATTTTCAGTGTATTAAGTCTGCAAGGCTCACAGAAACCGTCTCCACCCTTCTTTTGGGGCGGCCTGTGCGAGAGGACAGGAGAATACACACTGGGAAGAGGTTCTTGAAGCTGGAAGCGACTCAACTGAGGCTGAGGCAGTGGTTTCTTTGAACTAAATGTGTGCTCAACCTCTTGTCATCCAGACTTCTGCAGCCTGGCCCTTTTGGTAGGATCCTGTGTGGCATTACTTTTTCTGAGAAGATGGTGAGTTTCCATCTCCCCAGCTACCTGCACCTCTTATTGCTTCCAACAGGAATACGGGATATGAGCCACCGTGGCCTGCCCAGGAGAAACACACAAACTTCAATTAAATTTAGAAGGATCCAACAGCCTACTGAATTGCAGTCCTTTGCTTGGTATAATTCAGTGTTGCCTTTGTTCAAGAAAACATCTCAAGGTCTGGGTTTCCGTACACTAGAAAACCACTATGCTTGTGTGCTTTCCAGCAGTTTGGACTGGATGAGATAATTTAGCTTATTACACTTACAGGAGCAAAGACATTTTGCTTGACCATTTATTCTTCCCTCCCGATCTGTGACAGCCCAATAGTCTTTAGCTTCAGTTTGTGCTGGAAAACCTATTTCCACCATTTCTTGTCCACGTGTTTGTCTGTTTGAGGGGTGGTAACGGCAAGTGGGGAAGCTGCTTTTAATGTCTTGAGACAATTCAAATGAGCTGGTTTGACTTTCCTTTAGAATGAGCAGGATGTGCATTTGGAGACCACTGTAAGTACTTCAGAAATATTGTCTCATGTTAAGCTATGACAATAAAATTTCACGTATTCTGTCAGTGTTTATGACTGAATTCAGATGTCTCCATTTAGTAAGTGACCTCATTGACCTCAAAAGATGTGTACCGTGTAGTGAGAGTATGTGTTACCCTGGAAGAAAGGTGGATATTACTGGACACTAGGAAGAAAGCTGTCCTTGCCCACAGTTACCTGCAGTATTGGCAATCCAGGAGAGGAGGAAAAATGAAGAACAAGCTTCCCATGACAGAGGAAACTTGCACGGGGACAGGGATGTCAGACTGGAGGTGATCTGAGTAAGCATATGCTGTGTCAGCGTGGGGAGGGTGAAGGGAAGGCTTGTATTGGGTTGTATTAAATTGATATTACATTATTAAAAAAACCCAAAACCAAACCAAACCACCACACCTGAATCTAACTCCAGGAAATTAATAAGGTGTATGGACTTTGTTTTTGAACAGGTGTCATCATCATTTCTCAAACTTGTTTACATAAGGAGTAATTGGCTTATGCTCATCCACGAGTGCAATTTCTGGCTATAGCATTAAGAAGTTTTGCTGGCTATTACTCCCACAACTGATTTAGTAGTTGTATAGTTGTGTTACTGGACACTGAAATGGCTCTGAATCTATCTGCTGAGGTTGATACTTTAAATGTAAAGCTGCTAAAGTTTGTTTAACATGTCAGTAATGTCAAAGTCTGTTTAGATATATTCTAAGTTTTCGTAGAATTGACCAATTTTGGCAAAAAATAGCTCAAAAGGGATCATTATTATAGATTAATATAGATGACTGTGCACAGCTATCATTCATGCTTCATAAAAATTCCATTTAATTTTTCAAATCTGTTGCTAAGTCTTTATGATGCAATATAATCTTGGGTCAGGAAGAATAAGTAACCACTGTAATGCAACCAAAACAGCTTCACCATACAAGGGGATTAATTTAAGGGTGACCATTGAAATAATAGCTAGTAAAATCAAACTCATTTTACGTACATTTTAAGAGCTAGACTAATCAAAGCTGAAAATGTGATAGGATAATAAAGCAAAGCTCATTAATTTGGCATATTAAAAATACATACAATCAAAAAGAGCTGGAATAAGCACAAGCTTACAGTAACAGAAAAGTGCTGAGCATTTAATCTTATTCTCGCTGAAATCATTGTAGAAATTCAGAGCAGCTTCAGCTGGAGTCACAGCACACTGGTAGAAGGTGAATCTGCTCTTCCCTCACTGTTACCTACTCTCTGCTTTGAAAAGAAAGGAGGAAAAAGGGAGACAAAGTAATCCACTAACATGCAGTCTTAGGAACCAGGATTCATCAGCAAAGACTGACAGTCAATCAGAAACATTTCTGCATATTCCATAAATTCATAATCTGGTAGAAAAATGAGGAATCATCAGAATATTTAATGGAACATTTAAATTGCCAGTGCAAGTTCAGGTGTTTAAGTAATTCTGGCAGAGTTATACTATAAAATGAACGGCCTCATTAATCTGCATCTGTAATAGATTAAGCTGTCCTTGCATTTTCTTTTGCTAGGTTTCCTGTAGAAGAAAGCCGTGTGCATTTTGGAGACCTGTCTGATTTCAACAAAATTTGAGAGTTAGCTCATAGTCTTAAAGCTTTTCAATTACAATGAGAAAAGTCACCTGGGAAGAGGAGAGAAAAGCCACAAGTGCATCTCTCTGAAAAGCTGCCCCTCGGGATCACCGTTACACAAAAAAGAGAAAATTTGAAGTTCCCCAGCATAGGAAAAACTTCAATCAGCCATGAGGTAAAATCCATAGGAAACGAGATTTCATTAGTTCCAGAGCTCACAGACCTTGTTATTATTCAGCTTGTTTAGCAACTTCAAATTTTAGACAACTCTTTTTCTTTGATATGTCACCTGAAGCTTAACAGGGTATTAGATCTCCTGCTTTTTATCTGTGTAAGGCTACAATGAAAACAAAAAAAAAACCCAACCCCAACCCAGTGTTCCTAGGTGATTTTCTTTCTGTGTGTATAGGCATATATGACAGGAGAGGAGGAGGGGAGAAGGAAGGGGAAGCATAAAAGAACTGAAAAGTCCCTTTTCAAGGTTTGGCAAGGTGGTGCGTTCACCAGTCTGCGTTCTGCCTTCTGACATCTGGTGGCAAAATCTCTCCATTACAGTGCTCGCTCTGAATTTTTCAGAAATTCCCACCCCCGCTACAGGCTTCTCTGACATTTGTGGGTGCTTAATGCCAGTGAAAACCTGGGCACTTGTGGATAAGGCGATAATTCTGGTGTCTGGCAGGCAGCAGCAGATATGCCATGAGGCTTAAGGTGGGAGGAAAACAAAGAAGATTTCTGGAGCGGGTTTGTCGCTCTGGCAGCAGCAGCAGGATCTCTCTGCATCCCGAGCTGTGTGGAGACGTCCGAGATACCTCCAACCTGCTCGCAAAAGCAAATCTTTCCACGCTGAGCCCGGAGCACCGAGCCTTCTTCCAGCTGCCAAACCCCAGCCCAGCTGCCTGCTGCTGCGGCGGCCGTGGATGTGCGCCCCCGACCGCACGTGAAAATGCTCATTTTGCTCATTGTGAATACTGAGATTCAGGGCCGCAAGCGCGTACAGAAATGGTTGGTCCTAAAATATATTTTTAGAAGAAAACTGTAAGTGCTGAGGCACTGGTCAGAATGAAAATTCTCGTGACCACACAAGATACATTCCCACGGACCTAGGGCTCATTCAGTTATTGCTTACCGTCCTTACATTATATTTGGGCTGGGTTTCGGAAAATAAGCGTTACCCGCATCCAAGACCAAGCCACAATGTTTGTGTTATGTTTCCCGTGCCCCATGGGTGAGAAAGAGATGGAATTTCGAATTGGCTGGCTACGTGTGGTGAAGTTCTTCAGGCCGGCCCGAGCTGAGGCAGTCGGTCCCAAAAATGGACAAACGTTTTTGACCAGACACTACTTTCACCTCCGTCAGGTGCAGGTGGGCTCTGTTGTAAGAGCGGAGAGCGGCACTCGTGAACTCTCCTGCACGGGACCGGGGCGTCGCAGCGCTCTGCCGTCAGGCAGCGCAAGCGCTGAATAAGCCGAGGTGCACCCAACAGGCTGCCGACTACTCCCTTCAAAAGAATCGGGCAACGAAAGCCACAAAAGGAGAAAAACTCGAAGGCACCTATCCTTCGGCGTTTCCTACCGTGCGTCTGATGGAGGAGGAAGAGCTTGAGAAGGAAGGCAGAGTCCCGTCCGTCTGACTTCCCAGCCCTGCAGATCCCAAGGTCTCAGCGGCAGTAATCCTCTCTAGGTACATGTAGTTTGCTTTCATATTTACGCAAAGAGAAATTTCTTATATTCAGACTATTAACTATGTAATCCATTAGCTCCGCATTTGTAATCTCATTGAAAGGTATAGCTACTCGAAATAGAAAATGTGACTTTTGACATAAATGGAGTGGATTTTTTTGATTCCGCGTTAATCAGAGGCATTTTTTCATGCAGAGTTAATAGCTGCTTGTCCTCAGCCAAGCTGAAATGCTCTTTGGTTCTGTTTTCTCAAAAAAAAAAAAAAAAAAAAAAAAAAAAAAAGTGTTTTCTTTTGGTGTTGTTTTTGAAAATATCTTGAAATCTGCAATTCAGAACATTTAAAAACAATCATATTCTATTCTTGTTTTGGTTTCCCTCCTCCCCCTCCCCACCCCGTTTCAGGCTGTTTTGGAATAAATATGGTAGATAATATTCTAAATAACAGTATTTCTTCTGCTCTTGACTCTTGGAAAGCTCTACTTTTGCCTGTACTCAATATGCTGAAAGATGATATCAAAATAACACCTTTTTGCATTACTATTAAAACACCATAAAATGCAAAGTCTGTAACATCCTTTAGGGCATCTTTTAATGTTTTTTAATGCACAAACACAAGCCTAATACATTCTTGAGTACAGTTCTCTTTTATTTTTCCTTTCCTTATTAAAACATAGGTAGTTAAAATTCAGAGGGAGGAAGACTCAAAATCAGAAAGAAATACTGAGGGACAGAGCAACTTATTCCTGTTTAATGCACTGTACCTTTCACTAAACTTACTGAAATTTGGGTGATATTATTTGAAAGTGTGTTGTAAGTATAAAACAGGCGTGGTATTATTTCTCTAGAAAAAATAACCCAGGTAAGTGCACAGTGACTTTTTGTTTTTTTCAGCAAACAACACATCTGACAACCCCTTAATTTATCTCCCACCATGAGGGAACTGAGTTACCGGGCTAATAAGCTTTGACACCTTTTTTACCAGAATTTGTGATGCCTGTTTTTAAAATGACACTACACAGATTAGAAAATGCTGTATCATGAGATAATAAATGGCACCATGAATCTCTACAGTGAAGTCTAATCCTTCTTGCAGATGAGTTCTCAAGTCTGCCAACACATGTTGCCCTTGGTAAAGAGGTTTCAGAAAAAAGTAAGTGGGATTTGTTTTGTGAAATCAGCTTGATCCTTACTTACCTTCACTACTTTTGGTCTGCCTAACCTCCTGTTTTCACAAGTTCTACTTTTCATTAATATAATTTAATCATGTAAGCATAGTTAATTCCTGAAAATTATTCAAGACATAGTTTTGGAAATAAATATATTTATTTTAAAATTAGACGAAAATCTTATTAGCTAAGGAGGTCTGCTTTTCCCCCCATTTTGTCTATAATGCAACCTTTAATGTAAAATTGAAACAGAATTAACATACATTTAACCAAGCATAAAACATATATTCACTTTGGAGTTCTTTGTAGCATGACTGCAAGAACTGATGCTGTTTGATACACAGGAAAATAGGAACTACCATATTGTATCAGATTAAGACAAACGCATGCATGAATGAGTTCTATAGTAGAGTAACCCAAATTTAGGCCAGATGTGTGTGAACACCTTTCCTCCTGTTTGACACCCCTCCCCCCCCCCCCCCCCCCCGCCTTTGATTTCTTTCTCTGGATGCCTGATTTAGTGATTATTTCTATTTCCCGCTCTCAGTCTAACAGATGTAGGTGGAGGCATAGTTGGTTGGTTTTTTTTTTAAAAAAAGGAAAAATGGCTAATTTTTTTTGTGGGCATCATTTCGGGCTTTTCCCAAGCTCATGAATAATACTTTCTGTACCTCCAATAAGAAACCAGCACTACATTTAATATTCTTGTAATTTATACCTTTGTTGTGCAACAGAGCCCTGTCATCACCCCCAGATATTTGGCCCATGGACTCTTCCTTTTGCTGTAATAAAGCACAGACCTGTTGCTTATTACATATATAATATAACCAAGCAAATTACTTGTTAAAAAGAAAATTTAAGACTATTTCCAAAAGGTAGGGAGGCCACGAATGCTTCTGGTGTTTTTTTTTCTGCTTTTCACGTGGATTACAGCCTAGATTCAAAAAGAAATTTAGGAGCCACGGCATGAAATATTGCAACACCTAACTTTTTGGTACGTGCTTCACCCAGAGCAAGACTCAGAAGCTATGCCTGGCAGCACAGGGTCTCTAATGCACAGAGAAAGTAAGGTGCCTTATGATGATATATAAAAGATCTGAAAAGCTCAGTAGTGTCTTGTCAAGAGGTAGCAAATGAGAAATGAGGAGTGCAGGTTTTTAAATCTTTCCCCTTTAGGGAGCTTAGGTGCTTTACGAAATATTAGAAAGAAGCATCTTTATATTTCAAAATAGCTACAGTTCTCACAGCCTGGGGGATTTTTCTCTTTTTGATGAAATAGCATAAGAAGAAAGATCTGTTCGTATGATATTCTGTGGGGTAGGTCAGACAAACAGCATTCGTCCCAGGGTTTCTTCATCTTCCTTTAACTCTGCTTTGTTGGTGAGTTTGGGGGAGCAAAGTACCACCCCTGATAGGGGAAGATCAATAGGGACCGCTTAAGCAAAGTGGACGTATAGGAGTCTGTGGGACCAGGTGCACCCAAGTCCCCCAAGGATGTCACTGTGGGACTGCTCACCATCATCTGCAGATGTTCATGGTGACAGGAGAAGGTCCCAAATGATTGGAAAATGGTAAATATGCCCATTTTCAAGAAGGCTAGAAGGAGGGCGTGGGGAACTACACGTCAGTTTGCAGGAAGATTATGGAGAAAATTCTCCTGGAATTCATTTCCACATACATGAAAGACAAGAAGGTGATTTGGAATAGTCAATATGGATTTACTAAAGGCAAATTCTGGCTGACCAGCCTGATTGCCTTCTACAATGAAATGACTGGCTGTGTGGGGAAGGGGAGAGCAGCGGGTGGTTTATCTTGACTCTAGTTAGGCTTTTGACGTGGTCTGCTGTAACATCCTTGCAGTCAAACTGGGCAGATGGGTAGTTTATAAAAATGGGTGCAAATTGCTCAAAATGCAAAGCTTAAAGAGCGGCGGCATTCCTCAGTGTTCAGTACTGGAGCCCATACTGCTCACAGTCTTCACCGACGATCTGGATGACGGTGGCAAACACTCCCCTGCGGTGACACCAAAATGCGGGCAGCGGTCAATACACTGGAGGGCAAGGCTGCCGCCCTGAAGGATCGACGCAGGCTGGAGAAGTGCGCACACAGGAATTTCATCAAGTTCAACACAGACAAATGCAAGTCCGGCACCTGGGACACAATAACCCCATGCAACAGTACAAGCTTGGCACCGACTATCTAGAAAACGTCTTGGCAGAAGAATGCCTGTAGATGCTGGTGGACATGTTGAATGTGAGTCAGCAGTGCGTCCTAGCAGTGGTGAAGGAGAAAACTGAAATCTGTGTTTGTTCAGCCCCCTTGAAGAAGGGAAGGGAACATGTAGCTGCTGTGTTCAACTACTTGCGGGTGGTTACAGGGGAGATGGAGCCAGAGGCTTCTTGGAAGCGCACAGCAAAGGGCGGAGAGGCAATGGACACAAGAGGCAGAAAGAGAAATTCTGAGAAATTTGTTTGGTTGTACGGAAGAAAATCCTTCGCCAATGAGGGTGGTCAAATGCTGCAAAAGGGAGAGAAAGGCTGGTAGGTAGAATCTTTGTCCCTGGAGATACCTGAAACCACAGGACACAGCCCTGGCAACCTGACCTAACTTCAAAGCTAGCCCACCCAGGACTGGGGTTTGGATCCTCAGCCCAATCAGGCATCCAGAGAACCCTTTCAACCCAGTTTTTTCTCCAATTCCCAGCTTTCTCTCCTCTTAAATGAAAGCAACAAAGTCTTGCTCCAAAAATAACATTGAATATGTATACGCATCTGGGTTTTTTCATCCTGGAAGATGTCATTACTCTATGAGCAGCATTTATGTTAGCATACATAAGCAATCCATGTCATTTCATATTCTGGGAGAATGGTTTTAAATGGTATAAAGAATCATCATAGTGTTTACCTGTATCACTTACGTGTTGTAGAAAAGAAAGAATGGTTACTCCTGATGCTTTTTGCAGCCAGTTTTTCCATTTTATGTGGAAGCTTTGAAAGATCGGTGATGATTCCAGTATGCTAGTTAAAAATCCCATTTCCTTCCAAATCCAATAACCAGCATGATTTTAATAAATGCCTGTGGGAGACTTATTAAAGAACCCCAGAATAACTTTGCACCATTGCCTTTTCATTTGCCATCAGCTTGTCAGGAGTCAATTTCCTTTATTTTTGTATGTAAATATTTGGAATGTACCAGAACTTTTAAAGAAGGTTAAATCTGGTGGACCAGATTCCCGCCTGTGATAAAAAACGTGAGTGTGTAACTGTGTACCTGTATACATATCGTAAAGGGGACTTGTAGGCACTGTTGGACTGTTCTAGCTCACAGAGTGTCCGGCTGATACCCACAAATAATTTACAGCAGCTGGCTTTTGGAATCCATGCTTCCTCTTCCCCAGCTTTAGGGGCTGGCAACAGAGGAATGTTGGAGGATGCTGCTGCGCATCAGGCTCTAAGCCACTACAGGTCTCCTGCCATTGAGGTATTCCTGATGAGACCTGCGGTCTGTGTCCCTGCTTATTTTAGTACCTGAAGTTCAATATTAAGAGAGGCGGAAGACCTGAGTGAAAATCTAATCTTTATGAATGAAATGAGCAACCAAGAACCCAACCGCTAAACCAAAGAACAGTGTTGCAACATGCACGTTCAGTTAGTTAGTTAGTAGTGTGGTGGGTGATGGGAGGGGAGGGGTCTCTTGGGAAAGATAAAGGAGCAAAATTGTTGGCGGACATTAGTGAACTGATGAGTTCTTAGAGACAAAAATCTACAGGTGGGTATCAAAATATGTATTTTCTCTAGTTAGCTGCTCAGAACATGCGTACCTTTGAGTAAAATCGGTGTTTGAAAAGGATACATACCAGATCCACATATATGCAACTATTCAGAAAGGAGTTGTTATTTTCCTGATTTTTATGCTCTGCTGTTCACCTTGAAATGGAAATGCTGAAGTTCTTCCAAACACGATACCTGTTGCGAGCGCCAATGCCCATTTTCATGTTTTATGGTTTTCTTTTACCATGCGGAAGAGCCCTACAAATTGCTGAGAAGTAATAGTGACACTAACTCAAAAATGAAACAAGCTGAAGGAAGAAAGAGTGAACATTCATATAATAATTGTGTTTCGTACCTGTATTGTGTTCTAAGGCCACAGGATTCAGCTGGGGATTTTCCAGTCAGAAAGACATAAATACAGGCTGTGTAGGACAAAGACTGCCAACCTGGTATTTCCAGAAAATGGTAAATTTATCATATCGTGCATGTGCTGCATGTACAAATGCACCTTTGGAGAGGAGTCAGGATTACTAAGTAAGCATCTGTAAAACCAGCTGCACTGTATAGGTGCAACGGATCATTTCAGTTCTTCCCAGGAGCGTTGCCCACACTGTGAAAGCACGTAGAGAAGCTTCCCGAAAGCGTGTCTTTCTGCATGGTGTCACACAACCATGTGTGTGTGAGTACTGCGGATTTGTTCAGATTTTCAGACGTTGTGCAAAGTGAGCTGGAACAACTGCTCATGTGCAGCAGCAGCAGCACGCCGTAAATAATGATCACGTTGTCCAAGATTTGCACGGACAAAATTCCTGGGTTTCAAAACAGGTCAGCTTTGACTACTGCTTTTTTTTTCTTCCCTTGTTTGCATGTGACTGGTTTGTATTGTTTTAACTGGGTGGTAATAGTTCTGTGTCTTCAGATGTGTTTGCCTGATTTCTGTAACAGCAGGACACCGATATGAAACTACCAAGTACCCTCTGGTCGTGAGATACACAGTCAACTTGAGTGTAATGATACATGCAGTTAACATAGGTATATGTGCTCCTATAATTACAAGGCGTTTGCTACGTCTAAAGTGCCACAGCTGCTGTAGTTGCATTTTAGCTGCTGTAGTTGCATTTTTGGTGTGCTTTGACTGCTTTTAATCCAGTAACAAATACCTGTGGTGCTACACTGACCCACGCACCAGGAAAGGTTACCCATTCCAGTACGTGTTCAGGATCCCTGGTCCTTTTGCGTTGGTGGGGCAGGAGCATCCAACCGCTGCGGACCCACATTAGTTTGGGTCTACCTCAGCGTACTGCAATTACACCACTGATAGCAGCACGGTCTTGGTTGTTTCAGTTCCCTCGGCATTATTTTCAGCTGTCTGCCAATGTAGAAACGCAGATACCGACTAGGGAAATCGTGATGTTATTGTATCAGTTTCGAATGAATGAGATAAGACCACATCTGTCTTTACAACCAGCAGCCTTTGAATTTGGCTGCAGTCCGCATCCAGGCACGTATGTGTACTGCAGTGTTTGCTGCAACAGCGGTTGTGACAACCACGTACCAGGCTACTTTTAACTTGCCCTTCCCATACCAGCCTCTTTGTGTTTCATCCTACAGCTGCATCACTGTGTGCGGGGTAGTCAACATTAAGCCCTTTCTTCTCCATTTTGCCTTTTCTTTTTTTTTTTTTGACCGCATGGACCTTTAGGCCTGTATTTGCTTTGAGAAAAAATAATCCAAACATTCTACAGATCCTTCCTTACATGGAAGACCTCTAGCACGAACAATAACAACCGGGAAAGTGTTTCTCGCTTCCCTCTTCTGCTCCTCACAGAGTTGGCTGCCAACATCAGCTCAGGTGTGATGACGGTTACAGCACGGACTCAGCAGAAGCTTCTTTTCGGAAAACTTGCCGTCACGCTAGCTGGTAGAACTTAAAACCAGACGGCGGCAGATGAAGCGTATCCCTACTTCTTAACGCCGCCTGCCTTCGTCCCCGCTTAACCTGGGAGGGGACAAGGGGAAAGCGGCGAGTTTGCCGCTGGACCGGGGGAGGGTCCCCCACCGCCCGAGCGGCACCACCCGCGACGAAACGAAGGACCGAGCCGGGCTCGGCACTCCTCCTCGCCCGCCGGCGCCCACCGCCCCGGTTCGAGCGGAGGCCGAGGGCCCCTGCGGCCCCGGCCGCCCCCGCCGCGAGTCCGCGACCCCGCACCCGCGGAAGAAGTTGCGCGGGGGTGGGGTGTGTGTGTGTGGGGCGGCTCGGCCGCGGCTTCCCCGCCGCCGGAGCTGCCGTGCGCGGCTCCCTTCTCCCTCTGGAGGGAGACACAGCCCAGCTTTTGGCCGCCGCCGCCGCCGCCGCCTCCTCCGCCTCCCTCCCACCCCTGCCCCTGCCCCCGCTCCCCACGGGGCACCGGCCCGGCCTCCCGCCGGAGGGGAAGGGGGGTCCCGGGGGAGCGGCGGCGGTGCCGGGACTCCGCGGCGATCTCCCTCCTCCTCCTCCTCGGCCACGTGCGCCTGTGTGGAAACTTCGCGCCTCGCCGCTCGGGAGCGGAGCGGGGAGGGGAGAGCCGCGTCGAGCCGCGGGGGCGGTGTGCGGGGGAGGCGGCGGCGGGCAGGGGGAACGGACGGACGGACGGACGGGACGGGACGGGACGTCCTGCCTCGTAAAGGGGCCGGGGAAGGAGAGCCGAGCGGCGAAGGAGCCGGGCGACCAGCGGGGAGGAGAAGGGGCGTCCCTTCGCCCCGCGCGGGGCGCGCTTGGAGCTGCCCCTGCGGTTCCCCGGCGGCGGCCCCGCGCCCCTCGGCGGGGCGGTGCGCAGCGGAGAGGTGCGGTGCGCAGCGGAGGAGAGGTGCGGTGCGCAGCGGTGCGCGCGGGCTGGGCGCGGGGCGGCGGCCGCCGGTGAACCCCGCGCTCTCCAATTACTTTTCCCAGGAGGGAGAAGGCGGCGGCAGGAGGGGGGGGGGAAGCCGCGCGGCGCGCGGGCGGCGGCGGACCAATCAGAGACGCGCTAACGGAGGGACCGCTGCAGGACGCGCCGGCTGTCGCTGCCGCCTGCCGCCGCCGGCGGGGCTGGATCGGGACCGCGGGCGGCTGGCGGAGGGGCCGGAGCCGCGCCGGGCTGCGGGACTGCCTCGCCCGCCGCTTTCCGACAGCTGACCCGCGCTTCGTCCTCTCTGAATTCTGTTTTCCCGTTGCTTTTCCCGAGACTCTGAAATCGCGCACCAGAAGCACTTCAAGTCTTCGCCGCTCCCTTCGCCCTTCCTCTGGCCCCTCCGAGGTGTTTTCCCAGGGAGGCGGGGGCAGACCCGAGCCGAGCCGGGCCGGGCCGGGCCGGGCCGAGCCGAGCGCGGCGCCGCTCCATGCCCCCGGGCGCTGGCGGGGCGTGTGCCGGCGATGCCCGGGCGGTGAGGCCGGAGCTGCCCCGCGACGGGAGGCGGCCGATCCTTGGGGGTTTCCAGCGAGAAGCGGGGCTGCAGGTAGGTGAGCGCGGCGCTCCGGGGGCGTCCGTCGGTGTCTGTGTGTCTGGCTGGGCGCCGGCGGGGGGGGGGGGGGAGGCTTGGGGCGGACCCGCACACAGACACGGGTGGCGGAGACCCCGCGGCGGCGGGCGGAGGGTGTGCGGGGCCCCGGCTGCCCAAAAGTTGGAGGAAGGCGGGTTGGGGGGGGGGGGGGGCAGCTGCCCTGGCCGGCCTGCCGCGGCTGCTGCCGGGCGCCGGGGGATCCGCAAGGCGCTTTTTTTTTTTCCGTTGGGTGATTTTTTTTTTTTTTTTGTTCCTTTTAATTTTCCTTTATTGTAAGGAACGCTTCAGCGTTTCAGCAGAGCCGTGGGGGTCCAGGGGAGCCCCCTCGGTTTCCAGCCCAAGTACCGGGGTGGGAAGGGTGGCCGCTAACTGGCAGCACCCCCGGGCGCGGCGGGGTTGTGCTCTTGTCCCGGAGCCCTTCGGAGGGTTTGTGGGAGAGCGGCTGAAGGAGCGAGGGGTCCCCTCCCGAAGCCTTGAGGCAGAAAGAGCCGTGGAGGGACGGTTCGTGGCTTCCCTGCCTGCTGCGCGGAACGCTCCCCAAGTTGGGGTGCGTGTGGTATGGAACGTACCTCGGCCGTCCGCGCTGCTTGCTTTGCCTTTCCATTTGCCTACGAAATATGTTGCAGGTTCCGTCTGCCACAGTGAGAGGGCTCTCCCCGTATTCCACCCCATTTAGAGCTTTGCAAGAGAAAGTTTTAAAATAACTTGCTTTGTTTCTGTGGAGCTGTGGGCTCCAACGCCAGGTTATCCGTGCAAAGAATAAGGAGCCGTGGCTTGCGCTGCCCTGTTAGGAGTTGCCATGCGTGGCTCTTCTGTGTGTTTCCTTCTTACCGGCGGTTAAAGTCATTGCTTAAAGCTTTTAAAATTATATGTGTAGTTACAGTTGTCTCTTTCCAGCTTTTGCTTGGAGACCATCAGTATTTTTCTTAGAGCACTGGGTACCTCACTTATACCACCCACCCCCCAGTAGACACCGGCTCAGTATTTAAAGAACCGTGCTGTGACTCCTGCAGAACTGTCAATTTAAATAATAAACATACTCAACCCCTATCCCTGAAAGCCCGGTAAAGCGTTCAGGGTCTTAGGGTCTTTGCACAGCAGTGGATACATTTAAATTACTATTGACTAAATGATAATTGTTATCTGGTTTCTCGGTCTTACCAGCTAGTTTCAGACATTAGCATTCAGCCTGCTATATGTTTAACACTTTAGAGCTTCTTTATGGGCTGATCTAAGTGAAGTCAAATTGATAAATTAAGATTCTTTTCTGTAGCGTAGGGTAGACACTAGAAAAATAGTAGTTCAATCGTACTAGCTTAGCAGAAGTTGGGAAAGAGCGGACTAAGGCATTTCTATCAGGGGTGGCAAAGGTTACATCTTTCGTTATACTTTTCACAGTAATTGTGCAGTCATTTCGTACTGACGCCTGAATTGTTCTGTGAGTGTATAATTAACAGTAGTAAAGTCATTCATATAAATTTCATTATTAACATTTTATTTCAGAGAGCTGGTACTGCTGAGACAATACTGAAAGCTGTGTGTTTTCTTGGTTTCATAAAGTCCCAATTTCCAAACCTACAATACTGTTGTTCTTAGACATGTAAACTGCCTAAGTGCCATAATTTCAGTGGAAAGCATTGCTCAGCTAGTTGATAGCAAATCAGGATTACTATTCACTGGTTCCACATGTTGTTTGAACATAAGGGGGCTTTCAAAAATGTGGTATTAATTTTAGATATGCTCCTGGTAGTGGGTGACTGAGATAAAATCTCAATTCCTGTCATGCTGTTTTAATCAGGGAATGACGACTAATCTGGCAGTATCTTTTATCATACTGGACATACAGGGTAACCTTTCTACCTGTCTCTTCTTAGGATCTGAGGGGTCTCAGCTTCACGTCTGGATGCTTGTAATGCATTTGATAATTCTGGTGGGGAATACATGAAAAACTTGTTCTGAATGGAAGTAAATAGATGTGTGTACAGACGGATATTGGAGATTGCTTTACTGGCAGGTTGCAAAGTGATGATTCACTGAACCCTATCTCGATTTACATAAAGCAAATAATACTTTACACTGGATTGTGGTGGCAGAGAAGCATGTAGCAGCCAGGAAGTTTCATAATTTCATCACAGGTGATGACAGACTTGGTAAAGGACATCTTCACAAATGCAGGCTATATGTTTTTGGTGAGCAAAACATACTGTGGAATTTTTCAGATCTGAGCATCTTCACACTTAAATTTATTGCTGGCTGTATTGCTACTTACCAAACTCTGTAAAGCCCAACTAGTGTATTAGAAATGTGTTGCATTAATTACGTTGCATGTTTTACTTACTATAAATAAGGAACAGAACTCTGCTAACTAGTTATCACACTAAAGGAAATAACTGACTTTGGAAGACAGAAAATCACATTACCTAATACTCATCTACACAACAATGTGATCATCATCTTGCAAAATTGTTCTGAATGATACAACTATCAGTGAGCAAGCAGTTCTATGCCCCTGTTTTAACTTCTGCAGGATTTTATTAGAAATGCTTCATTAAGTCACATTATTCTGCAGCTGTTTGTTCACTGAAAATTAAAATAAAAACCAGGAAGTTTATCCAGCAAAGCAGTATTTTTTCCTTTGTTAAGTACTGAAAGTTCAAACAACAAAAAAAATCCTTTAGCATCAGTGTGCCAGAAACACTGAGTACATTCTGGTTTTGTGATATATGGATGGCATTTACTGATGCAATTCATCAGTGTATTTATTAGTCAAACGTCATCAAACAAAGAAAATTAATGAAAGTAAACAAAGACTGCATGATGATACAGAGGCTAAAGCAAGGGAAGACCCTACAAATCTAATTAATTAATGTTCAGTCTCATATTTACAGTCTATATTTAAACATCTCATTTAAATGACGTTTGTTGTCTTTGTCCCATCGATTTGCTACTGCAGCTCCAGATAATTCAGATAGCAATAGCTTCTAATTTGAAAATGCATTTTCCATTTACCTTTTGAAATGCTGAATTTTAAAGGCATTGAGGCAGAAGTTGCGTTTGGATGAATGTAACAGAAGGGTCCCATGCCAGCAGACCTCACTACTGACCTGTCCCCATTCGTGACCATTTTTATGTGTTCAGAGGGGCATCCCCAGCTGATGGAGACATCCATTGCTCCATTGAAGTAGTTGAAGCTCTGACATTTTAAACCATCTGGAGATTTGCTCCATTATCTTTAGATCACTGAATTTAAGTGTGCGCTTTAAAAGGATTTTCCTTGCTTTTTTTTTTTTTTAGGATGAGAAAACGTGCATAGTGTATACTGAGCTTCACAGAATCCATTGTAAGTGCACACCTTCACATTTGAAATAATACTTTTTAAAAACAGAGGCCCACTCTGGAGCCATTTCAACAGGAAGTTTGGCCCAGAAATTTGGTTTTGTAAGCCATTAACGTATACTTCAAAACACTCCGCCTCATAACTCTGTTCGGACTTACAAAACTCATCAGACGTAGGAGTGAATGTGGAAAAATCAACAGTAATGTCGTTCATTTTTCCTGGTGACAGCTGCAAAGCTATCTCCTTTTGCTCTTGGTAGAACTTGGGAAGATAGTGATTTTTGTGCTTTGATTCTTTATACATCCTTGCCAGCCACTCTTGGTTACCATATACAGTCAATTATTTATCAAAAGGGAAGACAAAATAATAATGGCCACCTAATGTACTTCTTCATACTGCTAGTGCAAAACAGTCACATTTTTAAGATAAACAATTCAAGGCAGTTTTATAGAGCTTCTTTCATGCAGCGTGTTTTGAAAAATGCTTTGGAGATAGAAGGGAGAAAATAATAAAGACATCGTGCTTTACTGTACTAGTTATGGCAGGACACTATGTACTTTCATAAAATGGGACGAAGTCCCTAAAAAGAGCTTTCTTAGCTTTTCCTTCTGTTCTGATACGTCAGGACACTGATTTGTAGAATGCATTGCAGCTGTAGCTATTGCTTCAAGTAGCACTAGAAAATGCTTTGTACCGATTTGATCCTTAGTCCTTGCGTGATTAAGCACTTAGAGGAGTAGCTCATGTATCTTTTGTGGTATGGAAGAATCACTTATATCATTGCATGTGTGAAAGTGGGAAACAGGTTTTTTTCCCCGTGTTTAAAGCTAATCAAACCTCATAATCCGTACTATGTTAATAGCTTACATTTTCCAGTAGCCTCACTTCACATCTTGCTGATCTCGTAATACGAAACACAGGTCTCTCGGCACCCGGGCAGCACTGTATACAGCCGCGTCGACCGTGAGCATCCCTTTAACAACGCCAAGGGGAGAGCCATAGTACAGGGCAGCACGCAGGTGAAAGCACACAGAGGTTTTTTTGGACTCGTGGGCGTTTGGTGATCTTCTGTGCTTAAATCATGGATTGGAATTAAGGCCACGTAAGATATTTTAGATTGCCGAACTACGCAGGTAAATGAATGCGCAAGCACAGTTCAACAAACATGTTCAGTTGTATAAATAGCAAAATATTAAGAAATGGGTTGGTAAGTATAAAACATTTTTGAAATAGATAACCAAGTTTTTGCTCTTGGTTGTATGCTGGCCTCTCTCCATGTGGAAGATTTCTTGCCTCTGTGGCAATATTAGCATCCCCTATTTGAAGGTGAGGTACCGGACTAGATGGACCACTGGCTTGATCCAATAAAGCAATTTCCTTCTTGAAATGCAAGGAGGCAGTATTGTAGTACGGTATATTAACTGACTTACTGGAACCAAACTGCAATTTGTTTAGTGTACTGGTTTTGCTTTATTTTTCTGTTTTAAAAGGAGGATATAACACATTTCTAAAATAAATCTCTCCATAACATGCAGTCTCACACCAGCTCTTTTAGAGACGGGAGCACGTTTGCAGTGATACTCCCGTACCGGATGTTTTCCACTCCTCCACTGCTGTTTCTGCATCACATATGGAGGAGGCAAAGCCGTGGACTCCGGTCCATCGTGCCAGAGACCGGTTATAGCTGTGCGGCACGTGGCCCTCGTCTCGTCTCTGTCTGATGTGTCGTGTCACGGGATGGGGGAGAGGGTATGGTGCAGCCCTTGGGTCACCAAATGGCTTTTCGTGCTCATGTGAGCATCTTCGTGTAGGATGCTCTTCCTGGTGCCAGGCTCTCCCCGTGGCTTCTCCCTCGCCGTGTGAAAGTACACGTGTGGGAGAACCTGCCCCAAAGTCTCTGCTGTGCAGTTTCGGGCTAGCTGCTGCCTTCTGCCTCGTGATTCTGCAGTTGGGAGGTCTGTGAGCACTGCATTAAAACTATGTGCTCTAGATCCCCTTTCAGTTGAGACTTATTTCAGTGTTTGTTCCCATTTAAGATAGCTGTTTGGCCTTTCGAGTTCTAGGCTCCCCCATAATTTGTCGTTGGCTGTTGCGTCATTGAACTTAACGGCACTGCAAAGTAATGCAGAATGGCTCGATGGCTCTGAGGAAAGATAATGGCTTTCTGTGCCATTTGTATGTAGGAAATTGTTTGAAATTTGGATATTTTCCAGTACGGGATGAGAGTCAATACCATCTGAAGCTTGTCTCATGGCTTATCTAAAATGAGTTAGTAGTCTTAGTTTGGTTCTTACTGTGGAAGCGTCCAAGTCGCAAAAGTCAGCACTAGCAAAAATTAGGATGTGCGCCTGCTGTGTGCGCAGGGAGGCAAAACCTGAGGTCTGATCATGCAAGGCATTTCAGCTGTAAGCATGTGGCTTCAGTGGGACTAGTCAAATTAATTACGTGCTTGAAGACTTATCTGAAGCGAGCCTGAATGAACATTGCTAACTGCTTAGAGTGATCCATGTTGAAGGCATGTAGGTGGAGTGCTGTTGAGACGGCTATGTTTTTGTCTGTATTCCGGGTACAAATTTAAGAGTTGAGCTTTGTTTCGATGGCTTGTCAGTCCTACACCTTTTACAAACATTCAATCCCCTTAAATTCAGAACAGAGACTATATAACAGCAGGTAATTTTCAGAAAGACGCTACAAGTAGCTACCCTGTATTATAGTATTAGAAACTACAATTACAATCATGTAAATTTTCAAATGTGATGCTACTGGTGTGGCACTAAAGTAAAATATCTCTTTCTGGCAAAGTGTATCGGGCTATGGTATTCCTGCAAGAAATGAGGTCATGTTTAAAGCTTAATTGCAGAAAAAAGATCGGTTTCAGCACCATCACAAGAGAAGAATACCCTCTCTGGACTGTGTTACCTGTGTTTACTTAGCTTCAAAATTTTTTTATCTCTCTATTGTAACAAATAAGCCATACTTAAATAAGATGGGAAGTTTTATCTTGAGGTCTGGTAACAGCAGCAAATAAAGTGAGATAAGTTCTGATTTATAAGCTTACTGGAATCAGGACAGAAGAAATATTGTATTTGTATGCTAAAAACATGCAGTAAATTCAGATATGCTGTTATCAGCCAATACGCTTAATGTTGCCTGACACTCCTCATTATATGATCCTCCTTTTTTCTGCTCAATCTAGAATCATGAGGGATATCCCTTGCATTGGAATTAAGGTAATTCTTAAAACACATCACTGCCAAAGTGTTGAAACCTTAATAATTGAGGCATTACATTGGTATTTGTTCAGTGGATGTTCAAAGAAAGAAGTGGCCATGAACCCAGGTGCTGGTGGAGCCTCTGACTTAGGAAATGTTTTTTCCCCCCTATGCAGATTCATTTTCCTTTATGGCAACAAGATTTTACTATTTTCTGTTCATAAACATTATAATTTGATTGTTCTCGTTTAACCCCAGCCGGCAGCTCAGCCCCACGCAGCCACTCGCTCACTACCCCTGGTGAGATGGGGGAGAGAATCAGAAGGGTAACAGTGAGAAAACCTCTGAGTTGAGATGAAGCCAGTTTAATAAGTAAAGCAAAAGCTGCGCACACAAGCAAAGCAAACCAAAGAATCCCTTCCCCACTCCCCACGGGCAGGCGGGTGCTCAGCCACCCCCAGGACAGCAGGGCTCCATCACGCCCAACGGGGACTGGGGAAGACAAACGCCATCGCTCCCAACGTCCCCCCGTCCTTCTCCTTCCCCCAGCTCGAGATGGGGAGCATGATGTCCTGTGGTCTGGGATCTCCCTTGGGTCAGTTGGGCTCAGCTCTCCTACACCTCCAGTCTTCTCATTGGTTGGGCAATGTGAGAAACAGAAAAAAAGGCCTTGATGCTGTTGAAGCACTGCTTAGCCGTAACTAAAAGGTCCCTGTGTTATCAACTCTGTTTTCATCACAAATCCAAAACAGGGCAACTTACAAGCTATGAAGAAAATTAACTCTATGCCAGCCACAACCAGGTCAATCTCCACCCCTCATTCTCGACCATTTACGTCATGCTCAGGTCCCACACTATCCAATACACCCTCATTAACCACCCCCCCTTCCTGCCGTTTGGTATATGTACACACAGATGTCATTCCCTTAGTCAGTGGACCACCCCTGTGTAATGTCTGCAAATGTCCACGGAGCTCATTAGTCTGTGACTTGGGTTCTGTCTGTTGGGGTGGTCGCTCAAGACAACATGGAGTCGCCTGGAGTTACTGGGCACCAAAGCCAGCTCGGGTCGGGTCGCTCCTGCTGCTTGTGAGGCTTGTCCTCCACTGGTTTGGGAGGTTCCTGCTGTAACAATTCCTGTAACGTGCAGCCCAGATCCTGGGTTACAACGACTTGAAGGTATTTCTGTTACAACCTCCGCCCCCGGTCCCTTTGGGCTGGGTTATAGGGTTTGACGTCGCAGCGAACTCGTCCCCTCGCTGCTGCTCCAGCGTCCATAGGCCGCAGCCTCTGCAGTGGTACGCCTGCTGCGGCCTGCACTCATCCGCCGCCACCGTCACGCTGAGGCGTACCCGCTGCGGTGCGGCCTTACCCGTGGGCCGCTATCCCTCTGGGGATGTCCCTGCTCTGGCATGGCCTTACCTGTGGGCCACGGCCCCTTCGGGGACGTACCGCCTGCCTCGTGGCCTTATCCATGGCCACAAATCTAAAACATGGCACCTTGCGAGCTACTGTTAAGAAAATTAACTCCATCCCAGCCAAACCCAGTACACTGGTAGCGGTATTTTTGGTGATTGTATCCCAGATCTTGTTCTACCACGTAGATCAGCTTGCGGTCAAAACCTAACAAAATAAAAGAACGTAACTCCGAGTGACTTTCTTCCCCTTTTCAGCTGCTCGTGCTTCATCTGGGAATCCGAGCCCACGTGCTGCAGTACCTCGTACATCACCTCGTGCTTTGAGATGGCCGCGCGCGCTTTTACGGGGCTTTGGCCCTCGCGGTTGCGCGGGCTGGTGTGGCGTGCGTCTGGCTGTGGTCGTGGTCGTGCAAATGCACGACTGCCTGCTCCCATTCTGATCGCGTTCATGTCTCCTCTTATGTCACTGCGGGGTCTCTGCTTATCTGAAAATATACTGGGAGGAAGTTTAAGCTTAGCTCAGCTCTTCTGAGCTTCTTCCGCTTCGAGGCTGTGGTGTAATGTTTTAGGTTTTGGGTTTTTTTTTTCTTTTTAACAGTACAGTTGTTCTTAAATGTTTCAGAGTTTCTTTGGAGTTGCTTTGAGTTGTTGCGTTATTATAAATGCGTATTTGACATCTGGTAAATGCACACTTCATGCTTTTAAAAAATGAAGTATGCTTTTAAAATCATACTCAGAGCAATGCGTACATAACAGTTACTGTGTTTTCTTATCGGAAGAGAAATTACAGAATTGCTAATTATTCACGTATATGAATTCTACATAAAGCCCCTCTGTGAGAAAAGTGCTGACACAGCTATCACTATAGCTGCATGAATACACTGAGTCTCTTTAATATAACACTTCGTTCCCATTCCCACTTTAAAAATTGAACTTCCAGTAATGATGGTCATATTATCTTCTTCCTCATCATCCTCCAGCTGCTCATAACCTAACTTTTTCTCCTCTAGCTCTCCTTGCCCTTCCTTTTCTCTTCACTGTTCACCTCATCTGCATTGGTGTCATACGATCTTTCTGAATGTCAAGTAAATGCAGACTGCAGTCAGCATTACCAAATTGCTTTCCTGCCAAAAAAGTCTCTTTTCGTGTGCCATGACCCATCATCTCACAGTTAGCTGCAAGTCATTCTGATTCCCAAATTTACAATATATTTTCTATTTAATGAGCTATTAAACATTATGCACTTTTTAACTTCATCTTTTCTGACTAACTGCATTCCTCCTGATAATTATAGCTTTAGAAAGAAACAATTAATTTGAAACCAATTCTGCAACAGAAGTGACATAATTTAGATAGCATTCCTCCATATCTATGCTCTAGGGATTATCTCATTAGAATATATTTATATTTGGAAACTCCTTGAGACCATTATATCAGTCCAATAGTCACCACATTGTCATCAATAATATAGACAAGACTACTGCATACGCTATTTTAATAAAACAGAAAAGGAAAATAGATACATGGATGGATGAATAGTTAATTTTTGCTTTGACTAAATAAAAAAAAAAATCAGTTTGTGTTCTTTCTCCACCCCCGGAGAATGTTTTCAGTAAACTTAAGCACAAACACAAGTAATATTCCATATGTATTGCATAGATGTGGACATTTTGGAATTGGTATGTTATTCTCATGTATTCTTTTGGTAATGGTAATATTCAATTTATTAGAATAAGTTGTCAAATTAAGTGGTTGTCTAATAAAAAGTTTGCAAAAATTGCAAATGACTCAGTAATGATGAGTAAGTTCAACCTCTGTTGCTCACAGGTTCCATTACATCTGTGTATTTATTACATCCATTAATATCTACTACTCAGGCTGTATAATCTTGGTTTTGTCATTGTGGTTAATTATATCTAGTTAATGGATACAAACTATGTATATGCATTCTGCCAATAGCTTAGCTTGTGGTAAATCCCAATAACCTTTCCATGAATTCTAATTTTTTTTTTTCCCTCTGCTACTTAAGAGTTCCCCTTAAGCAAAATATGGATATGATTGACAGAAGGAAACTTTGTCCATGACCCTGCCATGGCAATAGGTAGAAATGTACATTTTAAAATGTCTTCGTCTTTCAGGTTTGAACCTCATGTTCAAGCTGTAGTAAAAGTAAGTCTCTGATAGACTTCCCTCCTTCATTGCCTATGGGAGCTCGTGCCAAGTTCTCACAGTTACTTTGTGGAACAATATTGAAAATATTCTGAGGGGAAAATTTCCTTTCTCTGAATCAGTAGGTGTTAAATGCTGATTTAAAATAAGTGCAATATACATATGATTGAAAAATGTGCTGGGGGGCTTTGGAGCTACGTGGAATCCTCGTCACCTTCGTAGCTGAGGGGTGTGATGTGTATCCTCTGCTCTGCTGGATACTGTAAGTTCACAGCTTACCTGTGCCTTATGCACCTTTGCACCCCCTTTTGAGTAAACAGTGAGGTATACAGATGAGTAAGTAGTTCAGCAAACAGCTTCACTTCTCCTCGCATTTCTCTTGAAGCTGGAACTTGTGGGTTCAGCACTGTTTCAGTTCACTTCCAATCTCTTCTGATTTCTTGGTGTAGTAACATGACAGGCCTAATTCTGTCAGCTGAAATAAAATATTTCTCACTAGTGAATGATTAAGGTGATTCAAGACCAGATTTTTAAAGCAAAATGTTTTTTATTCCCCCAAACTACCCATTAAACGAAGAGATAAAAGTCTGTGTATACCCAATTCTACATAAACTTTACTATTTTACTGGAAAAAGTAAGAAGCTATGATTTAATGCTATGTGCACAGCTATTCTGAATTGCATATTTCAGTCTCTCTGTGTCTTTCTTTCAGTGTTGTAGCTCAAGCAGTTGTTGGTAATTCATGGCCTCCTTCCTGGAGAGACGATTTTTAGCTGTCTGGTTCTTCTAATTTCTGTATGTATTCTGGTCTTGACCAGAAGATCTGTATAACTTTTATCTAGCACCTGAAAAGAACATCTTTCCAATTACTGGCCAAGCTATTGTGATTTTAAGTTATTGTCTCTCCACAGATGTATTTATTCTTCTTTTTATTTACAGCTAGGACTTCCACTTGCATATAAAATACATTTATGTCCCAGTAAGTATAACAATGCTAAAAAAGTTTTGCACTGATTGTATATGAATAGTTATGTGACAGTCAGAAAATTAGTGAAATTGGTCCACATTATCAACAGAAACCATGAGATAAATGTGCATAATTTTGCTGTGTATACAATGCATTCCTGGTTCAGCAGTGGGCTGTGGAGTTCAGGTCATAGTAGTGACAGATTGTAAAGATTTGAAGGTACATCTTTCTCTGATTTACCACTTTTGGTGGTGTTGTTTGTTGGCTAGTGAACATTTTCTCAGTTGGTCTTTGCCCAGGGATGACTCAGGCCTACCATAATGGTTTCAAGTATTAGATTATGGGTAGTTTTGGAGGTAGAGGGGATGTTGGAGCTCTGTACAAAATGATATGTTGGGTCCCACAATGCGATTGTTTTTAGTGGAAATTATTATTTGAAAATCCTTGTTCTCTTCAGTCTCTCCTTTCCCCTCGTCAAGAGAATTCTTGAACTTAATTCATTGTCCATGAAATCAGAAGTCTGTGATTGGAGCCCACTGGAAGAGGCAACAGCATGATGGACAAACAATTTCTCTGTTTTGTTTTTATTAGCTGTTGCTGAGGTGACTATGGTCTTGATAAAGACATTTAGTTTTTATCCAGTAGTTCTCTTTTGTGAAGGAGAACAGAAGCTGCTCTGTTAAGGAACTTCAGCAATGGCTGGAGCCAGAGAACAAGTGGGACTAGACTCTAACAAAAGAAGGAAATGAGAATGTGAGAAAAATACTGCTTCGTACTTTGAGGAATGCTTTGTCATATTCTTTCCGTTGGTTAGAGGTAGCCAATCTTTCACATAACATGGCTACAGGAGGACTTCTATAATGCTAACTCATGCAGGCACTGAACAGTCGTTCCTGTTTCGGAGGAAAGAAACTACCTGGCCTCTGCCTTCTGTTCTATTTTTATTTTGTGCTCTTTTCACGTTTGTGGAAGACATTTCCTTAGTGTTTCCCAGAAGTGTCTAACCATACATTGGAGAAAGGCATGTCTGCCTATGACTTTCTATGGAACCCTGGTTTGTAAGGCCTTTTCATTTTTAACTATTGTAAATGCTTCCTAGCATTGAAGAAGACAAAACCATAATTGGGGAAGAGGAGAATGATGAAGAGATTATGCATGTCCTTCCTTTTTTAATTTAAGCAGTCTTTAACTTAGGCTTCTGTCCAAGAAACACTTTCTTTGAAAATTGAAACCAAATTTATTGTTCCATTAGATTTTTTTGCAGGTTTTTTTTTTCTTTTTTAAATTGTGATTGAATGGAATGATGTTTTTGATTAGTAACTGCATATTAACAATGAAGAACTTCTATATACTTATAAATACATTCTTCTACAAAAATTTGATTTCTAGGTTAAATGTCCCTCACCCCAGTGAATAGAAATACCAATTACTTGAGTACTGGTGTAGCAAGAGAGCACAACTCCTTGCTTTTCTTTTTACCAGCATAATAATTTATAATAGTAATTTTCTATGAGAGTTTTAATTTACCAGTTAAATTTCCAATGAGCTTGTCATGATTCCTGAACTTTGCTGTTTGAGGGCACTTCCTCCTGCTTCTGAATCCTTTCAAGTCCCTATCCCTTTATCTCTCTTTGGGCATAGCCAACATTTTGCCATTCCATAGTACACACTGACCTTCAACACCAGGCTTCCTTGGCAGGTCTAGCTGACCTGGGACCACGGTTGAATAAAGCAGCCAGAAAAATTTTAAAGCCAAAGTTATTTTTAATACTCGGAATCAAATGTAGCAAAATATGAAATGGATTTTAAAACACAGGCCATCCTTTCTATCTTACCCTTCAGTTTATCTTGTCCATTTGGCAGCCCAGGTTGGTTTGGCTTCTGCAGTTGCTCAGAGATCTGGGTGACAATAGCTTTCTGAGAAAAAGTTAAAGGACTTGAGCAACAGACACCACAAACAAGACAGAGATGCAGCTAATTTTGCAACTGCTAGCAGTCCTGTCATTAACGTTGGTTATTAAAATAGCATCATATGCCTTCATGGTTAACTCCATGTGTTCAGTTTTCTGCCAGCCTTCAGTGCTATAAAGCTTTCAGACTGAGTACCGTATACCTCCTTTTTAGTTTCAGTCTCGGAGGTGATGAAGGAAGTTTAAAACCTGCTCAGATGGCCTAGATCTGTCAGAGAAAAGAGAGTCGAGCCCTTCACATAACCAGTGCAGATACTCTGAAATTCACTCTATGAATCTCATATAATAAAAGCTCTTTGGGTGGCTGATTTTGATGGAAAAGGTGAAGGTGGAGCCACCTTTCAGCATTTTCAATGCTGATAAAACTTGTAGTTGGAATTTGCCTTTTTACTGATATTAGCAAGTCTGTAAGATGGAGAACAGCTACCATTGTGTTTTACCACTGTCTTTTGTTACTTGATTGGCCTGAATATCTTTTTCCCAGCAATTAAATTTTATGATTTGGAATGATGCAGCTAGGTGTAGCAGTAGTCTCATAGGTCTCATAGTACTATGTTTCTTTGCCTGTTCAAAAGTATGGTAGTAATTCTATTTTTTTTAAATTATTCTTTTTAATCTTGAAGCCTCTGCTCAAATATGTATTAAATCTCCTGGTATTTGGAGAAGAGTAATAATGGTGCATCATCAAATAAAATTCCTGAGCCAGCATACAGAATCTGAAAAGAACACCTTTTTAGACATCTCCCTCTCTTTCTCAACCCCCCCCCCCCAACCCCCCCCCAAACACAAGAAGTAAATACACCTTTAGTTGTGAATCATTTTGTTGTTAGAAAATGAACCCTTGCAAAGCTACAATCAAAGTTACAGTGTCCTATCTTGATAATAGAAACTCCTTCTTCAGAGACTTAAGTAGTGTGTAAAGGGTAAAACACTTTGTGTGTCACCTTGTTGCTACTTTGTGAAGTTTAAAGAGTCCAGTGCTGCTTGAGTTTTGGTGTTGGAGGTTCGGTCACAGCCTACCCAAAAGGATAGTAGAGGCAGAATTCAGCTTGAGATTGACACCTAAAATAGGTGTCCAATTGTATCTGTGTATGTGAGGTAGTTGCTTTAACTTCATAGTCAAGGGGGATCCAGGGTAGGGTTCAGGTGCGTAACATAATTTAAAACACTCTGGAGTATCTTGTCTGGCCTCCAAGTGCTACTGCAGATGGGTGCAGAATCTGATCTGAATCAGATGCATGATGCCTTGCATCATATCTGCCAATCCCTTCCCCTGGGCATCTCTGATGGTTCTAGATGGTTATGTTCGGGCATCTGAATCCTGTTCCTTATCAATAGACCTGTAGAGTGATTCTGCTTGCTCTAAAACAGATACCTACTTTGGATTAGCTGAATTGTACTTCAAGTCACAGCAAGTTGGTCAAGTTGAATAACTTGCCTTAAAGGTGTGTTTTAACTATTGGTAGTGAGCATTTTAAATGTGTCAAAGTATCTACTTGGATGGGCTTTATAGCACTGTATCAGATCTGTGATGCCAGACATCATGTTTAGTCAACTGAACTGAGTACTTGTATTTCAATGCTTAAATTTAGGTGTCTTAATCTTGAACATATCGGTACCTATGTTACTAGATCACAGGAAGAATAAATAGCATCATATACAACAATTACGAAATTAATTAACCTTGGAGGCAATTTCTGCTAAAACTTCTATTTTCATCTTTTTCTTTGTCATTTAGTGATGTAGTCTAATGCAAAACCCTAACATGTGAAAAAATACCTCTGCTCCCAATTCAAAGGCTGGATCTTCACCTGAGGACTGAAAAGTCTCACAAGTTATGAGCCTGTTAGTCAAACTGGGTAAGCTAGATTTAATGTTTCTGATAATTCTGAGAGAAATAAGTAAGTAGAGAATAACTTCTTAAAATTACGTCTGGAAAGGGTGATTTCAGCTTTCCTTCTAAATCATAAAGAGTATGTCATAAATTAAATTTTATTTCTCAGGTCAACTTTTGCTGCTGAGAGCATCATCTGGAATGATAGTTAACTTCAGAACAAGCATTTATTGGACTATGGTGTAATAGGGGGAAATGAGAGGAAGAGTTTCCACATGAATGAATCATCATATACTGAATGTGTGTAGAAATCTACTTGCGGAGTTTCAGAGCAATAAACCAAATGGGCAGTCCTGAAAGAGGCATATTCTGTATTAATTATTTTTGTGACAGTGACACTTAGTGTTAACCAGTCAGGAGTGAGGTGCTGAACAAAGATGAAGCAAAAGGTTTTTCTGTCCTTTACTTTGGTTCACTTCCAAGACTGACCCCTGCAAGAGAATCTTTCAGTCCTTAGGTCTACAACTGTAAGCGAGAATGTTGTCCTAGCTGTGGCAGTGGTCCCTGCACCTGGACCCATGAGGAGTGGGAGGTGCGTAATTTCTAACATCTACTAGTGTTGTATCAAAATAAACAATGAGAATGTTAGGTTTCCTTTGGGGTTTTGGTTTTCCCATGAGCGACTTGACTGTAATTCATTAAGTTTCTTTAGTTTTGGCTCTTTATAGAATATAGGTCGACTGGCATCAGTCCCCAAACTCCCATCGTGCTCATTGGAACCAGTTAGAATCAATCTACAGAAACAGAAAAAAAACACCAACAGAAAACATAACAAAGCAACTCTCCTTCCTTTGTCTAGTGGGAGTAAGTAATGTAAGAAGTACACCTGCTTTACTACTTCTTAGATTATTAAACTCTTTACTCCAGAATTACAGAGGATCGTAAACATAAGAAGTAGTTTTGCTTATCATTTGTGTTGCGAAGTGATTCTTAGTGTAGGCAGCAACAGTTGAAGTCACTAGGTAAACAAAATGCTTGGGTCCCAACCCTGACATGATTTGGCAATCTACCCTCTCTCCTCGTCCTGTATCCCCCTCTTTTTTTCTTCCCCCAAATTCCTCTCTTCACTCCTTACTATCAGCAAAATAATTTTTAACTGTATTTTAATTTGCCGAGGGTCTTCAAGGCTCTTTACTATTTCTAGACTATGAAGAACCTGCCTTGATTCCTCCAATACCTGTGTTTGAGAAGCTCTTGTTGCAGGACACTTATATTAGCAGGACACCATTATCTGACTAATTAGGGAGGAAATGTTCAAATAGTATTGAGTAATGCAGTTTTCTAACTTTCTAATTAATTGCAAAACACATGAAAATGTTAATTATGGTTGGAATGATTGTAAGTACCATTTTGTGAAGAGTTCTTTTAATTTTAATTGCAAGAAATGATGTGAATAACCAAAGATATAATATTTGAAAAAAGGTTTCTCATGCTACTTATAATACAGACATAAAATATTTTATGGCAGGTGAAATTGTAAGCTCCTGCAGGATTTTGAGGATTATACTTCTCACAGTGAATAAACATTATCCTTCTTATGTACTTAGCTGCCTTCTTTTATAACTACAAAAAAAAAAGAAAAAAGTTTTTAAATTGCTTTTAAAATGCTTATACAATGAAAAAAAAAATTAAAATTCCTAGTACATTATTTGTGATAACTTGCGATAACTGTTATTGCAGGTTTCAAAACTAATGACCTAATCTGTCTTTAAATGTTAGAGTGGATAGATACAATTAGATTGATGGATACAGTTTAAAACCCTAGGGCTGTCTATAATAGAAAGAATTAGCATCAGCAATTTGTACAGCTGAACTGACAGTGAATGCTGTTTAGGTAAAAATGAATGAAGGATGAACTTGTTCAGCCCTGGTTCAAAGTTGCCATTACATATTGGACCGGGTTTTGGCCAAGCCACGAGCCTGTGTATGGCTAGGATGCCCGTTAGCTCTGTGAGAACATCTTTAAAGCAAGACACGTAATGGTTAGCAACAAGGCGATACGACATCTGCTTTGGGCCTTTTTTTCTGCTGAGTTCATACAAATGCATTGCGCAAAACCGAGTACAAACAGCTGCCCAGCAGTACTTGTGCAAAGTGGGGCATTTCTGCTGAACCCATTTCATTCCGCTCTCTCTATCCGTTAGATGGGATAGAAGTCCTTGAAGGCTGTAACGCAGCAGCAGGGTCTCTAGGAGGCAGCTCACGTGCTGTACACATGCATATGTACCTGCTGTAAACAAACATACACTTTGAAAAAGAACAGAAAATAAAACTGATTTATCTAGTTCTTGATGATTTACACGGTGGCTTTTGTAGGACCCATATTGTGTTTGTAGTGAATATCTGTCAAGAGTCATTAAGTTCTTTCCCCATATTAAGCAGATTGCATTATTAACTTGGGTTCACTATTTGCTTTAAAGTTGAAGCATTACTTTTGTAGCTTTTGGCAGATTTTATTTTTGATTGCTGTATAGATGTATTTATAATCAGCCCCTATTTTTGCAATAAAAAAGGAGGGAGATAACAGAACTTTGGAAGCCCTTCTGAACTGTTGCACCTTTCGTTTCCTCATGAGCCTTCCCAAATGAGTATATTGGCATCATTTCCTAGAAGAAATTTTGCTACTCTTGCTTAGTTCATATGGTTTCTTTTCCATAGCAGCGTAGAAGAGAGCATCAGAAAAACTCTCAGTAGAATCTTGACTTTCATTCTACTTCCACTCTAAACGTAGGTGAGGAAGTCTGCTTTCTGGGGAGCTCACTCAATTTTTTGTAGTGTCCAGCTGACCTGCTGGGCTACATCAGCAGTACTGCTTAGTGCTCACGGGAATGAAACTTCAACATGAGGAGACAGCAGCTTTTAGCGTGGGTGATGTAGATGTCTCTCCCAGAGCCAATAAACCCGATCTTTCCACCCACTCCAGTCAAAGCATTTTTTGGACAGGAGGTCTGCATTTTCACCTGATGCATGCCCGTGGTACTTTATGGTAGGGATATGAAGTCCTTAGAGCTTCCATTGGCCTCAGTTATAATCTGCAGTTCTGCAACTCCAGGTGGAAACTTCCTGTAAGCACAAATTAAGATCGCATGTGTAAACCGTGAGACAGCCTGCATAACTTACTGTCATTTGTGCATGTAAAAAGATTATGTGCATACAACGCAGCCCATATGCTGAAAAAACAACACTGTATTTTAATCAAGTGCCCTAATTAAATAAAATTTAAACTACTTGTTAATCTGTCTGCCCTGAGGAGTCCTGACTCGGATCTGTATGAAACCCTTATCTACACTAAAGAAGCAGGCATTGGCAGGACAAAATTTTGAAAAATTCCTGGAGATACAGCTTGCTTCAAAGGCAGTCAGGAACTTCCGGGCAAAGGAGATGAACCTTAGTAAGGTTTTTATTCAAGTAGTCTACTCAAAGAAACTAATCCCCATCTACAGACAGTCTTCACCTAAATAATGTTTTTGCATACCTTTGCTATAATGATATCTGCAGTGGGTTTTATTTCCAAGACTTTTGCAAAACATTCCCAAGAGAAAGTAGTTTTCTGATTGCAAGTAGTGTGTCGTGTGTTTAATTTCTTTTTTCCCCTTTCTTTCTCTAACATTTAGTTGAAATTTTTGGCTTCAAGCCAAATGTGATTTAGAACATTTTTAGGTCTCAAACACTGAACAAGCTGTTGTTAGAACTGCATCCTCATTGCACAGAGGATGAGTTGGCATTTCTAGTTCAGATTATTTAGTTCAGTGATTGTAGCTATTATGCAGTACACATGACAAGAAGGACCTTCGCCTTTGTGCTTTAGTTAGAAAGCTTAGCCAGGAGATGCTGTCGTGTCGGCTATAAGGTTAGAAGCACCGTGGACTTTGGATGCTTGGGAGAGCTGTTACAGCCTTAAGATAAAAAGGTGTGGCTCTTTTGTGCAAGAATTGATATTCAATGCATTTTTAGTTGTGGCGTTCTCTGTTTCAAGCCTAGTGAAAGAACCTAAAAGCAATAATCACATTAGCTAATCAAAACAGAATTTGAATCACTTTTCCTGATCCAGACAAAGCTATCAGGACAGCTGCATGTTATTCCGAGGACCAAATCTGAGTTTTCTGCAGGTGCTTTTGATTAGTCCATAAATATGCCTAAGCTTGGGCTGCAGGCAGAAAAATTTCAGCTGATCCAACATGCATATTTTCCTGTAGTTCAAGACTAGCAGATTTTGGCCCTTGATATGTGTTGAATTTTTTGAAATTCTACGGAGGAATGCTTTTATGACCTTGCCTGTGATTATTGAAAAAGCTGCATTTCCACATCATAGTTTGGAGAGCAATTTTCAAAATTGTGGAAAATGAGAGCTTGAATAGCTATGCAGTTATCTATGATGACCTGGACAATTTGCATTGACCTGGTTTAATTTTGAAGGAAAAAGTATCTCCTTTTACAAATCTTACCTCACTTACACGTTCTGTTTGATTTCATGTATCGCTGTGTTGTTGATGCTTCTGTATATAGGAAATTTACCATCCTCTGTTGGGGTTATACACTGTATGTCTCGTATACCAGGTGCAGTAGAGCATTACTGAGCTCTATTGATCTCTTACTCACATTGGAGCACCTGATCTTGTAGGAGGATCGGTAAATCAGGCTTCCTTTTTATTTTTCACATCTGGGCTGAAGGTACTGTTTCTCAGCCCTTTGGATTGAAGGACTGAAATTTCTCCAGAAACAGTACAGAGAAGTTCGGTATGAAGCTTTTCTTTGACATGGGACCAGTTCAGGTTGAAGGAGAACATACTCCATGGGAGGCAGTGTCCTCCGTTTGGGAGCTGCTTGGGGGTAGCAGACTCTTGGAAAAAGGACTTGGCAGTCTGAATAAACACCTAGCACCGATGAGTACTCCAGCGCAGTGTGCAACTCTCGTGCTGTCTGAAGCTGAGTAAGTGCTTTGAGAATCTTTACGTAGTCAGTTAAAATTACCCACTTCAGTTATGATGTGTCCTTCAACGGGCTTATGGAGAGCTGGTGTTCACACGTTGGGAGTTCTGTAGAGAAAGGTCATCCTCATATTATCAGGAAGTGTTTTATAGTAAACGTGGGGGCCAAGCCGTTGAACCTGTGCATCTGGAAAGGAGTGCTAGGAAGAGGAGTGTGACAACATTTAAAACAAACAAACAAACAAAACCCACATTGTTTTTCAGTTCAGAGCTCAAGACCTATTTTCGGAATAAAATCTGTCCTTGATGGTTAACCTGAAATAGAAAACAAAACATGAAGGATGCCTTTCTTTTTTTGACCTTTCCTACTTCATACATCTCAGCATAATGTTGTTTACAATGTAAATATGTTTAAGTATTTTAGGAACAAGAAGCAAGATCTCAAGTTCTGGAAGGAGCTGAAAAATGAAGTGAAACTTTTGGCTGCCCTTCAAAAACTTAAAATCCACAAAATCTTAGATCAATGAGCTTAGCTCATCTAGAGACTTCTCAAAGAAAGTGTTGTATGTACAGATTTGTGGCCTGAGCATAGATGTTTTCTGAACCGCGCCTGTGAAAAATGGATCAAATGCTAGATTTCATAATCTGCTTTCTTTGATTGCCTGGAATAGAAGACTGTTCATAAAAAAAATTGTTTCACTTCTGTTTTCAAAATAAATTGGCTGTGATTCCAGGGAGATTATTTGAATTGAGATTTTTTTGGTCATGACCTTGAAGAACAAGTAATAGGTAGCTTTTTTGATTTGTTTGGATATTTTGAGGACTTTTAGATGTAACTGTCAAAAGAAAAGCAGCATGCTAATACGAATGACCAATAATAAGCTAATGTTGATTAGGTTTTTTTCCTTGCCTGTTGAAATGCTGTGGCTCACCTGCTTTGTTACAGAAGGGGAAAAGAGTCAGCTTCTCTTCTGAGTGCTCTTGGGATATTTATTTACAATTCAGCCTCTATCCAAAATTGTAATTTAGGGTGCGAGAGAAGTGATTTCGGAAGTGATGGATGACAGTTGTGTGTGAAGCCAAACAGATGACAGAGTCCTTTTCATTGTCACATTGAGAACTCGCAGAGATCTGTTGCAAGGGCAGTACGATAGAAGCAGCTCTGGCGCCGTAAGTGTGGGCGATTGTGTCCAAATTCAGCGAGCTGCTACCTGGGATGTGGGATGCCCAGGACTTGGGTAATGGTTTGCATGGGCGGTGCCAGCAGCTGGCAGGAACACAAGAAGGTTAAAAAGAGTCATGGGGGAACGGAGGGAGCAAGAAGGCTACAGGGTCCAGCACATCAGTAGTTTTTGCTTGGAAGAGCATTCAAGGTCAGTGAAATGTACTTGTAAACAGGCTGGAAAGGGGTGGCAGGTGACCCAACTTCTATTTGCAGTGCTTTTACTCCTGAACATATAAGTATGTAAGACTCGCATTGACGTGTAAAACAAACTTAGTCTAAAGTCGTAACTGGCTGTAGAATTTGCTGGGATTTGGACAAGCAGAAGCAGAGGTGTGTGTGACTGTTCCCTTCTCCCTCCCATAGACAGCTCACGTCAGTGTTTAGCTACTTTGCTCACTCCCCACACAGAGCTGACCTTGTTCTGGCTGGCCCTGTACTTTCTCATTTCTTTGTCTGTGTTAAAGCCAGCTGGTTCTCTCTATGGAAATTCACAGCTAGGACCCTTTCAGCAGATGTCTACATGGCTTCAGCAGCTCTTTTCCTCTGCCCTTCTGTGGCATCATTAGACTTTTACCCTCACATTACAAAGTGAAAGCTGGGTTACTCAACTTTCTGGAAATGTGTAGCAATTTGAAGGCTATTTATAGCTGGACTTCAGAGCATATGGAGTGAGCATAGCCAGAATATTTATGACCTCCAGATCACTGCCCTTTCTTCACTCAACCCCCAGATTTACGTAAGACATTGTAGCCTTTTATTTTTGAACCACGATCTGTCCTGGTGCATATTGCGATTATACAAGAAGGTTTTCTCCTGGAAACTCTGCACATAAATCAGGCTTCTTTCCAGCAGCATAACTTCACTGAAGTTTTCACACAGTTCGTAACAAGATTGCACCTGTGAGGAGGGCAGTGTCTGTTCAATGCGTACGGGAGACTGAAGTCGGGCTTGGGAGATGGTATCACCTGCAAGACATGCCGAGAGGTCAAATAACAGTGTTGTCAAGGGGGTGCAGCAAACCACGGCTCTATCTCTGCCAGCTTTGGTGAAAACATTTGACAGTATGTACTTGCTACACCCCCTTATTGCAGGAGAATTCTTCCTGCTTTAGCAGAAGGCAGGCTCTATTTGCACCAAACCAGGTGCCGAGACCTCTTTTAGAACACCTTGCCTGTGCCAGTGAGGGAGCAGAATTTTGCATGGCTGTTCAGCCTCCGAGAAAGGCTGGGAAACTTACCCTGTAATGTCATGGGGAAAACAGTGGTCTTGGCAAAGCTTTCTATCTTTTACAGCTCATATTTTAAAACTTGTGCCATTCTGAAAGACCTCAGACCTATGTTTGAAGCCTCAGGGTTCAAAACCTCCATCAAGGGCTTTCTAAATGTTCTGCCTGTAGAAGTGACAAGACTTTGAGATCTTTGTACTAATACAAAGCTGGGCCAATCTTGTTTAGACCTGTGTTTCATTTCAAATCAATATTTTGTTTAAGATTTGTTAAAGATAGGAAGAATCTTGACAAAGCTTCATGCGGCAGTCTTTCTCGGAGTACTTGCACTCTTCTGAGAAAAAAATCTTTGTAAATGGGCAATAAACCCAAAAGCATGGTATAGTAGTGGCTATGATGTTTTTGATGAGCATATGATTTTGATGGGCATTTTGAGTGTCTTATCCAGCATTCACTAGAAGGTATCTGGGTGGAGGAATGGTCTCTATTCAGGGCTGCTTATGAGATCTTGTTTCCTCTGTGTAGAGACACATTCTTGAGAATATATTTTAAATAGAAAAAGACAATGGGTGAAAATTGCCTATCCTATGTAGCAGCCAAATTCCTCTTGTGGTATAAATTGACTGAGACACCCAGTGCAAGTTAAAAGTGAAAAAAATTTTAACTACTACCAGAGAGTAGCAACTTTACTTCATTTTCATGCTTTCAGAATTTGTCATTATTCTGGTAGGGAACTGAATAAAAACCTTTTCCTTTATGTTTTCCTCCAAAGTCAGAAATCTGTTTTGGGCTTCAGCATGAGCTTTTTTGAGAGAACAGCTGTGGTGACTAAGGTGGCCTTTCAGTTGTGGAAGGCACTTAGGTTCAGGTTCACTTTATGTGGTCATTCTGGAATGGTAGACTGCATAAAATTGTCAAAAAGGCATTGTGGATGGACGTCTTTATTCCCTGGTTAGTTCCTTGCCATCTGTCTGCAGTGTTGTGACCATCTCTAGTTAATTATTCCTTCAGGCTCACAACGGATCCTGTACCTTCCAAGGTGATGCCCTGTGGAGGTTATGGTTTTCTTCAGGCACTCAGCAGAGCATGTTCTCTTAGCTGGGGATCTCACTCAGACTCCAGTAATTGAAAATTATGTCATGGCTCCTAGGTATTTGCCTGATATGCTTAGCAATGTGGGTTGTAGGGAATGTATTACAGCGTGCTTCTAAGATTGATTAGGCTTTTTTTTGTGTGTTTATCATAACAGGTTTGGTGTTATGATTGAAGGCCGTGCTATTGATCTTTGTTTACCTGAGCTTGCATCTTAACTACCTGAGAGACCAGTAAGACAAGAAGTGCAACAGATTGCAAAGGTTCAACCCTAATAAGGTGATAACTGTGACCTACTGTTTCTTCACATAACAAAACTAGAGAACAAGATATTAATTACAAAGATGGGTGCCTTAATGGTCTATTGGGAAGAGCCCCAAAATGTTCTTGATCTCAAGATGAATATGACAGGCAAATGGCATATGTCATGTTTGGAGGGATCAAGCTTTCTAGTAGATCAGCTGTCCTCCGTGCAGGACTGATCAGCTAGGGCTCAGGAAATTTTGAAGTGCCCTAGGCTGGACAGAGTGCTGAAAGACAGTGAAATAAGCCCCGAAGCCTGTGGGGGAAGGAGGAGAAAGGAGAGGAGGGTCAGGCTGGGTCTTGCAGGGAGGCAGAGGGTTCTGCGCACGGTTTGGGGTTGAGCTGCGGACCTGCATGCTGCAGAAAGTTGTGGACTCTGGAAGTTTACATGGCTTTGGAGGTGGTCACTTCCGTGAAGAAAAGTCCACCGAGTTCTTACTAAAAACAATAACACCCTCTCTGCCTGAGGAATTAACTGAGATGCAAACTGCTAGAGGTTGGGAGGATGTTCTGGAGAAATTATCACTGTGTGTTTACCCTGTTAAAAGCTCTGCATAAACTTCGTACACGGCTCTTGCTGTTGACGACCGTTAGAAACTATTTACCGGAGGAGATGTGCTCTCAGTCTGAGCCTGTACCATTGCTCTCATGAGCAGGCAGCCTGGGTTTCAAGAGTGAGGAACCTGTGAAGTAGATTGCCCTCTGGTAAGGGGAAGGACTCTCCCCTGTCAGCTTTCTGTGGATTATGAAGTAAAAGTCCTCAGAAAAGATGTGAATTGTGAAAGATGCGTTTTCTTGACAAGAGAGGGTGGCAAAATGTCTTTAGCTTTTTACCTGGTAAGGATGACTCCTGGTGTCATTACAGGTTGCTTGGACCACATTCGCCTCCCATAACATCTCAGTCCGAGGTTGGACTCTGCAGGAACCTTCTCATTGGAGGACCTGTGAGCTTGCTATTTGGGAGATTCTTTTAAAAAATTTTCTTTTGTTTCTCTGATTAAGTGTGAATATGAGGAAGGATATGGGGGCCACAAATGACCTTGCCCTTAACTGGGCTAAAAAGTGTTATACCTCTTTATTGATGTTTCAGTTGTTGATTTTCTCTAGTAATAGAAGCTAACTTTGAATTATTTGAAAAGAATCATGCCAGGCATTTCTATTTAACGATGGATTTTAAATACAATGCCAGATTTGCATTTGGCAGATGCCCATTTAAACTGATTTAAACAATCCCTTGATGTTTCTTCACTGAAAATGTGATCCACATTATTTACAATTTCTTCAAGACTCGCATTGATCTATTTTTCAAGGTTCCATAACTGAGATCAAAACAAGCTCAAATCAGAAAGTATCAGCGACAACGGTGGAAAAGACCTCCCACTCTAGACAGAGGTCCCACTTGAGAAATACAAGACAGAAACCGATTTTTTAACAGAATATTTAGGTTAGTAAAAGGTTGTCAGTCTCAAAAAAGGTCTCACAAGCTTATGCTTAAGTTTCTGTTGCGCACAATCAAAAGTGGATGGCACAAACTTTTAAAAATGTTTGCTCTTGTGACTGGGGTTTTAAATTTTGGATTAACTTTTACTCTTTCTTTTTTTCTGAGAAGCTCTTACTTTTTATGCGTTGCATATAGTTTGTCTAAATAAAGATCGAAGATTTCATTATATCTAATGAGACTCAAAAGTAAGCAGTCTTTAAATACTTTAAAGGTATGTTTGAGATTTTTATTGCTGTCTCTGGGGTTTAGCCATGCAGCTCTTATGGAAATCTTCTAGTGGACTTTGGAAATCAATACCACAAGAGGAACCAGAGCATGCAGGTGTACCTATGTGCATTTCTTATTTATCCATACCATGATGATATTACTGGAGTGGAATGGCTTTTTCCCATCTCAACTGGCCGACTGCAAGTTCCCTTCAGAGCTACATTAGGCTGAGATTTTTCTAGTCTTACTGTTTTCTGTCGTGGTTTTGGTTTGTCAAACATAAGATTACCAGTGAGGTTCCTCTATAGATGTCATCACAAGAGTGCTACTTACATGTGACATTTTGCTAATCTTTTATGAGTCATTACACTTGTTTTGACTTTCTCTCCGTATAATGATTGCAGAAGAGAAAAATACCGTTCAGTATAATGTTTGCCTCACCTCTTCTACAGCCTTTGCATGCAGTCCTTCAAAAAGGGAATGATAGAAAAGACCAGTGAACAACAGTATGAAATCCTGTAGCACTAACATTTGGAGATTGTAATTTATACAGTGTAACCTTTTTATTTTTACATATCCTGAAATACATTTTCACCTGATTTGCAGGTTCAGTGATGTTGTAAGAAGAGGCTGAAACGTGAAATGGGACACAATCTGAGAAACAGATTTGGTTGGGGATAAAAAGGGTTTTTTGAAAACATAGAAGTGTTCTTAGTTTTTAAGGCAAGCATCTATGTATTCATTTTCAGGAATATACAGAATGTTCTAATGTTATAGAAATGAAATTACTTGATTTTTACTTTGAAATGACATTTTTCTTTTGAAGTGACCTGAATACTAAAATGATTGATTAACGTGACAGCAAAACTATAAAAAATGCCCTTTTGAGTCAGGTGAAACTTAGAAGTTTAAACAGAATTTTTGTAGTTCTTTTTTGTTTGCTGAATCAAAAACTTTTTTGTTTTATTTTAAATTTTCTGGCCTCTTTATTTTATTATGTCAGCTGCAAACTCCAACATTTGTACAGATCTACTGAAGGATGCTATTTGATACATTATGTGGGTCCTGGCCATTTTATCTTATTTTATGCAAATACAATGGGATTCTTTTTCCATATATGTGAAAATCACGTGTCAGACTTTTTTTGTACTTGTAGGTAGTGATGCAGTTGCTTGGGAAGTAGCTTATATACCCTGGTGTTACTTTCTGAATGGGTTCTCTAGGTCTAATTACCAGCAATCTCTTTTGACATCTGCTACTTTACTTCTGGAGGAAGAGGGATCAGAAGCGTCTCTTCCTCCCCAAAGGACTGTGGTGCAGGGTGAAAAAGAGAGGTTTGGGGGAACTTCTCTCCCTGTTCTTCTTCATTCACTCTGCTGATGGGCTTGTAATATGTAATACCTTTCAGTGCACAGTACAACATTTCTGTCAATGTCCCATTCAACAGTTATTAAAAATAAATATATAAATCATGGCACTGTACCGCATTGCACACCTGTGGTTAGTTAGTTAATCATCTTACCTCCTAAATTCTTCTAAGTAAAGTTTCTTATACAATCAATGTGAATAATTCAACCCTGCTATACAGTTTTCTGTTAAAAGTACCAGTAATTCAAATAAGCTCAAGTTACCAAACCATCAAGTCAGTTTGTAGAATCCACATTTTTCTTAACATTATTTTGGATTAAGATGAGTTCCACAAATCTTATGAACAATAATTTTACTTAGTAATATTTTCATCTGTGATCAAGAATAGATCCTATGGGATTCCACTGGAAACAGCACCACTGGAGAAGAATTATTTTTTGAGATTTCTCATTTAATCAGTTTTTAATCCATTTAAGATGTGCTAGATTGATTTTGTGTAATGCATTTTCATCAGTATGTCAGACAGTGCTGTGTCAAAGGCCTCATAGATGTCTAACTATGCTTTATCAACTGAATTTGAAAATATCCAGCTGCTCAGGATATATTTCTAATCTCTAAGAAATTTAATTTGGAGTTATTTAATGACATTGAATCTAACAAAATCTACTTTCTGATTGAGGACTCAATCAAATATCTTTAAATCACTTCCAAGGAGACACTCCTTACCATGGCAGCTTATGAGTCCTGTAGATACCTTATCTTTTATACAGGAGTAGTAGACAGACTACAGACCTTTTACTTTTCTACATGCATTCCTTCAACCTAACTCACTCCACCTTAATATGAAATAGCATCACGTACTGAAAAACTGGTATTATTTTTGGTGACTGGCATGCTAATTTTAAGCGTGGCTGTAGGCGGGAGTATTTCATATGGTGTGCATTGGCTAACCTGTATTGCATGTTCCTGTCATCCACCTGTTTTAGCAAGCATCTCACCTAAGATTGCTTCGAGCCTGGAAGATTTTATGGCAGACTCCTAAATTTCCTAGTGTGTCGACATTCCCTGGCTTTAAGATGAGCTACCACTAATTATGGTTTGCTCTTCTTTTATTCTGTTTACAGAGAAAATGATTGGGGAACACTTAGAAATTATGCTTATTTTCTAAGCATACAAGTCACCTAAATGCTTAGAGCTTCCTAAACAATTATTTTCAAACATATACATGAGTATGTTTGTGAAAAGATTTAGAAAAGTCTTCCGCTTGGATGCTTATATTTACTGAATGACAGAACGAGATGCCTCTGTGGTGGTGGTGGTGGTGGGGGGAATCAGATATATTCCTCTGCAAATTATTTGAGTTGACAGAAGAATCACTGAAGAGACAAAACCTGTCACATCTTATATGAATTTAGACTGATATCTATCTGACCCATCTGCACCCATATCTGTATTAAATGATTCATAATACTTACAGACATTCTGTTTTTAACTAATCTGTCTTCAAAGCTTTCTGGTTCCTTGTTCTCTAAACTTGAGAAATTCTCTGAATTTTCCTGACATAATCCTAGACATTTTGAAGAGTATAAAGCTGTTAATACAGAAGCTGTATTCAACTGCTCGTTTTGTCTACCTTCATACTGAGGCATTGCCTCCAAAACCTGAAGAAATATGTTTGTAGTTCAGTACAATAGATGAAAACTATCTGCAGCCTAATGTTTTTCAATGATAGCTTCGATATTGTTGTGTCAGCATTGCTATTCTAGCATGAAATATAATCTCATCCTTCCTGAAACTTCTGACATATTAATAAAAGCAAACCATGAGAAAGGAAAAATTATTTACTCTTTAGAAGGCTCCCTATATCTTATAAGTTCTGTTTAATTTATGAGACAATTTACAAATAAAAATAATATTCATCTGTATAGACCAGTCAAATAGTTTTCAAATAGTGGCCTGTACAATTTGTTTGAATAGATCTGCATAATGTGCGTTCTGTCACTAACGTAACCTGATGATGGTTCTCCATGGGGAGCACAATGATTGTTAAAAACTCTTTACATCTGAAGTTACAGTTTGTTATTTAAGGTATGTGGTTAAGATTATTATTTTTATCTGTCAGGTTGTTTTCTCACTTTTCTCTCTCCTTAATTTTTCCGGTTTAGAATGTGGATTTGCTGCATAATCTCCTGTTTCGCAAGAGTGTGGAAAGCAATTAAGAATACTTTTGGAATGGTTTGGCTCACAAAAGCCTTCCCCTGAGATAATTTCAACATGCTGAAAGCAAACTCTGATTCTTGGCAGCAGAAAGAATTGAACCTTTTAAAAAGCAGGCTCCCAGTAAGCACAATTAAGTTATTCGACCAAGCGAAGGTTGAATTTAGCCTCTCAAATAAACAACTCTGCCAGCTGCGTCAGTACTGCTCTGGTCCCAAATTCCCACTTCTTTGATCTGGCATGGCAAATTCATGAAGAGGAAAAGGTGAGATTCTGCGTTTATTTCATAGTCTGTCAGACGGAATATAGACTTGAGGCCAGCCTCCCCACTTCCCTGTAATGTGAAGGGGACTCATGCGGAGATCACGGGGAGAATAAAGCATTTGTTCCTAAATGTATTTGGATGTACTGTCACTTTGACCCTCTGCTTCTTACCAGGCCAGTTTTCTTCCTGCCTTTTGCTTTCTGTTCTCCATCTTTCTCTCCTTTCTCCTGTGCCGAGACTCCCGCTTTACACACCTCTGGTGTTATTTCTGCACCCTTTTGCTGGATTAGCTCGTGTGAAAGTGTTCCAGGCTGTGTCTGCGTGACACTTCAGAGGGAGCAGTAAGCAGTGAGATGGTCCCTGTTACTGACCCGTGGTTTCAGGCTGTGTGCAGACTCAGGAATCCCAAGCTGACGTGGCGTACGTGGTTCTGTTGGCTTTGGCTGTTTATTATCTGCTCAAAGGAACAGGGACCTGGGTGACAATGTCCCTCAACATACCCTGCAGCACCAAAAACAGGCAGAGGAGGATGTGCTGCTGTGTTGAACTATCCCGTTCCATAATATTACTGTGATCAGTCTTTATATGTTATTCACAGAAAAAGAATAGCTATGAATAAAACAAGCAGTTCATGCAATTAGTATTTATCCTAATGCTAAATTCTCACTAAATAATTTTCACTGCTTAGCAATGTTAAATCCTCACCTGTAGTATTATATCCAAATATGCGGAAGAATTAAGCAAGGCTGCAAAGGTGTAGGGAGGGTCTTGGTTCTTCCCTGGTTTCCTTCCTCCTCCATGAGCAGCACTCATCTTGGACAAAGAAACTCCAGTTTAAGTTAGAGCATTTTCAGCTAAACTAGGAGAAGGAGAGAGAGAAGCTAGCTAAGAAGATGAAGAAACCAAATCTTTATTCTTAAGTTAATCTTAATAACATTTAGTTAATTTTTTTTGTCTTGCAGTTTTGTTCCATGCCTGTTTCCCAGTAAACACACTCATTTTTCTTAGGCACTATGTAATGGTAAAGCTAGGTCTGAGTGAACCATCATACAGCAAAGCTTTCCACAGAGGAGGGTCTGGCGGGTCTAAGCTCCTGCATACCGGGACACCTTTATACGTGCCCGGTTCCTAAAATGCTCTTTGAGAGGGACAAAAATTCAGCAGAGTATACCTCTGTAAGTTACACAGAACTGCTGTGAGACAGTATGTCAGTGCAGCAGAGGACAAATTGTCACTGAGTACTTCAGAAATCCAAAAATCATTACTATATTTTAAAAATTTATTACTATTCCTTTTTCACCAGACAGGTATCTTAGTCCTTCCATGGCTTTTCCGACAGTCAATAAGGACCATAGGGCACATCCAGAGGGCAGTTCAAAGCATCCACATCAGGTGCTTCGAGCCATCCTGTAGATGATCTGTACTTTATCCTCATTAGTCTTCAGAAATAAATCTTTTCGTTAAAGGGGAGGATTTTCTGTGTCAGCTTTGTGCTGCTCTAAAATAGTGATCGCATCTCTCTCTATAAGGGAGTGCCCCTCATTTAATTTGTCTTTTGCATGTGTAAGAGGAAACCTGAACCAAACAGTCAAACTTCTGCAGAGCAACACTAAAAAATGTAGCTGTGGAATGAGTCTTTTTCTGTAATTCTATTTAAGAATCAACCTAAAGAAACCTTGTCTTTTTTTTTGAGCTTTGTGGTTAAGGTTTTTAAAAATACACCCAATTAAAACTTCTCGCTTTGTATCATTGTAGGATGCACCAAGTTGCACGCAGAAAATAGAATTTACAGTGGCAGCTTCATATTTCAGATCTTTCTTGTTAGAACTTGTTATTATACCTTTTTGCACTTGCTGCCTAGATAAGGAAATGCAAGGATAAAAATCTTGGAATTTATTTTTTTCTTAAATTATATAAAAAGCAGAAGTTTGCCACATATAGGCATCTCTAAGTTTTATTTCAAGGATTCAATGATTGTTTCGTGCAGGATGGAATATAATAGCAGGCCATCCTCTTCTGATGGGACATGGAAATTCATATTTAGTGGCATTAACAGAGCCACTGGTATTTCCATTTGATTTCTGCAGCCCATAAAAAGAAGCCGACCTCGTCCCCTGTTCATCTTCACGGCAGTGTGTTTCTTGTGCTCTGAGTTGCTGAAGTGACCACTACAGGGACGCTTCAAGGGCACATGGTAGAACTGGGGAGAGAAACTGGATCCTTTTTCACTAAGGACAAGAATTAGGTGAGTTTCAGAGAGGAGAGAACTCAGGCAGAAGATCCTTCAGATCCCATGATGAGGTTACTGGACCTCACCAGGAAATTAAGAAGGACTTAGCGAAATACTATGAATAATCAGTCTATCATAGGGGACCTCTCGATGGGAGCATCAGAGCAGTCCTGTGTCCTTGATCTGAAGCATCAACAGCTCACATCTACATATCACCTGTCCAGGAACAGGAGAGGATCTCACATTTAAACAGTGTACAGCCATGAGGGAAATGCAGAAACATGAGTTTTGAACTGTATTTCCAGAATACATATGGTCCACATAAAAGTACTGCAAATTGGATTATGTATGTACTTAAATATTTTGTGTCCAAACATCATTTTATTCCATGTATTTGTCATGGGGATCAATATTACACAGAGAAAAATGTCCGAGGTCTATTGGCTTCTTAGACACAAGGATGCAAAGGTAACAGAGCAAATACGCTGTAATGTTGAGTTGAACATTGTAATTTTCACCTGGTTGAATTTATTTCTAGGTTGTGATTATGGTGGTGATTGTGGCCTAAAATCTGTTAAAAAGCCAGAATGCTCCAGATAGTGGGAAGAAAATCTGCGGTTTCCAGAATGAGTGAAAAATTGTTTTCCAGGAATTAGTGAAGATTGCCATAAAGCTTGCTGTAGTTTATGTAGAAGTTGTTTCTTAATTGCTCATATATAAGATGTGTAGTGGGGCATATAATTCTAACATGTGTTCCAAGAATTCTTGAAAATTTTTGGATGCTAATAAATGTCATAATAAGGAAAAACCCAAGATGATTAATGAAGTAAAATCTTCATGAGTACAACAAAAACAATTAAAAGAGTAGTTTTGGTCTAGTCTTGGAACAGAACAGTCATGCACCTTGGTAGTGCAAATGTTCATGTGAGTTCTTCCTTTTCTTTTAGTTGAGAAAATAACTAGAGAGTAGGTTGAAAAGGGCATCAGTTTCTTTGTGGTCAGTGAATCCTCAAACTGTGGGATTACCAGATGTTTTTGAGGGTTATCATGACTGTGCAGCTGAAATGGGAGTAATCCATTATCTGCATGACCGTTTTCAAAATAGCAACAAAACTTCATTAGGAATATTTGGCAATGCATAAAATGCCAAAATGGAAGTATTTGAACACTGACAGTGTATTCTTGTTTGTATTTGTTAATGCTAATTTTAACCTGGATAGCTATCAGTCTGCTTTTCTGCTTTTTCTGCCTTTTTTTTTTAACCGAGAGGAAGATATGAGAGAGTTAGGTTATCACTTAGTCTTAGGACTGTAGAATCACAGGGTAATGCAGGCGAAGGGGCCTCAGAAGTCCGCTCCTGCTCAAAGCAGGGTCAGGTCTGAAGTCGGAGTGAGTTGTGCAGAGCTTTGTCTAGTCTTGCCTTGAAAACATCCGAGAAGGTAGACTGCACAATCTCTCTGGCAACTTGCTCCACTGCCTGACTGCCCTCAGGGCAAATTTTTTTCCTTAAATCCATTCTGAACCTCTCGTTTCAGGTTATGGCTGTTTCTTGTCCTCATGCCATGAAGAGCTTGCCTCCATCTTCTTGTTAACCTCCCTGTAGGCACTGGCTGGCTGCTGTTAGGTGCCCCCAAAGCTTTTCTAGGCTGAGCAAGACCTGGTCCCTCAGCCTTCCCTTGTAGGGCAAGTGGTCTAGCCCCGACCATTGTGGGGGCCCTCTGCTGAGCTCCCTCCAGTTTGTCCGAGTCTTTCTTGTATCGGACACGGCTAGATGAGGTCTAGTGAGTGCTGAGTGGAGGACTGAGGGAGGATGGTCCCTTCCCTTGATCTTCTGGCTGTGTCCTTGCTCTTAGGGCGCAGGAGGCTGCTGACTGTCCCTCCTGCCAGGGCACATGGCTGGCCCATGCTCAGGTGCCCACCAGGGCCGTTCCTGCAGAGCTGCTTCCCATCCTGGGCTGCAGCAGGGGTGCTTCCTTCCCTGGGGCAGCACTTGGCTTTCCTCCTTGCTGAATTTCCCAAAGTTCTTTTCATCCCATTTCTCCAGCCTGCTTGGGTCTCTCCGAAAGGCAGCTCTGCCCTCCACCATATCAGCTGGCCCCTCACTGTTAGGTGTCATCTGCAGACCTGATGAGCGTGTGCTCCACTGCCTTTTCCAGGGCACTGATAAAAATATTAAGCAGGATAGGTCCCAGGCTAGACCCCTGCAGTACTCCACTTCTTCCTGGCCAGGATCTTGGACTTCGCTATTGCGTGGTCACTACAGCCACGGCTGCCACCCGCTGTCACGTCCCCAGCCAGCTCTCCCTTGTCAGTGAACAGCAGATGCTGGAGAGCATCGCCCTGCTTGGCCCGCCCAGTACCAGTACCAAGAAGTTCTCCCTGATGCCTTCAGAAATCTTGACCGCTCCTGTCCTGTCATGATGCCCTTTCAGCAGCTGTCAGGGAATCTTGAAAGCTGTACAATGAAAATTTTCAACCACTTCTCTTAATCTGTTAATACAGTTCAGAATTTCATTTGTCAGTTTTTAAGACAGGAAAATACTGAGACATGCCCTTTCAAGGAAATTTTCTCTGTAATTCTGTAATAAATCTCCACAGATACGGAGATGTGAATGTTTTGCTGTTCAATATTTGCTTTTGTATGGTAGGTGGTGATTGGCCCCTTGCAATTTTTGTCTTAAGAATTATCAAGGTGGGAATGATGGAAAGCTACTTTCCATGATTGAATGCTACTTCTAGTGCTTCTACAATATGCAAGAAGGTTTTTATGATATGATTATAACAATTATGACATTGTGATGTTGTGTGCACTGAAGTTTATGTCATAAGGTATTCATTTAAGTGCAAGTAATGGCAAAGAATCAACGACGAATCATTTGTCTGTAAATGTAACTTTTCTTTGAAAATGAAAAATGAAAAGGAATTTCATTCAATGATATAAATTAGCTCTGAGGCCTGGCCTTAGATTTTGGTTTCGTTGAATGAAATTGTGTTGGCCAATAATCATTACTGACAGGCTGAAACTTTCTAGAGACCTGGCTATGGATTGTCGGTATGAGGAGCAGAATGCAGGTGGGCTGAGCAGAGCAGGTATGCTGCTTCAGGAAGCTTGTGCCAGCAAGTATTCTGTCTTCAGATCCTAATTCTCTCAATTTTCAAGACCTTGGGGAATAGAATATGTCAATTCCTGCCTCAAATTCAGCAGTGAAACTAATGTTTTCCCTGTGTAAACAGACTTGAATAAATTACAGATACCAACCAAATACTGATTCTGTTAAGGCTGAGTTTCAAATTAATACTAGTTTTCCATGTAAAGAGCTTTATGAATAGATTTAAAAAAAACCCACAAATGTATTAGAGCTGATGACTAACATCTAAAATAATAAACTGAAGTTGCTGATGACTAACATCTAAAATAATAAACTGAAGTTCATGGTGAGGTGATTGTATATTTGAAGATGGCAGAAATATATGTTGGAGAGAAACTGCATGATGCTGGTGTGTTTTGGGTTTGTGTGGCGGGGTAGGTGCTGCAGGGCCGGCTCCTGGGAGAAGCTGCTGGAAGCTGCCCCGGCTCGGAGCCGGCCCCGCCTCTGGCCCAGGCCGAGCCCCTCAGCGACGGCGGTAGCGCCTCTGGGAGAAGAGATTTCCGAAGGGGAACGCCCCGTGAGGGAGTTGGGGGAGTGGGACGTGAGAGGAACCCCTCTGTGGATCCCGAGGTCAGGGAAGGAGGAAGGGGAGGAGGGGATGCCCCTGCAGCCTGCGGGGAGGCGGCAGGCTGTCCCCCCCAGCCCGTGGAGGGGAGCGGAGGCCGCCCAAAATGGCCGCGACTCTGTGGGAAAGCCCGAGCTGGAGCAGTCTGTGACTGAAGGACTGCAGCCCATGGAAAGTACCCGCGCTGGAGCAGTTCATGAAGAACTGCAGCCTGTGGGAAGGACCCACACTGGAGAAGTCTGTGGAGGACTGCCTCCCACGGGAGACACCCCACGGCAGAGCAGGGGCCGAGCGTGGAGTCCTCCTCCCCCTGAGGAGGAAGGAGCGGCAGAGACAAGGGGTGAGGAACCGACCCCAGACCCCGTCCTTGTTCCCCAGGGAGAGAGAACTGGGAGTGGGGCTGGGGTGAGGAGGAGGGGGGCGAGGGGGAAGGTGTTTTTTAAGATTTGGGTTTACTTCCCATTATCCTGTTTTGATTGGATTGGTAGCAGATTACATTGATTTTGTTTCTTCCCCAAGCTGAGCCTGTCTTTTGCCCATGACTGTAAGTGGGGAGTGATCCCTCCCTGTCCTTGTCTCGACCCACGAGCTTTTCTTCACATTTTCTCCTCCCCATCCCAGTGGGCGGAGGAGTGAGCGAGCGGCTTTGTGGTGCTTTGTTGCTGGCTGGGCTTAAACCACGACGCAATCGCATTGCTGTTAAGAATCTCTTAAAACATAATATTATCCATCATTTTTTATTTATAAGAGGTTGTCACCATATTCCCTTGTTAACATCTTAACTCTTAATAGCATACTAAATAATTGTTGGATCCATTGCTGTTGCTAATTTGCCATTTTTTAGTAGGAAGTTGTTATTACTGACTAATAAATGTTTCATGTTTGGAAATTTTTCTTGTTTTGCTGATCTTTTCATTAAGTAAAGTGGCTGCTTAAGGGAGGTTCTGAAGAACATCAGTTTTTCACAGGGTGATTGTTACATTATTGAGTCTTGTTGAGTTAGATAATTAAGGGGTTTTGAGTGTGAGAAAGGCAAGCATTTAAATAGTTTTCAGGATTCTTGGATAAATATGTATATTGCAGAAAAGCAACAGCTCCAATGAAAATTTGAAGAAGGCTTCTAGACCATCATGTTTTGTGAAAGCAATTTGCTTGATTTTGTAAGAACATATTTCGAACAATAGAGTTTTTGTGGAATCTCCTGTTTCACTATAAGCAGAACTTTGTAGATTGCCACAAATGGATCTCTATGTAAGTTGGTAGGGTGCATGCTTAATGTTTCTTTTTCCTGAGTATAAAGGGTGTTTCAGCTTTTGGGCAAAGCTAGTTCTTTTTGAGAGAGAAAAATTCAAGAGACCAAGCTGATGACAAGCCGATCTTGTACATGGCACTTGCTTCATGTGCTAAATTGTTCCTACAGCTTGAGTATTGACTTAATTTGTCCTTCACAAATATGCACTCTCTGTTAATATGTTGTTTACAATGTACTAATGTTCCCACAAAGCCCACTGAAGTAGAGCAAATTGTCCCATTTCATTAGTACAGGATTCTAACTTTGAATAATTTTATTTCATCTCAAATAGCTTTTTAGCTCTGCATCATCAATGTAACCAGTATTTATTGTTTTGTAGAACAAGTTGTTGCTGTTTCCCATTTGTCATCTTTCTGCCTTGCTGACTCACTCTAGCCTTTATTCTGCAGTCTCAAACCATTCACACTCTCCCAAAGGGATTGCAGCTAAATGTAACAATTTGCCTTTATGTTCAGTTTTCATTCTTTTTAGATATCATGTGTGAGTGGAGTCATGCAAAGGAGGTTGGCTCAGGATACCACCTGAATACAACTTCTGTCGTTATGTAGAGAAGAGTAAGCAGCTATTTACTCTGTTCAGGACAGGAGAAAATGGTGTTTCTTATATTATTACATAGCATACAGGAGCCGTGGGCACACTGTTGTTCCAGATGTGTTGTCAGCACGCTCGTAACAGGTAGCGCTGCGCTTTGCGATGAATTCCAGTCTGGTTCTGTGTCTTTGCTCCCTAGGTGATGGTTTATGACATCAGTATATTAATATCCTAATAATATCCTATTAATATCCTTTGGAGGGGTACAAGCTCATCTGATCTATGTGGAGTGTTTCATATGCTTAAAAGAGGAATGTGTTCAGATAAAATGAAGAATTATGAATTTGTTCAGGTGCTGGGCTGAGATGTGTGTGTTCAGGCAGCTTGAGAAGATGTTTTCTGCCTGCTCTGCCCTTGCTGTGTGTATCCGATGGTCCTGTAGGAAATACATGATGAGGATTCTAGGTGTAATGAATATATTTTACCACTAGATGGTATTGTTATATGAGATTAAGTATTTGCTTTGCGAGAGGGGATGCTGAAAGGAAGAGGACCTTTAATGGCTGTTAGTCATGTGGGAAGGTACCAATGGCTGCTTCTAAGCGAAGTGCGGATGGCCCCAGGAATAAGGCTTAGCAGTTAATTAAACCATAACTTCTGATTTTTTTCCCCTGTAACTTGTAGGCTTGTTTGAATAAAGCAAGTCTTTGCAAGTGAGTAACCTCAGTGTGTATGCTGACAAAACACTGGAAAGTGGGGAATGTCTTCAATTGCTGTCATTGTTTTCAACGATATTTTAAATATTGTCGTCTAGTAAGGATTTGATTTTCATTAAACACACACCTGCTTGACAAAGAATATATTTCCAGGAAAGGTATGAGAAGGGAAGATACCTGTATGAGCAGGAACATGAGAAAACACAACTTTTAACCTGTGTGAGGCAGTGATACTAATGTGCTACTCATCTGCCTGTTAATTATAACTTCTTAAAAATCCAAGGGAGGAGGAATGTGTGACATATTCCACCATTTGGCCAAATTATTATGCATCCCATTTCTTAAAGAGACAGATAACAAGAATTACCAGTTGTTAATTGTTTGGGTTCTTAGGATGCTTTGTTCTGTGAAGTACCAAGGAAGTCTGCATGAACTGTTTTATCTCACTGTTGCGTGAAAGGCATTATTCACTTAGCTTGGGTTAAGGAAGCAGTTCTGAACACAGCAAAACAGACTGCTGCCTTCATTTGAAAAACTACATGAAAATGGCAGAACATTTTGTGTTTTTTTATAACAACTTTGCCACTGCCTTACAGCTTTGTTTTCTTTAAAATATTGGGAGAAAGCATTTTATACTTCAGCTGATTTGGAGTTTAAATTGCTTTTTCATGCCAGGCTTTGTTTGGAAATCTGCTGATTTCCTGCTTGAGTCACAGGCAGATGTATTGCGGGATGTCAGTGCTGTGACTGACGTTTGCGTTGTTCCCGTGTTGTTGCTGTGGCTGTGCTACGCTGCTGCAGTCATAGACCAGCCCCTGTTTTCCTGGGAATTGTATGAATCCACAACAAAATAAGGTACCTGCCCGAGGGTTCATATTAGTTCATGTATTTAGAAATAGCTTTCAGTGCAGAAAAGTGGCAGCCAACTGAATATTTTTCAGTCACGCTGAGCCCTCCCAGGGTCCTTCCCAGCCACCAGTGGTTCACACTAATCTTAGGGGAGACACACGTATGGAGCTCGCAGTGTCCTAAGGAGAAGGTGACACATGTACAGAGCTGGCAGTGTCCTAAGGAGAAGGTGACACATGTACAGAGCTCGCAGTGTCCTAAGGAGGAGGTGGAGCTCTTGATGCTCGTTTCTCAGTGATGCTCTTTGTTTTTATTAGACCTGAAGGTGTAGCGTGTTTACACCCTACGCGAAGCTAAAGCCTGGCTTTCCAGAGACCTCCCCGGGTGGGTGGCAGTGGGCTCGGGAGCAGCGGTTAGCTGCGTACAGCTGGTCTGCCCCTCTGGCATGCGGTGCTGCCATGGAGGCTCCCTCCTGTCTGCAGTGAGCATCTGCCGGCGGGTCAGGCAGGCGAGCCTCCGGCGCTTGTCCGTGTCGTGCCAGCTACGCTGATGGGACACGGCAGGCTTCCCCTCTGCACGGCAGCTGGGTCTGATCTTGAGAAGGGCCTCCAGGACGCTCTGAGAGACATAATCACCTCATGTGATACAAGCGAGGTAAAACATGACTTAAGGGACTGGGTTCCCAGCAGGTATAAACCATTCTAGTTCTTATGCCAATGGAAGACCTGGCAGAGGAAATTTGGTATCAAGCTCAGAATAATTACTAGGCTAAGATGACCTGCAGATAGCAAAGTCTCAAACAGAAATGCTGTGTCATGCTATGTTGCCAGCCAACCTGTAACAGAGAAATATATTTCATATAAAAAGTCATCGAGAACATTTTAAAAGAATGTGAAGGCTACTGGGATTGTAAAATGTCATCATACTAATTTCCTGCATCAGTTTCTTCTTGCATTTTTTTCCTTGTATAGTTTTCCATCGATTGGATAGTGCTGCTTCTTTTTCCCTGCATTTTATTTTGCTTCTTGTTTCAGTTAACTTCTTGATGCTGTTTATAAACATTTGAGAGCAGAAGTGAAATCTGCCTTTCTACTGTGTCTTAACAGCTTCTGAGGTTAGCTGGTGTGTGTTTTCTTTAACAGTTTTCTGGCACGAACCCTTGGAAACTGGTGAAGCAGTTTCATTTTCAGTGAGGGAATCTACTATTGGAGATTTTCTCCTACTGTTGATATCAGAGGTAGATTGTAGTTGGGGAGGAATGCCTGATCAAAGTCTGTAGCTATTTATGAATATGTGTTTGTTCTTTAAATGAGTGATTTTTGGATTGACATTTCTTTTATCTTTTAACTTTGTGTCTCTGACAAGAAACAGTAATAGGTAAATTCTAACCACAACAGCAACTAACATAGTGAGTGATTGTACTTGAGATGAATATAATGGTACAATTCAGTTCTACCAAAAGACTTTCAGGAATACAGTTGTTTTAAGTCTATTGCAAAAAAACCCAAACAAAACAAAACCCACCCAGAAAGATTTTCTTTCATTCTTTTCCTCTTCTAAACTAAGTTAGACAAACATAGTTGTACATGGTAAGTGTGAAACCTGTAAAAACATGATCTAAGAACATTTAGCACAGGATTTCTTAATCTGCAGGAAAGTGCAGTGCTTTTACATTAAACAATATTAAACTGGACAATAGTGTAACATGTATGTCCTCAATATTATTTTTAAGAGCTATATCCCAGGCATATGCAGTCCTGGTAATTATGAATTAGATCTTCAGTAACCTGTAGGGAGTTTAACAAGGGCATTAAGGGAAATTTCAGGAATTTCAGTGGCTTGCTGGCTACCCTTATTAATTAAGGCTGGAGAGCACATTGTAACTGAAGAAAAGGAAAGCATATTTTCCTTATTTTCAAATATTTGGTGGCAAATGCTGGAGAAAGTGATCAAGAAGGACAGCAATTTGTTACAAAAGATACTATTTTGTGGATGGGAGAACTCACTTGTAGCCAGTCTGTCCTACAAAGCAGTTAGGACCCTCTTACACAGAGCTGTTGGAGATGCTCAGTGTTGGATTTCTGTTCTACCGCTCTCTGATGGCAGTGCTAAGCTATGCATGTCCAAAATTTAAATTAAAACTATTAGTAATGATTCAACAATCCTTCATCTAAATAATCAGATTGACTGAGAGAAGGACCTCAGATATTGCTTCTGACTTCTAGTTTGATTCAAACCTTGTATTTGCTGTTAGTATTTCATAGCTCTTTTGCTCAGCCTGCCAAAAGGGAAGTTGTATTTTCCTCTAGTGTGTGTGCTCTTCAAGTGCACCATGTATTCACTCTGCAAGTTTAGCTACTGTGTTATTATAATGATAATATCAACAGCTTTGATTTATATTCCTTTAGCAATACTACCTAACTTCTTGTTTGCTTTCTTTACTACAACTAGATACTTGGCTAAAGGCTTTAAAAGATTTTTCTGTAATAACTTCCAATGTCTTTTTATGCTGCAGAATCTTTTTTTTAGGTGATAGTCTGTCAGTTTGGTTTTTTCTTCCAGGGCTTGTCAGTTTGCATTCATCTACATTTGCTTTTGGCAAGACCAGGGTCTTAAATGATAGAAATCTTTTCCTCTTCAATTTCAGTTTCCATATGATATGTTGTGGCTCCTCATCTAATAACACTTACAGACTTTGAAATCTTCCCCTTTAACACTGTTTTTTTGGGTCTTTGAACAGGAGAAAAAGACAAAACAATAAAAGAGAGGAGAAAATAAGGCATTCAAGGACACACCTCTGACTTTTGTAGCATCTTTTTGCTATATTCTTGTTAACCTGTTTGTGTCCAAAATTGGACCAAAATCTTAAAATTGGTATAACCTTCTGGACAAAACCATGCACTTTGTCCACTAGACTATCCGTGTCCTTTGTTGTAAAAAGCACACCTCAGTCAGGTATAATTTTTTGGTCCTAATTCAACATAACATGTAAGTCCCTTCCTAACTGACTAAAATGCTGAAAAGTGCTTAACATTTCTTGAATACTGTGGAGTGAATGGACTTGGTTAAAAGGCTAAACATTTGCCTGGAGGTCCTTCTGGTGCCTCATTTGGAGCCGGTTTAGTTTCCCGGCAGAGACATGCTGTGGCTGCTCCAGGCGCGGGGCACTGGGCTCTCCAGTCCTTGCAAAATCCTCGCCGGGACAGTGCTGCTGTCCCTGTGTGGTGCCCTGCAGCCCTCCTGCTTGTGGGGACACCTGGCCGGCGCCGGGGAAGGGGTCTTCGGCTCCATCAGCCTTGGCACCGGTCCTCGTCAGGCAAAATCTCTTCTGCCAAACAGTGAGATTTTGGGTGTGATATAGCAGGGTGGGAGGCAAAAGCTAATAGGGTAGGGAGCTAGGGTAGGGGCATGGTTGACGGTTGGACTTGATGATCTTAAAGGTCTTTTCCAACCTAAATGAATCTGATTCTAAACACCTCTGATTTTCTGAGGAGATACCAATGCTTGCTTAGGTTCTCTAATGCTTGTTTTGTGGATGCAGCTCTTACTGCCAGAGCCATGCTAAATAGAATTACAAAAAAACCCAGGTTAATTTCTCACTGCTTGGAAATGTCCTCTTTCTTAACACAAGGCGTTAAAATAGTTTGCTGAATGACACGTCCAACATTGAGGGCAAGACAATGATTATCCTTAGTTTCTGGGAAGGTTATCTTAAACACCTGAGAACAAGAATGGGTATAAACTCTGAAAGGTCTCTTGCTGAAAGGTATTTCCACTTGCATCTTTGACAGCTCTTCTGATTTCTGCCCTTTGGCCTCCTTCCAGTTCGGTGGATGTCCTAGTCCCACACCAGGGAAAGCTTTGCACTGTTCCATCAAACTTTTGTCAAATGATTCTCCAGATAAAATGTAACTGACATTTTTTCACGGCCTCTTTTTCACCCTGTCAGAACAGTCAGAGCAGTGATCAAACCATCAAGCCAGTGGTGTGGAAAGACACCATGCTGGTATTTTTGGGGTGGCCTAGAACATCTTTTTTCTAGGGAGACATGTGGAAGGGACATCTAGGGCGCCTGCTTTCTTCCCATCCCTTCCTGGGGAGATGGCAAGGGCACTGAGGGGGGCTGCAAAGGGAGCCTCACGCCTCCAGCACGACCATCACGTGGATGGCCTGTCACCGTTTGGGCCCCTTCTCCACGTTTATCTTCCCCCACCATGCACCTTGTCATTCACTTTAGATCATCTGCCAGATCGCCTCTTGGGGAGAGCTGTTTCCATCAGTCCTCAGTGGGAGGAATGAGCAGAGTGTGGACAGTGCCCAAGGCCACGTTAGTTTTTTCTGATATTGCCAGTTTGTGCTGGGCGTTGGATAGACATTGTCCGTACTGCTTATTGCTCCACTGCCCAGTTCAATCTCCCATTTGTTGCTCTCTGGTGTCACAGGACCACATGGACAGGACTGCAGGGATTGTGGAGGTGGACATGCCACCAAGTCTGTGATGAATTCATTGTTTTGGCTCGTGTCAACATATGGCGTGTTTTCCACTGGATCTGTTCAGCTTGTTTAACCAAACCTGTCTCATTTGTGACTTTCCTTTGTCGTGAAAAGACACCTGCTCCAACTCTTTCTTGCACTTGCAGGACTTAACCTTTATTTTTAAACTAGATTTGAAGATACTGTGGTACATGGTGGAGAGCAAAGGGGAAAAGGTGGTTGATAGCTTTTAAACAAACAAGAGAATCAGAAAGGAAGGTTTTCTCAAGGACTCTTAAGAGTCACGTAATCTGTCCTGGCCCAAGACAGGATTAACTGAACCTAAAGCATCCTGGGCCACATTTGTGCAGCCTGTTTGTTCACCAGCACTCACAGTATTTGGGTTGGCTGTCTTTCCTAGGGCTTCACTAGCCTTTATCACAGAAAATGTTCCTCACGCAACAGAAAGAGGAAGGCAGACAGCAGAGTGGCTTTGGGTAGTTTAGGCTGGAATCTGAAACTTTCAGGCATGAGATGGGTACTGAGTTAGTTGCTTGACTGAAAAATTACCCCCTCAGTGTGAACAGAAGTCCAGAGGAGCACTGGTTGTGGCCATAGTTGAAGCAGCGTGAGAGCTTCTGGGTTGTGGGAGTTGGAAAAACTGGTGGGATTCCCCCGGTGCCTGGGGGGGTCAAGCCGGGGCGAGATGGTCTTCCCCCCCTTGCAGTCCCTGCCGCGCAGCATGGCTCCGCTCCAGCCCGTTCTCCATGGACCTGCCCCACTTTCCCACCAGCCTCCATTTTGGAAAATCAAAATGGTATAGCTGCGTAGTATCACTGTAGTCCTGTCCCTCTATCTCCTCTGCTTTTCTAGGTGTCTTGATGGGGGCCGGGGGCGGGTCCTCTGCCCCAGCAAGGAGGGGATTGCCCAGCTTTCCTTGATGTGCTAGTGGTCTCTGCGTCTCCAAAGAAGTTAGCGGGATAGAAAAATCCTGGGAAATGTGAAACAGATTTATGCAGCACTAAACTGGCGAATTTTGCAGGAAGGGAAGAGCTGGAGGATGAGGGTAAACAAGCTCTTCTCTTGCAGTCTGTGTTGTCAGTAAATTTTTATAGAGTTGAGATTTATTCTAGTGTCAACCTCATGTGGCTGTATATAGTGGGGGCAGGATGCAGTAGCCTGTTTAAATAAAAGCTGTCTGGCAGTGTGTAAAGACACCCTTCTTCTTTTAATCCTTAATGAATGTTTTGTCTCTTCATACTACTCTTGCATTGTTAGACCCTTTCATGCTGTTCTTCATCTGAGTGATCCTGTGCATGTTAATTTTTCATAGAGGGAGAGAGTGGGAGACAAATATTTAGTCAGAACTCCCTTTGTTTGGCAATGTACAGAACAGATGTGTCAGTTAAGAGAGAAAAACATTACAACTACCAGTGCCTTGCTCATTTATTATATATATATTTTTAAGATATGGTCTTTGCTAGTTGATTGATGTTTGTTCCTGAAGGCAGCTAGAGAAAAACCCACCCAGCCATTAGGGTGCTTGGTGTGTTGCTCGGGTACGTGCTGCGGCATACCCCCCCCCCCCCGACAGCCTGGCCCCAAGGCAGCATCAGGGACCGCTGGGGAGGGAGGCAGAGCAAAATGTTTAACGTGGCATCCCGTGGCCACCAAGCAGCGATGTGCGGTTCCTTCTCACCGATCACATGAGGCCAGGCAGGGAGTTTCTGTGAGGTAGCGATTGCAGAAATGATTTCTTATGGAGCGCAGCCCCTCTGCTGGTGTATAAACGCAGGCTGGGTAAAAGGAGGACGCTTAAGAATTAAGGCAAGTCGTACTGCCACAGAGAGCTTTCCTTGTCAAAGCTTACATAGTGCTTGAAATAATACAGACGAAATGCATAAAGCAGCCAGAACTGTCTGACTGGAGAATCTTCAGACACGGAGTGATGTTTGTACATAATTAAGTCAAATCTGCAATGTCAAATGCAACCAGAGATTTTGATACATAATGTACTAAGTAGAAATCTGAGAGTCTGAAGTATTTTCGGTCTAAAGTAGGACTGCATAGTGTAGACATACTTTGTTTCTCAAGACACTTGGAAATTATGGCATTTTTTAAATGTTTATTTCAGATTCTCTGCAGAGAAATGCTGTAACAGAAGGTAATACATACTCAAAGAGGAATTTAGTGAGAAAAATGAAAAACATTGAAAGTAGAAGGGCTTGGTATTTTAGTAAGAAAATCTAAATATATTATACCATCAGAGGAAGGTATGGTTTGCTTAGAAGAGGAAAATATATAATTTAAAAAAAAATACAAAGAGAAAGTAACTTCAAATTAAAATCAGTCTTGTGCAAGGCAGAATTACAAATAGAAAATTGAGAAGAAACATCCTGATCTGTAGAAGTCTGAAAGGAAAGCCATTAGCAAAACTGGCATTACCGTGATCTTTTGAATTAGCTTCAGGCTCGCATAACTTGAATTATCAGACATGATGTTGAGAAGAAAAAATAGCAAATTCTGATTTAACTTGTGTTGGTGCTTTCTCTCAGCCCCACCTCCAGAAAATATCTAGCAGTAGTGTTAGAAGGCATCCTCAGCAAGTGTAACTAATTTGTTTACTCATTTGCATGATCAGAGGATCAGGTCTCATAGTACGTCTGTGTGCAGTGTTTGTGTGCATATATAAAAGAACCATTCCTTTTATATGACATTGATTTTTCTCACAGTTTCATAATGATTACAGCTTTTATTCCTGGCAAAAAAAGACTGCCTTGCAGAGAGTCAGACAGAATAACTGTGTCAAATAAGATTTATTTCAAGGAATATAGATGCAGCTGCCTTTACTCACACAAAAGTAAAGACTTAAGAAGCTTTTACAAACTCCTTTTCCTTGCTTTCTTACCTGGCCAGAGCTCAGAGCCAGCCAAAGACTCTCACTGATTGAAACAGTTGCAGAGGCTAAATGAAGTTTTTAGGTGAACCCTTTAAATTGAAGCTGGCTAGGAGGTTCATGAAGTAATGTGAACTGTCAGTGTGTACATGTGTAGTACATAGGTAACAGTATTTTACGCATTATCACCTCGGAAAAAAACACTGGGAGTTGTGGATGTTTGGGACATTTGTTCAGACGTGTTCTCACGGAGGGTTAGGGCATGCATATGTCTGGATTTTCTCAGCTGTATTCTCTAGAAATCTTGGCACATTTTGAACACTTTATAAATGTGTCTGGGATTTAGGGACACCTGACAACCCTAGCCCAGATGCCCCTGCTCCAGCTGCTGCACATCAGTATTTCATAGTAGTCTCGTCTGGGACTTTGGACATAGAAATGATCTTATTTGGAACCTCTGAAGGTGTGCTGTGTTGTAGCGCCATGCATTGTAAGTTTGACACTTCTGGAAGGTCTTCTGAGCCTGTACCATCCATGTGGTTTATGCATGTACAATGGTTCTGATCCCTCTCAGAAGCCAAATCAAAGGCTTAATGTGTATGTGCTTTACAGTGCACACACATTTCAGCCTGGGAAATTCTGTATACGGAGGTTGATTCTGTCCCCACTGGAGTCCTCAGACATTGTTGTCAACTTTGAGGGTCAGATTCAAGTATCACACTTTTCCCAGATACAAAATGTGTTTTTTTCAGGTTAGTCTGTAATTTAGTGTGGCATGACAGTCCTGCTAGCTGGGCACTCAAGTTAATAATACAGTTTTTCCAAGAAAGTGTATTCAGCATAGTTTGTACATTTATTTCTATAGCTGGATCATTCTTTCTGGTCAGCACCTTTCAGATGCTTGATCCTCTTTTCTATCATAAAACTGATATCTTTTTCTGGTGTTTTCTCACATGATGTAGGTGCTGCCAGCAATAAAAAGCATTATCTTTTCCCTGCTCAGCCTGTCCTAAGTGGCCTACATTTTTCTTGACTTGGAAAGGAAATACGGAAATAAAAGTATAATTCTGTAATGAGTTAATGTGCTGTAGATTCAGTACTATTTTTGCAGAAATTATTCTCACTTCATTAGCTTGCTCTCCCCTTCCACCCATTTTTATAAGAATTATTATGAATCCAGAACTTGATTAGTGCTGCCTTTGTCAATTCAAGTTATTAATGATTAGTTAATTCTCTCAAGGAATCTATTTTTACTGTGGCAGTATTCATTTTAAGCCATTGAATCTCATGTTTAAACATTTTTAGTACTTACTTTTCAATTATGTAGTCACGGTAGAGTAAAAAAACCTTAAATACTTCCTTAAAGGTGACTTGTGAAACAGGAATGATTTATGTCTGATTTTCACAGCTCTAAAAATAGTGCACAATGTTACACACTGTACCTGATGCAACTCATGAGCAAAACAAGAGAGAAATAAGTGGGATTCTAGTCTTAACTTTGAATATCACTTCTGTAGAGGAACAGAAACAAGTAAGTTCTTACTTAAAAAGAAGCTCATTATTTCTTCAGTAGTAGTGGAAGTGCAAAATTATTAAGGTTGATTTTCTTGTTAATAATTTAAGTCTTGTCAACATTTTCTGAGCTCTTCATGGTGTTTGAAGAGACCTTTTCTTCCCAAAATTTGCAGATAAGAGTATCAACCATATGTCTAGAATGACCTGACCTGGTACATAAAAATAACTGTACTGTGCTAAAAATGACTGGAAATTTAAATATGAATCAGTGGGTACAAGATATAGGACAAAGTAAATAGAACAATTGCTGATTGGGTTGTCTTTTTCTTACATCTTTGTGGAACTACAGTTAAGAATAAATAAGTAATGTGTGCTTTCTGGAAGTTTAAGGCTGCCCTATTTGCACTTTGTGTACTGTGCGTGGTTGTTGAGAAGAGAGAAAAAGAGAAGAATAGAGAAGAGCTCCCTGCAGAACGTGTGTGAGAATATGCATGAGGTCTCCAGGGAGTGTTTGTATGGCTGTAGGAACAAACTGTGTAGGCTGGGGAGGGACTAGGACTCGTGCCTGAGGGGAATATTTTCTTACTAAGCCTTTGCATTGCAGTGCAGAAATACCAGCAGTGTCTCATGAGGATACTCTGCAGGTGAGAGCAGTTGGAAGTGTCTTTGCTCAGAGCCCTAGGGTAGCCAGCCCATTAAGAGTAGGTATAGTTGTATGTGAAGTATGTCTGGGATAGTCTGCATAAGACCCACTACTTCTTAGGCAGCCTGACTGAGTAAAGGGTGTGGAGACAGAGCTCATGATGCTTCAGAAGCTGTCCTCCGCCCTTTCTCTGGTGACATTGAAGTCTCATCAGAGCTGAAGGCTCCAAGTACAACTCTTTGGAGTCACTGCTGAAGAATGCAGGGCTCTCAAGCTCCCTCAGTTGGCTCTGTGTCCTTTTTTTTATCTCACACAGACAAATTAAATAAGTAATTAAGTGCCTATTTTTAGTTGCTGACTTGCAGGATCAGATAATGAAAGGTTGCATGTTGTTTTAGGAGGTTGTCTGCTGGTATTGTTAAAAATATTTCATTTCCACATTTTTTTCAGGGCTTCTCATATCTCTTCCACAAGTTACATGCTTACAATTCCACCTTGTAATTTTTCATGAATTAGTACTCAATGTTAAGATTATCCTGCTGGGAAGATTTGTTGGTCTGGTAAAGAGTGGCTTTGTAAGTGTTCTGCAGACATGGAGAGTATCATTACTCAATGGGCTGATAAGCTGCCAATATTTCCTTTCTGTCCATTGCTTGCTGACTGTTGATGTTTTTTGGATATGCCAGCCAAGTTAACAGAATTCCCTTCTCACAACAGTTGAACTACAAGTACTTACATAATCTTCTGCACCTACTCTTCTGCATGTTTTTTTGCTATTCACTTGCAGTGTATCTAGTATGAAATGTTTTGCCGTTCAAAATTTGTTAGCCTCCTAGACTCCCTGTACAAGTAGGACTTTTGGTGGTATATTTGTTGTAGGATAATGGTGATACCCAATATGATTTTAAATTTCTGGGGTTTTATGTAAATCCATTAAATAAAGCTAGACAACCTTAAATTACTTTGTCAATTTTTGACAACATGGCGTTAAAACGACTGGAACTGGGTTGACTGTTTCTGAAGAATGGTTCCATTACTGAACTGGGCTCTGGAGATGAGATATACTGAATGGCAGATTCTTTTTCTTTCTTAATTCATTTCTGTTCCATAGTTAAATAGACTATGTGCTATCTGAATCAATTCAGATTTTCCAAGTATTCCCAATATGCTTTTTATCAATAGCTATGCTCTACAAAGTTATCACTGCTTTTTAACTGCTTCATCACTTTCTTTCTAGTTATTAGTTGGGATAAAGTTGTTCCATGTTCAGGATTTGTCTTGATTCTATCTCCTTTGTAATGGTCTTTGTTTTTTTTTCCCTAGTCATATTTTAAAAATAATTTCTTCTTCCCCTTTCTCAAGGATTAACTTATTTGGTTTTCATTCTCTCTTTTCATTTCTCTTGTGGATATTTCACAACCGTGCATATCATTGTCTATATAAATCACCAGTTCCCATTTTCAGCAAGGTTTCTTTTTATCCTCAAACCTCCAATCAATCTCTCTGAAGCTGAGCTGGCCTTCTTGTTGAGCACTTATAGAGTAAAATCCTGTCCCTATTGAATTCAGTGGGAGTTATGTCATTAATGTCAATGACTTCAATGCTTCACTCACAGTTAACATGCATTAGGTTTTAATTATAATGCCTTTTAGGCACCTCTAGCCTTCTTCCTGCTTCATGGCTTTTAATTACTTCCCAGTGAGCACACTATTTACTCCTCCTAATTCCACTCAGCTTGTTTTTTCAAAGCATAGTTTTTCTCATTGCTTGTCAGTACACAGGAGAAGGATACCTTCAGAACATATAAAGATAGCCAAAAGGGAATTATGGTAAATGTTAAGCACTCCTTTTGCAAATTATTCTGTGAAGGCAAAATGCCTATTAATTTTGATGGGCTTCATGGGAAACATGGACTTCTGCATGCTGCCCAGTGAAGGAATGGAGCCTTACAGAACACGATTATCACATCGCAAACACAGAGTGGTAACCTGTTTGAGAATAAAGAAAGGAAAGAAAAAATTGACTGTGACACACCTTGTGGTCCTAAGATAAGGAACTTCCAAGCTTTTTTGCCCCAGGGAACACACAGTAACAATAATGATTAATAGCAATTGCATATCAAAGTAAGGCAAACTGAATTTGTGGTCAGCTGCTGTTTTATCAGTGTGTTGATGACAATATCATGTTTACCAAAGTACTGTGGCTTTCTGGTATTTATTGGCTTGCTTCTTTTTAACCTTTTGAATACTGGTTAGACAATTTTGCTAACTACATTCATATAAAAATATTACATGTCCGAAGAATTCATGACCCCATAACCTCTATAAATGAAATAAATCTGAATCACTCTATCGTTTGTGAGTTTTCTCATGGCTGGTCTACAGTTCCAAAGTTGCAGATTAATTAAACTGGTGAGAGAAAGAAGATGGTTTTCTATGTTTATCTGTGCGTCTCATGATTGCATGGCTTATTTCTTACAAGGCACAGTCTCTGTCATTTGCTGTGGGTTTGTTTAACACCTTGAATAATAAGACCTGGTCTTACTGGTTTCGGCATTCTCTGACCTCCAGAGCTGCTCCTTCTTTGCTGCATGAGACAATACTCTGTTGGGTCACGATAAGGACAGCAGTAATGGTGCTAAATTTCTTTGAGCAAGATGTTCTACTAAGAAACAGAACTACTGGGAATAGCAGCTCAGTATCATGACCTCTGGCTTTTTGATATGACTTGCAAAATATGACTGTTCAGTAGTATCTGCGAATAAGCTATATGTGCATCTGCAGGCTGCTGAAGGGGAGATCATCATACTGCTCTACGTAAGTGTGTGAGTTTCTTTCCTGGTGGAAGCATGCGAAGTGGAATACCACATTGTCAGTCAAATGCTGAATATGTAAGCCTTAAAGTGTCAGTATGCTTCTTCAGGAATAATGTTAAATAAAAGTACTAAGAGCAGAGGAAAAGATTATGTTGCCTGTAATGTCTAAGCAGAAGTAATGGCATTGACTTGTAGTCAGATAAGTATAGTAGTCCAACAAGGTTATATTCTTTTTAGAGAACTGATCCGTTTCAAAAGGTTTTGTCAGGATCAGTCCCAGAGAACTGAAGGGTTATCTGAAATCAGCATATATTTTCCAGACTTCAGAGTACAGCAAAGTAATTCTTGAGGGAAAGTTTCTTGTGCACTGATGAGAGCAACTGTCCCCTTGTAGAATTATTTTTTCTCCTTGAAGCGTTGCTGGTGACTAGAGTCCCACTGCATGCAGCCATTCCATCCTCATGGGGTGTCCTGTCCCTCTCTTGGCCACCCAGTGGAAGCAGACAAGAAAGCGTTCTGACCATTCAGTCTAAAAATAGGTTTGACAACAAACACCTGAAGATGGCTAGCTTAATAGTGGGCAGGGCAAGAGTGCATTCTCATTTGTTTCTTTCTGTGGCGGGTGCTCCCAAGCTAATTAATTTTTTAACAAAACTAATCCCCCCTTTGTCTTCTTGTCTTTGCAGAATTTAGGTTTTGACATCTTGGGCCATATATCAATCACTTTGCCTCTTAAGTACTAAAATGTCAGCATCAGTATTCTGAGATTTCAGCCTTCTCTTTGATGTCTTTTCTGCGTGGTAACACTAGCTGAGTCCTCTGAGTTGAAGTCATTCTATAGTAACAGCTAGAATTAGGTCATTGCAGAGTTTTTCCATCCTGTTATTTTTTCAGACAAGTCAGTAATATTGTTTCTTTTTTTCCCTAACATTGGTAAAGGTGACTTAGCCCCTTCATCCTTCCCTTCAAAACCTAGGAAAGATAGTCCTGGTTTGCTTGAGGCCTGTTTCCTGGTGCTGAGACTTTGGCAAAGCAGTTTGAACAAAATATCATGGCAAAGAGATGAGGGTTAGTGTTGTGGGAACTGATGGTGCTCTTTCAAAGAGGTCTGAACCTTTTCAGATTACAGAGCATGCTGCTGCTAACAGTAGCTCTTTCCTAGTAGATGTAATAAGTGACACTGGGAGTGGACAGACATTCTTAGCGTAGATACCTCTTTTGGTAACGGTAAGAGGATTTTTCTCACTCAACAGCTTATATTGAGCGGTTGTCTTATCCCTCCCTCTTACATTGTATCTGGATTTTTGGCCATCAGCACAAGAAGAGCAGTCAAGGGAAGCTTGGACTGTGCTGCTGTGACAGGGACCTACTGCTGCTCTGGTTTCCCTTGTGGAAAGCAGATTCTTTTCCATCTTGGTGCCAGTACACAAAATGGGACTAAATCGAAAAAAATCTTGTTTGCTTTGAATGTGATGGTTGTTTCCTAAGTGTTGCTCATCCAGCTCCTCTGTAACAGGCAAGGATGTCTTGTAAAGGAAAAAAAACCCCAACCCACAAAAAGAATCTCAAACCACCAACTCAACAAAACTCCTTTCTGACAGAAAACACTAATGTACTTCCTATGTACTTAGCTATAGCTAGTGCTGGCTGCTTCGGGGAAGCAATTCTGAGGCTTTGGGATTCCTGTGTTTGCCTCTTCTAAGGTCTTTCAGGTATCTGCTGTTGCTGTGTGGTAAGGCAAGCTGCAGATCCACTGTCGGAACCGATGTGCTGGGGTTTGTGGGAAATAGAAGGAGACTTAAAGCCTACGGATGTTGCTCTTTGCTTTCAAGAAGTCATCTCGTCCTCCATCACCAGCTGGTGGGGGCTGTGTTCTGCGTATGGGGGAGCAAGGGGGAGCTTATGGGATGATGATCTGCTTTTCAAAGGCTTTGTATGCACTTTCTAGAATTTAGAGTAACTCACTGCTCTGATTGTTGCCTTCTGGGACCTGAGGACTTCAGAATACTTTCCAACTAATGGATTGGCTAGAAGTCATTCTTAAGAGTAGGAAAAAAATATTTATCTATTGCAAAGAAGGAATTTGTTACACAGAGGTGAGATAGGGCAGGTATAGACCAACTCTGTCATTGAGACTAATCCCTTGGAATTACCGAGGATTATTACAATTATTACAACAGATGTCTTGTTCAGAGGTTCACAGAACAGCTGCCTCATAGGATCTCATGTTTGCAGAACATCTGCCGCACAGATAGTCACATATCACCGACTACAAAGTGATTCCTACTGCTTTGTGACAAATGCCAAGTCAAGACTAAAGTAGTGAAAGGCCAGAAAGAGACAACTACAATGTCACAGTAAAGAAAATAAAAGAGATTGAGGGAGTTGCCCATGTCCTTTGTCTCTGAGATGACAAGGATTTAGCTAGCTACAACTCCTGGATGATCCCAAGAGGCAATCACATTGTCAAAGGTCCAGTGACCCCAGCTGATTCTTCTGGAGGAAAAGTTCAAACTGTTTCTGATGTGAAATCTGAGAGTCATTTGAACTTGCAGTGAGGCGGTAGCATCCATGCTCCTGGATCCTCTCTGTCTTGCTTTTACCTGGGGGTAAACTCCCAGTGCTTCAGGAAAAAAACCCAAAATTAAACTGTCTCTCAAAATGAGTCCAAACTCATACAAGAGTAGGACCCAACTCCCCTGATGTGCAGTGTTTTAACTTCCCACCATCTCTCTGCTAATATAGCATCCATCTGCATTAGTGTGAGCTATCTGTGGTTGAAAGCTGTCAGAATTACCTCACAGCACAATTTCATTTGAGAAATTACTAATATCAGTTCTTTTATACTGTTGTTCCAAGTCTGGATTCTTGTTAGTGAAATGAGAAAAACTTGTTGGTAATGTCAGCACTTTGTTTATTACTTGTTTGCATTTTTTCCTGAAGTTTGTGAAGCTATATGCACTAAATTCTGCTCATAGAAATGTATTTTCAGAAAATGACCTAGAAGAATATTTTGAAGGAAAAAGTCCCATCTAATGCTATTCCTTTGCCTGATGAGCTGGGAAACTACTGCATACATATAATTCTATATACTGCATGTCATTTAACATAATAGTTCGTTCAGTATCCAATTTTTCTTTTGCATGGAAACAAAATAGTATGTTAAAAGAAGTCTGTCCTATTTTATTCATTTAAATACATTGAGGAAGATTTCTTGTAAAGTACACACTGGGGAAGATATTTAAAATTAAAATAGGCAGTTCTGTGGCCAGATGCAGGCCCCTCTGTTAAATTCTGTTCTCTTAGTAAAAATGAATCCTAAATATGTTTTCAAAATCTAGGATTTATTTCTGCCAAGTCAGCAAAAGAAAGTTCCCATGTTGATGGCACAGCAAATGAGATCATGTTCTAGCGAAGTGGCAACGTCTTCCTGTAGTGGATTTAGAAATGACAGCTGTGATGATTAAAATTATAAGGCAAGGGTTTGTTCAGATCCTCAGATGATATTCTGGTATAGGAATAGGAGTTACACTGATGTAAGGCCTCTTGCAAGATCTAGGAATAGCTAAAATTAGTAAAACTAATCAATTATATGTTGGGTTCCTTTTTCAATAAGGGGGGCTAATCAGGTGTTTTGTGTGTGTTTTTTTACAGTGTTTGTAATCTTGTTTCTTGTCATATTAATGCCACTCTGTAGTAGGAAGCAAACATTAGTTGGTGCATAATTTACAGTAGGAAAAGCAGAGGCTTGGGTAGTAAATCAATTTTAACAGAGGATTTTATCTAGAGCTCTTTGTGGGATTTCCCAGTAGCGTATCTTTATGTGGTACGTTTTTACTCTCCTCACAGTGGAAGCCATATTAGAAGTGTCCATAAAGAATTACTTTGGTGTCTTTAGAAGTCTGACCTAAGTGCATGAGGCAGTGCGCAGAAGCTTTAAACAAAAAGGCAGTTAATACAAAATTCAGAAGGGCCTCACCATTGTCCAGTTCCAGGTGGCTAAGTCACACACCTCAGTGATTTTGTGGTCCCCAAAGACACCATGTTGCCTAGTATATTAAATTCTTTAGGACAACGTTTTCTCCCAGATTTTTAGGAAGGACCTGGGATTTTCCTTGTCTTTCCCTCTTAAAGCGTGATTCTACAACTAACCCATCAGTCACGTTGTCAATGCTTGTGTAGGAATGAAGGCCGCGGGTGCCGCTGTTGTATTTATCGACAGGAGACAGAAATGCTTTTGGTTTCCTGCCATTGTGACAGGTCCCAGAACCTGATACCCCTGGGGCCGCAGTGGGCGGCTGGGCACGGACCAGCCCTGTGCCCCGGCGGCAGGGACAGCCGGGCAGGGGAACGCGTTGCCTGGAGAGGCTGTGCAGTCCCCATCCTTGGCGGTCTTCAGGACCTGAGTGAATAAAGCCGTGGCCAATGTGGTGTGACTTCACGCCTGACCCTGCTTTGTGCAAGAGGCAGAGCTAGAGATTTCCTGAGGTCCCTTCAAGCCTGTGTCCTCGGAGCTGGAGGTGGAGATACACACAGTCCTTACCTGGACATAAGCATCTTTTTCATCCTTTCCAGGACTAAAAATTGTACCAGTCACTTATGTTAAAACGCAGTCAGGTGTGTTGTTGGTGCCATTTTATGTCACCTTTTGTTGTTAAGACACTTGCCTAAGAGTGGGGGACTTTATTTCACATCAGTGGTCTCCTCAGGCTGAGGAGGTTCAAAGTCACATCTCCATCTTCTCAAGAGACTACCCGTAACCTCCAGGTCGCAGTTTGCATGTGCCATACACCTTCTCTCTCCTTGAAGCAGTGTTACTGCGTAGCTGAGAATGCAAAATCCAGGGGTCGGAGAGAGAAGTGGCAAGGGCAGGTGAGATTTGCAGGTGAGTTAACACCACAGGAACTGTCTGTCTGGGTTTGGTCCTGGATTCCAGGCTGTTTGTCTCTTTTAGCTGGTAGCCATTTATTTCCGCATACATGAGCCTTCATGGAAGAGAAATCCACATCTTCTAATTCACGTAAATGTCTTAATTGCTCAGGCAAGGAAATATGCTTGCTTGTTCACTCTCTTCTTCCCCTCTGCTCTTTCCAATCCACATCAATGTTGCACTCCTTACTGTACAGCTGGAGCAAAAGGGATGGAGTATGTCCTTTGCATAATTCCCTCCAATGCCACAAAAAATCCATGCTCTGAGGGCAAGAGCCTTGTCCCTGAAAGATGGGAATACGTTTGTATTTTCTCAGGCTGCAGAAGCCTCTGAACCCATCCACTTCTTGCTGATACCTCCAACTATGAGGCAATATGAGTCTTTTCCCACTCAAACTGCATTTTTTGGATAAAAATCGTTATGGCTCTGTTGCTCTGGCAAGTTTACTGTGTATTAGATGTGCTATAGACACTTCCCAGACCACACCTCTGATAGGAACATGAATGCTGTCTTTATGGAAGCCCTGCTCCTATCTTGCAACTTTCATTCCAATTATGAATTTTATGTTCTGAATTATTTATGGTGATCAATAGAGACTAATGGTCACATTTTCATTAAGTATTGCTCAGTTTGATCAGGAAGGACCCTCTCCTAGAGAATAGGCAACATTCTTAATGTCTTCAGCAAAGGTAATCTTCACTCTCAGTGAAGACACTGAAAGGCAGCAAGTGGTTTATCTGTGTTTTCAGTTGTCAAACACTGCTCATGGCTTCAGCCCCTGAGAAATCCATGGGCTGTTTGGTTTTCCTTGGGGAACAGAATGTCACCATTTACTGAAAAGAAGTACAAGGTTGAAATAGTTTCATTAGAGGGTGTTAAATTTTATAGTTCCTTCATCAAATGTGTCAGATTAATAGGAAGAAAGTGTTTTAAATGGTTGACTTTAATTAGAAGAATGGAGAAGTCTGCCAACAACAATAATCCATTTTTTGTGACCAAGTGTTTAAGTCATTTAGAAGTTATTCCATTTATTCTTAATTATGTTCTCATTTATTGAAGTTTAATCTATTTGGAAAAATACCAGTCCTAATGGTATGCTTCACAGAGCACAAATTACGTTGCAGAATATTTAAAATAATTCTTTATTTTCTAGTCTCTCCCTTTTGCTATTACATTCTGTAATGCTTTTGGCATTGTTTGATACATCTGATCACAAAGTGTCGTATTGCTCTTCTTAGATTTACCATTTGGTAAGTATTTGCTTGGGTTACAAATGCTCCTTTTTACAGTGTCTGTATCATTGCCAAGCTGAGACCTTGATCAGCAGTAAAGATACATAGATGCTGATTAATGCTTTTGTCATCTCAAGGGCTGATTACTGTAATTCACTCTTTTAGGGACTTTCAGCCCACGCTGTTAGGAAATTGCAACTGACACATTATGCTGCCATGAGGATTCTCTTCAAAATGAGATTATTTGAATGTATTACACTGATTATTGAATTAAAAAAAATCAGAATTTGTTAGTAGAAAAATTTCATATTAATTATTACATGTATTTGGGGGATCTTGGAGCATTACTATTATGAGCCTATCACGTGAGTAATCACTTTGCTGTTCTGATCTTTCCTATAGATCATCCAATTTACTGAGCTGTCCTGATGAAGTCTGTTAAGATTTGTACATCATCAAGAGAGTAAATTACCTATTGATATTCTCTAAGCTGAATTTGTGTTGGTTTTCATCAACGTGGAAATGCTTTGTATTTACTTGAACATCTGAATTGCAGGTTTTCCTGTGCCTGTTTTCAATTTGCAAGTGTATAATTATAGGCTTGGATGAGTCTTCTTGAAAGCTAATTAATCACAGATATTGAAATTCACCAAATGACAGTCCAGATTCGATGATAGTTTTGAATATTAAAATTTCATAGAAGACATAAAAAGTGTTACTTTTACAATTTTTCTCCAGCTAGTTTAAATTTTGACAGGAAAAAAGAGAAATAATTCTTTCTCAGCAAATCTCTTTTTCAATGTTACATAGGTGAGAAAAATCCTGTTTTTTAGCTGTCCTAAGCAGAATAATCAGAGTGGCTTTAGCAACATGAGTAATAGCGCTAACCTGTTTATGTATGCCAGTCAGCAGTGTCTAATTAGCAACCTTATGTTAGTGAAGTCTTTTTCCCTCCAAGAGGAAGCCTGAACCTCTAAAAAGTCATTTTAAAAGGTCAGTTTCAAAGGAAAAGCACATTATGCTTTATATTACAATGACTAAATGAAAGCTTTCCATTCTAACAGATCCTCGTGTACCTATTTTTTGGTCGCTTAAAAAAATAAAGGTCTACAGCAGCACACAGACCTTGGGAAAGCTCAAAAAATCCACTCTGGTGGATCCAATGGATCAAATATAGTTCTGACAATTTAGATTTTAGCCTGGGCTGTATAGCATTTCACTTCAGTCCACTGTGCCTAAAGAAAGCATCTTCCAATGCATTCTCTTGCTTTTTGAAACAAATTGTGTCATATTCTTGAACAAAGAGAATATACAGGCAGATGGGTTCCAGAACTTGCGAGCTGAAACCTGGTTTATACTGAATAACTATTACCCAGCCTTTTTTTCACCTGCCCCAGATAGTGTGAGGTGAGGAACCAACAGAAAATGGTGGCCGTTTATCAAGTCTGTTGCCTGTTGAAGAGAAATACATTATTTGCACTGTAATGGAGAAGGAAGAGAAATGTGGGAGCCAGGTTTGTCTTTGAGAATGAGACTCAGAGAAAGGGCACCGGCTCAGAGCCCCGCTCGGAAGAGGAGGTGTTGGTGTACAGATTTCTCCTCCAGCTTAAAGCTCTGAGACAAGTTAAAGGATTTTCTACATGAGACGATAAAGTGGCCAAGAAGGAGTCTAGAATATTTCCTTTTTGTAACCTGGTTTCCAGCCTTGTAATTAAAAGGTTGAATTGTCTTCTTAAAATAAACACAGTGTATTTTGTAAAGCACTGTAAGAGTCTCAGCTGGGCTGATAGATGGGATATATGCTCTCTGCGGGGGTAAGTAATGTAAGTAAAGCAGACCATGTAGGCATTTTCATCCGTGTAGGTGTATGCGAGCACCTTGTGAGCTGCAGGGAGCTCGGAGCCTGGATGCGTCCCCTTGCTGAGCCCCGAGGGGGTGCGGGCTGGGTTAGCTGCGCTGGCTGCGGGGCAGAGCCAGCCCCTGCCCCTGCTTGTCCTCCGGCAGCAGAGGGACCAACCCTGAACCGCCGCGGTGAGGAAGATAGGATAACTTACTTCAAACCAGATAATCCTCCAAACACAATAGAAGGATTTTCTGCTCTTTTATCAGACTTATTTAAAATTTACTACAGGAAGTAAAAATGCTCCTTGGGGGGCCCTTTGACTGGGTGGTTGGTGCTTCAATGCTTGCCTGTATTTATCTTTTTGGGCTGTAAATTCTTTAGGGTGGAGATCGTATTAATTTACATTTAGTTGAGTGCTGTGTGCTTTTCCTGGAGTTTATGATATTTGCAAGAAGTCACATCTTCACTAGGGAAAGCTCCTGTTTTTCAGCCAAGTTAATGAGGAGCTCTGCCTATATAAAAGCTGTGGGATTTGAGCTGAGGACATCATGTTTTGGCAAACATCAAGATTTATTATCATGGATTTAGAATATGAATTATTGATCTCAGATCCACCTTGGTCGTTATCTGTTTTGGGAAGTTAGTGCCTTTTAATGTGTTTGTTTTATTGTTTTCTAATTTAACAGCATTCCTGAAAACATCAGAGTTGAAATAAACAAGTTTCCACATCCCAACATGTTGAAAAAACTGTCTTTTTTTCATTTTAACAATTTTAGAAGGGCAGGATTAAAAATGGAAAGAGTTTCTGCATTATAAAGTTATTTAGCTTTACATTATAAACTGGGAAAGCAACATTCTCAAGTCCTCGGTAAACCTGAGTAAACCTCAAAACATTTATGTTGCTGAAATCTTTTAATATTCTACCAAAATTCTGGAAAAAGTTTATCTTATACCAAATGCCTGACATAGTTCTATCTGTTACAAAATATTTCTTAATGTTCTTCATTTATTCTGTAAATGTAATCTAAGAAAAGGTAGCTTTTTAGCTCAGGTACTGTGGTAATGTTATGTGAGCAAGTTTTGGGTTTTTTCCCACATGAAAAGCTTAGATACTAAAAGAGTATGATCCATTCAAAGTTAAAATAAATTGCTGTACAGATACATACAGGGTAATCATTGTAGAACTAGTTGAAACTTGTCTCCTTAAACAGACAGTTTGAAGGTCTGTTCAAATAAACTCTTCTTTGAGGTCATATTTCTCACTACTGGCTGACTTGCTAAGCTGCTTAATCTCTGCTTCACTTCATTAGACAGCAGTGTGTGTTTCCAGTGACAAAAGCTGTAGGCTTGACTCCTGCTGACAGTCACCATGTATCGGTATGTGCCATTGTCGCTCCTTATGTCAGTGAATGCAGCAGCGGGAGCAAGAGCAGGGGATTGTGGCCATTAACTTTTCTTCAGCATGTCCAACTTTTTCCTGTTTAATCTTGGTAGAACTTCTATATTGCGGTTTATAGCATTGAATTAAGGAGATAGGACTTTGCTCTGATGTACTGAACCTCACTACTCTGAATATTGGAAAAAATAGGTAGGGAATTATAATGACAGAAGCGGTATGCTTGCAGCTGTGTAACTGAAATCAAATTCCTCTTCGGCTTACACAGCATCAGTGGTGCTGAGAAGTCAGTTTTGTACTGATAAAGGTGATGTTTCCCAATGGGGAAAAGAGGTAGTGTAGTAGATAATGTGCAGCTGCCCCTTTTTATGGAGATCCCAGTTTGGGAGGGCTGGCTCCCTAAGCTGAGGGAGCAAGTGTGGCCCAAATTTTACTTTTCCACAGTTCTCTGTCTCACTAAAAGGTTCTTCTTCCATCCTGTGAATGTAGAATAATTTTTGTGTAGTCCTTGGTGCCTTTGTAGATCTGACAGGAGTCTGTTGTGTTTCATTCAATGTTGAGATTAATTTAGAATATATTCAGACATGTAAAAAGGTATAGCGAGCAGCAGTGGGCTTCTTAAACAGCATCTCAGAGCATGTTATATGAGACTGACAATATTCAGATATTAGTTCTAATATAAGAGACCACGTTTTAGTCTAAAATCATACTTTTTAATCCTTGTGAAAAAGCAAGTCACCTCTTGGGGACTGGCAAAAGCAGACCAACTGGATCCTCCCTTGTTGCAGTGCAGTAGAGTTGGAACAGCACTCTTCAGCAAAGGGATCTCATGTTTTCCAGTTCAGTTGAAGCTGTTGAATTTCAGGGTATGCAGGGTAGTCTAGCTGCTTTTGCAGGTATATGAAAGGCGCAACAGCAGAGGAGCAGTCCCTGTTTCTGTTGCGGGATCATTTTACTATTTATTTAGTCTTGGATTTGGGCTAACAGGGCTGTTCTTGTGCTATTCTGTTTTTTACAATACTATATTTTAATTGATATAAAGGTATCTTATTATATAGTTAATGTAGTTAGAGTTACCGTGTTTTTCTAATGGTCTGCAAATAATCCTATATTAAGTAAATACAGCTTTGAAATATCTTCAAAGTTACTTATACATAACAAAATTGTCACTTCATTGCGATAGAAGTATGAAATAAAAGCTACTAAAGTGTTTAAGAACTTTGTAGTGGTTTCTAATATGCCATATGCTAAACAATCATTTGGATCTTGGTGTCCTTGAAGTAATACTTCTTGCATCCATCATTTTTATGCACCAGGATTTGTAGTTAAACCATGGCAGCCTCAGAGCTATGAATATCATTGGGCACTATAGTTGAGGCAATGGGGTTAGGAAGCTTGGAATTTTTAATGGAGTTTTATTTTTTTCTTAGTAAAAAAAAAGGCATTGACATATGTGAATAGGGTTGTGATTATGAGCCATTAAATGAAAATGCATATAAAATGTTCATACTGTTAAAGTTCCAGTGCTACAGGGTAAGCCCTGGGTAACATGGCTCTTTCCTAGGAGCAGCTCTCCAGAAATTTCTCACATTCCTTTTCTAAGATGATCCTGGTACTGTCAGACCTGTCTTTATCCATTTTTAAAGCTTGTTTTAGAAGTTGTAGGCATGGGTATCTCTGGGAGTGTTCTTGGAGGAAAAATAAGCTAATATTTTGGGTTGTAGATCAGACAGAACATCAAAACATGCTGTTCAGTTTTCTTTCTTGAAAAGACATTCTTAAATATTTGTGTCTCTGTTTATTTGTCTTGAATAAAGCACTTCCAGAAAACATGGGGGTTAATTCTTTTATCAGTTATCTTGGATACCCTAGCACTCTATTTTGTAAAATAAATACTAATAAAAAGTGACTAGTATAGTAAGACTTCTGACTGTTCAGTAATCCCTTGATTAGTCATATGACAGCTATCAAACCTGCGATGTGGAAAACATTGGGAAGTCAAAGTGACATCAGGCTTCTGAGTTGGCCCATTATCAGCAACTGTACAGTAATTCATGATGTTTCTATAAATACCTTAAAAACGAATGAAGACAATCAAGAGAAACAGGTTTTAAATGGATCAATGTAACATACTGCTCTTTGAGTGGAGGACAAATCCAAGACAAGACAGGTTAAGTCTTACTACTAACTTAGTATGACTTTGGTTCAAACCTGCTGGGGGCTCTGAAGTTGTTCCTGTAGAAGTCACTCTGAAGCTTTTCATTGACTTTCCTGGGATCAGCAGCATATTTAGACTTTACTTTGTTTTGAAATATTTTTGGGTTCACAAATATAACTGCTGTATAATTCTTAAATCTTACATCATTAAATATCTGTCTATAGATACAGTCTATAGATCTAATGATTATAAAAGCTCTGCTATCAAAAATAAAAGCTCTTCAGAATATTTGGTGGGAGGAGTCCATTAAAATTATTATCTTCTAAATACTTACTACAGTTTGACTCTGTGAAGCAAGTGACTATAAGCCAACAGATAAAATAAGATTTCAAAGCATATGCTAAAAATATAAACAAACAAGGTACATGCATAGTATGAGAAAATTTCAGGATTGCTTTATTTATTTGTGACTGTATTTTCTAAGGAACTCATGTACCACTCATTTGCAAAACTGAACCCTATGGTTGGAGTCTTAACTTTGCTTGTATCCCATGAAATCCTTCATTTGCATCATCTCTCTGTGTGAGTATGGGGCTCACATGGAGGAACAAACGACCTGTTAGTAGAGTTGACATCTGAGCAGGGGATGTAAGAACAGTTACATTTTTTTAAAGGTGCAATTTCTCATACCCAATGGTTAGCTTATACTTAGCTTCCTTGTATAGAATAATAATCATGTTTCAAATACAGTTCTGACTGATCTTTAGTAAATAACAGTTTCTTAACACTTCTTTCAGCACACTCCAATCTTTGGCCAAATATATCTTATGTTAAGACAATGCATTTGAGCCTGTATGAGAGACAGAAAGAGAAATAAGCCATTTCTGTAGCCCGGGTAATCATCTGGCACAGCACATCTCAGTGAATGTTCAAGAGATTGCAATAAGTTCTTGTTATGATTTTTAATTTGTTGTTATTTACTTCACAGCAGTCAAAAGTATGATGATAGGCATTTTGCACAACAAGGTCCCTGCTTTGGCAAAATAAGCTAAAATTATACCATAAGGTAGCTGCAGAGTGTCGTAAGGATGAGGGGAAGAAATGCTGAATGAAATGACAGTAAGTTGATTTTTGTGATGAGGTAGTCTCTTCTGGAGTAGAGAGCATAAGATTTTCTTTGGCTGAAGCACTTGACTGGAACTCAGGACTCAAGCCCAAATCCCCCAAATCAATGAATTTATTGTACAGTGCTTAATGTAGGAAAACAGGACATGAGGGGGGCAGCTGGATCATCAGGCAAGCTCCATAGTACAGCATCCTTCCTGTGCATTGATTCATCTCAAGGGAGATGCCTACCTTCCCTGTTCTTTGACTCCTCACTTGTAAAACAGGATTAACATTTTCCTTCCTTATAAGAGGAAGGGATGTGGGAGGATACTGTTATTAATTACAGCATTATGCTGAACAGAAGAATGATGAAAGCCAGACCAATAAGCAAATTGGTAAGACCTGTTAATAAAAGCTAAGTTCAAACAATTCAAACACGTATGTCTGACTGTCATAGTTGTACTCTCTGTGCCTTTTACTGAACTACTGGATTTGGGTGGTATTTTAAAACCCATCCATGAGTTTTGCTGTGTATTGAGAATATGAGAACAGCTGTACTGGGTCAATCCAGCCTGGGCTTCCTCAGTGGATGGAGACCTGCAGAACAGCAGAGAACAGGACAGGCTTTCAGAGGTCCCGCCTGGTGGTTATACCCTTGCAGCACTCTGCATTTAGGGACTTCTTGAATCACAGGTTGCATCTTTGTGTTTAATAGACTGTGATGGTTTTCTTGCATGAGTTCATCTAACTGAACCCATATAAAATTTAGATACCTACATATCCTGTGACAGTGATTTCCATAACTGTATGCTCTGTCCAAACATTGCTATTTGTATTTGTTTTTGTCTTATTTCATCTGATACTTCTTAATTAGCATTTAGTATTTATTATGAAAAAAAATGGATGATAATTCCCTATTAGCTTTTCCATGCCACTGCAAGCCCATCATTCTTATATTTTAACTGTTATTTTTCATAAAATCATGCATTTAATTCCCACTTTCACTGGAGAGAAGGGAGTGTTCAGGAATTGTGGAAGACTGTCCTGTTAAGCTGCATAGCTTTTTGACACAACAGAGGAAAAATGCAGTTTTAATATTTCAGTAGCTGAAAGGAGATAGTTCAAAGATTGTAGGCAAACAATGATGAGAATGTGTTGACAGTGCATGAAATCTGTGATGTGGATTGCTTTATAAAATAAAATGATTTTTCAGGGATGCAAAGGTGGCTGTTAAAACTCGGGTTGTAAGCCCTCAGGAGAAAAAAAATCATCCTTTTGGTTTTAGCTTAGCTCCCCAGCTGAAAGAGTGATGGATGATTTTTGATAAACATCTTGTAGTGCAAAGAACCATAGCAGAGGCTATCTTGGTGCTGGTAATCTGTACCGTTTTTTTCTGATTCTTTATTCACTCTTTGTAAGAAATTAAAATAGATTGATAGAAGGGGTTTTTTTTAGAAGAAAAGAGTAGGATTCATGAAACAGGACTGACAAAACTGATATTTACACGCTTGTGTAATATATGTCAAAGAAGAATAGAGTATTACAACCTTTTTCGGTGTCCTGCTAAAGAGTTAATGGTTATCTGTAGAGTGAGAACCCCGGTGGAAGCAATGGACTTCTTGTTATGCACACCCGAGGCACAAATAAGGAATTAAAGTGTTCGGTTTGATTCCATCTCACAGACCCAGTTCTGCACAGGTTGTGTTGTACCGTGTGCTGTAGGAACACGAGAAAGCACTCTGCCTTGGAGAAGTTGAGGCCAAATCTTCTGCAGTGCATGAGAGAGGAACAGAGGCGCTGAAATCTGTCCGCTGCTGGCTGAAGCCCTGGACGAGGTCTTCCAGCACTGCGGAGACAGGGACCCGTGAGAAACCTGCCTGCGAGGCTGTGGGGGGACAGTTCTGTTGCTTTGTGCTTTCTCAGCTACTTAGAAAGACAGCAACAATGTGCTTTATCATAATGAGCAACTCAGTTCTGTAAATACTCTCCTCAAAAGTCCTCCCATTGCTTGGCTGGGGGTCGTGGTAAAGAGGGAATTAAGGAAACCCCCATCGCAATCAAATTGCTTCTGGCATTTAACAGTTGATGGATGTTTGTGCTTCCTTTCATAGACAGAGTCAAGTGCTCAAATAATGAGCTCTTCTTTGCTAAAATAAATAGGCCAGATACTTGAAAGTGCTTTTATGAAAAACAAATACTTGTTATTAAAATAGCTGGGAGATGGTTGCAGTCTTTGACTTGAGCTTATATTTAGGGCTGAGTTCCCTAGGTGGAGAACTAAGCTGAATGACTTTCTAATCCTCTGGGAACACCTCTGGAAAAATAAAGGTAAGGTGTGGGGTTGGACTGATCTCCTTAGAGAAGCTGATATTCTGTACGGACCTTGTGAGAAGCCTCCTTGAAATATGGTCAGACACAAGACCTTACGGTGTAGCAGCCAACAGAATCGTCCCCCAACACCTCCAACTCCAAACAGGAGATAACTGCCCTGGTGTCGTGGTTTAACCCCAGCCAGCAACTAAGCACCACGCAGCCGCTCACTCACTCCCCCCCACCCAGTGGGATGGGGGAGAAAATCGGGGAAAAAAAAGTAAAACTCTTGGGTTGAGATAAGAACAGTTTAATAGAACAGAAAAGAAGAAATTAATAATGATAATGATAACTAATAAAATGACAACAGTAGTAATAAAAGGATTGGAATGTACAAATGATGCGCAGGGCAATTGCTCACCACCCACCGACCGACACCCAGCTAGACCCCAAGCGGTGATTCCCCGCCCCCACTTGCCAGTTCCTATACTGGATGGGACGTCCCATGGTATGGAATACACTGTTGGCCAGTTTGGGTCAGGTGCCCTGGTTGTGTCCTGTGCCAACTTCTTGTGCCCCTCCAGCTTTCTCGCTGGCTGGGCATGAGAAGCTGCAAAATCCTTGACTATAGTCTAAACACTACTGAGCAACAACTGAAAACATCAGTTGTGTTATCAACATTCTTCACATGCTGAACTCAAAACATAGCACTGTACCAGCTACTAGGAAGACAGTTAACTCTATCCCAGCTGAAACCAGGACACCTGGAAAGGATCATAAGTGTTAATAAAGTGCTCTGGAAGGCATAGCACTGGTTTTGTTATGCTTACAAGTAGGCACCCATCAGGAGTGTGTCAGAATGGTACTGCAAGCATAAGTGTGATATTTGAATGACAGTCTCTTTGAAGTAGTAGCAGCAGTCAGTCCTGCGAAAGTCACTGTAAATCTCCAGAATTTAATGCACGAAGATGCCATTTCCATTAGATATCCACTATTTTGTTAGCGCCTGCCTGTTTTTCCATCCCCACATGTTGCCCAGCATGATGGCTGATGAAAACGGTGAGAAATTTTTGTACAGTGTCGTGCATAGACAAGCTCTAAACCAGGTATCTTGCTCAATATGATGTCCTTGTTCACGTGAGTTCTTTAAACAATGCTAGCCCTTCAGCAAACATCTCAGAACAAACACAAATACTACAGGGAACTCAGCTCCTGATGTTTCTAATGATAAAAACAAGCACATAAAACATTTTTACCTCTTGGAGATTTGCTTTGCAGCAGACTCAATTTGCCACTGTAAATGAGTTTGATTTTCTTTTCCTGATTTCTCAATATTTACAAATCTACTTCACAATGCATCACATTCGTATTTTAACTTAATTGGAAGATTATATATTAATGGTACTTACATGATCCCCCATTGTTAACATGGTATCTGAGTGTTTCAAAATTTTACTTTATACTGTAAGATGATTATTTATCTTACTATGCCTTCCAGTTTTATGGATGCAGTCTCCATGTAAGAAGACTGACTGGCTTCCCTAAGGTCCTGTAGGAAACTTACAGTAGTTTAGAAAATGGAGGCAGATTCTTCTAAATTTGCCCAACCATTGAACTATCTTTTCTTTCGGTCTGAAATGTTTGTTGCTTAGGACAAAGGAAACTGAAATGACATAGCTGTTACTGAAATTAACTTACTGTGCTGTACTGAAATTAACTTACAGGGAAGGATTCATAACATGGGACTCAAATTATTTCTGTATCTCTTGTTCACAAAGATGCAAATATTCTTGCTTTAGATAAAAGACTACTGAGATACAAACCCAGAACGGTTTCTTTTCAAGCATGCAAACAAACATCAGGCGTCCAGTACCTCTGAAAATGCTTGAATAGCGAACACTTAATTATCTGAAGGAAAAGGACATTTCACAAGGTGAGAACCCAAGTGACTGAAACTTGCAAAATCTCTTGCTGAAGAGGTACTGAGCGATCTTTGGATAGAGGAGATAGGAATTCTTTGAAAGATCTGGATTTCTATGAAAATTAGTGATTATAAGGGGGTAATGTCCTTGATATACTTTCACTGCAAAGATGGAGAGGTTGGCAAAAGTGTGTGTGCAAGTATGTGTGACAGAGAAAGAGACAGATTGTTAGGTGCAGCAGTACGCTTAATTAAAACATTGCAGCTGTTCCATTATTATTTCACCTTCAGATATGACTGTATTATATAATACCTGTTTAAAGGAAGCTTATGGCTCTTAGGATCAGAGTGTCACAGATAATTCAGGTTGGAAGGGACCGTAGGAGGTCAGCCAGTCCCTCCCCAGCCTGGGGTGCTGCAAGGGTTCTTCCTTCCCAGGGGCAGTGCTTTGCATTTCTCCTCATTGAATTGCATGAAAGTCCTTGAAGCTCCTGTCAGCCCATTTCTGCAGCCCGCCTGGGTCTCCCTGAATGGCAGGCCTACCTTCCAGCATATCAGCTGGCCCCTGTAGCTTGGTGCCATCTGCAGACTTGAAAAGAGTGCACTCCATTACCTCCTCCAGGTCACTAATAAAGATGCTAAACAGGACGGGTCCAAGGATAGACCCCTGTAACTCCACTTCTTACTGGCCTCCAGGTAGCGTATGACCCATTAACCAGCACTCTCAGAGCCCTGTCATCTCAGCAATTTTTTACCCATCTGGTTGTCCACCCCTCCAGATTGTAATGTCCTATCATTTATAAAGAAGTACTGTGGGAGGCAGCGTTAAAAGCCTTCCTAAAGTTAAGGTAAATGACATCCACTGCTCTCCCAGTGTACATACGCACTCATTTTCGTCTTCATTCTTTATGAAACTTTAATCAGAAAAGAAAACTATGACGGAGTTAGTATGCACATCTGGACAGAGGGAGGACAGAAGCAGTGAGGACATAGCAATGGGCAGCTCCTTTTGCCAACAGACCAGCTGGTTCTGTTGCCTGGCTGTTTCAGTTCACCTGGAGAAGCCACGTGTGGGTAAAACCACTTAGCACTTACATATATGGTTAACAGTTGTGCGGACATTAAACAAAAGCTTAAGGCTTGTGCAAACATTAACTCATCCTTCTACTCAATCTTGTTGGCTTCCTGAAGACAATACAATGGCCACAGAATATAATGTTCAGCGCATGTATGCGCAGAAGACCCAGTAGTAGCTATACAACTTTGTTAAGTTGTGTATCAGGCTACAACACTACTGGAGTTGTGGTAGAGTAGAGATAACCCATGGTCAGAGAACTGATTAGCTGCAACACTACAGGATTTGTCATAAAATAGAGATAACCTGCACTTGGGGAATTGATGAGCTTGTTTATAGCTGGTGGGATCTTTGAGTAGCTAATTGGTATCACATCAATTCTCTTGGCATATGCTTGAGGAGATAACTTGCAACAGTAATCCCAAGACTTAAAAAAAATATTAAATTAAACCCAAGGAAAAATAATAGTTTTCCTGGATGATTGCACTACCAGGAAACAACATACGCAACTTTTAACTAGAACATGGATCTCTCTTAAACAAAAATGTAGTCATTGCGTAAGGAGTTGTCTGTGCCACAATATATTGGGATTTCAAAGATGGCTTTTGTTCTGTACCGAGGTTTTTCTTCTCAGAAAATGTGAACGCTTGAATACTTTCCAAAATGTTAAATCCTCCCAAAATAGGATCCATTCAAAATACATGAATCTGACACCAAATGCTATGATATTTAACCTACGCAGACTCTTAAAAATAACATGAAAGGGAATCATCTGAAGGAAGGGATAGTGCCTGCTGATTCATTTGATGGCCTAGGCTGTGACTGAAAGAAGCAAGGGATGATTTCTCCTTTTACCCTCCTATCTGAGGGACAAGAATGGGTGATCCTTAAAAGAACTGCAATGGGGTAAGAAGGGACAAGTGGCTTGTTGAAAGGGGTCTGGTTTATAGTATTGGGACCTGGAGTTCTCTGCTCAGTGAACGGCAGTGCTACCTCCATGTCAGTCCATGGTCACTTTGTATAATCTAGGGAAAATATTTGAGATTCCCCCAAACTTGTGTGTAGCCTTCTATTATTACCCATAATTTTTCTTTTTCTCTGTGCTGTTTTTGTCATGTGATGCCAATTTGCTGGTTTAAGATGAGTTTTCCATTCAAAATGTCAGTTTTGTTCTGTATAAATATGCTCCCAAGGTGGTGTGAGGTGGTGTTAATGAGCAGCATGGTGGCTCTGCTTGGAGAACATGGACTTTGCTGCACTCCCTTGCTAAATACCTGGCTCTTCTATTACTCTTCACAGCTGACTGTGCATTGTTATGTGTAACTATATCTAAAGTTTAGTACAGGTAATGTGTTTTGAAAGGGAAAATGAAATAAAAAGTTATACATTGGCTTAATCAGCCTGCTGTAAAATTCTGGCTCACTGGGACACAGACGTGTTAAGAGAGAGATTAAAATGTACATCCCCTGGGTAATGTGTGAGGGTGGCATTTGGAAACTCTTGTATGCTAGAAGAGTTAGTGCTTATCAGCTGGAAATGTTCTGTATGTCCTGATGAAAGCTAAAATGCTGAAGTAGTGACTAGATTTCTTTTCACTGTGTCTGAAATAAAGAAGATTACGAAAAAGTGTAATGTAGGTTAGCGTATGTGCGGAGAATGTCATTAATTGTCTTGGTGGTATGCAGACAGTACTTTACAGTAATTCTAGTAGCACTGGTAGAATATTAATGGCATGCTGCTTTGACCTACTATCAGTCATTGTGATTTGCATATTATTTGCATAATACTTTGCATATCAGTCACCTATTGCTGACTAGATTTTATACTGCTAGAATGGCAGATTAACAAAACAGTTGTGGTAGTACTGCTCCGGAGAAAGGGATTGCCTGCTAAGTTTCTCTTTTCTCTACTATTTAAAATAATAATTTACCATTATGTTTTTTAGAATATTGATATTAATTTTATCAGGATTAGTAGCAAATCCTGGATGGACCATGTCAATACTAGGTAACAGTTCCCTGTTAGTCTCTGTCATTCATATTTATTCCACTTTATTTAAACTTATCATGACAGGTTTACTTTGTGGTCAAAGCTGTGTACTTTGACTATGACTATTAAAATGTTCAGCATAGTTAGCACTGACAACAGAGAGCTTAAATGCAATAGTTGAAAACCCGAAACTAGACATAAAAGCTATTGATTTGATATCAATACTTAAAAGTATTTGAAAAATATTGCAGTACAGATGTATTAAAAAATGTTATGAAAGCTTCTGACTTGACTGATAGCTGGCACAGCTAGCAGGGAAGGTTTCCAGGATAAAAAGTGTGTCCAGTGTGCATCTACAGTGATTCAGAGTGTGTAGGAGTCAGATCAGAGGCAAAAGACAGCCACAGAATTTGTCAAATAAGGCAGGTTATTTCTGGCCAGGAAGAAAACTTGTTGGTTGTATTGCATTTCTGTCACGGTCCACTCGGTGGACTCGTGATGGTTTGTTTGCTACGATCTCAAAAGTGCAAAATTAAGGCGACCAACACCAAAGGGGATAGCAGTAATCACACAGTAAAACTTTACTGAATTGCCTGTGAGGAGGCACACGATAGTTAGAGATGGGTGAAAGAAAGGAGAAAAGTAAAGTTAAGTTTAGAGAGAGGAGAAAGAGGGGTTATAGCTACCACCACTGATCTCGCGACGTCCTAACAGTCCCGGGTCCAGCTGATGCTGCGTTGTCGATCGTCGTGGTCCTTGGTGGGGAAGCTTCAAACTTCCGTTGTTCAGAAGTCATCTTTTATACTTAGTAACACACCTTGCTCCACCTCTGCCTCAGGAGTCTCCACCCTTCTCAGAATACAATTATCATATCTCCGCCCTTCTCAAGCGAGGCTATCGCGCAGGTGTGGGGTCAATGTCCGAGGCGTGGTTAGTCTTGGAGGCGGGTAGCCTTCGACCAGGAGGTGTGTTTTGGTATTATAATGAAGCGAAGTTCGTCTAAAGTTCATGATTTCTTCATCGGTGTTATGCCAACAGTGGCAATTCATCCTTTTTGACAGTAGCTATGCGGTTATCTCTAATGGTTCCAGCCAGGTACCTTCCAGGAACCTTTTACCGCACATTTCGTCCTTGGGACTGGCCGCTGTTCTCCAAACAGGCCATTGTCAGGCAATGTACTGTTCATGTTCCTGATGACAATGTTGAGACAATGCTGATTTTCTGACCGACTCTTACAATTTCCCAGACAGTGCTGTTGCAGTTCCAGTGCACTATTCAACCACAAGTTGATTATTCTTGAAATTCATTTTTATTGTTTAGCTTTGGCTATCTCTGAAGTAACCTCTTTGGATAGATCGATGCTCAGAAGCAAAGGCTGAAGTTGGGAGTTTTTAGCCTTGTCTGGCATCCCAAGTTGTGGGAATAATGCAGTTCTTTGAACACTGACCCTGAGCTTTGGGAGAGCCGAGCCTGGGCTTGCTGCTCATGGGCTGATCCTTGGTGTGCTTGGTCATGACCCTGCCTCATCTGCCCAGACCTCAGAAATAAGAATCTGGACCTGTTCTAGCTGTGTTTAAGTTCTTTCTCTCTCTCTTTTGGTCTGAGCCGGGTTTTTTTTGCTTGAGAGTAGGAGTAGCTATTCTTGAGGATGGGTTCAAACCTAAATGTAATGGAAAATGTCACCATATCCGTAGAAGCTTGATCGTGAAACATGAAACTCAAGAACAGCTTTTACACTGAGTTAAGTAGTAACAGGGTGACAGTTCAGTGTGTAATACTTTGCTTTGACCTCATGCATCTAGATTTTTTACAGAGATATGTTGTGGGTAGGTACTCCATAGAAATCCAGAACAGCCCCAGATTTCCTTCAACTACAGTATGAGGGAAAATGATCACTGTCAGAGTGTCTTTCTTCCTAACTTCAAAAGAGCATAATGTACAGCACATTTGAATTCCATTGGCCCATAATAAAATTCCTGGTTGTGCCAGGTCACTGCATCAAGTTCAGAGAACGTATATGCCGAAGACATCACCTGTGAAGTATTTGTTTCTTTTTAGTTGAAAGGTTACATACATTTGCATTGACATGGCAGAGTTTAAGTTAATGTAAGCGCTGTTATAATGTCAGTAGACTTTTTTTCTCTATTTATTTATAGATTCCAAAGGAGCTATTACAATTCTCAGTAGAGCTGTCTCCTAGAGTTCCAGTGACACCGAAGCTGTGTTGTTGTTAATAAAACCTTCCTCACAGCCAGGCTTTGACATCATGAGAGTTCCCAAAGAGCCTTTTTGCTTTCAATGGAAGAGGTACAATTATTTTTCAAACATTTACTTCTTTAACCAAATTTTTCATTGTTTAAAGAAGTAATTCTTCACATATCCCAAAAGACCTCTCCTCAAGCAATGTCTCTGCATGCTTCTTTGAGTTCTTGAAAGAGATTTGTTATGTAGAACTTGCTTTGCACTAGTTGATAATAGACATTTTATGGTGTAGCCAGCTATTTTTGGTGCCCGGTAACAAAGGCGCTTTTAGTAGGCCAAATGTATACTTCTGCTGCCCTTATTCTTAACTGCTCCCAGTTAATTGGGAGCTTGCCAACCTCTCACCTGTTGGTTTCACACTTTCCAGAACTGTTATTGACATAAGAAAAATTCTGGGGTAAAACAAGTAGATCTAATCCCAATGTATATGTATGAACTGAAATATATGAACTATAGATGAACTATATGAATTCAAATAGCCACTGGCTAAACATAACTTGCAAGAATATTGGATGGTGAAATGTTTCCTAGATGGTTTTAATCTAGATTGTAAATGCCCAATAAAGTTATGTTACATATCCATATAAAACTGCCTGGTTTTGAATGAAGGTTCATCTCAGAAGCTTTAGTACAATTAGGGACTAATATATGTAAGACATAGAAATTAAAGATTGAATTTCAGTCTTAATTCTAAAATTCTGGGATTTTCAGTAGAAAACCTATCATGGAAACTTTTTAATATACTTCCCCATATACATACACCCAAGAAAATTAGTTCAAAGCAAGTATATTTCATCTCTTTAAAAGTCTGTAAAGGAAGTACTCTGGATGCTATAATTTTATGAGATATACGTAAGGGGTGAATGAAAAACATTCCTCACCAAATACACTGTACGGCCCTCCTAGATACCAATTTCTATTTCCAGGTGTTGCAGCTGTTACTCTTAGGGAACTGGGGGCTGCTGTGGTGGGACTGAGAGACTGAGGCACCAGGCAAATCTCAAAACTTCAAAAAAGCCTTATGCTCAACAGCGGGAGATCAAGCATTAATCAAATAAATTAGCCAAGCCTCGGGTACACCACATTGCAAGTCTAATGTTGTGTTTGGCCTTGATGGCCAAAGTGTTTGGTGGTTCTCAGCTGTCTGAGGTCAGGAGGTCCTGACTCAAGAGCTCTTCAACAAGAGAAACAGGAGCTGAAATGAATGTCCTCTTTTTTTCCCAAGCTCCGCTCGCATTACTGGCGTCTGGATAAGCATTTTCCATGGATCGGGACAAGTCTGGTCCAAAGGATGACCTCATCTGTCTGCAGGTGGGAACGAATCTGTTCCAGCTTGCCCAGGCAGGTTTTATCCCCCAACACTTGCTCGTCCTGGTCTTTTCAGATGGGTATGCACGTTTGCAGACTGGTGCACGTTATCTCATACCTTCAAGTAGGTGTAGACCGGGTGCTGTTATCTTAGCTTTACTATCTTTATACAACTCTGCCAAGCAGGCAGATGTTACGGAATAATTCACCCTCTAACCTAAATGAGGTAGTCTTGTAATATGCCTGGGTGCAAAACGAACTGGATATGCATCATGTTTTTTGCCTTAAATCAAGCAGGCTTATAATACAGTGGTAGTGAAAGGAGGATATGTTAATGTTTCACAGGTAGGCCCTCCTGCTGCACAGGGCTAGACTGTCATGCTATATTGATGGCACTATGCTGAATTTGCATTTTCAATTGGACTTTCAGCAATCATACTAAAAAGGAAAAAGTTGAAGAAAGCCATACACCAGCAGATTGGGCAGTGCTTGCTTTCTATGACTACAATTTTGCCAGGGAAAGTTAGATTAAATCTGTTTTTTTATGAGGCATCTAGAGGTAAGAGTAGCAATGAAGAAAATAAGTGTGACAACAGTCAGTTTAACTTCAGAACCCAAACTGTTATTTCAAGATCTGGTGCACACAGTGGATGTGAAACTTGTGGATGCAGAGTATAGTAAAATAGTTTTTCTTAGTGTTAAATAAAAAATTCTATGCCTTATAACATAACTGAGAAAAGTCTCCAGTCTGCTCCCACAGGATTCATTATTAAGCCTTAGCAATTTTTTGTCTTACTTTGAAATATTATAAATACTACAAGATCTTTGCTTTAGAAATCAAAAAAAGGGGTAAATATAAGAAAAAATTTCTTAGAGAGTATGTGATTTTAGAACATAAACATGCCTTTTTTAAAATCATTAAAAATTCAAAAGGAATATTTGTATCAAGATGGATTTTGCATTCAAACAATGATAAATAGTTTTTTAAAACAATTCTGAATACTGTAATAGTAGAGATTACAGTGATATAAAATTACATTTTTTTAATGTAGAATTTCACAGAATTCATACTATGGATTTGCAGAGCTCTACTTTGCTGACATAATTAACTTAAATTCAGATCCAGTATTAACTGAACCAAATGTTATTAACAACACTTTAGAATATAAATGCTAATTTAATAAAGAACGATGGATTCATTTAACTCAGCATGGTCATCCTCTTTGCTGAATTTTCTCATTTGCTTTCAGTTTGCAGAGTCTCATGGCACAAATCAGGAACAGGTCACGCATGGTTGATTAGTGGTTTCTTAATTAGTATTATAACCCATTTGCTTTGTTAATAGCTTTGCATTTGCAAATATCGTATCCCATTTTGGTGAGGAATCATCACTGCAGCTATTCAAGAATAGGCCTGTTAAGGAACCAATAGAAATGAAATCCTGTATAATCTTGCAAAACATGTTTGTCATGTTCTGTGATCCAAGTGAATGTTTTTTGTTGTAGTTTTCTCATCTGTCGTTCTGTGAAGCCTGGGCTGACATATGACCTGACTACGAGACTGTATCTTTGAGGGTGGTGCTATCATTCATCGTGACTTCAGCTAAAACATACTAAACGCAAAAGTTCTTGCTACGTATAGGCCAAGTATGTAATCTGCTGTTTTTTCATGTCTCCTGAAAAAGGAGAAGAGTGTGTTACCAGAAAGAAAACACCTGTAAGTGGAGAAATGGTTGCATTGCTTACTGTTTAGAAGCTTTCTTAGAACGCCTTGCGTTGCATTGCTGAGAAATGCAGATGTTGATATTGCCCAGGAACAAGAAGCTAGCGGTTGTGCCACGTCAAGTCATACGTCTTGTGGTCAGACGCTGCCCGTGACTTCACGGTGTACGGCTGCGCGGGGTCGGCGGGGTGGGGGGTCCCGGCGCAGAGCGCTCCGGCGGCCGGCAGAGCCCACCCCTCTGCTCGGTGCAGAGCGAAGCAGGCTCTGAGGGTCCCTTCGCCCGGTGCTCCCTGGCACCGAGGCAGCACCGTGAGGGGCGATAACCATCTTCTGCTGAAAGTGACAGCCTAGTGACACAGAGGACACAGTTACCGGTTTAAATGCTTTAGTCTAGTTAGGAGGAAATGTTATTTCAACGTTAAAAATTTCCAGTATTTATTAACTAGAGAAAGAGATTTAATTTCCTCTTTTCTTACGACAGAGAAATAAATAGAGTCATGTTGTACGAGTTGAACTAACGTCGGCCTTGTTTAATGATTATTCACCAGCTCATGAAAGAGGCTACAGAGTATAACAAAACCAGAGTACGCTCGCTTAGCGCTTGGTCGAAGGTTTATTTGCAGTTCATGCTGCACAGATGGGTAATAGTTTGAAAGCGCAGATGGAATTTAAGGAACAGCAAGTTCAGTGGGAAAACTACTGTATTGAAGAGAGGGAGAAAACTGAATGAACCAACAGCCTGAGAGAGAAATATGGAGATCCAGCTGGTTATTACACAAATTATTTCAGCCTCTTCTAGAATATAAACTATGAGGAAAAAATGGCAAACATTTTGCAGGAATTGGCTGCTTCTTCACTGTTCTCTTATGCAAGAACTGCCTCTCAAACCTAATTAAAATACAGGGTTTTGTACTGAATGATGTTTTATTGGGAGTTAGTGGAAGAGAGAGACAAGGGTCTATCTAAAAAGCAAGACAAAGCTAAAGGATGCGATTAGAGCAAAATCAAGTGGCTGGAGATTTTAACTCTGGGGTTTGTTAAACCCAAGAGAGGGATTAAAAAGCCAGGCTGGTGAGGCTGGTGAGAAGAGAAGGGCCAGTGGGAAAGGCGACCTGCCAGGCTCACCAGTCTGCGGGTCCTGCTTGCGTTGAGTGCCTGCCGCTTGGCAGGACTTGCTTCTGTCCGAGTCCTTCAACAGCATTTTCCTTGCGCATCCTCCTGGGAAAGGCTGGGCACAGAAAAAAGTCTTCCTACTCTTTCCCAAAAAGAAGAATACTCCCAGTTAGGTTTCAGCCACCTGCTGCTTTCGCTGGGCTGTGTCCGCTTGTCACTCCTTTTGCATTTACCTGCTTCCCACTAATGCCAAAATTGCGTGGTGCTGCAGTGATTTAATCTCATGCCACTGCATTGTAGACCTTAGCTCTTGACTCATTTTGTTACCTGGGGATCTGTTTACTCTAAACCTTCCAGTCCTACCTGAATGGTACAGGGTCTCATCATAATCAAGTAACTGAGCTACTCTTTACTTTCTGGTTTTCATATCAGAGTTTTTTAGAAAAGTTTCATTCAATAAATAAGATCTGATAACCAAAAAAATGTAAAATTCAAAGAAAACACATTTTTGTAGAACATTTACATATTTTATATTATTCTTTCAGTTCACTGATTTTCTAATATTTCAGTAATAAGTATGTGGCAGATGTTTTTAGCTAAGTTATAAAACAAAGAAAATTATTTTTGAAGTACTAAATTCTGTATATATGAAGTTCCAAGAATAACGTGAGATCTGTCATTCAGAACAGGAAGAGAAGCCTCAGCAATAAATTCATTCCTTCAAGCACTTATTTAAAAAGAGAGAGAAAGAGTAGACTAAAATTATATAATCAGATGAATTAAGACTGTAATTTATTGCTGTGCTCTGATTTATCTCCTGCTGCTAGAGATTGTCTCATAAGTGAAGCCACTGTGCTTGAGCATTTAAATTCAAATCTTTTTAGGTCTGAATGTTTTTTTCCTCAAAGTTGTATGTTTCAATGTATTTAAATTCTAGTTTATTAAAAAAACCTAAATAGCTCACAGCTTTCAAGGTTATTTGCTGAGTATAACTAATTTTGTATGCAATTTTCATAAAAAAGATATATAATAATTGTAAAAGCCCCAAACAAATAATTCTGCATCATAGTGTGGTAATGCTCAATTTAAAATAAATCTTCTTCATGACAATATTTCTGTGGAGCCCTGCTGTAGGAGTTGAGAGTCGTTCTTCATAAATAAGAGGAAGTAAGTAGTAAGTTGTTAATGATTTTTGTGTGTGTTTATTGGATCCAATACTCAGGAAGCAAAACCATTTCTGGTTTCTCTCTTTCCATGAGCTGGGCTATTTCTTCCAGAAGCACATTGAGATTTACTGTGCTAGATTATCATGCTTTTGTTTCTTTAGTTTTATAAACAGTGTTGGTTGTTTTTTTCAGTTTTGAAGTAATACTGTTTTTGTGGGTTTGGTCTATTGGTAGCGTCAGTGCCCTAACTCATCTTTGATGGAAAAAATAAAAAGAAATATTTTTAAATATCAATTTTTAACACTTTTAAAAAGGAGCCTTTCTTTCTTTTTCCAGTCTGTTGAGGATTTTTTTTTCACAGAGTTTACAGTTCCGATCAGACAATAAAGAAAGTGAAAGTTCGTCTTCTTTTTGAAGGGAATCTTGTTGCTGACAGGATCAGAGAAGAGCTGCTTTTTGAAGGAATCACAGCATGTGACTGTACTTCCAGCTATGAGTTTGTGACTGAAAACAACTGTAGAGGACCTTGCAAGGTCATCTTAAAGGATTTAATAGGGGAAGATCCAAACATTTATATCAAGGATCTGTTGATTCATTTTCTGAACATAAGATAAAAGCAGCATGACCAGCAGGTCGAGGGAGGTGGTTCTCCCCCTCTACTCCACTCTGGTGAGACCCCACCTGCAGTACTGCATCCAGATCTGGGGCCGGCAACATAAGAAGGACATGGACCTGTTGGAGCAAGTCCAGAGGAGGGCCACGAAGATGATCAGAGGGCTGGAGCACCTCTCCTATGAGGACAGGCTGAGAGAGTTGGGATTGTTCAGCCTGGAGAAGAGAAGGCTCCAGGGAGACCTTATAGCAGCCTCCCAATACCTAAAGGGGGCCTACAGGAAAGCTGGAGAGGGACTTTTCACAAGGGCATGTAATGGTAGGACAAGGGGTAATGGCTTTAAACAGAAAGAAGGTAGATTTAGATTAGATGTAAGGAAGAAGTTCTTCACTGTGAGGGTGGTGAGGCACTGGAACAGGTCACGCAGGGAGGCTGTGGATGTCCCATCCCTGGCAGTGTTCAAGGCCAGGTTGGATGGGGCTTGGAGCAACCTGCTCTAGTGGAAGGTGTCCCTGCCCATGACAGGGGTGTTGGAACCAGGTGATCTTTAAGGTCCCTTCCAACCCAAACCATTCTATGATTCAGTGATTCTATGGTAATAGTGGTGTTTCCAACCCTCACATACAGAGTCCTCTGAGCCTCTCGCAGGAGTCTGAAAGTGAAAAAGAAGTGCTAGTGTCATTCAGGGAAAGAATACTAATTCTCCAAGGTTGGCAAGTTGTGTCTTGTAAAGACATGTCCATAAAGCAGTGAATTGCCATGCAGATGTTCCCAAGAGGTGCCAGTGGCTGTACAGTAAGTGTGTTTCACTGCCCAGCTAGTCAGCTTTACTGAGAAATTGGGTATAACAACTCATGGAGTCCTGTGCTAAGGGATTTAATGTTCATTCTAGTGCCTAGGCTAGTTTTGTCCATGCTAACCTGAGCACCTCTGTGTGGGACTGCTCAGAGCTGTGCAGATGTACCTTTGGTTAGTAAACACAGCTTCCCTGAATACTTCGAGACACCAGAACTGTCTGGAGCTAAACATGGACAGCATTAGACCCCACTGCCTCCTACTCCCTCTAAGTATTGCTATGGAAAATTTCCTTCCTGTGCTGGTCCAAGCTGGACTCAGTGGACTTTCAGTGGTTCTGGTTGCACTTCAAAAGAAGACCTGGTGCTGGGCTGTAGAATGGTGGTTCTGATGACTCAAAGCAGAAGTGGGTTTATGTTAAACATTATTGCACCTTGCAGAGTGATGCATAGAGGTCCCACAGCGTAAATCTACATCAGCCTGATGTTTAGAGAACAGACACTTGCAAATAACATTCTTTAGCAGAAGGTGACTGACCTAATCTCATTAGCATTATTAGATAGCACCATCATTTGTCAATTCCAGTCACCAGCTCATAAGGAAATACCAAAGCATTTCTACCTATGAGAAGGTGACTGAAACTCGCTGTTCACTCTTTGATAATGACTGAAGCAGCCGCTTTATCAATACAGAAACTGGTCTCCACAGACCTCTGCTATAAGTACCTGACTGTAAGAAGGGCATCAAGTTGAATGAGGTTAAAAACTCTAGCAATACATTTCTGTTGCTGGGTTTCGGCATGTCAGGTTTCCTTTATAGCCGATGGGCAGAGTTAAGCAGCTTGTGAGGAGAGTGGAAAGCACTGATGCTGGTTAGCCATCGGGCTTCCAGCCTTGGTGCCAGGGACAACAAAGAGCCAACCTTTGCTTTTGGTCATGCAGCTCTGTTAAGGGGCACAGGATGGCATGGATGGACGGAGTTGTTCCCGTCTTGCCTGCTATGAACACAGCACTTGGGACTGCAGCTCCCCTGCTTTATAGGAATATTGGTCACCAATGATGATCAGTGCTCTTTCTGTAAACCACACAGCCTTCCTGACTTCTGTGGTTATTTATGAATTTTATTTCTTTTTATGAAGAAGAGAATAACACGAGCGGTTTCTCTCCTATTTCTGGCCTTTCACTTCAGATTTTAAATATCTTCTTATTTTTTTCACAGTCTCTAATAATATTGGAAGACTGACAAAAGAAAAATGGACATGCATGAAAGAGAGAGGTACATTCTTTGACCTTTTCCCCTCGGTGGTACAATATCTCCTCTTTTAATTAATTCTGAAGTCCTCTTTTCTCCTTGCTCTCAATCCACAAACAGAGAATAAAAGTCTGTGCTTTCAGCACAGGTTTGATGTGCTCTTAAGGCCTACTAATGCAGAGGAACTCAATTTAAAAGTCCTAATTCTTATTAATTTCTTTAAGCATACCAGGAAAAGGCCCTGACTCCCCAGCTGGAGTGAACTAACAGTTAACAGGGCGTGAGAAGCCTGGATGTTGGCTTGTTGTTGGCTTGTCCTTGTCGTTTCAACCTAAGGAGCAGTTTCTGTCACATTCGGTTCAGACTCGAGGGCTGTGGAGAAGAGAGGCCTCCAATGGAGGGCACGGCAGGGCTCCCATTTTTGAGGGCCTTCGCAAGCAGTGTCAAAAAGCTGTCACTTCAATGGTCTTGTCTTTGCTAATGACCCCCTTGAGCGCCGGAGTCCTTTGGGAGAGGACTTCTCCGTAGGCTGTTAGATTTTTGCCCTTTCCTCCTGTGTTTTTCAAAGGGGTGTCGGAGAATACTGAGCATCTTCTTCTGTCAAATCTATTTTTATAATTTAGTCTGAGTATCTCAAAACTTACACTTTTAAAATCATGCTTTGATTTCCCTTTCTGCAGAAGATGTAAGCGCATCCCACTTGAGTTATGTGGTGTCAAGCTTCTGCCAAGGCATTGAGAAAAAGATTAAAAACAAAAGGGATAACTTTTGGTCCTCATCTTCTCTGATACAAGTGCCAACCTTTTGCTCAGTCAACTTTTTTGTAATTAAGTGTTTTAAGAAGATGATAAGGGTATATACGCTTTGAAGTAATCTGAGAAATCAAGGAGAATGGGGATTCAATGGGTTTTAAGTATAGGCTTTGAGGAGGTCATTAGGGATTTTACCCAGGGTAGTTTTAGTGGAGTGCAAACAGCAGATGATGCAGTTGAAAGGGGATATACAAGGATGACTTTATTTGGTGGATGTCCCTGAAAATAGGATTTTTTAAAATATATCAGAGATAAAATTATGAAATGTGAAAAGCAAAGAATAAAGTATTTTAATGAGAATCAGCAATCCATAGGTAATTATATGTAAAATAAGGTAAAATGTGTTAAAAAGCAGGTAACTTGTTCTTTTAAGACTAAACTCTAATCAACACTTATCTTTACCAATGGAAATTCATTTTTCTGTCTGCATTTGCAGTGTTCTTAGGGTTCTGCTGTTTTGTCACTGAAATACTTGGAGTTTTTATCATATTCTGTTCAACAGATTACATAAAGAACTTTAGAAAGTAATTTTATTTCTGCCTGATTTTGCAAAGGAGCAGTAGGTAGGTGGCTCTAGCGCATTCCGCTTTCCTGCTTTTTAAAAATTTTACCACGTAAACGTTTTTGCCACCAAAGCTACAAAAGTTTTAAAATATTCTTTGTTATTTTATTGATCTTTATGATGTTTCTGAAACTTTAAATCATTATAGTACTTATTGATATCATTTAAGTTCCCTTATCTACAGGGAGTTTCATTAAACACAGTAGTTTTCATTAATGGCAAATCCTTCATAAAGTCCAACTTTCTATAATAACTGGGAGATTAGTGTGAGAGAGCTCAGCTTTTCACTGTTTATGGCAGAAAATTTTGGTCTCTTTGAAACAAGTCTCACTACTGATATGGTAGGCGTGTCATAGCTGGAAGTATTGCACTGCCCAGCCTCACTGAAAAAATATATGGGCTAAACAGTGTTTGACCAATTTTTGCCAGCATTCTGGTGTGGTTTGCTGTTCTTCGATAATCCCAGAAGTTGTAAGAAAGTTTACAATGTGAAATTTACAACATAATTAATAAACTTAACACCATTACAATTATGTATATGACTCTTCTGCCAGGTACTGATTTGCCATAGCAAAGACTGGATTCAAGGGGTTGTTAAAACACTGCACTGCCTTGTGCTCTACAAAGCTATGCTATGCTGAGACCTGGGAAGCCTGAGTAACACTACGCAAATGTTTGGTGAGACATAGTTCTCCACTTACCAAATCAAACTGGTCTGTACAAGCAGTATTTTGTTGGCTAGAGAGAAAAAGGAAACATAAAATTACACTGTCTTAGAAACCTCCAAAAGATAAAGTGAATCCTCCACCAAGGAATATGCAATAATTCAATAATGCTGCCCCATCCTCCTCCATAGTGGGGTGGCTGCTGCCTTACTGAGCCAGCATCTTGCTGCTCTGCAGACCTGGGCTTGGGAGAGTCCAGCTCATGGTTTTGAGGTAGTGTAAACTAGTAATCCCAGCCTATCTGTAGTCAGTGGTGGAAAAGAGGCAACTCCAGAGAATGATTCATCATCTGGCGTATTTTGAAAGTCTATTTCCCCCGATCTGGCTGTTTTTCTCCACTGGCTGGATTAATTGGTTGTATCTTGATTACATCTGCTGTCCCTTACTGACCCTTTTCTCTCTCCATTATTCTGGGTATTTTACATGATCTACATCTACTTCTCCAGTGAATCTGTGCTGCTCTGTGGGAGGGGACCAGGACCAAGTCAGTAGCCCAGCAATGAAGCCCAGTTGAGTAGAGGCGAGGTACTGTACGATCCAGTCCCTGCTTGTTTTAAAGTTGACACATAAAACTATTGCTGAATAATATGCACTGGAGACTGAATTTGTCTGAGACTGGAATCCAGAATTTGTATTTGCTGATTATTTGCTCACTAAGGGATGGCAGGAATTTAGATGGCAGGGATTTTGTAGATGGCCCATTTTGACTGAGTTGATTAAATGGTGCCTGAGTCCTCTTGACATAGCCACCAGCCTTTTTGGGAGATTCAAGTAGGCACTTCCCCGCAGGCTGTCTGCTTTTTTAGGTAATTAATCTTAAAATCTTATGTGGCTACGTTACAACTCAAGGAATTTACCACATGATACAGCTTTTTCTGGTCCAATTGGGGATGTATATTCAAAAGACATTTTCTAGAAAAATATTTAGCTACAAATACCTATTCTCCTGCAAATTCCTTCTGACTGATGCAATAAGAGTTATAACTCTACCCTCGAATCATTGACTTGCTCTTAAAACAAAAGGATTGTGCATCCAGACATGGCATCTCGAGGTCAGCCAGTCTGCATTTCTGGAAGTAAAGTATATGGTGCTTACAGAAGGGGTCCAGTTGTCCTTCCAGGTATCCAGGGCACCTAAATACATTTTGAGGTCAGTATAGTAACTTCTAACAGCAAAGCAAAATGTATTTATCTTTACACACAATCTAATTCAGCTACTCCACCTTGAAATTGTTAATTTTTATCGACCCCATTTTAATTACACAAATAAGATCCTCATGAACTTTTCTGGGGTGATTCTTTATGAAGTACTGTAAATAAGATTCATTTTTTAAAATCACAACCCCTGGGAAAAATGTTTTGAAACAATTTCCGTGAACATTAGTATTTTATAAGAAGTAAGAAAATCATAGCTTTTATGTAGACTAGTTTGTTTATAGTCAGAAACAGTTTTCCCTAATCAAAGAGCAGCTTTACTTCTCACTGCAGTTTTAAGTGTGTTTTTGACATACAAAATATGTTCAAGGAGATAATAAACTATCTTGTCTCTTAATGTTATGGCACAAGAAAACTATTTAGAAAAAAAAGAGTGTAATTTACCAGTTGGAGACATGAGAAACCCAATCATTTGTATTCATGTTTCTCTCTGCAACCAAAAGAAAATGGCCACATTTCTCAAAGTTTGTTTGAAATGGTACAAATTCCAAATGTTTCTTAAACTCTGTGAACTAATAGCAGCTTAGTTTTTTCTAATAAATATAAATAGTCTCTCACATTTCTGATTTATTTGTTCATTCCATGCCACCTAAAAATAATCATGGAAGAAACTGTTCCTAAAAATAGTTTTATTGCTGTTGTAAGACTATATACCACTTGTTTGACCATCTTGAAGTTGCTTTGGACAGGACATCAGGTATGTCTTAACAGGAAGATATCTAAAGCATGATAACTTGAGCTGTGCAAATGTACAATGTAGGACCAAAATACTTAAGAGACTGCTAGTAATAGTAGTTTTTTATCAGTAAAGTGGTAATGCTTGCATGTTAATAATGCCTTCCTACACATTTGATAGCAGTTCTCAGAACCTCTGTTTGTCTCGTTCTCTTGGAGGTGTAGTAGCGATAGTTGGCAGCTTGGTATCTTGTCATCCCACTAAAGCAAACTTTTAAAAAATGTGCTTGGTAGCAGAGTGGAATTAATGCTTTGGTCTACTGAAAAATAATTGCTCAGAGGGCATGATCCTGCAGAGGAGTATACAGTGCATGTCTCTGGTCTATGTTGAATTGTTTATTTCTGTTGACTTTTTATTTTCATTTACACAGAAGCAAACTCAAGTCATAATTCTTTCAAAATGTCACATCTCTAACAAAATAGTCTTTAATCATTGCTGAAGTACAACTAAGAGACAAATATGTTATAATCCATTCGCTGAATATGCGGTGTAATTCAGTCCAGAGTCTGTCTTTATTTAACTCTGCACCGTGATCTCTATGTAAACCTGTAAGTGGTTCTCCTGTGCCTATAGAGATTGCTTTGTACTAGTCACCTTTGCAGCACTGTGTATTGTTTTTGTACCCCAATTGTTTAAAATACCTTTCCCAAAACAAAACTAGAAGAAACATCTGACAAATCCTTGCCCTACAAAGGTTAGAAACCTATATTCATTCAATTTTCTTAGCATGCCTTTTCCTGACTGGATTGTGCAAATGGTTCTTGCCAACTCCAGGGTGCCAGAGTGACAAAACAATATACCAAGACTTAATCTTTTTTTTCTTATTATGAAATGGTTAAAGCTATTGCACAGTTAAGGTTGAAGCTAGCTTCCATTACCAGCCTGATCTACAACTCCCATCAACCACTTGTCCCCAAAACAAGCCATTCCCAGTGAAATTTCACGTCACATCTCATGCAGAGTTAAATGTTTCTGTGAAGGCTAAGGATGGAATACAGAAAAGGACTTTTAAAGTTACAAAGCTTGATTCTCTGCTGCCATGAACTAGTTTTAGTCATCATAAACAAAGAACGTGTCATACACTGTGTATGTGTATATATTATTAATGGGATTGCTAGTCCTGCCTATTGTCAGATTCCCTAATGAGTCCTGTCATAGGACCCCATTTTCAGTTTCTTATAGCTTTGATAAATGTTTGCTGTCTTGGGATTTTATTTCAGCCTGATGTTTGTGTTTATGCATGGAGGTATGTGTAAAATGTCAGCCAGCTCAGCGTAGTTATGGAGAAGAAAGACACTAGCACAACAGATGAGTCCTTAGTTTCTGTAAAATATTAACCTCTGCTTTAGCTTATGAAATGAAATGTAATGAGCCAAAAAAAAAGTGCAAACTAGATCTCAAGAACTGTTTTAGAACAGGAAGAAACATATAGTGATCCTCAGGTTTGGAGGTAATGATGTCCTGTGTTGGCACTGGCAGAGAATAGGCATTGTGTTCTACTTGGTGAAGCTAACAGCAGATTGCAGAAGGCCCAAGTACATACCTGAAGGTAAATTAGCTTTAATAAATGTTCAAAATGTTCAGAACTTTTTCGTAGTTTTCTATTTAATATCACAGTTCTATGGTGTAAGTTGCAGAAAAGTGTAAGTGCTACTCTTTCTCTCCTTACAGTATGCATTGGCATTGTTAAACCACATTTTTTTTATTGCTTGATCAAATTATGCTTTTAATTTGATTAGGAACCAGTTGTGCTAATTTCAAAATGTAGTCAAATGTAAAAAAGTGCTTTTTGAAATTCTTGCTCTTCCTTATCCAATGATTTGCTTTTGTGGAATAATCAAGACTTAGGCCCTGAATTCAAAATTTTCGATATCCGTGTTAATAAGCTTTACTTTTTTATAATGACAGAATCTAAATATAAAAGTGGTAGAAACATTTTAATGTTTGTCAAATTTGAACAAATACATGTAAAAGGTGTTAGACTAGGTCTTAGATCCCTTACAACAGTTTTTACTTCCTTTTGTAACTCATCGGACAGAGCCTATTGACAACTGTGGGGCGTTTCTTTTGTGTAGGAGTTTCCCACGTAACTGACAGTTTTGCCCTGGAATAACCTTCTTTTATTTCAGTAAGATATATCTACAGAACAGGCTATCAGTTGTGACAAATTGAGGTTTTCTTCTGAAGCTCACAGACTTCCTTTGGATTATCTGCATGAGAACAGTAAAGCTCATTTTCAGTCCTGACTTAAACTCAGTACTGAAGAGCTTTTGCACTTAACCCTCTATGCCACATATCTTCTTATGAACAACTTTTCCATAATGAACATGTGAATAAAACTCTCAATTTCAGTCTTCAAAATCTATTCCATGTTGAACTAGCAGAGTTCTCAACTTTTAGCTACTCAAGAAATATCAAATATCTATCATTTTCATACTTTTAATAACACCTGTAGTTGTTTTACACTAAGGAATGAAATAAATTGCATGTTATGTTGTAGTACTGACAAAAACAAACAGCAGAAACTAGGTCTCCTTTTGTGCTTGGAATGGATATGTCATGAAAGTTATCTAAAACAAATAACAATAAATACACCAAATTGGGTCTTTTATACAATTCGATATACGGCTATACTGTGGAAGTCTAATTACTGTGATTGATAATAGCAGCTGTTTATTGCACATCTTAGGGCAGCTGTACAACGTGTTGTGCTTGAATTTTGGTTGGCCATATTAATTGTTAAGTAGAGCTCCCCATTGATTTCTTTGCACTGTTCTATTTAAAAATTGATGGTGTGAAAGGAGATGGTCTTATCAGGGCTGGGATAAAACTGGAGCTCATAACTTTGTTTAAAACTGTAAGGTGTAACAGACTGTGTGATTTTCTCGGGATGAGACCTCTGTCAAATAAATGTCAAACTGTAGTTGCTTGCCTGGGAAATTAAGAGACCTGATTTTTTCCTCCATTAACTTTACTATTCATGTACATTAGAGTGGAGTGGTACGCTTTTAACAATGGGGAACACTTCTTTTTTTTTTTCTTTGGTATTCTTTACATTTATTGAACTAATTTATATCTTAAGAAATGTTTTACCATGAGAAATTCTTGTTCCACTATTAAGTTGAATAGTGAGGATATAATAAAAGATACGTGGGAGTATGATTCTTGATTTCCTTAGCGCATTCAGAGATCAATGTATCTTCTTCAAGATTTCAAAAGTTTGAGTAATTCAGTATTTTATTATAAATTGTAATCTTGGTTAATTTACTCTCCTGTGTTTTCATTGCTGTTTGTAGCAGATAGTCCCTCCCAGTGAAGCCAGTAGGTGCCTGACAGTGAAATGCAAACATTCAACAATAGGCTTTATTTGTTTGACAGCATCTTTAGATAATCTAAACATTTCCTTTCAGAACATGCATAACTTTAACTGTGGGGCCATGAAGCCTCCTGGGCAAAGAATTAATCTGCAACACTGTAATAAAAAAGCAGTGTGTGTCAAGGGTATGCAGCTCTTTTGTTAACTGGGAAAATTTTACTGCAGTGTCTGTCTGCAGCAGCATACTTGCAAATCTGTTCTGCAGTGAAGGTGCAATCCTCTCTTCAGAGTACAGATTTGAAGGATTTTTTTTCCGACTCTCAAGTATGAGATGAAGAGGAACTTTTAAAATACCTTTCTAAAGCAGAATTCAGGGTCTTTGTTTATTTTTCACTCGTTGGGGAACATCTTATAGTCTTCAGTAAAGCATTTTAGCTAAGGGAGGCTGAAGAAGAAGGGACTGATGTAGAGCCACTGAAGAATGACATAAATACAGCTGGTTCCCTCTTTGGGCAGGGAGAACATCTAGTGACTTCCTAGCCTTGTCTCTTCTGTGAAAAATGCAACATTTCCCAGTGGGATCTGGGTCAAGATTCATGGTTGTAATGATTTGAGGTTTTGGCTACTTCAGTATTTAGACAAGATTATTTTCAGTAGTGTTTTGGAAAGGAAAAGTACAGGCAAGGCTGTCATTGGTTTTGATATAGTGAAAGCTGTAGTCATTGGTTTCAGAGGCATCCAGATGAATCTACAAAGGGAAGCAGTTTAAAGGGTAAAGCATAAATTAAAGGAAATCCCTTTACATTTAGTTTTTCTCTGTATCTGTAAGCTGGAAACAACATGTGAACTGACTGACTTTTAAGAAATTTTTAAGTGCCTGTATGTGTGGAATAGAGAAAATATATACATATAAACATATATAGGCATATGTACATATATATATATATAAAATCTTCAGCTAACAGGCTCATTTTTGAAGATGTTTGAGAATTTGTGAATATGGAGTAATATTAGCATCTCAGTTCCTAATATTTAGGCATATAAACCACACCTTTTTTCTATGAAGACGTTTTGTTGTGGCCTAGAATTTTTCATATATCTCTAACAAAAAGTACTTTTAAATCCATTCATTCAGCAGAGTTCAGCTACTTGGTGCCAGAGGAGATTGGCCCCAAAATGTGATCCCAAAATAATGAGGGCTCAGTTTAGTTGCCCTTTTGCTGCTTTCTCTCTTTTCCTTCATGCAAAAGAGGAAATGTTAATGCTGACTGAGCATTTCCACATTTAGCAAATAAAAGGCAACTTTTATTAGTCAGCTTCATCATGCCATGCATAAGAATGTGATAGAGTGGTGATTGCTGCTTGATCCATCTGGGTGTGTTATGATTCATGCTAATGGAACATGCAAATGCTCTGATGAAGAGGAACTCTGTCCAAGAAACTCATTTAAAAGATATCCTCTGGTATCTCCAGTTCTTTCAGTCCTTAAATATTTTCATTTGACTCAAACAGTGACAACATAAAGTCAGCTCCCCAGCTGGGACAAGTCAACTGCCAGCAATATACCATGTCATAGTAAGAAATGATCAGGACCCTGACAAACATCATTACTAGAATTTGCCCAATATACTTAGTTAAATTATTTGACATAGCATTATGCTGGAAACAGTTGATAAAATGAGTATGTATGAGGTAGAAAAGTTAACATCAGTGATGAGATGATTATTTCAGAAGCATAGTTACCTAATCGTATATTTTCCTGTAGATTTTCCCAAATCCATGTCTTCTGTGCTGCTTTATATGGGGCTTAAATGCATGGCTGTCAAAATGAAATATTTTGAAAAAAATTCCGTGATGCTCCAACTTTTTTTTTGCAGTTTGAAAACATTTGGGTGGTATTAAAGTGAAGGAAAAAAGTGTGGAAATTGCCTGGTTTGTGATAAAACTTTAAGTGAAATAAGAGATTTTCAGAAGAACACATGAAATCAGAGATCTGAGTTTCATATCTGAAAATGTGGGCAGTTTTCTTATTTTCTTTTGTTATGCCTACATTTTGTCTTTAGGAAAGTTTATATCACACTTGAACCTGATCAAAGAAATGCCAGTGGTTGTTAAAAATGTATTTCTGTATTCATAGCTTACAGGTAATGTGGTAACAGTTGTCTCACATTCCCTAGCACACATTGATACAACTGAAATCCACTTATTTTCTCTAGGGCTTCTTCATCCTCCCTTCCTTTCAAAAAGTATTATCCTTTTAGTAATTTATGCTAATACTTATCCTATCCTATCTATCTTAATGTCTTCTAGGACATTATCCTATCCTAATAAATATCTCCTAAATATTTAAGGCAGTTATTTATATGTAAAAGGCATTTATTTATATATATATTTTGAATAACCAGTTTGCGAGTACTGATACATCTCCAAGCGGTATGAAAAGTTGTGGAACAAAATTGAAAAGTGCAGCTTCTGCAAACACAGTTGCACCATCGCATGTGCAAAAGAGCTGTGCTTGCTGGGGGGGCCCAGAGTGAGAGGGGAAAAAAGCTACCCTGCTGCAAGGCAGTGCATGAGGTGCCCTGGCTGCTCTTTCCATGATCTTGAAGAGCATTTTTTGCTTTTGACATGACCTAAAGAACCAGAGACGAACAAGCTGGAAGGTGGAAAGGCTGTTAGCTAATCCTGAGCTCTTACGTGAGCACCCCTGCCAAGAGCCCACAAGTGCCTGTTGCTACAGCTGAGGTCTGAAAATGCAAATTCTTTTAAATGCAAACTGTAATCATTAATTATATTGATAAATAAAAATGCCTTACTGTGTACTAGAATAAGGCTAATTTCTGTCACACAGTCAATTTGATTTGACATTCTAGTTCTGGAATTATTTTGCAGTATTTCAAATCTTCTTTGATTTCTTTTTCTTTTTTTTTTATTAGGTACTAAGAATATTTTAAAATACTATACACAGAATATAAATAGAAACAGTCAGGGTTTTTAAAATTTTTTTTTTTACAAGGCACACAAATTAGTGGACGTTCCTTACCTTTATTTTATTTTCTTGGATGACTGTGGTTCTTTGAGCTTATCAAAGCAGGAGGTCTTTAACAAAGTGTTCTGGTTTCAGCTGGGATAGAGTTAATTGTCTTCCTGGTAGCTGGTACAGTGCTGTGTTTTGAGTTAGGTATGAGAAAAATGTTGATAACACACTGATGTTTTCAGTTGTTGCCAAGTAGTGTTTAGTCTAAAGTCAAGGATTTTTCAGCTTCTGATGCCCAGCCAGCAAGAAGGCTGGAGGGGCACAAGAAGTTAGGAGGGGACACAGCCGGGACAGCTGACCCCAACTGGACAAAGGGGTATTCCATACTGTGTGACGTCATGCCCAGTATAGAAACTGGGGGGAGTGGGGGCGGGGGGATCGCCGCTTGGGGACTAACTGGGTGTCGATTGGCGGGTGGTGAGCAATTGCATTGTGCATCATTTGTACATTCCAATCCCAATATTATTACTATTGTCATTTTATTAGTGTTATTATCATTATTAGTTTCCTCTTTTCTGTTCTATTACACTGTTCTTATCTCAATGCACGAGTTTCAGTTCTTTTCCGAATTTTCTCCCCCATCCCGCTGGGTTGGGGGGCAGTAAGTGAGCGGCTGCGTGGTGCTTAGTTGCTGGCTGGGGTTAAACCACAACACAGGGAAGTAATGGGGTGATGGATAATTTGGACTCTGCAGAGGAATGGGGAATGCTTGGCAAGAGATGTGTTCTTGGTTGACCAGGGCTACTGAAAATATAAAGTGTGTTGGAAGACTCACAAAGCAAAATATTGTGGTTTTGAACTAAAAAACTATTGTGTTTTGAATCAAAAAGAAATACTTTTTGAATGTTTTAAAATTTAAAAAAAAGTATTTTTGTAGATGCATTTTGAAGTGAAATAGTCTTTAAAAAGTTACAAATTGAAGCAGATGTTTGTTTAAAATCTTTTGATTTATTTAACATGAATTCACGAATTGGTTGGTCTTCTGCTTAGGGAATGCTCTGAAAAAAAAAAAAAAAGTTTTCCTGGGAAGTTTCATGGAGCTGTAGTTATGCTACAGCACATTTTTCATCCTGCGTACAGCACATATAGCTGTCACATTCCAAAGCTCGTGGTAAGAATAGATTCATTCTAAATAAAGTGATGAGATTTTTATAGCTGCCATTAATTTTTGTGAACTCTTTTTGCAGTTGGATGGCCAAATATTTCTTTCTGTATTGATACGTGCAGACAATCTTAATAAGATGACCAGTACAGGATACTAGAAGGATGTGTGAAAATGTGTTCTTCAATCTAGGTTGTGTTATCGCCTTGGTATTTACAACTCCCAAGGATCCTTAGGGTGGGAGAATGGATTGTTTAGTGAAACAGTAACAGGATTTGAAGACTTTCACCTCTAAGGGCATTGATCTATGTTGACTAGGTTGGCACTGTCTGAATGGAGTTATCACCTGAGAGCTTTTTTTGGCTTATGCGAAATGAAAGTCTTAAATTTGTAGCGGACAGCTGTCCAAATCACAAAAATTCCATCTTGTTTTGCACTAATTATGGTCTTTCAAGTTTCAGTAAAGAGACAAGGAATAAGTAGACATTAAAACTTCTCTCATATCCATGGTGATCAGTCTTCTTTGTCGGGATATCCTTGACAGTCAGATGCTGCTGTCACCATGCCTGTCACCTGTTTTTGATCAGTAATGAGAAAAATCTGCAATACTCAAACAAACAGAAGACTAACTTAAAAAAGGCATAGAAAAGGTTCAGGATGAGAATTTCTACTGTATGGAAAACTGTTATTCCTCAAACACTCATGGGGCCAGCAATCTCAAACTCACAGTCACCTCAGATTGTTGATTATCACATGTCTGATTTCAGTGAAGAAACAGTAAAAAGTTGCACGCATGACTATTGTGGTTTAAGCCCAGCCGGCACAAACCCAAAAACAATGTATCACCTTTATATTTTTCTATCTGCTGCACTACAGACTAATGCAAAATAGAAAGTTCACTGGATAGAAGCAATTGGTGCTGAAATATGGTGAAAGTTCTACTCCAAATTGGCCAAACAGGATATTAAATACAAGAATAGTACCTGGCCCACTGAAGAAGCGTTTGCATCTTGTACCTGCTAGTTTATAACTTAGTGGGAGGAATACTAAGACATTGTCCTGGATTTGCTAAAGATGAATCAGCTTGGGGAGAGAGAAATTGAATCTGAGTGGAGCACTCTCTGAGAAAGGGTAATTACTGCATAGCTATAGAAAAGACAGAGCCAGACTCTTGCTGGAGATGCACAGTGGTAGGATGAGAGGCAGTGGATGCAATTTACAATATGGGAAATTGAGCTTAGGTAGGAAGAGGTTTTTGGGGTTTTTTTTCCCCAGAAGGATGGTCAAACAGTGCAACAGGTACCTGAGTAATGGGTGGTTTCAAATGTCAGGATGTTCCCAAACCAAAGGACAGTGGTCCCTAAAGCCCAGCTACTGGAAGAGTAGGAAGTACTCAGATTCTGAGCACATGGAGCTTGAAGAAATCCAAAAGGAATGGGCTATAACTTCATGGGAGCTCCATAGGTCAGATCTTGTATCTGAGGGCTCAGGAATGACACAAGTGTCTTCCAGGGACAAGCATTAATCAGGGAGATGCTCTGAAATACCTCAAGTAACGGAGGAGACTCCTTGACTTTGAGTTCTTAAAGCATTATCTAACAAAATCAGAAGACTCTAGATAATTAAAAGCTAATCCTTTTTTTTTTTTTTTTTTTTTTAAGATCATGGCAGCTCTAGGCCCTCCTTAATCCTTTCTGGTAAAGTACATGCCAACCTATGTACTTCTGGCCATGTAGCTGCACAGTGCCCTTCGCTGTTTGTAGGAAATCAGTAAGACTCAGTGTGAGATCTTGTGGAAGAGGAAGGTGAGTTTATTTTAAACAACGCTGTTTTAATTCACATTCATTCTGTCATAGATTTCACTCGTTCCTACTCTCAGCCCCACATGCTCTACAGCACTGAGATAGGTCTGTCAAAGTGGTTTAGCCAAGATGACTTGGTGTGACACAAAGGACATGGGATGATGGCTGCTGAATCCTTGTCACAGCATTTGGGTTTTCTTGATTGGTGATGACAAACAGGGTTTTGACCAGGCCTTTTATATCCTTCAGGATTCACCAGTTACTACGGCATGATCCTTTTGCCTCAGAATTGTGCTTACTTCAGCCGCCATAAATTTTAGGCAAGGTTGCTGGACGTTGTTTATGTTTCCTGATTTTGGGTATCTCAGAGTTGTAACCTATCTTCCCATTGGGCTTGCAAGAAGAGGACCAGCTCATCCGATAACGCTGTAACCTTGCTGTCCTCATCCTTTTCTCAAGGTGTAGGGTCTTGAATGTTGAGTCATCTGTGCTGTGGTCTGATCAGAGCACACGTCCCCGTCTGATGGAAACATCACGTCCCTGGGTGTTTCATTGCTGTTATCTGTGTCCTTGGTTGTCAGTACAGGCCATTCTTCTTTTAACCCTATTCTGCTGTTTCCTCTGGTTCTTTCTCATGTATATTTGCATACCACTTAATATTTGCACTCCACGTAATATTTGCATTCAATACAATATTTCAGTTCAGGGCACTTCAGTTTTGTTGGGCAAGAAGGCAAAATAAAGGAAAGGATAGGAAAAGGTCTAACTTCAAATTTTATATGGGCCTGTGATATGTAGAAAGGGATTCTTACACTATGAACAAGAATAGTGAGCATTTACTGAGAACTGATCCAGGGCAAAAAACTCATTAGAGCTTTGCAAGGTGAATTGGTTACCTATTTGGGACTTGACAGATTACCAGTGGACATTAGTGATGGTTTTTTTAGTAGAATGGGAACAGAATAGCAATAATGTTTCACATTACAAACCAGAAAGGAGACCTTCTCCCTAAACTTGAAAAATGCTGGATTTTTTACAGTCGTTTCTCTAGTTGATTCATTTTACCAATTAAATCACATCTTGTAGTTGCAGCTACACTATATTTACATCACCATCTCTTTTTATTGTGTAAACTACTAAATTGATGATTGGTTCTTTGAAATTAATTGTTTATTACCACTTTTGGGAATTATTTCTTCATTTTTTCTTATTTGCCAAGTCAACAAATTGCCTCATTTTTATGAAAGCCGGCTTTTAACATAGGCTGGTTTGTTGGTATCATTAAATAAGACATGAAATGATTGCTGCAGTTGTAGGGAATTTTACAGTGTAGTTTCAACCTTTAGTGAGTAAAAGTTACTACATTTGCAAAATTTGAAATCTGTTACTAGCTTCATCAACTGGCACAGCAATATACTAGAAAAAAAGAAACTAATTCTTTTGGAGTAGTGCAGTGATAAAGTATGTGGCATTGTCTTCTGGAGAGGGCAAAGCTCAAGGGGAAATACACTGTGGCTTGTGTTGCCCTTGGCTCTCTTTCCCTTTCTGGTTTCTTCCAGGTTCCGTGTTGAATGCTCGAGTGGTTGTTTATTTAAAAACGCCTTGAGGATCTTTTTGGCTGTACAGCTTGAATAGACCTAAATGGATTTTCCCCCACAGAAGCTTTCCCCCTCCCACTCCCCCCACCGACAAACCTCTTTTTAGCAGCGATGCAGGAGGTGGCAGGGCTAAGTGGGGCTAGGGCAAGTGGTTGCTGCAGCAACAAAATAAACTTGGCCGCGCAGCTGGGGCTCCTGTAAATTGTATTTCAGAGGCAGCTGGGTTGGGTGAGTTCCCCAGGGTGCTGGTTTGCAAAGGCAAGGGGCAGCACCTCGGGCTGGTGCTGCTGCCACCCACGTGCAGTTGCCTCCTTAGGGGGCCGTGTCTGGGCTGCCGCTGCTGCCCACCGTCCGGGCTGTCCTGGGACCTGCTGGGGGGGAGCAGTGGAGTAAGGGCAGGGGCAGGACGGTGGTCCTATGGCTCGGTTAAAGTGGGAGGGATCCACTGCCGACCTGCTGCTTGCTGAGCAGACGCAAGCTCCTCCGTGTGTGCGTGTGGAGGGTGTGACGCTAGGTCTGGGCCAACGCGTCCCATTTCTCCATGGTTAAGGAGATTTGTCACTAGGAAAACTCTGCCTACAGCTTCTGCCTACAGAAAACTGCCTACAGTAGGGCTGGCATAGAGCGTGCGCGGGGCCGGCCCTCGCCTGCTCGCAAAATAGGTGTTTCCCTTCCTGAGCTTACTGGAGGAGGACTTACCCATTTTGCAGGCAGAGAAAAGACCTTCATCTCCTCCTGGAGGTGTTGTCAGAGCATTTCCTGATTGCACAGAGGTACCTTAGAATAACTGTTAATCGTGCTCAGCTCTTGGGATGGGCTCTGTGCTGCTCTTGTCAGATTAAGGGCTAACAAGATGATTGCTTTCTCCCTGAGCTACTCATTGGACTCTCTTTACTGAGACAGCGTCGCCACTTCATTTGATAACCTTGAGCGAGCCTTCGAGTCACTGCCTGTACCCGTCTGCGGTTCGCCTGGGCCAGCAGGCGCAGGGACGGCGACTGGAGCTGGTTCCCCGGGTGCCGCGGCTGCGGCAGGACCGGCCCCGGTCCGACAGGCACAGCAGCTGCTCCCACTGCTCTTTTCGGCCCTGACGAAAAGGAGTGATGTTTGTTGGGCTGGCAGCTATTCCAAGAGGTCCGCTTCCTTCTTTTGGTGGCGGTCTCAGCTACCCGTTGTAGCAAGGTGTTCAGATCCGTATTAATTCAGTGAGGAGAAATGCCCCTGGGAAGGAAGCACCCCTGCAGCAGCCCGGGCTGGGGGGGACAGGCTGGGGAGCAGATCTCCGGGGCTTCGGTGGGCAGCCCTGCGCCCTGGCAGCGAGGACGGCCAGCACGAGCAATAGATGGAGGGAAGGGATCATCCTCCCTTATTCAGCACTTGTCTCACCGCGTCCAGCTTTGGGCCCCCCAAAGCGAGACACAAACTGGAGCGCCTTCAGCAGAGGGCCCCACGATGGTCAAGGCTTGAGCGTTTGCCCTGTGAGGAGAGCCTGAGGGACCAGGGCTTGTTCACCATCTGGTGCAAAGGTGGCTTTGGGGGGACCTAACGACAGCTTACTGGTACCTACTGGGAGGTTAATGAGAAGATGGAGCCGGGCTCTTTGGGAGACTGAGAGAGAATGGGCCTAGGCTGAAAGAGGAGAGGTACAGACTGGACATAAGGAAAACTTCTTTTTCACCACGAGGCTGCCCAGGGCGGTTGTGTTCTCTGTCCTTGGGGGTTTTCAAGACCTGACTGGATAAAGTGCTGAGCTCCGAGGTGACACTGCATTGAGCAGAGGGCCGCACTAGAGACCTCCTGCCTCCTGATGTCTCTTCCCGCCTTGCCTAACTAAAATAACCTTTCCTTTGCTGGCAGGAAAGGAAGTGGATGGAGGAGGTTGAAGAGCAGAACTGTGCCCGTACATCCCATTTTTTGTCCTGGGCCACCGTATATGGCTTTGACACAGCATTGCCGTTGCCTGTGGCTCGGACTGTTCCGCTAGTCTGCCAGACCGATGCATTCACAAGGGATTAACCCTGCGGCTGGTTCTCTGAAAGTCTATTTCTCAGATGACTATTGACAATCCAGGGGAAACCAGGCACTAATGGACTAATATAAAACATGACGTGTTTTTTTAACTTGTATCCTGCCTCAGTGTTGCAACCTTCAGGTCAAGCAGCGTTTCCAGGAGAGGCCAGCTATTCTTATGCCTGGGACTGACTATCTCTGTGGCAAAGCCACAAAGAGGGTGGTGGTTTTTCTGTGTAAGAATTTGCCTCCAAGTCAGACTCTGCTTTTGTTCTGTTATTTTATTACCTGACCGTGCTGTATTCTGTTCATTATATGAAACATTTTTGTTCTCCAATATGTTCTTTTGCATGCCCATGGCTCAAAAATATACCTTTTACCTGATCAAATACTTTGTTTAATGCTTATGGGTCATGGAACATTAGGCACCAAATAAGGGCTGTCTCTAATAGTGCAGAATGAATGGTCCTCCTGCTGCAAGGCCTCACTTATCACTGTCATAAAAGAAGCAAGAAGCAAAACAATATAGCACAGTGGGCACTGGTTTTTGCTGCTCAAAGAAATCAGCAAGGCGCTTGGAGAGATCCTTACAACTGCGTCACAGGTGTTACGGACTATGTGAAGACCCGCAGCTCTTTTTGCGGGGAAATGTGAGTGCAAGGCTTGGGCACTTGCATCCTTGTGAAACCTCAGCTGCTATCACTAAAGGCCGGGATGAAAAAACAAGAGGCTAGGAAAGGAGGTGGCTTTATATTTTACTACATAACATCTCTCTGCTCAGAAGCCTTTTGGTTTCGATAAAAGAAATGCTCATCACCTGTAGATTGCTGTCCTGAAATTCAGAAAACAAAGTAATAGGTTAGATTTATTTTAGGGGCTTTTAATTTAGTAATGTTTCTCAACAATCCTAGGAAACAGGTTATGCCATCACATGGGCTTGCACTAGAGGATACAGACTTTATTTGCTCATGTTCCAAATGTCTAGCCTGTAGATGACTTTCTCCAATTTTAACAATCTACATAGGGAACAGAAGAAAAAAACAAAGTTATAATTGTAAGCTTGCATCTCAGTGTTCATTGAACCTAGAGTAGACACCGATGCAGTTTTTCAGTGATCAGTTGACCAGATTAACTCATAAACAACCAGCAATATCTAGCTATGAACTGTAGTAGTGTTTCCTTCAGATTGCTTTCATACTGGTTTTGAAATCAACTTCATTTGAAAAAGATTTTGTCAATACACGTCATGCTAAATACAAGTGGCACTGCACACATAACATATTTTCTTTAATTTAAATTTTATTTATATGAAAGTTTGCATCATTTTGTAAGTATCTATATAGGTGAATTTTTAATATCTCCTGTCAATCAAAGACAAACTAATCTGTTCCTTTATTTTGAGAAAACCTATGATTCATTATATAAACCAGCAATAAGATACCCTTAACTCAGCAAAAAATCTATTTTTATCAAAATTAAATATCAGCAATGAAAGGGTTTGTTGGAATTGCCACTTGCTTAGTCAGAAAGATTTTCTGCTGTTATTTATTGTGCTTTCGTAAACACATGTTCACACACACACACTCACACACACACACACTTCATATATTCTGACCAGACTCTATTAGCAAAATTTTACAATCTAAAGAGCTGATATTGGGTGGCGCTAAACTCCTGAATTGTCTGTATTTGGAGTTGATCCCTTTGTAGGATCTGATTTCCAGAAGAATATATGTTACAGTCATAAGCTTTAATTTGTAGCTTAGTTCTCCAAAGCACTAGAATTACCTGTTAAGCTTTCACCAAACATGGGATGTGAAGTGTAATAAAGAATGAATCTTTCACACTTTCTCAGTATTTCGTTAAGTATAGAGCTCACTGCCTTTAGTATTAGAGGTAAGGTTTGAAAATGTTGAACTCTGAACGTCACCTTATCTTGGAGAAATTATGCAATTAGTAGCCTAATATAAGATTCACGTTGTGTTCTAATACATAGCAAGAAATACCAAGGGTTGCTTAAGTGCTATACACATCAAAATAAGAATTCATTATCTGAAAGACAATGATATTGCATCTGATACTCAGTTACGACTGTACTCTGGCCTATGGATTGTGCATGTGATGAAAAAAGTATTTGCATTTTAATCAGAAAAATAAATACTTCACTTGAATTAAGATAGTTTTTAGAACAAGCAAACTGAAAAAATCACATAAGAAGGCTTACACATCAAAACATCATCAATAATGTACAAGATAGAGTAGATCAGAGTAATTTTTGATGAAACCATTTTTAGTTGGAAAACATTGATGGGACTGAACTTAGACAGCTTGTGGGAGTGTTGTGGTTTAACCCCAGCCAGCAACTAAGCACCACGCAGCCGCTCACTCGCTTCCTCTCTCCCAGTGGGATGGGGGAGAGAATTGGGGAAAAAAAAGTAAAACTCATGGGTTAAGAACAGTTTAATAGAACAGAAAGGAAGAAAATAATGATGATGATGATAATAATAATAAAATGACAATACTAATAATAAATGAATTGGAATATACAAACCAAGTGATGCACAATGCAATTGCTCACCACCAGCCAACCGATGCCCAGTCAGTTCCCGAGCAGTGATCCACCCCTGCCAGCCCCACTCCCCCCCAGTTTATATAGTGGGCATGACGTCCCATGGTATGGAATACCCCTTTGGCCAGTTTGGGTCAGCTGTCCTGGCTGTGTCCCCTCCCAACTCCTTGTGCCCCTCCAGCCTGCTTGCTGGCTGGGCATGAGAAGCTGAAAAATCCTTGACTTTAGACTAAACACTACTGAGCAACAACTGAAAACGTCAGTGTGTTATCAACATTTTTCTCATACCTAACTCAAAACACAGCACTGTACCAGCTACCAGGAAGGACAGTTAACTCTATCCCAGCTGAAACCAGGACAGGGAGATGGCTTTTTGATTAGTTTCCTGGTTTAAAATTGTTTTGATTAGTTTCAGAATTGTGGAAACAACCCACATTGCCATTTTCCAAATGAAGATTTTAGTCTTTCTTAATTGAAACCATTGTTTTGAAACATGTATTTGTTTTATAGTCATATCAGCAATGGAATGAGAACTTAAAAAATGAAATATTTTTGACTTGCCAAAGTAAGTCTTCTGTTGGCATTTTCAAGTTGCAAATGATTCGAGATTTTGGCCTTTATTTTCCTGTCTATGGGAAAGGAAAGCTGTTGAAATAATGAATATTCTTGTGTGGTAGGGAATTAGTTTCCCACTGGGATCTGTTACAGTACATGGAAAGAGATAGCATTCTTATCCTAAGGAATCCACTGAGTACATAAATATGAGTGGAGCTTGAGGCATATGTGGTCAAGAGAGGAGATGGCCTTCCCAAACTGCTTGACCCTTCCTGTTTTAACATGCCTAGATATCTCTTGAGCAAAGGCAAGGAGAATAGGCAACTGATGATGGGAAACAACCAAGGGAAAAAAAGGTTTTGAGGGTCAAGGGTTCCAAAATGGATTGAGTGGGCTCAGGAAAAAGGCACGGAGCAGGGCAGGTCTGAGAGAGCCCATCTGTTTCAGAAGACATCTGGTGGTGATTTGCTCAGAGAGGTGAGCCGAGGAAGGATCCTTGCCATTATTTTCTTCCTGCTGGTGGTGGTGACGGCCAGCATGCCAGAGCCAGGAGGAGGATGAGGTGGTGCAATGAGTTTGTGGGGCCTCATTGAGAACGTAAATGGAAGAGGTGAGGAGACCGACGCATCCAAAGTATCAGCAAGAGGATCTGGATGAGCTGGAAGGGGGACAGTGACCTGGAACTCTTGTGGTACATGTGTGCCAGGGTCTTCCTTCTGCCAGCGAAGCCGCATGAGTCAGGAACCTATGAACCACTCCACAAACAGCACGTCTGTGCCCACTGCCGTCAGAGGATTCGCCAGGGGATGTCCTGGCACGCCGTGGGAAGAGGTCTGAGCAGAGGCTGGCCCTCCAAGGGAATTACAGTACTCTGCCAGTAGAGGGGAAAACAAAGTAGGAACTTGGGATAAATCCGTGTTGTTTGGGAGATAGGAAGGGACAACTAGAAGTACAGAAAGTTAGGAATCTCCCAGTAGGGTAAGCTAGAGGATATGCCAGGAGGCAGATGTGTTGCGGTACAGAGAAAGTAAAGAACATAAAGAAGGTGCGGACACTGTAGCAGGGAATAGGGATGAGAAATGAGAAATAAAGGTATTACAGCTAGGGTAGAACTCTCTAGACCTACTCAGTTAAGTACAGAATAATAGAAAATAAGAACCAAAAGAAATCTACTAATCCAAACCCCTGCTTCAGTGCAAGGTTACTACCTAACCATGCATACTTAAATCATTTACGCTACTTTATTTCATGAGAAGCATTCAGCATCATTTTAACAAGTGCTGTATTGCCTCAGGGGTCTTTCTCCTTGTAGAGGCACAGAATAACTACTTTCAGACGCTGGGTTTTGCTTGTCTTGCAGCAGCCTCCAAAATTATCTCTCCAAGTGAAAGTGAAATTAAAACAAACAGATATCAAATTCCTTCACTAAAAATCTTGAGAAAGAATACCTGTTCAATATAATACCTAGAGAATTTAAGCTGTGTAAGTGATCTGAGTGAATAACTGAGAGAGCAAAGAGGATTAGAATACCACAACAGAAGTGTAAGCGCATAAACTGTTTAGAATGAATTCTGCTTAGGCAGAATATGTTGCAAGAGAAGAACTTTTTCTTCTTTCTGCTTTTTATTTTATTTTGAGTATTTCCACTTTTAGATTTGATCTTCATCAAATGAATTAATATAGCCTTTGTAAAGAAATAGGAAACAGTATCAAGTTGCATTGTTATATAGGCCAAAGAGATGAATCAATGGTTATTACAATTTCCAGATTAATTTGCATTCTTATGCTGCCTTGGTCTTTGGAGGAACAGCAGATTAGCCCTTGATTACTAGGGGGTGAACAATTCACAGTGAATAATTTATTTGGCAAATAACTTATGACTTAGAATAATTTATTTCCCTAAATGAATTCATTGTATGTTGTACAGGGCTTTTAGGTGAACAATTTTCATTCTATAGATTATTCATAATTGGTTATACAATTTCCATAATTACATAAAGTTGTATAGTGAAAAGCACTAACAGATCAAGTTAACTCAGTCTCTTCACCCTGCTACTGGATGCCCTGCTATGGTAGAAGTTTAGCAAAACTGGAAATCTGAAAGAATCAATAGGAATTCTGCAATTTGGGGCCAAATGACACAATTTTCATTGACTTCTTGCTATTCCAAGTACGTATTTTTGCTAGCAAACATTACTTTCAGCTTGTATCTGGTCAGCATGGACAAATGTTTATTGCAGCTGTGGAGCTATCTGTGTGATATATTTGCTGTTTGTCTGCAGATGGCTTAAGTACATGTTTACTACCAGTATTGAACAGCTTTTCCAGTAGTTTTGGCAGCTGCTTGTAGTGGCTGAAGCAGCAATAGAGTGATGGAGAGCAAGGACAGCATGTGGAAGAGGAGCACACAGAACAACTGTATCTGAAAGACTTGTCTTAGATGAGTTTTATTCAAGACAAAATACATGGCTGGAGGCAAGCGTGGCCTGGTGGGTGACAATAATGGTGTAGATCTGGAATGATTAGCAGTGGCTTCCAAATTTGAGAGTAACAAAGACTACTTCTCTGAGATTTATGAAGCTCAGCATGAAGCCATATACCACTATGAGAGCTCTTATGCTATTTAGTAGTACGTGGTAGCACTGTCCAAAATTGCTACCATTCATATTACTCTGTAGGTAGCAGTTAACGTATAGGTAGATAGACTGTTTAGACTCCTGGCATGGATATACATATACTGATAGAGAACCCAGGCACTGGCTCAGGCATTTGTAGATTTGGGAATGTGGGACTGCAGAATTGCATAATCTGCTGATAAAATCCGTATTTCTCTTTGCTTCTGCCCCAGACATCTGAGTTTGTTAACAGAAAGAAATAATTTTCCAGTGAGCTGCAAGGTCCAGCTGATCCCATTAGAAGACTGAGTGGTCAGGTGGGGGTTTTTTGTTTGTTTGTTTGGGTTTTTTTAAGGAATTCAGTTCTTTGCTTGGCGGACTTGAAAGTGGTGTGGTTATGGCTGCTGTTCTGGGAGACTCAGCTGACCTTTCACTATCCTAACTGAGAGGCTCTGGTGTTACGCAGCTGGATTGAGGAGGAGGGTTGTTTAACTGTTACCTGCGTCCTCAGCAACGGTGCATTTGGGAGACTGTAAGGGAAATGGCGCTATCTCGTCACAAAGATAGGCTTTGCTGAACATTAGTTCTGGAATTATGGCTGTCTGATGTGTGCTGCAGAATATTTGGCAGCGCAGAGAAAGCCTTACTGCAGTTTGAGAAATAACACTGGGAGACTTTCCAAGATTTGCAAGTGGCCGGTGAGGTATTGATACAAAATTACAATCTCTAGGGATATCTTATCAGAGATATTTTTGTATTCCCATTTTGAGAAAATAAGATGACTTTTAAAAAGTAAGTAAAATTTCTTTCAGTTATAGTTTAGATTATTGAAAATTTCAGGGATTAGTTCATAAGTGCTTTATTGGCTATATCTTAAATTTGTAACACACGTACATAGATGTAGTTGTCTTACGTAATCACTAGATGCCATTCCTTGTTGTCACCCAAATATGAGTGGAATGTGCTACAAAGCTGAATCTTGGTTTTCTTTCCTTTTATTGACTATTGCTCTTATTCCCAATATTAATACGGTCAAGACTAGATCGCAAATAAAATGGACTCTGCAAACTTGCAACAAAATTAACAGTGAAAATCATTACTACTTTTAAAATCAGACTTTGAAATCAACTGAAGAAAATATTTATGATTTGATAGATATAAACCTGTGTCAAGTATTTGTGTGTGTGCTTTGGGGCAGAATGAACCCACTAAATTCTTAAGGAATCCTTTAAGTGAAATTTTTTTTCATAAAGGGAAATTTAAAGTGTTTCTTCCCCTACTGTTATACACAATGCGATGATTTAAAGACCAAAGGATTTTCTCCCTAAATCACCTATTCATATCTGTATGATGGAAATATATTTAAATATAGAAATTTAATCTTGCTTTGCATTTGAACTTTTAAACGCTTTTCCAGGAAAGCAAGTGTCTCATTAGTGCTTTTAGCCATTCAACTATGCTGATCTGCAAGTAAACAAGTATCCTCGCATTACTTTTCTTTTTTAAAAAGGATTAATTATGTCCACATAGTTTTGAGTCTTACAGCTTTTTAAAAGTTATACAGTAATGCACTCCTCATCAAGTGCATTGGGATTTGTCAATGTCCATTCTGTGGCTGGACTCAATGATCTTAAAGGTCTTTTCCAATCTAAATGATTCTGTGATCCCGTGATTCCATGATTCTATGAAATTGTTCAGTTGTGACTGAAATATTTCAGTAAGAGCACAATGATAGAATGGGAATGGGCATAGCTGACACTTAATGGCTGTATTCATATTATTCTCTTTACCCTTTAGAGGACTTGGAAAAGAACCAAAGATGATCTTGACATGTTGCACAGTTTGGGATAGGAGCTCATCTTCCCACTTAAAACTTTGTTTATTTTTAGAATGTTTCATATAATTTCTCTTACTTTGCTTATGACTATTTCATGAAAAAAATCAAGGGACATTTCACGTACCTTTAAATGATTTTTAAATGAAAATTATTTAATATGGGACTGTATTTTCCTTCTTGGGGATTTTTTTATAGCACTTTTTACAGATTTTATGGAAGTTTTATTAGATTGTTATTCTTTAAAATCAAATTTAAACTAAAGTCACAATGAAAATACTTTTATTGCCTTAGGAACCTATGCAAATATACTGAATTAGAACAGGAAGAAAAAAATATGACGACAGATCTACAACTTAACAAATATCTACGAAAATGTTTGAAACTAGCAGTTGGACACACTCAGGGCAGAACAGAACTTGCAAGGCTGAAGAGTTTCAGCTCATGGCAAGGAGTTGCCACATGCTCTGTGCTTGACTGCGACCTGGAGAAACTGAAGGTCCGAAATGTGTTTAGGCTGGGGGGCTGCTGATGCTGGGGGGTGTTGCTTGGAGGGGTCTGCACGAGTTACTGATTATATTTTGGAAAGTTCCTTGCATTCAGCAGTGCAGGACCTGAAAGCAGTGCTGGCACAAAGCAGAAGATTGACCTGTTGTCATACAGTTTCCTTCGATTCATGACAACACTTTTCGAATTGCATTATCTACTTTTACTTCTTCATCCCCGAGACCTTCTCCCCCCCCATCCTCACCTCTCTGTGCTTCAGTGTAGTTTAGCCTTGTTTCTTTGGAAATTTGTTGAGTTCACCTCTTTTCATTCCTTTTCTGTTTTTCTCTTTTTTCTCCTAAAACTGGCCAGATAATGGGAGTTTAGGTGCCATCTCTCCGCAGTTCTGGCTTACTTTGCTGCAGTTCCTGTGGAAAGCAAGAGAAACAGAAAGGAAGCAAGTCTGCTTTCTATTCTGTTCCATGTCACTAAAATTATTCCCCCCCCTCATTTTTTTTTTTTTTTGGAGTACCCCCTCAGTTTCCACTGTCTACGCCTTTTTGAACCTTGTTCATGTGAGTTACTGCTTTTTTTTTTTTTTTTTTTTTTTTTTTTTAAACTAATGTACTCAGAGGTGCACGGTTCATTTTTATATTGAGAAAACTGAGCAGTTAAGGTAACTAGTGGTTTGAGGGGAACAGGTGAATAACTGCACTTGAACCTCTTCCAGTGTTTTATATTTTGGACAATGTGTAGCTCATCCCTTGTTATGAAAGCCATGAAGGCACCTTTCTAGGAAAGCAAAGGGAATCTTGGACACTGATGTCATTAACCAGAACAGTTTTTCCAGCTTCCCTTCGTAGTTGGAAAGACTATCTCTTCTGGACTGAGTCACAAGGTTAGTTTGCCCTGTTAGTGATTCAAGCACTATAGAATAATTTCTGTCTCTTGAAGTCCTGAATTTACTGTGAAGGAACTGTTTTGCAGCAACTGCTCAAGTTAGGTATTTGCCTCGTGATGAAGAGTGCAAGAGAGCAAGCTGACTAAGCTCAGTTTGCTTATTGATGAGGACTATAAAGGCTGTGACCAAGCAGAGACATAAAGTTGTACAACCAATTCATCTTTCCTTTGTGATGCTTCAGTAACCGAAACAGAGAAGTCTCTGCATCCAGTTTTACAAATCATATTTATGTCTTGTTTATAAAATGCAGCACTACAGTTTCCAGCCTTCTTCAGCTGCTTATCCAAAAAGCAAAAGCACAAAGAAGTATTAGATTAACATAACATCCATGTTTGGTATCTGTTTGGCAATCTTGAAAGGGTAAATATGAAAGCACAAGATGTAAAAATCATCTGGCTAGTACAAAAAGGAAAAACTAAACAAGTTTTAAAAACTCTGGAAGAATAATGATAGAAAGTTCAGCTAAATGTCTTGATATAAAGCCTTTAGTGTTGAGGGGTTCATGTTCAAAATGTGCCAACATAGTCTTATAAATATTTGAATTGTATTGGATTAAAATAAGGTTAGCATAAAACAGCCTGAAGGTATAGGACTAGTGAACATTTAAGTCATAGGAGCTAACATTGACCTGTGCTTCTGATTTTTTTAGCAGATTACTAACAGGACATGTTCTTGCATTTCAGAAACAATTTATTTGTTACTAAGGTTTACGCCACCTCATTTCAAACAAGAAAGAAGAAGTGTGTCGCTGCTTTGAGAAAGTGAAATGTTAAGATAAATGGTCTTTTGGGTGGGTGTTGAAGACGGAGTGGTATTATGGAGAGTTAGTTTGGAAACCGACTAGTAGCACCTTGATAAGGCAACATTATGAGTATGCAATGCAAGAAGTAGGCATGAGATTGTGGGACAGGGAAGAGAAAGAGCTATCAATGATATATTTTCCAAGATTAGCAAATAGCTGAGTAACCACTGAACCAATAGTTCATGACAGATTTCCTCTATAGCATTATTGCCATTTTTAGCAGATAACAGGAATGTTAGAACTTGGACAGACGACTAACTTCTAATGTAGCAGCATCCACCATACATGAAGAGCCAGGGTTATAATGGTATGAGTCCAGAGGGGAATAGTTGCTGGCTGTGACACTTTCCTTGAGCTTCTGTGAGGTATGCATAGGCCATCCTTCTACATTTCCAGCATCCTCTTGGATTCTCATGTAATGCAAGTGCTTTGCTTTCTTAGTGATACCTTTTGACTATTTGGATTCCTGTTGGTATTGGAATCCTTGCCATCCTCTGTGGACTTGGCATTTTCTCCAGTAAACTGTAGCTCCCAGAGATATCCTGGGAAAAAAATCCTGATATGCTCCCTAGTACGTAGAGGCCAGTGCCATGAGCATTGCTGGTTTTAGAACTTAGCTAAAGTTAAACCTTGTAAGCTGTTCTGCATTCTTTGGTCTTGATATGGTACTTCTAGATGTCCTGGGATTTGACCATTCCATGCCTTTGTCTTTGGTAAGGTTTAAAAAGTCTTCTCAGTTATGATCTATCATCTCACTAGTAAATGATTTATAAATAATGATATTGTATCGACTGTGGTCATTTCAGCATGTACAAACTGAAAGCACTGTGAATCTGCATTCACTGCCATGTAAGCAAACCCCATATTTTGGTTTTTATTACCTCACTGCTTGCCCCAATTTGTAAAAAGTTTGATTTTCTGGGTACTTTTTTAAAGTTCTTAATTGAATAGAACCACTTATATACTTGAAGTTAAGCTTCTTGCCAGATGAAGACCAGAGAGCTTTCAAAGAGGCCTCTTGAGCACTTCCAGAGCAAATACTATTATGAATATCACTTTATCCTTGGATTCATAATGTAGCTCGTACTTTCCTTGAATATTATGAGAAAGCTTTACTTACAAATTTTCACCAAACAAAACCAAAACCAAAACCAAAACAACAAAAAAAGTGTAATACTATTGAAATGAATTTCTAGGGTACAAAAAGACCCATAAATAATTTTTGTCATATTCAGCCAGTTCAGCTATTGACCAGCGTGATTCAGCCATTTATTTCCAAGTAGTTTATTACTTGGCCATCATAAGAAAGAAACAGAAAATATCTAACTGACATAAGATTTCTACCTAGGAATTGGAAAAGATTAACTGAAAATTATTATTCTTATTAGCATATAATGAAATCAGACAGGATATTTGACCCTGTATTTTGTATTGTTTAAATGACCTAATGCCACAACGCACAAAACTCTATCAGAAGATCATTCTGAGGCAGCAAAGTTAGCAAGAAGAAAATGGAAATGAAAATGATCATAAAAAATATTTAATCAACTTATGTAATTTTATGGAAAATTCATTTGGTCAAAAAATCAGAAAATGAAATTCAAATTCACAATAAATTTGCTTTCACCAAAATCACAGAAAATATTTGCAAATTATTTCTCAATTGCATTCTGAAGAGACATTTCTAGGAAGATCGTTCATCAAAGCTAGTGAAAAATTAAGCAGCAATGAGATAAGAGGCAGCGTCTTCTCTTAGTCTAATAACTGGTTAAATGGTAGGGAAAATAAAAAGAAATTGTAATGTTTTTCAGTAGGGAAGGATCATTCGTGGCGTCCAGAAGAATCTGTGCTAAGCCTGTCTGTTCCAGATGTTCATAAATGATCTGGAAAAAGAGGTGAATAGTGAGGTGACAAAGCATGCTGATACTAATCTATTCAGGGAAGTGAAAATGGAAATTAACTGAGGAGAGTTTCAAAAGATTTCACAATACGGAAGGACTGTGTGATAAAGTGCCAGATGAAATTCAGTGTTGATAGTGATGCACACTGGGAGAAAAAGCTAACTTTACATACATAATGATGGGCTCTGAATGAGTTATTTCCACTCAAGGAAGAAATCTTGGAATAGATAGATCGTTCTATGAAAAAGTCAGCTCAGTGCTTAGAAACAGCCAATGATTCAACAGTGCACAATGGCGGCATGTAAGCTGAAAAGACTTGCCACGAAAGGAATAGAGAACAAAGCAGGCAATGTTATTATGGCATTGTAGAAATCTCTGGTCTGTCTTCATCCTTCATAATTTGTACACTTCTAGGGTTCTAGTCCTGAAAACCATATAGAAGAATTAGAAAAGATAAAGAGAAAGAAGATGTGGCTCATGAAAAAAAGATGTCACTCAGCCCTGTGCTGAAGTTTTCTACAGGTAGGGAGAGTTTGTCACAGAATTACCATTATGTGCTTTATTTTATACTGTTCCTTAGGTATCATTATTCACCATTGCCAGATATTGAGTTGTATGAACGTTTGATCTGACATACATGCCTCTTCTCCTTTTGTTATGTCTTGCTCCTATGAAGAGAAACAAGATGAAACATTTTCTTGTGATTCGGTGTTCACTTGTCAACTAAGAGTGGACCAGAATTTCTGGACTGTAAAAAGTTATATGTCTATCTGTATATCTGCACAATAGTTATCTTGACCTTGACAGTACAATCTGTATAATCAGTATCATCTGTTGTATTCTTGAAATGGAGACTTTTCTCCTCCAAGTATGACACGATAATAGCACGTACTAGGGACTGAAAGCCAATGAAGTGCATGTATAATTTTATATTTTACTCAACCTCTGGAAGACAGTTTGAAATGTGGTGTTCATAGAATAAACCTACACTTCCATTTTATTTGCCTACCACTTCACTATTGTATATGATTAGTTGCAGTTTGACAAGCTCACTGTTGTAATTCAGATTTGCGTTTGAGATTTCCATTCAATTAGAAGATTCAAAATAAATTAATATTGCACAACTTGAATTAGGAAGAGGACAAAGGAGATACTCACACAGCTGTAATTTTTTGCAAGTACACAGCAGTCTATACAAAGCCTATTTTAGTGTCAGTAAAGTGTTTAGTTACGTGAAATGAGTAACACTGTGTTTAATTTGTGTAAATTCTTAAAGAAAAGTAAAAACAGCTGTCACTGAATATTTATGACCGAAGAAAATTAAGAATTTGGCTGATGAGAAGTATTTCTGAAAAGTTGTTTGCAGTGCAGTCTTTCTCATTAATGCCATATATAAAAAAATATATATATACACACTCTTTTGGAAATAAACTATTTTGTAATAAGTTCTTGTTTTAGAATAAGAAGATCCACACATGGAATTAATCTGATATAGTTAATATCTTGTAGATAAACATGTTCTCCCAGTTAATGTTTGTTCCTAGCTTTTGGAATAAGTGTTTAATAATCTTGCACTTACCTTGAGTAATCAGCAATACAGTGATATTCCATATACCTCCCTGTGTATGTCTTCCAGGTTCAGTTCCATCTCTACATATCAAGTCTGAATCCCAAATGGGGAAATGAAAATGGCTAGTTTTAAATGAGCATATTGATATAAAAAGCATCTCTGAAGTAAAACGGAGAGAAGATAATCAGAGACACATATTGCTGGAGTAGAAAGTAAATAGAAATGACACACTAAGTCATGATGTAGATGGGTGGGAGCATTAAGTCATATAAGGTATCTTTGCAAAAATAAAATTTGCTGGAGGCTGACATGGCATGCCTAAGTAGGGAAAGGTTTATTATATTGCATTACTGAACACCTAGCCTAAACGCTGACAGTGAATTCCATAGTTTGAAGAAATACTGGATGAAAAGGGTCCTTCCCATTGCCTGTTAAGTTTCTACTGGACAACTTCACATGGGTGCCTGTAGTTCTTGTAGTTCTTGCACTGAAAGAGATAGTAAAAGAGCATTCCCTAGATGAATAATCAGGGACTAGAGAATTTGTAAAAGCAGAAAACAATAATGTTTAGAGATTTCACTTGCCTCCAAATAAGTTGTACAAAAAAATCTAAGACGTTCCACTGTACCTGTTAACATTAAAAAGATGGATTGTGAGAAAGATAAAATGTATAAGAAGCTAACTGAAGGGAGCAGCAACAAGGACAAAAATGCTTGCAGGTAACCTTGATACATTTACATAAACTATAAACTTAAGTGCTAATTGGAGAATACTTTCAAAATATTGAAAACATGTTAAATAGCAACCAGAGAGAAACTGTCAGAACTCACAGACATGCATGTCATGTCCAAATGAGGAAAGCAGAAATAAATGTAAACTTGGCAGTTTAAATGTAAAATTGCAATGAAACAAGACAAACACATTTTGAGGGACAACTCGGTAATGCAAACCTACAAAGAACCCCTGCCTGCCCCCCCCACATTGGAATTGGGAAGTCTGCCAGAGAATGTTGGTGATAGCTAGGTAGGTAGATAATCAAAGTCACTGAGTGTAACAAGGCCATTGTGCAGAAAATCTGAATTAATTGTATGCATTTATGTTCACTGCAGAGAAGGTCAGGAAAATACCTACTCCAGAGTCGTTGTTTATGGATGATAAATCTGAGGAACTGTCTCAAATTAAAGTGTCAATAAAAGACGTTTTGGAGCAAGTCAATAAAATGAATAGTAACAAATCACCATGATCTAATGGCTTTCATCCAAATGTTCTAAGGAACTTAAATATGAAGTTGCTGAGCTACTAATAGTAATATGCAACCTACAATTTTGAATGAGTAGATGGTGGAAAATGTGATGCCGGTGTTTAAAATGGGGTCTCAGAATGATTGTGAATTACATACCAAGAAATCTGACATTTGCATTAAGCAATTTAATAGACTTTATTATAAAGAGTAGAATTAGTGGACACAGATAAATATATGCAATAAGCATCAAAATGGCTTGGAAACTAGAGGGATGTCATGAGTCAAAAATCTAGAGTTCTTTGAATGTGTCAGTAAGCATGGGAGAAAGATGATCCAGATGAGATAATGTAATTAGTACTATGAAAGAGATTATCACAAATTCTTTCAACAAAGACCCATATTGCCACCTTATTAAAAGAATGCTAGTTAGAAATCGATGGTTTCTTCTTATAATGGAGTGTAGTTACAAATAAAGTCCTGCAGAAGTCTGTGCTGAGTCTGTGCTGTTCAGTGTGTTCATAAATCTGAATTTCACAAACTCATAAATTATTGAGAAAATGAGATGACTATTGTAGCGACAAAGTTTGCAGACAAAACAAAGTAATGCCTAGTGTTTAAAACAGTCTGTGATGAGATTCTGATGGTACAATACTGAGTTTCTGGATAATAAAATGGCAAATGAAATTCAGTGTCAATAAATACCAAGTGATGCATACAGAGAAAATGGTCTTAACCACACATACAGAATAATGACCTCAGAATTACCATTACTATTATCATTTAGCAATATTAGAATCACAGCAGATATTTCATACAGAATGTCACCTCAGTGCTGAACACTGAAAAGGAGAAGTAGATGTTGAACATTTAGAGGTAAGGTTTTGAGAACAAACACCAGAACTTTATTGAACTACTACAATTACATGTTGCACAAGCTTGTTTGAAGACTACATGCAGGATTCATTCATTCTGTTACAGCAAGGTGTAGCAGGACTAGAAAGGGTACAGGGAATTTAACCAGACATGGACCAGAGGCATGGAGCAGCTGTGCTATTAGAAGAGACAATGTAAATTAGGACGCTTTCCTTTGGAAAACAGACAGCTGTGAAGAAATGTGAAAAGATGTACAAAATCATAAATTATCACTCTTTCTTGTTACACTACTATTAAGGAGCACCAATTTAAGTTAGCAGTTTAAGACAAAGACATGGAAGTGCTTTTTCTTACAGTTGATACGTAATTTCTAAAATGCATAGGATACTTTGAAAGGGAAACACAGAGATGGTTCCTGAAAGTGATGTAACTAAGTTATGGAAAATAGGGCATGTATAGTTATTATTTTTAATGGTCTTAGTAAAACATCAGACCCAACGAGTCCCTACACTGCTGGCTGCTGCATGAGGTAAACATTTTGTGTGAACTTGGTCCTCTCTCGGTGATTTTTCAATACAGGACAGTGGCCAGACTGAGCAGTTCTGAAGTTGACTTGTCTCAAAGTTTACAAGCGAACACGGAGGACCTAATTCTCAGCAGCTTTCTGCACCCTGCCCCATGCAGTCATCAGCACTCACGCAAAGAACATCTAATGTAGTGCCACTCTTCTTTGGAAGTGTACTTTGTTTGGCTGGAGTAGTATTCATTTTCTTCATAGTACCTTGTAAGTTGTTGTGGTTTGGATTTGTGCTGGAAACAGTGTTGGTAACACAGGGATGTTTCCGTCCCTGCTGAGCAGTGCTCACCCAGAGCCAAGGGCTGTTCTGCTTCTCCCCCCACCCCACCAGCGAGGAGCCTGGGGGGGCACAACGGGTTGGGGGGACACACAGCCGGGACAGCCGACCCCGACCGACCCAAGGGAGATCCCAGACCGTAGGACGTCACGCTCCCCATCTCGAGCTGGGGGAAGGAGAAGGACGGGGGGACGTTGGGAGCGATGGCGTTTGTCTTCCCCAGTCCCCGTTGGGCGTGATGGAGCCCTGCTGTCCTGGGGAGGGGATGGCTGAGCACCCGCCTGCCCCTGGGAGCGGGGAAGGGATTCCTCGGTTTGCTTTGCTTGCGAGCTCGGCTTTTGCTTTCCCTATTAATCTGTCTTTATCTCAACCCAGGAGTTTTCTCACTTTTACCCTTCCAATTCTCTCCCCCATCCCACCAGGGGGAAGTGAGCGAGCGGCTGCGTGGGGCTGAGCTGCCGGCTGGGGTTAAACCACGACAGGCAGTTTTACAGTACTGACACACATGTAATGATGTTTCCAAACAGCGGTCTTCAGTCCAGTATCTTGTTTTCTGTGATGATTCAGGTACTTAGACACATTGTTCATTGCATAGGAATCCCTTCAATAATGGATCCTTTTAGCATTGTGCAAATTATTTTTTAATGGCTCATTGTACTGAAGAGCAAACAAATCCATTTTAACTAAAAATATCTGACATCGTTGTAGGTTCAGATTCAGCACGCATTTTACAATTTTACTCCAGCTAACAGAGTATACGTAAGGCAGTGCTTTCTTCCACATTGCAAGGATATCATGTACGTATTGTTTACTTATAGGGTAATATTAATACTTAATTATGTGTGAAGCAGTGACAAAGCTGGGTAATTAAGCTGAAAGGACAATGTAATTATCTAGGCTCAGCCCTCTCCTCCCTTTGAGGAAATGAAGGAAATAGAAAAACTGGAAAGTTTATAGTCTGACAGCTGTACTTTATCTGCAAGGAATTTCCTCTGTGCTTGGACTCTCTTTGAAGTTACCAAGGGACTTGGCCTTCAGTCTCCTTTGTGCAATGTAGAGATACTTAATCACCTGCCAAATGAACTAACTGGAGTAACAGAAGCAGTCCAGCTGCAGTGGCATTATTATAAAGAGCTATCTTTAGGCTGGCTGCTCCATTTCATACAGTGTACAGGTCTATCCCAAGCACTGGGATTGCTAGTTCCAGAGAGACAAGTGAGACTGTAGGCGAGGTAATTATCTTTTTTTGAGTACTGCTTCAGCAGAGCAAGGCTTTTGCTATGTTGCTTTTAAAGTATAGGAATCATCACCAAGATACATATTTGGAAATACATGACATTTAAAAGGGAAAGATTATGTTCAGAACCAATTGTATGTACATGAAAGCGTTTCATTCATTCATCCTTACATGTGTCCAAAGCTTTGGCATTCTGGAGCTCTCCTGGAAGGTTGTCTAAATTACACATTCCAAGCAAAGGAGGGATAAGAGGCTGGAAGGAGGGTACATGCAGGAGGAATGCTTCAGGTCACCACCAGGGTGTGGGGGTTTGTCCATTAGAAGTCAAATATGCCTGCTGTATCCATGTGCAGGTAGTTAGATTAATTTGAGTAGGGGTTTTATAAGGTAGATTCAGTGAAAGAGACTTCCATGAATCTCTTTACAATTTGTTTTTCCTAATAATAATTTCAGAATCAAAATTTCCAATTCAAACACACTGGTGAAAGAAGATGCTTAACTTCACACCTGAAACCTAAGTGAAATAAAAACTGCATCTGCATCTGTCAGTGTTAAAAATTGTGATAAAATATCTAGGAACCAGGACTGATTTCTGTGTGGGTGCTATTTTACATTGCCTCTGTCTCTGAGTAAGAGGGAAGGTGAATTAATTGAATGCTGTACTTGAAAAAAGCATTTTGGAAAAAATTGATTATAGTAGCAAATGAACCCCTTCCAGATAATGAAACCAACTGTATTTTTAAATTGTAATGTTATCTGGCCTAAAAACTGGGAAGAATATTGCAGTGCATTTTTCTTCTTGGATGAGGTTCAGGTCTATATTCCTGGAAGGAGTGTCTCTGTCTGTAGAACTTTCTGGCAGTAGCAACTCACTGCTCATGGAGTTTGTTGAGGTAAAATCAGTGATATTTACTAGTTTAGTGAATAATAGCGACCTTATTCATACAGAGTAAAATACATCTTTCTTTAGTATGTGTAATAACTTGCTGAATATCTCTGCAAAATAAAAAAAAAGTCAACATTTAAGAAAAGCAACATGTAAGGGACGAAGTCCTCTCTCTAGAAGTATCTGGTTTGTGTCCCAAATGATATTTTCAGCTCCTGTAGACAGATCTCCTTGAGCTGTAAGCATTTGTATTGTGATCATTATTGTGGGAAATAAAAAGAAAGCGTTACCTGCCAGACAGCATCCATTGATAGCCATGAGAAATGAAGAGTCCTGGCTGGTCTGTGTATTCTGTGTGTGTCCTTCAGAGGGCAGGAGAGGAGGCTGGCTAGATCTGACTGCATTTCTGGAGACCATGGGTTGTGTTCCCTAAGCTTTTTGGGTGTGGTGGTTTCGGCCTTCCAGGAGAGAATGATCAAGACTAACTGAAATGTTCAGATTTATTGGTCAGACTTACTTAGGACTGGTCCACATCCTTTATAGTTCCATTGCAGTCTTACGGTGGTATTGAAAGAACAATCCTGAAAATGAGGATGCAGTTTGCCCTGTGAGACCAAAGGATTGTCCTATGAATTCTTGCCCTGGATTTGGCTGGGATGGAGCTAATTTTCACAGGAAGCTGGGAGGGGGTACAGCCAGGACAGCTGACCTCAACTAGCCAAGGGGATATTCCATAGGGGATATTCCATACCATGTGACGTCATGCTCAGTATATAACGGGGGAGCGGGCGGGGGGTCGGGGTGCTATCGCAGCAGGGGACGTGGCGGGGCGTCGGGTGCTGGGTGGTGAGCAACTGCATTGTGCATCACTTGTTTTGTGTATTCTTTTATTAGCCCTATTGTTATTACTGCAACTTCTCTCCTTGTGTTGTCCCAGTGAACTGTCCTTATTTAACCCACGAGGTTCTATCTTCTTTTTTTTCTCCTTTCTGATTCTTCCTCCCATCCCACTTGTGGGGGGGAGTGAGCGAGCGGCCTCGTGGTGCTTTGTTGGCGGCTGGGCTTAAACCATGACAGTTCTCAAAACTGAAATGAGGTTTGAACTGAAGTCTGACATTAACAGACTAATATCCATGTTGTGTCACACCATGGACAGCTTTAATTTCCATGTAACTAGAGGAGATCTGAGTCTAGTCTTGTTTCCTGTTCAGGCTGCAGAGGTAAAGTTTTAACATTTAGAACTGCAGGTTCAGAAACCTGCATGCATTTCTTTGCTCTTAATTATTTAGGTAGTGTCTTTGATTCTTTTTCCCTCTAATAGTGACATTTCACCTAGATTTTGCTGAGGTTGATATTTTTCTCATTGATACTAGTTCTTTCTTTTGAATGTTTCATTCCTAAAGCAGAAGCAGTGAATTGAATTACGTATTAAAATCAAGGATATTTGCCTTTTTGATTTAACTGTCAAAATTATTTTTTTATGAATCCTTTCATTTTTTATGTTTTTTATAATAGGTTACAATTTTTTGCCCCAGCTGCAAGTCCAAAGAACCATTCTAGGCACTTAGGAAGGAACAAGGACAGTCCTTTCACTGACTTGCTCTGCCTGTTTTGTAGTAATAGCCAATTTTTAGGCATCTGCTTAACTTTGTGCCCAATGAATACCTTCAGTGAAGCTGCTAGGAACTGGTTATTGAAATCCATCCCGTAAGTTGGAAATTCTGTGGCAGTTCCCCCAAATGCAGAGGAGACCAACCTCTAGTATTGCTGCGCTGAAAGGCTGAATGCTCCGGCATGTCACAAACGCTCCGTCCTCTACTGCCCAACTGGGCAGGTACCGCTTGTGTGAAAGTTTAATAATAGCGTTTAGATGATAACGGAGTTTGGCTTTGTAAATAATGGGTTTGTAGCGTTCTGTGGTTAACAGGCAGATGAAAGCACATATCACTTCACTTGAAATCCATACCTGACAGTTTTGAAGATTGCAAGTCTTTTTCAGGCAAATTATTTCGATATCCTATTCCCTCTGGATGTTTGTAAAGACATGCCGTAGCTAAGATGGCATTGTTCTCTGGACATATAGGTTGTGGCCATAATCTGGCATTCGTCAGATCTCCCGACAGGCTTATGCATGGCTATTTACGTTTACAGGCCCTACTTCATTCTGAACATTTAATTGGCTGTGCGGATGTTCTGTCTTTAGCATTATTTTCATACACAGCTTTCTGTTTGACAGAATATTGCTATTGTAACTACTAGGGAAACTAACTGGTAATAACTGATGCTATTACCAGGCAGTTAATTTGCAAAAGGCCAAGAATTAACAGTTTTGCTATTTATGTGGCACACTAATTTTCTGCAAAAGGAAATCCACATTGATGAATAATTTAAATCCCAGTCTCCCTGCAAGTCTATAATCACGTGCCCTACAGAGACTGGAGTACGTTCTACTGTGAGCATTGTGCAAAAGATTAGTAGCTCCGTGGTGGCAATGCTGCTATAACAGTGTGAATTGCACTTTTAATTTGTCTTCCCATCTGACAGAGCATCTCATTATACTTTACAAAATCTATTCTAAATTATACTTTTTAAATTCTCAGTTGAAGGATATTTACATAAAAAAGGTGAAGATTAAATAAATTGTTTTAAGTCATATCAGCAAATCATTTTAATGAGAACCTCCTTTCTTCTTGCATTTGGAAAAGAATGGACCTTTTATTCCCACCATGTTTAGTTCCAGTCAGTCAAAACCAGCAATGACTGGATAAAATTTTTTTACAATGCAGTCTAGATGTGAAATGTGTGATAAGCTCTACTTTGTGTCATAAAATTATGCAGGCACTCTAATAACTAACTTGTTAGCTATCTTAGGCTGAAAAGCATTTTCTACAAAATCTTATATAAGACGAAAACTTGGGTTTTTTTCACAAGTAGCACTGAGCAGAAAATTATTACTTTTTGTTAATCAGATTAAATTGTGAAGGAGTATACACACAAGGTCCTTAGGCACACATTTTAAATAACAATATTACATTTCTTTCACTCCTTCTTTTTGCACTATTTGCTCTTTCTTTCTAAATTATTGAAATTTAGGAAGCATAATAGCCGATCTATTTAATGGCACATTATTATTTTCCCATTGCATAATGCATACTATTCATTCTCCCGTATTATTCATTAATCCATTATATTTATTCTCTCCTAGTCTTTGTGTAACTCTGTAAGGAGTCAGACTTCCACTGTACAAACGAATAACATTTTGCAATATTCAGAGATCCCAATTAGTGTCACTGACCTGTTAATTTGATGGTTCAGTTGTTGGTAAGGTTGCATGTTACTTGGACGCTATTTGTTACAGCTCTTTATTTCTCTGGGCATCAGCTGTTCGAGTTAGTACTGGGCTGAGCGTGGTTCAGAAGCCGTGGATTGACAGCCTCAAAAATATTACAAACTCACTGAAAATAAGAGTGATTTGTTGATAACCAATGGACATTCATAAAAGGCTTCTGTGTGAATAAGACTGTATTTATGTGAAACAATTGTATTTCATACTTTCTCTTACAAAATACATGGGCCAGGCCCTTGGAGGCACGGGGAGGTTTGGGAGGCTGGTGCCAGGGCACTTTGCGTCTGGCGGTTCTTTTCCAGCAGAACACACCTCGTGGGCTGTAGCTGCCGCTGTGGCCTCGGCCGGGGGCTGCCTGTGCCGCGGGGGCTGGCGGGAGCTCACGTCGGTGGGGGACGAGCTCTGGGATCGGGTCAGGGCAGACGGGCTGCTCCAACTCGCGTCCCTAGCTGTATTCCTCTGCTCCCTGCGGGTTGGCAAGAGGTGGTTCTACTGCTTTTTTACTTTTTTTTTTTTTAATTTGCGCACAAGTTATTCTAAAATATTACTTTATGGTTATTAATGATTGGCAAGGCACGGCGTTTGGGTTCAGATCCAGATTTGAGCTTCGGAGAGTGCTGGGAGGTATTTGGACCTACATTTCTGATCCATGTCACCTGCTGTTCTTTTTGATACGTCTTGTTTGCCAAGCTACAAAAAAATGAGCTTATGTAAATTCTTTATTTTCTACACCTTTCTTTTAGGTCACTCTTCGTTTTGCATAGATTTGGCTTGGCAGTTAAAGTAGAATTAATTTAAAAAGAAGTTTTTATTATATACCTTTCTGTATTGCTGTAAATTACCCATATTTAAAACTAAGAAGAGAAGATACGTATAACGAAAGGGTAAATAATAAAAAGTCCAGAATGGGCACCAGTGTTTATTAAGACCTTGTGTCTCCCAGGAGCTGAAGGTGTGGTCCCAGTTTGGCAGATACTGGAACACGTGCTGAGTTTTGGATACAAAAAGTTGTCCCGGTGCAGAATTCTAGGCTAGAGTGCTCAACCCTTTGCATTATTTGGCCCCTAACTGTGTACGTGCTCATGAGCTGATCTTCTATGTGTATACTGAACAGCGATTAGACTTCATAAAGCTATGCAAGCATTTTGGAAAAGAAGTCTCACTACAGTTTTAAAAACAACTTCCACCATCTGCTTGGGAAAAGCAGTGGGTCGGTTTCTTGTGAACTTGGCAATTAAATATGCTAAAATATAGTAGTAGCAGGATAAAATGTTTGCCATACCTATTAAGAACAAAAACTAAAATCCAGCTAAATAACACCAAAACCTCAGACAAAGAGCTGCCATCTGGTTACCAAGTAAAAACAAAACTCTTGATACTTGTAAAACACCCTCATTGGAATAGATTTTTAGTGAGGAATTTTAAAGCAACAGGAGATAAATTCTGATTAGAAAAGCAAATTTCTTATTTCAAGTCTTTAAAAAGCTGTAAAATACGTAAGTCTGTATATTATGTGCTTTTTTATTTAGACTGTGTTTTTCTGGCTCTAAAGAGGACAGCAAAAGCTGCAGAAATTTCAGCAGCTCTCTGATCTTACACAGATTGAGGTCTGAACAGAGACACAGTAGACTTACTGCTCCAGCTCTTCAATAATGAAATCAGAGCTTTCACTGAGTGCAATGTCATTTCTTCTCCTAACAGTAATAAAAGAATGCTAGCAAACATAGAATACCTTTTAAGGATATGTCAGGACTTCAGATATTCTGGAAAATGGTGCTGAGGAATAGACTCGCCTCTAAATCTCAGTGGGGTGTACCGTTTCCAGAGTCAGTGCCTTGAGGTATTCCGTCAAGAATAATTTCACTGGAGAACTCTGTGTAGGGCAGAAGAGGAATACAGTGAACATGACGCTCTCCACCAAATGCATCTCTGTAGCTGGCATAGGTTAGGTGTGCCGTTCATTGCTGCTGCTCCTTACCAGGAGGAGGTAGTTGTCATAACCGTGTGAAAGGAGGAGATCGTGTAGACATTTAGATACTTAATCTTTAAAATGTTTTAGCTAGAACAGGTGAATCCCAGCTTATGTGGCTAAAACTATGTTGGCTGTCTACGAAGAGCAGACTAGGGAGTGGCTGAGGCTGCAGCTACCGTTCCAGCACTGTTCTTGCAGACTGTTCCCAAATGGCCTTTCCAAACTTTTCTTTCCTGGATAATGTTTAATTGCTATGATTAAAAGGACAAAGGTACATAGCTCAACATGGTGACATGTCCTCAAGTGTTCTGAACCAGTTTGGCTGAAGGCGTTCTTGCCAATTCTGAGCTAACGATCCTTTTTGGTGGCGTGAGACTCAGTCTTCTGTCCCTTGGGGAAGGAGGTGGAGGGCTCTGTTGTTAAACTCAGCTTTTCTTCTCGATGTTCATCCCTCTAAAGATGCTTCTACAGTCTCTGGAGTGCCAGATGTGCCTGCCTTTCCTCTGAAAGGGGCCTGCCTTTCCTCTGACTTAACAGATTCTGGTGTGATGCCGAGATCAAATCCCTGGTCTTGACTTGGCTGGGAGAGTGGCAATATTTGCAGTCAAAATGTTGTTGCACATCATAGTTAAGTGTGTCAGCTACTGAACTGAAAAAGTCCTCTGATAATATCTCTTGTATTTCAGAGATTATCTGCACTTTGTCATTGGATTCAGAAATGATTTTGTTGCCCACAATCAGCAACAGATCTCATTTCTTTACTTCGAGATGATGTCTTCAGTGTTTTGGGGTTTACTCTCTGGTTAGCTCTTCAGTTTAGCTGAGGCAAATCTCTTATAAATACATCTGATTGCATATTTACAAACATGGCATCAGCCTACTTTAGTAGAGACACACTGAAAATTTAGATATTTTAAAAGTTAACTGCTTCTGTTTGTTTGATATACTGTGCATAGGAGGTCACAGCCGTGAAGCTCAAATAGATCTTTAATAATCTTTTATGAAAGAGCTGCTTTCAGGGGAATAAACATGCAAGTAATGTCTGGGTGCTTATTTTGAACCTTCAGTGTGTGTCTGCCGTGTAGGTTCTATGCAGCCTTCTGGACAGTAGTTTTTCTCTCATCTCATGAAGTGTTGAAAATTTCTGCAATTTTCATAAAAAGGTGACAGGCTTGTAGTCACTGAGTATGTTTTCAACTTATGTTAATACTACTCTGACACTCAATGGCACAAGAAAAAGCGGTGATTCCATTTCCTAAACCCAGACTACTTTCCTCCAAACTACAAAATATCTAGATGGACTTTCAGAGAAATGATAAACATACGCATCAACCATTATGGCACATTCAAACATTTGTCATAAATACCCTCTCCTTGCTCAATGGATGTACAGATCAAAATTTAAGAGTAAAATCAAGTCAAGTTATTTGCAGAAAAGTTGAAAATTTCAGATTTATTTAAAGCATATTGACAGTGTTTATGTGCTATTCTGGAGAAATAAATGATCATAGAATTGAATGTTCTCTTTGTCAAATTGTGAAAATCCAGTATTTTGTCTGAAAAGTAAATTTTGCCTGCCAGACATAAGTATGCAGTTAAAACCTGAACATGAGAGATACCAGAATTCTGCATGGCATGGTCATCAGAGGTTTACATTAAAAGATGTCAGCTGATAGGGGCAGAATATCTGTTTAACGAGGACTCTTTTAAGTCCATGAAGAAAAGTCTCATTTGCTCCATGCCCTGTACAGCTTGGTAGTTATTATGGTGGAAGCAAGATCAATGTTCTACTCTTTCCTGGTTATGATGTTCATAAATTGTGAGGCATTCTGCATTTTGCTGAAGTAGTGGGTACATTTAAGAGGGTAGGTAGATAAGCATGGCTCAGATTTCTTTTTAGTAAGTCTAAACACTTGGCTCACCTTACTTTGATTGCTTCTGGAAAGCCTTTATTTAAAAAAAAATAAAATCAAAAAACCATAGCTCTTTCCTCTCATGCTACTGGCAAAATGCTAGAGAGGTAAGAAATATGGTTTCTCTCACTTTTTAAATATAATGGCCATTATGAACTTAAATACTTCTTGTAATCACACTGAATATTTTTCAAGAATCAAAGTTTGAAGAGACATTAAGTAGATTTTAAATCAGCATTGCACAGCAAACCAGCTACATCATAGGCTCATAAATAGAGAGATGAATTATTGCCTTGATTCTTGGATTGTAATGGCATTTTGCTGTGTCTTTTTTTGATGAAATGTAGCTAGGTGATTCTTTTTCTGATGAACTGTGAGGTAGGCAGTTGCTCTCTACTGATTCTTCTATTGATAGAAAAATAGTACTTCTGGGAATGTCAATTTGAATCATTTCTAATAATTCTGATACTTTGATTTCTTGGCATGCATTATTGAATATGTAGTTAAGGGATATTTTTCACACTTTTTTTTTTTTTTTACTGTGTAGCTGTAACACCTTTTCTTAGTACTTGAAGTACGCTGTGCACTGACTTTTAAATCGTATCTCCAAAATTTGCTTTAGCTGTAGCCAACTAATGCATAATTCTATAGGTACTCTAGAACTCTGCAAAAAACAGGGGAAACTGCATATGGGGTTTTACAGGCACTAGATTAACATGTATATAGTATCATCCACTGTTTGGGATAGATTGGCCAAAAATTAGCAGCTGGAACTTAGTCTTTGGGTCTCGTTCTGAGAGGTTGCAGTGGCTTCTTTCAGCACTACCTAGTGCTTTCATGGCATGGGTTTGTCCCACCTTCTTCCTTCACGCATGCTCAGATACAGTGCCCGTAGCTGTGGTTATCTGTATTGGTCCCCAGAAGTGTTGAGAAAAGGAAGCGGGATGGGTAAAAGTAGGACAGCTAAAGAATTGTGCAAGACGTTCATCGTAAAGCTCCCTGGTTGCAGCATACGGACTAAGGTTCTTCTCCAGTAATGCAGGACCACTTTCCTCTTCTACTTGAAGGGATTTGAGTTCACTTTTGCATGCTTATGTCATTATCTTAATGACTGCATCGTATAGTTTTCACTTCTGTCTTGCACAAGGCAGAGTTGAACCAAGTCTTTCGCCTGAGGTCAGTGTTGTAACCACCAGAGCAGAAGGCCACCTGAGATAAGTCTCCTGCAGTATGTCCTCATGGTGCTTGTACGCTACAGCGATATTAAATAGTCTTCGAATCAGGGACTGACTTTTTAGCGTGATGGCTGCCTCACTCGGATCATTCACTTTTCAGTGGAATACAGGTCTTTTCTGTCCTGATGAATATTTAATCATCTCCTCAAATTGGAACACCTTCAACCAGAGAACTTAGAAAACTGCTGTAATTCAAGAACAGATTGTGACCAAAAGCTGAACATGAAGTAAAACCATGTTTTATTTCTAAAACTCACCTCTTCCAATATGTAGAAACCATATTCTGCAGTATGTCAGGACATTCACAAATGACTCCAAGCTAAGTGAAACTAAAGCACAGCTTCTATGACAATATTTTTTTATCATTTTGTCTAGATTTCAAATAATGTGGTTTTCATAAATGGCCTTGAAGATTGATTTCACCTGCATTGAAAAATACCACTTTTGGGGTTATAAGAGCTTAATGTTTTGTATTTAGATAACTTTCAGAATCAAGGATTTAGATGCAATTGGGTTAAAATAAAATGTGGAAATACTGAAACAGTTTCAGGCTGTTGGCAGTCTATCTACTTGCCTCACCAGTTACATTGCCCCATTGAGACTGTTCCCTGTGCTTCCATTCTACCTCCTGATTTGCACTTTTTCTCCCTGTCTGCATTACACTCTTTCCATGGGACTGAACAATCATTATGCCTTGTGGGAACAGGCTGTCTCCAATTGCCAGAGTCCAAAGGATCAGGTTCTGGTGGAGGCAGTGACCACCACACCCCCAGGGCGATGTTGGTGTAGATATGTACAGGGGAAAGGGCAGAAGAGGTGAGGTTCTGTGGAAGCTCAAGATCTCAAGGTATCATTTAATATTCATCAAATTTTTATTTGATAACACCTAAATGAAAGTGGTTTTCTGTTTTGCTGTTGCTGAAATACTTTGGGGGGGGGGGGGGGTTGGGGTTGAATGCATTTTGTTTTTGCATTGAACAAAATATTTGACCAAAAGAAAACATCTTATTTCTTTTACAGACAGTATAAAGTAGCAGAACAAAGGCCTAGTGTTAGTGTTCAAAAATGAGAAGAAACAGCTGCTTCTGTACAAAATTCCTTTAAGACGTAGGTCACCTGTGTTTAGATCTCTCTTTTTTCCCTTGAGAAATTTGATCATGCAGTGAAGGTGGGAATGGCTTGCTCCAAAGATTATCCCTTGATGCTTTTTCTGTTTTGTATCAAACATAATTATTCAGAGAAAGAGTCACTGCAGTCTCGTGGGTGGGACATTCACCTAGGAGGTGAAATATACTTTTTTGATGTCGCAATGAATAATAAAGGTTTCTAGGGACAACATTAGCTAAAGAGTCCGAGAGTACCATACACTGCTGCATACTCATTGGGATATTTTTCTGGAAGATGAAGGTTCATATTCCTTCAGCTACTTTCAAGGACCCAAATGTGGATTTTCCATATTCTGGATGAATGACTTATGCAGTATTATTAAATTAAAAGCTCTGATGCTGTGTCCTTCAACTTTTGTATTTAGTTTGATCTATTTTTTTTCCTTCTCACAGTTGTCTATGTGACTTCAGTGCAAATGTGTGCATAATTTTTAATCAATGAAACTGTATTTTCTCAGCAAGCAAGATATAGAACTTTCCTCCTACTATAAAGAAATAAATTGCATCCCTCTTTTAATTCATTTCACAAGCTGAAAAGAAGAGTTAGGGTGTTTTTTAAGTTAGTTTGAACTAAAATTCTCTTCTGGATTTGAACTTTGCTACAGCACTGTGATTTTCTGATCTTAAGTTTTAATGTGGGCTCCTCTTTATTTTTATCCCCTACTTTTCAGATCATTAATGCATATATACCTATTGGTGTCACCCAAGCTAGAAGACAACAATAATAACACACAGCATTTGCATTTTAAAATAGTTTTCGCAAAGGCCATATTTAGAGGAACAGGCCAAAATAGAAAAAAAAAAAAAAAAAAAAGTTATACTAAGGCTCAGAGAAGAACTTTTTTGGTGTGGAGTCTCCTTCTTGTACTGCCTGTAGATGAGTATTTCTGAATTACAGCAATCATGAGAAATGCCCCATTTATCTTTTGCCTCACGTAAAAGATTTTCATTATAGCTGAACAAAGAATTGATATTTGATGAGCTTAATGTGGCTGACAGTACACTGCAAATATATAGTGGTTTATATTTATGGTAGCAATATATTTTGGGTGAGTTGCTTTCCCACTACATTCCATTGTTTGTTCATGTAAATGCTTTGCACATCTTGCAGTTAATGAGATGATGAATAGTTTGAGATGACTGCTAAACTTTCAGGTCATGGGAAGCAATTTAGGTTCATCAGCTCTACTTTATCTTAGGTGAAGTACAGTGAAAACACAGGATTGGAAAATGATACTGGTCTCATTTAGTGTGCGAAGAAGTGTCCTTTAGACACTTATTTTTTTTCAACTAGATTTTGCTCCTCCTTGTTCTACTGAAGAAGCTTGAATTGCCACCATCAAATACAACATATTAGACTGGATATACAATAGCAACCCAGCTACCACTGAAAATACCCAAAGACAAGAACTTTACAAATTCATGGCTCTTCTTTTCTCCATAAATATTTCCGTGAGAATTCATCCTCATTCCTGCTGTTCACAGGAGGCTGGGTCTTAGCGGCATTTGGGTTTGACAGTGAAAACAAAATATGCATTGCTGTGATACCAGCAAAGGAGGTAGGGGTACCTACTATTGCCTATTAAAAAACAGAAGAAAACAAAAGAAGTAGTCTTTATTTAAGACCCTTTCATTTCCATTTATCTTAATGGCTTTTTGTTAAAGATACGGGTTTCTCTGGTAAGTAATTTTCATCGTTTAGGCAGCATTTTTTTAATTCACTCATGGGCTAACCCATCTTGACCTTGAAATTTCAATTTCATTTTTCTGTGTGAAATTTCAAAACTTGCATAGGGAAATGAGGAGAAAACTCCCCTTTCCAGAATTTGTGACTTGTTTTATGCAAATTCTTTATATTCCCAGCTGGGCATTTATATTAATTAGACATGAACAACAATGATGTAAGTGAATTTATCATAGTTAATGTAGCTATTCAGAATAAATTTCCATACAGCGTTTGTAGATAATTTGGGGGAAAAAAAGCATAAAATAAATACGTAACCTCCACTGATTGTTTCCAAACCAAAAATTTGGAAATGCTTCCCAAATGTGATTGTCCAGAAATTTAGGTTCATCTTTCTCAAGTTCTCAGGACTTTAATAGATGAAAATGGATCCTTTTATTTTGTTGCCTTTAGAAATCACATTTTCTCTGCAACTACAAAGGATAATTAAAATTGCCGTTCTTATCTAACTATTGGACTCTGGGAGCTTTCAGAGAAACGCCAAATATCAAAGGACTCAAGAACACTGGGGGAGCTGTGCTTGCTTCACTGTGCAATAGGGGACTGAAATGGAGGCCCATCGTTAGCAACCATGACTGCAAATTATGCAGGGAGGAATGTAAAAACAGCAAACATCCTTTCTTGTATCAGTGCCATAAGAAGTTTTTCACCTTTCACTGGCAAGGATTATGGCAAATGCAAGGCAGATAGCTGTTAAAATGAACTAGAATTAACTGAGGCAGAAGGAAATACACATCAGCTTAGATTGCACTTTGTTTCTCTTCAAGTTACGAAAGCTGCAGTGATTTTCCAAAATTAAAAGAACATATAATGAACTGCTGATCTCAGTATCATACATATCGTTTCCTGCAAGTCTGGCAAACACATAATCATTTCCTTTGATGATGATGGCAGTGCAATATCTAGAATTGTGACTGAAATGGTATGGAGATATTATGATGTCAGGCTTTTTCTTAGTAAGTAATGTATGTACAGTATTATACCTGTGCCCTAGTAAATTATAATGCTCTCTTATTAAAATTAAATCATGATTTCACAGAAACAGCATTCTAAACCTCTCTATCTCACCATTTATCTGTAGAAGTTTGGATAGTTTTCTGCTGTCCATCATTTATGGCTCTTCCTATGTTGCACTAGCTGATTCTTATCTAAAGACCCTTTTCAAGTCTTGCTCATTTAGAGAATAATGTTGCCTTAGTATAGGAGACACATGGAAAGCCTTTCTAAGACAGCACTAAAAGAATTGTAGTGGACTGTACTGCTCTTGTATGTTACTAAATTTAGGTTGTTATTGACAGCAGAATAGGCATTATTTGGCTTAGTTCCTAGACAGTTGCAATTAATTTTTATAAAATGAGGAATGTAAAGAAAAAAAAGATCTCTCTTTAATCATAAATATTACAAACACTGGCTGTAACCCCTTCTTTTGAAAAAAGATGCATGGAATCCTGAACATCCTTATGTCTAATACTGGTGCTGTTAATGCAATTGTTATGAAAGTATAATGACATAACCTTCTTTAATAATGAAATAGAAATGAAAGTAAATAATTTGTTTTGTTCCACTGAGCATGCATAAGAATGCAAATGCAAAGTTTGTTAGAAACAGTTAATCCTGTTGTAAATACGGTAACATCTGAGGATTTTTGCAGCCAAATCTGTATTAAGGAACAAAAAACCTCTTGAGTCAGATTTAATTTACTCTAATAAACTTCTAATTTAAGGACACTTTGCATTGCTAAGCTGGAATAAAAGAATTTTAATCTAATTATGAATATGACCTTTATTTTTTTGGATAAAGTCAACTGCAATGTGCTTGGGCTCGGTCCTTAACTCAAGTCCTGCCTGCCAGAACCACATGAAGCCAGTGCCTTCCCTCGGGGCCAGGGGACGTAGAGGGGTGGGCAGGGCAGGTCCTTGCTGGCCACGGCCCGTCCCACCGCCAGGCAGTAATTTCTTAGGCTTTCCCTTTTTGGCCCGTCGTTTTCTGTTGTTCATCTAAAAGGGTCAACCGATGCGTCTTGAAAGTGTGGTTAGTGGTAGCGTGGCTACCAGACTTGGGGAAAAACTGTCAATAATCCAATGACTGAGAATGGCAGGTATGGAGCCGGTAAAGCATCCAGTTTGACAGCTTTACAATGGATTGTACTTTCCTTCGACAGTAGAGTTGCTTGGAGATTAGGTGGTACTCAGTGTGAAAAAAGACGGCAAAGCTCTTGTCTTTAATTTTCTGCGTTGAAAGACAAGGGGTTTGCTGTTTCACAAAAAGGAACAATTCACTGAGTAATTTGAAGTAATTTATTCTGTACTCCATGCTCTGAATTAGGGGGATGTACCGCAGGTAGCTGTCCCCTGGTTTTGGCACACAAGCTGTCCTTCCCTTTGCTGTGGTGTCACGGTAGGAATAATGGCCCTAAAATGCAGATCAGAACTTGTTTCAGGGCCTCCTGAGTGATAGGTCCCTTTCAACATGCCGTTGAGATTTGCTGAGGATCTGAAAATGCTTTTCAGATTAATCACAACCGAAAGGGCATCTTATCCAAGTATAAAATAATGACGATAATTATCTCCTTCCTCATGAGATTACAGGGCTGCATCCATATTAGCAAATAGTTTATCCCTACAGAAGTGATTTGTACACCCAAAATGTTGTTTCTGAGGGCGTGAGGTCCACATCATATTCATTTAGTGGAGAAGGAGGTTGTTTTCGACTAGCTCTTGTCCCCTGAACTGGACACCCCAAACGGTTGGAGTGCAGTAGATGCACTCTCAGGGTCATCTTCTGCTTTATTTTCATCTAAAAGGGATTACTTTCGTGTCCTCCAGTCATTCCATGATGTAATCCATATCATCGTAAATGGGGACAACTTGAAAGTTTCTTTGAAAAGTGAAGTCCAGCTCCAACCTGAAATGCTAACATAAATGCACCTCATAAGAGTCTCTGATCCAGGGCACTAGAGGAACAGAACACTATTTATTTTTTTTATTTGTTTTGTCATTCACCCTCCTGTTGTGCTCTACCTGCAAATCCCAAGCTACGTGGCATGCAGCAGGGAGCTGGGCACAGACTTGGAGGAAGCCAGGTTAAGACTGGCTGTTTCATGAGCTCCTGGCCGTAGGAAAATGCTGTTGCAAGGCTGGCATAGTACATGCCAAAGCGAGGGCATTGTTTCTCGAGGTACACTCACGTGGATGAAACTCAGGATTGTATGGTCAATATGGCTTTTATGTAGCTGCTGGTACCCTTCAAAAGAGGGTCTTTGGAAAGGGACTGGGAAATAGATCAGATTTTGCAAGGAAGCCGGGTGCCATTTAGATACTTCAGCTGTTATTAAGCAAATCCTGGCCCGACTTGAATCCATTCCTAGCAAGCCATCACAGGAATACTCTGAATTTTTTTTCAGTATAAGCTGGTTTTTAAAAATGTCTTACTGTTTCAGGACACTGATGAGGAAATAGAGACTGAGAGGAGACTTCAAAATTGTGTGGCATATAGCAAGATTCTCAAGACAGCATTAGTTATTATAGTCTATGTGGCAGATTAGATAGCATGGCAGGGCCAAAACTCCACCAGTATTTGATAAAACCCTGTGCATAGACAGAAAAGCTGCTGTAGTTTTCTGCAAGTAAGTTAAAAATTCGGATTTTCCTTGTGTGCCTGTGGGGGCATACCTCTGCTGAGTACTATGTTCTGTATCTGAATTAGCTGCTGGACCTTGTGTTCTACTTCCCGGCTGGTAGCTGAAGGTTGGTTGTGCAGGCTGGCTTCCTTTCTTTATCATCTCTCAGAGTGAAAGAAGTCTTTTCCTATGCACTGGCTCAGGAATAGAAATTTGCATTATGTACCCGGTCCATATTTTGGAAGACCCTGGTCTAACTTTGGTTTCACTCTTTTTTTCCCTGGAAGTGGTGCCTAGGGCGGCTGTGACAAATGAGCATGTGTTAGGACTTGACATTAAAAGAGTGGAGGAATGTGTTCCAACTCTGTTTCAACTAGGCTTACTCCCAAGCGACAACTCTCCTGTCTTCGTAGTGTGTTATGTCAGCTCTTAGAGCTATTTTGGTCATTGCACAAGCAAGCCTCATATTTTTCTGTGATTTGAGCAACATGTCATTTTTTTATTTACACTTGAACCCTTGCCTTCAAGTGTGGCCCAAAATGTGTAGGAGTCAGGTATAAAACATAGATTGGGCTCAGAGCTACCTATTATTTGTCAGAAGTGCTACTATGCCTACTGACAGGTATAATTGTCTTGAAAATAGCAGGGGGGAACTTAGTCTGAGTCTTGCTTCCCTGTTCATCTGCGGAGGTCTGTCACACTGTTATTTGCCAGAAGAATTCTTTGGAAAAACAAAATTTAACCTTCAGTAGAGAAGTCATGCAGTAGAATCTGAATGGTTCCTGTAAACATATTAAATTTCAGGTCTGGCAAGATAGTGTAATATAACCATAGCACTTCATCCATATTCTTACACCCATGTAGGGATCCCAGAATTAGTTTTGCAGTATTGCTCGAAAGACATTGTTTTTAAGATGGTAGTCACTTTAAATGGATTTAATGATAACAGAAATTTTTGAATGAATGTATTCACACTCTTAAAATACTTCCAATGGTATTGTTTCTTCTGTTTTTATCTTAAAATGCTTAATTAATTTTTGAACGTACATAGGGGTTTTTTTCTACATTTGGACTCTTGCAGAAAAAAAGACTCCTTCATATCTTGACAATTGGGATGCTTGCCAGTTTTATATTTTCATGATGTCATGTTAAAAACAGGATGACAATAGGAAGATTTTCAATTTAAAGCAGGAGTGATAGAAAAGAGAGCGAAGGAGTCTTAATCATGGAATAGTCACCCATGCCCAACAGTATGACTTTAATCCACTGAAGTTAATCAAAAAGCAATTCTAGTGCTGGATGGTCCACCAATACAGTACTGTGACTGTTTGGGTCATCTTAAATTTTATGACACAGAGATGGCAATTATGTCTTGAAGATGTTGAAAAATAAGGATGGATATTCATCTTAATCAGAAGTTCATCAGCATGGCCAATTTTTGGATGGAACCCAGTGTGGGTACAGGTCATTGGTGAGGAACCTCACAGTTTTTTTCACAGGATATCACAGGCAGAAATGATGTGACTTTTGTTTTTTTGAGGAGAGTGAAGTGACTTGGAAAAAACCACTACACTAATGCACTTGGAAAGAACTTGCTTATAGTTTTCTTTGTGAACTAACTAGCACTTGACTTCCTATAGTAATGTACAAAAAAGGAATCGTGATACTGGTGTAGAGATAAGACTGGAAGAGACTTCCCAAATCACTGAGCTGAGTGTCCTGAATCATAGTTTAAGAAAATTCATACTTGCCCTTCTGTATCTTTATTAGAAATATATAATTTAGTAATTTATAGGATTTGCCCTTTTCACAGCTGTCTCATGTCATATTGATACTGATGTGGTCTTGGTGATCAACTAAAATAAACTAGTTATTTTTTACACCTGTTGGTTCAAATGATGAATTCCCAACTTGTAGCAGAAATGCTAGTAATCCCTGATACTCCCTTTCAGTACTACTTGCTGTTATCGCACCTGGATCCACCTTTCAATTCTTGTAGTGATCCACAGAGTCTTTGGCTTAATGTGTAAATTCCGGAGTGACACTGTAGAAAATGCTTTATCTAAATCCAGACAAATTATATCTCTTCATTTCTTTGTCTGGAATATCAGTTATCTTATCAAAAAACCTGTCAGGTTAGTCTGGCACAATCTACCCTTGGTAACACTGCTACATTTTATCCTATGTTCTATTTACTCCTCTGTCTTTAATTTATCTTTTTTCTTCAAAGCCTGTTCTAAGCTCCTGCAAACTGAAGAGGTCAGACTAATAGGCTTACGCTTGCCCAGATCATTTTCGTCCTTCCTTTTAAATATAGGCACTTCAGTTGCCATTCTCCGCAAATATTTGATGCTTTCTCTTCCTGGATAGATTTGGAGGCTTATCTCTGCCACTGCAATGGCCTTTATAAAATCAGAGTATACCTAGTGATTCAGGTCTCAGTGAGACATTTTGTTCAAAGCCCATTGAACTGTTATCCTTTTTTTTTAGTTAAACTTTTGATTGGTTAGTGAGATATGAATAAAGAAAATTTAAATAACCATCTGCAAGAGGATCACATGTAGGATATAAGCAAATACTACTGCCATGATGATTAAGTGAATAGATAGTACCCCCTACAACTTAAAGCTCCCTTAGCACAGAAACTGGGAGAGAAAAAGTTTAAAGTGGCATAATAATATCAGAGAAAATGATGTGAATTGGAGCCTAAGTACTTTCTAATACTGAACACTTAACTGTGAGAGCTTATTTCACAAGGGTGTAGGACATCATTGGGCAGATTGAAGATATTAGAATATCCTGGATGTTTAAATATTCTGTAATCTTTTATGTTAGCACTTAAAAAAACAATGAATGGCCTGTGCAGGTCTAATGCTGGATTGTAACTATTAGTTTTATATTTTCATAAATACATAGAAGTATAGAATCTAACCGCACAAAACTTCATGACATTTTCTTTCTGTGTATTTAGTAATGTGTCAGGATCAATGTTCATCAGGTGAATACTCCTTTGCTGGTCCTGATGAAATGACCAAGAAATTTAATATATACACATTTAAACACATCTGTATTGGTAGAGTTGAAGCTGGGTAGGAGGACAGTGCATTTCTTGCTTACCCTTTCTTTGCTTGCTTTATTGCTTTCAGTTAGGTGTTGCATCTGAAAATTAGCGAAGGTGCAAATTACAATCAATGGTGTCTACAAAGAACTGGTGTTAATCTGAAAGCAGGGGAGACTAACACTGACAGCAGTTTAGTGGGAAGGCCATTCATCAGTATCATTGGAGTTTTCAAGGCGATATCACAACCATATAGTCTTTTGGAAGAAAAAAGTTTTCCCTATCATCTCTCAGAGTTTCTAGCTGTGAGGTGGCATGCAGCCAGGTGGCTGAAGCAGTTTCTACCTCTGGCAATTTAAGCATCCATGCTTATCAGATTTTGGAAACAATAATATATATGTAAATTTCACATCCAAGTGCTGTGAGATACTGTTGGCAAATGTAATTACCTGTATGTGCATCTGTCTCTAGTTTCCCGCTACTGGGAAACTAATTGCAGTATGTAAAGAAAAACGTTTTTTTGGTTTATTGCGTATTTTCATATATTCCATAACTTTTTATTTTTCAGGTATTTGAGACATCTTCTTTTCTTGAATCTGTCTCTTCTTATAAAAGCTCACTTGCTAATCGTTTTTCAAGAACTTGTGTACATACATCTCTGTTTGGGGAAGTACGTGCTTAAATTTAAGTATGTGCTTAAGTCACGCTGATTTAAATAAAAGACAAGTATGGGCATGCATGTCAATCATATGCTTAAGTACTTTTGGGAAGAAGAATTCATTTGCCTCACTGCCTTAAGTCTTAGCATAGTAGCCTTTCAAAAGCCCTCCTTATGGCGTTAAGCCTAAAATTCTTCAATCTGCTTCCACCGGTACACTTCAGCTGAAAGTAGCAGTGACAGCCTTACTGTATTGATCTGCCAACAATGCTTTAACTATTTCCAAATATTTCTCAGAAGCGAGGCTAAGCTCTCTAGGGTTGCTTATTCTGCTATGAAAAGAGCCACACTGGTAAACGACAACTTTTTTTCAAAAAACCAACAAAACCCACCCCTTTTGCTTTGCATACAGAGATTTCCCATGCGACTCCTCCGTCAGACCTGCGTGCTTTGCTAGGCTAAATGACTATTCTCTTTCTTTCCTTGCCCACCTAGATCAAAGAAAGCAGCTTATGAGAACAGGTCTGTGTTTTCCCCCGGCTTCATTTCAGAATCCGAATGCGCTTTGTGTCTGTTACAGGTTGTGATGTATGAAGCAGAAAGAAGATTGATTTTCACAAGCTGCCTTGTACCTGAAGTAATGAGAGTGGCAAATTACTTGTTCACTGAGCAAACATGACGGGAATGTCATAGAGGGAATTTATATATATGCAAACACACTGGGGTCACATCGGTGTTACTTTTACAAAGTGACCTTATCACCACAAGGGCATTTTTAATTCTGCATTAGCTTACACAGGAAAGGCTAAATAAAACTGCGAATACCTGCATTGCATGAGATGTAGAAACTAACACAACTAATAAATAATGTAAGATTCAACACAGTACGGAACATAATTTAAATGGCTGCATTATTTCTGTACAACAGACTTGGGGTCAGAAGTGATTTCTACTACTCATTTAGGGTTTCTTTGAAGTAGCAAATAAAATATTTGTCATAAGAAGAAAAGTAAGGGAATGTGGGCCAATTTTCTATCACGTTTCTGTCTCTTAAACATTTCATCAGGATTCAGTAGAGAAATAGGTTTACGCTTCTCTTTATGAACACTTGCATTCACAGGTTATATGTGTTTGCAGAAGACAAATGGATCTTACCGACACTGAAAGTTTCTACATATGTAAAGCAGGAACGAATGAATTTTGAACAGCTTCACAGAGGCTGATGTTCGTAAGAAAAAGAAAGAAAAGGAGCAACAAAGAAAAATGCTGTTACTCCTAGGAAGCAGATGAGAATTTTATTTGTGTATAAGCTCTTATGGGAAGAATGAAAGCTATTATTTCCTTACATTTTTTTCTCCTCAACAATAAGATTACATGAGGTTACACTTCTCTTAAAAAAGGAAAGCAAGGCAATTCAGCACTGGCCATACAATGTAAGGTAATTCCGATGTGATTTTCCTCTATTTCTGAACTGCTGGAAAGGTGACTGATCTCAAGCCCAGAAGCAAAGAAGGAAGAAAGCAGAAACTCAGAAGCTTATGGATCCTACATCACTGCAGTGAAATTGAAAATACGCACCTGCACATGGCAGTTTCGGTGCAGCTGAGGAGCTGGGCCACATCTGCTCTTGGGAGGGGGCTGCCGGGGAGGTGGAACACCGGTGCCGAGAGCCTTATTAGTGTGTTCACCATTTGCTGCTGCTGAGCCATGGAGACAAGGGAGATGGATTTCTGCTGACACAGCAGTTTGTGAAGCTTCTCTGCAGCATCAGATGTGATTTCACCCTGAGGAAAAAAATCCTGGAACTTTTAACCTATTTTTGTCACTAATCACCAAAACAATCTATTCTTGAGTCCACAGTACCAGACTGGTGATGGTCTCATGGAGCACATGTCAGGGACAAGGAATCTCGGGGAGCAAAAGTAACCATTCCTATGAATTTATTCATTGTGTTATGGTGGTAGTGAAGAGCTGGTCATAGCAGAGGCATCTCACACTCAGCTACTGCCTGTTTGTATTATGTGGGTGACATCTTTTTGGTTTATTTTGAATGTGTTCCTGGAACCACCAAAGGAGCTCTCTTTCTTTTTCCTTGCCTCTAAGCACATTGAACAAACACGGCAGCCTTTTGTGTCCTTTTTTGCGTGAAAGTGCTGAGGATTCCTTGGGTTTATCTCCAATATGTTGGGGTTAAAAACTGAAGGAAATTTTTGTTACACATGAAGTTTGTATTTTTGTGTAAAATTGATTTTCAAATCTAGGCATCTCCTATAGCGTGGCTATTCTCTGTTTTGATCACTTTTGGCTTATGTGGCGTTATTGAAGACTGTAAGGATCACAGCAAGGGAGAAGTTCTGCAGAAAGGAAGGTAAATGGAAGGGGAAAATGTCTCACAGAGAAAACCGTTCAGGTTAATAGCTGTAGTTTGTCTGTGGAGCTCTGCATCACCTATAGTAAAAGTAGACCTCATTTCAGAGCTCATTTGTTCTATTTAACACAGCCTGTTATGTTAGTGTAATAACAGTACGGTAATGGACTGAATTTTATTTCCTGGATGCACTTACTTGACATGGATCAGGGTTGCAGGAGGCTAATAGTTAAGTTTCAGAGCTGAGGTCAAATGCTATCTAGTTCCAGTGTCTTCTCAGTGCTATATCATGGGCTGTTTTGCAAATCTGCAGAAAATAACCAGCATCACATGGCGTCTCCTTGCTATCTAGCTGTTTGCTTGCTTTGCTGATGAGATGCATCCATCCCAACCCCCTGAGTTTCTTGGACTACAAACCCACCATTTTTTATTTCTAGGGCTGTATTGCTACAGTGTGGCTCCTGTGTGTGTAGCAGGACAGCTGGGAGCCGAGTGCTTCGTACCTTATTTGTGCTTATGCGGCCACTCGTCCGTCCTTGGACTGACCGCTGTGCGTGGCCGATGCACACAACCCCAGGTCTAGTGTTATACTGCATAATTAGTTTGAAACTTCAGATCATCTTCCAACTTTTTTCTTCTTTGAGCTGCTGTATGTCGTGAACGCTTTAACCGCTGAGGTTTTTTTTTGTTTTGTACTTCTGCTGATGGCTTCTGAACTATTAGTCCCAAGCTAGAACTGCCACTTGCACTGACTTTTCTGTTAATTGTGCCTGTTACGGGACTGCCACAAGACAAAGTTACGGTTTTTGTCCTTCTGAAGGTGAATACCACAAATAAGTAATGCAGAATAGTGTAATAGGCTTTGTGGTACAGAAATGGTGTATTGTTTTTCTCATAATTGGAAGACCTGGCAATGGCATTGAGCCCAGATTTTCTGTGTCAAAGCTGAAACCCTTCCTTTACTTTGCAGAACAGTCTCTTCTATAGTCAGTGCTGGCTTACTCCTCCTTGGTGTGCTGGGCTGTGGGCAGAGGTTTGTATCTTCCTTCTGCCACCTACCCTGAGGGGCTGCTGTTCACAGGCAGATAGGTTGGTTTTCTCTCTTTCCCCCTGCCGCTACTGTTTTTCCTTACGTATTTGCATTTTCTGCTGTGCATTTGCTGCCAGCCTCGCAGCACAGAGGGTGAATCTGGCATCAGCAGAGTACAGGAAGGAACTGTATTAGATTCAACTTTGCTTAATGGTGCAAGTCCCACTGGGTTTTGAGCAGCGTTGGGTAGGTGAGGAAGAAAGATTTGATTTTAATGAGAGATGACTTGGCACCAGCATCATAACAGGTGCAGTATGAGAATCCAGGAGTGAAAGAGTTAATTCATATTCTGTTCACAGAGATAGCTGTGAAAGAGCGTATGCTGAATGTGCATTCCAGTTTCATTTTTTTGTTCTTATTTACAGTGACAAAGAATGTATTTCCCTTTAGCTTTGAGTGCTTCATAGACCTGGAGCTGATGATGAATATGCAGTTTACACTCCAAAGGCACTGGAATCAGTGCAAGAAGGCAGAGCTTGGTGTGGTTCACAGCACACTGTGACCTCCACTGTGATTATTAATCAGTCAGGCTTTCAGGGGCACATCCACCATCCTAGATACAGCGCTTGCTTACTCCTCTCTCTTTTTCCCTCATAAACGTGCTGTCTGAACCTCTGGGAAACACACTGTAGATATGTGACTTCTGTCAACGGATACCAAGTCCTGTTTGCTCTGAATTCAGGTTTAAAAGGGTTCGGTACACTCCTCAGCCGGTTCTTAGTTTTAGTGATAGTGTTTTGTTACACACAGCCTGGTGTGGAAACTTAACCCATGCTTAACAAGATCTCATCAATCTCCTGGAGAGCAGGATTGGCAGTTTTGGGGGAAGTGGTCTCGTTACAAGTCTGGAGATCACGAGTGGAGTTGGGGGGTGTGTGGGGGGGTTGCTTTATCAGTGTGCGGTGGTGTTAGAAAGCAGGTTGCTCAGAGGAAAGGCATTGCTTCGGAGGAATGGAAAGAAATTTGGGACTTTGAAGAGGCTACTGGTGAATTCTGTATTAGAGAGAATTCTGTATTCTGCCTTTCACAGCGTTGTGGTTGCCCAAGATAGCATTGTACGTGAACAGAGAAGGAGAGATGCTCTTAAATTCCTTTGGGCTTTTTAGGAACATAATAGGAGACAAATGTGCAACAATACTGAAGCAATGCATTTTTTTCTGCTCATAAAGGCACCCTAGTTCCAGGCGTTACAAAACAGCAATAATTTTGTTCAAGTGATCAAATTTACAGCTTTTCTAGTCTAAACAATTTGAAATAGGCATCATCATCCTATTGACCTCTCAGCAGAAACACGACCACGTGCAGAGCTGTTTCGTAGCCAGCTCCCTAAGGCTTTTCTATAGAGAATGAGAAGTGAGAGAAGGTTTCATTATTATACCTCTTGCCACTCTCTACACAACTGTAATCCTTAAGCGCTAGAGCCTACATTCCCAAACTTATCTTTTTGGCAGGTGGAGGGGTATTTTGTCTTTGGAGGAGGTTACTGAGAAATAAGTCCTGTGTTACCTTCTGCTTGAACCACCACGGTGGCTTGCTGTCACAGTGAAAACATCACTAAGCAAGATGAGGGTAGCTGTGTGCAATTTCCCTTGGTGCAGTAAATCAAATCTTTTCATAACCCAAAGATAGACAGGAGAGAGACTAGTGAATCTGCCCTGCTCGAGTCCATGTTTCCAAACCACTTACGTCCTCCTAACAGGATTTCTCTATGTGAGGGTTGGTACGTGTGCTGGAGGTCTATTCAAATTTGATATTGCCATATGACTCGTGGACACAATCCAAAAAGAGTTGCAATCCCAAAAGCCAAAAGCTCCACTGCACAGTCAGTGATAACCACACTGACCATGACTGGCCCCACACACACAAGTGGAACTGCTCTGTTCTTCAAAACCTGCTCCGCAGCTGTGTGGATTCATCCTTCTTGCCAGCTTTGGAGTTTGCTGTGGTTTTGAACACCGCTTGTGCCTTGAGAGAAATGTGATGAGTGGAGGTGTTGAATTCTCCTGGTACTGACCAGGGTGGAGGAACGCTGGCAGACCAGTGAGGGAAGTTATACTGATGCTTTATATGATGTACCTCATTTAGAGCTAAGCAGAATTTAAGACTCTAAGTATTGTCAGCCAGACACTTAGAATAACTTGTTGAACTCTCCTTAAATTAAGACAAAAATTGTTTTTTAAAGAAGTCTCAAGATAAATACTTACTTCTGTGTATTTTTGTTTTCAGGATGAATAAGAGATACTTACAGAAGGCAACAAAAGGAAAACTGCTAATAATAATATTTGTTGTAACGCTGTGGGGGAAATTAGCATCTGGGGCAAATCATCATAAAGGTAAGAAATTCTGTTCTGTTCTATTATACTGTTGTACCTGTGGCATCTGTCAACAAATTCAAAAGTGTCCAGTCTGTGCGACCGTTTTTTCCTTATGTGTATTTGTGTCTCCTGGTATTGGTCCACTAATCAGTACCAAAGGAAGAGAGTTTTCAATGGATAGACTTTTATTCATTCTTTGAGAATTTAAGTATTTCAGTCTCATTTTCAACATTCTCTGATTTTAGGTCATTTTGTAATGATGGTACAGTTGAAAAGATGGTAAAGTAAAAAAATCAAATAATGAATAGTGCTTGTCTCATAAAAATATTTCTATCAGATAGCATATATGTGTGCTAAAAATGAATTCCTGGAATGAACCTTAGAAACAATTTTTAGTAACATATGTGCTCCTAACTGTGTGCAGTTACCTGTCAAGGCTAACTGCATGGATAATGTGTGCTGAATGTGATGATTGTTTCATCACCAAAAAAAGACCGTTCCTTTGCAGTGTTGTCTGTCTTCTATGCTTCATTCCTAACACCAGACCAGGAACTTCAGTAGCTTGTGACAATGTGAGATCTGTTTCTTCTTGGTCATTCCAGCCCTTAAAATGTATACACACCAGCAGAAGCTGTGACGGTTTATTGAAGCTTGTAAAAAGGTCTCTTTTTTTGTGTGTGTCTGTGTTTCTGTAAACCCCTAATGCAAGGAACAAGCTCTCCAGATTCATGTACTAATATCTTCTTCAAGGCTGATAGAACTTGAAATGTGATCTGCAGTATAACACGGTTTTGAAGTCCACTTCTCATCTTCATGTAGTGTCTGTTGGCTGTTTATCCACTTATTCAGGATCAGAATAAACTCTTAACAACTTGGGTAAAGTAAGGCTGGGACATGAACACTACCGCGAGCTAAGGAGTTAAATATTGGGGAAGGATTCCCATAACACCAGTCAGTTCATCTCTCTGTGTTCATGTACATTTTATTATGTTCCCTCTGATGACAGGATTTTATGAGCAGGTATTTTATATATCCAGCTGCTAGATATTTTTCTGCTGTGTGAAGATATCTTTCTTCAAAATACCTCACTGATTAAGGACTTCAGGATGTGGAGGCACTTTCTGCAAAGTCTTTTGTGAGTTGCAATTTGGCTGCAGACAAAACAGATTCTGATGTGGTCCTGCAGGCCACCAAAGATTGGTGTTGTGCCAGACAGGAGCCGTGCTGACACCCTTTGCTCAGCCTTTGTTCCCCCTCTGAACCAGAATATGGATTTGTGCTGTGGCTTACCAGTTTAGTCATCTGGTGAAAAAGAGCCAAGATATCCTAGCCTGGATTTAGAATTCTTTTGTCTTTGGTTATCTTTCTTTAAAAATCAAAAAGCCCATCTCCAGATCATGTTGATTCCATCCACAAAAGCTGGTCAAGATGGTTTTGCTTCAATTCAGTTCAAACTTTGCCAAAGCATGCTTGCTACTGTTTTTGAAAAAATGATGAGTAAAACCTGTCACCAAGTATTTAATGGAAAAAAATTTATAATCCTAAGGACTATTTGGGGAATTAGTGCTTCATAATTGAAAATTAAATGATCCCCCGCCAATTTTAGCTTTCCAGATATATTTATGCAAGGGAAACCTCAGCAGAGCTATACCATTAATTATCTGGACAGTACTTGGCATTTGAGCCCCAGCCATAGAGCAGAAATAAATTGAGAAATATTGAACTTGATGTTTTTAGATTAAAAGAAAAAAATAAAATGCACAAGCCCCCTGCAAAATTGGGTTATTAGCTGTAGGGACTTCTTTACATTCCTGCAACTTAACAAAAATCTTTGGTTCTTTTTCTTTAAGTTGTAACTTTTCACCCCTTTAGCAAAATATATTAAGTCTTACAGGGAGCAATAATAAGAAGAAGCATGACTTGAGTGGTTAATTTAGAAAGGCAACTGTTGTTCATGTTCAGATTCTTTTGGGAAGAAAAAAATATTCAGAAGGATTCTGGCTTGTGGATTTAGTAGATCTCCAAATCAGCTGCACTCACTGTATATGGGCGATTATTTTAAAAAGCACAAATCAGAGTTACACAGCTCAGCTACCATTGATTTCCAAAGTAACTGGAAGTTTAACTTCCCGTTGTGTCAGAGAAAATCTTCCCCCTACTCTTAATAGCAGAAATGGTGCTAAGGTGCAGTCAAGGAAAACCTGACACTGTTCACCTTTGCATGGAGTTTCCAAATACTGAGAAATATGTGAGTTTCTTCTGCAATAATTATCCCTAGCATCATTAATCTTCATTTATAGAAGTCTTTACTAATATATTGACACAACAAACCCTAATGACTTTGAAGGAGCTGTTACAATTTCAAAGATCGATAATCTACATTTTAAAAAATCTTTACTTTCCTATTGACTTAGTCATATTATGCTTCAGTTGTACCACCTCTTAACCCATCTCTTTTTCTGAAGGCTATTGTAAAAGAAAAGAAAAAGAAAAAGCAGGAAAGATCATCAATGTGTGAAAAATTGTTTAATGAGCATTCTGCTCTCCAGACAGACTTCAGCAGGGATATAAACAGCTGACTCTGACAGGCCATCTCTAGGCTTGTTGTGCTTATTTCAGGGATACGGCACAAATGAGAATTCCCAAGTCAGCAGCAAGAAAACCAGAGGCTGAGGCAGGGCATGGTGAACCAGGCACTGAGGTCCAGTTAGAAATCACCAGGGTTACAAAGTGGGATTTCAGATTGCAGCTTTTCCGTGTCAGGTGCGTGGGCACCAAGTCTGTCCTTTTTCTTGAGAAGTCTGGTTTGAAGACACGTCTGCTCCCTTTATCTTGGCTGACTCTTAAAGTTTCATCAGTCTGGACAGAACGTCCAGGAGCTAAAATAGATAAGTGCTCAAAGTGTTTAAAACACAAAGCTCACTTTTTCGCCGCATGGAGTATTATATGAGTTTTCCTGAATAGTTCCTGGGTGTGCACATACTTATATTCCATTTAGCCTGCCTTCTGAAAAGAAACAGGAACTCTGCTTTTTCTTTTTAATTTTGCTGGGGACCCTGATACTATGGTGATGAGTGCCTGAGCCGAGAACATGAACGTGGGAATCGGCCCGCGGTACCAGATCCATTTGTACTGCAGTAGCTATGTATGAGAAGACAAGTAGAGAGTGGCATATCAATCTCCAAAAGGATGTTGTCAAGGTTATGAGTCTAAAAACTGATATACTTTGAGGGTGGCTGAAAGAAATCCATAAGGCTATTTTATTATAAGATTGATCCTGATCCTCTTACTCATTGCTAGCCCTTGGAAAACAAATAAACCTCTGCAAACATACAGTATTCACTGACAGATATGGCAGGCAGGCTTCAGTTCAGCATCGCTGCCGGTTTGCTATTTGTCATAGGGAACATGAATTGGTTTGGTGGCCATTGTACCACAGGGTTGTGGTTTAACCCCAGCCGGCAGCTCAGCCCCACGCAGCCGCTCGCTCACTTCCCCCTGGTGGGATGGGGGAGAGAATTGGAAGGGTAAAAGTGAGAAAACTCCTGGGTTGAGATAAAGACAGATTAATAGGGAAAGCAAAAGCCGAGCTCGCAAGCAAAGCAAACCGAGGAATCCCTTCCCCGCTCCCCAGGGGCAGGCGGGTGCTCAGCCATCCCCTCCCCAGGACAGCAGGGCTCCATCACGCCCAACGGGGACTGGGGAAAACAAACGCCATCGCTCCCAACGTCCCCCCGTCCTTCTCCTTCCCCCAGCTCTAGATGGGGAGCGTGATGTCCTACGGTCTGGGATCTCCCTTGGGTTGGTCGGGGTCGGCTGTCCCGGCTGTGTCCCCCCCCCAACCCCTTGTGCCCCCCCAGGCTCCTCGCTGGTGGGGTGGGGGGAGAAGCAGAACAGCCCTCGGCTCTGGGTGAGCGCTGCTCAGCGGTGACGGAAACATCCCTGTGTTACCGACACTGTTTCCAGCACAAATCCAAAACACAGCCCCATACCAGCTACTGTGGAGAAAACTAACTCTATCCCAGACAAACCCAGCACACCCTCTGGGTAAATTGCATGTGTTCAACATGCACCTTCTGGATCTGTGTGCCTGTCAAGGGATGTACGAGTTCTGCATATTCCCAGGTTCTTTACTGGAATTAGGTAGGAGAAAACTAATATTTAGATGAAGGAAGTTGCACAGAGAGATGTGTGTGGATGCCTTAGGAGCTACCAGGTGAGGCTGGAAAATATCAGTGGGGTCTGTCAAAATATTAGATGGAGGCATCCACTTGTCTATTGTTGATCTGTCAGTCCTGCTTCATCAAACTCTTTTGTCATATTTGCTAAATGTCTCAAACATGGATAATCTTATCTCTTGTGGAAGTTTGTCCCAGAGATAGATGCTCTTAAATGAGAATGCTTTGTGTGCAGCTTTCACTAACTTAATTCTGAGTGTAATTAATGTTTAAATATAGAAACAAGGGAAGATGATAGTTATTTTAGCAGACATGGGGAAGAAAGATATTAGATGTTCTTATCTAGCTTGGGCATTAATTGAAAGTTTCAGTTATATCAGGATCAGAACCTGATCCCAAAATTGCCATTTGCTTGAAGATAAAATAGAACAGTCAGTCAAACACTTTCATATCAGTGTTTGCCACTGCAATCTAAAATGGTAATACAATATCTGTTAGAATTCAGTAGATAACACTCCTTGGCCTTCTGCCAAGGTATAAAGGAAAATAATTTTCTCTGACTGCCAAGATGCCGATAGTTCTGGTGGTTCGCTGGGACATGGGTGCAGAAATCATGGCAATAGTGGAGTTACACCTATTTTTTCTCTGTGCTGTCAGCTCCATCAGAGCAAATGGCTGCTTTCATTTTTGCCCCCATTCCCACCACCACCTTGGCGATCAAACTTGACTGTCCTTGAGGCAGCCATGGAGAGAGCAGTTGGAGAGTCTCACAATGAATATCACACATTTTCCGTTATAAGGATCACCTAAAATTATTTCTGTTTATATTTGGCAAGTATTATGGTTTCTTGATGTTTTTCTAAGACAAGTAAAAGGGAGGTGTATAGCAGTTCTTTATTTTGGGCCTGGTCTTGTAATGCCAATATCAAATTTTTAGTAACTTCCCATGAATGAGTACCCAGGATCTTTTCCTTAAACACATTCAGATTTTGCGTTGTGGTGGAAAGATGATTGCACAAAAGATTATATTCTTGCAAAAGTTACATGCTTGATTTTACAGTTAGAAATGCCAAACTTTTTAACATTTTCAGCCCTTTCATGTATTAGTAACATTATCTTCCCTTGGATAGCTGGCCCACCAATCAGCTGTTTTTTTAGCTATATTCTCTTTTGGAAGATTAAGCTTTCCTTTGCTTTTTTGTTAGGAAAATATTGTAAGATGTTAGGACTGAAAAAACACTGATAGTATGCTTACCCTGCTGTTACTTTTTCCTATCATGAGTAAATGTTGACATTTCCCTAATACTGTAATCAGTTCTACTTTTCCAGTTTCATATTATTGGTTTCAAATTAGTCCTGTTGATTTGTTATGTATACTAAGTAATGCATTCTGCTAGATTCCTTTATCCATATACCTAGGAAAACAGAGTGCTTACATTTGCATGCCACAGTTTTGACTAAACCCTTAAAAATAGTATGAAAGAAATTGTTAGCCCCCCCATAGATAGTCGTCTTTATTCAATTAGTCTTGGTTTAATGGTACCACTCTCTTGAATCTGTTAAATCAGAATTTTCCTTGTTGTTTCATTAACTTGTTAAGTACTCAATTAATGGAGCATATAGTACTATATTTTTGTTAGGACTTCCTTTAAAATATTATTTTCTGGGCTTACAGTTATATTCTGAATTTTTCGTTAGCCTAAATGTGTATCACGCCATAGATAATGTCTTAAACTTTTCCTTAGAGTAGAAAAGGAAAGCAGTGGATGTTAGATGCAGCTGTGATCAGGGAGGACGAGAAGGGACTGTTTAGTGACCTGGAGACTCCTCTTGTAACCCATGAAGCAGGATGCTGTGCCACAGTGAGCTGATGGGGTTGCTGTAGCTGCCTGTGTCCACCCCCCAGACCCTTCTCCCTTTCTGGAAACATTTTTACTCATTGACTTTGTTGGTTACACTATCTTTAAAGAGGATCCTTCCAGTACAGACAGGTAGTACAGGAGTCGTGAACGGGAAAATGATTACAACATTTAAATGGTAAATATAAGTCTGAGTTTACGCAAATAAAACCTTTTGAGGAAATGCCATTCTCTCTCTATTTATATAAATACTTAATGCTCATAACGAGAGCCTACTGAGTTACTCCGAAAGTATGAATTCTTATGTGCAGGAAAGATCTGAATGTGCCTTCTGGTTGAAGTTTCCAGCCTTGGAATTCGACATGCACTGTAGAAGAGCTGTGTCTGGGTCTTCTGACGGCTTTGGAGCTCAGATGGTAGGATTATCTTGAGGTATATTGGAAGGTCATGACTAGTACAAAGTTTATGTCCAAGACCTTGAAACCAACTTTCTTTGGTGGAGAAGCCAAGCAGATTTTTCTTCACTGGTATGACAACTTTGTTTTTCCCTGTCTCTTTCCTAAGAGAAACACTCACAAAATTCTATTAATGTCTGGGACTATCAAACAAGAATGTAATTGAAAAGAAAATCTGAATAGTTTACAGTTTCCCTTACATTATGTTTTCTCAAAATTCAACATGTTGAGATCATGTCATTTTATAGGTCAAATATAATGGGTCAATATCACATTATAATTAGAGTCTGATCCTGAACAGCATCCAGATATGTAAAATTACTGTGATGGCAGAATTAGGGCAATTTTATCTTCAAAGTCTAGATCTGGTTCCAGGTATGGAGGCCATATATCCTAGTGCTGGTCTTAGGGTATTCTGCACTGCCCCTCAGGCTTTCCAATCTACATTCCATACATCCAACATACATTCCGTACGTGCTGTGATGACTGCTCCATATGTGTGCTGGTATCTATTGCGCACCACCATTATCCAACTCAGGGGATTTCACATATTCAGTTTGGGAGGTTTGTGCCTGGAAAATCACATCCCATGTGGAGATTATTTCTGTAGCATTCAGGGGATATGTTAATCTTTCAACTGCATTAATTTTCTGCTGCTGATGTCTAAAGACTATGCCCTTCTCTCTTGACACTCTTCACTGAATTTACTCTATAGCAGTGTTAAGTGATTGCTTGTACAATGTCATATTTTAGAACAGCTGTTCTTTAGTTATACAAGTGCCAAGGAAATGTTCAGAAAAAGCTGGGGAATAGCAGGAGAAAAATCCTTTATCTGTTTTGGGTTGCAATTTATAAAGTTTTTTTTGTGAACAAAAATTAGTTAGTTCTAGTCTTTGGGGGGCTGAGGGGGACTTACCATTTTAAGGCTCACTGGGGAAGTCTTCCACTGTAGAGATTTGGAATGATAGAATCATTTAGGTTGGAAAAGACCTTTAGGATCATCAAGTCCAACCATAAAGGACTCAATGTAAATTTGTAAAAGGGTCTCATCTTTTCAGAAGATAAGGGAACTGATCTGAGCCTAAGCTGCACAAACCAACAGCTCCAAAGCAGCAAAGCCTGTGTCTGTATGCATGCATATGCAGATAGAGATAGAAGAGACTTGGATGAAAGAGAAAAATGCAAGGTCATGACTGATGAAGTAGCTTACATGGGCCATTTTAGTGTTTTTTAAATGCTTATCATTTATTTATGGGAGCTTCACAAAATACTAGGTGCTTTTCAAACCTAACTGAAAACAGAATTTTTGCACAACATACAGTTTTAGGCATCTCTCAGGGGCTCTGAAACAGCATTCTGTGCTCATTCCTTTCACAAAGTGGGAACTCAAGCTTTCAGTGTAGGTGTGAATACATCCCTTAATTAATATACCAAAACATTTGCAACCTACTGGAAACCTTCTGCAGCTTTTGGCAAGTTTCTTAGCAGAAGAACTCAGTTTGGATATTGTTCTTTTATCTGCCTAATAATTATTCTCCTGTATCAGGGTCACAATGTCCGAATAAAATTGTAAAGGTCTTATTTTATTTCTACTGTTCAAATGGAGTCTCATGTCGCAGTTCAGAAGCCAGTGAAATTTGGTCTGTGACAGATTCATTTATATCTTCATATCATTCTGCAAATGTCATTCTGTTGTGTTAAAAAAAGGTTTGGTTGTAAAACCGGGATTTGGCGTTTGCTCCGTTTCTCCTTGTTGAGCTAAAATACACAGAAAGTCAGGAAGAATTCTTGAAATTTGCAGAGGGATACTACAGAAATTTTGACCTTCCCATTAAGGTGTGAAAGTACCATTTAACTGTGACCAAGAAAAAGCCACTTTTCCACATAGTTGGGAGCAAAGCCATGGCTTGCTTACTGGAGAACAAAGGCTGGCTTGGGGGTTTAGATGACAGAAAGCAGGAAAATCACAAAAGAGCAGTCTGCTTTGTGCAGCTTTCTTCTACGAGGCTGAGGAAGAATTCTGCCTGTAGTGCTGAGGAGGCTGAGGCTGGAGCTGCCAAGTCTGTCTTGTTCTTTTTTTCCCCATAGATTTGTATAACTCTTGCACTCAAACTGTTCTCAAGTAAATGCAGTAGACTTTGAATTCTTTTTGCAAAATACTTCTGGCTTCAATATCAAGTGTCCTTGAATGACTGAAGTATAAAGCTGAATGTGTGGGTTATTCTGGGTGAATGCAGAGCTGCAGAAAGCATATGCCCGAGAAAAGTATTCTGTTAAGACCAACACAAATCTTGGGTGCATTGTGCCATTGTATTTTTAGGTGCAAGTTATTAGAATTGCTTTAGCTGAGTCTGCGGTCCAGGACCGTGTGTGAGAGGAGAGCTAGGGCTTGTAGGAGACTGGCCAAGTTGCTGGGAAGGTCAAAATTGTTCTGGATCCAGAATTTGAACCCAAGACTATGTATGTGTCTGATGAGAGGGGAGCAAGGATGAAGCAGTTAAGTCTGTAATTCAGTTTCAGTGAAAAGAATGAATCATAGAAAAGACAGAAATCATTAGATTCCTTCAGTGAGCTGGAATACTAAGGAAAATCAAAGTTAAGTTTTGAAAAGATGACAGATTACAGAAAGTATTTTACCTATGAACAACAAAATGAAAAGATGTTTAAAGTAAAATACTTATTTAAAACTTTGCTCAGTTTTGTTATGTTATGTAAATTTACTACAGATAGGAAAAAGAGATTACTGGTGCTAAACTTTCATCTAAAATGCATTGGCATGTGTCAGATTAACTGTGGAAATTTTGTGAAATGGAACCCAGAAGGTGTGCTAACTGCTAGACACCGCAGAGTGGAAAGTAAATATATTTCCAGTGAGTGAATATTGAGAAAATAAGCATCTGGAAGAAATGGGAATTTTGGATTCTTAATTGCATCATTCACCCCAGAACATCTGCCAGAGATATTAAGAGCAAATACAACTGTATCTAAAAGAAGAGTAAGTTTAAATAAGGAAGGAGGAAGAGTAATATTGTTAGACTGCTGCACGCTGTGGATATGAAGGCTGTGTAAATCTCTCTTCTCCTTCTAGTTTTGGTTCAAAAACACCTCAGGAGAATAAAAATACTGTTTCCATGCCTATGTTTACCTTTTCAGAACATGGGAAAATCCAGAAAATCTCATTTACGATAAGTAAATAATCCATATTTTTGCGGATTTTGTCCCTCATCATAACAACACATAGTATACTAGAAAGCCTGGTTGCGGAAGACAAAGTGCATCCTGCAGAGGTTATGCCCTGGAAACAGCTGAAAAAAGAATTAACCTTTCATCCTACTTACACCACTCCTGTTCATAGTGTCCTTTAGATGAGCACAAAGGCTTCTTCACTGTTTGCTGTCACACCCACCCTGGAAACTGCTCGCTGGGGATTGCAGGAATGAATTTTGCAGTCAGGCCCTCTGCCTACTGTTAGGGAAGAAGATGGGATGGAATGGGATGGGATGGGATGTAAACAGCTAAAAAGTGGGGAATTAGGAGGATCCCTATTACACCAGTGCAAGGACAGTACTCAGCAGTTTTATCTCATGCCTTTCTTGACTTTTCAGTTTTTGCCCTGCATCATTAGATGCATGTTCTGCTAAGCGATTTAAGGACAGTACGTATTTCCCACCCTCCTTCTGTCACAACATTACTGTCATTACGTTTTCCTGGGTTGACTCTGAAAAACAGCTTGAGTAGAGGAAAATGACTGAAGAAAAGAGCTTAGCTACCAGAGGGGGGTTAGGTATATTGTACTTCACAAATCCGAAGTAAAACCTACATGTTAGAGAAAAAGAAAGAATTTTTAATCTGGTGTCATTTTAAATTTTCTCATAAAAAATAAGTACCAGAAGGACCACTGCATATTATTGCTTGTAAAAATGCCATATTCTAGAACAGCTGTTCTTTAGTTATAGAAGTACCCCAAAAATGTTCAGAGTCAATCAGCTATTTTTAGAAATAGCAAAACACAAAAATCTTTTAATTATTTTGGACTAAACCCTCCCTTAATAGATTATCAACATTTTATATTCATGTTATAGGCATTTAGAACTTGAAGTTTTTTGCTGAAAGTCAGAGCAAAACTAAATTAGTCTGAATGGCATATGGCAATCATACTCTTATTTTGCAGTTCATGTGGTTTATTTCATCATGGGTGACATTTTACCTTCATTGTTTTTTCATCTTTCTGAAATAAACGATGCTAGTTTGTTGGATACTATTGACAGTAAGGAGTGAAAGTACTTTTAAAAATAATGAATTTGCTGAAGCAAATAAATACCATTCTCAAGTCTACCTCTTGCTTCTGTTTTCAAATATAATTTAGTCTAATGAGCATTTTTTAACCTGGATATAGAATAAATCCTGTGAAGGACTCCCATTTAAAACTATCACACTAAACAGTGGTGTAAGGGGAAAAAAATATGTAAAAAGTCCCACTTATCAGACTGATCTTGGCTGCCAGAAAAGCTCTCCTAAAAATCTGTTCTATTGTCCAAACAGATCTGTAGGAGTGATTATAAACTAATTTGCTCTTCTGCTGGGTGCGAGGAATACAACAGTCTACACTTAAGCAGCATTATGACCCACACTAAAAATATGAGAAAATGCCAGATTATGGCTTATCCTAATAGAATCGTTGTAGGAGAGCAGTGTTAAACTATAAAATATCACTCCATTTTTCATAACAATGATCACTGGGGGTAACAATTTCAGTACTTTTAATGAAGTTTTTATGTTTGGCATTTATTTTGTACTTTATTTATTTTATGGAAAAATCTCCTAGGTTCATGTGTAGCAAAAATGAATAGAGGAGATAGATGGGACACATGAGATTTCTTTCTTACAGACAACCTGGAGAAAAATATGGAAATATTATTTTATAGCTATAGAGTGGGATTTATAAGCTTGAAACTATTTCTGTGTCCCTTTATTAGAGTGAATTGTCTACAACAAGGAGATAAATCAGTGATGCATTTTAAATCCAGGAAGCCTGTTTGAGTCCTCTAAGTTTCTTTTTTTTTTTTCTTTGAGGGAGAAAGTTCACTGTTTAAAGACAGCTTTGAAAATCATTCTAGATTTGCTGCTACCATAACTAGTAACATTTGAAAAGCTCCTAAAATAATAGCTAGGGGAGTGTGTTCCTCAAATGTCCTTTTGCTTCTTCCTCTGACTTTAGTGTTATATTTGGACCTGAAAGTCACTCCTCTGCTGAGTCCTGGCAAATGTCTGAGATCTCAGAGGTCAACTTCACAGTGGAGGATAAATCAGTAGATATATTTTAGCTTGGTTTAGTTGTACACATATATTATCAGTGCTAGAGCAGACATGGTGGTAGAGCCGTGACCTTCTGTTAGGCCTATTCAGTATTGTAGTAATGTCAGATTCTTATGAGGGCAATCTCCCAAAAGGAATGACTAACCAGGGACCAAGTCATGTCTCTGCTGATGTAGCTCTTTCCCTTACGGAAGGATCTAATTTTGCATGCTTAAAATTCAGGTATTACGTCCTGGGGGTGCTTCTCTCTCTCCCTCTGCATTGATTATACAGGGGTGTCCAGCTTAGATTAGATGCCAGAGCTCTAGACATCCAGTGTATGGTGACGTGTGTCTTTGCTTTTGTAGAGAAGAGTAGAAACCCCACTTTCTTTATTGTTATACTAATACAATAAATGATGGTGTAAAGGTTCAGAAAGTGAATAAAAATGTCAAGATCCACTGATGTGTTGAAGTTTTGGATCCTTCTACTTAGAGACACTTTCTTATATGTCCATGACTGTATATGTATGTATGTATGCATATGTATAATACTTGAAAAAAATAAGCAGAGACAAAACTGCAGCAAGTCTCTCCAGTCTGCAGGTCCAGACAATGCTGTACATTGCTTTGGGGGCTCTGAACCATGCACACATTGCAGAAATTTGGTTTCTGTTCATTCAGCTGACAACATATTCATGTAATATATGTGTTGCTAGAGTCTAGAAATAACTGTACAGCAAAGGAAATGTGGATGAACATGCCACTCCCTTGAAGAGGTGAGACAGAGGATCAGAAATAATCGCATAGCATTTGTATTATGCAGCATATTTGCTAAAGTAAAAATCCAAGTGAAGAGCAGTCACAAACCACAAGTATCAGAGTAGTTGTGTGTGAAATAAAAGGAAATTCACAGTGTCCGTGTTTACTTTTTTATTGTGGGTCTTGTTCCTTAGAAATTACAGGTGCCCAGTCGTAATACAACTCCTAGGCAATGCAGCACTTTCCCCATAAAGAATTAGGTGTTAAAGCAAGGCTGTACCACTGAATTCAGGAAAGGCTGGCTCACTCCACTGCATCTTCAGTTTCCGATTTCCTCATCTTTTTATTTTGTTTTACAATGCTCTGCTAAATATAGCTGCACCTGGAGGATATGCACTAGGATTATTCTCAAGATTTCCCTGACTTGTGAGCCCTGTGAAGATAAAACTCCCACTAGATTTGTGTATGCGATCAGACAAGGTATCTCATGAATGGCTTTTGTCAAATCCTGCAGTGTATCCCCTTGCTGTTCAGCTTTAAGGTGGTGAATCGAAGGGGAAGGCAATTCTTGTTTTGTGACAGTCTTCCACATGCTAGAGAAGATTATGCTTGGCTCCCTTCACAACATATCAGTGCCGTGGACCTGAACGGCTATTTAACATCTATTTTTTCTGGTGTGCATTTTAGAACTAAAGCAGTAAAAATATTTGTCATGAGTCAGTGTAGATACTATTAAGGAAACGTGGGTAGTTGGTTATTTCCCCATAACAATTTCATCTAACCTTGAAAAGAGGCATGGCCCTACAGATATTTGTAAATGGCCACTCGTCTGTTGTCATTTTTGACACATTGTTAGGCACTGGAAGACAAATACACCACACTACTCTGTCTTGTATTTGGCATTCAGCTTCGCACTTGGGACTCTTGAAAGAGTATATGCAAACTAGCCCACAGATAACAACTGCTTCTCAATCTACTGTCTTTCAGTTATTTAACTAAAATTCACTCTTCAGAGCGATCTGAGGATTGAAGTTTTGAGGTTCTAATGTTGATGTATGTGAGGAAAATCCTACATTAAAGTAGAAAAAAGATCAAAGAATATGCAGCCATAAAAATGTATACAGCTTGTATATTTTATGTGCAGATGGTCATTAAGTGCTTCCTTGCAAGTTCCTATTAGCAACATTTCAATTAAAGTTTGACCATTACAATTTTATTTTATTTTTTTTTTTTTAATTTTCATTGCCCCCTGAGGGCCCACCCCTTTCACAGAGGTGAGAAAGATGTGAGAGCAGTGGACACTCTGCCTTTGGCACGAGCAGTCTCTGGCACCTCAGAGGGAACCTCATTCCCGGTGGCTGAGAGATTATTGCTCTGGCTCTTGTTGGGGAAGGATGGATCTGAGTGTTGGGTGACATGGCGGAGGATGAGCTGTGGGAGCTGGACTTGGTGAGGGCTGGGAAGCTCGCCTTGACCACCGGCCCCTTCACCGTCCTTTTCAACAGAAGCAGCACAGTGCTGTAGTCTTCCTTTGCTGCACGGTAGGAGGCATGGCTGCCTGGCTGGTCTGCGAGTCTCCTGTTCAATGCAGTGGGCTTGACCAGTCTGGGGTAATGTAAAATCAGTTTACTAATCATTTACCTACATCCTACTCCAGGTGTACTTTATACAGTCCTGGAAGGCTCACGCCCAAGAGCTGCCCAGTGATCTCTGCTGTGGTCTGCAGTTGCATCTCAGCAGTGGTCTAGATACACAAGGTGCCTGGCTTATTTCATGGATGGACAGTAGTGAAAAGGGATCATGAGCTGGCCTGGCATGGCCTCTTGCATCCCTGGATGCACTGTCTGAGCTTCCGTAGACATACAGGGTAAAATGCCAAGCACGAGGCTGTGTCCTCATTGTCCAAAGAAGTCCCTGAATAATTATGACTTTTTTCCCCCTATATCTTGGTTTTCAATAGTTTTCTCTTGAAGGTGTGAATTACTTCAGATGCTTTCATTACCTGACAGTTTTTACAAAGCAGGCTTCTGGAGTTCTGGGAACTGTGATATTTTTGCAGCTTCTGACTTTGGATAGCAATGAGAGTGGTGTATATGTTTCCTATCAACAGCTGCTATTAACAAGAGTTCCTTCAGAAACAAGTGCCAGGGAGTCTGCTAGGAACATCTTAAAACATACCTTTTCAGCAAGAAGAGGTATCTGAAAGTATTGTCTTCTGGGAATCTTTGAGCAGAAATATTCTTGATTGCACAGCTCTCGGTGGTTCTCCTGGCAGTTTCTCCTCTTTTATTTTGCTTGTTGAAATGTGCTTTCTTTTCCTCTGTCTTGAAGTATAGCCAGCCTCTTCCCAGGCCATCCAGTTTCAATTCATAGACTCTGTCTAGATACTTATTGATTCATCATGCCCATGGCTTAGAGACTTGCTATTTATATGGAATCAATAATGTAGAGGGAAGGTTGTAGCAGGGGAGATCACTCTAAAAGAGGGGATTTCACAGGACTAGACATGTGCCTTGTTAGCAGTTTTTTTCTAAAGGCCTGAGTTAAGTTCCTCCCCTGACTCTGCACTTCAAAGAGCTTGCCTGGGGCTCTACAGAAGCAAGCTGAAAATTAAGATCTTTCTTTCAGATGGTGAACTGTGTGCTGGGACATCCTACGGAGTTTCTCTTAACACGTGGGGGAGTCTGAAGCACTGTGGGGAAGTCCTAGAAGGCAGGGGTGGAAAAGGAAAAAGAAAAAACACAGTTACATAGTTTTCAGAAAGGCAAGTATGCATATATGTGCCTGCAATTTGTGGGAGGAATATTTCAAGATATATTTGATAATTTGGTTTAAATGACAGATGAGAGTATAAATGGATTACAGAGCTGCAAAATGGAATGTGGTGTATTAAAAAAATGCATTACAGAATTAAAGAAACTTTAAGTTAGTAGAAAGATACTATTCTATCCAGTCATGAAAATAGATAAGGCAAAGCAAAACAAACCCCAAAAGAAAAAAATTGACACACCAACTAAAAGTCTGTGTCTGTAAAAAACAATTAGCCAACTAGCCAAGCAAGCAAAAATCTTGCAGAGGTTTTAAAATGTGGAATTTCAAAAATCAAATGCTTTTTATAGATAAGTAATGTTAAATTTCATCGCATATTTATGTGATGAATATACTCACACATATGAATATAAAAAATATTTTCAGAATCTTATGGTACATTTTTATTTAAAAATCCTTTCTAGATGAATGGGTGCACAGGTGTACATAACTGCCTTTTCTATAGAAGAGGGATATAGAGTGACTCAGTATTCTGAATATTATATTTGGGAAAATTCTGCACAATGGGAATCTTGAAGTTGGCAGAATATTCAGAAGTCTACCTTGACCTCACTGAGTGATTTCTATCAGGTCATCACTAAAGTCCCAGAGTGTTTCTGCTATAGCGTGTATTCTAGGTTTGATCAGCTTAATAGTTCTTCAATATAGATATTAAACAAGTGATGTTCATATTCATCCTTATAAAAAAAATCTTTGTGCTGCTTACTTTGAAAGTCATTGCTTTCTCTTTAGTCTTCTTTTTTTTTTTGCTGAAATTTATTAAAGACTTTCCAAATAAATAACTTTGGGGGGCTGTTGCTTTTCTAACCTTGAAGAATCTTTGCATGGGTTGAGTAAGGGGTGCTAAGCATATTTTTTTAAAAAGAAAAGTGGAATAAACCATAATACTTTGATAACGGAATTCATGGTGACATTCAGGTGCTTAAATACGAATCGACCTTCTTATTACCAAGATCTATTACCTAAATAAGTTTCTGCACCTTAATAAATAAATAAGTACCTTAATTGTGGAAGCAGGATCACAGGTAAGCAGCTAGATGTGTGTTGAGGTGGAAATAGAGCACAGGGACCCAGCTGCATCCTTCTTTGGGGAAATCATGGTTGTCCTTCCCCGGGCTCCAGCCGCTGCCTCCACAGAGGCACCTAAAGTCCACTGAGGTGCTTGAGCTGTTTTCTAATAAGCATGAGAAGCCCGAAAGCAGGCTGTTCAAAAGGACTACTGAATTTACCTCTCCACCTTGCTACACTTACCCTATTTCATAGAAAGTCCCATACACAGCACTTTTCTTAAGATGTTACTTCAGGTGAGGGTTGTGTGCCAGAGGGGCATTCAAATATGTAGGGGTGGAAACGAGCTTTCTTTTCTTTTTCTTCTGCTGTGTCCCTGAGAACACGTTAATTTGTCATCTGGTACAACGTGCCCTGAGACCATTTGGGTCAGCTGGAAAGAAAAGAAAATTAATAATGAGAGTCATCTAAGGAAACGGGGGAAACGTATTCCCCATAAACTGTGTAAACTACAGGCTTCTGAAGCCTTGAGACTGAGGAAAAAATGTGGGGGTTTTTGTATTCTGTCAGATGCTGAAGGCTGCTCTGAGACATGTGCTGCTGCTTCTTGCTGAGTCGAGCTATTTGGCAGCAGGCCCACAGAGAGAGTAGGAGAGAATAAAAAGTCTTTGTGCCAAATGTTCTTTTGAGTGCCTGAGAGCCGGATTGGTCTTTTTTCTCTGTGAAATCATATAATTAGTAATCTCAAACCTCAGCCTGTTAATTTACAAAATGTCTGCACACTTTAATATATCGTTTGCTTAACATGTTTGATAACAACCTCGGAAATACTGGGGCTTTTGACTTCTTGTAATATTTATAAACTGCGCTTCGCCCTGGGTGTTTCCCTGCCAGCTCGACGCAGGCTCGTCTTGCGGATGGTGTCAGCCCGCAGCTGCTAGAGAGGAAACATGGGAAGCCTCCTGCCTGCAAAAAGCCAAGCGGCTCCGTTTCTGGCCTGTGAGGAAACCGACAGCCTCTGCCGCCACCGGCCTCCTCCCCGGCCTGCTCCTCTGCTCAGCAGACGGGCCAGCTACGGCGCGGTGGTTCCGGCCTGGCACCGGCGGCGGCGGGCCCGGGCAGGCCCGGTGGGGTGGCTGCTGCTGGGGAGCTGAGCCGCTCGTGAGGGAGGAGTGGGCGAACGTGCGGCGGTCTCTTCTCCTCCTCCTCCTCCTCCTCCTCCTCCTCTTCCAGCAGATCAACGTCTAATGAGCTGCGGGATCGCGACCGATCGCCGCTTGTGGGCTCGTCTCCGAACGCTCTGTGGTTTCGTGAACCTGGCAATCATGTGATTTCAAAATTGGAAGGGGCACCTAGGGAGGGCAGCACTCTGGGCTGAGAGGGGGTCGTATGAAGAAGAGGAAATTAGCCCTCAGGCTACCTGAAAACTAGTTGTGCCTGGAGTTCCTGTGTCTTTCGCTAAAGGTTTGGCACTGTCTTGGGTTCCTGTGTCTTCGGCTAAAGGTTTGGCGCGAAGGCGTCGTTTGTAGCCATTGCCATAAAAAGGCTCAGACTTCCGTGAGAGAGGAGATAAGCTTATTTGAGTAAGACTGGCTTGCTTCTGCCAACGGACTGATTGAATAAAATTAGCCTCGGCAAGGCCAGGAGGATAAAGATGTCAGATGGCTGCGAGCTCTTCAGGTCCAAGAGATCCTACATGAAGTGCTCCATCTGTGGTTTTATGTTTGTAAAGATTGTATGACCAGCCGGGACCGTGCCAGCTTGCTGTGTTATTCCAGTAGTCTTTTTCTCTCGTAGTGGAGATAACTCAATCCTTCAGCCCATTTCAGTGCATAGGTTTTGCTATAGGAATATCTAAGGCTTGATCTCACAGGGTCGTTAGTGAGCTCTTCTTAGGGGAATGCTTACAGTGTAGTTTTCCTTGATTTTTTTCCAAAAGGGAAAAAGTCTTCCCACACAGATGGCTGTAACTGGTGGCTGGCAGACAAGCTGATGGATGAGATTTTTCTTTGGCACTGTGCAGAAAAGTATGCTTGGCAACGTGACTGTGGCAAACAATTCATTAGCTCCGTTTTTAAAGGCTACCAGAGATGCTGTCTGCATAGTGTTGTCATATGAACTCTGCTTACCATCCTTCACCCAAGTGGTGACTCGGACTAACCAGGTTAATTGGATGGCAGAGGCAGCCCAATGAGAGGAGCTGGGCTAACATCGGCAGAATAAACACCAAGAATGACTCTTGCTATTTCAAAATGGTTCTCTCAGGAGAGAGAACACCACATTGAATCCAAGAAGCCCGGGAAGTGCTGCAGTTAGCAGGATCTTTTGTGTATGTGTTGCCTACAGGTGGTACTGCAAAAATAATCGGTCTGAGCAATCAGCTCTGCTTTTTAGCAATTCACCTGGGAACATGCCCGAAGATGCAAGAGACATCAGAGTAAAAGAGAAATGAAAAGCAGTCCTGTACTTTTACACTAAACTATTTCTCCACTGGTGTAAGTAGGACATCGTTGGTGATCTGTCTATCTGGACTTTTTCAGTGCCCGAGGTGACCAAGTGACTTTTAATAGCTGTAGCTGAGGTGCAAGGCATGGAAAGGTGAACGCAGTAAATAAGATCTCAAAGCCCTGTCAATAAGGTGTGTTTGCATGAGAAGGAGTTGTTCACATCATACCATTACCCAAATCAAGGAAAAAAAACGGTCTGCATGGCCTCTGGCGTGGGATGGACTGCTTTCATCGAACAGGGCAACTCTTCTGCTTGACTCACTGTGGTGTTTTGGCATGTGCCTCTCTACACCTATTGATCTGCTGATCTAGCAGGTAACCTGCCTAATAGGAGAGAATTATCTTGACAGTCTGTGTAAATTTCTTAGAAGCAAATGCTGAGGGTTAAATGTGATTTTGCCAAATGCTGCCTCTGTCTTCCTTGCTTTTTTTTTCTTTCCAAAAGTTTTCTAATGCTCGCATCTGTTAGAGGCTGGTGAATACAGTAGCTTAGTAGATGTGAAGCTGCTGTGGCTCCTTATCCTCAGGTCCTGCCAATGATGAGGCTGAGCATGTATGCTCCTTAGACACATATGGGTTAAAATATAGACACACAGACTCACACATGCACAGTACACACAGAGCCAGCCACTCAGATAGATGCAGACAAAAGAAAATGCTTTTCCTGGCACCCATGTTAATGCACACAGCAATCATACAATGGACAGCTCAGTCCTCTTCCCTGGCTGATAAAGATTGAAGTCTGCTGGTGGAGAGACATATATGTACGAATACACAAAATGGATCACTCCAATATCTGGTCTTAGACACTGAGCCTGACTGGTAGCTGGTCCGAGGTGCCCCCATATTGCCAGTTGCTTTCACTTGGATTCACAAGCCCGCGAGGTTTGTGATCCCGTGCCAGTTGGAGGTAATCAGATCTTTTAATCTGTCACCAACTAGTCTGGCTTAAATTTCCCTAGCATTTACACATACCCACTCAGAGAAGAGAGTTCACGCACAAAAAAGATGGAAATGGGATTTAACGAGCTTGCAGTGTTGGCGCAGGCGGCTCCGCCAGGCAAGTGTACTGCTCAGTTGCGCTGTTTGTACTTCACCGTCCCCTCTTATGCTGTCCCCTTTATTGACTCACGCGTGTTCCTCCCCAGTCCACCCTCACCTCCTCCCATTCCCCGCCCCTGGTCCTTCCACTAAGCATCCTGTGATGAGTCTCACACGATTCCACAAAATGTCTGATGGAGAATCTGACTCAATCTCAAAATTCTGTTCCCCCTTCATCCGATAACAGGTCCCAGACCACTGTATGCCATAACTCCTTTTAGCATTGCAAGGCTTTCTGGGGAGGCAGTTTCTTGTGTTGACTCATCTCAGTGGGGTTCCTACGAGGCCCAGGGGCTGATTGCACCCCCGTGGATGGTGCTGGGAGCAGGAGGGCAGAGTGCTCCCTTCGTGCTCATTAGCCCTCTGGGGCTCATTAGCATTCTGGGACTCCTCCGGACCCCCAAGGTCTTCGTGTTTAGCCAGAGGCCATGCTAAGGTGAGGGTTATTTGGCACATCCTCGGTTCTAGGTATTTGGAAAAGGGATCATCAAGACACAGAAAGCAGCTTCTTGCTACAGAAAATTCTCTCTTTAAAAGTAAAATTTGGTATTTGTTTTTAGTTGTACACTACTTTGGAACTATGTGAATGTTTTAAATGTGCATGGCATCAATGGAATAGAGAGCTAAATAAGTTTGTAAGTAGCTGTGTGGAATGTAATGATAGTGTAGAATAAGACAGCACAAAATTATCATTTTTTCCTGCTGATTCTATAGTGCAACTCCATGTGTCATCTGGAAAATAAAGCAGCATGAGTGCCTTTCCTGAGATGTACCACAACTGTGGCATACCTCATTGTCACCACTGAGGACACGGGAATTACTGCTGTGTCTGTAATTGATATTTCACTTCACTGGCCAAACAGGAAAAAAAAAAAAAATACCAAGGAGGGTTTTTTTCCAAATAAAATAAAATATTTTTCTTTGTTTTGAGAATTTTTACAATTTTAAAAATCCCTTAAGTTTGTCATAGCAATAAAAAAAATTGTAAAAAAAACAAAATTAAAAAAACATGTGGAAAGAGGGTTTTTTTGCCCCCCTCTCAGGGTGCCTACTTTTAGGTACAATGTGTAATAAAATTTGACTAGATTTCAAAAATAGTTACACTGCTTGGATACTGTGCTTTAATAATCTTAATTCATCATACGTTTCAGTCACATATCTAGACTACATGTCATCATTTGCTCAATCACTGTAATAGGTGCTATGTATGCAATCATGAGAATAAATATCTCAGTTGCAAATCCAGATGTCACCTTTACTGAAAATAAAAAAAAAATTAAATCTATCATTGAAATTCTGATCCAAACCCACTGATCAAACCAAACCCATTGATTTCAAAGGGTTTTGAATCCGATCTTTAAAGGTCGTGTTCAGTGAGGTTCCTATCAATGTGTATCTACCAGTGCTTCTTGGGGAGTCGGTGGCTTGCTGCGTGCCAGAGCTAACGAGATTATGACTTGTAGGGGAAACACCTCTGCTTTTCCTGATGTCTGTGCTGCCAGTTCTTCTCTGGCCCATGGAGCTGAAATGAAGGTGTGCGTTGTTTTGTGTTCACACAAGCAAACTGAAGCTTATGTCCCCAAAATCTTGTCTGCTTTTTTCCCAATTACACTAATGACTGGTCAAATCAAAGATTTTGTCTTTAACAAAAAGCTTCACATTCCTTATGTTCTTAGGTCACACGACTGCAAGAATATCACCACCATTGCTGACAGCATATGAATAAACTAAATTCAAGTTTTTCCCTGCCAGATGTTAGGTGGATATAACAGAAAATATTGAAAAATATTGAAGTTAATTGAATGAAGGAACTGGACAGTGTATTTCTTTTCATATCTCTTTGTCAGACAATTTAAACAGAGAAAGCTTGTCTGGAAATCCCGGCCTAGCTGTAGTTGCATAAGATTTTGATTGCTTAGATGTGGCAGCTACTAACTCTTACTAAACTATTGAAAAAATGCAACAATACTGTGTGTAAGTGTGCATTTTTATGTGAGTGATTTTGCAAGGTTTTTTGTATCCTTCCTACCTACAGTGACACACTGAGACTGATATGACATATTGAAATTGCTGAAGTGTGGCAGAAAGATAACCTACATTTGTTTTCTGTGTCAATCAGTATGAACAAAGCAAATAGACTATGTGAACAAGAAAACTCACTTTTTTTGCTGGTCACTTAAGAATAGGACAGTGATTTAGACCTAATCTGGAAAATGGCACATTATAACCACTAATTTTTTTTATTTTTTCTGATATCAGTAATCCCCCCTTACACACGTGTTTGAATGTTTTGGTATAAAATAGTGACTAATCACTCAGGGAAACGGATGAAGCAGGTTGATAATCTGCTGCTACATTGTTTGTTTTTCCTGGTTATTAAAAAAGGTAGTTCCATTATAATCCTTAATGCAATTACTCATGTGGATATGGTTTACATGAATAAAGACTGCTTATGTGCCTACTTTGAAAGACTGGGTCACTATAGTATTTCATATGGGTCATCTTCCTGATTATACCCAAGATGGCAGCAAGGTCAAAGTTTGTATAATACTAGATGTAATATGGATTGAAACTCATGGCTAAGAGTCATTTCCACTCCTCTCCTTATTGCTGATCTGTTGCTTCTTGTTTCAGCTAAAGCTTTGGTTTTGTGAAAAGCTTTAAAAACCACACAGACACAAGCAAACAAAGCGTTGCATACTTTACATAGTCTCTCTGACCTCAGAGGAATTACCTGAAATGGAGTAAAAGAAGATACATTTATTTCATGTAAGAGTGCAGAGCTGCAGTGCCTGTAAGCTGCTATAGGAACTGGTTTCCGCAGGCGGAGGTAATCGTGTGTCTGTGGCTGCCTGCTCCTGCTGCTTGCCGATGGCTGAAACTGCTGCTCACTAGTCTCTGCACCCAGCTGTAGGAGCTAAACCAGTAGAGAACCAACTCTACAAAGAAAGGGGATATTCTTCTGCCAGTCTAAACCCCTGGCTTACCATCGTCACCATAAAATGACAATCAATGTTCATGCAAGCAAGGGATGAAAGAGTGTGGGAAAAGGGACAAGGGGTAGCTGTTAGTCATTAGATGGGTTTAGCTGTATCACCCACTTGTGCCTGTGTCTTTGCAGAGAGCATAATAGAGCCTTTTTGATGGGGTTTTTTCACTGTTTGTATGTGGCTACCACAATGATGGGGAACCTGAGGACAGAAATAGCTTGTGACTTTATTTCATCTAGTTCATGGAAACATGATTTCTTCCTCTATGTTAATGGCCAGTGTATGTGTTAACGCATGACCCATGCAACTCTGAAGAAAGAAAATACTCAAATTGCCGAGCAGGTGGGTGGCAAAATTGGACATGAATGTTTAAGTGGCAAGGCTCGGAAATGGTGGTCATAATGAGCAATGGAATTCAGAAGAATTTCCTTGATTTAATGCTAGGTTTGTGTATAACACTGCATCTACGCTAAATACCTTATATTCATATTTGTGAGTTGCAAAATACTAATCTTGAACTGTAACCTAGAACAAACTTCCCACAGAAGTAGAGGAGTAAGGGCCGTAACTTAGTGCTAGTGCATGGTGCAAATACGACTGAAGTTTCATTCACCTGAAGGAAAGAAATTTAAAGGTGCCATGAAGGAACAAGGACAGGTAGAATTTTTATATATTTAAAGGTCTTTGCTGTGTATGTTTAAACATACTCTTTAAGTGCATTCAATTTTATGTAAAATGCAGAATAATAATTACTTAGCTTTATTTTTTTCCAGGAGCATGATTATGAACACTTACAATTTTGGTGTACCAATATCATACTGATTTATGAGATAACTATTGATGGTTTTACTACATGAAAAATGCTATAAAAGTGGCAGGTTAATTACAGGATATACTGCTAATGGTTGAGATATGGTTACGTCTGTTTTCCAAGTGATGCTTTTATAATACAGTGTTACATCTTCTGGAACATAATATATACATATATTATACATATATTATGTTATGCATAATCATCAGGAAAACTTCACAGTCTGTACACGTAGATATCTCTGAGTCTCTTTCTTCAGTCATTCTTCACATTGATTTCAGGAAGGATTACTTGCATTAGCAGAGAATGCAGGGCTGAGTGTTTGCAATGGTTTTGAATAATGAATTTCTGTAGGATTCCAAAAATGACATTCAGTTCCTCAAACATTTTCTGCAAAGCAAGCAGCATACTTTGAAGTCTGTACTAGGAGAAAAAGAAACAAAACCAAAATGTGAATCTCCTAAAGTACTATCCTCCTTTCGTGGAATGGTTCAGTGGCTTAATGAGGTTAATTTGTATTAGGTTGTGGGAAATCCTTTATCTACTATATAGAGGCTTTCGTTTCACATGAATGTGACAGATACTGTACTTACTGCACTGGAACTTAATTATTTGATAGCATAAGGAGTTGAAATCCCTACATTTCCTCTCAAGGAATATTCATTTTGTACTCTACATGGTACATAGAAACTAGAGGATGGTTGGCCTAGATTTTCAACGCTTGAAATATCTTTGTATACTTTTCTAAGTTGTTTTGGTTTTATACCTAGAAAATTTCAAAGCAGCTTTGTTAAAGATTCCCCAAATACTATCAATAGTATGTGATTATTTTTTGTTCTCTCCCATTTTTCACGTATCTTTCCACCCTTTGAAATGCTTTTCCGTATTGCACATGAATTTAAGTGACTGTTTCATTTAATTACACTCTTTGTTTCCATAAAAGTCTTAAAATGCCGTATTTTCTCTCCCTAATTACTACAGAACAAATCTTTCAAAAGTTTTGTTTTAGTATGAACATTTCCCTCACAGAATTTTATAGCAGTTCTTTTAACTGGCTTCCGTTCCAGATGGCTATTGGTGCACATTGTAATTTGTTTTCTCTTAGCAGGTATATTATGGCATTTCTGTAGACCTGGTAGAGCAGTGTAAAGCTATTTAATAAGAGAGTGAGGAAACAAAATTTCAGGATCAGTGATACACATCAGAATACAAATAAGGACTGAAAACTAATCTAGTGAAAAATTAAGTGGGATAAAGTTTACGTCCTACCACTGAATTTACTTTCTTTTGTAGATTCAGTGTCTGGGGTTTTTATGTACCTTTCAAAAAATACAAATTAGTGAATTTGTGTTAGCATGTGTGTGTATAAGATGCGTAATTGCCTATCAAAATTAAAATGAATGTGAACTTACACAAGCAGCATGTGTTTATTCTACTATATATTATATATTTGCAATATATCCTGGAATAATTTTTTTATCATATTCACGAATAAAAAAACTTAGAACTGTTTTATTGAGAAAAATGAATGTGTTTATTTAAATTGTTTTATTGGCATATATACCAGTGAAATTGTTTGGAAAATAATCAAAAGTAATTTTTGCAGCAGTCTGTGCTAGTAGCTGTAAAAATATTTGCTCATCATCAAAGGTATGAAAATACCAGAGATTGCAAAGTTCAGGCAGATATTATGAACTGCTTTCCTCATCCTCTGTTGAATTAAAAATGATAAATAGTTAAAAAACAAAGAAAAGCATTTTTATGCAAAAAGAGATTTTTTTTTGTCTCCTAGATTTCTGATTTATATGTAACGTTTCAGCATATCACAATATGCCGGATCATGGGTTAATTGTTCACATTGTGTTATATCATTTCAGCTGTAGTACAGCATGATGTGGTGGAGTGTAATCTAACCTGACATAGAAGGATGCAGCGAGTGATGACAAAGATTGCAGAGTGTTCAGTGGATTTTGTTCTACTGAAAAATGCATAATTGCCTGAATGAAATGTTTACTAGTTTATGTTTTGTTGATGAAGACCCGGAGTCTAATTGCTGCCTGTGGCTTTGCCTCTAGGCATGTTCTTGGGGTCCATAGCCTACATCAAGTTTGTTTTCCTTCCTCAGGCTGATATTGTGCAATAACAACCGAGTGGATCCAGAGATCAGTGTTGGGCTCCTGAAAGCCTGTTAGTAGGGCCTTCTCCTCGTGGAAACTCTCATTTATTGTTTGCCATTAGGGATATAAAAGGTAGTTGAAGCATTCAGTACATAGGCATTGCATAAAGCACACAAAAAGTTAAACAGCAGCAGAAGTAGAGGACTTAGGGGTGCTGTTAAAACAGATATTGCTTTGCATAATTAATATTCCTCCCTGCACAAGGTTGTAGGTCAGTACCAGCTAAAAGTTCATATTTCTTTCTCCCTTCCTTCTGATGGATATGAACGATCCCCAGAAATATCTCGTATCAGTAACCACTGAAAATTCAGTTAAAATGTCTTTTTCTGAACTCCAGATCCTTCGGTAACTGGCTGCTGAACCAGAAAGGGTAGTCTGGTAGCTCCCCTCTTACCAAACTGGTCCTCTCACAGGACTCCAGTAGCATGATTCTGGTGATCGGTTAGAGCAGCATGGGTGGGGGTGATGGCTACTGGACATGGCATAATGAAGATTGTCCTTTTGCCTCCCTTGTTTGAAAAATTTGGTTCCCCATGTTCTCAGACTTACTTTGCAGTGCCATGCAGAAAGGCTTAAAATGTGATTCCTTAGCAGATTTTATTCCTGGGTTTTGTTTGAGGGCTCTCCCTGTATTCTGCCAGTTCTTCTCTGTCCATCTGCAGGAAGGTTTGGGGATATCATATGAAAAACTGCATCTGCCCTGAACATAAAGTCTGGAAACACAGATTCTGAAAACATATGCATGTATGGGTATCCTAACATTGATACACTTCCATTTCAAAGTTTCTCCCTTAGGGAAAAAGAAAAAAAATCTTGGAAAAGATACCCAGCTGTTTATGGGAGTCCAGAAATTAATATAGTTTCTAGGTTAGTTTTATAATGTTTCTGCTTCCCGCTTCACTGGAACAGTCCCATATGCAACCTTCTCCAATTGTTCTTTTTTAGCCAGTGTTTTCTGCCTGAGATAGTTATACTACACTACATTTGGAAAAGAAATCAACTTTACATTCTTGTGTTAGTACCATTGCAATTCTAGTTTCATGCGTGGCAGATTGCCTTACAGAGCCAAGTTTAATGCATTTCTAATTAAAAAAACCCCAAACAGTATGATGCTACCTTGCAATGTTATAAAATCGCTCATCTTCTTATTTTCACAGCTCACCATGTTAAAACGGGGACCTGTGAAGTGGTGGCACTCCACAGATGTTGCAATAAGAACAAGATAGAAGAAAGATCACAGACGGTGAAGTGCTCCTGCTTCCCTGGGCAGGTAGCAGGTACCACCCGGGCAGCTCCTTCTTGTGTTGATGGTGCGACTACTTCTATTGCTTCCTTTCATTGCGTGTTCCTAGGGGGTTTTGCTGGCTTAATGTCATCAGTGAGAACCACTCCATTACAGTTAACTATTTAAAATGAGAGTAGGAAAGCTTCTGCCATTTGAAGGGCATGCCCAAGGTGAATGGGAGGAAGATGGGAAAAATGAATTATTTGCTATTACTCCATGGAAATGCTAAGCAAAATTATTAGATGCCAGTGAAAGAGACCTCTTGAGAAGCTAAATTTGACCTAACTAACAGAATGCCCTCAGAGTTGTATGAAATTCACTTAATTAAAAGTGTTTATGCAAAATCCACATGAGCATATATCATTTTCATGTGCTGCAGTCTTACATTTTATTTATATATTTATTTTTATCATACAGGAACAAACAAGCAAACAAACAGAGCACAGTTCTGGCTGGTGTTTAGTCTTTTTAGAACAACAATATTTTTTCTATTCACAGTGCAATATTAATGTTTTACTTAACAAATCCGGCATAGGCTCATATGTTTTATTTGGGAAAATACTAGCTGAATTTTTCACATCTCTTTCTCTGAAAGAGAAGCAGGATGGATTCACCCTTTACATGATCTCTTTAGTGTTGATATGTTGATGGCTGTCAGAGAAGCTGTAAATATGTCATCACTGGGGAATAAATTTAATCAGGCTGTGCTAGACTATATAGTAGATCAGGCAAAATATACTAACTCAAAAGAAGAAATTATACTTAAAACTTTGAAATCTGACTGAGCAAGAAGAAATGAGGGTTGGAAAGAAATGCTGTGAAATTAGTTCCTGAGCTGCAGTAAATTAGAAAAAAGCCACAGGAAAGAGATTGACTTTGAAGCACAGAGCACCTTGTGCAAATTGAGACCTAATTTCTTATGAAGGTTCTGAGCTGGCTGAAAATCACAGACTAGCTGTCAGTCAATATATTTCTAACGCTTTCCTGGAAAATAAAAGAAATGTTGCAACATAATGTCATATTAAAGTGTCCATTTCAACAACATGCAAATGTGTTTTCCTCTCTTGTAGCTTCAATAGTGGAGCAGAAATGGTGGTGCCACATGCAACCATGTCTTGAAGGGGAGGAATGTAAAGTTCTTCCAGATCGTAAGGGATGGAGCTGTTCCTCTGGGAATAAAGTAAAAACAACTAGGGTAGGTATGATACCAACCTGACATGTTACCAACGAGTAAAAAAAAAAAAGTGCACAGGAAATTGGGTGCACATAGAAGACATGAGTTGAGAAGACTAAAGAAGTGTGGGAAGAGAGTCATACTGGGATTGGACTTCCTGGTCCTGCACACTTTTCTCAGCATGCTTTGCAATTGCTTGAACATGGTAAGCAGTGTGCCAGACCTTCTCAGGTAAGCAGTGGAGATAGTAGATTTGACCCCTTTTTCAACTACCAGTTATGACCAAATGTATTATAATCCGATATGTATTTCTCTCTGAAACCAGTTGCACAAATCTATACGCCTTGCTAAGCTCTTCATTCACAGGATGGCAAACAAGTGCATTTTTATTAATAACATGGAATTACCATGCTTCTACATAGAAACCGCTGAGTATGGTATGCATTTGATGTGTCATTACAAGTATGATCTTTCCGTCTTGTATGACTTGGATTTACTAAAAAAAATTGGCAGAACTTCAGTGAGTTCCTTTTCTTCATTTGACATTTTTTGTATTATTGGTTCAAAATTACATTAACAGAAACACATCTAACGTTCATCATATACAATGCCTGAAAACAAGGTAAACATGCTGTCATCTCTGCTTCTTAGTGGCTAAGAGGAACAGAAGAATAACAAATTCTTCAGATAAGCATTAAGCACTCAAACTTCCTAAAACTACAGTGTTACATCTCTACAGGGTCAACACAGTTCTTCATCCACATAAAACAGATTAAAATGCACTCTGAAGACTCACATGCGTGTGTGTAAGGGTAAACACCTTCACCCCTACACCCCACCACACATACTGATGGCTGGTTTTGCTTGTCAGTATTTAGCAATTGTTTGTAATGTCAGGCCATGATTTACTAGTGTGGTGTTTGGTCTGTGCAGGTGTTTGAGTGTCCATGTCATTTGACTGAAATCTTCCTTGCATAGGCACTAAATTTCTGGTACACCTTGGTTATCGTGAAACGTAGCGTGCACTGACTGAATTACATTCCTTCTGTTCCACAGAGAGCCCTACATGTCTCGGTTTCTGTATGTATAAGTCTTTAAAACATTTTCACATTCCTTGAAGGAACGATACTTCCTAAATGTTTGATATACAATTCCACTCCTAAATCCTCTTTCAGATGTGTTTCTTCTGAAGCTAAACGTGCTTGAATGCTGCCCACATTAACTTTGTACATGCCAATGCAAATCTGTTTATATGCATGTAAAATGTGTATGCATGTATAACATAACCAAAAGACACTAGATAGAATTTAATAATAGTAATAGAAATAGAAAAATAATTATGTTTGTGTGTGTTTTGAAATTTGTCTTGGCTGCTACTAGTTGGCACTATTAGTGTGAAGGAATTCATGCCATTTTATATGTATTGGGAGTGCTTAACAAGCAAGAAGTAAAACGTGGCTCCAGATTACATTTCTGTAGGAAAAAAAACAAGTCACAAAAGGGCGAGATATCAATTAGAATCACCTTGAGGAAATTTCTTCCTAACATTTTGTCAGAAGAGAGGTTTTTCTGCATTGATCTAGGTTATGAAGTTCTGTCCACTGTTAGGAACCTACAGAAGCCCAAGGCTCTTGTCCCCAAGGGCTTATGCCTCTGTTGCAGACTTGCATGTCTGGCTTTTTGCAGGATTTGGACTTTTCTTGTCCTCCATGGATGGTGGCAATCCTCAGGACTCGTTTCATATCTCTTCAGAATTGAAGCTATGAAAAAGCCAGTCCTTTACTTTATTTGCCATCATATGTACTGATTCAGTACAATGGCTACCGTAACCTGCTTGCAGACCTGCCACCACTAGAAGGAAAGTACTAATCCCCTTAAATTCCCCAGTGTTTGTTCTGCCTTCTGGTTTGTCCAGATAATGTACGTTGCCCCCTTCTTCCTTCATTTCCCACATACCTGCAAAACAAACTTGAATTCAAATTTCTGACTGAAAGTTGGTCTAAGTTGTTGAAACCAGGTGCCAGGTGAATGAAGGTCTCTTTCCAGATGCAGGGGGCTGAGATTTTAACAGACATCATTCTGATGCTCAGAAAAATATACATAGCTATTGGAAATGTGAGCAATTCTTTGTGTTAAGAGTGGCTTATTATCAAAAAGCAAGTACTTTTCCCTAATATGTAGTGACTACAATATTTTTGTAGCTCCTCTTTCTGCTCCAAAAAGTCTATATAAATAAAAGGAAAAATTCTAAAGTGCTCTGTGGTTTCAAAACCCCCTTTTTAGAGAAAAATGAAAAGAACTGTACAGATTGTCAGTATTAAGAAGTCACGAATAGTAAGTTTCTGATTGTCAAATGAAATAACACATATGTGATTATCATGTATAATGTAAAAGCATAAAGTAACAAAGGGAACTGGACAGCTTGGGTGATTTAAGTGTATTGCAGGAAAGCCTTGTGAAGGCTTTCCTGAAAGGCCTAAGAAAGTCTCTATGCACCTCCAAACATTTTCTGTAAGTTTGCCTCCATCATGTGCAGAAAAAGTAACCCAATTAACCACTGAAGTACTATCTTCTCTTCTACAGGATACCAAGTTCAAAAGCAGCACCTGTTTCCACATCTCAAGCTGTTAACATTTAGGCATTATGTTAGAGATAAAACCAGAGGTATTCTGCTTGTCCACCTCTGTTAGCATATTTAATCACTCTATTGTAAAAAATGATACCAACTTCCCAATACTTATGGTATCAGTCATTAAGCAAAAAGGCCAAGTGAATAATAGGAGAAAACAAATACATTTTTAAAAATGTGGTCTACTTGAGGTTTTGCATTTTGTCCAGATATGAGGATCTAATAAGGTAATACATTAATAGTGGATTTGAAATAGCACAAATGTTATGGTACTCAGAATTCAAACGCTAAGAAAAGTCAGGTGGAAATTATTTACCTTCAGACTGCAAAAACAGCTATCATGGAAAGATTAAACTTTTTCCTAATTTGTCTGCATATTAGTGGGAGAGGACTGACATTAGGAGTTAACCATGGAAAAGGAATGAATGTGGCGGGGAATGTGTGTATGAATAAGCTGAGTACTGAGTTAACTTGTTCTGGTTTAGAATTGACTGCTTAGGTTCTCTGTATCCTGCAGGAGGGGAAGGGGAGGAAAGTAAATGACAATTTTGCTAAAATGGTAAATTTTTTTACTTCATATAAAGAAATGCGTGTTTGCGTTCCTGACCATTATGCCACAACAAAAGTAGATGTTCAGGAACACAAGGAGAATTATGAAATGATTATATGCGTAGCAGAGACACACCGTGTGCATTGTGGCGTTCTCCTCTAGACTGAGAAACTGTTGTGAGAGGAAGCAATTGAATTTTTCTGATATGGCTAGCCTCAATGTTTTGATAAATAAACACAAAAATTTTGTCAGGTTGCCATCTTCAAATGATGACAAAAGTGATTAAAAAGGGGGAAAATCCAAAGAATTTTTTTTTACCTTTGAAATATTTTTTCTTCTTACAGCCTTTTTCTAATATAGTTATTTTCATTCAAAAAGCTCCCTTGGTTGTGGTTCCTTTCCTTTTTGCAAAGTAAGGAAAATGTCTATTTAAAATAGAGGAATTTTCCCATTAGTTGAAAACCACAAAATACAGCAATATTCTCTATAAAATTGACAATGACATTAAAAAAATGCTACGAGTTTATATTAAACAAAGGAGACCTTTACAAAGACTGGAAAACAACATTTTGTAGTCAGATAAGAGGTGAGGAGAAAGAATTTCATGCTTCTCTCAGTTACAGGTTGTATTCCACACCACAGGTGTCTGGATAGGGATTTTTCAAGGGCAGATCCAGATGCCAGGCTTTACTTGTATTTTTAAGAAGAGTACATTGCCCGTTATCTTTATAATAGAGGCTGAATTTAAATAACAGCACAAGAAGCTGCATGTAACCTGCATGAAAGTGCATGCTGCAATTCCTCCTTGGGTCCCGGTTCCCCAGGCATCCACCCTGGGACTACCTTGGAGCATGCCATGGCTCCCGGGCAGCCCATAAACCCGTGTGTCTTTCCTGCAGAAACTAGAGCACAGGAACACAGGTACAGTGGTGCATCCCGGGTCTCATCTTGAGGTCCTGAAGCTGCGACATGACTAAAGAAGTGTGCACTTGTGCCCGGGAGTGGGGAAGCGTCCCTGGGCTGATATTTTGTGAAGATGTAGAGAAATATGCGTCGATGTTTTTCATGTGAAATAGAATACAATAGCATAGAATAGACTATTTCAGTTGGAAGGGACCTACAACGAGCATCTAGTCCAACTGCCTGACCAGTTCAGGGCTCACCAAGCTAAAGTATGTTATTAAGGGCATTGTCCAAATGCCTCTTCAGCAGTGACAGGCTTGGGGCATCGACCACCTCTCCAGTAAGCCTGTTCCAGTGTTTGACCACCCTCTCAGTAAAAAAATGCTTCCTCATGTCCAGTCTAAACGGGACCTGGCGCAACTTTGAACCATTGCGCAGTAATGAAAGAGTACATTGTGCTTAATATTTTAGTTTGATTTGGTAGAACTGCTTGTGGAATGAGGCATAGTTTAACGCTGAGTACTAAGTTGTGGTTAAAATATGTGGAGTGGAATTTACTGGACTTAGCTTGGGTTAGGACTCTCTAGAGTGAGATGACTAGCCTAAGCTCTAGGCTGTCTTTTTAGTATTGGAGAGAATTGTTCCATTCCAGAGGACTATTCGTTTTGTCCTAAGATAAATCAGATGAATTATGTTCTGGCGCTGCTTGTGTCTCCCTAATAACTCTACAGGAAAGCCATGATGACTAGCTTAGCGCCTAACATTTAGATACTTAATGTTGAATAGGAAGACGGTGGCTTGGAGACTTTACTCTCTTTGAGGTGTTCTTCAGTAGGAGGATGATCAAAAAAGCCCCTTCGTTCTTTGTCAGTTTGGGAAGCTTTGGACTTTGACCACTATCAAATTCAATATAATATAATATAAGTTTCAAAAATGTTTATGTTCCGAAGATACACAGCTTTGAGCTAAATCAGTGAATCATACTATGATGAGCAACATAGCCAGTATCTATTGTTCAGCAAAAGCTGGCAACCAGTGCATGTCATTTTCGAATTGACTTGGTATAATAATAATAATAATAATAATAATAATAATAATAATAAAAAATACTAATACTATAAATTAACCCAAAAGATCAGACGTAATACATAGCAGGTATTGATTATTAATCTTGGAAAAATCTCTAGGACATGAAAGCGAATGTTTTCATATAAACAAGTGAAAGTAGTATTTTCAGACAGGTCATAAAGGGCCATCTTTTGGAAATGAGCATCCAGATTCTGGAGTAGCTGAGCACCCACACTTTTATGAGGGGCAGAAGGAACTGCAATTGTCACTCTGAAAACTGGCTATTATTTTTAATATGTGGGGAAAAGCACACTGCAGAACAGAAAGAAATCAATATCTAATATATTACTATGTAACTATATGCCAAACCAATATTAGAAATAGAGTACTGCAAAAAAATAAAATAAATATTACAAGGACAGAGAGAAATAAAAGAGAAATATTACAGGGCCAAAAATAAATCCATATTGAGTATATTTATCTACATTCCAAATCCAAATCTGCTTTCCAAATCAATACCAGAGATAGACGACTAGTGTGAAAAGAACAGAAACATTGCCAGGATGGAGAGAAATCCATACTGAGAGTGTTTATCTATATTACAAAACAATATTGGAGAGAGCCTGAAGTCAGATATTTGTAATATTCCATTTAATCTGATTTTACATTATGGCATCCAGAGTTTAAAAGAAACTAAAAATTGAATAACATTCTTGGAAGAGGAGAAAGTGTACCATCCAAACATACCAACTGGCTGCACATGAAGCCAAATGGTGTTCAGTACGTGCAATCCACTACTCTGAATCAATACAGTTCTGTTGCTATCTATAAATACTGCTTACATTTTTACCCTGTCTCCTCACTTGCATATGCTGGATTGTTTCTAAACTAATTACAGCTGCTGAAAGGAAAGGCAGTAATTTTATTTATGTTTCAATTTATAAAATATGCCGTTCATAACCCTTTCAGCACAAGGAATGAAAGGACCTTTACATAGTAATGTAAATGTTACTACCTTTACATAGTAATGCTTTGCAGTGGGCTACTGAGATTCCCAGTATCAGGAGGCAGCATTAGTGGTGAAGCAACTACTACCAGTGCTGTCACAACCACGGCTTGAGTAAGACAACGTAATACAAGAGAGCTAAAAACGTGTCCCTGGATGTGAGAAGAAAATGGCATTTTTCTTGTAACTGAGCCTGACATCAGTGTTAGCAATGCAGCTACATTAGTTGTTGATCTGTGCTTCTCCGCATGAGCAACAGATGCGTAGGCTCTTCAGGCAGCAGCAGAGGGGAAAAAAGTGGAACAAGTATTACTGTTTTTTCTGCCGGAGTTGAAAAGAAATATTGCCATTGTGGTAACCTCTTCCCTCACCTCTTCCTCCTCCAGGCTTTTCAAAAACAGCAGTAGTAACGACACGTAATTAGAGAAAGCAGAAATTCATCATATAAATACTGTGTATAGGTTATTCTAGGATGTTTCCGATAGGCCGGACATATGGTAGTTGTGGTCAGGCAGCGCTAATAAGGCAATGTATTTCCCACATGACATTTTTTCAGTGTAAAACTGTTACTAACTTCCATCACATGAAACAATTTGCCTTTTGCTTTGACCACGGTGAAACATGAAATACTTACAGGATAAATCAATGATCTACCATGTGTCAGCAGTAAATCATGACAGCAAGTGCTTTTCCTAATATTATTTAAGGGGCTGTATGAATAAATTAAGAAACAACCTTACTGTAAAGCTGCTCTATTCCCCTGTCTCACTTCAGAGCCCCTGTCTATAGACTCCTCACCTTCTACCTTCATTTCAGATGAAGATTTATAGGAATAATACACATATATACAGTGACTAGCAATACCTTGTGGTTCATAAAAAGGATGTGATTACAATATAAGTAAGTGCACAGACTGTAGCAAAATATTATCCATGGAAAAGAGTGATTGCACTTGTGACAGCCTCTTTGTTGCTATGGTATCTCTTTCCATGCCTTTGGCTAATCTGTCACTAGGAGAACTTTGCAGCTGTCTCAGCATGTTCCTCATTGCTAACTCAGAGACCCACTGTATTTAATCTGTCATTAAAATAGCAATAAGTGGTATGTACACATTTTCCTAAAAATACATACAGGTTTCAGAGGGCAAATGAGGTGGTAATGGAAATAGGATACATTTTCTGGGGTCAGGATAGTTTTTGTATTAGTCGGTAATTATTGTTTTGATGCAGCATATCTTTCATATTGAAATTCTTTCATATTGAAGCTCTCTATTTTTTGTAGGGCATTTAAACACTAATCTTTTGGGACACTTAGACATTTTGATGAAAATAGTTAGCATTCCAGCCAACACGTTAACAAGGAATCATCTGTATTCAGGGCTATGGAATTCATTATTTTCTTAAAAATAGCTGCTATATACCAAATTTACTGCTTTAATGTGAAGTTGGTGTGCCTAGTTTTACCCTATGAAAAGGTTCCTGTTGCAAGTCTACATTTGACATGAATTTAGACCTACAGCTTGATGATGTTCATTTGTAGGTCACAAAAATCTAGACAAGTCATAGTCCTTTCCCCAAAGGCAAATATACTTAAAAATACCCACAAAACACAAGTTATTGTGAAAAGAATTAAAGGAAGAAGTGTTGTGGTGTGAAATGTTATAAGCAAAGTCATAGACTGAAAGGTCAGTAAAACTTGTTGGGCAGGTGAAGATAATTCAAACATTCAACTCCCAAGACATTTTCAGTCTCAAATTTTGTTTAGTTCTTTCTGACTGAGTCCTATGGATACTGATATTAAGAACTGAAAGTGAGAAACATAAAAAGAGAGAATGGGTTAAAGGCAAAATTCATAGGTACAGGTCTTTGGAAAGAAGGAGCCTGTTAATGCATTACTTGAAAGAAAATAATTTCTAAAAACAGAATAGTGTTTTTATTTTTTTATTAGAAGCTTTTGCCTAGAAGGTTTGCAATTTTCCCCCCCCTTTTTTTTTTTCAGTCCCTTGCTGCATCTCCTTGGGAATACACTGAATTTTGTCTGTAGCTATTCAGAAGGGTTACTCTGATTTTTTTGTGAGTAGACACACGGTACAAATCACGAGAAGTGAAATCTTTTGCAATCCATTCATCACACTCGCAGAGTGTTAGTAATATATGCTGTGGTTTATACGTTTTTATCAGGGAGTAGTTTTTCCTAAGGTAAGACTGCCGCTAGCATCCATTGTAAAGCATCATTTTAGCTTCTGCAGAACCTGAAAACTGACAAAATTACTCTGAAATCAAAGGAAAATATTTCTGCAATATTTAAAGAAAAATGCAAATGGATTTCATTTGCATGCCATTAATTAACTAAACTGATTTTTGCAAGCATTACTTTCTTCCATGTGGAAATCCTCCACTCCATCAGTCCAGCCAAGAGGTTTTCTGCCTTTGTCCCAAAAGATTCAACTTGTGATATATTTTTCTTTCTTTTTTTTTTTTTCCCCCAATTTGTCCTTTGCTGGCATGTTTGAGATACTGACGTCATGTCTGAAGAATAATTTTCTGCCTCTGTGATGGAAAATAAGAATGAGTTCTGAAGGCTGTATGTCAATTACTGGTTTTCTCCACTTCTCCACAAAGTGGAAAAGCCCTGACACCAAAATCAAAGACGTTTCCACTCTCATTTGCAGCTCCATTCTGCCAGTCTCTTTGCTCTTTCACAGCTGTGCAAGAAGGGTTCTTTGAATATCTAGCAGTCCTTTTTACTTTTCATGGAAAATCTTTGTCAGCTTCTACTACCTCACAAGTTACCATATAGGAGGATGATTGATACTCAAATGCCAGTATCTTGTGAGTCATGCTGGCATGCCCTAAAACTAGTGCTTCTTCCTTCTTTCAGCCTCCTTTGCAATCTCTAAGAGCTTCTTTGGATTATTTCTGCAAGTCAGAAATGATACATTTCAGCTCAGAGGGACTGGATTGTTCTTAAACCTCACATTACCTACTACCTAAATAGCTGCAGGCAAACTCTTGCCTCTTTTCATGGGTATTTGGCACAGGCTTGACAAACTGTCTATCACTGCTTAGTTACAGAGCTGATATGAGGGACTGGAAAAGTGGCCTCCAACTGTCCAAAAGTTGTTACTTTCAATTCGCCAAAATCCTGTCGTTTTCTTGAGGTATTTCCTTACTCATTAGGACTACTTATAGAAAACCTGAGAAGTACTGCCCTGTTGCAGCTCTGCTTTTCTGCCTTCTAACAGGGAAGGAAGGAAATGGTTAATAATCAATATAAACCAGAGAAAGTCAGTCATACAGAGCATTATGCCACAGTCACCACTGGAGGAGTGAACAATCTCAAAACGGTTGAAATCAGATTACTCACATATTATTCCCTTGCAGAGCAAAGTGAGCATGGTTGTAAATCTTACCTATTTCTCCATAAGAATAATGAAGATAGTCCTGTCCTACCTGAGAACTGTTCAAAATGAAGAAAAAGTGTATTTCAGGCAAGAATAAGTGGAAGATTGGTGTCTAGGACTGAATTACAAAAGAAGAGGACCAACATAAAATTAATTTCCATAAGAATTTCAAAATTGTTCATTTTTTTCACAGCTTGTAGTTTACTCTTCCACCTTGGTGAACACCAGGTTCATCTTAGGAAAGAGACTACTGCTATGTGTGGAGAAAAGACTCCAAAGGACTTTGTATGTTCTATAAAATGGACTTTGAGCTTTCTTCTACTGCATTATTAGCATACACAGATGATTCCTTCTCAGATCTTACAGTGCTGACTACCATTCCTACCCTTCCATATCTTCAGTGAGAAGTGTCATAGAGCTCTGAAGTGGAGATTCTGGGTGAAGCTACAAAATATCCAGTTCACCATGACTTATTTGTATGATGTGACTTGTAGAATTATATTGGCACGTCCTCTAAAACCGGAAGTGAGCACCAGTGTGTCTCCAGTTTATGAAGATGGATATGATCTCAAGGAAACAATGGATTGCGTCTAACCGACATGTATCTACAAACTCAGTAGTAATAGAAGATTTGAGAATTTTAATGTAGCTGCATATTATAAGAGGTCCAAACCAGCTTTGCCTCTTCAGGTTCAAGAATGCCAGAAAATATCTTAGAGATGCCAGCCAGAAGAACAGCAGCTTGTTCCTTCATCTTGAATTCAAGCTTTGTGGCTCAGGAACATGTACCTGCCAAAAGAAGACCAAAGGACTATCACTTCTGCTTGCACCCTTACCAATTCAGGCAAATGCACTGAAAAATCAGGGTAGTTGTTCTAGAATTCTGAGATCGCTCTGTCCTACCTCCTTGTCATCTTTTCAGAGTGACCTTGGAAAATGAGAGCATAGCAAATTTATCATCTTCAAGGCATCATTCTAATTTCAGTTGTTAATAATTATTGTTCAACATTTTCAAAGCACAAAAAAGGAACAGGAGACTTTCTCCTAGAGTGCAACTTGGCAAATTTGAAACTGATTACTTGCAAAGCCAATTTCTTTTTGGAGGGTAATTAAAGAAATTACCAAAGTCCTTTTCTCTCCCTTGACATTAAAGCACATCACTGGTACTCACGTTCCTGATATTTGAAGGCGACGACCTCTTCAGAGCCTTTTGGTCTTTCCTTCATTACTTGAGATTTTAGAATACCAGTGTCTAATTGTGATAAGCTACTCCGATTCATTCATACTTACCTTGTCTTGGGTCACATACTAGTCAGAAGATAATGAGAAGATGCAGGTATGAAGACAACTGGCCAGGTTCTTTAAGAGAGACAAATTAAATTGAATACCAAAGCAGGTTCTTAGTTAAATTTCTAGAGTTCATTTTTCCCTTTAATGGAATACATCTTTTCTGTGTATTGTGAAGTTCAAAAACAGTATCAAGATGATCCCCAGTACAGAGGAGTTACAGGAAGTTGTAATTTTCACCTGGAATTCTCCATAATACTCAAGCAAGAAGACATTTCTAGTCAGGAATGATGCTAGTAATGTGCATCAGTTTATCATGAGTTCAGGGCAAATGCCAGGGAAAAGCATCAAAACCATCATTTTCTCAAATTAATACCAGTGTGTTATTCTATCTTCTGCCAAGAATGCCACAGGGAGTTGTGACCATTACACGTAAAAAATGCAAGAGAATGACAGTGAAATTTTGTCGTCTACACGCAACTTCAAGCACAGATGGTGGATATGCTCTCTGTTTTGTGTTTAATTTATTTACTTATTAAATTGACAGTACTAGTTGCTCTTTTCCCTTTTTCTCTGATGACCAAGATGACCAACTATTAGTTGGGAATCAGCAACCATAATCTTGATTACTTCTTAGTGAACCAGGCTCTATATGTTTTTTCCTGGGCAATGAGAAATCGTTCTAATAGTTCATCTGTGACAGTTTTTAGGTGAAAAGCCCTTGAGTCTTCCTTTTCCCCGGGTCTATTAAGACTTGAGACGGGGTGACAGGGATTTTTCGGAAATCCTCCAAATCTGACACCTTTCTTGTGTTTCTTATCTATATTAGAGTGATGGTGTGGTGGGTATTCATACTGGAGAAAGTTAAAATTAGATTCCCTTAAAATAATTTTATATTCTCTGAATGGGTACCCACTACTCTGTCAGCACCCACTACTTTGGCTAAGATTTCTCCAAACATGGGAAAGTCTTTTCTTCATGTGGATATTCTAAATAGATGGAAAGAGAGGGTTTCAGGTTGATGACTGATTCATTGTTTTTAAACACTTTTTTTTTCCTGCCTGGATATTGCTCTGCTGTTTTCTAACTTGTTTTTTAGTTGTCTTATATTCCCTCAGCTGTGGCAGTATTCCTGGAGCCAAATGTGAGTGCACTACCTCAAAATGCCAGCAGTGGAAGCTGGTAAGCAAGTGGGGAAAAATCACCAGAGGGATCTCTGAAGCTTGGGACAAAGGCAGAAAACACATCAGTACTGCACTAACAGAGCAGCAGGTACCCTCATAGAGAAGATAAAATTACAGGTAAGGAAATAATTTACATTTCTTTTTTGATCTCATCCAAATGGCTTGTTACTCTCCATTCAAAATCCCAGAAAAAATAACTCACCATAAAGATATGAAGAAGAAAAAGATATCAAATGTGCTGAATTTAGACTACCTGGTCTTTTAGTTGGGATAATTTGAAGTGCAACCTTGCCCAATTTCTGCAAAAATATTTTAAAAGATGTAAATCCATTGTACCTATTAGGCAATTTAAAACCTCGACCTAGTTTTGAAACAGGGCTGGGGTTTTTGGTGTTTTTTTTCATTTTTAGAATATTAAGCACAGGAAACTGCTTGTTTTCCCTTCCAACCAAGAACAACAGTACTGTTTTCTTTAGGTAAGTGAGGTCAGATAAAGCCAAAGACAGAAGGACTCTGTTTCCATCCCACCTTCTCCATTTACTTTCTTTCAGTTGGAAGGGTAGCATGACTCTTTATTATGCTTCAGTTTCCTCATCTGTAAAAAGGAAGGAGGTTGTTTTTATCTCCCACTTGAGATGGCTAGATGGAATAAGTGGTGTAAAAGAGAAGAAAATTACAGTTATTTAATTAATTGTCTTGCAGTCTTTTATGCCGCCATGCTGCAGTCCCACTGTGGAGTTGTGATCACCACAAAAACCTCAAGAGGATATATCCTTGTCTGAATTGCTACAGTTGTTATCTGTTACAGAAAGTAAAATAAGGTTTATGTTTAAGTCTTATTTTAATACAAACCTGTTGTCTGTAAATGAAAAAATTTGTGAAGTTAAAACAATTCTACCATAAACTTAATTTCTCTGCTGAGTTACAGAAACATTGAGAAAGTTTAGGTATGTGCATTGTAGTGGCATTACCTTTTGGAAGAGAATAATAATGAAGTACGTTCAAAAGACTAATGACTTAGATTTAGCCTTGGCATAACTCATATGTCTTCATCAGATATACACTATGATAATTGTCCCAGTGAGTTGTATCAATTAAGTTTATTTTGTAAACTATCACGCTCAAGGAAATCTGAATACAGAGCCATATTAATTTGTTTCATAGTATTTAAATGTGTAGAGATTTTATTAAAGCAATGTTATTGAAATTATGAGTTTAATCTTGTAATGTATGTTTCTAATGATCTGCAGAATGACACTTAAAAAGCATGAAAAAAAAGTAAAATAATAATCTTTTTCTAAGCATTATTTAAAGAAATTTAGGTGATCTTTTGAGGTGCTGTGCAACCCTTTTCAGACGCAATCATTATCAGCAGGTCCAAAACCTACCTCAAATATCTAGATAAGGAACTAGCTGTCTGAATTGAACGTTGTCTTTTGAAATGTCATCTGTTATTTTATGGTGTTTCCTGTAATCTACTAACCATAGAAATGACTGTAAGTAGAGTTCTCCTCAGAATGCTCACATTTTCCAAACTTTAAACTTTCAAGTTTTTTTGGTTTGGTTTGGGTTTTTTGGTTTGGTTTGTTTTTTTGTTTGTTTGGTTGTTTTTTTTTTTACTTTAAACATGTATGGGAAGAACACACTGAAATCTTTCATTTAGAAGGACTTGTATTCTGACTTCATGGCTCTTTTCTGTACCACAGGTCTATCCATGGACTTTTTTTCAAAGAACTTTTCAATTACTTTTTTATCATAGTTAAAGATTGCTGATATACTTGCAAAAATGAGTGTTATCTGTCAGTTTCTATTGCTTTTTAGTGACAAACCAGTGAGTTTGAATTTGAGTATGTTTAAACTTTTTCCTTTGGGGTTACTGTTATTGCTTGGGGGTTTTTTTTTGAGACCATGCTCTTTTGCTGAGAGAAGTTGCTCTGATTCTGAAATATGTTTTTTCCTGTCATTTTGTACTTTTCCTTGTAAGTTTAAGAAAATTCCGTCTATCCCAGTTTTGTTTTCTGTAACTAATTCCATAACAGTGTAGTACTTGACATGTGTTTGTTTCTTAGGCAAACGTGTAAAACTCCTCAAGTCCGAATGGAGAAGTAGAGAAAGGAGGTTTCTGCTGTGCCTGATGACAATTTTTGATTTTTCCACACACACAAAATATTCTGGCTCCACGTTGGAGCACTAGTTGTGATGAATTCTAGTCTTGGTCGGACTCTAAGGAAGGGCCAGAACGTTCGTTGAGGAATAAAGAGTCAAACCACTCCAGAAAATGTGTTCCAGCCCTGGTTTATTACTCACAGAGCAGCAGGTGTGTACAAATACAGGTTTACACAGTATTAACAGGAATTGTTGTACCTTAATCCTCATTGTAGTTGCTTAGTTTGCTGCGGATGCCCAGGAATCATGGCTTATCTGGGCAGAGCTTCAGAAGGGTGGTTGCACAGACTCTGCATTGCGCTCCTAAGCAGCCTCAGTGTGTCAGTCAGATGCTTCTGGGAGCCTTAAAACATCTTTCTTCACTCACTCTCCTTCATGAGGTAGACCCAGTTGATGAACTTAATTTACTCACTATCATGGGAAAGCAACAGATGCTCTGGAGAAGAGAACAGCACTTAGAAAGGAAGGATGTCTTGGTACATTCAGTTAGGTGTCACTTTGTAGTGAAAGCTCAGCATCCCATGCTGGATTACTTAAAATTCAGAAAAATTGGGAAAGGGGTATTTCCACTATATTCCTAAAATATGGTAGATGTTTTCTGTTTAATCTTAAAACCATGTTTCAGATGAAGAACTCTGCCATTTTCAGGAACATATGCCATGCTCTGAAGTAAATTCCCTTTACCTAGTTTTCTAGTCCTAACTTTAAGATTATTTGGAGCAAGTGGAAAGTTCAATTTATATGTGAAAGGTTTGCAGAGTCATTTAGTTTTAATTACCATTTTTAACACTGATTGTCTAGGTCTTCACTTTAACACCAAAAATCTCCTGCTGAAATCATTAAGAGCAGTGGGAAAACAAGAAATACAGAATTATACTTCAAATGGCATTGTGTGAAATGAGTTTTCAGCATGTTTGTTTCTTTCTAATGGAAGGTCCTAAGCACAAGAATTATCACAAATGCAATTCTGATTAGTCACGGTGCAATAAAAGTATGAAAGAATTAAAAGCTTTAGAGTCTGGTGGTTATCAAAGATGTGGGAAACTTTTGAGCCATTTGAGTGTACTGGGAAATGTTCTGTTTAATTAATAAAATGAGCTAGAGATGTTTGCCTAAGGACAGACCTAAGGATCTAGAATTCTAAATTGCTCCATTACAGGCTTGGGAACATGTTTAGACTAACACTTTTCATGCTGCAGTGCCTAAAATAAGGGAAAAATTTAAAGCTGTTGAGTCTGATATTAAAAGTTGTGTAGGGCCAAAGTTTTATGAGCAGGAATGAAACATTTGAAGACTTGCAAAAATGTCTATAAATATGTAACCTTCTCTGAAGATAAATGAATCCCTATAGTTATCATTAAATATCTGTTTTCCAAACTGCTCACAAATGACTCAAATTTTGCCTTTCGTCATTAGCCCAAATCAAGTAGCGGTCTGTGATACTGCAACAAGGGCCTGTTTCCTAACTCACAGTTCTCTGCTGCAGTTATTTTATGAAGCGTACCCTTGAAATATGGTTGAATCACCTTAACATTTCTCAGATTTTGAAATGGTTCCACACCCCCAGAAACTTAGTTATCTAGCATAAACACGCAGAACCACACCTGTCTACTCTTAAGCGCATATACATATAGGAGCCCTATTGCAAAAAGGTCCTGTTACAGCTGTTACAGCTCTTTTTGTCCAGCTCTTTGTCCTTGTTCCTCACTTCTTTAGAAAATAAGTTACAGGATTCTCAAACTGTGAGGAAATTGTGAGCCTGTCCTTTGTTAATGTCTGCAAAGTACTTTTGAGTATCACTGGTACAAGGTAGTAGCATTAGGTCAGAAGCACCTTCCAAGCTTACAAGTTGAACTGTTTCAGTGAATAAACATGTACAAGTGGCAATGCAAACTGTCATTTGCTTTTGTAAGCCATGTATGGATGATAGTGCACAGCAAGCACATTGTATGGATTTTGAAGTTCCAGGAAATAGCGTGCTTCCATCTGTTCAAAAGATTCATTTCCATCCTTGACCTCATTCGCAGAGGGCATAAGTGGAAAAAAATGCATTGGCAGATGTTTGTTTCTGGTTGTATGGGCCCTTCTGTTTCTGCATTGTAATATTCGTATTAGGTTGTCACTACCAAAACAAAGGTTTTTATGTCACGGAAAAATATGACTGATATAGTCCATTCCTTATTAGGAAATGCTTGCTAAAGAATCACTTTGTTGACCTTTTTTTTTTTTTTTTTTTTTTTTTTTTGTCTGTTTACATACAGTATAAGAAAGAATATAAAAATAAGGACACAAAATGGATGGAAATGTACTGCATACAAATAAGGGCTGTCTTGGTACGAGATCTCTGTCTTATCTCAATGTTTTGGAGGACAATCTATAGCTAGCCATTTCTTCAAGCCATTTCTTAGGCCTTTTTCTTCAAGCATTTATTTAATGGATTCTTGTGACATCCCCTATATTTACCTTATCATATGTTGGCCATTAAATGTAGTGATGAGACCCTTTTTATTTGTGCTAGAAATCCCCACACCTTTTTTGTTTCCCACAGGCCTTTAATATTTTACAGGAGAATGCTAGGGGTGCCAAGATGGCTTTTCTTTGTCTCACTTAGCTCAGGGTAAGCTATTAACTGCTTTAAAAAAAATATTTCCTTTTTCTTCCCTGTCTTACATATCTCAGGGGGAAAAAAAAAGATCGCTTGATGATTCTTGAGTATGCTCAGACGACACTCAGGCTATGACCACACACATTATCATATACAGTTGATGGAACAGTTCTAATTAAACAGAAAACCCCCAGCATTATGTTTTTTCTGTTTCTTGTGTTTATTTATATTCTTTGGCAAAAACCTGGAACAGAGGGTCCATCATACTGCTGAATCATCCGTGGAGGGAAGAAACACTGGCTTGAAAATTTTCCCCTTTCTGCATTTGCATTGATACATAGTCCTGACAACAGTGGGATAGGCTTCCCTCCGACACTCCTCCCCCAGTAAATTCTGTTGTTTACTGTGCACAATGGAAAAGAGATAGAATTGGAGCTGCAAGGGCACCTGTAGAAAGGCAGGTTGCTAACTTTCAAGTGCTTGACTTTGCAAACTCAAGAGTCTGTTTTTAATACGGATTTTGTGCGTGGTTTGTCATAAACATAGAAAAAAATTGAAAGAGCTGCCAGTAAAAAAAATAGTAGCGTACAAAGTTGTGTTATGAAATGTTCCAGCACACACTTGTATCAATTTACGATGTACTGAATTATCTATATATTATCTATTATCTAATATTATCTATTTTCTTCTAACATTATTAAATAATAATTAATTATATGCCTCATTTGCATGTATAAACTATTTTGTAGTTAGCAAATATTTAGTGACACATTTGTTTCTCTGAAGAAACAGAAGATTTGTACTATACCTAATTGTGATCCTGTAACTTTGATGCTTAGGTGCATGAAAGTAAGGAAAAGTGCTTTACTATTCAGGGAATATTCAGTCCGCCATTCTTTACATCCTGTAGTCTTGATTTTCCTCCCTTCCTCTTCTAAAGCAGAAGGAAGGCTTGAGTAAAAGTATCAGGTTGGATTTTTATTGGGAATCTATTCTTACAGAGTAGAGGGTATTATCAGCTGTATTCATCAGCTGGGGGATTCACAAGTGAGGACATTTTTCACCCATTGTCAGCAGCACTGGAATGGAAGCTGTCAGGAAAAACTCTTGAGCTCCCAGCTTTTCTAATGCTCTGCCTCTGAGGTCTTTTCGTCTCTGGTCCATTCTGGGTTACCCTGGCAAAAATGTTCTACCCAAAGACCGAATCTGGTTTGAACATTAGTGAGCAGAAGAAATGTAGAAAGCCTCAGTTGCATTTAATTATATATTGTTGTTTTAAAATAAAACAAGTTAGTTCATATACAATTACAGCCAATTTACAGCAGCCACTCACTAATTTAAATTAAAAAGTCTGCAACTGCAGAGTAATTATATTTTAATTGCACATTTAGTACAAGAAAGTGAAGAGAGTCTAATGCATTGTATTTGTGATATAACAACCACATGAAAAAATATATTAGCATAAAGGGAGTAATTATGTTCCAAGAATGAACAAATTAATTCAGATCAACACCTAGGATGCTAAAGGTTTTATGTCCTTTTTTTCATTTGTATTGTTAAACACCAGCAAAGTTAATTTTCCATACATATTAATTATTAATTGAAAAATTGATTAGATTTTGGTGTGCACCCATTCAGCGTGTTACTGTTCTCTTAGGGTTTTAAAGATCAGACACATACTGCTATCAGTCCCCGTTTTCCTATAAAGACCTTTGGCACAATACCTTGCTTCCCAGCCACTAAAACCAAATAGCTTTTACTATATCCAGAATTAAGCATTTCTGGGAATACCGTCACTAGATATTAGCTAAAATTTCATTGCTTCTTTATGAAACTGCCTTTAGCATCTGAGACGTCTATTCTCTCCCTAATGTGAATGGATATATAACTTCCATTAATGTTAATGTCTGGTCTGAGCTTGCACATAACAAATATTACCTTCTCACACAGAAGCAAATGTGAACCACTATGTGTGTTACTCAGAGTAGCATTGTGTGGCCTGGAAGTTAACAGAAAAAAAGAAAAGGAAAAAAAAAAAAAGAAAAAAAAAGAGGGCAGGTGGAATAATAAAAATTCTGGGAAGGGAAAGCAGTTAAAAACTCCAATCTAGGAATAGGCAGCTTGACTTCCTGTGCAGTCTGTATAAACAAAATGACCTTTGTATATGATTAGCAACCTATTATAGAGCAGAGATTTGAATGGCTATATGATTTTTTTCTTCTTTATGTCACCTATTTATTCTATGTAACAGTGTATGTTGCTTTTATAGGGATATTTTCACCACACAGTTGTAGAGCTTGATGCAGGGGCAGCGGATAGGCCTGCAGATTATTATTTTACTGAGTTTCTTTGTGACTGAAGGTAACATATTTGCACTTCCAAACAGCCGCGTAACTGAGCAGTCACATATGTGTGAAACTTCTCACTAGTTGCAGTTTATCACTTTAGCCCATGCATTGGCAAAGCTGGATATAATAGAAATAATAAATCACAGAATGGTTGAGGTTGGAAGGGACCTCTGGAAGTCCAACCACCCCTGCTCAGTGCCGGTTGCCCAGGACCAGATCCCATTTGAGTATCTCCAAGGATGGAGACTCCACAACGTCCCTGGGCAACCTGTGCCAATCACCCTCAGTAAAAAAGTGTTTCCTGAGAGGGAACCTCCTGTGTTTCAGTTTGTGCCCATCGCCCCTTGTCCTGTCACCGGCCACCACTTGAAAGGAGCCTGGCTCTGTCCTCTTTGCCTTCCCCCCCCCTTTCAGGTATTTGTACACATTGATTATGTCCCCCCGCCCCTCCTCTTCTCTAGGCTGAACGGTCCCAGCTCTCTCCGCCTGTCCCCATACGAACACGCTCCAGTCCCTTATTTGCCTTAGTGGCCTTTTTCTGTACTCTCTCCAGTAGCTCTGTGTCTGTCTCGTACTGGGGAGCCCCAGACTGGACACGCTACTGCAGGTGTGGCCCCCCCAGTACGGAGCAGAGGCGAAGGATGCCCTCCTTCGACCTGCTGACAATACTTTGTCTGAGGAGCCCAGGGTACCGTGAGCCTTCTACCCGGCAAGGGCGCGTTGCTGGGTCACGGTCACCTTGGTCTCTCAGAAGTCAGCTGGCACCCTCTCTTTTTAATAGCAAAGGTCTGCTCTGTGGGTACGTAGGCAGAAGAGAGGATTCAGCTGGGTTCCAGTGACTGGGCCTGTCCAGTTGTGCCTCCGAGGAAACCGTCCTCTGAGTCTGCTTTGGTTTCGGTCTGCTCTGTTGTTTGGAAAAGTAAGAAGCTTTGACCCTGCGTCTACATGGCCTCTTTGGAAGTCTCACGTCCTTTGATCTGTCTTCAGTGTGCTTTGCATCAGTTGATTTATCACAGTTTATCTATCTACCTATCTATATCTCCAGTTAAGGTAATAAAAATGCACCTGCAGATAGGATCAGAAGATGTGTGTTTTACATTATGTAGCTTAGTGGCACCTGGGTCCATGAGTAGAATTCCAGTTTGTTACAATAAAGCAAAAAATAAATAACAATAAGACGCTGTGTCAGCCTTTTGAGCTTTGGTGCAGGGCATAGAAATATGTTGCCTGACTTTTAAATTAATTCTTCATTATTTTTTCAGGCAATCTTCCACTATAGAAGGGGCCACATGAGGCTGTTTCCAACAGCAATAACAAAACAAAACAAGAGCCGTGTAATAAATAAACCCATGTATCATAAAAGTCACAAAGCACAATTTTATTATTGCCTTCTTAAGTGCAGTTCCTACAAACATCTTGGTGAAGAAGGCAAACTGAAGTAATGAACTCCTTGAAAAGTCCTTTTAATATTCTGCTCTACGTTTGTGCTCTGCAGAGCTGATGAGAGTTGTATGCAGTTTTGCTGAGGGCAAAAGAATGTTTCATCATTAAGGAGCATGACCCTTCTCTCTGTGATCAAAATGAAAAGCATACGCCCCTTGATGTCATAAAGTGTTATTGTGACTGTTCCAATGGGTTGTTCCGCAAGAGTTGGGATGTCGTCCCCTGACACAATTTGATATTAAAATGCTACATGATCATTAATTGTATCCACTGACACAGCAGAAATATTCCTCAAAGTTATGCTTCTTTGATATGATATTTTTTTTTCCTTTTAATGTTTAAAATCCAAACCAGACACAGGGAAAGTCCAATTACTGTGAAATGCTTTGTCTCCCACTCTTTCTCTGTGGTCCTTCTGTTCCACTCTTGTTTCATGTTAGACTGGGTGAAACTACTCTAAGTGAACTCCTTGGTAGTTATTTTATACCTTGTGAATAACAGGACATATCTCTCTTCTGTTTATGTACGCATGATTTTTGTCCCATTTCTCCACTAAGTGATGATTGCTTGCTAAGATGCATTTAGCCCCTAACAGGACGTTGCCTTTCCCAACCTAAATAATTCTATGATTCTTTGATTCTATGATTGTATTTTAAAGTAGCATGCAAAGAACAGAAGAATACATCTCCAGTATCAATCACTGTTATACTCAATGGCTAACATTTTAAAAGCATAGTTGTTACCATACAGAAGTTCTAACATTGAAAAGGGTGAACAGAATACAGAATTTTTCCTTGAAAACAATGCTTTTGACATTTGTGGGTTGGTAATTTGTGACCTTCAGATTTTTTTATTATATTTTTAAGCATGGTCACATTTCAATTTCTCCTTGTCAAGTCCAATTCCAACAAAGCACGTAAACACACAATTTAAGTTGGGGAGCAATCCCATCTAATACCATTGGGAATTATTCACTTATTTAAAAACAATTGAAATAGCTTTGCTGGACAGCTATCTTATATTTCAGTCTCAGTTTCCAGTACTTCGGAAGCAGATTCTCTGTGTGCAGTTTTGAATTTCTGATTTTCTTTTTCTTTACAGGTAACCCGATAGCTAAAGACAAATCAAGTCAGTCTCAAGGCTGATAACATTAAATACAACACATAGGAATTTAATTCCTCCAGGCAATCCTTGAAGTGAAATTTTATACTGCTGGGGTGTATCCTTCAGAATCAATTGTTTCAATGAGAACCTGGCTTGTAATCAGCAACAGCCTTGAGATCAAAACTACTGGAAAGTTATTCTGAACTTCTGTGTCACAAAGATTTCAACTGATTGAACTGTGTACACTTTTAAAATTGCCCTTGCTGAGGAATTTGCAGCTGTAATCACAAGAGTTGATATTCAAAAGGTGCAGAAAAGAAGCAATCTTTGGATTCTCCATTCCAGACCAGCGGCTTTTCATCTTGATGAAGTCAAACTCCAAAATGTATTGGTTCCTTCTCTCTAAAATGATCCCTGGTCCACCATTCAGATTGCTGGTGGGACTGCACACTGCTTTAATTAAATTTCTGTTGCAGAAATTGTCCTCTGGCATGGCGCAGTTTTAGACATTTTTATTTGTATTCTAATCTTGGAGCTCTCAAAGGTACATATTTCAACATCTTGAAGTTGCTTTTGTTATAGGAATGGAAATATATATCCATTGTTAATAATTATTGTTGACAAGTAATAGTTATCTGAATACATCAGTCATATTAGAATGTATAGTCAGGTTGACATGTTTCCCTAAGGCTAACCAGCTACTGCAGCTCTTTGGCAGTTAAAAAAGTAGTGGTCAAAACTCAATTACCACTTCCATTATAAGGCATTTTATACCTTTAAGATATACATTTCCATTTATTTTGAAGGAGATGGGTGTTCCTGATACGTACTTTACTTCCCCAACCTTTAATTCATTGAAATTCATGGTAAGCAATGACAGTATATCGTCCCTTTTTATAAAGGTAGGCAGGGATGTAAATGAGTTTTGCAATTATGAAATTGGATGGTAATCATTCAGAATTTTTGTCTTTTTATTAAAAAATAAAATCTCTTGCTTGAACCTAAGTACTGTTGGATGCTTATGTAGATGTCTGCTCAGTCTGTTTGCTATCAAGGAAAAAAAGTCCTAGTGCCCTCCCAGATTTACAGTTTGTGGGTATTTTGCTTGCTTGCAGTCATCCAATTCAGATCTGATCCTTGCCAAAATCACATTTACTTTTTCATTTTTTGTTTCAGTAGCAATTTTTGAACTTTGTGATGTGCTGTTACATGAAAAAAATCCTCAATATTTAAAGGCCTTAAGCATCTACGAGCTTTTTTCTAAGTTATTACAGAATGTATAATTTTATACTCCATTTAATGTACATTGTACCATCTGTAATATTGATACAACAGAAATTTGGCAATGCCTTTTAGTGACACTGCATAAGCATGCTGACTGGAGAGGGTGAGGGAGTTCTGGCTGTGTGCTTTGGTGCATTGAAATGAAAACCACACACGCTTAATGGTAGTCCAAAATATATAGGTCCAAGCTTATTTAAAAGTCCTGTGTGGTTACCAGACCCCCAGAAAAAGAGGGAAATGATTTTATCATTACAAGCCATTGACGTGGCTAGGTAGTTATATATTAAGTTCCATGATGGATGAACACCCTGGAGTGCTCTGCCTGTCACAGTAGCCCCTGCTGTTCCAAAACCATTTCATTACCTCTGCTGTATTATTGCACAGGAGAGCTTAAATAAAATAAATGACTGTTGGGAATGAAACTGAGAAGTATATTCTATCATTCTGCTGAGAAATAAAAAATGTTGGCAGGGAAAGATATTCTTTTCTGATGAAAATTTAATTAGGATAAACTGTTTGTAGCAGCAACTAGATATCTCAGTATTTTAGGGTGGATTAATATTGTATGGAATTGTGCTAACAGGTGCAGGACAGAAGGTAGCATCTTCAAGAGGTTGTTTGGGACAGTGCAAAGTGTAAATGTACTGGTTTGTAAAATCTGAATATGGCCTCTCTTTGGTCAAAAATCTACATCTTGCTTCTCAGTATTTGGTTTCCTTGTTTCTTTGTTCTTAAACCAACACTGAAAATACTGTATTATATACAAGTGTAACACATGCATATCAATAAGTGAAAATAAATGGATTTTCAAATATACTGAATAGATTATCTGCTGTAGATTAATGTTGTGAATATTCATAGCAAGTGAATAAAATTGTAATATAAAATTGAGTTCCCTGTATGGATGTGTGCTTTGGAGATCTATTCTGTGTACACATGGAACAAAATAATTTTTTTCAGTGGGTAGGAATCTCAAGGGTTATATTAATTTTGTATTTCTTCAGTAGAGCTCGGAATATCTCCTGCCACTTCGAAAGGTACTTTTCCAAAGGAAACTGATATCTAGCACAACTGTTCTAGCATTGTCATGGGAAATTCTGGTGAGCGTACTGTAGTTTTCAGGCCAGACAGAAAAAAACATGGTTTGAGTTTGGGGTTTTTTTTGGTTGGTTGGTTGGGGTTTTTTCCCCACAAAATGGGAGTCCTGAAAAATTCTCATTTAGACCTTTTCAGCAGCAACAAAGCATGATAGAAATTCCTGAAAAGGTAATGTTTCGGGTTAATTTTTTGAAGTGTTTAAAAGAAAAAAAAAAAGCCAGTACAACAGTGAAGTCGGCTTGTGCATCTCAAAGCAAGCTGGGAACCGTAGTTAGCTGTCCGTAGTGGCGGTTTTAGCACTGCCTTTGAAAATGGAGTACGGGTGACTAGCTCAGCTATGGGCATTCATGTTGTAGGCACGTGAAGATGAATCCTGCTTCAATTACTCCTTTATTCCTTATCTACTACTTCCCAGATTATTTGATATACCCAGCTTTGTCTGATTACAAAGATGATCAGGCATTATGATCAAAGGGAAATCCATGTTACCCTTTGAATTCAATAAGCGTCAAGAACTCTGTACTGCTTGAGAAGATGGGTTCCTATTCTGCGGTTCTATGTGGCAGTGCATCGACAGGGGAAGAAAACTCACTGCTATGTTCAAAACTTTCAAAATGAAATGTATTGGATCAGTTCAACAAAACATAAAGCAAATCCTGATAGGAGTCTTAATGAAAAAAAATCCGAATCAGGTCTAATAAATCTAAAATAGAGCTTAAAAAACATTCTAGAGTATTTCTTGGTTGTATCTGGCTTATTGGTCATAAGTAAGTGCTAACCTTTGAAGCAGTGCTGCAGATATTTGTTACTACCTTTAAATCCACCTATTTTTCCTATATCCTTTAAATCTTCCTATTTATCTTCTTATCTTTTAAATCTTGGCTCCTCCAGCTCTGCTCAAGAACGTTACCGATGTAGCATTTCAGTACTTCACCAAGCCATTTGCAGCTCTGTTTCATGTAGAACATACATGCTTTAAAACTGGAGGCAGAGTGCATCAGATTGATTTGTTTTGAAACTAAAAATCTACTATAAAGCATGTTATTTTGTTAGGTTTCCTTAAAATATATGCAGGGGTTTTTTGCTCATTATAATTGTACAGCTGGCTTTTATAGTTTCCAGGTAATGCATGGATGTCTATAACAACAAAATAGAAAGATGTGATTGGCATCCTTTTCTGTTGATTTACTGCCGCCTCCTTCATGCCTTGAATTTTACGTGTCTGTTGTTAACCAAGATACTGGCAAGGAAAAAGAGCACGGTTTTGGTTTGTAGGAGAAGTGTTGCCTTAATCTCTAGTTTCTTTTTGCCAATAGTTAGACAGCTCTCTATCGAACATGTCACACCTGGACAATCTGCTGGCATTAAATGATTTCTCATGGTTTCAGGGGTATTAAATTGAATAATAAGAATTGCCTAATCACTTTGTTAGTCTTTATAACGCAGTTTGTACCCTGAGAAACATTTCTGTTTATTCTTTTATGGAATGAGAAAAGATTTCCAAATTACTTTTTTGATCTTGTTTCTGTAAGAGGTTATGTATGTTTCTGATACCACTTTACAGTCAGTCATTGCAAATATTTTCGCAAAAATGTCTTCCGTGGCTGTTGTTTTGCATCTCCTGTATTCATCTGCACTACTTATGCAGTGATTACAAGAGGTAGTGTATGAAAAGGCTGAATTTCCCACAACTTTGTTTTGACAGGTGATGACAAGTGTTGCCAACATCTCTTAATCCAAAACTAACTTAAGACCATCTGGCAGGAGGACCACTGACGGGGACAGCTGGAGACGATTGCGTAAGGAAGGGAATGACTGTTCTCCTTTCTCTGACTGCTGTTAGTGGGATGCCAGCCTAGGCAAAACCATTGTGGTGTGGTTTCATCACCACAAGATGTAGGTTCTGGGGATGTGGATCCTGCATGGGAGGGAGCACTGGGGTACAGTGGGCATCCCGAAGCTGGGGCTGTGGTGGTGACAGCAGGTCCTCAGGCTTGTTCTCTAGAGTGGTGGAAGGCTCCATCGCTTGTGTCTCTGGGATTTGCTCCAAAGCCAGACCGCAGACATGGCAAGGTGCTGCGGTGATTTCAGTGGGGTTTGGGTAAGGTCTTCAGCTGCAGGTGAGTGTGTTCAGCATTTTGCTCAGAAAACTCTGAATGGGCAAGTTCATTAAAGTTCACATGCCTGTCCCTATTCAGGTTAATGGTTAAAGAACCTTCCCTCTATTTTCAATCCCTCCTAGCTACTGCAGAGGTAATTCTGTGTGGCAACGGGAAGTGAAATCCAGTAATTCCTTGATAACGGATTTTCTTGATTAAATATCGCTAATCACATCAATATTGGCCGTGACTGAAAGACTTGAAATATATCTGGTTTTCAGTTCTGAAAACCAGTTTATTGCCCAACTAAGTTCAAGAAATAGTTTGTGTAATAGAAATATTATTGCCCATCTGTAACCATAACTGTAAAAGTTCTATATTAGCTCTTTAAATTATGTTTATATTCACAACTGTAAAATTTTTTTTAGATCCTCTGTAACAGCAGGGCCATTCTTTTTTTTCCTTATAAGATTGAGGTAACCTAAAGACCCTGTAGTTTGGGATTTATGGCTTTGCTTTCACTGCTTTAACTGCACAGCTGGGAAAACAACATGTAAAAATACTTAGGTTACTTGCATTGCTGAGGCATTTTGCCTGAATATTATGAATAGGTGGAATTGCAAGTTTACCCCATATCAGCCTATTAGTTGAATCTCTTGATCTCTTTTTTCCTTACTGTCGTAACAAACATGACAAAAACTGAAACTGAATTCTCCAGCCTTATGTCTTAGTATTTAGATCTGATACCCAGAACTTGCAAAATGTATGCTAGTTGTTTTAGACGCTGTGTCTCCATATAAGGGAGGTTTTTTAGTTTGTTTCTCTCTTTATGGTTAATTCTGGATGCCTTGCCAATACTTGGGTGTAGAGAATATAATCCTTCCTGTTACTGATTTAGAGTTTGAGTCTCTGTTGTTGTTCTTTTTGCTTTTCTTTGGTAATTTTCTCTTTTCCTGGGATCCAGTCAGTTCCTACGAAACTTCAGTAGTGATCAGAAAAGTTTTTTAATAAATAGTGGCCTGGAACGGAACACAGGCTCTTTGTAGTTCTTGGAGAAAAGAGAAAGAGAGGGATGATGTGTCTCTCTCATTTTATCTTAAAATGGTTTCCAGCTTAAACTGTTCTGTCTGAACAGAAGCATTTTTTCCTAACTATGAATGGTCTGTGTTTCAATATGCTCTCTGATCATAAAGCTGATGAAATGGTCCTCTCTGTATGGCAGATTACCTCAGCAGAATTTACAAATGGAAGATGATGATTTTGCTAATGTCCATGGGCAGGTAGACAGAATTTGGTCCCAGATGCTCTGCCTAATGTTCATGGCAAAAGCGACTCAAAAACAATGCCTCCATATGCCGTAATTGCTGGAATTATTTCTCAGGCATATTCCCTTGTCATCCCTCATATGTAGAACTCATTAGATTCCTAGTGGGAGAACATATGGAGAGGAGCGATGATGGAAAACATTGTAAAACAGATTGTGTATTTAAATTTATATTATAAAAGACCTCTGTGCACAGGCAAACTTAGTGGAGAAAGTTCAAACTCTTTCTTCCCAGTTCATAAGGAAATCGACATTTATGGAGCTGTTGCCTCAGTGCATTCAAAGACGCTTACAGATGACGGGTTAAAGCCTGGATTTAGGGAATGCCAGTGGGAATTTTGCCACTAATTTGGGGTCAACTCTGTATTTCCTACATTGTTTTTCCAAATATTTAGTTAAAACTCTAGCTGTGTAAGATCTTTTCACTAATAGGAAGTCAAAGTTCCACCCATACAAATCTGTTGGCAGGATCAGACCTTTGGGTTTGTGATTTCAGTGTCAACAAAACAACTTTTATGAATACCTTGTTTGTGTTTCACAGAAAAAGGCAATAAAGTTTCTTTCATTCAGCTCAGCTGATGTATGGGGATCATATCCAGTGCAGAGCTCTTTTAATGACTACTGAATATTAATAATTAATCCTTTATCGTTTCTTATAGTTAAATAAAGCAAAACCAAGCTAATCATACCTGACTTCAAAATATTATACGCTGATGTTTGTGACACTTTTTTAATTACACTTCTGACTCTCTCCTTTTTTATGGTAAGTTTTGTCTCTTATTTTTTACTCAATACTGCCCATGAAGCTGGTTTCAACAGGGAGCATTTGGGGTACTATAAAGAGTCCCAGTGGTGGAGGTGGGCACTGGCAGAAGTCACCTAATGGGCAGTTGGGAGGTGGATAGACTGATGTCTGGGAACACCACGACGTTTCTCAAGTGGCTGGTGAAATATGGCCTACCGCCTAGAGAAACACTTCTGCAGATACCATTGTTGATAAAGAAACAATTCTGACAGGGTATGTCTTATTGCATGGAGCTGAATCAAATGTCATACCTAAACGAATATTGGAAAGACAGAGAGAAGCAGTGTGGACATCTCTTACAGTGTGGCTCTACAGGCCTTAAAAATGTCAGATATGGCCACAGGATGTTTCCATCTAGGTCATTGCCTTTCTAAACGGAGACACAAATGGCTGTTTAGGTAGCATTTGCGGTAGAGCTGCGTGTGTATTTGCTGGCAAATAGCCCTGTCTAAAGCCAAGAGTTGGTGTCATGTCTTGAGAAAGGGCCTCCAGAAATTCAGCCCCGATCCTCCTCCGTTACTACGGAAATTGGACTGTGTTACTAGACTCTTCCAAGACAGTTGCGCAGTGTGCTGCTGGCAGCTGCGCCACTTGCCCTGCACCTTTCGGAGCAGAATAGTTGCTCTGACAAGCCACAGCAGGAAGCAAAACATGCATTACCATGCAAGCTTTTGTCTTATACTGACAACCCTGATTGTTGTATATGGTTTTTTTCTGACTGCTACAGGTTAAATGTTTATTATTAGGTGAAAGTTTAAAATGTATTATTTTGCACCAGTCTGAACAATGCACTTAAAGATGTATTTTGCAGCTTCTTATTTGTTCATCCTATTACAATTTATTCATTTGTGCTGTATCTGTATTGGCCTCTCTGGCACCTTTTAAAATAGTGTCATCAGTTACTGACTTTTTAGTCACTGCAGGAAAATGCTCTTTGGGTTGTAAGGCTTTCCTTAGCATGTTGTGGTTTTTCCATTCAGTCAGTACCAGCATTAGAAACTAGATGACAAAGTAGTAAAAGAGCCTTGAAGATATACTGATTTAATTACTCTCAGGCAAACAGCTAGACCTTGCTCAGTGAAAGAAGTTATAGCTCCTGTGTGTAAGATTGTGTTCTGTCATTCAGAATTTCCAGCCCTCTGCTTTGATTCAAATTTGGTTATACAGTAGCAATATTACTATAAAAGATTAAAAGTTACTTGAAAGATGAATCCTTAAGTATTGAAGTGTGCAATGAAGTATCTCCGACATCTGAAATTCAGGGCTTTACCTAGTGTTCCTAATGGATAAGGAAAGTAGGAAGTATTTTCCCCATTTTTATGTTTTTGGAAGGAAATATAGATATACCATAAGACTGGGAGCTAAAGTGCTGACTGGACTTTCGCTAATGATGTGTTTACTGCCCCAGTCCATATAGCTTGGATCTTACCTCACATTTTGTTAAAGTATATAACACAAGGACATTAAACTAATCAATTTGTGCAATTGTCAGTTCTGAAAGGAAACACAAAAGGAACTACAAGGCAGTTTGTGCCTTGGTTAGCTCCACTGTCTTTAATGAAGTTATTCTCTGTGTAAATCTGGTGTTAAGCAGTCTAGCTAAACAATTTGGAAAATTAAGCTGCAGTTAATTTGGACACCTAGATGAAAGGGCGTATGAAACATCAAGGGCTTGGGTAAGAACAAAATGCAGGTGACAAAAATTTGGATGTCCTTTACAGTTTCACCAGATATCCTATTGCTGTATAACTGTGGGAGTTATATGGTCCTGGTCCCACCTCCAGCAGAGAAATATGTGAAATTCAGTCCTGCTCTTAGTCCTGCCATAAAACACATACCAAAGGCAATTTACGAAAGGTATTTGGTGTAAAACGTTTCCTCTCAAAGCCTGGGTTCAAGGTCTCTGCTCCATGCCTGTGCTCCTTAAATCCTGAAAATAGAGCTTTCTGAGAACCTTGCTTGTGACTTAAGCATCTTATGGACTTCTGTTCAGGTTTAAATTTCATACTGACTACCTGTGCCAGCTGTTCCAAAAACTTATAATTGGCTCAAACTCCTACCTGTCCCCTCTTTGCTGTTGTTCAATGTAGTCAAAAACATGCTTTGTAAATACTGTCTTTACATTTGATGTATTTGATCATCTGCAGAAATTCCAAAATGGCATTTCTTACTTTGTGTCAAACTTGGAAATTATTAAAATATCCTGAATAGTCAAACTCAGTTGACTCATTCATAATAAAGAACTGTGATGCCTTAAGCTACGTTTTACCAGTCAGAGTATTGTCAAGGTGACCTTTCATGCTGTTTCAATTGCATAGCCTTGCCATTATTTAACTATTAGAATGATGGAAAGCTTGCACTTTGCTATTTGAGTGGCAACATTTCTAGACACAGGGACCTGAAAGAATGGAACATACGAGGGGCTATAATTAATGTGCCACATTAAGGAGTTAAGGATAAGCAGCCAAAGAAAGACTAAACCTGGTGGAGCACAGCAGCTACAGTCTAGTCTTGAAATCTAAAAATCCATTTGCAATGCTTTCTAGAATCCTAATGTCTACAGCTGGTGACAAGTCGTTAACAGTAGCTCATTTTTTCTGCATTGTGTCTTGACCATCCATCGTTATTGAAATGTACAGGAAAATGCAGCCTGTGGAATGCTATTAAAACTCCTCTTAAATTTAAGTATTAGTGAGGTTAATGGTATATTATATTTTTACCTTCTAGTTAAAGAAGAGAGAATTATTTTCTATTTATTTTAAAATTTTTACATAAGTATTTATACAAATAATAGAGTTAGAAAATACTGAACATCTGAAAGCTCTTTTTTTGTGTGTGTGTAGAAATGAGTGTTAGGAAAGTTTTAAACTATACAAAAGCCTGCTAGGGACTAATATACTACACCAAAATTAGTGATACACTAAGTGGTTTAATATTGTCTTGCCTATGAGGACATACCTGCTGTGTAAAGAGGAAAGGTAAGCTGAAGCAAATAGGACCTGTTGTACACCACTCTGTAATTCTGCATACGTATGCCTGTGTACGTCTTCATTGTAGGGCGAGGGATTTTGTCTGATGTAAGGGCAACATGAAGCAATCATAGAAGGAAGTGAAAACCCCACCTTTTGGGGGGGCAGCGGGGTAAAGAAAGGGAAATAGTTATCTTTGTTAGTTAAAATGCAAATTTAGGAAAATATTTTCTCTTTTTTTTTTTTTTTAAGTGAAGTGAAAAGAAAACCAAGTGTTGTTACTCTGCTTTCTCAACAATAATTGAGAAATAATAATGATTTGCCTTCTAGGAAATAATTTTGCTGTAATTTTATGTCTGTTCATTACCATGTTGGAACGTAATTGTTTCATGACTGTATGATTAAACGTATTCTGTCTACATGAAGCTTGACTTGTGTTGACAGAAAGCAAAATCATTAGAAAGACGTGGCTGTTGAAAAACCTTTTGTCTTCACAGTGCTGTTGGAGGAGGATGAATATCACAGACTGTGGAAGCAGTGTAAAAAGCAGAACAGAAGAAGGTTTCTTTTTCCATCAGCGGTTAGGTGATTTATATACATGACTCTCATTAACATTAATGGGAGTTATCTATCTGCCTCATTTTTTATGAGCCCGATGTGAAGTTAATGGCAGTCTTCCCATTGTCTCTAGTGGGCTGTGGATCAACCACTAAGTGCACAAATGAGTTTGGTTGAAATATTGGTGCTTGTAGGCTTAGAATTTCAACATGCTTCATTCACAGTTACAACAAAAAATGCTGCGTGAATGCCTAAGAGCGTGAGCTGAGTTGTTTAATATTGCAGAGTCTGCTGATCTGTGTGCAATTTGGGGCATCCACGCAGCAGACTGCAGAGAAGCCTGAGCCAGCTCGCAATGAGCTAGTGTGAGCACGAGCAGTAATCTGCCCGGCAGCGTGAGCTGATTTACTTTTCAGGGGTCGGCGCGGGAGTAGGTGCGGTGGTCTCTGTGGTCCGCACCATGTGGCCGGGGAGCGGCAGTGCCATGCGGTCCTGCGCTCTCATCAATATTATGCTAATAACGCAACCCTGCTTTTTTGAAATTGGTCTCTGTGCTGTGCTCTTCTCTGCTTTTGTTTTGTTTTTTTTTTTTTAATAGAGGAATCATATTTCCTTTGCAATAGACCTTTCATTGACTACAGATGCTTTGGGGTTGTACCAAAACTAGACTGAACTGCTTTTTCTTCTGTGAGGAAGGGAAGGTGTCCTCATATCACCGGCAGAACTGGACGGACTCCTAGTCACATCCGTGTTCCTCGCTGTGAGCCAACCACCACAGGGACGGATGAGCAGCCTCGCCGTCAGCGGAGAACACTTCTGGCCACGCGCAGACTAGCTGGTACAAGATGGCTTGCCTGTGGGTTGGGAACTCCTCTTAGGGTGGCTCACAGAAGGGGGTTGTAGTGAGGTGGGTGCTGGTCTCTTCTGTCAGGTGGCTGGAGAGAGGACGAGAGTAAATGCCCTTAAGTTGGGGCAAGGGAGATTTAGGTTGGATATTAGGAAAAAAATTTTTACTGAGAGGGTTGTCAGACATTGGAATAGGCTGCCCAGGGAAGTGATTGAGTCACCATCCCTGGAGGTATTCAAAAAGCGAGTAGACGAGGCACTTCAGGACATGGTTTAGTGGGCATGGTTGATGGTTGGACTTGATGATCTAGAAGGTCTTTTCCAACCTAAATGATTCTGTGATTCTATGCTGAAGTGATTCCTGACAGTGCCAAGTTTCTCCTTATCGCAATGTCCCATTGGCATATTATGAAAAACCGGCCTCCAGAAGAACTTGTATTTTGAAGCTGAGCTTCTAGTGATGTTAGGGGAAGCTAGATCCTGAGGACTTTAAGACACAGAGGGCTTCTCCTCCCAGTCTGCCAGACATGGCTGCCGCTGGTCCCAATTCCAGGCCCAGGCTGTACCAAGGCTGGGCACGTACTTTGAAGACACAAATATACACACAGCACAACGCCGATCGACACAGGCGAGAGACCGGTGTCTTTATCAGCACCGACTTCAACGCTCACAAAACGTGCCCGTGGCCACGTGCAAACAGACCGCTCAGTCCCTTCCTCCTCTCTGGCTGATCAGGATTTACATTTAAATGGTGGGGCCCTGCAGGCCCACGGAGCGTTGACAAGCTCTCGAAGGGGCAGGCGGCTGTCCCGTCCTCCGACCGCGCGGCGGGGCGGCAGGCCTCCACCGTGACGGCGCAGAGCGGGGCCTCTCCGCTTAATCCGCCGGGGCCCCGAAAATGGCCTGACCCGAACGGCCCAGATGGACCCATATAGCTTTCTCCAGCTGAAAGGCGCAACAAAATGCAGTTAATTTCTACCTCAGGCTGAGGTTTTGCCGTGGTCTTTCTGTCCGTACAACATCGTGAAACATCAGCTATTGCGGGTGGATTGGTTTTCCCCAGCTCTGGGTTCCTCACAAAGTTTCGAAATATGAGCAGTCGGGGAAAGTGCCGTATCTTATCGGTAATCCATCAGGTAGGGAGCAAGCAAGTAGCCAAACGTGGGATTTACTGGCTACATTCACATATTTTAGGGCGTGCACAGCTCGAGTAACTGTAGGAGGAACAGGGCAAATACTCCCCACTTGTTCAGCTCTGGTACGGCTCCACACGGTGCAGAAGAGAAAAGGTAGGTGTAGGGAAGAAAATAGAGATCACTGCCATTCAGTTTGCCTGCAGGAAGTTTTAAAATATTATTTACAAGCTGTGCTTTAGTTTTAATTAACTTTTTTTTCCCTTTTTTTTTTTTTTCCTAGGTTAAGCATTGTTTGATAATTTAAAAAAAGCAGTTTTATACCTTGTTAGCAATCAGCAGGTTAGGCTGCACTGCTCTGGAGTTTTTTTATTGCATATATTTGTAAGTTTAATGAAGTTCTGCATTTGTATTAAGGACTTGCTTTCTGCTTAATTGTAAGGAAATGGAAAACCACAGCAATGCCAAAGGGTTTTATTAAAGTATCAAAAATCAGCAAGCAATCTACATGAGCCAATTAAATAGCACTCTGCGTCCCTGAAGTAGAAAGCATAGAGGCTTGCACTTAATTGATACCTTCTTTGACAAAGAAATCAACCCTCATACAGTCAAACTCATAAAATTTATCAGATGCAATATACTAAGTACAGATTAGCAGTCTCCTCACCATAGAAATGAAAATAAATTAAACACGCAGTCCTTTAAAAACCTTTTAACATATCAATACAGCAGGTTTTAAGGTTTGGGGTTTTATTTTCATTTCCATTAAAATATATGCATTTTCAGTCAATGACTGATCTAAATCACTAAGTGAACCACAGGTGTAAGCATTCACAGGGCTGCCAGAGTTTTCTTGCCTGCACTCACCCTGGGTCTGTACCGCTGCTGCAGTGCTTCCTAGGTGCTGTCGTAGTGCCGTGGGGTACACTGCAGTACGTGAAGCCCACTCCGCAAGAAAAATTGCTATCCTTGGTGATGCAGATGCTTCTTGGGTGCCTGAGAGCTGGCGAAGCCCCTCTGCAAAGTGCTTCTCTATGATTATCATTGGAGTGTACTTACAGAAAGTTCTTCCGCTGGATCCTGCTTCTTGACTTCACAGCAGAGACACAGAACTGGTGAGTGTGCTTAGCCAGCAAAAATCCCTATCACACCAAGATGAGTCCTTCCCCACTGTGCATCATGTAGCTATTCTTTGTACAGTTCATTATTTGTACTTTGTGCAGTACATTATTAATAAACCTGGGATGGTCCTCAAAGCGTTCTTGCGCGAGTGGTGAGAATCAGAGTTTGAATGCGAGTACCCAGTGCTTTGTGCTTTTTAGACAAATTTATGAGGACGGGCTAGAAGTATTTTGCTCACTGTCTGTGTGCTGGATGTAGTTCCAGTAAGCCTTTCCTGGGCCAGAGAAAAGCCTACTATAGAGCTAATAACCATTGCAAATTAGACTAATTCCTTGCAGTCTGGCTCTGAATCAGAAAGTGGTTTCCATTTCATGGGGATTTTTTTTCTTCCCAGTGGATCTTGCAAATCTGTTCACAGTTTCACTCACTTCTATTGGATGAGTGTTTGTATTTCAAACTCATCATCATTAACATCTTTTGCTGGCAGCTTTAGCACAAAGGGTAAGGGCAGAATGATCATGAAGTCTTCAGTCTTCACGTTCAAGATGACTTTTTACGGTAGGACAGAAGCATGCAGGGTGACCTGTGGACGCCATTTTTCTAGCACTAAATGTTACTTAGCTCCTTAGTGGATGGGCAGAGGTTTTTAGATTCCAGGGCTGTTAATAATTAGCTGTATAACCAAAAGCATTAAGGCAGATTTCACTTAAAATGCTCAGCAAACAAATGGGGATTTTTTTATGGTTACATCACCACTACAATTTACCCTTCGTGAAAGCTTAAGAAATGAGGCTCAAAGAGGGTTCATTTGCCCCTGCAATGTTTTTAATCTCCTTGGTCCACAAGATGAAGTGAACTGATGTAATCTAATACATGTTAATGGAAAATACTAGCTGAAGATATTAACAATTATCACATCTGAGCAACAAACAAAATATGTGACATTATTTGATCCACTTGTATCAAATATAAATTTTATATTAGCTAAAGATTAGCCTCCAGAAAGGTGTGAAATTGTTTAATTTGACAGGATTTGAAACACATGCAGGAGATTCTGATTGGAATTTAACATACGAAGTCCAGAAACCAGTGCAGAAAATAGACTCATGATCAACATCCAGCTGTATTTAGTGGTCTGTATGTGCATCTTCTAATATTTTTAATTCCCTATTCTGTATTTGTCTTTGCAAAACAAATTGTAGTAATGTATAATATGTAGTAATAAATAAGAAACTTTCTTGGAAGAAGGGAAATAAGAATCTCTCATTGACAGACAAACAATAAAGACACTCTATACCATTGTAAGAGAGTTCTGTACCATTACAACCATCTTACTGAGATGGCAACTAATAAGACAAGAAAGAGTCTATACACAGCTTTTATATGACTTTCCAAGTAAGGTAGTGTATTTATCCTTTCTTGTTCATGTATATTCATCAGTAACAAATGCTTTGTCAACCACTTCATAGCTCTTAATTGCCAGGGACAGAATTTAAATGGAAAGAACAACATTGTTTTCAGGACAACTTTAGGAAGTGTAAATCTCCCATGCCACAAAACCCTCCTAAACTCTATTTTACTTTTAACATATTTACTCTTCAATAATTTCGTGTCCTCACAGAGAAAGCCTGACATTTGAGCATCCCACCAGCTGCTGCATGGTCGGCATAGTGAGAATTTTCCCCAGTGTTATGAATGACTGCTTTTAAAGGGCATCAATTTCTCGCCTGAATGGAAGTCAGAATCTTGAACACAGTAAGTTTTCTTGTTGTTCTTGTCAATAGTCATAATGCTATATTTATGGAAGGGACATCGTTTTGTCAGTAATTGTTCCGATTGCTCCCAATTCTTGCATTATTTTGTATCTTTTACATTCTCTTCCACATTTACAGAACATTTTAAGGTAGGGGTGAAGGAACTCGGATTAAAAATATGAACCATTCACAAGCAGTGTGGTATGAGCTAACCAAATTAAACAGGGACAGCGGGAGCAGAGTTTTAGCTACATCTGAGCTTTACTCAGGTGCAGTGAGGTGTTTACAGCTTTTCATTTTTGCTTTCTGTTGCTGGTTAAACAGTTCCCAAGCAGCAGCTCCAGTTTATTTTTATCAGCTGACTCCATGCACTGTTTCAGCACCACTGCTGTGAACTTTCCTTCCTATCCATTACACTAAATAGGATGCCATGGGAGGTGGCAATTCTGCCTTCACCATCTCTCTGCCAATGGAAAGCTCCTTGGCATGGGCATAGTTCTTGCCAGTTATCAGTTATATCCTTCAAGCTGCTTGAACAGTGGAAAGTAGGTTTAGCTGACAGAAAACTCCATCCCAGAAGGTCACAATGAATTGAAAAAAACAATGCAAACATGAACTTTGCAGCAACATTGTTATGGCAGTCTAGAAAAGCAAGTACTTCAAGAGTCTGCTCATAGACAACTGTCAAGAGAGGAGCTATTGGTACAGGTCCAAGATCCATTGCCTCATCCCTGCAGGCTGAAGAGGCCGGCAGCTTCTCTAAGTGGATGGCTCCTCCCCAAAACTCACCCTCTTCTTGTGTCCTAGTTTGGTGAGATTTATACTGACGGATGTCACAAAATGGCATTCTAAGGTCATTTGGGCTCAGGCTAAATGGACTCTTTGGTTAGAACTCAAAAGTTCTTGAGGTAACCCACCCCCCAAAAATTCCATACCATGCATCTATCCACGGTTGTAACTGACAGTCTGCTGAAAGAGACTTCCGTAGATATGACACGTTTACAAACTTTTCAGAACCTGCCCACCGCCTTGGCTGCTTTCAGATATGCAAATGAACTTTCTGATGTACAAAGTTTTTTAGGATCACGGAATCACAGGACAATTCAGGCTGGAAGAAACCTCAGGGGGACTCTAGTGTAACCTCCGACACAAAGCAGGGTCATCTCTGAGATCAGATCAGGTGACTCAGGGCATCATCCAGACTAGTCTTAAAAATCTCCAAGGATGGAGACTGCACAACTTTTTAAATAAACCTTTCAGTGGTATTTTCATAAAAAGTCTAATTAGAAAAAAAGGGTTGTTGTTGTGTCTTTATGCAGGGAAAATTAGTATAGAGAAAGTTTCTGACAAAATGGACTTGACACCTTTTCCCTATTCTATTGTTCAAAACATCCATTTCTATTACTCTTTCCCTTTTTTTTGCCTTCCTCATGTGCAAGCTTCTCTTCCATTACATACAAAATTCTGCGAAGGGCCATGGCATGAGGCACGCATAAATTGGCAAACATCTGGCAGGCTTTCTTTGTTGTGAACTGTAGGGCACCTCCTGTGTTGTATAAATATCACAGTCCCAGAGTTTCTTTTAAGTCATGGTTGAGATTTTTATTTTTCCTAATGTTGTTTTGCCAATCCCAATCAAATATTTGGGTAAGTAACATTCCTAAACGCTACTTTGAGCTTCTGCCCACTGTGTGTTTTGGCTATCTTTTGTTTAAAAAAATAACGTGTCCATCGTATTGCACATTGTTGCATTTGCAGTTTTGACAGCTTTGTGATACAGCAGTAGTGTGTACTCAGTCCATAACTGTTCCCAGTGGGATACGTTTTCTCTTTTTTTCAGAACCAGACCAAGTCTATAAATCCTCATCTATTTTCTTCTTCTTTTACTGAAGAACCCCCTACCATCAGTTCAGAATTTGCCTCAATTTTATGCAGATTTCCCTTCTTTCTTTTATGATTGTCCTGGTTTCAGCTGGGATAGAGTTAACTGTCTTCCTAGTAGCTGGTCCAGTGCTGTGTTTTGAGTTCAGCATGTGAAGAATGTTGATAACACTGATGTTTTCAGTTGTTGCTCAGTAGTGTTTAGACTATAGTCAAGGATTTTTAGGCTTCTCATGCCCAGCCAGGGCACAAGAAGTTGGCACAGGACACAGCCAGGGCACCTGACCCAAACTGGCCAACGGTGTATTCCATACCATGGGACGTCCCATCCAGTGTAGGAACTGGGAAGTGGGGGGGCAGGGAATCGCCGCTCAGGGACTGGCGGGGTGTCGGTCGGTGGGTGGTGAGCAATTGCCCTGCGCATCATTTGTACATTCCAATCCTTTCATTATTGCTGTTTTCATTTTATTAGTGTTATCATTATCATTATTAGTTTCTTCTTTTCTGTTCTATTAAACTGTTCTTATCTCAACCCAGGAGTTTTACTTCTTTTTTCCCGATTTCCTCCCCCATCCCAGTGGATGGGGGGGGAGCGAGTGAGCGGCTGCGTGGTGCTTAGTTGCTGGCTGGGGTTAAACCACGACAATAATCCCTGAACAGGCTTCTCTCCTGTCTAATCGACTACCTCCTTCCCATCTCTGAACGTGATTCCCAGTCACTGCCTGCCTTCTCCTTGCTAGGTTATGTGGTAAAACCTCGTCCGCACACCCCAAAAAGGAGCACAGGGGGTGAGACCACAGCAGGGTTGGCTGCTGGGGACCGTGGGAGACCTGGCCAGATGGTGTGTGTCTGTCTGTCTGTCTGTCTGTGTGTCTGCGTGAGGGGGGTATGTTCCAGCAGATGGAGTGGGACGGTGGCCTCAGGGACTCATCAGTACCCAGGTGCCAGCAGCTGGGGAGACCAGAGGATCCAGGGGCAAGTTACTCATCAGAACGGGGGTTTCAGCCCACGTGCTGGAGGGGTCCACATTGCACATGCATCTACATCCCTCTCGTTCTCTCTCTCTCTGTACATGCGTACATATATCTATATGTGTATATATATACATCTATAGAGATGTAAATATACATTCTCACTAGTGGTCTCCCATTCTGCTCAGCCAGAGCGGGGAGCAGGATGAGGCCGCTGGTGCTGCTTGTGTTTGTGTGAGTGCTGTGCACGTTATCTGCGTGGCCAGCTGCATGTGTCTGTATGTGTGCAGTGCGTACGTGCGCTCTGTGCGTGCCTGCTGGGGGTCCGTGCTCAGCCTCGCTACTGGCTGGTCCTGGGCTGAGGAGCTGCAGCACCCTCACCTCCCTCGGGCTGCTGGATCTGGCCTGATTTCTCCAAGTATTCTGCCTTTACTCTGGGCTTTAAGCTTGGGAGCTGATAACACTGAATTGTTTCAAGAGCTTTCTCACTCCTGCATTGTGATGATATGTTTAAAATTCTCATAAAATGTGGAGCTTGCTGCATTGGTAACTATGAATAAGAGAATTTCTGATATGAGAAAAGAAACAGTCTGATTTAGGAGCATTTATAATCTCTACCTTCTTTACCACCACTCCCGCCCCCCCATGAGAAGCAATTACCTTACCACTTTTCTCTTTCTATTTATCTACCCATCTATCTGTGATTCCTTAGCAAATAATTAAGACCTTGTGCTGTCATGTCAGATTGCAGCCCAAAGAGGAAACAAAAAGTACTAGAAAAACAAATTCATTGCTAAAACTCCCGAGTAACTTTCCAGTCCCTGTTCATGTGTGTTAGTGGGTCATCACTCTGTCCTAGTCAGATGTCAGGAAGGCAGAAAAAGGACTTGTCTGCAAGGGACATCTGCTGTGAAATCTGGAGGTGGTCTCTCCAGCAACAGAAAACCAAAACTGTAGAGGAAATACAAGCTTACCCTAAAGTCTCTGAAGAGAAACACCATTATCTGACCTAGTGTTCTGTAGGTTGTCCATGTCTAGTGGTGTTTGGTCTGTAAAATTTTCCAACATGTATTTGATTCTTACCTGAACAAGGAAGTGAAGGTTCCTTTTGACGTTCTCCCTACTCAAATATAGGTTCAATGCTGCGTCTAGGTCATGGCATACAGGATGAGGTAATGTGGTATCATTCCTCCAGCTTCATCTTCCAATGTAAACAAGGGAGTATGACCTTCCAGCTGAAATTCTTTACTTACTGAGCCAGTTGATAAGACGTAAGGGTTATTACCATGTACCTCAAGTCTTGTAAGGAACTTTACTGTGCTCAAGTGCCACAAATGAGCTAAGTTTCTCCTGTGAAACTGAATAATTTGTTTATGATACTATGGGAGCAAGGTAGCGTCAAAGAAGCAGAAATCAGCAGAGAAGTGTCATTTCAATAGATACAATTTTGGAGCTGATTTAGAATGGCTTCCTGATAACAGGCTGTATTTTTATCTTTATCTTGCATATTTTAAGGATTATGCATATTATCAAGTATCTGGTCTTGAAAATGACAGATCAATTTATGCTCATAATTGTCCCAGTTAATAAATCATGCACTGAACTAAATCTAGACGGTAATGTCTAGATGTGCTTTTTCAAAGGCAGATTAATTTACATACTACAGACACAGGTTTATTAAGAAAAGCTGAAAGAAATCAGGATTTAGGTGGGGAAGTCTAAAGACGGGACAGTTGGCTTGTCAAACAAATAGGCTGTTTCAGTTTTAATTCACCCAGCTATTGGTTTGCTGGTAATATGGAAGAATTTAGTCTAGATTCTCTCTTCTTCTTCTTTTTTTTTTTTTTTTTTTTTTTTTTTTTTTTTTTTTTCAAATGAGAAGGAAAAGAGACATACTCAGGAGGAGTCAGCTGAGCCATGAAGATTGTGACAGACCATTGAGCAGCAATGATGGATGGGATCTTGCCTTCCCTTTTGACTTTCCAGCCTAAAAATACTCTATTCTTTCAACCTCTTTTTACAGTTTGTGTTTTCTAAATCATTGCTATTGCTGTCTTCTGCATTTTTTTTTGTCTTATTTGCATCTTTCTGAAAGTGTGCTGCTAAAAACTGGACTCTGGTGGATGCCACTCTAATGTCTAATGTACAGCAGGATGGTTGCCTTCTGTTTCTTATATGCCATACTCCTACTAATACATTCCCTCTTTGCAACAGCAGCAGACTGTTGACTTGTATCCAGTTTTCAGTCCTTTTATACCCCAGGTCCTTGTCTGCAGTGTAGCTACTTAGTCACTTGTTTCCCATGTTACATGTGTGCACTTGAGTTTCCTGTAGTACTTCACAGGCATTATTGAATTTTGCCATGTTGCTCTCAGCCCATTTCACCCATTTATCAAGATTATTTTGAATTCTAACCCCACTTTCCAGAGTGCTTGCAGCCCCTCCGAGCTCAATTATCCACAAAAGTTACAAGGAGCTTTTCCACTGTTCATGTTGTTCATGAAAACACTGACTGGAATGATACGTAGTGCAGCCTTACGTTGTCCCCACCTAGTACGATCTTCTCGTGTGATGCAGCCTCATGATAATTGCCGTAAAAATGGCTCTTGCATCTTCCTCTTGCTATGCATCTGTGTTTAGGCAGAACCAAAATGCCAGACACCGATCATTCTCATTAACTCTTTCAGTGGCTGGGGTGATGTCATGGCAGACCATTTCCTCCTGCTTTTTCTCCTGAGAGTGGCTGTGCCAGAAACGTTCCCCAGTTTCATACACAGCTCGGCTTGTGCTTCTTCCCAATTTACTGAGGGAGAGACAGCCAGAAAAGGCAAATAGGTTAGTCACTGAAAAGGTTTTGTATCAAGAAATGGATAGTGGATGCTTAATGTTACTTCATTGTTTGTAGGAGGTTATAAATTGACTATTTAATCATTTGCTTCAGTATCACGCTGCATAACAAAGTTATGTTTACCGATCTTTAATCCTCCAGGTGTTTATTTTTCCTTTTCTTAAAGGTAAGATCAATATTTTTCCTTCTCCGTCCCTTTCAGATTTCATCTATTCTCCATGAAGTGTAGCAGATAATCGCTAACAATTCAGAGATTGCTTTGCTCTATGCTAAATTTTTTCAAGCCTTGTGACTTGAATATACATAACTTTCCTGAATACCTAAATATTCTCTGATATATTCTTATTCTAGTTTGGCCTATGTTCACGTCCCTTTGTTGTTAACAGCAATCTTGTGAAGCATCTGATCACTATTAACCTTTTTGTCAGAAAGGAAGTTAAAACCCTGGGACATTTCTGCCTTGACTATGTCATCTGTTAATAGCTCACCTTCTCCATAAAGCTCAAGACATTTTCCTTTGCTTTGCCATGCCCTCTAATGTATTTATGTATAGTCGTCTTCTTTTTTTTTCTTTTTTTTTCTTTTTTTTTTTTTTTTTAACTGTCCTTTGCTTGGTTATTATACATTGCTGAATTTTACACATTTACACTTATCCACTCCTGGTTTTGTCCATTTCTGCTTCTTGCTGCTTTCTTAATCACCCTAAGCAATTTTCCCCTGTTTATACTTTTTGGACAATCCTTTCTGATTCCAAAATATTCAGAGAGCTTCCTGTAAGCCCAAATTAGCCTTACCACGTTTCCTTTTTGGAATTGTTTAACTTCAATATTGTTTGGATTTGCACTGATTGCACTCCCGAAAATATTTTTCCCCATTATTCCCTTGCCCAGGACTTTATTTACCAAATACTGAGTTTATTTAAGTCTGCTTTAGGCTCGTGGTCAATAATTTCCTACTCTTACTCTTGCTTACTGAGAAATCATGAATTCTAAAGAAATGAAAGCTACTGTTGCAGGACCTATGGTTTTGAAAAAACTGAAAAAGATTTTTTTCCAGTGTTCCTGCTGGGGCATCATGCTACTGAACAGGATTAATCTGCTATGGTATTTTGTGATACGAAACATAAGAGAGAAAGAGGGTATTCTACAATGTGATAGCTGAAAAGTGCTAACTCTGCATTATGAAGAATGGTCTGGAAAGGGACTAATAATAAAAATAACATTCTATTTACATGGTAGTTTTTCTGGCATATGTATTAGGAAGAATGTTATTGCACCTGTTATTGAAATGCAACCATTCCAGAGTGGGCAGAATGCAACAATACCATATATTTTAAGACTGAAAGCAGAAGAGCCATTATCAGGAAGGATGAAATCGCTTTTGTGGAAAAGTGTTATTTGCAATTCACTGATTTTTTTCTTTGACACTGACCAGGAGTTCAGCTCCTCCTTCTGAAAATGGATATTATTTATTGATAATTCATATTAGAAAATGAGGTTTGCATTCAGATGTACCATAATTATTATATGTTGAAAGCAGTGTAATTTTCTCTAAATGTAGAGTAAGAATTCATAGCTGAGTCTGTAAATAGGGGTATTATTGCTGGCAGGGAACGTATGAGCTCCTGGAGAACTTACAGTGCTTCACTCTGGGAAAGGAATTGCAGGGTTAATAGAGGACTGTGTAGCTTATGGCAGTCCACGTGCCTTAGGATCTGACCAGGCTCTCCGTCTCACTATGCTCAAAATTGAGTTGTGAGCAAAAGGCATTAACATCATATATATGGAGCTAAGAATTTATTGCTAGCCCAGTTAATGTTTTAGCAGTCTAATAGTCCAAACTAACAGAGAATCGCCACCAATAGTATTCTTAATATTTTTATACTAAGCCTTCCTAATATCTCCCCTGTGTTCATTGATGGTGGTGCTCACCCTTTCAATGTCCCTCTGGGGCCGAGGTTGACCCTTCAGTACTTCTGAAGACGAATGGAGAAGGGAGGTCTATAACAAGTCATCAGACTCCCCAGGTCTTTGTCAGATGGAGTGTGATGTTCATCACATGTGGGTTTCTTCCTCAGTCTTGCATCTGCTTGGACTTATTTTTATGTTTTCCCCACACAGACTTCTTACATGTTGCTTATTTAAATTGTTTCCAGATTATTCAGTTTTTCTCTTTGCTTTTTTTCTTTACAACTGGTGTCATATTACTCGTGAGGCTGCACTTGTATAGTGACTGCGTGTTGACCACTGTCATTGGTATTTACAGTGTGGGACCTCAGATCACCCTTCCAATTTTTGCTCTAGAGTCCTAGATTGTTCAATCCACATAGAATAATTACTTGCTATTATGAACTAAAACCAAGCTAAAGCAAATTTTGACAATAGTTACCTCACTCCTAGACAACTGATATCACGGCTAAGCAATGCCAAGACAAGCCCTGGCAAGTCCTCAGACCCAGCACTGGGAGGGCAATACAAAGCCTGTGGCCTCTTGTCAATAATGGCAAAATTGTATTTACTGGGCTACTCTATCTCAACAAGGGGAATGTGGTATGACTATACTTCTAGCTTGACCCAGTTAAGTGCTGTTAAATGAATCTATGTCACCATTTCTGTTCTTTTATGTCTTACGTGTGATTCACCATTTATGTTTTGTCTAATAGCATTTCTATTCCTCAGTTTCCTCAGTTTAAAATGCAAATACTGCTATTTCCTGGACTGTCATTTGTAAAGTAATTTAATAGCCCTTGAAGATGTGTGTCTTATTAACTAGTAATATTACCAAATTGCTAGTATAGGGAAGGTCCTAAAATAAGTTTGTTACCTCTGTTTTAGACAACTTAATTATTTGGTACAATATTTAGAGGCATTAATATAACTTTTCCCTTTCCAGCAGTTATTCGTCTTTAAGGTACCAAGAGAACTAATGGAGCTCTGGGAGACACAGCATACATTGCAGCTGACTGATTTTATTTGGGAGTTTTGAAACAGGTAATAATAACAGAGCAAGTCTGTTGAATCACTTTGTCATACTGTATTAATTTATCTTGGGTAATGGAACTGCAAATTGTGGCATGTGCTATATTTTTTTTGGCAGCTATAAAATGCATTTTATCTAAATATTCAGCAAAGAAAAGATGAGAAACCTTAAATCCTCATCTACTGTAGAATTAGTTATTACTCCTCATCTTGCCTTTGGCCATGAAAATCAGCCAAGAGTCAGATGGGCACTATTATATTTCTACAGCATATATTTCTGCTGAAATGTTTCTTATACCTTTCAATGGTGCCATGTGAACTGTCATGCAGACACACTACTGGTAAACACAAGGATAATTAGCTGTGGTGAGATCAAGCAGTTCTACCCCAACATGCCAGTAAGAAAATCAGATTTAAGGGAGGGAAAAGGAAAAGAGAAACCATGAGCAAGTGGAACAGGGGAGGGCACAGGCTCATGGAGAGTCCTCTGTGCCTCAGGAGGACGGGGTAAAACAACTGTCTCTGTGGTGCCTATTTTCTTGTGTGCCTTTGCAGAGAGATGATGGGCCCTGTGACCTGACCCATGTTTTGGGTGGAGAGTTCCACCAGGGAATGTCTAAGGGACAGGCGTTTCACTTTGTGTTTAATGATGCATCTGTTTTTCCTTCTGATCACTGATAAACCCAGAAAGGAAGGACTTCCATGTCAATAGCTGGAGGGTTAAGTTTCCTATGGTAAGTGTAGAGGACCTTCCAGATGCTGCAGGCTCAATTCTGGGTGAAGATAAAGCCTTTTATCGCTTTAAAGCTTCAGGAGAGGAAACCCATTAGAGCCGTGAAACAATTTACAGTTAGTATGCAGTTGGACTGGGAGCAAAAAAATGACTGATTTTATTCATTAAGGCAACCACAAGAAATGCTGTCATATTCTCTGTAGAAACAAATGTCTCCCTGACCTCTAATGGTTCCAAATTAGTGTCTGACTTGTAAGACATATCGTTGTACATACTTATATCTTATATTATTTAGTATATGCATGTTTACCAGTTATACTAGTTTGCCATTATATCTGTAGTACTGTACATTTTCTAAATGATTGTATGGAGCAATTCTGTTCAATGTGGCACATGCACAAGTACAGCAACCTTTCTGATAACGAACATCAACATTTTTAAGAAAAGAAGCAACCAGAAAAGGGCACAAGAAGACATTTTAAAAAATGCTTGAAAGCAGACATGAAAAACACCACCTCTGTAGCTATAAATGCTGATTGAAACACCGTGTGCTCTCCTTCCATCTTTTCCCAGCCTCCCCTGATTACGAAGGCAGTACTACTGATTCATTAAAAGAGAAGGGCTTAGCCTCTAGTTTCACATTGGTAGTTTGTTAAAAGGAAGGGCTCAGCTAGTGTTCTTACACTAGTGTTTAATGAGCTGATATGTCTATACTCAGAGAAGAGAAAGGTACCAAATGAATCTGTAACATTACATGAGTGAGTTATTAGCCATTTTTAACTACTGCGTTCGGTACGTTGGAGTAGAATCAATGAGATGACATACACTTGGCAATAGGGCATTTATATGAAAAGCAATCCTGAAATATAATTGGTAATAAAAGATCTCTTAATGTCTTATAATATGTTAACAGGGTCTTAACACTGAGTTGGTGAATGATATAAGGAGAAGGTAATAATTAAGAAGTCAGAGGTTAGAATGTTATTAGCAGCCATATGCATGGATATGGACCCCCCCCCCCAAAAAAAAGTCTGACTGCTTGCTGCAGACGTACACATGCTGACCCAGGGTGAGATGGAAATACTGTGTCATGTCATGGGCAATTTTTAAGGATATTTTCTATTTTATTCTCTACTTTCTGCAGCAATAGAGCTGGAATTTTTAGCTCATGCTGCAGTTTTTGGCAGGAGCAAAATGCATTTCTAAAACATTCACTAAAGAGAGGATCAGAAACCCTGAATCCTCATTTACTGAGGAGTTTGTTATCACTTCTCATCTTGCCTTTGGCCATGAAAATCATCCAAGAATAAGATGGCTACTATTCTGTTTACTATTTCTTATATATTTCTACCATAATTCTTATACCAATTCATTGTAATCTGTGATGGGTGATACAACGCTCATATCAATCAACACAGAGTTAATAGGAAGCAGTAACTCATCGTAACACTGAGTGGCATCAAACTGAGAGGGAGACTCTGAAACAGGAAAACATTACGCAGCTGGAAAGAGACAAAGAGAGAACTGTCCCAAAGTCTTGGCAAGGGCATCTGGCTAACAGGAGTCTCTCTTGGAGACTGGTTTCTGATGTTTCTTCACTGTCTGGGTGATGGATCAATTCTTTGGGGATATTAGCCCAGCTGGAGACTGTGCCAGTTTTGCTTTCAGTTCTAACAATTTATTGTGTGATTTCAAATTTCTGCCACCAACTTTCCAAGGAAGTTGACAGAAGCAGAGAAGTTGTTACGGGAGAAGCTAAACTGACATAACTCTTGTAGGTCAACCTGCACACAGGGCTGTGGTACCTTAGCAAGCTCCGTGGTATCTGTATGCGCAAGGGTGATTAAAAAGCACCTAGCAAACCTCAGTGTTGCCACCGTCGTCATCCGTAACACCCTGAAGCCTAAAGCAGAAGGCCGCAGGTGGTACATTCACTCCTCGAAAGCAACCAGTTAACCCCAGACTACCTCTGAAACTAGGCTCACTGACAACCCTTGATTAAAACCAGAGTGCAGAGGAAGGTTTACTGCTGCCTGTTGAACTCACCATACAGGTTTTAACTGAGGAAAGAATACACTTCTCTGCTTCCTGGATTTCTCTTGACCTTTCTAACTTCTGTCTGGACAACATTTAGGACAGAACTAAATGAAGCTTCATAGATGTCAGGCTGATTTTCCCCTTTTGCCATCAGGGGAATCCTTCTGGTTTAACAGGTCAAAAATTAATGCCCTAGATTGGAAACACTTGTCACAGAACTGCAGCCAAGAACAGAAACCAAGTTCCTTGCCAATGTTGTTAGCTAGTGAAGATGGCTAATAAAAGCAAGCACAGCATCATTAGTGGTTTCCCCAAACTACAGTTTAGAGTGCGCTCTTCTGGGACGCTCTTGGTTCTTGTCAGGCTGGGACAGAAGGCTTAATAAGGGGGAACATATTGCAAAAATAATCCACTTGACTTTCACTAAGCCACTAAAGCAGTCAGCCATAAATGAATGTTTTTTGAAATGCTGTCATATTTATAGTAACACGCCATACATTTAAGTAGCAGAGGAGTCATAAAGCAAGCTCAGACATAAGAGTTTTGAAGCAGAAACTAAATTAGGCTTAACTAAATTATTTCCTTCTATGGTTTTTACATGACTCCCCATGACTGCTTCTTTTGTCCAAGGAATTTATCTCAATCTCAGGATTGTATGAACTCATCTACCTAAACAAAACCTTCCAAGGACAATTCAGGAATGATACAACATCTCCTCACAAACAATTATGTTGAATGTCTTTCCTAGTCCTTTGAACACAGAAAAATTCTGAATATGTAAGACCTAAAAGCCCTTCATCCACATAATCCAGTTGGTGAAGGTTTGCAGGTTTAGGCATTCCTCTTGAGTGCCAGGTGGATATCACCTTCAGTAAAAATAAGAAAAGGAACTGTCTCTGGATGCAGGCAAATTAATTCAAAAGTTCCTGCTATTGCAGTCTACCATGTGATAGATTTAATTAACTGTACAGTTTTCTGCTGTAGCACTCTACTTTGTGATAGGCTTTTTTTTTTTTTTTTTCTTTCCACCCTAAATTTAGTCACACTCACTTTATACTCATTTGTTATCCCTCTGTTCTGCTAATGCATATCATTATAGTCTCTGTTAGGCTAGGCTAAACAAATCTCCTTTTCCCTTGTCATCCTAGTGACCATACTCTGCAACAGTTCTGGTTTGAATGTATCTTTCTTAAGCACGGCTGATTACAATTATACTGAGAATCCAGATTTCTCATTTTAATTTTGTTTCCCTAATTAAAATTTAACTGGCTCAATAGATCTAATCTTCTACAGGATAATAACTTGGAGTCCTCCAAAATTTAGATAACCCAACCTGAGAAACAGATCTTAAACATCTTGTCTTCATAAAGCTCCAGGAATTTGCTCTCTGATCTCTCAAAATGGTGTCAGTTTGAGTACTCAATGGCCCTCAGTTCCTGATACTCTGAATTGCTGTAACTATTTAAATATTTGTATAATTGATACATGCCTACCTCATTAATAAAGTGGGTGGGTTTTTTGTTTGGTTGGTTGGGGTTTTTTGTTGTGGGTTGTTTTTTTTATATATATTTTGTCTTCTGGAAAAATAATGGAATTGTTAGTTTGTTAATAACACCATATAACTTGGAGCTTGGAAATGGCAAATTAAAAAAAATAAAATAGAGGAACCCCATGATTTGGAATGCTGTTAACTAGTTGATTTACTGGCTTAAAATCAAAACAGTGCATTCTAGCACAACATACTGACACTGTGAAATAAAAGCATTTGGCTTTTTCTGACCTGAAACAGGATGGTGTCTCTTGGTCAATTTGGCTTTAATTTTATTGTGCCATTGGGAGATAGCTGAGCCTGAGTGGTAAGCTGAAGATTTAACTCTTGTTCTGCAGAGACTGATATATTAAAAACCTTGAATGGGATGGAGAAAGACTGTGAAAATGAGGAATAAGGGAGCTGGACCAATGTGTTACAGAGAAGTCAGGGTTTTGAGCCAGGAAGGCGCTTGCTCTATGACCATTGATCCAGTACCTGCGAGCACCTAACAGTGGTGGCAGATGTTGCAGAATGCCACTCCTGCTCACTTGGTCCTGTCCCTCTGTACGTCTGGGTGTGATAGCTCTTTTCTGAGTGTGCACATCCCCCTGATGGTGCTTGGATCTTGTTCTTAAAGGTTGAGACAAGGAACAACTGTGCTTGTACTGGGACGGTCAGCTTGGCATCCTCCTCGCTGGACAAGGGCAAGAGAAGGCGTGTGCTCATGTCGTGCTGGCCAGGGGACGGAAGAATTAGTTGTGTGCAAGGAGTGGGTTTTGGAGGCTCAAGTCTGAATTGAGTTAAGGAAAGAGGCGTCTCCCAGGGGCAGGGTGAGGTTGTGTCCAATTTCTAGACATGGGTGTAGTTCTGAGCTCTGAGCTGTCACAGATTCATCAGTAGAGGACCGAATTATGATCGCTCTTTCTTTGTATATGTGTATGGTAAAACAAATAGTTAATATGTTATTTAATTGTTCATTATTAATAATTCGGTTTTCTGTGTTTCCTCCCTTGGGATTAGTACTCCCAGCTATTAGACCACATGTTAGATTACAGCATAAAACTTGTCCTTACATCCTACACTTCCTACTCTTTCCGCAGGTCCTCTGTGAGTTCTGCTTTAGTCTCTAATGTAGACTAGAGTAGAGGAAATTCTCTCTTAGTATCCACATCCAGACTAAATGGGGCAAAGTTATGACAAAATAGAGATGTGGACTTTTTAGTGAAATCAGCCCCACTCAATAAGAAGAAAACCCACACTGCTTTATTTTTTGGGGGGGGGGGGTGTGGTGGTGGGGTGGAGGTAGATAGGGAAGAAAAATATTGCCTCTTCTTCATATGCAATTAGTCTAATACTATCTTTCTTCTGAGCAGATGAAATCCTGGACCATACAGCTGTGATGGTAATGACCACTCTGAGCCATCAAAACCAAGAAAATCACTTGCTGTCCTCCATTATTTCAAATTAAGTATCTCTGGAGAAGATGCTTCTGACAAGTGGGTGCAAAAAACCAATTGACAAATTCTTGGAAGAGAGGTATGTTGTACACTGGCAAACATACTGACTGTTACACCATATCCAGAAGCAAGAAAGCCATCCCAGGAAGTATTTTTCTTGGTAATGAACTGCAAAGATGCTGGATTTAAAGATTTTTGATGCAACAGAGTTTTATTTATCCTTTTAAAACAATTTTCTTTGAAAATCGCCTCCTCAGATGTAGGAGTACCATATATTCTTTGAAGAATTGACAAATCAATAAAAAAAGGAAAAGCAGGTACCTTTGCTACATGATTTCAAAGTTCATCAAAATTGATATTGTAGGAAAGAATGAGACACAGCAGTAGGATGTGGTTTGAAATAGCACAAGTTCCCCACTGAAAGGGAATTAGCAAAATTTGTTATTAAGGGTGAGAATGAAAAGTAATCTTCACATTGTTTTGGTCAACTTGACTGGATTAAATAGAGTTGAGGAACGCATGTTGTGTCACTGAACTCTCCTATTTGACGCCTATGGAGCTGTATTTTACAAAAAAGGAAAAGAAAAGGGATAAAAAAAGCCCTTTTCCTTTTCTTCTTTTACATGGCCTCAGAATTTTCAGACTGGGAGCCGATGATGTTCTGCCTTGTGCTCAGGTTGGGTTTTGATGGAATATTATTAATTCATAAAACTGAAATTCACTGGCTGTTTTCCAGTGAGGTGTGTCTGTTGCAGTCTGTGGTCTGTGCTGAATTCAAGTTGTGTGCTTAGTAAGTGCCTGCTGGTGAGCAAAGCTGGTGGGAGACGATAAATGCAGCACTTGAGCTGATGCTGACAAAGTCAATCTGACTCAGTCACTGCCAGCGTCTTTTCTGAAAAATACACCTCCACTGACCTCGGCACAGTCATGCCGGTGCCTATGCCTTTGGAAAGGAACGTGAACCAGCCTGTTGTGTTCCTCCCTGTGCTAAATGACCGAGTACTTTGTCCTTCATCCTTCAGCAACACTCATGTCTTGTCACTTTGCAGTGCAGAGGCCTGATTCCAGTGACAGGGTAGGAAGGAAACTTTCTTCCTCCTTCAGAGCACTGAGAAAGAGCCTCATCCCTTGCAGAATTCAGACTCATGTTTTTGAAAACTGATAATCGCTGGATAACAGCTGGGGAGAGAAGCCACCTTATTATGTTGCTTGATAAACTGTGCATGTATTAACTGCTTTCTTTCGTGTTTCATTAATGTCACCAGCTTTTATACCCAAGTGGATAAGTCTTTTTCACCACAGTTCAGATAATGTAATTTCTACCGGTTGCTTTTCTGGGATTAATTCTGCAGAAATTGTCCTTTTTTTCAGAGACATTTTCTTACTTTTTCCTGCTTTTAGAAGACTGTATTTTCAGAGGAGCCTTAGTCTGCGGCTCCTCAGATTGCTTGTATAAACAAGGCACAACTACCCAAATAGACTGGATGGCCAATATTCCCTCTTGAGTTTGAAAGAAACTTTGTTTCACTCCCCTTTTCCCCTCATTTTTTAAAAATGAAGAAAAATGGAAAAGGGAAATTCAGATTATGCAGGTGTCAGGTAAAAGTCACATGCTGCTGCTTCCTACAAGAGGATGACATAACAACTCATGCAGCTATGGGGACTTAGAGGAAACTTTGCACTGTTCTGAAATGCTGGAGGAATTATGCCTATAACTTGCTCTCCCTATTTCTTTCACTGAAGAAGTAGCCACAATGATACAGAGATAAGGACCAACTTAGCTTCAGACAAACTTCAGTGGCCTGTTTGAAGTGTGAATTGGAGTGTGACTTGAAGTGTGACTTGGAGTGTGACTTGAAGTGCCTACCCTGAGCTGGTCAAAACTGCAAGCAGGTTTACCCCAGGAGATAATGAAGGGAGTGATGTAGAACTGAAAAGAACTTTTCTATCCTCTGGTGGAGACAAAGCCACACAGCTACTCAAAAAGCTAAAATGGTGTCAGATCAGCAGAGGGCTTTCCAAGTTGCCACACAACAGTCTTGCCAGAAAAGTCATCGAACTCAAAAAAGATGAGGGAAAGCCTCTATGTTCAACGGACCCACCTTTGGTGAAAAATGGCATGTTTAACATGGTGGAGGCTAACTTGCTCTGATCTTACTACCTGTACTGTGTTTTTTAAAATTACTAAGTATGTTTTGCAGTGAGCCAGGATCAAAGACAGAAACATGTTAGAGACAGGGAACCTCTTTTTCCAGAGCGGTGCTGTGAAAGATGTGACTGTTTATCAAGAGCTAGGGGTCCAACCTGGAAGACCTGGAGGTGGGGCAGTGGAACAGTCACCACCGTGGGAAGGGGGCTTGCACAGGGAAGGTGGGGTGGGCCAGGACAGGAGGACTTCTGCTGTGGCAACCTCTCGGCCACATGTCCAGCATGCTCCCTGGGAGGAGTAGCGTGTGTGGCATTACAGCTTCAGCATTACAGCCATGTAGGAGATCTTTCTGCACAGGGACTAAGATTCTGCAAGATTGTAAGTGTACATCTTTCAAGTCTGTTTGCCGCAACACTTTTAGAAAATGGAACTGCTTTAGAAACTGCCTTTTCATGTTCCCCCTCCCTTGTGAAACTCCGGGTACTGCATCTCTTTGGAGAAGCAGCAGTAAACCTGAACTCCCTCTGCTGCCTGTCTATAGCAGTCTGTTGGTTTCCAATGACTGACATACAAATAAACTATTAAATCAGTTCTCCAAAGAACAGTAATGGAATGATTGTTTGGTATATGCCTATCATTTGTTTGAGTACGTTCCTCTGTGCATGTCAACATTTTATTTTATTATTTAATTACAAAACTGAGTAGTAGATTTTTTGCTACTTTAATCCACATCATACACATTTATGCTCTTTGCTGCATTTACGTGCAAAAGAACATTCTTGTTTGAATGAAGCTTAAGCTTTGTCAGTCTAAGTGAACAGTCCATATTACACATTGCTGTCTTCAAAAATGTAACAGAAAGATATTGTGCTGTCACTCTCCTGTAGCATTCTAGTAGTACAAACAGAGTAAGTTGACTAAATTACAGGGAAGAATAAAATTCTTCGACTGTTAGTGTTAACAGAATAGAGATAAACTACAGTTCTGTTTGAAATGGAATACACTAATTAGTAATGGCAAGTAATTTTTATGATACATTACTAAGTGTTTTTTTTCATTCTTGCTCATTTCTTTGAGTTTACTAAGAAGAAAACAAATATTACAACTTTATAGGCCTGCACCTGTTTAAATGTTGGTACCAGTGAAGCGGACTACAAATAAGACACTCTTCTAGAAGGAAACAAAACTTAAAGTCAATCTTAATACCAGTTTTTTCCAGATTGCTGATTTTTCACTTACATTCATAATGGCCTGGTAATTATATGTTACCTAACACTGAATTATGTTCAGTTATGGAACGAATCCTCCTGGAGGCTATCACAAGTCAGATGAAGCACGTGGCTGGGAAAGCCAGCATGGATTCACCAAGGGCAAATTGTGCTTAAAAACCTGATCGCCTTCTATCACAAAGTAACCTGCTCGGTTGATGTGAGGTGAGCGGCGGACATCGTCTGCCTGGATTTCTCCAAGGTTTTCAATACAGTTTCCCACAGCCTCCTCTAGAGAAACTGATGCGTTGTGGCCTAGATGAGCGGTCCGTGCGGTGGGTGGTGGGCTGGCTGACAGGCAGCGCCCTGAGGGTGGTGGTAAATAGCTCCTGTTCAAATTGGCAACCTGTCACCAGTGGGGTCCCTCAGGGATCGATATTGGGACCAACGCTGTTTAATGCCTTCATAAGTGATCTGGATGATGGGATCGAGTGTACCCTGATGAAGTTTGCTGATGATACCAAACTGAGTGGGGAAGCGGACACTTTGGAAGGGAGAGCCACCCTGCAGGAAGACCTGGATAGGCTGGAAGAGTGGGCTAACAAGAACCTTATGAAGTTCAACAAGGACAAGTGTAAGGTCTCACACCTGGGAAAACATAATCCAGGAGTGCAGCACAGGCTGGGATCTACCTGGCTGGGGAGCAGCTCTGTGGAAAGGGACCTGGGGGTCCTGGTGGGCAGCAAGCTCAGTATGAGTGAACAGCGTGCTGCTGCGGCAAAGAAAGCCAGGAGGATGCTGGGTTGCATCAAGGGCATCACCAGCAGAGATACAGAAGTTGCACTTGTCAGGCCACACCTGGAATACTGTGTTCAGTTTTGGTCTCTGCCATGCAAAAAAGGTGTGGACAGGCTGGAGAGGGTCCAGAGAAGTGCCACAAAGACGATCAAAGGACTGGGAAGCCTGCCATATGGGAAAGGCTGAGAGAACTGGGTTTGTTCAGCCTTGAGAAAAAAAGGCTTAGGGGAGACCTTATCACCATGTTCCAGTATTTAAAGGGTGGCTACAGAGAAGGCGGAGACTCCCTTTTTACAAGGAGTCACATGGAAAAGACGAGGGGTAATGGGTACAAGTTACTCCTGGGGGGATACTGAGTGGACACAAGAAGAAAATTTTACGCGATGAGAACAATCAGCCATTGCAATAATCTCCCCGACATTGGACACTTTTAAGATTCAGCTGGACAGGGCGCTGGGCCATCTTGTCTAGACCGTGCTTTTGCCAAGAATGGTTGGACCAGATGATCCGTGTGGTACCTTCCAACCAGGTATTCTGTAATTCTGTGAATTATAATCTTCACATAAAGTTTAATGAAGATATGATAACTTTAACTAGAAAATACTTCGTTATTATCCATGTAAGTTTGTTATGCCTTCTAGTCATTTTGGCTTTGGAATAATTTACCATTTTCACTATACTTTTTATGTTAAAGCAGCACTATAACAAAATATTCTGTGCAAACCGGCCAAGTAATTTACGCTTGCAAATCTTGCTTTTTAAAGGTAGGTAGTATGTTATACTGCTTCCAAAAAAATGTGAATATGTTTATACCGATGACAGATGATGAGACTGCTGAAGTGCTATTCATTGCTTTCCAGATTGCATTAAGCTAGAATTTCCTTGGACAGCCTTCTCCGCTGGTCTCTTTTTTTCCTGCTTCTGCTTAAGAAAAAGCAGGGATGTTTCCCTCTCTTTCCCTGCTCCCCCCGGAATGTTTCCCTCTCCCTTTCTCTGTTTTTTTTTGTCATCTAGATCTCTGAACATCATTGTGGGAAATCCTACTTGTCAGACTGCACAGGGACCAGCCTATGCTGGTCATTTCTCAGGCAAAAAAAAAGCTGCTGATGGGTAATGTGTCTTTTAGCAAGGCTTTTCTTGGATTAGTAGCCCTGCTAGGAAAGGTTTCCTAAATGAGGCACAGCACCACAGCTTCTCTACAAGAAACAGATGCTGAGTAAAAACTTGTCATGCCTTGCCACCAAATGTGGAATATCAGTGTGTGGTAGGATAACATAAGTGGGAACAACTGCATTCATCACAGAAAGCGTGAGACTTGATATGGCCCTAACGTGCTCAGGAAATCCATGCAGAAAACATTTGGGATGTTTGCAAATCAACACTTTGCCCCCTCTGCTTTTACTCTTTCCCACACCCTCTACTCTCTAAAGCATTGTGTTCTGCAGGAACTAGAAGATCTTTTAGGGAGGACCTCTTTTGATCTTTGTAAAATCCTTGACCTAATATCATCCTTCTCTAGGAAGGATGATAGCAGTGATAATTAATGATAACATTGATAATAATGTAGAAATAAGGACATGAATGTAAGGTTCTGGCTGCCCTGAATTTATCTCATAATGCCTTTGTTTCCTAATTCTCTCACACGTGAGAAAAACCACCATTAGTTACTGATCTTTTTCTTAGTCTAGTTGTTTGCCGTCATGCTGTTTAAATAGTTATCTTGGTATTTTACTGTTGAAAATGTGGAAAAGTAACTAAATCTTAGTACTGCAGCACAATCTCCGCTCTGCCAGTCTCCTGAAAATTTAGATACGTTAAAAGCCCATGTGACTGAAATTCCTCAGTATCTCATTCATCAATAACAGATGGTTGTTCTCAAGTCACAGAAAGGTTAGCGAAGACCTCTACCCACAAGTAGTCAAATTAGAACATACAGTGATTGATAGAAATAGTGTAATTAGAAATGTAATTATGTTGCCAGATTTTAGCAGTCAGATATGGATCCCCCAAACAATGCCACTTAAAATGCAAAAATAATGCATAAATGGTTTCATTTTCCTTTTTTATGACCTGGGTCACCTAATAAATAGTTTCTGTGAAAATATTACCAAAACTCCCTTCATTTTTGTAAAGCAAACTTATTTAAAATTACTCTTAGGACCCAACTTTTTTAGCTGTTATATAAAAATGTAGTTATTATTTCTATATTTTGCAATTATAATTGCAAAAAAGCACAATACATTGTAATACATGAAATAATATTTCATACATGGTGCAACATTATGATACACAACCATATAAAATGTCATAGCCATAAATGTAAATATCTGAAGGTTGAGGCATTGAGTTCTCCAAAGACATAAGGAATGAGCTTCATGCCAATTAAAAATCAAAATGGAGTTTCAAGAATTATAGAGAAAGAATCAAGTAGAAAACACTTTTACGTCAGTGTTTTGTAACAGTTTACGGGAAGCTCAAACTTGGCATACTAGGTCTAGAAGAAATGCAAATTTGGGGAAGAATAGGCTAAGAAATGTAAGGGTATGTGGAAGGAGAGAGTATCTGTTCCCGCGAGGGCATCTCTTCAAGGACCTTTTCAATACAAAAGGGGATAATAAGAAAAGGAAGATGCTGTAAAAAGAATATCCAGAGACACAAACCCGACAGGTGAAAATAAGGGAGGCAGAGAAGAACAAGCCTCCGCAGGCACACCAGTTGATGGGCTGTGCAGAACCTGCAGGCAAACGGGCACTTTGCGTCCCATAAGGATGCAAACCGAGAGCATCCAGGGCGTTGGGTGGGGGGAGAGGTGTTGGCGAGACTGTACAGACTGATGGGGAGCGAGCAGGGGAAGGGGCCTGGGGAAGAACCAAGGGGGAGCCGACAGAAAGGGGCGTGTAAAACAGGGCTAGTGGTATGTCTGTCCCCGTGAGTCTGCGGATCGCTGCAGCCTGTCCTGCCGCCTTGCTAAATCCTTTCTTAACCCTCTCTCTGCGTCGTCTCACTCGCTATCCCAGCCGCTGGGCTGGAAGGGTGCGTGTTCCAAAAAACCAGCCACTGGGGGTGACCAGCGTGAGCGAGGGGCTCAGCGCTGGCAGCTGGCGCGGGACCGTGGTCACAGCTTGATGCCAGCTGCTGGCGGAACCAGCGTCTGCATCTTCCCCAAACCGCGCGTGTGTGCGCGCGCCTGTCATTTGCCAGCAAAGCTCAGGCTGGAGCAGCCAGCGAGCACTGGGGCCTGGGTCTAGGCAGGGGGATCAGGCGGGCGGGGGGCTCTGTGCTGGTATTTAGGGGACCCGCGGGTCTGTGTGTGTCTGTATGCGACTCCAGAGAGTGCTCTGTGTGTGCCCTCACTAGTGTGTCGGTGGGGTGTGAGTGTGTGTGGGGGCGTATGTGCTCACGTTCGCTACTGGTTGAACCTGCAAACCTGGGCAGAATCCCTGGCCCCCCCCAGGTGTGCCAGGCTGGGATCCAGGGATCAGGCAGGAGGAGTCCTGGACCGGAGCTGCTGGAGATAGCAACTGCTTCTAACATCCCTTAAGGAGAACCGCAAAAAAGCTTCTAAATAAGGGGAAAATATAGGACAACTCCATCTTGGAGAATGTGTGTCGTGGAGGATTATAAAACCATGAATGGTTTGGAGAGGGTGAATAGGGGCTGATCATCATACAAGAAGCAAGGAGCAAACAGTTGGGTCTGGTGAAGATAGACTCCTCTCTCACATAATTCATAATAAAATTGTTGCATTTGCTGTCACAAGAAGCTGGGGAGGCCAGGAGTAAAAATGCATTCAAAGACAGATTAGAAAAGCACGTGAAAGGCAATTCCCTTGGTGGATATTAAATGTGATGGCCAGATGCAAAGTCCAGCTCATGAAATCCCCAAGCACTCATTGCTGGAAGCTGCGAGGCTATGCTTGGATCACACTATTCCTACTCTTCCCATTACAATCTTTCCCAAAGCATCTATTAGCAGACTACTATTGGAAGCAGGACTGACCTAGTTTGGCAATTTTTATGCCCTTATGTTACTGAGGCCTGAGCGAGTTGGCAGTTCTGAATTAATCTTGACTCACCCTGAGTATTGCTATAAAAGCTTCAACTCTAATCCTCCAGTACGGAGAACAGATGTGTCTTCCAGGTCTTTTGCCAGGGGATAATGTTTACCTGGTTTGTGACAGCCTGTGTTTAAACTTGTTCATTCACCATGTGCTGTACCTAATTGTTGAATATATTCCTTTAAAAGGCTGTGATTTCGGAGAAGAGGGGAAGGCTGCCTTTTTCCTTTGTCAGGTGGAGTCCTCTCAGGGCAGAAGATGAGAGTCCTTTTCTGAGCAGCTGGATATGGAGGTGAGCAGAGGGAGCTGGCAGAGAGAAAGGCACGCTCTGCAGGATGCTGCGGTGGGAGCCAGCCTGGGAGGTTACTGAGAAGTGAGATAGGCTGAAGGACAGCCAAAACCGTGGTGGAGAGTAAGGTTTTTTTCCCCATAGACCACAGGAGAATCATAGAATAGTTTGGGTTGGAAGGGAGCTTTAAAGGTCGTCTAGTCCAACCTCCCTGCAATGACCAGATCAGGTTGCTCAGAGCCCCATCCAGCCTGACCTTGAATGTTTCCAGGAATGGGGCAATGTATTGTAGAATGGGGAATGTATTGTAGAATGTAGAATTGGGGAATGTATTGTAGAAAGCCATTGCAAGTTGCTGGGCTGAGAACAAAGCTGATCTATGAAGTACACAGGTCTAGGGGGATTTAGTTATTTTTTATCACTCAGCAGATCAGAGTTTTTCTATTTAAAATGTTAAATTTTTCTAATTCAAATTCAAGTAAAATGCACCTTTTGAGATTCAGATTTGGTGGGGGACCTAGGTGTGCTTACTTTAGTAATAACACATAGGAAACTCATCTCAAAGCTTTGGCTCCAGTGGAGTCCTGTCACATGGTCCAATGTAATTTGGATCAGATAGAAAAAGATTTGCTGAAAAAACTGAACCTAGACCATAGTGAATATGGCATTTATTAAATCTGCTGTTGTCTGAGCTGATTTTCCTTTCCACTGGCTTGAGCTTCATCCATAACACTACCCTTTTCTGGTAACTGACTGTTCAAACTGTACTACAGTTAAACTATGAATGACAGGCTTTTTGGTGTTGGCATAATATCATTTAGTTCAGCTTTGTAGGTATATTCCAACATAATGTGGCTGTTTGGTATCAAATTGTTTTCCTCTGTAGTCTTAATTTGTGGCAAGAATGGGACTAGAAATATATCTCTTTTGTACTAAGCAGCAACTTAAAGTAGGACAAATATCTCTAGAAGGTTGATACTGGAAAAGGAAAAGAAAGCTAATATGTTTGTGCATGTGTTGAATGCTGCCTGTAATTACAGCAAATCATTCTCATACTAGGGAGTCAGTTTAGTTTAGGAGACCTTTTCTTTGATTAGTCTGCATGTATATGAAATGTAGTGACAGTCAGTCAAGCGAGACTCACAGCAGGGAGAAGAGAGGTATGAGAGAGAACAGCAACTACAAACAGAACATGCCAGCATCATTGGCGGAATGATCCTTAGGAAAAGGCAGATTTCTGGACAGAAAGTCCCACATAAGATTTTAAAACAATGGAAGCAAAAACTGCATCAGTTTTCAGAACTGACCATTGAAAATAAAGATGGGGGGTGGGTGTGTGTGTGTGTGTGTGAAGCAAGTTATCATCACCAGGGATAATGCTGCTGTTGTGGGAAAGGCTGATAACAGTATGTGTGTATTGAAATGAGACTGTAGAGAGAGAGGTTGCTTTGATTTTCATTTATTTTTATCTGAAACCAGGAAGTAGAATAATGAATTAATGTATTAGAGAACTAAGCATTCTGGCATATCTAACAGCTGCTCTGAAACCTCCTACTCTGTAATTCCCTAATTAAGAAATAGGCTTGATTGTGGAAACTTGATTCAAAGGTATGCAAGAAACTATTTAGAGGACAAGAGCTAAACCTGGGGAACTGACCCCAGATAGCCAAGTTTTTGAACTGCTCAAGGAAAGGATTAGGACAATGATAGCCAGGAGTGGAGACCCCTGGGTCTGTTGAAAGAAACCTTGGATTTGGAGCCCACGTAGACTGTGATGATGTTCTTACTGCAGCTTCCCATGAAAGGAACACAGAAGAATCCTGAGATTACAATAATATTGCCAGGATTATGACATACAAGCTCTTTTTTTTTTACTCTCCCAGTATTGCAGCACCTACATGAAGAATAGAGGAAATTGATACAATAACTGAGAGCAGTGGCTTTTTTCACTGGAGGTGTGTAGCTGCAGGGTGACTCAACAGATCCAAAGGCTTTTGAAATACACATAAGGCAGGAGAATGCTTCTGGCCTTTATGCTGTGTTCACATGGCTCTAGATCTGGATTTTATAAGCCCTACTAAGAAGCTGAACTATGTGGGTTTGCTGAATGTCCGTTAACTTGGGAATATTTGCACTGAGCTCTGCTGCTTGGCACAAACACATCCAGTAGCTTTCTGGGTGGTGAAGAGGTCTTTATAGAGGAAGTAATTTAAATCTTGCAGAAAGCAAGCTACTAATTAGAAAATAAAGGCAGGCAAATAAATGGAAACACAATTGGGTTTCTTTTTAATTAACACAAGAATATCTTATTCTGGAATATGATGGCTTGTTCATCATGCAAAATTTGCAGATCAAGATTCAACATCCTTCTAAAGGTACAGGCACTAGCTTGCCTGGGGTTATTGATTTGATGCAAAAAAGGGTGGGTGGAATTCAGTGACATATATTATGCAGGTCAGATTACATTAGCCCCTTAACGCCTGTTGGCTTTAACATCCTTGAATCTATAGAACTTTGTGCAGTGGAGTAACTAACAATGCTGACATTTTAAATTGTCATCTTCAGATTTCAGAGCTGGAAAAAATGGGGCAGTTCATCCATGTGTTTGCTGTTTTCTTAGCAAGCATGAAGGTCAGAAACTTTTCTTTTCAAATATAAAATCTTTGATTCTATAGCAAGAGGTCCTTGTTCTAGAGAGGAGGAGGAATTCTTACCCTGGTACTGTTAAGTCCAATATTGTGTAAAAATCCATCCTATTTTTTGGGGGGGAAGACTTTTATAAGAGTATCACGGCTTGTGAGGTGTACAAAAGTCAATATATTCTAAGTCAATAAACCCTGTTGTGCCTCTGGTCTATTATCATAGAATCACAGAATGGTTTGGGTTGGAAGGGACCTTAAAGATCACCCCGTTCCAACCCGCCTGTCATGGGCAGGGACACCTTCCACTAGACAGGTTGCTCCAAGCCCCATCCAACCTGGCCTTGAACACTGCCAGGGATGGGGCAGCCACAGCCTCTCTGGGCATTAGGGTTTTGTAGCAAGCCAACTCCGTCTTGGAACGGTATATACTGCTGAAGGCAGCCCTGAATTGGTAGAGGGCCTCTGTAAATATGGGGCTCCTACCCAAAATGCACATGGCCCTGGGTAGCGGTAACCCTTGACCTTTGATAAATCATGGGAAGGATATGGAGACATGAATTGGAGATAAAATCATTGCAGTCACCCTAGTTGTGAACGTACGTTACAAGGGATTGTTAGTTAAAAGCAGATGGGAGCAGTCTGTCTAACACCAGTCTGTCGTGTACTGATGGCAACAGAAGCCAGTGTGCCCTCGTCAGGCTAGCAGGGTGGGCTGTGTAGGGCTCCGCTTCTCAAATATGGCAATTAAACAATATAAAGCACTACAGGCATCCACTGCTGTTTGGCGTAGCTGTGGTGTGGTGTACCGTTATTCCCCACAGCAAATGAGAAGCGGGGCAGTTCCCCTGGGTCTTCCAACTTCATTTGCTCTTGAATGATGGGAATGCTGTATTCATCCACCAGACACATCTATCTTTTGACAAGAAACAAAATCTGTGCTCCCTGTTTCTTCATCATATTAAAAATTATTACATTAATTTAAGTGTAATTTAATCCTTTAAGCCATGGTGTAAATTGTTAGTGTCATGCTTATTTTACTTGATTTTCAGCACAGTTGAGTCAGCCGTAAAGCTGTTTTTGTAATAAATTGATGATGTTGCTATACCTAGTAGATATCAGTGGCAGGTGGATACCAGAACGTTGTGCCTATGTGAGTCTGTAGATATATACATCTAATGCATCATTATTTTTGTGGAGGTAAACTGTTTAATGCCCCTAGAACATAGGTGTATGTGTGACTAAGTTATGCTAATAAAAATTTAAGGTGTGTTATCAGAAAGCCACAGCCTGAAGGCCATTGAAGAGAAATGGGATTGTAACACAGGCCTGCAGAAGTACAACAGCAGGACAATAGCAAGAGCTTTACAAGCGCAAGTATAGGCAGATAACAGAGGTCCCTGGGCTATAAACACAAATCACAGTCAATTACAGGACACTAAAGGAATGCAACCTTGGGAGCTGGGTAACACATGTTCTAAGGACGAAAAAGAAAGCAAAGAAGTCTCTACAGACCGTACAAAATGAAACTCAGATATAACATGGAATTAGAGCAAATGGTCTGCTAGCAAACATAAAAATAACCCCAAGCAAACCCAAGAGTGACAAAGAACTTCCCCTGCACCCCCTTTCACCTTCTTGAGACACACTGGTCCTATCAACCTTAACATCATGAGGGACTTGGGAAAGGTTGGGCATAACACCAGAAAAAGGGGGAGATATCAGAAAGTTTGCTTATGTCATTTCGACTGTATAATTACTAGGAACGAGCTGTAAAAATTTGAGCTGTGTTAGTATTATTGGAAGTGGACAGATCTTTGAATGGATTGCTAGTACTTTAATTAGATCAACTAACAATAAAATCTTGGTTCTGATATAAGGTATGTTTCTTTAGCTTACTGAATTACATGTGGTGCTTTGTCTTGAACTCACCCATGAAACTTGATTGTAATTTATATGCAATAAATATCATGGGGTGTTCAACTCGGACACTAACATTTTCAAGTTTTCATTCTGAATGAGAAAGGCTTCTAAACAGGGAGAACGAAGAAAACAAATGCAGAGAAAGCGTAGAATGCAAAAAAGGAACACAAACTTCAGTTGATTCTCCATGGGAAAACCCCCTCACATGCTTTGGTTTAAATCAGGGAACTAAAAGACTTTTTAAACTTACGGAGAGTTTACATTACCCTAAGAGTACTATATGATACACCTTCTCAAAGTGTGCTCTCTTGTGTCTCTTGGTGCAGATATGAAAAACATTGTGCTTGCTTTAGAGCCCTTGTCTACATTTGAATATAGTCGACCATGATTGAAAGGGATTGAATTAACATGGCTTAATGAGTCAGCTGAGCCGTGGCAGCTGATGGTGAGTCTATTGTTACAGGCACCTGTTGTGCCTGTAAAATAAAACCTGCCAAGTCTAACCATCTTTTTGGTGGACACGATTAGGAGCAGAGCAAAGGGGTAGGAAAAGATTGCAATGTGTTAACTTTTCAAAAAATTGTTTCACTTCGGCATTTCCATGCATGTATTTTCTTTGAATATTTTCTTATTTTCCTTAGAGTATGAATGTTTAGTTGTTGTAGTAGTATAATGAACCCTTGCTAACTTTGTTTGCATCTTAAACTGCAATGAAAAGTCTAAGGGACTCAATCGTGCATTGTATTTGGTGTAAATGCTTCAACTTTATCTTGAAGGTTTTCAGCAGAATGTGATGTTGCTAGTTTCTAAATAGGAAACCTTCTAATTTGCCTTGAAATATCTATGCAAATATTGCACAATATTAATAATTCTCTAGAAACTCATACTAAAATGCATATTTTATAGTTTTAGTATGTCTAAGCAGTATCTTCTTACCACAAAGTCTAGCTTATTACAATAGAGATGCAATAGGGTTTTTTTATCCAATGTACCATTTCTGAAATAGCATGAGAAGTGGAAATGATGTAACAAAAGCATGTTCCATCATTTTCAAACTTGCAAGATTCTATGAAAAGTGGAAAGAAAAGGAAATTTCTAGGACTGTGTCAGTGCTAGCTTATGGATAATTTGGAGAAAAAAAAAAAGGAAAAAAAAAAGTATTTTTCTGCTGACAAACCAGTCATGATGAGCTTGTGACCTTTTTGGTGAGGCAGTCTGTAGCATGGGTCTCTGGACTTAGATGTGAAGTAGTGGTGGGAAAAAGTAACAGAGAAGGTGAAGTTTCTTGTTTAGGGAAGATCAATGCAGCTGTTTACAGTAATCATTTCCAAGATACATATAAGGGGCTAAAGAGGCAGATAGGCTACTTAAATGATTTTTAGAGCATGTAAGCTGAAGTCCACTGAGCTCAATGGGAGTTACTACATATTTGCCAATTTAGTGCCTTTGCTAGACATTCAGTGTTTTCCACTTCTTTCCCTAAGGGTTTTCTGCCTGACTGCCTTTCCTTAGTCATTGAAGGATATGGGGAGATTGCTCAGTGTGGATGGATTTAGATACGAGGTAACAAGCAATCAACATCTTTTTCTTGGCAAAGGTAAGGTGGTCTTGAACAATTTGTTTTCTAAACTTCAAGAAGGGTTTCCAACAAAACACAACCTGAAAGTTCTAATTTCTTTTAACAAATTACAACCCAACCTCCTATTCTGCCTAATTTGACCTTAATACCATTTCTCTACCCATTTAACTTACTTGAGACATTTTCTCTTAATCAATCTATGGATACTTCATGCTCTAAGTCTTTCCTGTTAAATTATTATCTCCACACTCTCATGTTACTTTCATGCTTTTGGTCCCCTCAGTTTTCCAGTGTCTACTGGGCTATGCTTCTTGGAATTGAATACGTTAGTCTAAATTGTATTAGCTTTGTGGAAACAAATTATTTTTTCTTTGCTGCAAGTCATGATACTTCTGTATGTGCTGCTCAAAGTCATATTGTCCTTTCTGTGCAACATGCTATTGTATAATTCACAGTTTACTATCCTGCAATAACATTGGTGGTTTAGTTTCTTTTCTTGTCTTTTGAAGAACAACTTCATCTTGTTTCTTCATCTTCTACCTGTTCAGCTGAACCTGAAGAAATTTTATACTGTATTTCTTTGCCTTTGCTGTAGAAAGGTCATTTACTATACTTTCCAATTTATTATTATCTGCTAATTTAATTATTGTGCTGTTTAACCTCTTCCTGATTGTTAATGAAGATTAATCTCTTGCATCTTTTCCATCTTTAGTGCTGATGATCAATTGTATGTTAAGAGTCCAAATCCAACACTTACAGACCTTGCAAAACACCCTCAAGCTCATTCCATCCTATGTTTATTATTATATTATTACTCTTCTGCTTGTGTCTTCTTCATTTGGTTTTCTGATGATAACCTGTTTATTTCCAGGCCAGACTGACTGACTATTGACAGATAGCCCCAAAATACTAGCAAAGCTTTTGTGAACTTCAGAATTGCCTCCGCATTCTTGTATCCTGTAGCATATTAATTTTATCCAGCATGATAGGCTTTTAATAAAGCAAGGGTATTTCTTATTGTTCAGTTGATGTCTGGAATACAAGCATTTTTGAGGTTACCTGCTTAATTTTCTAGACCTGAAGTGAAGTTTGCTAGGCAATAACTGTCAGGCTCATGTGTTCTTTTTTTGAACACTGGTTCTGTATTGGTTGTGTCTCAGATTACTCAGCACCTGCACATTTCTACATGTGTCCTCCAAAACCTGCTGGTAGGATAGGGAATTCATTTACTAACTGTGTGTCTTATGGATTTGCTAATTTGACTGCCTCCCCATTTTCTTGTTTTCCCGTTCTTGCCCCTTATTTGTAGATGTGCTTATTTTGCAATTGTCAGGTTTCTCTTACTAAGTAAATCAAGAAGGATAGTTAGAGGGTAGTTCAGCCTTTCTACTGTGAAGCATAGTTTTTGGTTCCCTCATGGTGACAGTACTCTCTAGAGTGTTTTGGTGATGTCAGTTCATGGCACCATGACCTTTCTTGTAGTAATAAACCACCACTCTGGGATGTTTCCTTAACAGGTTTATCTTCTCCCTTGTGAAGCTTTCCTCCTGCAGACCTCTTTCTCAAGAAAATTACAATGCCCTAATTATATGTGCAAGGTAAAAGAAAAATTGAAAAACAGCTAGGCTAAATTCTCTGTTGGGCCTAGGATATGAGAAGTGAGAAGACCCTGTTCCTAAGCAGCCTGCTGCGCACACAGTGAACCCAGAGGAGGAAAGACAGATGCAAGTAGTTTTCTGTCCTTGTTGTGAGAATCAGAGATAACAGAAGCTACTAAAAAATGCTTTAAAGCAATGCTTTTCTGAATTTAACTGGCCCATGCTGAGATTTGTGATGACGTCTGCTTTCAGCAGACACTCAGCAGCCAAGGTTCCCGAGCTGGATGCCTTTTGTTGTGGTCGTTGCAGGGGGATGCAGGGCATTACATATGCCATCTAGGCTGGCTTGTCTACTTTAGGCATTTTTATAGTCTTTGGACAGAAAAAAAAAGAAGCAACTCTTTCACAGTACTATTCAAAACAGGACCCTATCTGAGATGTTCTCTTTGGAAAAGCCTATTTTGTTTTACAATGGACATGGAGCCTAGCAGCTACAGTAGATGGTGTGGATATCCCACTACATCACTAGCAAACCTCATCTTTTACAATATTCCTAGACTCACAATGAATTAATGGGGTTTAAAAACACAATATAAGATTAGCTCTCAGATGCGGTGTCTTAAGTAGCTTCAGCTTATGAAGAAGTGTAAGCATTCACCAGCTGTGGGAAGGTCTTGAGTTAAGAATAATCCAGAGAACAGAAAATGTTAGTTGCATCTACAAATGGAATAACATCAGAAACAAAGGGATTAACACAGAAAAATCCAGTAACGTTAAAGATAAGCCCAGAAAGACTGGTTTAATCAAATGTCACAATGATGCTGGCAATAAAGATTGTTGTCAAAGTGCCTTACAGAGCTTCATATATGAGGAAAAAAAAGTTATAGGAGATCAATGAAATAAAATGTTGAAAGAAGGCATTGTCTCTGTTGCTGGTTGTTCATGGGCATCTCCACTCTTATTAGTACATTTCCTCTGGTGAGCAGTTTTATATGGACAATGGGAAATTAAATAGTGCCACTCAAAGAGATCAATATCTGCTGCCTGAGGTTGATGACTCATTAGGTTTTTGAAGTGAAGCTAGGTCCATTAGCACCTAAGACATATGTAGGGATAACAGTCCTGCAGGTGTTTCTGAACTCAAGTTGAAAATCACCATTCTATAGTAGGAGGATGCTGTATCATTTTCAAGTCATGTCCTTTAATTCACCTGCAATGTTGCAGAGATTAGGGAGTCATGTTATGGCAGCTTTAACTTTAAAAATGTATGTTTCTATTTAGATGACTTAACAGAAGCATTGTCTGTTTTCGAAAAGCAGCCACAACAGCAGTTTTTGCGAGATTTAGAAGCATTTAATAGAATATGAAAAGCAGGGATTACTTGTATAAAAGAAATGTCAATTACACTTCTGTTTGGAATAGTAGGTAAGGATTAATAGCAGATTTTTGCAAATGCTGAAGTGGGACTGAAAACACAATCTGATAGTCAATTAAAAGAAATTAGGTCATTTGGAGGAACCATCAAGTATCACTGAAGCTACATGCCTGACTGTTCTGTTAAAGCTTCCCCTTCAATCAGCTCACAAGACGCGCCTTTTGAACAGACTCAGATATGCTAATAAGCATTTCAGCTTAAAAGTGTTTGTCAGCAGTTTTAAAATATTCACAATTCAACTCATTGAAATGGCTTTCCTAAGTTTTAGCGGCATGCTTGGGAGCATCTGTCACAAAGCTTTCCCATAAAGGATCACACAGTGTGGTAGCTTAGCTCCTATTTCAGGTGATAAAGCAATACAATAAATAGTATGAGGTGAGGTGATTTCACATTAATTTCTGCTGTTGAACATTTCTTCCTATAGAAACAGTTACTCTGGTATTCAGCAACAGAAAGTGTCCTCGAAGTAATAGTCCATCTCCTCAGCTGCTGTAAACTTGCAGAGATTCACTGACTGCAAATTCATTTGAGTCCTGTGTAGTTCATAGAATCCTAAAGGTGTGCTACAGTAAGAGAGTCCAGAAAGTTAAACATATTCAGAACTGTATTTTTAAGTAGGGTTTGCTCCTTAGTATTGTCTACCACAATATCTAACCCCACTTTTATTACTTTCAATAGGAAACTAGAGCAATACCTCAATTTTTGAAAAGTTTTGGAATTATCTGAAGATGAAAACTATAATTTACCCCTCTCTGCACACAGGTTCAAATGAAAACCTGGGATGTAATTCTCTTGTCAAAGCTTATGTTCAGTTATTTCAAATTGCAAGGAAAGAATATAAATCCTCTAAGTATAGTAAAATTATTTATTAAAAAAATGGGGAGAAAAATATTTTTCCCCATTGTTCCTTGCACTCCAGCAGGACTGGAGTCACTCCAGAGTAGCTTTTAGCCACTTCACATTTATTTGTGTATGGGGTGATGATGTTAAGAGCTGTAAAGTAATTTATATTTCTAGAACACTCCCAATAGATCATAGATATTATAAAGTGAACTAGATGAATGGCAACTGAATACGGGAGCAGAAATAATGTGTGCTTTAGTAATCAAACATAGTGGAGTAAATAAAGACTAGATGTCTTTCATTGGCCTTAAACCTTGGAAAGGGGGTGCCAGTTTAATTGCTAATGACAGCCAGGTGTAAGGTAGTCTAAAAATACAGTGTAGCTGGTGAACTGTGAAATTAATGGGAGAGTGAAGAGCAAATCACTCCTACTCCAGTGTGGGAATCCCTTCTCCGGATAGGGGAGGTGGTACAGGCATTTCTCTCTTTAGTCTCTAATCCCCACAGATAGCGTACTGGCTCTGGCTGGGATGGAGTCCATTTTCTTCATAGCAGCCTGTATGGTGCTGGTTTGGATTTATGATTAAAACACCTGGTTTTTGGCTATTGCTGAACAGTACTTGCACAGCATTGAGGTTTTCTCTTTTTTTCTCTCTGCCACCTCCAGCCCTCGTGAGTAGCTGGAGGTGGGCAAGAAATTGGGAGGGGACACAGCTGGGACAACTGACCCAAACTGGTGAAAAGGATATTCCCTACCATAAGATGTCATACTCAGCAGTAAAATGCACAGGAAGAAGAGATGTGGGTTTTGTCTTCTAGTTGCTCAGAGACTAGCTGGGCACTGGTCTGCTTGTGGGATGTGGAGAGGGATTGCCATTGCATCACTTGCTTTTTTCCCCCCTCTTTTCTTCACCTATTAAACTGTCTTTATCTCAATTCATGAGATTTCTTGCTCTTCCTATTCTCTTCCTGACCTGCTGGGGGCAGGGAGTGAGTAAGCAGCTGGCTGGGGTCAACCCACCACAGAGAGCAAGAGAGCAAGCTGCAATAATATTGAAAATGTCACTCCTTGATCCAGTTCCGAGTAAGGCTGCTAGTAAAATGGGAAATGACTAAAGAAATGTGCTAGGGTCCCTCCTGCCCCACCAGTAGGTCTCAAACTATTCCACCTTCTCATCATTCTCTTTGTCTCTACTATTTTTTCAGCGCAGCACAGGTCTGGTTCTGAAAACTGCGATCGATTCCTTTCAGTTGTCTGAGCTCTGTTAAAATCAATCTGTGTGAGAATACTGATCTAGAATTCAGATATTTTCATGCAGTTCCTTTGCCCTTGGTGAGACCAGATGAAATCAGGAGGGTGAATGGTCCCTACTGGGCTCAGCATGTGAAAATTTGGCTTTCACTCTCGTGGTGTCACTCGTCTGCGTTGACCAAGTGTAATGCATTTTCAGCCCAGATATCAAACACAGTGGCAGGTGCAGGACTGAAGAGCATGTTACTTTACACGGTCTAAGAAACTATTATCTTGATGTATAGGCTGGAGCCTCTGGGTTGTGGTATTTTAGGGAAAGAACAGACATGGAGTGGGGGTGGTAACACAGAGAGAATTGAAAAGAGCTGATAAAGATAGTTAGATAGGAGCAATGATATGGGGATCTCTAGCTTCAGATGTCGTAAGTTCAATGGCATGTAAGAACTAAAAGATTCAAGTGGTTTATTTCTTAGAGCATGCAGGCAATACCTTTATGAACTTAGTTAATTCTCCAGAGAAGGCACAGGTTGCCTTTGGTGTGTCACCAATGGCCAAAACAGGAGGATCTGATAAGAAAGAAAGGAAAATGAAACAACCAACCCCAAACCAAAAAACCAAAACTCAGCTTTCTTTTACAATAGAACCTTCTATGTTTCAGAAGTAATCTGACCTCTACCAGAGCAGCAGTAGCTAAGCCTTGTGTCTAGTTAGCAATATGGTTATTTAACCTCAGCGGCCTCTTGTGGCTTTTTAAAAAAGGCCCTTTTATTCCAGCCACGCTACTTTTCTCTGCTACAGTAACCCTTGGGGAAGCTGTGTAGCGTAAGACTTTGTTCAGTCTATATTACCAGCAAATCACTTTCACACGTGGTCAGGTCTCTTTGGATTGATTGTCTGCATTTACACTCCTGTTTAGAGCATCCTCAATTTGGCCGTGAGGCAAAACAGCAAATCATATGCTGACAGCATCAGCCTTGAGATCTGTGATGGGCTCCTCCTGCTTGTCTTCTGAAATGCAATCCTGGGCGCGTCCAGCGGGCTGCAAGCATATCTGCTGTGGGGAGGGCCCAGCCGCTGCTGTGCAGGCTGTTGTCCCGATCCAATGTTGGGGAAGGTTTCGGTATGATCCCAAGAGTGAGATTAAGACACAAACAAGGTCAAATGGCGTATACACAAAAGAGCTTTTAGTATCAAAAGTAGAAAATAGTAGCGATAGGATAGAATGGAAGAAAAGGCAGAAATCAAGCAAGCAGTTGGGACAGAGTTGCAAGGATAGTCACCACCATGGATCCAGTGGCGTCCCGTTGGTCCTCAGTCTTCAGTTCTTCGGTGGTGGGTGCACACCACGGCTTGTCTCCACAGTTTTTTATAGGGCATATTTCGGTGTTGTGTGCACATATGTATTGTTCACATGCTGCAGGTTTCGTCTATCACACAACCTTCGCGTGATCAACACCAGAAACCAGTATCTTTTCTCAAAGACTACAGTTTCTGTAAGAATGGTAGCCTCCACGTTCTTGCATGCTTGTCGGCTTCAGCCCGTTTCCTCTCCTGGATGCCTCAGTGGTCTAGTAGTTGTCCTTAGGACGGAGGAATGTCCTGCTTAGGCCATTTCAGAGACAAAGGGCTCGAGATAAGCAGTTCACAATTCTTGAGATGACAGTCCAGCCTCTCACACCTAACGATCTTTGAGACAAACAGCTTGAGGTAACAGTTCAGTCTCTCACAGCTGTGGAAGACCACACTGGTGCATCTGCCTGCATCTGCCACAAGGTACGATGGGGCAGGATCTAAACTGAGTGAAACCTGCTTGCCCTAGGGCTGGATCAACCTCAGGAGCAGCCTGAGGATGAGCACCAATGAATAATATGGTTGTAGCCACCTTTCAGGTTTCTCTGCGTTTCAGAGTTTTTTGCGGCGTAGTCTTTAGCTGATGTATAACTACACTGGAAGCCCTCCAGATAGTCCCAGTGTCACGGGCAAGCACTGTTCCTCCAGGATCACTTTTTTGAAAGGAGAGTTTAGTGAGCAACTGAGATTATTTGTTGGCCAGTGGACAAGTCTACTATATCCTCTTGGCAATCCTACAGTTGTAGCGTATTTACCTGGTGTTATTTTCCAATGTCACTAATTAAAGTAGCTTGTAAACTAGTTTCTGGGCAGTTTCCATGGCCCCTAGATGGGGAAATACTGATTCTATGCCTGTATAAGCTGCAGCAGCACTGAAACTATAGCCATATCTGCAAAATTCTGTGTAGATTAACCTTAGCTAGCTCTGTGATGTCTTTGCAAACTTAACAGACCGACAGCTCTAAGAGACAAAAAATAAACAGCAAATCCTAAAGCCAGCAAGTTCAGACTAGGGTACATCACTATAATGAGTTCCACATGTGGCTGCCGCTGAAAACTGAGCGCAAACTGGATAGCAACTTGCCATCGTGACAGGCATGACCATGCATAGCCAGCTCACCCAAATGGAACCGCTTATTTTATCCCTATTAGCTTGAAAAAATTGAGGTACATTCGCTGACATATAAAGCACTGAAATAACATTGCAATACAAGAATTTAAGTTGTAAGTGGTACAATTCCTACTCTTTATCTGTTCATTCTATATATCATGGACAAAATTGAAGATAATCTCTCCAGAGTGGTAAAAATGCTGTCCGTCAAAAGTGACAAAGATAAGGAAAAAGTACCATTCTTTCAGAGGAGGATTCTAGTCATGGAGTTCTTTCTGCATTAAGGCACAATCCTCTACCCAAGAAGAAAATACTGTGTTACCGAACCTATTGCATATGTTATCGCCTGGTGTTAAAGGGACTGCGGAGGAAGGAAAGATAAACCAGCTGTAGATTATTCTTGTGGGCAACTTTTTTTTTATCTAATCATAAAGCATATGCCCAAGTGTGATGTTACCCTGTCTAAAGACTATCTCAAGAGTTATTTATAGACATGTTACGTGAGGTCTTTGCTTGTTTATTTTGCACTCTTTTGGGGATTTGTATTCAGACTTCTGAAGATGGATTTTTCATGTCAAGTGGTGCATACCAGAAAGTCAATTTTTTTTCAAATTTAGCACTAGTTTTCATTAGCGGAGTCACTCATATGTCCCATTAAAATGTGGATTTATTATTCTCAGGTGCTTCTTGTGCAAGGATTTATTTCAGTGTTTCCATGAGCTCAGAATAGCTGTGCAGGTGCATTAGAATCTGCTGCAGAGGCAGGTATAGTTCTTTCAAATATATGATTTCTGTTTCTGTCTTTCCCTCTGTCTCTTTCTGCTCAGTTCCACCCTCTTTGTCTCAGGTTCTGAGTTTTTGCTCACCTTGTACAGTGCTTGGCTCTTTACTTGATATTTGTTGGCCTGCTCAAGGCACATGCTTTCGTCATGAGCTGTGGTCTCAGAGTACTTCCCTCTGTGTTGCAACGTGCATTTGGAAGAGATTTTTTTTTAGGTGTTTTTTTTTGTGGTTTTTTTTTTCAAATTGGCTGACAGGTATCATCTATATATGAAAAGTGCTAAAAATAGTATTTCTCTGCTTTCTCAGAATGAGGCTTTGTGTAACTCAGTTGAGCAGGGGAACATGTGAAGTCTCACCTTTAATTTGGACATACTCCAGCTGTAACACAAGACTAGTGTGCCCTTCACCATGACTCTTTGTCACCACAATGTAGACATATCTTTCTGGGAACACCAAATCCTTGTGCATGATCTTACCTTGAAATGTGCAGGTTGCTTGACCCTTTGCTCCTGAGTTAATTCTCCAAACTGCCCTGTGGTTTCTGAGGTGCTGCCTGAACATCAACCCGCTTATTTCTGCTTTATGCAGGTTGTTTACTAGCAGATCCTGATTATTTTTCATTTTCTGTAGCTTTCTCTATTCTAATAAACTGAGGAAGTCCAACCAACAGGTTCTTAATTGGATTGAGAAACCTATCAGATTCTGGTTAATCTTTGGTATAGATGATGTGGGTCCCTAACTTTGAGAGTAGTAGGAGAGACCTGTGCCTATGTGAAGAGGTGCTTCCAACTGGCAGAATTAGAGGACAAGCTGAGTGGCTTCTCTGTAGGGGGAAAGTCTTAATCATTGTGTGGGATTAAAATTAGAGATTAAGACACTTAAATTTATGGGTATACAGATCAGTGAGGTCCAAACTTCTGTTATGGCAAACATAGCCAGTCAATGCAATCAGTGGAGCCTAGAGAGATATTTGGGTCATCAGATGCTAAATATGAACTTTATGATGAGCTGAATTGTTCCACTGACTCTATTGATTATAGTGGGAGTTTAGACATTCATTTTGTATGTAGACATTAACATTTATATCTCTTAATTTGGAGTTCTCTCAGCATTGAGATGCGTTCTAATTGCCTAAATATAGATGTTTTAGTGCCATTAGAGATGGCCCCATGGTAACCAAAGTATCCACACAGGTCTGCCATATAGGATGTAGCATCTACAGAAGACTGCTGTCCCCTGGAGTGGCAGCTGGAGGCCTGCCAGCACGCATCTGAAATGCCACCGGAGATCTGTGTTTAGGCAGCTGAATCCTACTCTTTGTGTTTCTCTATCGAGACACAAGTGGGGGAAATGGCAAGTCTTCCTGGTGCCAGCTTGCACTGCAAAGAACTGGGGTGTGCATTGTTTTCAGTATAATCGGAGTAGTTCTCTGTGATCTTCTACTGCATGGAGACAATATGTTCTTCAGACTGGAGAAAATCAATCCAGAAAGGGTGTGAATAATAAATCTCAGACCTGAGCACAGTTTTGAGAGTGACCCTTGACTGGGTAGTAGGGCAGGATATTCTACGTAGGTGTCATGACTGAAGGGAAGGTGTTGTGAGTGGTTTTCCATTTTTAAGCTTTGCTTATTTGGGACTGCAGCAGCATTGGTTGCCATATTACCAGGACTGGTCTATGGCATGTTGTGCAGAGAAATAAATGGAGCTGGGTGAATTACCATTTTCTGCTGTAGGCAACAGAAATCACAGGGAGAAGGGGGGTGGGGGGGAAGAAGGGTAGAAGTTTCTCTGCAAATTTCCTCATGTCTACTGCCTGCTACACTACATTGTATGTCTCTTTTCCTACAGAGTTGGCCAGCAAGGACTATTTGCTTTTCAAAGGGATTTTCTTTTGTTCTCTTTGTTTCTTATTCACTCTGAATTAGAGCAAATAAAAAGTTTCAAACTCCTTCAAACCTTTTGAGTTCTCTGCCCCCACAGCTGCGAAACTGCTGGGTTTTTTCAGTGTCAAGGCCAACATCATGCTGTTTTGCCATGGAGGCTCTGTGGTCTGAGAAGCTTCTGAGGCTCTCTGCCCATTTTGAAAACTTTTGATTTTTTTGTCAAAGCCAGAGCAGATAGGAGGATGTATTAAAGCCTTCTGGCTTGGGATTTATATGCCCATATTTATGACTGGACTTGGTGATCTTAGAAGTCTTTTCTAACCTACATGCTTCTATGATTCTATGTCTTCACAAAGCTAAAGTTTTGAAGCTATTTCTAGATTATTAGTGTCTTTATGGCAGACCTCAGGGTCAGAAAGCCACTGCTTCCACATTACTTAGTTTTGTAGCATGTATATGGTAAATGCAGATAATGTTGCCTTGAAACCTTGCCTTCAGTGCAATAAAAAGTACTTGTCACTAAGACATTTAGAAAAAAAATATTTGGGGCTTGGTGGACCCAATAATTTTTTATAAAAGTTTTTCTCCTTTAAAATTTCCGGGCACCTCTATTCCCACAGCAGTACAAGTTTTCTCCATTCTAATTCTGCATTGACTGTAATTGTAAGAACCTGACTCATAGTTATTACAGTGGAAAACTGTCATTACAGTGGAAGGAAATTTTAACAGAAATGTAACACCACATTTGTTTTAAATGATTTTCATGTTCCTAGGCAGGCTTTGCAGGTGAGTGCTGCTGCTTCCTACCTACCTGCTACAAATAATATCTCTGAATCAAGTTTAGACTCTTTTTCTGCTGGCATAACCCTGGTATAGTCCAAGAGAAAGGTGGGAGACAGGGTGGAAGAGAGTGTGTGAGGATTTGTGTGTCTTAAAGATTGTCTTGCCATACCAGAATAAACATTTTTCTGTGTGCTGTTATCTTTCAAAAGCTTAATAGAGTATGTGAAACATTAATGCATCGTAAAGTCTTACTGTTGCTGTAAGTAAAGCCTGTCAGATATTTGAGTCCCAGATGCTTTCTTCATCCCAACAAAGTGCTGTGGTGGCAGTTCACTACGTCGGTTGACTCAGCTCCTGGAATCATCAGTGCCATTGGTATGAAATATGCTAACCGCTACAACAGATCCCCTTGTGAATAGCAACTGAAAATGGAAATTGTATTAAGATAAAACCCTCATGCTATTTTCGGATTAAAATGAATTATTATTTTTTTATCCTTTTTGCTGCTTCTATAATCTTTGACTGCTCCCAAAGAGTAAATTAAAGGCAGTGGCCTAAATTTCAGAACTGATTAGGAACTTGGTGGTTTACTTTTGGGGGGCCAACAGCTGCTACCGAAAACAGGCTGAGTTTCTGGGAGAGTATCCGCCTTCCCTGTAATGTGTGACACGAGCTTTCACTAACAGGTAATTTCTTTTAAGCTTAGAGCTTCTGGGAGCAGGAGTTTTCAATACCCTTTTAAAGTACATTTTCTATCTCGGGATCCCTATACAACACAACCAGACAACTGAACACACAAAATCTCTGCTGGACACAAATAACATGACATTCAAGAAATCCCCAAATGCTTATAATCCTTGGTCCTTCCCCCTTGAACCCTCCTATTCCTCCACTTACACAATGGTTTCTTTTCCATACTAGCCTGTTACTGTACATGTGGGCATGATTTCTGTGTCATTTTTGTCCTTGTTCAACCCCAACAGCTGGAATGTCCCGGTATTTGAAAAGCCCCCAAAATATGGAGTGCCAACCTCCAGTGTGCACTCCATGCAGATGCCTGGCCAGGACCATGAGATTAATATTGACAGTGTTTATCCCAGTTTTTCCTTAGGCCCAAGAGCTGTAACGGGTGCTGTCCAGATGAGGGTCCTCACCGGTGGGCTTGGTTCAGCCACGTAGCTGTACGTGGCCCCTGCTCAAGGTCCTTCTGCTCAGTTTAAGATCCGTGGTCTGTGGGAGTATGTGGCTGCAGGTGGGGGGAACGAACAAGTGGTAGGGGGAGAGGTCACGTTAGTTTTTCTGCCTGGAGAGCTCGGCACAGTGAGGAAGGGGAAAAAGGGTATGGAGGAGGAAGAGGAGTATTAGAGGGGTGTAATAAGGTAACAGAGGGCTAAATCAGTTGAAGATGTTGGTTTAACATTTAGAGATTTCCTAGACCAGCTTAAAACTAACGCATGCTTTGCCTCAAGACTAAGAAATTTTAAGTGCTTCTTTTGCAATCTCTTTTATCAGCTAAGCACAATGCTGGTAACAAACCTTGTAGAGCTGGTGTGGGATCCACCACAAGATGCCCTGGGGCACTGGTGTCTGAAAAGATGTGACAAAGTGCTGTATTTCAGTCACCACACACCTCGGAGTGCCCAGAGCTTTCATCCAAAATAGACCCACTGTGACCCAAGCTAGTCCCCACGTCAGAGAAATTATAGAGAACCACAGGCACAAGTTGTAAAAAAAAATCTAGTGTTTACCCAGTGCCAAGGACAGAGTAAACAGTACGGTCCATAGCAAGTATTTCTGCTGTTGCTGACAGGTTAGACAAGAGGATGGTTTGTTCTAACTTCCAAGACTAAAGCCATTTCAGGCAGGGGCCAGAAGACAGACAGGCTATGCTTAGCTGGTTGTAAATTATCTTTTCTTTTCCTTTTCCTTTTTCTTTTCTTTTTCTTTTCCATATGTTGGTATGGAAGTCTCAATAGGACAGACACACAGGAGCTGCCTAAGCTCTTCTAAGATGAAGGATAGTAAGCCTTTTATGCATAATCTAACTAATCTGTTTTCAACTTTGTGGTTTCTGACTTAACCCCTTCCTGAGCATACATATAGTGGTTATCTGAAAGAGCCTCCTGTGCACCACATATGATGCATATCCAAATTTAAAATCTGACAGCTTCTCCTTCCCCCTGCCCCCCCCCCCCGGCCTATTCATGCTTTTGTCTTCTTTTTAGGGAGTATCTGGTATTTGGTTTTTGAATAATCCATTTCATTTTCAAAACACTTAGAGAAAAAGAAAAGGAGTACTATGGGGTTTCAAAAATCTAGTGACAAGAAGAGAGGAAAGGGCTGTGGTTCCAGCTGATACTGGCACTTTATTGTGTTTACAAACGTTTGCTGCTCTGTGCTGTTTGACTGACACCACCAAGGAAGTAGTATTTTTTAATTGCCAACTGCCTGTCCTAGTTTTGTGCTGATGTAAACCACTGCCACTAATTATCTTATTTACAAGAAAGTTTTTTTCCTCTCTCCAAATCCCTCCCTAATTAAGACCCTGTCCTTGTTAAAATCCACCCTACATCATTTATTTCCTTTGTTAGTAGCTCACTGTCCCCTCCTTTCTTCTGCAGTGCTCTTATATCTTTTGCATTGATGCTGACAATATCTTAGGTTATAAATTGTTTGGGGGCAGAGAGGGTAGTTTCTGGCTTTTTTTTTTTTTTTTTTTTTTTTTTTTTTTTTTTTTGCTAGAATGCGGAAAAGGTTGCTTTTCAGGGCTGCAAGGACTTCCAAATATGGAAGTTGTTCACAAATATGACTCTATGAATGACAACTGTAATGAAATTAAATGCAAAAAAGTCTAGTTCTTTATGAACTGATTTTATTTTTATCTTTACTTCTCTCAGAACTTAAAATCTGGAAAGAATGATTTCAGGAAGAATGCAGAAAAATGTATCATGTGTCTTTTAGGAGATTTAAATTAAGTCAAAGCAATGGAAATGAAACAAAAATATATTTACATAAACAATAATGAGATAAAGGTGCTACCTTTTATAACAAGAAAACACTAGTTAAGACAATAGACACTTTCTTGGTATTACCAGTTAGTACCTGGTGGTACTTTCATCACATAAATGTGCAGTACTTGAAACACAGCTTTAGTAGGTTCTTCTGAGAGGATGAGGGTGACCCAGCCAACAGCAAGACTCCAACGCTATTCTGAAAAGGCAGTGCAAACTTCAAGTTTCTGTAACTTTGTAAAGAAAACACTAGTGAGGCGGTCTCACTTTATAGAGATGGGAAATTAACAGAACTGTCTGCTGGTCAGTGAGACGTATATAATCTGGAGTGTAAAGAGACAATGCATTATGATCACTTTTCTTTTTCACTGTAAGCATTCTGCAGAAGTCCATCTATGATGTGCTGCTAATTGCAAGTACAGTTTCTCCCCTTTGGAGTTACAGATCACCATGTGATTTAAATAATTTTCAAATTTCATCACTATTAATCTGAGTGTATTGGGTTTAGGTGGCAAGGTTTGGGTAGCAAGAGAGCTCAGGGTGGCTTCTGTGAGAAGACATCAGGAGCTGCCCCCAATGTCAGACATAGCCAGTTAGAGTTGGCTCCAAAGCGGACTTGCCACTGGCCAAGGCTGAGCCCATCGGTGGTGCTGGTGGCATCTTGGTGGTAACGTATTTAAGAAAGGGTAAAAAACACTGTGCAGCACCTGCGAGAGAAAATGTGAAAGAAACATCCCTGCAGACACCAAGGTCAGAGAAAAAGGAGGGGGAGGAGGTGCTCCAGGCGCCGGAGCAGAGATTCCCCTGCAGCCCGTGGAGAAGATCCTGGTGAAGCAGCCACGGAAGCCCACGGTGGAGCAGATGTGCACCCTGCAGCCCGTGGAGGACCCCATGCCAATGCACCCATGGCACAAACTCTTCCCGGAGCGCACCGCCTGTAATCAGGACTTTCAAAACACAGCTAAGTTTGCTTGATGGAGCACGGTGTTTTGAAACACAACCCTTTTGTTTATTTATTTTTAGCAATAACTGTTATCTTTTTGGTTATTTACTTGGGGCTGTAACTTTAACTTTCTCTCGCTGGAACTCATGCACCCAGAACATTATGGTGGTAACATTGTGAGAAAGTGTTTGTAAGACCAGTGTTTTGTATGGGGTTCTCTAGGGAAAGAGGAGGACTTGTGTTGGAGAGTTAGTGTGTCTTTCAGGGGTGGGGAGGAAAAGGTTATTTGAGTAGCAGAAGTCTAATAGAAGCATAATGTAGGATTTGTCTTGTTTTCAAGATTTGTATCTTTTACATACAAATGGTTGACCAGCCATAAAATTGATGTACTTTGACTCAAAGGAGTTAAAGCCATCAGTAGGAACCAACAGAGATGCAAGACGTGGCAAGGAGGTGTAATATGTATGTACAGTGGCTTTTGCCTCTTACTAATCACTTGGGTGTGTGGAAAGTTTAATTACTGCTGTCTTGTCTTCCCCTGTGCTCTGATCCTCCTGTTCTTTTCCTTTTGTAAGGAACAAGGATGATGAACCAAAATTTTGGCTTTTTCTTTCTGCACAGCAGGATCAGTAATGACTCTTGAGTAGCCTTTCATGATTAGAAAATGTCAAGTTTTACCTTTAGTGTGGATTTTGTTGTTTTGATGAGGTGCCTTCCAAATTGCATTGAGTATTCATTCACTTTTTTTTTTTTTTTTTTTTTTAAACCAAGACTTTGAACTTTTTTTCTTTGGGCAAGTTTCTCTGACAAAGAAACTTGAAATAGATTGTTAAACCAGTCACAGGTTTGTAGTATGTTTCTTAATGTCAGTGGCAATAATATTAAGCTGTCAGCAATACCACTCATTTCTAATGGGGAAAGTAACTTCATTGAATAGAAAGAATATTTATTGCTTCCTTGGTACAAAGATTTATTTCAACCTACTGTGAAGGAATGCTGTCTGAGTGCTGTGTTCATCTTATTTTTCAACATTTTGGTAAAAAATCTTCTAGGAAACTATTATAGATATGTATTTTTCAACAGAAAGGTTAAAAACATTTTCCCCTCATTTTTGAGCTAGGTTTACATCATGGTGGGATGAATAGGCTGCTGATGCAAATTTTGCTTGTGGAACAGGAAAAAAAGGAAATCAGTATCAGAAAATGTGGCCTTTAGTCTCTTCAGTCAGATTTTAAAGATCATTATTTTTGATGTTATGTTTTTTTCAAATTAGCATTTTAATATTATATAGCTACTTTTAACTCTCCAACCATCTGTAACTAATTTCCTTTTGTCAAAAAAACCCCTGCTAACATCTGTTTATATGCAATTACAATTGCAGGCATGTAGAATATTACCTCAAACATAATATTTGGCTAAAAGCTTGGGACTCTGGAATGATATTAAAATTAACTTGCAATTTATTATGCTTAGACATGGGTTTAGAAAAGCGTATCTAGTTAAACAGTATGTCTGTTGACATACTCTTAAATCTTAAAGGCACATTACTATCTTATTTTAGTTTTAGCCTTTTTGGACACTTACTAGTATATTAAAAAAAGTAATATCCAAAATTCATCTTTGTTATTCTAATTCAAAGAATTTTCCAAAACTTAAAAACTAGTTGAACTTCTGATTAATCTCTCTAATAATTCAGGTTAATTCTGGTAATGTTTTAGTAATCTAGGAAAAAAACACCCAAAGGGAAAATGTATAGTGACTGAACAACAGAACACAATTTTCTTTAGTTCTACAAAAATAGTTTATTTTGTGTGAAAGGATTCCTCTTTCAGGGGATAAAAGTTTAAAACCAATGGCAGCTCTATGCTAATGCAAAGAGATTACAAATTGGAAGTGGCCCATGAGTTCTTATTTTCCAATGTAACTAAACTGTGGAAACAATTTTTTTCCCCCATAATTTCAATTTGCATAGCCTAACTGTAAAATGTAACCACAGTAAAAATTCCTTACTGGTAAATTTTAATTAGAGTATTCCTTTGAATTAATACTCAAAGGTGGCTATGGGTGTTCTTTCCCATCATAATATAGCATATGAAGTGTCAAAAAAAAAAAAAAGTAGGAAAAGATATTTCTGCAGTTATGGAAGAGGGTAAAAATAGATGCTACTGGGGATTTTCTTGCATGTTAAATGTACACCCTTGGTAGAATGGAGTGTGACTAAGGTGTGGAGATTCTTTCTAGTAACATTGGCGCTTACATTTCTATTGATGACAGACTGAGCCTGCTGTGAATACACGGCACGGATGCAGGTATGAGTCAGTAAAGATGGCAATGTTAGCACATGAGGTAGAAATTCAGTTAATTACTCCACGTTCTTTAACTTTGCCATAGTTCTGGATTTTTTTAATGACCCTGCTGTTTCAGCTGTCACAAATTGTTTTTATCTGCACTTGACAAGACTATGATGATACAATGCCTAATTTTACCTTAATTTAGAAGAGGAGTTTGAATTCAATCTATAACTAGGTGATTGGTAGCTTGTGAAATTAAACTGTGATCACATCAATGCAGTCATCAAAGCATACTTACTCTTGGATTAATAAATATGCTGTACTGAAATATCTTTTCAGCTGTAATGTAATAGTTCATCTACATAATATATTCACCCATTTGAGCATCTCCTCTTTATTAATTCATTCAAAAATCAACTTTTAGTTCTTAATTCCACAAAGATCAAGAATACCGACACTAGATGTTTGGTCTTCACCCCTGTAACTGGACTCAGTAGTGGTTTTTGTAGTTATTTTTTCCTAAAATATCAGTGATCAACCTGTCTATACCTAGATGTTCTGCCTATTGTTTTTAATCATGAGGGAAGAAGAACAAGAAACTATCCTGAATCTCTCTATTACCTTTCAGATCCAAAGGCTTACATCTTGTTTTACTGATTTCTCAGGTTTTCTGCAAAAGTATTGCTTCAAATGTCACCCTAGAGTGTGTATCGCAAAGGATTTTACCCTGAGAGGTACAGAAGTATTAAATCTGTGGTACAGTAGCTGGGGTTTGGGAACATCATGCCTACACTTCTGATCACCTTTTCTTACAGAAGAGAAATTATGGCTGGATTTGGGACAGGGAAGAAGGACAGCTAGGGTGACAAGAGAACAGAGTGAGAGAACATTTTTCCGTCTTCCATTCCTTAACGTAGTAAAAGAGAATCGAAAGGGATATAAATTCTTTCTGTCAAAACACCAAGGGAGTTCAACTGTTCTTCCTTCCAGTACTCAACTAATGTACAAGATTTGCCCCGGGTTCAAAGGAGCTTAACATTTAGGCTGAAAATGAGAAGGCTTCTAATCAAAAGTTTAATGAGGTTCTGGAAGAGGCCTTGAAAGGAGAACTCAACACAAACAAGACCTTGGCTTATGTTAAAAAGGAGCTTTGATGGAAGAGACTATATGAGGCAATTGCTCTCGCCTGGGGATTGTACCCCAAAAAGCATGTTGATGGCAGAGATCTCTATGAGATGCCCTATAGTGTCCCACCAAGAGGTATGGTCTTTTGTGGAGGGTTCATGGGAAATAAATTACTGTTCATAAATAATAAATTACTGTTCATAATTAGTTTCGATGATGGCTCTTCAGTGACTGGCTATAGAAAGTAGCTGAACAGCTGCAGAGATGGATTTTTTTTTTTTTTTGCATCCTGCTTGCATCCTTTTTGCTTAGTATTAAACAGTGCCAATACGGTGGGATAAAGGCTGGTCATAAAGGCAGTGTATATATGGGCATATTTAATTATTTTCATTTTATTGTGAGTGAGACTCTCTTGTAAGTCACTGAACTTTGAGCCAGATGAGCATGCAAGCGATTCTCTTGTCTTCTGCCCTGATCAATCTCAGTCCAACTGCGTTAAATAAATCTTGAATTGGAGGAGGGTGGGGAGGGGGAAATTCAAGCCAGTTCCCCTAGTGAATGACACTTAGCACTTAATCCTTAAAGTGCTGATAAGGCTTTCTTCCCTTGAGCCCTCTCTAGGATGCTTAAAAATAAAGCAGCTGCATGAAAAATGCTGTTAGGTTATTCTGTCTCTGTCTTAGTGTCTTTGGTGTTTTAAAAACAAAATAAATATTTGAATTTACAAGTGCTGATCTGGGATTTTTGGAGTCCTGTTTTCTCAGTCCTAGAAAATTTCTACTGACATTTCAAAATCCTTTGGAACTCCATCTGAAGAACTGCTGTTTAGGAGCCTTAAGCCTCTTAAACGCTGCATGGCAATAGAATCTGAGAAGGTTGGGGTTTTCTGTTTTAGTACCAAATAAAATAACTGGAAATTTCCATAGTTTTTTTTTTTTTCTTTTTCAGATGAGGGTCTCTTTCTCTGTATGATGTGATTCACACCATCCTCTTCCATTTTCTCTCTTTTCTCTTCCTTCCTTTCACTTTCTGTCTTTTCTGTTCCTCCAATGTGTGATAATTTTTTTGAAAATGGTTAATACCCAGAGTGATATGAATCCTTCTTGAAGAATTCTACTCAGTGATTTTATTAAAGATCTGATTTTTTCAAAGTGAAGTTGATCGCTATCCTCCAGTATTGCAGAGGACTATCATGACGACTGATCTATATTCTTGTTGATCAGTCATGTTATCTCCTTTCATTGACTCGTATAGCATTCTGTAAGTAATTTCACATACGGAGTAATTCTAAACACACTTTTATAAAATCTGCATTAGTGAGGCCCCAAAGGAGAATACTGCCTTCTAAGGATGTTATTTGCAGTAATGTGGCCACAGTAGGTGGTAGGGGAAAATCGGGATCTTTTACAAGCAGAATTTCTTCCTTGGCTACTCCAGAGATAGTACCTCCTGTACCAGGGTTCCTTACTTGCCATTAGAGGCAAAAAGACAAATTAGTCTACTGAACTTAGGACTGAGTGCACGTATCTTAAAACACAATCAATGCAAGAGTCTGCAATGAAAGAAGGCAGAGCTGAATTACATTACATTTGCCATAAACTAGGAGTGTGCATGTGAACAGTGTAATACATGATAATGTATTCAGCTACAAGACCTGAGCCCTGATATTGTGCATTCATATGAAAGGAATGAATTTTTTAGCACTGTGCATTTCCAACATCTATCCTTCCTTGATATTTACTATATTACATTCATAATGAAAATATCTAAATGTATTTGGTTTCTCAAAACCTAGTCTTAATGTAAATGGTCTAACCTCAAAATACATCTGATATTACAGATACAAGGAGATTAGGACAACAGCTCACTACACTTGTAATTGCTCTTAATATGAGAGAATAAAAAAGGAGATGGTAATTAATTTGGTCAAATCTTGTAGAATCTCAGATGCACTGAAATCTAACTCTTTTTCTACACGGAAATCCATAGGAAACTATATCCTTTGAAACCTTAGTCCAGCTACATAGTCAAAATGTGTAATGGAGAACTATCATTAAGCTAATATTTTCATTCACCAAAATCGCTCAGTCATGATATGAGCTTTTTCATGCACATCAGCAAAGCACAGACCTATGTAGAACTTCAGTGTAATGCTGATGTGCAGGAATACAGCCTAAGGAAAAAGGCCCTGCTGCAGCAGTACAGATGCTTGAGTACATCGTTTGAGTTAAAACTCCAGCAACTGCTTATGTGCTGACTCAGAGCGTGCGAAATCAATACAAGCATCAACCAGCTTCTATAAACTGACACGGTCTAGTTCTCCGCACAGTCCTTCAGACTTAATTAGGCACGGATTGAATTGCAAGGGTGTCTTTATCCCCATTCACTCGCACCACTTACCTCCTCACGGTGCCCGTTGCACTCTCTTCTCGTCATAATGCATCCTGCTCGGACCATACCCTGCGTGGGTGTGCTGGCTTGCCGGGGGGAAGAAGTCTCCAGAAGTTGAGAGAAGACGTAAGGAAGTTGAGGAAAAGGTGGACTTCAGCTGGATGAGTTTAGTGATGAGCCAGGTTCCTATCTTGTATCAAGAGCTCGTTTGCTAATTTTTTGAATTAGGTGAGAAAGAAGATTTCAGATTTGAAAGTGTTTGTATACCCTCGTGTCCTTTCAATGTGCTCTTACATTTTAAAGTCTTTTTTTTTTAAAATGTTTCTGAGAGCATATTATGTATATAAAGCCACATGCAATATTAATCTTTCTATTTCTTGATGTGAGTGAATGTTTCCTCTCCTTGCTGTATGTGTACTTCCTCTGATATTTGTGAACCTTTCTTCCTCTGTGTTATTTATTGTGGGAGAGAGATTGTCCATTAAGACTTCCTAGGCCAATTCAAAAGCTGTTATTTAGACTCCTGATTCCATTAGTGCTTACATCAGTTAAAGTGCCTAGAAGATCATGATGAACAGTACTCCCCAAACCTGCACTCTCTTCTTTGAAAAACTACCATGCGTAAACTCTGTTTTTTCCCCTCTGATGATAATTTTAGGTAGAGGATAAAATGGATGAAAGAGCTGAAGCAGAGGGATGAGATAAGATTGGCTGAATTGTATAATGCTGTATAGGCAGGTCTGTTCAGCTACAGAAGGGCCTATATTCTCACTTGATAAAGTGCTCTATGAGCATACTATTTTTCAGAAAGGTATGGTATGTAGACAGAATAAATGGAACTCAAATGTGGTGAAAAGGATTGTGCATGTATATGAAAATGCAATTACTTTCCATGAATGTGGCAAGAGAATGTCGAATACTGTGTGCTATACAAAGTCATTCCAACTAGTTTCTAGTGAGCTTATACTTTCTTTATTTTGTTCATGCTGGAAGAAGAGGCTGACTTTAGATCTGATGTCCATATACCTCACTAAAATATCTCTCTGATATAAAAAAAAAAAAAAAGGTTGACAGTGTCTAGTTACATTCACTAGATCTGCTATTATACCTATTTCTTACAAAAAAAAATTGTAAGTCCTAGGGAGTTCATCATGGCTTCTGATTAGAAAGCTCTAATTTAAAAGGACAAAATGTAATGATATTTTGGTGACCAATTGTACAGTTTGAATACTGAATTCCAGTACTGAGTTCTACTAACACCAAGCAATATTCTCAGTCATCAGCTCCTAAGTTCTATAAGCCTGTGTATTTACTGCTCTGCAGTTTCCACCCTTGACCTTTTTCAGATTGGCCACTAACCCTAAAAATGCTCTTGCCAAAAATGCCTGAAGATACCTTCAAAGGTATGGCAATTTAGGATGTTATACTGAGATCACTCCCCTAACATCCTGACCAACACTATCTCGTTGTTTTCTGTGACACCCCTGCCTGTCTACATTAATTTTTATCTCATATTTTGATTGATGCAAGGACAGTGACTGTCTTGCTGGTCTCTTCTTCACAGTGTGTAACAGAGTACAGTCCTGGTTCAAGAATAAGAGTACCCCGAATTATGGCAAAATAAATCACAATTACTAAGAATTAGGGGATAGCTTTTCAGTGGTGAAGTAGTCACATGATTTACAATGGATTATGAACCTTTGGGACTGAAAGGGATTTTAAATTTAAAACATCATCTTTTTCTCCCTATGTTTACTGATCAAGTGTATTCATGCAGTTTATTTTTTTAATTCTAGTCATTGTTCTTGTGTTTTTCTTTAATGAGAAAATTGTGCTAGCTTCAGCCACACCTGGACTTAACTATGTATTACTAACATCATGCTGGAGGTCACAAATGACTCAGGTAGCTATACTCCAGTGGTTTATTAAATTGTGAAACGTCCTCTGAATATTTTGTTCCTGCACACATCACTGGGTTGTCCCTTTAGGTTAGTAACATCCTGTGAGTGAAGACGTGGTGACTACTCAGCTTGCTGCTCTAGGTACAAGGGACAGGCATCAAATCCTGTCTCTGAACCATCCCCTGAATCTTCCTTGGAATTGCACTCCGCTAGGCTGAAAGATTTGCACTGGGGATAAATATTAGATGTTAAATAATTCCTAGGACCCATCCTGCTGAGATGTAGCTTGTTATTGTAAGATTGGCTTACCTATGGGCATGAGGAACAACTGCATTTGACGCGTGACATGGAGCAGATCAGTAACTAGAGGGTCCTATTGCCCTACGTGTGTTTGTTGCAATTACACCTGAAGAATCAGAGGAACAGAATGGTATTCCTCCCTTTGGTCTTATGAAGAAGCATAATTTGATTATTCAATTATCATTAGCATGATTCCCAAGGAAAAAAAAAAAAAAAAATCCATAAAAGATCTATCTATTAGGTTTTTTAGACAGAAGAGAAAATAGCACTAAAAACCATCTGGAGTGAGTGCTCTTAATGATGTGATGTTTCCATGACTGATACTAAATTTCAGTATTCTGATTTCTTTCTCACAGGAATGAATATCATTATGAACACTCTGGTACTGGTACTATGTAGATAGTACCTTGCCTACACAGTCTGCATACTTTTGCATTGCAATATTCTTTACTCAGCCTTTTTGAAAAATAAAATATTTAAGAGAATCAATTCATTTTAGTGCAGACATGCCAGTCAGAAGGATGCAGATGTAATCAACATTCCCTGTCTCCCTCTTCCTCCCCTCCCTTTCCAAAGAGGAGCAATGTGCTACAGTTAGCCTGATCATTGCTCACTGGGGTCTGACCGTTGAGGAGAGTAAGAGTCTATCTTGCCTGCCAATACCTCTCTGAGCATTGCAATGGAACCGTATTGCCACAGTGCTATTATCTTCTTTGCTGAACAACCCAGGGTGTGAACCCCATGCTATATGTTGCTATCCTACTGGAGTTTCAGTTGAGAAAATTAAATGGATATGGTAATTTAACAAAAAACTGAAATATCTGAGAAATGCTGGAAAGGGTCTATTCAGGCATGCCTTACTTTACCATGAAATAGTGGCAGGTTTCAAAAAGGGATTCTCTCTCTATTAGAATGCAAATAAACACTGCTTTCCCCTAGAGCCCCCTGTCTAGCTATGGAATAATAACTCTAGACAAAAGCTGTATATTGTCATCTTTGACATTTTACCTTTATTATGTGCTTAGTTTTCCCATAAATTATAACATTCTTCAATTATGATTAGATGTGTGCAGTGGTGAATCAGGTATTATTAATCAAAATGGCTTTAAACAGTCACTTATGAGAACAGGTATCAGTGCAATATCGAAAAGGGCACGATGAAGAGAATATCTGCAGTCTAAAAGGTACCCTTTAGCAGGATGCCATTTTAAACAAGGTGTTAAGAGAGGTAATGTGGGTGTGTGTATTAAGCACTATGGCAGAAATTGAGTTCATAATGGTATGAGTTTTGATGAGCTGGCTCAAAGGTTGAAGAAGATGTAATAAGCCAAACTGACAATTGAATATTTTTGTGCTGTTCCTTTTAACTTTAACATGAGAGAGAAGTGGAAGGGAAGAAAGAAGAAATAAGGGGGGTGGGGAGGAAGGTGGGTGAGGGAAAGAGAGAGAGAGAACTAATGAACCCAACAAAATCAGAATATTTGGGATACTCAGGCATGCCATTCCAGGTACTCAGCTGCGCTGACGAAATCTTCATCTGTTGAGGGAGTAAAAATTGAAAGTATCATTCCTAAACAGTACTAGACCTCTGCTGTTCACCTTGGTCTGGTGGGTGACCCCCACCAGGAGAAGGGATGTATTTTCAAACCAATCTGTTTAACTTCAGCCTGATTTCACTGGCCCTCATACATTATGTAGCTGCTGAACTTCAGGCTGCTGTCTCCCTCACCAAATGCAATGGCTGTAGTCCCAGATCTTTGCTACTCAGAGGATTCCCCCAATGAAAAGCTGTCCTCAGGTAGCCAGTCTTTAAGTTTTTAGTTGCTTTACATCAACAGTGTATGTGAGTGCACACAATACAGGTCAGAATACTAAAAAGAGTGATTATAGTTACTTTTTTTTAAAATCAGGCATTTCAATGAAAAACTCTTTTTCATTAGCTCTGTATTTTGTTCCATGTGATAAACATTACACACTGATCCTAACTCAGATTTGTGAGGATTTTAATTTCTTTCTATTTGTCTGTGATATAGTTAAATAGTAACCATCTAGAAAACCGTTGTTATTTCTTTGGAAATGGGCCTCTGATTTAGTCCGTATGGGTTTGCTGGTAAAGAATTTTTTTAAACCCTACCTCTGTGGCTCTGTTGCACCTAACATCATGTTCATTGATGTAGTGGCGTATCTTATATCTTGTACACTGGGAGCAATCAGGAGGTTGCTTTGTTGACACACTGGTTAACTTGTGAGTTTGAGTTCTGTCATTCTGTTTTGTATGCATAAGAAAATCCTATTTACGAGATAAAGCAGACAGATTAGCATCTTTGAAATTCTCTATTTATCCATTGGTGAGGGTTTAGCACACATAATTTCCCAGAGTTCTCCTAACAATATGTCCCAAAATCCAGCTGTAGGGACTTGTTCTTAAAGTATGTATCTAAGCAGTTCAAATCCATAGTCTTTAGCGAAGATTTCCAAAAAGATTAACAATTAATCAGTGATGAAATGTTCTGTTCTGTGGGTTTTGTTTCATGCAGAATAACCAGATTCAAATGTCACTTAGTTACTTAAATATCTTCGCAAGGGGGTTAAGAGCTTAAATACCTTTTGCAGATCTGAAACTGAACAGAGGCTATAATCATAATTTTATATAGCCCCACAAACCCATATGTTTTCTACAATATTATGATATACATATATATATAAACGTAGCGTAATATCTTAAATCAATATATCTACAAAAAGTCCAATAAGAGAAAACTATGTTGTGTGTGTGTGTGCTTGATTTTACTTGTATGAAGGTTTAGTATGTATATTCATCAGACTGAATAGTTTTTTCTTCCCAATCTGCTACAAATTGGAACCTGGTGGTTGTCAACAGCCTTTAATGAAATTCACTCCTGGGCTTAGGATCACTCCTGAGCCCATGTAAGCCCTCCAGCAGCTTTTAAGTGGGGGATTGGACCTGTGCTCTTAACTCCCTTAGCAGAATGGAGCTGAGTGCCAAATCACCCTGCAGATTTGGGAGCGCTTCCCAGTGAAAGAGGGAGTAGCTGATTAGTGGGGAAAGCAAAATATCCTTGAGTACAGAAACTGTCAGTTGCCAAGAAAAGTTAATCCACTTCACTGTCAATAGCAACAATGCTGGAATGATTCTGCTAAGGCTCTGCTAAGACTTCATGGCTCAAAAATCAGTTTTCAGGCAAGCAGAGAATGTGTCCTCATTTTAGTTTTGCACAGGCAGGGTGGGTTCAGCTGTCAGACACTAAAGGGAACCTTAAATATTTCCACTTCTCTTAACTGCTTAGAAAATAAACACCCTAATACCAAGTAGTTTATCTTCACCTTTATGTTTATCCTGTAGCAGATCACACTGTAAAATTTGTGTAGAAAGCTAGTTGTTTTCATTTGGAATGAAAGTTTAATCATAGGCTTAGGTGCTTTTCTGTGGTTATGTGTACTTGTCTCAGTCCGTGTAAATACCTCACAGAGGGTTAGGCTGAGGTGTTTTAAGGCTTTGCACTGCAGCCCGCCTATCTTCCTGGAAGACCAGTAGACTTCTGAGGTGTGAATGAGGTATTGATTCTGGGGGGATCAAAGCCTCTGGCGTGCTTCATAAATCAGGAAAACTTAAACGGATCAACAAAGTTTTTATGGCTGGAAGACCTCAAAAGAGAAGTTACTCAATTTCCATGAGAGCTGTTCTAACGAAATAAGATCAATGGCAATCTTAATAGAAAATCTAAGGACTGTGGGTGAAATTATAGTTCACTGCCACCAGCAGAGCCAGGAACTGACCTGTGACAAGCTTGAAGATAACACTCAACTGCTAAGATTTGATTTAATCTGCCGTTTGGTTTTACCATAATAGTTTATAATCCCCAGTGATATCCTTAGTAGTGTCTAATATAATTATGATTTATTTCATTGTGACCATCATTACCGGTCATTCATTTATGCTTCATACAAAACATTGCCTGAGTTCTCTCAAGCTGGTATGGAAGTCTGCACATAAGGTACCTGAATATCAAAGTTCAGATGTATAAGGCTTGCAGTAACAAGTTTCATTAAGCATATTCTAAGATCTGCACAACTTCATTATTGGGCATAGCTGTCTTACCTCATTCTTATAACCGTACCTTAATACTCCAGTTACAAACTAAATATTAATTGGGATGCTGGCATTTTCCATGCTGCCAGACAAATGAACGTTTAGGAAGATGTAGATACCTCAGGTCACCTGAAGCTTAATTAACTGGTAATTTCCATTCCACCAAAGTGCTATAATGCCAACCTGATGAATAAAAATGTATTTACAGAGAAGGCTAGAAAGGAGTGTTATTTCCTCTTACACTGTGAGAGGATCCTCTTTACAAGGCAGACACGTGCTAGGGGAGTGGAAGGAATGCTGCTCTTCAAGTGCAATGATGAGTTGTCTGGCCATTGAGAAAGCATGAAAAATTGTAGAGCACATCAGCTTTTGCTTTAGTTTAAGTACATATTTAAGCCTGGAATACAGATGTTTTCCTTAACCAGAAGTTTATTACTTTTGTTGGATAACCCTTTTCAGCACAACATTAACTTCAGCAATTAAATAGTTGGGGAAAAAAAAAAAAAAAAGTTGGTTTCTGACTGGTTGTGTTCCTAGCTCGGGCTTCATGGTCCTACGTCCTGTCTAATAGTGGTACACAGTGTAACATTTATCACTGGCCATGCTGCCTGAATAATTGCATTTGAGAGCCTGATCTAGTCTTGAATCAAACTAATGGTTTGTGGCTACCGGGGGCTAGGTGGACTCTGTTTGTGCAGCTGACCTTCGAAAACCCATGAGTACTTTAGGACTCTTTCGAGGCAGTGGAAGAGGCAGACTGTGCCAGCAGGAAGGAGACATTATGGGCCTGGGACTGCGTGCATGAATGTCATTATTACCAGTGTATGTGTATCTCTCTCTCTTTTTCTGTATAGATACATTACCTTCTGTTCTCATTCATTCTCAACATTGACTTTGATTTTAAGTCTTCCCTGAATGTATTCACACTTACCATAAACCTGTCAGCTGAAAAGCTGAAATAATCCAGACAGGGAAGAAGAATGTACCAAATGACTGATATATCCAATTAAGCATTCTCTGTGGAGATATGAGATACTCAAAATGTAATCAGTCCACAGGGCAGAACTTGGTTATATGAAATATTATTTTAATAAATGAATTCATCTAGGGAACCCGTGATCTACTGACAAACTTTTTTTTTGTCAATGGGAAAAAAGGTTGAAAACATCATCCCTATTTAATACATTCTCATACATTCCTTACTGGGCTTAAAATAACAGCTATTACATTATTTTTTCTATGAACTTAATTTTCCCATGAGTTGTTGCTTCCCTTTTCTCCTGCTCTGCAGCTTTTAATTTCCACAGAAAAAAGGTAAAACTTCAGAGTTTCCTCATGTTCCTTTCACGCTAGGCATGCTCTGTCCTTGCACTCACTGTGAAGAATGTCTTGAAGATCTAAGATAATTTCTTAAGAATTTATTAGTCTTTGATAGGTGTGTGAGATGTAGATAAGTGCATATAGAGCTGCTACTGTGAAGAATGAGACAGACACCTGTGCCATTGGCTTGCAGTTACCAATTAGATGATGTGGAGAGGGTGAAACTTAACTTTCTGTGTTGCAGGAAAACTAGACTTTGAAATATTATTTATTTTGGTTCTTAAAGAAAATCAGTCCTTTCAACAGAAAAAAATTTGAGACATTGAAAAACATATTAGAAAAAGAATCATCCTGGATTTTCCTTTTACCAAAACGAACAAACAAAAAGAATGGGACTTCTTGTGTTATGTCTAAGCAGCCACCACATCCCCAAAGACTCACTAGGTTGCCTCAAATTCATGGCAAATGCCCCAAAGCAAGGGACAGCTGGAGGTACCCATGGGGCTGAGAAGCTACATATCCTGAGGAACGCGGTTTTAAGACTCCAGTCCCGGACTGCTGACTCCCGACTGTCTGTAGGAGCCCAGGTCTCTAGAAGTGGGCACACAAAGCCCAGGTCTCTGGAGATGGGCACACAAAGCTGAGGGCTGCCATGTGTCACCCACCTACGGCTGCTTGGTCAACACTGCTGAATGTGCTGCTGGTTCCGAGCTCACGATGTGAAAGTTGCAGAGCTCCTATTCATGAAAGAAAGCCTTAAAGTCATGAAGTCCTGGAGGTCTGAGGCAATCCTCTTGTCCGCAGTCTTGAGGTTGTGGACTGTAAGTGATCAGCCTTTTGAGTGTCTCCCTAGTTAATTGGGTTGGAGCTCATTTTTCAGCACCCAAGCTGCTAAGGGGAGTTCAGTTCCCAGAACCACACTAAAGAAAGTCTGAAGTAAAACAGCCTGAAATACCTTAGTGTGGACCTCAGTCCACTAGTAGCAGTGATGTAGATTTAGCCAATAATACAATTCAGACTTGATCTGACTGCGTTTTAAATTACATTCCTTTGGTGTAAGAAATTCCTCGGTAAACTGATAAACACCACCGCTCCAAAGTACCTCTTGCAAAAGGTCAGAATGAAACAGTATTTTGTGAGAGCAGTTCTAGGGATTATTGCAGGAGTAAATATTTCAGACTCAAGTGCTAACTGAGTACAGGGACTACAGGGAAACCATTTGATGGTGGTAGGAGGATTTGAGATTGTGGTTTTTCCCTTTTAATTTTAGCAATATAAAGATCAGTTAGTTGTGTAATCTAAACCAGTAATCACATCTTGTAGTTAGACACCTACACAAAGTTTTGAGGTTTAACTCATGTCATCCTTATTTGTAGCTTAATTGTCAACTTCCAGTTCAAAGCAATGTAGATTTACAGCTTCTGTTGAAATTGATGCAGATATTTATGTTAAAAAAAAAAAAAAAAAGCAGCATAGGAAATTGAAGTGATATTTAACACAAAGTATTACCATTTTCACTATGAATGTCATCTTACCTGCTGTACTTCAGCTCTTCTAACAACAGATTTACTACCTCATAGAAAAAGTTAGAGTGGAAAGATGTTGATTTGACAGAGGATGACCACTGAAGTAGTCTCTTTACAATTGGCTGTTGTAAAAGCCTTCCCTTTCTGTTACGAAGGAATTCCTTTCCATTTTTCTGTAGATTTCCCTCTTATTCCTGAGGACACACAACATCTACTAATAATATTTGCAAACAAGTGGGGGAAAACATTCTATGCAGTGGAATTGTTAAGTTCTCGTCTTCAATTTCTAGTATATTTATGGAATTCCATATTAATTGGACATTAGGGTTTTTTTTGTTATTTGATATGTGCTGGTATGTCTTCAAGAAGATTATTTCCCTGAATGGATGTTTACTCTCTGTACCCTCTCTAACCGTACTGTCCATGGTAATGTACTTCTCTATTTTCTCCCTATCCATGCACTTACTTTCAATTTAATGTGAAAAAGAGAAATAAAAAGTACATGGAGTTGACTGTAGCTGTCCTTGTCAATAATTTAGAATATAATGATTAGATAATAATTCACAACTTCATTCAGTTATCAGAGCACTCTGACATACAGGGCATTGGTGAAAAATCCTCCCCCCCGTCCATCGCCTATCACTCTTTGGGTAATTTACTGTTAGAAATATGACAGACCTAGGCTGAAAATGCTGTTATCAGATTTGTATCTGAGTACACAGCATTTGCAGTTCTGACTTAGAAATTGGAACTGCTATTGCTTGTCTGGGCAGTGTTTGTGTAAAAAGAGTTTAAGACTTTAAAAAGATCTTAAAAAAAAATTAAAAAGGCTTTATAAGGTATGTGTTTGGTTTTGAGGTTGCATTTAAATATAATCTATTTAATGCAACATACGACATAACCATAAGGTAAGAGTTGAAATTCCACTACTCTAAATTCTTTGTTTATGAAATATCCCCTTGTTGCATTTCCAGGGAAAGAAGAAATAGGACCTCCATTTAGTTTGAAGAGTATTTATGTAGTTGTTTCTAAACTATGTTTTCTGACCATTAATTTCATCATTTGTATGCCGTGTTTGTTGTCCTTTGAGAGCTGTGCTTCCCTCATTTCACTGTCAGAATACCTTTGCTTCAGAAACATTCATCAGCCCAAATAGTTACTGGTATCACGACTTAGATGAGAAACTTTTAAACCTCTAATATGAAATGTAGCTTCTTTTCACTGCCTGTCCTCCCTCAAGGCACATACAAGTCTTGACTTCCATACTGACAGTTCACTATCAGGACAAATTCCTTGTAGATGCCCAGAATCATTGCCACTGATGAAGGGGTTTATCAAAGACAAGGAGAAACAAATTAATCTCAGATAAACCTTTCTTGTTATGAACACAAAATTTAAGCAGATAACTAAAGCTGTTTCTGGATTTATACCCTTTGGACGCCTTGTTTTTTTCCATCTCTGTTCCCCAAAGTTTCTGCTTTTATTGTTCATTTTGTTATCCAAACTTCTGTTTATCCTCTCTTACAAAGCTACACTTCTATGTTCTGTTCCGTCTTCCGTATCTGCATATACGCAACTTTTTCCTGTTGCATTGATTTGGGAATTCAGACAATAATGTTCTCTGATGAAAAAAAAAATCACTATTAGTTAGTGAAAAGTGATAGGGCAAAATGATAGGCAGTTACTTTTATGAGCAGGGGAATCTTTTATGAGTCATTTTATGAGCAGGAGAATCTTCCTTTCTTGAGGGAGTCCTTGCAAACTGTTCTCAGATGTTGGTAGTGGGGCACGTTTGGTAAAAGAATAAAATGAAGATGATGTGTGGAGTAGCAGTCATTTATTTTATTTTTTATTTTAGGGCAAGATAAAAACGTAATCAATAGCCATGTGTACATTGAAAAAAGAAGTAAAAAACCCAACCCAGACCTAAATTCTACTGCAGTGTTAATATTGTATATTTACACACAACTTCTACTGTAAGGTTTTAGTTTGACTTCTTGTCCAAGCTTTTTATCTTCTTTTTTTTTTTTTTTTATGACATTATTCCTTCAATTGTCATACTTGTATTTTTGCTTTAATATTCTCTGTTAATCACTTTCATGCTTCTTTCTTTGTACTTCAAATTCTATATTCCTATCTTTTAGCCTGGTCTTTTTTCTATAAATCTCTTTTTGCTTCTTATATTTACTAACCCCCCTCTTTTGTCCATGGTATTCAGCATATTTGATTTATACAAAGGTCCTTTTGTCTTCTGTGCCAATTTTGCACAAGATGAGAAGCTGTTCCTTTCTTGCACTGATTCCTGAAATAAGATTCCTGAAATAAACATATCAGTGCAATCATTTGAAAAAAACAAGTACTGAAAATAAAGGAGATCTTGACTTTAAGCAGAACTGTGCCTGAGCCCCTAATTTACAGTCAATAGACTTTTGTAAAATGATTTCCCCTACTTCTTTTAGAATGGCCTTTGCCTTTCTAGTAGCCATGGATAATGACTGTCTGTAACTGTAAATTGATACCTATAGACTACAGATCTCAGAATACAGAATAGATTTCTCAATGCATATCTGAAGTGGATATGAGCTGAAAGTTTGTATCAGTCTCTAATGTGGCTGAGAAAATGCACATAAGCAGTACATGAGCATTAGGTTTAGTGCCTAATGAATTTGGCCCTTCTAGATGTTTTCCCTTACAATGAAAGTGGTATTTTGATGATCTGCTCTTAAACTGGTCAGCATGGTCTTCAGGAACTAATTTTTGGTAAGCACAACTGCTCCCATGAAGTGCCGTGTGCTTTCAGCTAATGCGTCCAGCAGGTGCAAGGGTGGCTACCATTGAACACCTCCTGCTCCTGTATTTTTTGATGTTCACCATCATGGTTTCTCTACTGAACACGTGAGCATGAAATGAAGAGCACTGAGAAATGCTTTTGCACCAAAGGTGTGCTTTTGGGAAGGTTTCCATGGCTTTTGTTTGCCCGAGGGCTCACGTTCAGAAGGGAGTAGGACAGTGCCAGAGACAACCGTTGCCACAAGTCCAGTTCTGGTGTGGGGTGCTGAGTTGGAGATGATTTTCAGAATTGAAGGATGTAGAGGGTGAAAGAGGAGGAAGGTGCATGCTTGGTTGTCTATAACAGTTGCAAGTGTCTCACAGAAATTGATTTAGACTAAACTTTTAGTTTCACCTTCCTCTACAGGAACCTCTTATAACCCTTGCCTGTCTGATTCCTATCCTTTAGCACCCGAAGCTGTTTTGGAGCTCTTTGGTCTGTTAGAACTGCAATAGTCTCATCATGGAGTTGCACGAAGAAGGACTGCCAGTTAATTTCCTGCTTCACCTTGTCTAGGGAACAGGCACAGTGGGGGAAGGAGTTACATGAGCAATAGCAGCTATGCTTCCTTCTGGCTGTTGTGGAGGCCACCATGGAACCAGAGATGCTGCCCTTGGAGCTCTTCAGATTTAGCAACTCTGATGAAATACAGACAGAACAGTTTAAAAATCAACATTCTTTAGGCCTTGAATGCTTACCAAAGAACTAGTCAACCATTTTATTTTTTTTAATCTGCATACATCTAAGTTCAATCCAATGACGAAACATTCTCTTCACATTTATGGTGGCTTTCTTCTGTTTCAGAAAGAAAAATGTGTTTGTTTTTCTTTAAATAAATAATATAAAAGTTAGGAATGAAGTCTCTATTGGAAAACTCAGTAGTTCTGTATTTTCTTTTCTGTTGAACCCTGAAGTACCACCCCTTTAATTTAATTTCAAAAGATGCTATATGCTCAGGAGCTGCACTAGTCCTTCACAGCACCTTCCTTGACAAAGTCAGCATTCCTCAATTCCTTTCCTACACAGGTTGCTCTCTCAAAAATAAGCAGAACCCTCTCTGTTTAGTATTTACCTCTAAGTCTATATTAGTGTCAATGAGATATCTCAGAAGAGATGAGAACCTTCTCGTGAGATAAAATGACAATCAACTAAAGGTCTCTATATCACAAAAAATAACAAGTGATCAAGAAATAAAACAAATAGGTTATTTTAGCTCATCTGTTCACAGCAATTATATTAATGACATGAAATATGTATGCTATTAACAGTTTCTGTAGTTCATCAAAAACTTTATCTGAGTTTGATGTTAGACCAAATTTACCAGCCATTGGTCACGATATAATTTCTAACACCAAGAGCATTATGCCTTACATGATTTTTGTACTTCATATAAATAGTTAGATATAATAAACCTAAAAAGAAAGTAATGTAATCGCACTACAGGTAGTATTGAGAGACAGCTAACTGTGATAAATATTTCTAAAGAATAACACTCTGCCCAAAACAAGCAATAGTTCTCTGAATTATGGGTAAAAATTCCAAATAATTGGGTATATGTGAAAATAAAATTAAAGTCTTTTGGAGTTTTGTTAATTTTTTTGATATGATCTTTCATATGTACTGAAAAGCATCAGTAATATGGCCCTCAATAGATTATATTTCTGTGACTTGTCCACATTTTGTAATCTGTACTAGAACATTGCCTTGAAATAACTATTACTACAGCTTGTGAGCAGCAAAAAGGTGCCCTTCTTCACTGTAGCCCTCAGGACATTTACTTAAATAAAAGCTTCTATGGCACAGAGTAAGCCACAAGCTGTGGAGAACCCAATGGTACCAGTCTCTCATGAAAGAGGTGTAACTGGGCTGCTGAGCACCATTTCAAAGGATTGTGTTGACAAATTTCACCCTTCGTGTCCTTTCTTCCAGCTTCAGGAAGCATTTTGTCTGAATCTGCAACTAGGCTTACATCCATAATGCTCATTTTAGCCTAGAACCCCTGCACATCTCCGCCACACAGAGCTACACTGCTAAGTTACAGCCTAATGTCCTTGTAATGAATTCTTTCTTAAACAATATACAACACAGTATGTTACTGTTTTTTTTCCTTCTTGTATGCTGATACGGTAACTGTAAAGCCAGTAGAGCTCCTGGTGAGAGAGAAAGAAATCTTTTGAATCTGGCTTTGTTGCTGTAGAATTAGATAAGAGCCAGTTAAATACATAACTCTTGTTATATGTTTGACTGACAAATATAAAGAGAAAATAGTATAACTAATTCAAAATAAACACAAGGAATTTCTTGTGGAGCAGTGTTAATTGCTCACAGTATTAATTAAAAATCAGGTGGGAAATAGTCTTACCTATTCTGTGACTTCTCTAGGAATCCTGACTCAAGAATTCTGGGATCTAGATTTGTGTAATTTTTGTTTTCAAGGATCATATTTCTCAATGGCATATTGCATCACTTATAATGACAGCTTGGTAACATCTTTCTTAGAAACAGCTTAGAATGGTGGATATTATCAACAAAATCCTTCTGATTATGAAGAAATATAAAGCTTTTCTTCCTCTCTGATTCTTCAGAAACATGAGGACAAAATGTCCTAGTATAGTAAAACTAAACTTCTGATCCTAAATCGATCATCTTATGTCTTAACTAGAGGTTGTGCTGAGGCTCAGGTCACATATTTGAATCAGAATTTCTCAATGTCATCCTGAAAAATACTTGCTGACATTGGCTGCTCTCACCAGTCTCACTGCAGGACTGAGACCCCAAATTTGTATCTGTGTCCCTACGTCAATTTCCACAAGTCATTTTAGAATAAACATTTTGATTCACAGCTATCTTTGCTGTAATGTACTGTGAAGCCCAACTTGCTTCCCTATTCTCGTCTATCAAATATAGTGCTGCCAGGATTACCTATACTCCTGTTATACTGACCGTATCTCTTCCTGGTTTTTTTAATCCCTTCACTGGCTTCCAATTTCCTTTTGCATCAAGTTCAATCTCATGCTTTGCCTTCATCTTCAATATTTCAACTCTTTTTTTGCTCAACTTATTTACCTATCTCTTACCTATATAGCTCTTTGCACTGAAGAGTCTAAATGCTTCTTAGGTAAGCAAGATCTGGGTAATGTTCGACCTGGGAATGATTAAAGCTTCTCACCTGATTTCACTTCACATTTGCATTATAATGCTGGTAGTAATGATACTCAATTTAAAAAGTGCATTGAAATCTAAATATGAAAAAGACTGTAACACTTACCTATTATTTAATAGATAATTTCAGTTGCAGATTTCATCAGAGTGGTAGTTATAAGGTATACTATTAGGCTTGTTCTATTCAGGGTTATATACAAAGAGATCTAGATGAGAGCAGAATCCCTTTAATCAACAAGTTTCTCTATTTCTTTGGGTTTTTTTCAGGTTGATTTGTTCTTTCTTGTTATGGGTAGCTGTCATAGAATGATCAATGAACACTTGGACACTGAGAATACTGATGTTTCCCAAAAGGAAGGCTTTGAAGGCTAAAAAGAGAACAATACAAAATCAACTATTTTTGAGTGAGGAAGTCACTCTTCATTATCTGACAGGGGGGTGGCTGCATATAGGACCATGTCTCCTTGAAGAAATGATCAGGAACTTCATCCAGGTTTTTGTAGATCGCAACAGTCTTGTGTTACATCTGTTTCCCTCAAAAGGCTTGGCATTCTGGATATTTGTAGTGACACTCTTAAGGTACCTGTATTCTCAAAGGACATCTAGGTTGATAGCTGGGCTTTGCAACACTGCTGGACATCAGAGTCTTGGAGCACTTCAAGGAACTGGGAAATTCAGTTTACAAATTCCAAGCACCTGATTGCAAAGTTGGGTGCACTTAGCTATGGTAGGGAACTGAGCCCTCCATCTCAGTTGGTTCTCTGAAATTAACACTTTACCAAGACAAGGTACTGTTTCCCCTCCTTTGGATGATGCAAAGTTTTATTTAGTGTATTTAATTTCTTTTCTGATCTCAGAGGAATGTGCATATTTTTGTAAAATATGGTTAGTGGACTGCAAAGTGTAAAAACCACAAAGAACATTCCTTTCCTCCTAAAAAGCAGTGCTATTTTATGAAGAGTTTTAAATGTAAAACCACATCACCCACTTTGGTTTTCATGTGAGGTATCTGCCATGCTCTGCTTGCCAGCTTCTTTAGACAGCAAAGTCTATGGTATTGTAAGATACTACCTATTCAGGTACAGCTCTGATGCTAAGGATACTATACAAGAGCTACGTAAATTAAAAAAAAAAAGAAAAAAAAAAAAAAAAAAAAGAAGGAAGAATAATAGAAGGAGAATGATCAGGAGGAGGAAGAGAACCTTCAATGAACTAACTGTATGACACAAAGAAAAATAGAACCATTGTTTTTCTATTTTTTAAAAACTATTTTTGCAAAATGAGAAAATATTTCATGACAATAACCTTTGTCATTTTTTACTCTAAAAAGTTTTAAATATTTTGTGTTAATTTTATCAGTATGCAATTAATATTAAATACTTAAAAGGTTTTTTTATGTATAATTAAAATGTGCTCTTTCCAATTTCCTTTGCATATCATATGTGTTATAAGTACATTTTTCAATGCACCCATATGTCTCAGAAAGCTATTCACCTTCAATAACTTTTTATTGATTGAAATGGCTTCACAAATGCAATACCATATGGGCCATAAGTCTCCAGAGAATTGACACGTCCCAAGTCAATATTATGTATGCAAAACATTTACACAATTGACCAAAATGATTCCTTTGGTCCCCTTATGGCATCTTAAAACCCCTTTACTGCATATCTACACAGCTGGCCGAAGCACCTCTGAAACCAGCGTTGTTAACTGAGTCAATAATTACTATTTTATAAAGTCATTAAGGAAAAGCTATCTGAGCTTTTGAGGCAATTAGATTTTATCCCTTGTATGCAAGTTCTACAGGAGATTTTGAGCAGCACAATGTCTCATAATAGTTAGCAGTACTGATTTTAATTTATTACCATAGAAAAATATGTGTGCTTTGAGTAAGAACTACCCCAATCCTTGCAGAAACCCAATGCTGTTTTCAGCAGTGGTTAATGATTCACACAACTGCTGAACTGAGTGTTATAAAAAGCTTCTTCACTGGCTTTGCTGAAGAATAAGCTGACCAATGCACATGAATTGTATCACATTTAATACAAATGGACATCTGGAGTGGGAGGGAGGGTAATACCTAATTGCCTCTCCTTGTAAAAGCTGAGAAAAATCAAGAGAGGTCCAAAACTGACATGAGTACATTTTAGCTTATCTTACTGTATTAGAGCTGAAGGGATCCTCAGTCAGTTCATGAAATTGAACCTACAGGGGCTTTTTATGGATAGAAGCTGCTACTACTAATCAAAGTTGTATCTGTAGTTATTTTAACCAGTTTTACAGGCCTAAAATAGCAGTATCTGGTGTTTTATTCAAAAACATAGATGTTCTTAAGGGTGAACTGTCTTGTCCCTTCTGTAACTGATTAATTTAGTAGATTATTTTCTTGAGTTACAAGCATTTTGTTATCAATTGTATAATTATTCTGCTAGGTCATCCCTGACCTAAACATTCAGTTTATAGATGCTAGTATTTATACCAGGTTCAGTGATAGAACTTCTAAAAACATTGAACAGGATGAACCGATTTACATATTTTATAGAATTTACAATATATTTGTGAACTACATTGTGGAATTCATAATCATCCTTACCCAAAGCTATACTTCTCTTACAGTTTTTTAAGTTTTCAGTACTTAGAACCGTGTAATTAGAATTGCACAGCTTAAAATCACGGCTCTTGTACACCCACAGACTTTGTAATTTATTTTTCTTGACCAAACCTTCTTGTTTAATTAAGTTATTATAAACTCTACAAACTGTTAAAGAAAGCTCCTTTTTAAACACTATTTTTTAGAGATCTTGTTTCATTCAGGTCCAACTTTCTAAGTGTGTTTTTCATCTGGGGACAGTATTAAGCATATTTAAGTTAGAAATATTGTTTACTATAGAAAAAAAACCTAGACATGAGCAGTGGAAAATATTTCATTTTCTCTCTGTAGCTATTTGTCTTGGGAATTTGATAGGTGCTAGAGGCACAGTCATGTATGCTACAGTCTATACAAGAGCACTCATGAAACATATAGGATAATGTTCAAAGACTTTCACAGAGCTCACAAATGTCAACAGTGTTCACCTTCAGTAAATCCAGCTTTGGTGAAAATGTTGTGATACTATTCTCCTTGTTGGAGAATGATAGGTAAACCATGTTATTACACCAAAGTTTTGTAAAAAATTTGGAAAGGAACTGGATTTTTCTGTAAGTGACAAAATTTTGAATTATAAGGCTTTGAAAAGAAGTAGGCTTGACCATTTAGTCACACATAAAATGTCAGTTTTGGTAAATAGGTCACAAATGGATGTTCCAAAAGGAAAGGAGATGTTATTATTTTTATTTCAGAAACAATGCAATATGTATGAAGATACCAAAACCAACATAATGGAAACTGTATGAAATCATACAGGTTTACTTTTGTAATTCTATAATGCAGTAGGAGGTATCTGACAGTTCTCAAATTATGTATGTAGTTTAGTAAAGAAATCCTTAAGTTTAACAGCATATACAGATTTAATGTATTTACTTGTAAACAAGGGAACATAATTGTGAGTTTGTAACTCAGTCCTACAAAGAAAAGGAGATCCTTACTATCCCACAGAGTCTCTAATATTATCAAGGGATGGAAGATGCTGTATGCAACTGTTTTGTTAGTTTTTATTAACTCATGTTAATATAGTTAGGCGCAAACACAATTATCTATAGTACTGAGGGCTAGATTTCATTTGTTATGGTTAAGTAGTGGAGATCATCTCTAGGTCTGGATAAGGAACATATTTTTATAATTTATTTTTTTTAAATAAAAAGATATGAAGGGAGAAATCAGTTTAGAGTCAACCAGAAGAATAAAAGTAAACCCTAATGACTTAAACTGATTTGTATATTAGCTCTTTTTCTTTTCCTTCCTCATTGGTCTTCATCTGAATGTTTCATTTAACCATTTTTGTTTGTCCTGGGTTTTTTTTTTTTTGTTTGTTTGTTTTTTTTTTTTAAATATAACCCCCTTTCCTTCCTTTTACCTTAAGCAATTGTAGCTTGTCATTTTGAAGTAGCATTTTTTATTTAAAGCCTACATTTTGAAAATGGTCAGGCAAAGAAATTCAGAGATTCTAAAATTGTTATTTCGCTTAAGAAATACCAACAAAAATCAGCTTTTAAACTTTTCCATTCCTCCTATCATGTCACTTCCTTTCAGTTTAAACCATTAGAGAGATACAGTCCAAATACATAAATAGCTTTGATTTTCCTGAAAATATATTTTCTAGCAAACCAATAATTTTCTTTCCCTCCCTAATCATGTCTGTATTATTTTTACATAAGTACCTCTCCCTGAAGAGAACTCTTTGCCTTCCTGAGCATTATTCCTAGAAATACTGGATACTGGAGCATCTCTCTTATGAGGAAAGGCTCAGAGAGCTGGAACTGTTCAGCCTGGAGAAGAGAAGGCATGGGGGGATGTCTTCAATGTGTACAAATATCTGAAGAGAAGGTGCAAAGCCAGGCTCTTTCCAGAGGTCCCCAGTGACAGGGCCAGAGGCAATGGGCCCAAAAGGAAACACAGGTTTTGTCTGGACATAAAGAAAAAAATTTCACTGTGAAGGTGACTCAGCATTGACACAGATTGCGAAGAGAGTCTGTGGAGTCTCCACCCTTGAAGATATTAAAAAGCTGTCTGGATGAGGTCCCGGTCAACCTGCTCCTGGTGACCCTGCTTGAGCAGTGGTGTAGGTCAAGATGACCTCAGAGGTCCCTTCCAACCTCAACCATCCTGTGATTCTCTGAAAAGGGATAAATTTACATAACTTTATCTGATTCTCCTGATATCTTAATGCTACCTGTTGGGCTCTTGATTTCTGAAAATGTCGCCTAACTCGAATGAATTAAAAGATCTACTAATCCAAGTAACCATATGATTGAAAGGTAGTGGATATTCAGAACTTTTCTCATTTCATTATAATGAATTTCATAAGAGACTGAGTATGCAGGATTACATATCCCAAACATGCAATGCAACAACTCAAATTTTTGACATTTCTAGAAGATACACTCACAGAATATTATCAAAATGCATTGCCATCAAAAACTGAAGAGGTAGGGGGCTTTAGTTCTTAGGAGTAATAACCAATTCAAAGTCTTACCAGCATAGAAAAATCTTTGTGTCTGTACGCTTATGTGTACACTGATATTGACAATAATTTCATTTAAAAACAAATAAAAATGAAATTGCCCCAGAGCTAATAGAAAATAAAGAAAAACTACATGCGTTGGTTTTGTGTGTTCTAACTGTCCATGCACAGATGATAGTTCTTGCTTTTTACTATAGCTGGTGCTATGATAGCTGAAACATTTGTGTGATTAGGACTGCATGCAGAGATAAATGAATCATATAGAGGAATATGTGTTGAGGATGACTTACCCATTAACTTAAAAAATATAAAATGTGAGCAAAGCTGGCACACATCTGAACACAAGAAAAATTTCAACAATTGAAATATGGGACACTGTCTGATTTGTTGAAGAAAATAAACAAGCAATTCCATAAACTGACCTATTTATGAAGAGGCAATTTCTCAGGCAAAAGCTATGCTACTAGCTATGGGATTTTTGCATGATTAAGGACTGCTGAACTGTACAGAAAGGTAAGTCCAAGAAACATGTCCTTCAGTCATATTGTGCTTTAGAAAGCTATAAATAAATTACTATCCTGTGTAGGTTTGGTCTTTGCAGCATTGTCTAATTATTTCAGCAAAATCTGTATTCCCACAGTTGCAGAATTATATCAAATATCAAAAATCAAATAATTCAGTAAGACGTTTTAAAAACAGGAAAAGTCCTGTTCAGAATCATGCATATTGAAGAAATCTTGTTGTGCTGAGAGGCTGTGTTTCTCCATGGAACAAGCGTATAGTTTATAAATGAGAATTTTCCACGCATATCTTTCTTTCATATTGGTTTTTAATATCACTGGTGTTTCATATACTTTTACCAGTGCATTTCTTGAAAGAACTGCAAAGATCTCTCAAGGAACAAATCAACCAAAATAGGATCATGCGGTCATGAAGAATATCTTCTAAAAGCCCTTTTGTATACATGCCACTTCTTAATACATCTTGACTTTTTATGATGGCTTCAAAAACATGCTTTGGATCACAATTACCACTTCAGCTCTTTTTTCTTTATATCCTCAAAGTTGCAATTGATTTGTATCATTTCCTTATGTAGCATACTAATAGAGCTGAAATGCAAGTTTTTAAGATTTTTTTTCCAATTAAATCACATCATAGTTCAAGATAAGAGTGAGAACTGTATTAGCTTGTGTGCAAGTTTGATTTAACTCAGCTTACCTGCTTGCTATTACTCTGCCTGAACTCAGAGACCTACATTAAAAACCAGCTGTTTGCGGAAAAGACAGCAGGAAATGAAACAGAGACAGCGATTCAGTACTTCCAGTATGAGTATTAGGTCCTTAGAAAAATCAGTGGGTGAATTAACCATGAAAAAACCCACCCTTTTTAATCTCTAACTTATTTTTTTCCCTGTTTCCAGAGAATAAACTCAGGCCTCTTCCATTTGACAACCCCCGCAAAAAACCCAGCACACCAAACCCAACGTGACTAAAGTTTCTGCTGTAGATGAAGACGCAGAAGCTTCTCAGGGAGACACACTGATGGAAGTAGAAGCATCAGCAAGTGTAGCACTAAGCCAGAAGAGTTTCATAGAATCATAGAATGGTTTGGGTTGGAAGGGACATTAAAGATCATCTAGTTCCACTGCCCCACCATGGGCAGGGACACCTTCCACTAGACCAGGTTGCTCCAAGCCCCATCCAACCTGGCCTTGAACGCTGCCAGGGATGGGGCAGCCACAACCTCTGTGGGAAACCTGTTCCAGTGCCTCACCACCCTCACAGTGAGGAACTTCTTCCTTACATCTAATCTAAATCTACCCTCTTTCAGTTTAAAGCCATTACCCCTTGTCCTACCATTACATGTTCTTGCAAAAAGTCCCTCTCCAGCTTCCTTGTAGGCCCCCTTTAGGTACTGGAAGGCTGCTATAAGGTCTCCCTGGAGTCTTCTCTTCTCCAGGCTGAACAACCCCAACTCTCTCAGCCTGTCTTCATAGGAGAGGTGCTCCAGCCCTCTGATCATCTTTGTGGCCCTCCTCTGGACTCACTCCAACAGGTCCATGTCCTTCTTATGTTGAAGGCCCCAGATCTGGACACAGTACTGCAGGTGGGGTCTCACAAGAGCGGAGTAGAGGGGGAGAATCACCTCCCTCAACCTCCTGGTCACACTTCTTTTGATGCAGCCCAGGAAAAGGTTGGCTTTCTGGCCTGGAAATGCATGTTGCTGGGTCACGTTGAGCTTCTCATCAACCAACATCCCCAAGTTCTTCACCGCAGGGCTGCTCTCAGTCCACTCATCCCCCAGCCTGTATTTGTGCTTGGGATTGCCCCAACCCATGTGCTGGACCTTGCACTTGGCCTTGCTGAACTTCTTGAAGTTCGCACTGGCCCACCTCTCAAGCCTGTCAAGGTCCCTCTGGATGGCATCCCTTCCCTCCAGCATGTCAACCTCACCACACAGCTTGGTGTTGTCAGCAAACTTGCTGAGGGTGTGCTCAATCCCGCTGTCCATGTTGCCAACAAAGATGTTAAACAGAACTTGTCCCAGTACTGACCCCTGAGGAGCGCCACTCCTCACTGGTCTCCACTTGGAGATCGAGCTGTTGACTGGAACTCTGAGTGCAACCATCCAGCCAATTCCTTATCCACCAAGTGGTCCATCTATCAAGTCTGTCTCTCTCCAATTTAGAGACAAGGATGTCATATGGGACATGTCAAATGTTTTGCACAAGTCCAGGTAGTTACTCTTCCTTTATCCACCAATGCTGTAACCCCATCGTGGAAGGCCACCAAATTTGTCAGGCATGATTTGCTTTTCATGAAGCCATCTTGGCTGTCACCAATCACCTCCTTATATTCTATGTGCCTTATCATAGTTTCCAAGAGGTTCTACTCCATGATCTTGCTGGGCACAGAGGTAAGACTGACTGGCCTGTAGCAACCCAGGTCTTCCTTCTTTCCCTTTTTAAAAATGGGGGTTATATTTCCCCTTTTCCAGTCAGTGGGAACTTCCCTGGAATGCCACAACTTCTCGAATATGATGGATAGTGGCTTAGCCACTTCATCTGCCAGTTCCTTCAGGACCTCTGGATGCATCTTATCAGGTCCCACGGACTTGCGCACCTTCAGGTTCCTTAGATTGTCTTGAACCTGATCTTCTCCTACAGTGGGCAGTTCTTCATTCTCCCAGTCCCTGCCTTTGCCTTCTGTGGCTTGGGCAGTGTGGCTGGAGCACGTGCCAGTGAAGACTGAAGCAAAAGAAAGTCATTGAGTACCTCGGCCTTCTCCATGTTCCAAGTAACCAGGTGTCCTGTTTCCTTCCAGAGAGGGCCCACATTTTCCCAAGTCTTCCTTTTATCACCAAAGTACCTATAGAAGCTTTTCTTGTTGCCCTTGATGTCCCTGGCCAGATTTAATTCTATTAATCAACGCTTTGGCTTTCCTAACCTGTTCCATGGCTGCTCGGACAATTTCTCTGTATTCCTCCCAGGCTGCCTGTCCTTGCTTCTATCCTCTGTAGGCTTCCTTTTTTGTGTTTGAGTTTGTCCAGGAGCTCCTTGTTCATCCATGCAGGCCTCCTTTTTTGCCTGACTTCCTCTTTGTTAGGATACATCACTCCTGAGCTTGAAGAGGGTGACCCTTGAATATCAACCAACTTTCTAGGGCCCCTCTTCCCTCCAGGGCTTTATCCCATGGTACTCTACCAAGCAGATCCCTGAAAAGACCAAAGCCTGCTCTCCTGAAGTCCAGGATAGCGAGCTTGCTGTGCGCCTTTCTCGCTGCCCTAAGGTTCTTGAACTCCACCATTTCATGGTCACTGCAGCCAAGGCTGCCCTTGAGCTTCATGTTGCCCACCAGCCCCTCCTTGTTGGTGAGAAGAAGGTCCAGCATAGCACCTCTCCTCGTTGGCTCCTCTGTCACTTGGAGAAGGAAGTTGCCATCAATGCATTCCAGGAACCTCCTGGATTGCTTATGCCCTGCTGTGTTGTCTCTCCAACAGTTATCGAGGTGGTTGAAGTCCCCCATAAGGACCAGTGAGGCTGAACGTGAACGTGAGGCTGCTCCTATCTGTCTATAAAGGCCTCATCTGCTCAGTCTTCCTGGTCAGGTGGCCTCTAGCAGACCCCCACTATAAAGTCACCTGTCCCTGCCCTCCCTTTCATCCTGAGCTCTTGGTCCCTCCTCCATCCCTAAGCAGAGCTCCATGCACTCCAGCTGGTATTGACATAGAGGGTGACACCCCCTCCTCGTCTCCCCTGCCTGTCCTTCCTAAAGAGCCTGTATCCTTCCACTCCAGCACTCCAGTTGTAGGAGCCATCCCACCACGTCTCCATGATGTCAATAAGATCATAGCCCTGCAGGTGTGCACTTGTCTCTAACTCCTCTTGTTTGTTCCCCATGCTACGTGCATTTGCATAGAGGCATTTAAGTTGGACCCCCAATGAAGATGACTTACTGCCTGGAATTCCTTTGTGCTGCTCTTCAGGTGCTCTTCTGCTGACCTGTGATCCCTCTCCAGGCTCTTGGCATCTGTTGCTGGCACTGGCATCAAACTGGTAGGAGTGGGATGGATTGAGGTTCCGCTCCACCTGGCAACTTTAGTTTAAATCCCTCTGCACCGGCTTGGCAAGCCTATGTCTCAAGGTGCTCTTCCCCTTCTCTGACAGAAGGACCCCATCAGCCCCCAGCAGACCAGCCTTCTCAAAGTGAGTCTGTCCTGGTTTCAGCTGGGATAGAGTTAATTGTCTTCCTAGTAGCTGGTACGGTGCTATGTTTTGAGTTCGGTATGAGAAAAATGTTGATAACACACTGATGTTTTCAGTTGTTGCTCAGTAGTGTTTAGACTATAGTCAAGGATTTTGCAGCTTCTCATGCCCAGCCAGCGAGAAAGCTGGAGGGGCACAAGGAGTTGGCACAGGACACAGCCAGGGCACCTGACCCAAACTGGCCAACGGTGTATTCCATACCATGGGACGTCATGCCCAGTATATAAACTGGGGGGAGTGGGGGCGTGGGGATCGCCACTCGGGGACTAACTGGGTGTCGATCGGCAGGTGATGAGCAATTGTATTGTCCATCATTTGTACATTCCAATCCTTTTATTATTGCTGTTGTCATTTTATTAGTGTTATCATTATCATTATTAGTTTCTTCCTTTCTGTTCTATTAAACCATTCTTATCTCAACCCACGAATTTTACTTCTTTTCCCGATTTTCTCCCCTATCCCACTGGATGTCTGCTTGGTGCTTAGTTGCTGGCTGGGGTTAAACCACGACAGAGTCCCATGGTCTAAGTAGCCGAACCCTTGGCTGTGGCACCAGTCCTGTAAGCTTTTGTCAATTTGCCAGATTCTACTGGCCCTTTCAAACCCCTTCCCTTTGACCAGGAGGACTGATGAAAAAACTACCTGTGCTCCAGAGTCCATTACCACTGCTCCCAGGGCTCTGTAATCCTTCTTGATGCTCCTCAGACTGCTCCCAGCTGTACCACTTGTGCCCACATGATTAAGAGAACAATATGACTCAAACAGGAATGGTCTTTGCAAGACACAGCAATATTCAGGATACTATCTTGTGTAATCAAGATAAGACTAGCGAGATGAGAATACTTAGTTCGAAAATGCTGGAAAACAGAAAAAAAAAAAGGTAATTATTTGGTCAGAAACCTTGCAACTTTCTCCTATATGCCCTTATTGTGCTGTACACAAGTTGCCACATGCTTGTCTCTGTAAGCTTAGGGAAAGCCACCAAAGTCCCTTCTGAGGTCTGCTACACAGGTGCACAAATGCATGAGAACTCTTATATTTTAAGATATATTTAAGGGTAAAAAGCAACCCTGCCTCAATCCCTAAGGAAAATGGCTCCATGTTGTAACTTTAAATGCCTTCTAACAAGCTGGTACAAGTGTACAAGCCTTGCAGCTCCCATTTGTTGCACACTGGTCATAAATCTCCTTTGAGCTATGTTTCTGCAGCAAGTCACTCCTAAGACAGTATGCAAAGGAAAGATTTTAATGAGAGTTCTTAGGTTCTGGTGGGGCTGGGCCCCCCGAGACAAGAGCAGCACCTGCTAACATAGGAGCAATAACATCTTCTTGGGGGGCAGGACGAACATCTGGTAATGTAATGGCTGTGGCCATTCTGGTGGGGGCATCTTACGCTTCTCAGTCAGAACTGCACTGGGAGAAAGATGGCAGCTGCTCTTGTAATGGTCCCTGAGCTGCTTATAACCTTACTAAGCTCTTTCTTAAAAGTCTTAATATTTTGTCATCCTTGCTCCTTCTATTGGAAATTTTTTTCCAAAGTATCATGCTTTTGATGATTAGGATTTTTCTTCTAATTTCTATCCTGAATCATGGATAGCTTATATTTATTTGTCTCAGTTAGCTGACATACTTGTACAAGTTTCCACCTTTCATTTTGCAGCATTAAAAGAACCAAGCTCTTCTGTTGCCTTCTGGGAAGAAGCATATCTTTCCACTGCAAACATATATTGCAAGAATAGAGCTGAAAAATAAACATAAAAATATGATTAAACAAAAACATAAGTCTAAAAATTAGATTTCCTTTTTTTCTGGTACATGGTTATTGTCTGTTTGAAGTAGTAGTACTTATGAGTCCAGAAATTAGATAAAATGATTTCTTAAAGGCTGCACTGAAATGTGCTTATGTGAAATAACAACTTTGACCTTACAATTTGTACTTGAAGAAACTTTCTCTTAGTTTCAGTATAGATGGAACTGGGGCATTGGTTATGATGGGCCTAGAGCAATTTTTAACTTGTAGACTTGTGGCTCAATACAGGGCCAAATGATACCATGGTGACGCTGCAAAATGGAAAACAAAAGCACGTTGTAACCATCACGTTCCCCTTGACCAATGTTATGTACAGCAAGATGTGGTTACACAGCTCCAGAGGGCTGGTGGCTTAACCTACAAAAGACTGAATTTGTAATGCTTTAGCTACCGATCTAGTACCAAAATAATAACTTTCCTTAAGAGGACAGGTAATCATACTGGACTAATCCTGGAAACCTATGTAAAAAATTTGTTGGCACTATTGGAAGATTTATTTCATCAAGTACTGAAATCTACAGGATTAGACATAATGAAAAGAAGACTTTGCATCTGTCAGGGTATTCTTTTTGTCCCTGAACCTGTTCAGGGAACACAAAACCAATTCTGGTACAGACTATTGATAGGTCAGGACTTCTTGAAAAAACTCAATGTTTTGTGGTTAAAGAAACATCTCTAAAAGTAAAACAACTCCTTTAAATTTAAACTCTGACAAATTAAGAGAAATACATACTACCCACCAATTTCAGACAGATGAAGAAATTCTACTCTTCCATATACAAGTTAAAAGCACAAGAATATTTGAAAATTGTCTATCATAAAGAAAAGCTTCCAGCTTTCCTAGCAAAAACATTATCTTAAAGAAAATTAAGAAGGAAATCTATATGCATGAGAAATGAAAATGAATGACAATCTATCTTCCCCTTTTCTTTTTTAGGAGTTTGGAGATAAAATGAGAATTAAAAAAAAAATAGCAAAGGTTGACTTTCTACTTCCTAAAAGAAATGAAAATAATAAGTAAAATTTTCTTAGCCAAACTAATAATATAGAACATAAAAAGCATGAGGGTGAAGGAAAATATACAGATGACAGGCCAGAGGTTAAAGATGGAGGGAAGGTAGAGCCACAGGATAAAATGACTACTTTTCTTCTGTTTTCAATACAGTTGCTGTCTTTGAGTGTTGGAGTGAAAGCAGAGCTAATTAGAACAGAAAAAAAGAAAAAAGACAGTAGCACATCTGAAAAGCAAAGCTCTGAGAACTTGATGCAAAAAGAACTGAGGAACTGGCTCACAGAGTGAATCAAATTGTAGGTCAATCAGAATTTTTAACAAATCAACGAACTTGGGGAGAGCTTTTGTTAATGAAGAATCTCTAATAACACTGCATCCGCTGAAGAAGCAAGCAGTGACTTGGGCAGCTAGAGAGACTCAACAGTTTATTTTCAAAAGAGAGTGTGTATTTTTTTAAGAACACTTTTTGAGGAAAGTAAATTGGAGACATGGACATTAAAAGAAAATATAGTAAAACTGAGGATAGCTCATCAAAGACAGCTCATATCTGAATAATAGGATACCCTTCTTTGTTTAAAATAAATAGTTTCCTAGATAAAAGGTGGTAGTAAATCTAATTTATCTGTTTGTCACTAAAATGTTTGATCTGTGTCTTTACTGGAGAATGCCGGTCAAATTAGAATAGGAAGTCAGTATAATATTATGTGGTGGAGAAAAAAACGCAGCATGTGCTGTGATGAAAGGTGAAATCTCAGGCTGGCAAGAAGTTACCAGTGGACTACTTTAAGCATTGGTCTTAGGATTAATCTTGATAATACTTTCACAACTCTACTAGAATGAAAAGTGTTATTAAATTGCCTGACTTAAGAACATTTGGCTCATTGTTTATAGAAATGAAATTCTAAGTAGAAATAACAAGAATAATGCTAAAAAAAGTTAAAAAAAAAAAGAATTACCAAGAACCTGATGCATCCACAGGAATTTAAGCATGCACTGTGGGAGTCAAGTGAAAAGTAATGTCTAAACATATAACTCTAACCTTACAAATGGGTGTAATCTTAGTACCTAACCCCAGAAGTGCTGTAACTGCCTCATTATTTCACTTTGGCATCTTAGCATTCATTCCCTCGAGTGCCTTCATTTTGGTTGTGCTGAGCAGCTTGTGCCTACTTTGTGAAAGAACGACCATTAAGTAAACCTGCAGTAATTCCTTTACTGAAACACTCCCACCTCACACGTGCTAACACTCACCAAGAAAAGCAATTTACATAAATAGTAAAATGGCTTATTTATTTATTTAAATAGAAAATGCAGAAGCCATACAGGGCCTGGATTCATTCCCTGGGGGGCTATTGTATTGTACGGTGTCACGTTCTTACTTTTCCTGATGCACCTATTTTTCCTCTCTGGCTCAGAGAACGGCGAACACTTTGCTGCACAGCTCTGCAGAACCGTTGGAGACCGAGTCAAGCCCTGTTATGGCCTTGGGCAATGGCACTCTCCTGGGAGAGGAGCAATGGGCATCCGTGTTTGCTCAGCAGGAGCAGGACAAATGTGCCTGGGCCCCTTCTTTCCCGGTTGAGTGTTTCTCTGGGAACGGCGAGCACCATCTTACCATTCTCACAAAGCTGTGCTTCAGAAAAGAAAGACTGAACACTACTTAGCTCCTTAGAAAAACTTTATAAGCACCACCCCTAGGAAGAGATTCCAAGTCAATGGTTTGCAGCTGGGCACCAACACCTCCCAGCAACCCTGCACGAGGGCTGTCAGATTTAAAAAACCACATCCCCGTTCTCAGCAGTTCTTACTCACGTCTTGGTCTCTGCATCTTACTTTGGATCTCATTTTGATCTTTTTATCACTCCCTGGTATTAACTAAGGAATCTAACCTTTTAACTAAGAGTTTTGGCTCATTGCAGGTTGTTTTCCGATCCCTCAGGCTTTTGTTGAATCTAGCCTTCATAGAGGATTAACTGTAACATGAACAGGAGTGGAAAATGGCAGGGAAGAAGATCTGGATATTATTGATTGGTAAATATGCTATTGAGCCACTAACTTGATACAAAAATATAAATACAATTCTAAGTATGATTTATTACATGGTATTTCCAGAAGAGAGACTAGTATAGGAAAATTAATGCATTTATACATTGCACTGATAATATTGTATTCAATGCTGGCTACAGTTTCCGTGTTTCAAGAAGTTTTAAGATGGGGCTTCAGCAATAAGTGAAAATCTCTCTGTGCGTGCTTACATCTCATCCCAGGGACAGAACAGAGAAGCTATTTTCTACAACTCCCTAAAGTGTGTTTCAAATAGGTGGTTAGAAGCATTTATCTGTCTCTCTCACTTCGGCAGTCCAGCAATGTGCTCATTCTTATTAATGTAGTTTTGATGTGCATTATAAGCTTGAAAATTACTTAGGAAATATGTATGTATCTGACGTAAAAAAAAAAAAAAAGCAGAGTGGAAAAATAAAGTTCAACAGCACTTACCGTGATGAAATTTAAACTAAACCAAGCTTTTTATCTTTTTAGTCTTCAGAGTAAAAGAATATTTTTCTAATATCAACTTAAGTTTTTGAGTAAATTTTTTTAAACAAGAAATATTATAGACAGTGTAACTGATAGAATGAAACTAACTGAGAATTACTAAATTAGAGAAAAGGGGATGGAATTTGCTTAATTAATCTGCAAAGTTTTAATTAACCTCTCCAGTGGCCCAATTAAGGTTCAGGAGATATATCAGAAGATATCCTTAAAATAAAACCACAAAGTACTTTAAATTGCATATCAGTTGATTCCACCAACTAATTAGTTTCATTCCTGGTTTAACAAGCTAAGTTAGAAACATCAAATACGTGGGGGGAGAAAGAATAATCAAAATATTGTGAAAGCAGCTTTGACCAGAAGAAAATATGCACAAGTTGCTCCAGCTGGATAAAGGCACATTGAAGACTATTAGAAGGAGGAGATTATTTTAGGAAGGTACTTAAAAGAGAATAGTAGTAAAGTCCACTAAATTTGCAAATGAATCAGCATGATACCTATTCCCATACTGAGTAGATGATGTTAATATTTTGAAGCTACCAGACATTTTTAAACTTTGATTTCTCAAAGAATGAGATTCTGTTCTAACAACGTTTCTGAACTCTGGCCTTGTGATCAAATTCTCTTCAGCTTGCTCCTGCAAACTGAAATAACTCCAGTGGATAATTTTGGATGTACTCTTGGAAAGGTAAGCGTTTCTAACCCCAGGTGTTGTATAGCCTGATATGATTGCTTCTTAAAAGTCTTTGATCTCTCCCGGTTCTTTCCTGTTGGATGTTATGATTGTAGACTTTTTTTGTCATTAAATTTGTTGTGAATTTATTATGTGAGGTTGGAAAAATGTCCTTTGGTATGCATTCACTTGAAGCTTAGAGAGTAGAGGTTGAGCAAATCCTGCTGCATTATACATTTATTTCAAAATGGACTTCAGCTATGGGGACCCGAAATTACGGTCCCAGCAGCCTACGCAGTTTCTGTGCAAAGTCTACCACATAAATGATATAGCCAGGCTAGAATCCTTACATGAAATAGCTAAACTAAGGTAAAAGAAAAAAAAAAAAAGGTTTGGGACTGGATGCAAAATGTTCGCAAGTCTTCTGGGTACTCAAAACTATTGAAAATCGTATTGCTATTACGTGCCTTATTTGGATCTAGGAGATCGACTTAAAGTTGTAGTTTTTATAATGAACTTGTAGACTGGATTTCTTCATGCTATAAAAGGGGTAATAAATGGTAATGTTTCAGGAACTACAGGCCAAGGAAAGCAGGGATGAAAATAGACGTCCTCAGAATAGGTCCTCTTTCTACTTCTATAATGTTACACTATATTTTTATGTTCTGGAATTTTTGTTTGTGTTAGATCTGATGAATTCTGTCTCAAAAGGACTGAGAAATGCAATTTCATTGGAAATTAAATATTTTATGGGGTCAGGGAGATTTGAAAAATGTTTGTAATAAAATGAAATAGTTTTCTGCTTTCTCCTTCAGAAGATATCAGGATGTCTGATAACATTTAAATAATTTGCATGGGAGTGATCAAAGGTAACTATAGCTATCTAAAATCCATTTATCTACCTTGCTAGTTCCCTAAGATCCCTTAATAGACAGTGAAGATAGGGAGGTAGGACATGAATAATCTCACTTCTTTGAGACATGTTTTTCAGAGTGACGTAAGTGGCTCCCTGCAAAAGCCAATCACTTTTCAATTCATGTAAAGGGAGCCTATGTAACTGGGTTTGACTATTCTCGTCATTTTTCTTTCACTAGAAATACAAAGATGTCTGGGTTTACTTCTGACAAACACAGTCCTGGCCAACTGTAAAAAAAAAATGATAGGGTTTTCTTTTAAGAAAAAATGGTCATGTCGAGTTCCCCCCCCCCCCTCCGGAAAAACCAACCCAAACTTCCTAGTGCTATTAAAAGGTATTAGTTTTAAGGAAATCTAATCAGGGAAATAAGACACGAGGAAGGAAGAGCTTTGTGTGTCACCACTGTGGAAACCAAACCGTGTTGGTCCCTGGGACCCCCACCTCTGCCCCTGCCCCCAGCCCTGGGGCTCCGTCCCGGCGGGACCCTCAGCCCCCGCCACAGGCGGGCTGGGGGGCATCCCTCATCCTCAGAGGGATGGTGATGGTGTCTCCAGGCCCCTCGCCTGCTCGGTCATCTTCTCCTGGCTGGACCCCGGCCCTGGTTCATCACCCGCCCTGACGGACCCTGTCAGGACCCCCTGCCTCTGCCGCCGTGCTCAGTCCCATGGGAATGGAAACCGTCGGCGAGGGCATGGCCGGCGCCGGGGGGGTCCTGGCTCCCCCACGCTGAGGGAGCAGCCGGACCTCACGGCACCCGGGTTGTGACTGGCCGGTGGATAAACTCTGGCATCCAGGACAAGAGTCAGGAATTGAAAAAGCAAGACATGTGGAAGTAGACGTGCCAAGGCAGAACAGCGATGTTGTTGGAAGTTGGGCCGTGAGCTCTGTGCCGCGGCCAAGGGCTGAGCCAAGAGGCTGACAGGGGCAGAGCCGGCTCAGCACTGGGAAAAAAGACCAGCGGCGCGCTCGTTAATTGCTTACCAACTCCTTCCGAGCTGCAGCAAGTCCTTTCTGGTAGAGGTTGCAAAAGTTAGCTTTTAATAGTTAGCAGCTCGGAGGTTTGCTTCACCTTGTGAGAGACCGAGAGCTGCCGGTCCCAAGTCAGCTACTACAGAGTGCGCACGTCTGCTTTGAGGCACAGCTCTGGAGTGGGAAGCTGCCGAGTGGAGAGAAGAAGGCAGTATAACTCTACCAGAGACCACCCGATGAAAAACACTGGAGTTTTCCTGGGAAGAGTTAGCAGCAATCCATGCCACCAGCTTGACTGCGGTAAAGACTTCTCAGTATGTTAATATCTGCTCAGGAAAGATCATGGTGAAAACATTATCTGTCTGGGCAGCAGATGTACAGTCTTACACCTCCTACCTTTTAGTTGTTTATCTACTTCATCTATCAGAAAATTAGAATCAAATTATAAGTATCTGTGTTGTCTTGTGCAGAAAGGAAGAATAAGGGCAGTATAAAAAAAGATTTTGGACAGTCAGATACTCAGATCTCTGTAAGCTGATCTGACAGAACTAGAAAGCTATTAGTTTTTGAAATAAATTACCATATAGTAAGAAATTTTGAAATAGCTAAGATACAAATGCATTACACGAAAAAGATAGGATGAATAGTAGGAGACTCAAAGTGTGAAACATTGTTTCAGCTGAGATCAGCTCTGCAAAAGTAGTCCTGCATTTAGGTTTGGACTCACGTAAGCACCTTCACTGCAGGGTTCATTCTTGTTGCGCTGGACTGTGGGTCATATCAGCTAGCAAAAACTTGTGATTTTTTTCCTAGAGCTTTAAATACAAATAGTATAAGTCTATTTTTATTTTTTATACGTTCAGAATTTTGTGATTCCTTATACTAAATTAATATTTAAATAGAATATGTCTATAGTGTAATGGATAATAAATATATGTTTATTGCATAGCATGTGGTAACAATTTCATAGATTTTAATTGAATTTGTTATGAAACAATATTATTAGATTAATGGGATGGCTCTGGGTATCTTTTTGAGAGGATGACATCATTAATCAATGCCTTGTTCACCAAGAGGCAGCAAGTGAATGTCAAGCACAAAATCTTTTGGCAAATGGAGTTGTGTGAAGGAGGTAGTCATGTTGGAACTCAGCTATTCCATCTTAAATGTTTCTCTCTGTGCTTCATGACGTGTGGGTTTAACATCTGGACTCTGTCAAGAGAAGCAGAAAAGTTCTTTACTTGTCAAAGACCCACTTGAAGGCTCCCCATCACCTTGTATGGCCAAGGAATAGACAGCACTAATGAAACGTCAGCATCACTCTAAAATACTATAAGTATCCCTGAATTATACACCTTTCATTTTACAATATAAAACAAATTTTAATTACAATACAAATTACACAGTACAGCCATAAAGCAGTAAACAAAGAACTAATTTGTGTTCCTTCTGCACTTATCATTCGTTGACTAATTAGTTTCTCTCTCAGGTTCTGAGTGACTCTTATAAAGAAAAATCTCCTGAGGATACAAAGGTTAATTTTGAAGTGATTACAAATATTCAGCTAACACTATAATTAATAGTAATACTTAAAGCACAGCAGTCATCTCCCATCCCAATAAGGAACATTTGCTAATTAGCCAGACTATTGGCATTATTCAGGATATTTAACTTTTCACTGTTCAGCCAACTGCGCTCGTGAAGCTGGATAATACCTCTTTAAACTGTGAAGCTGATAGAAAGGTTAAACCACTTCAAATGCTTAAGCATCTAAACAAATAAATCTTATACTTATGTACTTAATTTCATTCTGACAGATCATCAAACACTTTATAAAATACTGGCCAAATTATACCATTACATGGACATAAATCTTCCATGGACTCACAAACATTTTTATGCTGTTAACAACTAAAAATACAATTAGTTCTAGGCCTACAGATTACACAGAATAATTTATCCACCAGAGAGATTTAATTTCTTAGTAGCAACAGAAATGAGTACGGAGTAAAAGATATTGTGCTATTAGGCGTATTTTAATATAAGAAGATATTCAATGTTTTAAGATGGAAAATTTTATATCCAGCTAAAATGAGTTGCAGAAATGAAGAAATTTTCTTATTTAATGTAACATACATGCATTTTATTGTAGCTTATGAAAACTGCTACGGGAATTTCTGACCATGATCAGGTTAGGATACAGCATAGCCTTTTCAAATCTGGAGTAATTCTGTTGATCATGGACCAGACATGAAACAGAAAACATGTTTCTTTCATTAAGACATCCAAAAATCTTGTGAATGAATGCAGGTAACCCTTAATGTGAACTCTGCTCCAAGAGCTGTTAGTAATTCAGCCACAGGTGCTCAAAAGTCTTCGGCACTCGAGCATTGCACATTCTCATTCCAGATTAGGACTCTCAAAAAAGAAAAACCTATGCCACCGACATATCGTTGGCCATTGCTAGTCCACATTCCTTCTTGAAGGAGAAGGACTTATGATGCACCTTCTTGGATTTACAGACACACCGCAGTAAAGCGGACAGCAGATGCAGCCATAATTTGTAGGTACTTTCTTAACAATCTGTTCAGTGTGGGTTTTGCAGAGAACTTGATTTGGTGGTTTTTTTCCCCTGACTATCTTTATTAAAAATACTTACTTATATTTACTTGTCATAATTTCAATGACAAGTTCAAACTAGCAAATTTTTATTTTCTCTTTTATTATTTATTTTTTATTATTTGGAGAAAATCATAAAAGGAATGAGTGTCAAAGGTTGCTCGCAATGATCTTTTTTTCATTTATGTCCTTGGCAGAATAAGAAATGGGCATGAAATGTGTGCATGCTTGACTAATATGAGTCTTATTGTAACCTTTGTGTGGAAAGGTCTTTTTCTGATTAAAAGCAAATCAATTTGAAAAGGTAATAATCTTTTTTAATGTCAAATAGAAAGAAGAAACTTGGAATACATATTTTTTTGTGACGTTTTAAAGTTCAGCCAGAAACTGCAAAAGAAAGAAGGGCTGCACAAAGCATCATTTCTTAATTAATTTTTGTTATGGTTGGTTTTTTTTCTGGACTCATACAGTGTATATATTTTGTTCTTGTTTTTAAGAAGTGTTTTTTTAAACAGTCATAAATTCTTGAGAACTAAGAAAAAATTTACATAATATGAAAGCAGAAGTTGAAATGGCTAGTTAGAGAAATAATGGTGTTTGTATGCTAATTATTTTGAATGTTGGAAGGCATCTGCTGGAACCCTGGAACCTGACCTTTTCTGTAAAACTTGTTTTATATTATACCTTTAAAACATACTGCATTGTTTGTTAATAGTGAAAAAAAAATTACACTGGGAATTAATAATTTGTCTCAGGATTGAGGTACATCATTAAATTATAACTACTGAAATATCTCTTCTATTTGTTTGGAATTTCAATGTCTGGTGTCTTTTTTCTTAAGTGTAGGAGCTGCTGTGAAGCATGTGAAAATGCTATCTTTTAATTGTTCTTAGCTTTGAAATGACATAAGAAAGCAACTGCTATTCAAAAGAAGACCAAATTTCAGGTTCTATAATGCCCTGCTGCTATGGGATAGAAAAAAAAAATATTTTCTGTGTAGTAGGCCTTACTAGGTCATCCCATTTTGAATCATCCATTAGTATAAATATCTTCCTTTATACAGACTGAAAGGTTTAGTCTAGAATATTTCTTAAATGTCACAGCTACAGGCATTAAAAGATTTGTGCTAACTTTTTAGGAAAAGGTAGAAAGTTACCTGAGCAGAGTTGTAGGGCTAGGTGGGGAAAAAATGGATCTAAGATTGAGGGGACTTTAAGCAGCAAAGTCCAAAACCGTGATTAGAAAATCCTGATTTAGTTGCCTGTTACGCTTCTACAGCACAGAACAGCTTGGGTAACCAAATGGCAAGCCAGTACCTACTGCCTGGCTATACGCAGAAAAGCAACAAAGCAGTAACTACCTCCACAGAGATCCTGCCTAAGACGTACCTCTGACTATGGCTGATGTTAAAAAGATTGGCTTGTCACAAAAAAAATGGTTGTGGTTTTTTTTTTTTTTTTTTTGTTTTTTTTTTTAATTCAACTTAAGCAGTGGTAAAGACTCTATGCAGGAACTAAGAGACAACTATTAAATTCTTTTCAGTTTGAGTGTGACCAAGCAAAATTTTTGTGATTACTTCACTTTCTAAATTTTTTTCTTTATTTGCTAATTACTTAAAATCTGGGCATATTCTTTTTATCCAGTCTGCTGTTCCTCCATAAATCCAGTTCTACTTTGCTTTTAATCATTTGCAGCAATTGATTTATTGAGAATTACAGAAAATAAGTAGGCAAGTTTGGTAATATTTTCCTGATGAGACATACAGTTCAGAACTCTAAGGCCATGAGGGAAGATTAGAGATGTTTTCAGAGTGGTCGGGCGGAGGGGCAGGAATCGTTTACAGTGGGCTTTGAAGCAACGAGAGGGCAAAACGTTCTGCTGCAGAAGCTGGGTGGTACTACAGTTGTTTGGCCAGACTGCTGTATATATTTATGGAGCCTACAAGCAAGAGGATCGCATGTTCCAATAAAGTATTTGGAGAATCTAGAGTAATAATGTCATATAGAAAGTGGAAAACAAGCAAGCTAACTTTTTCAAAATTTGTCTCAATCTCAGTGGGTTGAAACACCATGCCAAAGCAATAAGAGTGTAGTATTGGGCTGTATTAGGCTGACAGTAACGGTAACCACAACATGCTAAGGGAGATTTAGAGGGTGGTTAAGGCAGAAAATTAATCGTACTGGGAGACTTTGATTATTCCTATGCTGACTCTGTAACAAAAATGCATGATGCAGACTCTACATTTTAGATCCCCTGAATGCTTACTTACTGGAAAAACTGGTCAGTTAGCAAGCAAGAGGAGACATGAGTCTTGATTTACTTCTTTGTTGTGCACAGAACCTGCTTCTAGAATTGCTTCAAGCAGCTGTTGGGGAATCACGGTTGTAACACATCCAATTCAACATCCATGTAGGTATGGAAAAGCACATAAACCCCAGGCAACAAATTTAACATGAAAAAGGAGCATTACAGGAAAGTGTTTATATGAATTACATAAAAATGTAAGTGAACAAGTTAAAGAGGGAGCTGAGAGGGTAATACATTCAGAGGCAGCGTAAAGTTTGTTTAAAAATTCTACTTTGTAGACATGGTGAAAATACAGTCAATAGACTCTCTAAGGAACAAAAGTGTTTACTGGGGTTAACAGGAGAGCAAAGGAGACTGTTAGAAGCAAAAAGATTTTTCTTCTTTTGAAAAGCGGAAATCTTGTCTAAATGGCAAATAATTTAAAAGAGCTTAAATTTTGACAGGTTAAAAAAAAATAGTATTTTGCCAAATCAAGACATATTTTGATCTGCATCTTAAAAAGCCAAAAAGAATTAGTTAAAACCATTTAAAATTATTTTAAGTGATGGGGAAATGAGGTCTGTAAATTAAGATGCTGCTGAACTAAAGACATTCTTTACAGGGAATGGATATCAAGAATAATATCAGATTAAGTTCATGTAAGAAATTTTAGAAAAAATCCATACAGTGATCAGTAGGCAATGACTAAGAGCGGATAACATGTAGGCTAAAGAGGACCAATTATGAAAATGCTGAACTACTAAAGTTATGTACCTCCTACTGTTTAAATCAGCATTAACAGAATTATTGTAGATTCTTCTCTGAAAACTTGAGGTCAAGACTCAGCTGTGTCCCCCGAAACTAACACAGTGTCAGGAATCATTACAGAAAGATTTAAGAGGAACGCATAGTTCTGAAAATAGGTTTATAAGACAATGATGTACTCAAATGTAGAATATTGAGTGATGTGTTGGTGAATCCATCTCAAAATTAATTCAGTAGAAGTAGAAAAGTTAGAGAGCGTGGCTCTTATTCAAAGAGACATCACAGACTTCAACTGGAAAAACAGTGAAAAAAGCTGATTGCAATCATAAAATGGTATGCAGAAAATGAACAGGGAATATTGACAGAAAGGAAGGAGTGCCTGCACGCAAATAAATTATCAGTTAGCTGGTTTAATGTAAGTAAAAGGAAATATTTTTCATTTACATTGTAGAACTTCTCATGGAATCATCCACAGGCCCAAAGTACAAAGGGACTACAGTAGGAACGAAAAATTCATGGAGAGTGGGTCAGTCAGTGGCTCCTAAGTCTGATGGTCGAGTCTGACTGTCCAGTTCAGAATCCCAAACTGCAAACTGCCAGAAGGTGCAAAGGAAGAGTCACTCCACTATTGGCCACGTGTTACGGTATTGTCCATGAACAGAAACGAGATGAACTAGAAGGAATTTTGATCTGACAGGATCAGGATTATTCTTACATTCTTATGAAAACACACATGAAAATAGAGCTGGAAAAATTGTATCAAATAAAAAAGGCTACATTAAAAAAGGATAATAGTTGGAGAAGTCAAAATGCTTCACTTCAAAATTTTCTGAATAGATCTTTCTAATTTTTTTTATTAGACTAATAAAATGATTACAACTTTTAAAGCCATACAGCAACAAGTGCTAAGAGCATTTTTATTTGACCATATAATTATGCCAATAGCTCTAAGTATAATTAACTTACTTTTATTTTTTTTTTTTATTAATAGGGAAAACCCTTTTTACAAAAAATAAAAATTCAATGTATGTACAGTAGTTTAGGAAAACAAGACATTTTGTTGGTTACGAACCATTATTGCTGAACTTCTTCTGGTGAGATTTTATCAAAACTGTGAGTGCCTGGAGAAGGAAGAAGCCAGATGTATTGTTAAAATCTGTATTCTACAGATGTGCTGTCCTCCTGAATTTGGCTCACCCTTAGTTTTGGAAACTTTCCCATCTGTCTGATTCTCATTTGGATTGTGAGCTGTACATTTATAAATTGTTTATGTTCATGCAGATGAAAAGCTCTGTGTTTGCACAAGTACAGTTTCTACATTTGCTGTCACCCTTTGGCTTCCACCAGCTCAACCTGAAAATTATTTCTGTGTAAGAGAAAGCAAGTGAAAATAGTCATTATTTCTCCATATGAAAGCAAGGAAGCATGGGATATTTGGCTGTTTCTGAAAAACGGAAAGGGGCATATAAATAAAACTCACTGGCAAAGTTGCTTGTTATTTACTGCCATGCCCTGATTGTCCTCTGCCCCTCTTTTGCACCTCATTTTCCTATCTCTTAGTCTGAAGGTGGAATTTAATTGTTCTAATAAGAGAAATTTCTCCTGTGAAAGCAGGAAACAATTATCTGTGCAAGGTGCTAACTCCTAATATTACAGGAACTTCCAGCCAGCCGGTGGGGAGGAGGGAACAGTAGACTGCTAATGCATTATGTGTGGCTTTTAAGATTAACATCTCGTGTTACGGTCTGAGAGTACAACAGGTTTCAGAGAGCAGTGAAACAACACCTTTTTGTCTTGAAAAAGCAGCATACACTTACATAATCTCAGGTATTAAATCACCATAATAACTTGTTATTGGAGACAGATGGGAAGAGTATATACAAGCTCCTTTACAGGAATAATATGGTGTAAAAATAGTCTGTTGGCACAGGGAAGCTTTGATATCAGTGGGAAAAAAATGTCTAAAAATGGGAAATTCTCATCTTGAGCTAAATGGAAAATAAAATAAGACAGTTCTCAAAGGAATTACAGAAAGTAATAAGTATGGTAGGCAACTAGCCTGCCACAGCCAGCCACACTGTTTATTTTTCCCTGTTTTTTTTTTTCATGAGTTGACCAGAGGGATCAGTTTAAATGCAGGCTGCCTGTCTGAGAAATCATCTCTGAAAATGCTTTCTGCAGAGGTGGGCTGATCATATAGGTTAGACTCAGCCAATTAGGAGTATGAGAAATGCTGTGTGACTTGGCCCATTTGACACCTACTAATGTACCAGTCTCAGAGGTAAAATATACTAAGAATATCAGCCTGAAAAAGTTGTTTCGCAACGCACATAGAAGGAAAGAGGGAGGGAGAGACAGAGAGGGAGACACTTGTCTGTGTGAAGGCTGAGGTGTAAAAAGCTAAGGGCAATTTCTGGGGGGGGGGGGGGGGGGGGAGGGAAATCAGAGAGAAACACTCATGCTACTTCTTGGACAAAATTCAGGCTTGAACCAGGACTAGATCTGAATACATCTAGGGTATACATTAAGCTGTTACACCTCAGTTGTAATCTTTTGCTGTGGAGAGAACTTCTATAGCATATGCTAATGCAGCAACCTATGTTTGCATTTTGTTGTTTATTGGAATCCCCAAGACTCTGACCAGAATATTACTCATGCTAGAAATACCATTAACCAAAAATACTTAACTTTTGTGGGTCTGCCCCCAAAATATTGTTGCCTAGTTGTTTATATGCATTTGCAACTCCACTCTAATATTCCAAATGGTTATCATCTGCTCCTCCATCTATCCTGCAATTTAATCTCTTCAGTCTTCCTTATTTTCTTTTTTTTTTTAGACTCTTAGTTTCCACTTTACAATACTGTCACCTGTTAAAAATGTTTAATGCTGTTGAAAGGAAGACAGGCAATATTGTCTTTATGATGTTGGGCAGTTTTTAATAGTAATTTTTTTTACATGTTTCCTTCAATGTTTTGGGGATTATTTTTTTAAAGTAATTTAAGTAATATTTAAGTAATTGCAATGAACTGATCTGTGTCTATATCTGCAATCTATTCAGTTCTTAAAGAAGGAATCTTGGTAGGAAGAGTGGAATGATATTTTGCATCATATAGGTTTGTTCTAATGAATGATATTTAAAATATAGACATTAAACTTTACTGCAAAATAATTTCTGGGTTTGTTCTTCAGTTTGATCCCAAAATGAAATATTCTGGTTTTAAGGAGTATGAGCTTAAAGGGAAAAAATACAGAAAGATACATATATATATATATATATATATAGACAAGTTAATTTTTTGCTCTCCATTCTATTTTTTTAATTTCCTTTGTGATTTCTAACACACAGTAGATTGCATTTCTCCTATTCTTGTTTTGCATTCAAAAAACAAGAATTTTTTTCCAAAATCAGAAGAAAATAAATGCATTCTGATGATGTCTGAATGATCTTCCATAAATACATGATACTAAAATTTCCTCTCAGCTTAAGAAGGGATATAGTCACGATAAAGCATTTTGTACTTAGCAAAGTATTTGAAACCTTTCATGTTACAGAATATTATAACCTGTATTATTTTTAGCTCCCCAGGTGTGGGTAAAACCAGTTTCCAATTTAAAATTTAACACCGGCTGGAAGTTTAAGCACCCTTTTCTGGGTTCCTCTGGCAGGGTATTGCCAATAGTATTGCTCCATGCATTATACTACATTTGACTGCTGCTGCAGGGAGCGCTGCGAAGTCATCAGAGACGAAAAGGAAGGGCAGAACTTAGCTCAAACCACTGATGTTGGACTCTGCTTGGTCCCCACAAGCAGGTTCAGGGCTGGTGCCAGAGGGAGATGGATGAGGTGGCTGGTTGACATCACTAAGATGGCAGCGGTAACCAAGAGCTATGAGGCAGGTTCCTGAAAGAGATGCGCCTTTGCTGTGGCTATTTTTATGTAATGCAGTTATAGGTGGAGAAAGTGGAACTGAATTCAAGTTTGTGCCTTCTGTGGTCTTGACAGAAAGCGGTGCCTTGATGTTCGGAAATGCATTTTGGGTCGAGAGCAGCAGGTTACAGATCGTCAAATATCGCACAGCTTTTAGTCAGTTTACTAAAGTTATAATTAAGTTTGAAAGCTATATTTTGCGATTGCAGTTTAAATCACCATGAAATTTGGGTCAGATCTCATGCATGTGGACAGCTGGGGAACACCTCGGGAAAAGTTTAGATTAGCACTGCAGTGAAGACATGTTCATAGAGAATGGTGGATTAGCTAAAGATTTTCCATTACAATGAAAGAAAATGCATGAAAAAATGTGGTCAGTCAATCATACCAGTATAGCATGGGGAGAAGCAGACCATACGGTAAATTAGTTGAGCCGTTTGGGCTTGTAAGCACTGTCTGCATTTGTTGTTTTAGAATATAGTTTCATGTATTCCCGGTGCTGTGGTTTCAACGGTAGCTGACTGTATTATACAAGCGCCAATTGATGAGTAGTTTTAAGATGTTCTGAGTATTTTGTAATAGCTTAAATGTGAGGTGACCAATTTGCAGACAGCAATGCTACTATCCAAATTTAAAAAGAAATGTGACAATGTCATAGCCAGCGTGATATAACAAAGAAGGGACTCAGCGAGGGACTAAAACCAGCCATAAGTTGTGTGCACCACGAAGCAATCACAAATGAACTTCCTCAGCCAGAAATCTCGGCACTACACATATGTTCTACAAGTATTCTCTGTCTGTTTTACCTCAGGTCATGTTTGAACTGAGCTGCAGATTTTCTCCATACCCCAAACATCACTACTCAGTAGTGGAAATAATGAATTACGTCACTAAAATCATGCAAAACCAGATATCTATAGCCTGATGTCAGTCCTGTGTCACAAAGTCTTACAGCAACTTCGTATGAATACTGAGCAGAAGAAATGTCTGAATGCCACACTGAAGAGGTTTTCAGGGAGGGGAGCAGTTTCTTTTAACTACGCTTCAAAATCTTTTTTAAAGCAGTGGAAAATGCTCCTTGAAATGAACAACAGATTAGGAAATGCTTATTTTGACCTATATGGATGTAAATTAAGAATTTATACTTCCTGTTAACTACAGGAAGGACTTGATTATTTTTTAACCTGACCTGCAACCTTTAATACAGGAGAAACACATATAATTTCTAAGAGGTAATGATTCTAAGCAACACAGTGGCTGCAGCATGAAATCATGGAAATGATTTAAAGTCAATGGTGATTTACTTAAAGCCATTCTTTAAAGGCATTGATGCTAGCCTGTTCCTTTGCCTTTGTTATTGTACCTATCAACACAGTATCTAAATGGTTTACAATTAAAACATCCATCAGTCTGAAATAGTGTTGCACACTCTATTTTCTTCTTAAGAAGAATAGTTACACATTTTGTTACTTACTACTAAAAGTTATTTGTTACTGAGCCATGTCTGATACTGTTCAAGATCAAACAGAAATAAGAGCACCCTCATTCTGTGATAATTGTCCTTATGTTTTTGTACAGTAATGTTTCCATTCTTACTGGAAAATCATGTCTATTTTGGTTCAATGGATGTTTTAAGCATCTATACTATTAAAGATAAAGGAGTTAAATTATAAAAGGAAGTACTTACTGTTCTTGGAAAAAGCTGTTCCAAATGGCGCTTTCTCTTCAAATGATGTCTTATCATTTCCTTATGTGCCCTCTTCATTATATTCCTTTGTTATGTTTCTTTCTGAGATTTTTAAACTCTGCAGACAGACTGTCTTTTATGCATACAAACATATGATAGGTGCCTTGTGACTGTTACCTCTGGCAGGGCCTGTAGGATCCAGCACAATGTTAGTAATAATTAGTATTAGTGATAACTGTGTTAGCAGTAAATGTATATACTACATTCACCTTACGAATGGGAAAGGACAATACTCTCTGGAAACTTCTTTGATACTTCACGCATAATGTGGGACCCTGACTCCTGTCTACATCAAATTAGATTTGAAATGACAAGTTTCAGAAAAGTTTGGGAAGAAATTTATGTTACTTGGAAAACTTTCTTTGCCCTCGTTTATAGGGTTTTTCTTGCTTGGTCTGTGGAACAAATTTTGGTAAAAAGGGAACATCTTGTCAAGGCCTGTCAACATTTGGAACACAAGCATTAGCACCTGTTCACATCTTTTGTAAACATATTTGATATAATTATAATACCATATGATACCAATAGTTGACAAAATATGATTGATACTCAGTACTAGCTCCAGTCTTCTCATGCCACTTAAGTGTTAGCAGTGTTTCCCTAAACATTGACAAGGTGGGGTTTTTTTTGCTTCCGAGACATGTAAAAGTTGAAATAAAAAATATAGGAGGAGTATTTATTGAAATAGAGGTTTCAATTAGCTCTTTGTAAATAATAATTTACTTTTTACATAACTGAGAGACAGTATTTTCCCATTACCAAATCTCTCACATCCATGTATAGCATATCTGCGTGTTTCTGCATGGTCCTGTAGTAGCAACAGAAACCGGTTGTGAGGGACTGCAAGCTAGCTAATACGCTATGTGTTTACTTTTATTTTCTCTCAGCCAACTGTTTTTATGTTTGTTTACCTGTGGAGTTTTTTACAGTCTTATACTGCAGTAGTAGCTTATCCCTATTTAACTGTAATCATGGGGTCTTGATCCTGCTGGGATCTTTGGTACCACACATTATAAAAGAGTTTGTAAGCAGTGTTTGAAATGGAAATTGAGAAGTCTTGGCAGGAAAACCCTCCTGCAACCCATTACCTGTTGGCTCCTTGGGAGAAAAAGTGACGATATATGTCTGTTGTGCTCAAAGAATTACCAGCAAAGCATATTTGTCTATTTTTGCTCATACCATAAAGAATGCTCTAAATCTGAGCCTGCCTGTGAATAAATAGAACAAAAAGGGTAGGAATATATGGAAAAAAATCTATAAAAGGAAGGTATGTCAAACTTCCAGGAAAGCTTTGGTGAAAATTGGATATGCGTTTGGTCAAAACATGATCCATTTAGAACTGATGTTTCTTGTGGACAAGCTGGATTTTTGAAAGCATTTATAGATTAAAGCAAAGGGAGAGATAGTGTACATAGGTAAGGTTTCAGGGCTTTTTTTTAACAGCTGAAAGCTTGAACATATGTGTTTTGGGTTAGATACAAAACTTTCTGAAAACACTACTTCGAGAAAAAAAAAGTGATTTCAGTAGGCTTAATTCTATGGTGTTCTGTACCATTAAGGATATCTTCAGGGATACATATAATTTAGAGTTATGTTGAGGTCTGAAAAGCAGCAACTATTTCAGTTCTTTAGCATTTCTAATAATATGTCCAGATTAATATGAATGCCCTGAATGAGGACATTGAACTGTAAATAAAATAAAAAACTTACCAGCTTTTATATTGACATAAAATGCAAATTTTCCTTGGAAGACTTTAATCTGACTGTCATCTTTTTTCATTCTCAGCAGTGAGCTTGTAAAGAGCTCTGCCTCTGCAGTGAAATAGTACTGTATAGAAAGAGGGTTATCAAAAAGCAATGTTTGTTTGTTTATTGAAATCCCTATCAACAGAATGTCAGTGCTTTTGAGAATGAAACATTATTACTCTGAATTCTGTGTCTGAACAAACTGTTTCTATTAGATTTGGAAATGATAACGTCTGCTGTAATAAGTCTTTGTCTGTGCATGTTTCCCCCCCTAAGGATAGAGAACTCTAGCAAAATAAAAAAAACCCCAAAACATAAAACTGCCTAACTACTGCTACCAAGTCTAGCTTAAGAAAATCTATCTTACAACATTCTCAAAACTCCCAATCAAAATCAACCGAGACTACTTTTTGTCTATTAAAATATGCATTATTTATGCTAAGAGTGATCCTTTAGAACACACTTTGCATATTAAGAATCACAAGTACATAAAGCCCAACTTCTGACAGTAGTCATCTCATTACAGCTATCAATAAGCAGCCAAAAAGTCTCGCTCTTTTTCAGCTTTCTCTGTAAATTTCATTGGAACATCAACCCATGGGTAGGGGAACAGATGTTAAGAACAGTTTAAATTGACAAAAGGTGCTTATGGTCCAAAATACTGGAGTGAGATTTGCAAGCCAAAACCAAACACATGCAAACAAACAAAAAGCTTGTTTTTATATGAAGAGCATTTGATAAAACACATTGATTTATTTTCACATATCTCTTAGGTAAGGGGAACAATGTTCCCTGTTAATGAAAACATATTGAAAAGAACATCTGCGTTAAACACAACATTTTCTTTGTTCTTCTGTCTAATTCAGCATCAGTTGGTCTCCTAGGTTGCTCAGGTGAATGATCTCATTGCTTTCAACTGGGTTTGCTCATGTGAGAAAGGTTTCAAGAACAGGTTCTGTGTTCATTCTTTGGTGTTTCAGGAAGAGTTTCCTAGCAATTCTTAAACAACTGAAGGGATGGTTTATTTGTCCATACTCCAAAGGCAACCCTATGGACCTTTGAAGTCTGCAGCCTCTCTAACTTCAGAACAATTAGAACAGAAAGATGTTTGGGATCTCGTGACCCTGATGTAGGTTTTATTGTGCCTGCATTTTAATCATCCAGCTCTCAGAGTGAAGGAAAGACGATCTTGTCCTTGGATCAAGCATCTATGTTTTCGGTAGTGCGTTGAAAGGGCTAGATGCTCGTAAAAATCCCAAGCTGTCCATCTGAGGCATCCATTTAGTGAGTAGGAAACATAGTTACCGTTTGAATATCTGCTATTCTACACGAGTTATTCTACTGGAAGAAAAAAATATGAAATAATAGATGTTGCATCTGCTATGGATTTAATCTTGAAGAAAGGGATAAGGTCAGGCTCCTAAAACAAGAATGTGGTTACAGTGTCTATCACTCGCTTCCTTTTCAAACTAATGTTATGGATCAGGCATCCACTAGAAAGGAACCTGAATCTTGTTGAGATGCTTGGAATTGGTTCTGTGGCTTTGAGGTTGCAGTAGGATCCATTTATCTCTTCTCTTTGTGATGGGTCTTGCTCTACTGGATGCGCACTCACTTACCATGCCAAAGACTGACATTTAGCCTACGGACTTCTGTGTTGTTTAGAGAAGATACCTTGAGTGTTGATAAAGGCTTCACCAATTGAAGAAACTCCTTTTTTATTACTACATCATTTGTTCCTCAAAAAAATGAAGGGCTGTTATCTTCTATGCTGTTCATACAGACAGGCCAGGGTCAGCCATGTTTGGCCGTGTGGCTGATGGATCTAAAAAAAGCACTGAATGTAAAATCATCAGTCTCCAGAATCAAACCTCTTCTATGTTGAGTTTATATATTACTAGGGAAAGAATGTTGCACTAACTGCAGTGATGCGGATAATCCTCTCTGCTTATAACTAGTAGATGTATTTGGTGGGAAATTTTACTAATGCTTTCACTTAGTTAATTTTCGATAAATTTTCTTTTTGAGTATACTACATAGCGTACACTAAAACTTCAAAATATCATTGTCCTCCTTCCTAATTAAAAGTGACTGTAATTATCTTAGGTATCAATATTTTTGCTCATGACATTCATCATGCTCCCATTTTTAAATAGCCTTTTTTGTGTTGCAAGTATAAATCCTACTCATGAAATCAGTAGACAGTTTATTTACATTTAGGCTAAGAAAGGACTGCAAGATCAAGATGGGAAAGTTTACTGTCTGAGAAAGTATTTACCTTACAAACTTCTATATGCAAGGAGGCAGCACAGATTTCAAAACATCTGGTGAATAAAGACATAAAGAGTAGAACTGAATAAAGTAGTTGAGATAAGAGACTCCGGATCATTTCCAGACCTGATCTGACTCTGAACTGAATAGTCCTGAAGTTCTCCAGGGTTTTACTGTCTTGTTGAAAAATTGTTTTCTAACTTCCAGCGTCTCTGCTGGCACCTAAGATTGAGGTTGAAGGTGGGGGTAGCAGGAAAGACAGGTCCCAGTCCTGGAAGAGCCACCAACCTCTCTGAGAACATGAGCAAGTTTCTCATCCTCCATTCCCTTCTACCTTCCCTTCTCCATTAGACAGAAGAATGCAACATAGGGCAAGGTTTCTTCACTCGTTTGAAAAGATGGTTAATCTACCTCACACAGTAATTGAAGAGCAAAACTTAACCATAAAAGGAATAAATGCTCTGGTAGTCCTGTAATTACAGCCTTTGGTGCTTATTTCATAAAATACAAATTAAATTGTAGTTGGAAAATGGCAAAAGCAACTAGTTTACCTGCATCAGGAAGACATCCTTGAGCACATTAATCTTCGTGGTTACTGTGCTAGCCCAGGCAGAGACTTCCAAATGGAAGGTAAGGAACCTTAGGGCTGGATGACTGCAAAATACTATTCTCAAAATTGTATAACCTAAGACCTAATAATATCAAAATTTTCACAGGTTTTGTTACACTGGGAAATACTGAGGAGATAAAATGCAATACTTTCTATACCACTGCCTGTATACAGTCTAGGTGATGAAAACTGAAGGTTTATTAAATTTTTATAAATTGCAACATTTTCTTAACAAGACACTTTTTAGCCATTCTACTCCTGTTTCAAGGATAAAATCTGATAAAGGAGAAAGGCATAGATAGCCTATTTTTCTCTTTTGTTTGTTGTAAATAACTTGCTGTGTTTGTTCTTCATGTGGACAGAATTCCCAATAATAAAGATAGAAGCCAGAACTGCATGTCAAGAAAACATTGCAATAATTTTACTATAGGACTAGCTATTTTACTGAAGTTGTACCATCATCTCTTTTTCTTTGCATATTGCATAACTGATTCATTTACAGAGATGTCAAAAATAGAAAAACATACCATATTTGATTTGTTGCTTCTAAACAGTATTCAATGTGAAAACATACTTAGAAGCAACAAAAAATATATAGTTGAATAATGCTTATTTCTGTTTTTGTAACTTTATTATGATTTTGTTAAAAGAATGAAATAAATCATTGGCTAAATTAGATTTTTTGGGGAGGCATCATATAATGTAGCATCCTTTTAATGTAAAAAGTTGTTTTAAGTGAAGTTTTGGAGAAGAGTGAAAATTATGTCAAAAATGACCCTGTTCTTCTAGTAATATTTGCTGCTAGTATAATTGTATAAACTAGAGGGATAGTATTATCTCTTCATCAGGATAACACTATGATAATATTACCTTCTAATTTGTCTTGCCTTCTTTCCGACAATCTGTAGATTCACTTTTATACATACAAATTATTTTGAAAAATACAGGTTTGAATTCTTAGTCCATTAAAGGATGTAAAACTGGTAGTTTAGACAATTAATTTCTTATACTGCAAGGTCTGTTCTTTTAACTGACCTGATCTCCATCCTTCTATGTTTCTGACCTTTTTTTCCCTTGGGAGTATTAGAAGAATTCAGATCAACTTCAAATTCATGTGAGATGGTTTGCTCTAGAAGTTAACATCCAGTATGTTTTGCAAGGCTTGTTGACCTAAACCAAGAACTTCCAAAGCCACCAGCTTTTCAAGTTTCTGTTTACTTTTGAGAATTTCTCCAGAATTCTGATCTCCCACATCTTTCAGAGCTTCACCCAAATGAGTCCTTTAAGGGACTTGAGGCCAAGGGATTGGATAAAATAAAATTAAGCTCAGAAAACACCAAGCAACATATTTTTTCCGCTCTCAGATTGGCAAGAAAAATAGTTTTGTTTTTCTTTCCTGTATGTGTATGCATTTATAGTTTCATCTTTAGTTGGCAGCTTTCATTGTGCACCAGCCTGTTTTTGTCTTTGAAGTGGTTGAGTTCCTTGATATCTTGAATAATGAACACACTGTCAGTCAAAATAAGCACAGTCATTTTTTTTTTATTTGTCAAATCATGCAACTGTATGTCCACTTGCTGACATACGGTGCGAATTTCCCTACTCTTCAGTTTTTCATTGCCAGTTAATATGAGAATTACTGTGTAGCTCTCTTGTTATTTTTCCACTTTATCCGGATAACGATTTTTCTACTTTCTACATATGAAACTGTTCAGTTATGAGTTTTGTCTTTATCAAATAGTTCATATATTGTTTTTTCTAATAAGGATCACAGTGGTTTATAACTGTAAATCCTCTGTAGCTTTTGGAGCATTGATTAGGGTATTCATTTTCTGTAAAGGAAACTAAGGATAGATGTTGCCATAAAACCGTCATAATCAACAAGAAATAAACTGGAAATTTATCCATTCAGTGAGTATTAAAAAATGATACGTCATTTTCTGTTGTCCAGTTATGAATAGAAGTTGGAAAGCACTGGGAGAGGAAGGCAGAGTATAATGTTCTCATCCTGTTTCTAGCTACCTGTACCTGAATTCCCTCATTAACACATTCAGCTGTTCATTATAATGCTAGCGTTCTTCCTAAAGTCCTGGTGTTGTCCCCTCTGCTGCAGCTATGTCTGCTAGTCCCTTCAACAGATCTTGAAAACGGTTCGTCCCCCCGTCAGCCAGTGCCTCTACTGATTCTGGGACCGACATGCAAACTTATGGTCTCTGCTTTCATCAGCTTCCACAGCCCACACTCCACTCCTAAAAGGTGCTCAGTGCAAGCTCCCTTGCTCGGCTGCAGAATGCCTTCTGGCTCTCTTCTTCAGGGGAAACTAGCAGTCCCTCCTGCCTCCCCTCCTGCCACCTCCCCCGGCTCTTTCAGACAAGCACGTGGCCTTAATCCATCTCTAACCGGCTCCTGTCCTTTCTGCCGCTCTCTCAGGACCCAGTCCTGACCTTTTAGTCCTTTCCCTGCTTGTTCAATAGATATCTTCAAGCTCAGCCTATTTAGGGGTTTGCAGCTATAGATTCATTTGCTTATTCTAAAGGTTTTATGTGATAAATTCACCTTTATGTGCTTTAGGACTCTGAACACCGTCTTCAGAACAATTCTGATCTATGTTCTCTGTCTCCCTGTCTCTTCACATTTTTTCCTTTATTTTTCCCCAGCAGTGGGACTTTTCACTCTCTCTCCATCTTAATGTCAGCTTTGCTCATCTTCCCCTGTTGCAGTCTGCAAAAGTCACTGGCTATGCTTAGCTCGGTAACATTAGATTGTATTACAAGCATCCTGACATTCTATGTAAATAATGTAAGCAATGTGGTATCCTAGAGCACAGGATTCATTTCAAAAGTCTTTTTAAACCTTTGCTGTGAAACTGTAATTCCAAACAGTTCTCCTTCTGTCGCTTAGATACACTCTTGGTTCTACTAGAAACCCCATTCAAACAATGCCTTACAGTGGGAGGGGAGCACCTTATCTAGCAAGGGAAAAGTTACCACTCGAAACTGGTGCTATTATACCTAATTAAGGCACACATTCCCTAGTGAACTTATGAAGGAGGAAGGTGGACGTAAATACATTACACTGTGTTGCAAGTCTAGGGTCAGTATGCAGAGTTTCAATCCTATGGTGCTCATTTTAAAATTATTCAATATAAACCTCATGTTCTCACTCTTTTGACCCCAGATTTCAAAATCTGCTGCTTGCTAAGGCTGTGGTTTCAAGAAAAAGCCATACTAGCTGCCACATCCCCTAGCCCAGCCTTTTTCTCCTTTCATTCATGTTTTTGTAAGGTTAATTTACTGCAAGTTCATGTGTCTGTGCCATTCGAAATGTGCCATGCAGGTAAGCACCAGCAGTGGGGTAGGCAAGACTTCCACGAGACCAAGTTTCCTCTATAGCTTACTGCAGAACTGCGCCTTTAGGGTTGGCAGCCTCAGGTCCAGGTATAAAGGAGAAGAGGTTTACGTTACTGAGTTTCAAGGGGTCTTATTTACAGGTTCTTAGAGGTTATGATTTTTTTTGTCCACCACATCACAAGTCGCTTGTCACTACAGTAGTGCAGTAAAAACTCAACCCTCCTAATCCATACATTTGTAGAGGTTTAAATGAAATGTGTGCAACTTGCTAAAATTTGACAATAATGGACTTGCTAGATGTGCAAGAGAAAATGGTACTAATCACTAAGAAAAGCTAGACAAAATGTGCGTATGTGTCTGCCATGTTTTACCACAGTAATTAATAAGAGCTGCAGCTAGTAAGTTGAAGTTTTTTTGTAATGGAACCCTAGCCATCCTCATCAAGTTTTTCTACATTTTTTTTGTATGCGTTGTCCACACTGTTTCACTATATGCCTATGATTTCTGTTTGGAAAAGCAAATGTACTTTCTACAGGTAAAGGGTGTGAATGCATCAGTGCACAAACGGGCAGCTCGGAGCCCTGGGCAGCCTACGTTCCACTTGAATGGCAGATGGACTTTGTCCTGGTCCTGACATGTTCTTGACTTCTCTGTTTGGTTTTGTTAGAGAATCATAAACTACTTTCATGGAATAGTTCAGCCACAGGCCTGGAAACAAAGGCTACTACTAAAGAACAATATTCATTTGTCCACCAAGGAGACTTTTTAAAAAAAAAATAATCCATGAAAAGTTGAAAGCAGTACCACACTCAGCACTTCAGCCTTAAAACCAGGGCAACTTAATTAAATATGATTATGCACAGAAGAGATATATCCCTAGAAGTAGAACCTCCAACAGTATCTGTCTTCTACACTTATAAAATATTGAACATTTGCTCCAGAAATTCAAAGGGACTTGATGAAATGACAGTTCAAGTTGCAAAGCTCCTTTGCTGATCTGGTGGAACATTGCAGCTTGTAGAGGGAAAAAATAGAGTACAGGATAGTTGAGCCAATATAAAAGCTGCAGATGCAGTGAAAAGACACAGAAGTTTCCTCTTGCTGCAGAAACAAGATACTTGCCCTGGAGAATGAACTCATTACTCATTCCTGGAGTAATGCTGGGAAGCTTCTGAGTGAATTATTTTGGCAATTGGTTTTGTTGCTGGAAAATCCAATTCTGGGTAGATTGAAACCTGGAAGGAGCCATGCATACGCAGATATAATTGCACTCTTTTTGCCATGATGATTACAAAAAAACCCAGCCACCACACTGTCAGGTTGCTATGTCTTGATGTCACTTATAAGATCATATTAAAAAGTTTCAAAATGCTTCTTGTCACTTCACCTACAGGATCCTTTTGTCCTGTGTTTTCTTGCTGCCTGAAACAGTACGTTTGTATTCCATGGGCTAAAAATGTGTTATATCATAATTAATTAAAGATATTTGAACACCATGCTCACAGGGACTACTTAAGTTGGCCATATCTCAAAGGGTTGTTGAACCTGCCTCAAACTGGAGTCATGATGAATCCCAGTTTACCATTTTAGCTCTGCCTGTTTCTCACTTCCCATTTTCCTATTATGCTCATCTTTGGAAACAGAAAACTTTAATAGAATTGAAAATACTAGAGAGAAGAGCAGGCCAGAATATGCATGTTCAGGTCATTACAGATGTTACTGTTATCTTGTTATTCTGCAGTATCAATTCTGTCATCTGCTTCACTTGTTAAGATGTTTGAGTTTTGATGATGATGACAACAGTAAGTTTTGAAAGAGGGAGTTAAGACACCTCAGAAAAGTGAAGATGCTGGAGGAAAAAAAAAAAAGAAAGAGAGCTTTAGAAGTGATCATGATGTTTCCCTGTGATTTTGTCCGTTTACAAGTTCACTTGGAAATTCAACTGGAACACAATAGATTACTCAGTCTTAGAAAGCTGGCATAATTTTTTTAAGCCAGTATTTTCTGTGGTTGCAATAGAGGTGTAGCAGTATAAAATGGAAAATATATTATAATAATTCAAATACACTTATGTGCAATAAAAGATCTGTGCTGTTTAGCTAGAATTATAAAAATTTAGGTATTATGGCTTGATGCTATTCAATGGTACTACAACGGTTACTACTTCATGATTCAGGCAGTATCTTTACCTGGCTGAGTGACTTGAGTGTTAGAGACTAAAATATTAAAAATAATTACTGAAGAATCAATTTTAAGTGGAAATTAAAACCATTGCAAGTACATTTGTACCTCTTCTTTCCTATTTTTATAACTTTAACAGTTGTTCACTTAGGTACTTGTCTGTTTGTGAAAAAACCTGTTAAAATGTTAGATTTTTACCTTTTAATATATCTGTTGAAATCCAGACAAATATTTCTAAAGCTGAATGTGCTAATAGAATAAACTGTGAAAAGAATAGAAACCCAGTGTGCTAAAATTTTAATTGCACTAGAAAACTAACATGATGGAATACTTCAACTCTTAAAATGGAAAATTTTTTGTGTATCAACCCAAAATGGCATTCATGTAGTAGGAGAGTCCTCTAAAAGAGATCTACCCTTACAAGAAAAAAACCATGTAGGTTTGAAAGGTTAGCAGTTGAATAATTGTGTGCTACAGCTTGAGAAATAAAGAAGTGACTTTATAAAAGCAGGACAAAATGAAATTGCAATAAACCTTTTTCATCTCTCTTCTGAGACTAGAGGCTAACCTCCATTTCTGAAGCAGTCTCTCAATTTACTGATAATTTTGCAAACAAAGTTAAATTGTTACAGCCAGAATTGTTTGGAAATGAAACTGATGTTTGTTAGACATCTTCCTGTCAGGTTACAGCTACAAACCAAGCTACTGATCTTCTGAATTGTACTGTTTCAGTAATATTTAAGTCTGTCTAGCATATTATGGCACTTGAGGGGTGGTTGGTTCAACATTTTCCACTGTCAAAGCCACAACTCTCATACAATATTTGATTAGTAATTATTTGTTCGTCTACCTTTCAGTTCTGAAACTGTGAAAAGCTGTGATAATTTTGATTAAATAAATTCATTCCGGTTTCTTTCAAAAGGAGCTGGATTCATGCACATTTACTTTAAGTCCTGAGGGGAAATGATTTGTTGTCATTTATTGTGAAAATATGAATGCTGCATTTGTGCTGCTCTTAGAAGGTTTATATGAAGTCTGTCATGGCCCGGTGTTAAATAGCAGCTGACTTCATAACTTTTAAAACTCACATAAGCAGTTCTAAAGTTTTATTCCTCAGTATTTGCCTTTTGATCAAAACCAAGGAGAATAGTTTGACTTCTGAAAGATTGAAGATTGAAACTATTTTGAAATTCTGCCTTTTTCTCTTGAAAATTATTGATCGATTGATAATACGATCATATAGGAAAGAAAATGGGTTAGTCTTTTACTGATTGCAGAATAACAATTGACATAATAAGTTAAATAAAATTAGGTTTTACTTGGCTGGCATTGTAAATTGAATCTAATTGATGGAGCTGGCAATTCCATTCCAGATTTTCTGTTAACCTCCTATAGTACTCCTTTAATCAGAAAGCAATTTAGATGCTATTCTTTATAGCTAAGCAATGAAAAAGTCTGGAGCCCTTTGAAAAGATTTTAGTTGATTGTTTTTTTAAAAAATAAATTGTCTTTGTTCTGTGTAATTTAGAATGGGGAAATCTGAACGATCTCGTCTTAGTAAAGTTCTTTAGTTGATGCTAGTATCAGTGCCACAACTTCATTAAAGTATGTATTATTTTAGAAATATGAGCCAGAAGAAGAAGTATGAATTCTGCGGGAAAACTGTATGTAAAAAGACCCAACAGAGAATGGTCAGAAAGGGTATAAAATGGATGTATAAAATGGATGTCTACAACTTATAGGCCAGGATGCAAATAAATTTTTTGACTAATGCTCTCAGCCTGTCAAAATATACGAGGCAGTTACTTTCTTATCATCTGCTATTTGGTTTCATCATGTTGATGAGCAAGTGCTCATTCTCTTCAGTCTATATGTCAGTAAAATTCCTGGTGTGATGTGACCTTATAAAACATGTATCTATAGGGAAACAGTGCTTCGAGTACTGCCACAATGCTCTGTTGTCTCACAGAATTACTACAGCTATTTAATAGGGTGCTATGCTCAATATATGTTTCTCTCACCTGGGAAAATTGGCTTATACACAGGTATGGGGATGCATGATCTGGGTATCTCTGTGCAGAGCACTCTGCACTGGGGACACTAATCGAGGGAAGATTTTTAACTTGCTATCTGAGAAATTAAGCCCCAAACAATGTTTCTCATTCAATCTTGCACCTGGAATCCATTAACATGCTGTCTACCCAAACAAAAATGTAAATTTTCTTCTTTTTCACGGAATAATTTAGATCTAATCAGAGCAGGTTGCTTGAAGGTAAGCTGTTAGGGAGTTGCCATAGTGAATTTAGCAATCTAGCATACCTAGCGACATGAAGAAATGGAGACAGCTGGAAAACAAGTCAATTGGAGAATGCGAGCCTATTTCCCACCAATATCTTTTATATAGAAGTGACTTAGCATCTGAAGTTGTTTGCTAACTAGGCTGTACTGAAACAGAAATAAGATGTTTGAGGTAAGAATCCTTGCTACTTACACACTGAGTGAAGTCTAGGCTCCTGATGTTGATTCTGGTCATTACCAGACCCTACACCAATGGTAGCGTTTCGGAACAGAAAAGTATCATGAACTCTGCTCCACTACTAAATGCTTTAGCACTTAAGAGTTATTTGCCTGCCAGGAAGTAAAGCAGCAGGATGAATTAGCCCATGTTACTGACTAGACCCTTACTAATAGCAGTATTCCTTAGTTAAAAACATGTACTCTTTATCATTGATAAACTATGCAAGAAAATACTTACCAACTGCAAAAGCAAAGAAGCACACAAAGCCAGGTCCCCTGGGAGCAGGAATTATTTACCAAACTGCAGCGCTGAGAAATATCTCTGATAAGACCATTTTTTCCTGACACTGAAGCTTCCCTATAACTAAGGCTGTGTTTTAAATTCCCTCTTCCCCAAGTCCCACTCACAGAGTAAATTAACTCTGGCTGATCTTGACTGCTTCTGGTACATGAGCCAGCTTGTTAAGTGTGTTCAGTACCTCTATTCTACTTTTCAGCCTACCCTTAAGTGAGTCAGCAAAAGCTATTTAGACTTTTCCCTGCAGGACAGACTCCTGTAAATGCTGTCAGTGTTTCAGTTGCTTGTGTTTTTCGTCTCCAACAGCCAGGGGCCCAAGGTAATATCAGTTCACAAAAGAGCAGTTGGAAAAGCTCATTATGGAATAAAGGAAAGAACCAAAATAAAATAATAATTTTCACCCATCTTTTCACTGACTTCTTTCTATTGTATATGGCCAATATCAGAGATCGCCTCTTAAATGTTTGTGCAGTTTCTTGAACGCAATCTTCTTATATTCCTTCCTCTCTCTGTTGACAGGGTTATACCTTGTTTCCAAATCCTGCATTCATCTTTCTGATCTCTCCACCTGAATTCTGACTCTTGCTTCTCCTCCTTTCATCCTCTGACTAATGCCTGCCAAACCCCATTCAGGTCTTTGCAGAACATAGGCTCATCATTTTTCTCCATTTCTCGCTCCCTACAATCATGCTTTTCAAGTCCTTTCATTGACTCTTCTGTCTCTCACAAAATCTGTATTCCCTATATAAGGCTCTGTCTATCATCCCACTTATTATCTTTACTGTTCTTTCTCTATCTAAGACATTGTTATATCCCTGCTATGCCTCAAGCAACTTCTTACCACCTATTCCAGAAACAGCTTTTGGTGTGCCTTTTCCTCCTAATTTTTCCCAATTTCTTCTCATTTAGGTACTTGTTGGCAGTGATCCTGCAGTGGTTGCTGGCATTTCACAGAAAATGCTTATTCCAAGAACTAACAGAGCATGTCCTTCCAAAACATGTAAAAGTTCACATGTGCTTATGTCCACATTCATTTTGTCTATCGTTGCCCTATGGACTCCCTCTTAGGCAGCTGTGAGAGAAAAAGAGGCACCAACTTTAGGATCTGAATTACTATCTGAAGGTGTCCATTTCATTGCACTAGCAATAGGCATACTGTGATTAGTCACTTTGTTTAGGTGCTTAAAGTGAGATAGAATGAGTTTAGGTCTGACCTTGACATGTGAATGTATGGTAAATAATTACATTATTGCACTGAGCTAATCAATTTATTCTGTTAAAGTAGTCTCAGTACAATTCAGTATGGATGTCATTACAAGGAAAAAGGAAGAAAAATATTTTTCTAGACAAGAATTAAACGTAGAAATATAGTATTTGCAATATTAGCAAGCCAGTAGTTTGGAGGAGGCATATTCCCAATTGTTCAAAGTAACAAGTGATGTTAGAGTTTCCCACAGTGAAGTAAATGCTATCTGAATTACCCATATGTCATGCTTGATTTTTTCCCCATTAAAATAAGTGTAGAAATTTAGCTTACAGACATTCTAAATGTCACCTGGAAACAACAGTGCTGTGAGTGAGACAGAGGCAGAAAGGGCAGGTTAAGTACTTGGAGGAGGTAGCCAGAGGGTGAAGTCCTGTCAAACAAAGAAAACATCTGAATAAATTAATTTTAGATTTTTATTTCAAATTTTAAACTCTTTCTTCACCTAAGATTTTATTATTGCTACTAAGTAAGTCCAAGAGCTCTGAAAATAGCACACTTGCAGATACCAACATTCTCTTCTGCTGCAAATGCTTTTCGTGTAATTAGGCAACTTTTCCCACAGATGTCTGAGGGAATGACTTAGGATTAAAGTGAACCATGAGACCATAGAAAAGAGAGGGGAGAGTGAAAGCCCATTTCTGTATAACATCATTTACTGATTGCAACCCTCTGTTTATAAGTTCTGGGTTTTGTACTATGCTTCTAACCTGCTTTTACTGCTCAGTTGCTTTTTTTCTTACTTTGCTGTTTGCTAAGGAATACCGTGGAGAATGAATGAGTGTTTGGTTTTCATTTATACTAGGTAGGGACTCTCAGTCCCAACTTTCACCTTGAACTGGCTTGAAGTAGTGGAAGACACCAACAGGCTTTACAGGACTTACAGGCTCAAGTTCTGCTACGTCCACAGAATATTTAGGGGCTTGAGTGATCGTCAAAGTTTTGGAAGAAGAATCTTTCATTTTTCAACTAGAAACATGATGATCTAATTCAGGACTTCTTTAGCTATTGCCATTTCAGAGAGGAAAAACAGATGTTCAGAGTGAACCTGTCTTCTGCTTTTTAGTTACACTCAATGCTATATATCCTTTGAATGATATAGTATAAGATACAGTTATGTTGGTTGTATTGCAGGACTGATACTATGTTGGCCTTGAAATTTATTTGCACAGATTGATCAAAAGTGGATGTCAGAAAATCATCTGTCAGTCACAGCTAGAGATGTCTTATAAAGGTTTTTTAAACCTTTCAGGTTGATGAGAACTTTACATTTCTCTCTCACAAGTTGACCTGCTACATGGATCTTTCTGATATCACGGTTGGATTGCTGCAGCGCGCTTGATTGTGTGCTGCCAAAAAGGTTCATCTATCACCTGCAGCTAGAGCAGATTGCAGCCGAGCGAGTGTTTGCAGGTGTGGAACAGGAGATTCTGCTTCTCTTCAGCTTTGCTCTGTGCACTGAGTACCGTGAGTTTAGTTTCTTTTGTTTTGGCATCGTGTCTACCTTTAAAATCTTCACTGCGAAAGCCTAAGGCTTCAAGAGTTTCCCCAGCTGTAGGGCCCAGTAAAGGGAGTTTTGCTCGCGAATCCACATAAGTTGTAGCTCTCCGTGGGAGCTTTTGTGGCTCCCTTAGCCGAGTTTATCTGCAAACACTGCATGAGCAGCCGGTGTGACTCTTCTGAAGCCTCCCTTCAGGAACTGAACCAGATCTGCCCCTCTACCAACCTTTCTGCAGGCTTTTGTTTGCAACACATCTTGTCTTCTTATCTCTGATTATCACAACCAGTATTTCTTTTAATAGGTTTGAGAAATGTATGTTGAGGGTTGTTGCAGGGAGAAAACCTGCTTGGTTGATGTAGTTTAAAACAAATAAGGAGAGAAGTGGTGTATTGATTTGTTAACGACACATCATCAACGAGGAATCGGCAAGCTATAATTCAGGTCCAATATCGGCAATACAACAGATAAACCACAACACCGGACGTTCACAAAATGTTAATAGGCATCTTTGTAAATACCTTCTATAACGAATCCCCCCAAAGCCTAATGCTCTCCACCACGTACTCCCAGTTCCCTGCACCCCTGCCCAGGCCGTGTGGGTTACCAGCACCCTTCCCTGTCCAGGGAGCGCCGGCTCCCACAGCTGCTCACCCGTCCCTCCCTGGGGAGATTAGGGTGCTCAGGGTCTCTGCCTGCCCACATCTCTCCCCGCTATCACCCGCCAGCCATGGACCGCTCCATCGGTTGTGTGGGCAGGAAAGCGTGGGTCCCTGCACGCCGCACCCTGTCGCACCCCTAAGTGGATGCAGGCTACTCGTGGTGTCCAAAGGGGTACAACATAATGCTGCTTTGTTAACTAAAAAATTTAACTTAAACCCCTTGATATCTGAGGAAGCATCCCGCTCTGAGGGACTCTGCTATACGAGCCTCAAGTCTCTGAGAAGCCTTACCGTGAACCACACTGTTCAGAGTCCTCAGTAAGCCATCTCCTTTCTATGATTACTGGGTAATCGTTTTCACAACTGGTGTTGCCAATTTAAACCAGAAATTCCTGGAAGGACAGCTGTTAATAACCCCAGCTGAATATGTGCTTTGTGTTCTTGTTCCACTGAACTTAAAAGCGCAAACTGAAATAGCCTTCACCATAAGGCAAAATCTAAATATTGCCTTTACTTATTTCTGATTAATAGAACATAATTAGCTTGGGAAATTCTAATCTAACCAAGATTTTCTATGAGCAAACAAGCTACGGTTTCTGGCAGTGTAAATGGGCGTAGCTCTGTTTTCTTTTAGAATGGGTTATTTATATCAGTAGGAAACAATTATATCAATTTACTTCAATCATATCCAATACGCAGAAATTCAAAGAGTATTTAATTCATTAAGTTAAAAACTTGGAAAAAAAAATTCTAGAGACTTATGGGCCAAATCCATCTCTGTTTTGAGAGGAATACACTTATAGCTGGCCATGTACCAAAAATAATAATCATTTACATATTATACCATAGGTGTAAGTTTACAATGAAGTGATGGCGTGGCAAGTATAACAAGTAACATAAGATGTATGATGAATATTTCTATGGTAGTATTTTCTAGTACTGGGAAGTATCTTTCTACTTAGATTTCTTGTACATACAGTCCTACTTCATCTCGGTATGCAAACCAGATTCTGGTTATTCTCATGTTACTGTGGTGGAGTTCACAGTTATTTACCATTTGCACTGGTATTTGAACATTTTATTTGATATACATTCTTAAATGTAAAAAAATATTTTCCTTACCCCTAAGTTTAGATTATGAGGGAAATCTATGACATCTTTACTGATTCATTGGAGACTGAATTTGACACCGTGGACTAAGTTCACAAGTGTTAAAAATGAATTTGTAAGTCATGGATATAAACTGATATAACTTAAATATACTAGGAGATATCTGACATGCAGAATTTAAACAGAAAAAAGAATCAGCAAATGGGTGCAAAATATAATTTGGGGAATCAAGATGTATTCATATATATAAAAAATATACATAAGATATCAAGGTATATTCATATATGTATAATTCTTCTCCCCTCTTACCTTATCATAACTGTCATATACTTTGTATATCCTGACCTTGATCTTCCTAGAAGCAAGCCAAGTGAGTTAAAACAAACTCATCATTTGCTAGGAGACAAATATTGGGGAGACTCTGTGTTTGAAACAGATCAGAGAGAGACCTTGTGCTAAATTTAGATGAGCTAAGGTTAAACCGTATTGATCAAACATTATGGCTTGAGAAAGTGATTCTGAAAAGGTTTCATATAATTAGTATTATATAAGCTCAGTAGCAAAGACTGTTAGGAACGAAGATATCAGAAGTAATACTAACAGCCTTTGCAAATGCTATGCAGATCTTTGATTTGCCTTTGCATGACTTTGCCCATCTCTGCAAAAGGGTTCTCTGATGCTGACAAGGATATTATGGCATCCTTGTTAATTCTGAAACTGTTCTGGAAAAAATGCTTGCAAATAATCCTTGTCCATAATGCACCATCTCCACATGGTGTTACAGAAATAACAATAGTAATAAGACTGATGTGTAAGATCAGATGTGGATATTAGAGGAAAATTTTAAGATAAAAGATCAAAGAATAATTGCCAAATTAGAGTGTAAAAATTTCTGTATGGTATTTCTGTTAAGCGGTGCTATTCGAGGAACATAAAACATGACTAACTACATCAGCAGGTGTGGTGTAGGTGTAGTACAATTATACATTGACATTTTTGCTGAAGACTATAAAGTATTATTTTGTACTCGCTACCGATCTAGACGTAGACCTGATTAAAAATAATTGAAGGATCAGTTCTCTATTGAAAAATGCTTTTTCCCTGCAATTGGAATGCTTAGCAGGAATGGATTGATTCTGAAGATAGTTTGGACAGACAAGTGGACTTTAATCCAAAAAGGAATATTATATTAGTTTTAAGATTTCTAGTTTTGTCTTATGCTAGTGTTCTTTGTTTTAATAACAAACATTTCTAAATTTATTACCAATTGTGTTTTGTGTATATTTACTATTTGATATTCAGTTTTTCACAATAATATGCAAGTAATATTCTGAATACTGCTAATTTTGTTAGACATATTTAATGATTTTCCAGAAGCACGACATTTTAGATCATTGCTGTCTTTGAATTGTTTCTCATATTCAGTGTTAATACAGACTTACATTACCAACACAAGACATGTTTCTATGTTTCAGTCATTTTGTTACTCTTGCTACAGTATCAGATTATTCCTGATTCCATATTTTGTCCAATCTATTTTGTAATGTTTCTTTCTAGAAGCTTTTTGTGCTGGGGTGAGAAGACGACAATTCTATGTTCAAAGTATCTTACTGACAGGAGGCTCATGTTGATAATGTAGATATTTACTTCTTAAGTACTTGCTGCCTGGGTCAAATATATTCGCACCAACATCTCATTACTCCCGTTCTAATGCCTTCTGGTTGTTACATGAAAATACATAATACCTTATGTTGTCTTCTTTTGCAAAGCAGCACCAGAAAAGATTTTCCTAGCTAAACATCACTTCCTATCTAAAATTAACATATTAACATCTTCTCCTGACTATTTTCCTATAACTAAAGGTAGTCATAACAGAATGTATGGAAGCACTTTCTGAGTTGTTTCAAAGGACCATAAACTGATACCAAAAATACCTCTAACTGGAGCCAAAAAGGGCAGACTCCAATCTTCTGTCATATATAGTGGTGAAAATGTCGAGTAACTCAATAAAGGAAAGGAATGTATTTACTTACTCCTAAGGAAGTAAAAGTAAAATATAATTTCAAAATGAACTCTTAGAAACAAAGGAATGTAGAAAAACTTTAATGTGTATTTGAATATTTCCAAGTGATCAGGAAAAGGTTCACAATCTTCAAAAGGCATAATATATGTAAGTTCCAAAGAGATTAATACATAATATGAAAAGATAGTCCTGCCTGACTCACAATAAGGACTTACTGTGTTTCTTTCCATCTCTTCTGGCTTACTAAATGCAAAAGAAAGTGATGGTTTGAAGAATATATAAAAGAAAAATCTTCAAAATACCCCCAAACTGGAAATGAAAACTTCTACTGCCAAATGTTAATCTATCTGTAGATTCTGCAGCTCTTGACCTTATGTGCTATATCATAGAAATCGTCTTATAGATATGAATTGAAAGATAACTTTAAGTAAATGATCACAGGATGTTAGCAGTGGTAATTATGCAGCACAACTTATCGTGGATCTAGATATAATCCATATAATCAAGTGTTCTTTAAAATAAAGAATGATAACAAATATGAATTAAATGAATAAGGAATTCCCCATATTCATTTAATTTTCTATGTTCAGTTATTAAAGTAATCAACAGCCAAAGAAATAACTCTCTAAGCCATGCTGCACCTGAATAGCTTATTTCAAGAAACCTTCCACATGGGTAATTTTTTTCCTATGTGTCAAAGAAGTAAAAATTAACTCTTGACTAAGAAAGAGTGTTATTTCTCAGCAGTTGTTTCAGAAATGGTTGAGAACCATACTTGACTCCGTAATAACAAAGAACATTTTGAACAAGAAAATTTCTTCTTTTCTTTTACATGAAATGAAAGAAAGCACATAAAGGTGACAGCTGCAGAACTAGCTTTGTCAAAGGGCAACAGAATAATGTTTCCAGTGTGAATAATGGCTCTCTTGACAGGACTGAGACCCTTCCTGACTTCCATACTCATGGTGCAGCCATGAGTTATGAGATGCAGACACAGTTTAACAACTAACATGAATACTGGTGGTAGCATCAGTACAGAGCAAGACCACAAAAGCTGTCTAAATTGGTGATAACTGGGTTATTAGTTGTATAATGCACTGTGCTGTCATGGCTAGACTTACTGGTAACTGACTTTACAGCAAAGTTGGTCACGTGTAAAACTATTTAGTGGTCACTACTAAAGTGAAGAGGAGCGATGGGTTGCTGTCATACTGTGGACTGGTACAGATTTTTAAGCTAGCCCAGTATGGTACAAGAGCATAGCTGAACAACCCTGGGTGGGCTGCTCCCTTTTTTCCTTTACTGGAGGGACTGCTTTCTGGAAATTCTCAGTGGAGTTTCAAGTCGCAGCTGTGGTGGTTGTGAATTCACCACAGTCATTCACTTTACTCCAGGTTATTTTGTATGCAGAAATAACCTTTATATTAGTAATGCTGCTGGCTACCTGAATGACAGCAAAGATGAGAATAGAGTAGGTAATGTACAGTTGCATTCCCTGTTAAACACTGAGAAAAAACTTCTGAGGAAGAGGAACAAGAGAGAGAATACAGTGAAGAGGGAAGGCGGAACACGAAAGTGTCTGTATAACAGAAAGTGTTGTGTTTTGCTTGAGATGCTTTAGTACCTATATGGTAGTTTTATTTTGCAATCCATAAGTAGGTTCTGGTACCAGACATAACTCAAGCATAGAGCAGAGATGGGAACAGAGATCTCTTTGTGTAAGAACTCTCATAAAATCTTAACCTGGACAAAAAGCCTATTAGCAAGGTTTTCCAGTAACTTTTCAGATACCAGCTACCATGTAGGAATCATATGACCTGCAATGAATATTGTATGTTGGTTGGATCACAGACCAATAGGATCTTCTGCAACAGCACCTTGACGTGCCAGTGAAATTACGTGCTGTGTGATGATGTGCCAGAAATAGTTTGATCTGGGACAAGATGATGTTACTGGAACACGGTTGCCAATATCTCGATAGTATACCTATTTGATAAAAATAGAATGGAAGGAAAAACAAAAGTGTAGTTGTGGGTTGGTATTGATATAGTGTCCTGTTAATATCCAAATAATGAACAAAGACAAAACATACAAACAGAGCTGTTTTGGATAATGGCACGTACCTGTCGGACACAGGGTCTATTGTTGAGTTAAACAATGTGCGGGACTGGGTTGGTGGAAGGCACAGATTGGGGGAGACTATAAGTGGATTCAGCACAGCCAAAGATGAGTCAAAGATGAGTCTTCTGGAGTGAGTGATCTGGTACACTTTGATCAAAGGGCCAATGCAGTGTAGGCCTATATTAGATTACCAAACAGGGCCAAAACACAAGTGCGCGTGCACTTGGTCTGCTAGCATCCTTGTTAGCACATTCTCTGGCAAGTATGTTGCCTGTGCCAGCTAGCAGCATCTCAGAAAACATTCAGCCTTGGTCTAGGTTACCGCAGACCAGGTATTATTTCCAGTGGTTGTGTTCCTGGCTCAGGTGTGGCCACTCTGTTTTGCAGAGGAAGAAAGTTTAGGTGTCTGGACCTGAGTCTTGCTGGCCCAAGCGGCCTCTGGGCCAGATAGTAGTCTCCCAAATCCTGCTCTTTTTCACAATCCCTAACCGAGCTGCCAGATTTTTATATTTTCATAGCCATGGAATGGATGAAAGAGTGAAATTGTAAAAGAAAGAGTGGTACTCACACCCAAGACATAATTTATTCTGAGAGTATATATATCTATGAGAGTTTTAAATAGTGGCCTGCTGTTTGGTGTCTATGCCTTCCTTTAACCTCTGTCAGCCAATGAATGGAGACTTGACCACTGGGGAATTAATTTTCTTTCTTGACATATATTTATTGTGGCTCTACCCTACACACTCAGGACCGTTCTTCTAAAAGAAGTTTGGGCTTGTGAAAGGTAATTGAAAGGCAAAGGAAAAAAATCTTTTTTATACTTAGGGATGACCCTGAATCAAAATCCCAAATCCAAACACCTTTAAACTCTTCAGACTGATAACATGCATTCTTTTCAGAGGACGTTTCTACAGAAAACATTGTCTTGTTCTTTGGAATGTCTCTTTAAAAAACACTTTTCCTAAATAAATATTAAAGCACACTTGTTTTTGTTGGCACACTATTTCAAAAAGCTTCTTGTCTAGTAATTAATGATTCTATTTAATGAAGAAAAATTTAAAAAATTAAAGCATTCTTTTCTCCAGTAGTCATTTCTCCTGCCTGTGCTCTCATAGCTTATAGTAAGTGTTTACTCTTTTAAAAACTGACAGTTCAAATCTAGCACAAACCCAAGTGGCACTAACAAGCAAATTGTTTCCATTTCTGAAACGTATTGTAGTAATTGCTACTGACTCCAGAGACATTCCCTAGGCAAAAGCAGTAATGATAATTTGGTAACTTTCTTTTAAGTATACTTCGTTTACAACAGCTAGCAGATATTTCTGCCTTCAGGGCTGAGGAGAGGTTTATGGACTGCAGTAATAGCTTCTCACTTTTAATTTTTTAAAAGAGGTTGCTTTAGTAGTGAGCAAATAGCCCTATGTTTCCCAAATGTTATTTCTTAATCATTAACATTAGTATCTTTTTTTTTCAATCCTGATCCTTTATGAAGGTCCCAAAAATACACATGACAAAAACATTATCAAAATTTCCAGAGAGTATTAATTAAGTTTCATACTAGAAAAATCATAGAACCATTTAGGTTGGAAAAGACCTTTAAGATCAGCAAGTCTAACCATTAACCTAACACTGCCAAGTCCACCACTAAACCATGTCCCTAAGTGCCACATCTACACGTCTTTTAAACCCCTCCAGGGATGGTGACTCCACCACTTCCCTGGGCAGCCTGTTCCAATGCTTGATAACCCTTTTGGTGAAGAAATCTTCCCTAATATCCAATCTAAACCTCCCCTGGCACAACTTGAGGCCATTTTCTCTCATCCTGTCACTTGTTACTTGGGAGAAGAGACCAGCACCCACCTCACTACACCCTCCTTTCAGGCAGTTGTGGAGAGCGATCAGGTCTCCCCTCAGCCTCCTTTTCTCCAGACGAAACAGCCCCAGCTCCCTCAGCCGCTCCTCATCAGACTTGTGCTCCAGGCCCCTCACCAACTTGGTTGCCCTTCTCTGGACACGCTCCAGCACCTCAAGGTCTTTCTTCTCATGAGGGGCCCAAAACTGAACACAGGACTCGAGGTGCGGCCTCACCAGTGCTGAGTACCGGGGGACGATCACCTCCCTGCTCCTGCTGGCCACGCCATTTCTGATGCAGGCCAGGATGCCGTTGGCCTTCTTGGCCACCTGGGCACACTGCTGGCTCATAGTCAGCCGGCTGTCGACCAGCACCCCCAACAGGAACAGCTTTATTTCTCTTAGGAGGTCAGCGCTTGATCATGTCCCAGTTGTTGATGACGACAACTTGTTACTTTATTTTTCACTGCCCAGACTGGAGCATCAGAAAGTCATGTCTGGGGAGCAAGACCAAGTTGTAAAAAGCAATGTAAGAGCGAAAGACAATCCCTGCATTAGTTTATAAATCAATGCTAGTACCAGTAAGCAGTTAACTGATGCTTTTACTCTCCTTTTTTGTTTTGTTTAAGAACTCAAACATCTTTAACAGATTGGACTTCTTTAGGACCCTAGTTTAGGTTAGTGTTAAAAAAAAAAAAAAAAAGGTTGAATTGACAAAGGATCTTAACATAAGGGGTAAATCTGTTCATAAGTGTTCATAAAGAAAATGTGAATTTGAAACCTGGCTTTTAATTTATACCTAAATAATTTTCAAATTAAAAAAAATAATTTGCATATTACGGTTACACAATATATTCTATGTTCCTCTGCTTTTTGGAAATCTGACCCTGGATCATCTTTCCTTTCCACAGGAGTCTTTGTTGACACAGCAGATGAAATGCTTGCAGTTGTCAGTTACCCATCCTTGCTGCAATGTCCAGTGATTACTTAAAACCAGCTACAAGTAAATGTAGCAAACATTCTTGTGAGGGCTAAGACCTTGAGCTCTTTTTTCCTATACCCATGTGCTAATACAGCAAATCAGAAATATTTCTGTAAATAGTGTAAATTAATACAAAGAAGTAAAACTGAAGAAAAATGAGAACGGTAATATAAAACCTAGGATAGAATGTGATCTGTTTGTTTTATCAAAACTATTACAGCATGAATTTTGACACTGATTTATAAGAACCAAACCATGTGTTGGCAGTCTACAGTGCAAGAATTATTAATAAAAACAGTGTACAGAGAAATCTGAAAAAAAAATAAATTAAAAAATGAAAAGACAAGTGTAGGTGGCTAACAAATGGGTGAAATGTTTAAATTAATAGAACAATTTAATTGTTAAGTGTCATTTGCTCATTTCTTCTTTTCTCTTGATGCATATAAAGCAGAGACCACTTTCCAGCCTGTTGTGTTTACTTGTGTTCTATCCTTAAATAAATAAACCCCATGGGTTCTCAGTTCAGTAGATATTCTGCAAGAATATTTTGGGCATCCCAGTGTTTTCTGCTGGCAGTACTGATTATTTCTTGAAATTGGAGCAAGTATAGCAGGGATGCCTACCTCCTGCAGTCCTTTATGTAAAGCAAGTACTGGAAAAATAATCCTTTCAAGGAAACTGCATATAAATTGACATTTCATATTTTCATGTTTGAACCCCAGTATTTCTTGGGTTGTTTTGCCTTTTTCACATTCTTGTTAGCTTAGTACATCAAGGGCACAGAGACTGGCATGGCAACTGAGGAAGTTATTAATGCCAAGAAAACTATCAACCCATTTCTCAATGAAGTTTGTTCCCTATGTTCATTTAAGACTTAGAGGTAATTGAAGGTAACCTTTGAGCTTTTTAATCACATAATACCTAGCATTTTCAGAACAATTTAGAAAGACTTAGACATTAGAAAGACCCCTTATTAAATATTTTAATTCTAGACAGGACCTTTATTAGATTTTTTTCCTTCTCTTTTCTAACTGAAGTAAAAGGGGTATAATGCAGAATTTTTGAAACAGATCACAGAGAAAATGATACTACTATAAACTTACTAGAAGCAACTGTATTGTTTTAATCCCTTTATTGCCTATCTACCTGTTTTTTCAACCCCAGTCTCTCATTCTCCCTTGTTGTTCTTGAATAAGATATCCAAATAGTAGCCTCTTATTCACAGTTACTTCCTGGTAACTGGTGTAATTTCTGTGGGAGAATATCATAGAATAAATCAATTTTCTACTTTCCTTCTTGTACTTCAGTACCTCAGAGAATTACCCAATTGCTCGTCCTGTTGAGTGGAAATCCTGTTTGTGTTGCAGTCAAAATTATTTTTGGTAAAAACAGCAGTCTTCAAACTTAGCACAGTGGGATCAGCTGCACCTCATTTTCAGAAAAGTTTAGATATAATAATAATATAAGAAAGTTGCTCATATATTTAACAACTGAAAGAAAAGCTCTGGCTGACTTGAAACTGAATTCTGGAAATTAAATGGTTCTACTCTGTGAATAAACTATAGGACTGGATATCTGTTGTTGATGATGACTGCATGGCGTGAGGATATGTTTTCAACTTGTTTCCTCTCAGTCTCCACCGGTTTTGTACACATGTAGGTCTACCAAAATGAAACCAGTGTATCTTCTGACTGATCTTTTACTGGGACTAATCAGCACAGATTTATGAAGGGAAATCATGCCTAACCAACCTGATAGTCTTCAGAGATGAGATGACTGGTGTGGTGAATGAAGGGACAGCAGTGGATGAAGTTTATCCTGACTTTAGTGAGCCTTTTGACACTGACTCCAATAACAGCCTCGTTGATAAACTGATGAAGTATGGGTTGGAAAAATGGACAGTGTGATGGACTGAAAACTGATTGAACTGCCAGGTTCACAGGGTTGTGATCATTTGCACAAAGTGCAGCTGGAGACCAGTACTCCAGAGGTCGATACTCGGGTCAGTACTGTTTGATATCTGTGTAAATGACCCCAGGTGTATAAAGTCTCATTATAGTCAATGCAAAACTTGTTCATAGTGCTCATGGACCTACAATACCCTACAATCACTGTACCTGCTGGCTGATAACCTGTGTCCACTCCCTAGGTTTTACTGAATGTTTACCTAGATGTCCATTACCTATGATGGGAGCTTAGACAGCAAGCCCATCTAGATGTAGGGGGTTACCTGGACATATCTTAATCTTGAGCTGAATCCCATCCATGGAGGACATACCTCAGAAGCTATAACTTTATATTAACAAAAAATTAAAATAAAATCAGGATTCAATTGTTGTGATCTCTGCTCCCTGAGATGGAATTATTCAAAAGTAATTTGCTTTGTATTTGACAATCTATTCACGACAGAATTGTACATTGATGTTTGTAGGCCACGTTAATGTTTATGGCTGTGAATAGCAGCTGTGTTTCTTTCAATTCTTGACATAAAGAATTGGGGTTCCTTCAGGGCTGCTTTACAGCTGTGGATTTATCTGAACTCTGTGAGGCCTCATTTTGGTGGTGGCACTTCATGCCTTGCTTGCTTGCCCTACTCTTCATTCCTCTGTGCAGTCCTTTCCTCTTTACTGTCAGTGAATTCTGGTCTCTCCCTAACTTAATTATTATTATTTTTTTCCCCTAGTCTGGAAAATTACTTGTTCATACCTTCTTCTTCACCATGGGTTTATTATGTCTTCTTCTGTATAGGTGTTAGAGCATAAATACCTTTAACACATCTAGTCCCACATCATGTTGTATTTTTACTCTGTTCTGTCTCAGGATGCACCCCTATGGTACTCACTGTTACTCCAAATTTTACCTGTGTCAGAATCATCCACATTCCTTGAGCACTATTCTGGATTTCCTTTTATTCATCTCCGGTCTGTTTCATTTGACATTTTTGTCCAGGAAGATTACCATGTGTTATCCCTGGTATTTTTTCTCAATGCCTGTTGTATGAGAAGTTATTTAGCACAGGCTCCTGCAAAAAAAAAAAAAAAAAGTGCAAAACTGTCAGTTTAAAACCTTCTGTTGTTCATTTGGACTTGCATACCGTGGGTGGCACTTGGGGGTTGGTTTGTTGCTGCCTAAAAAAAGATGTGCCTTTTACAAATGAGAACACTGCTACATGACAAGACATTGAAAGATTCAAATGAAGATTGAGTACTTGTATTTTTATCATGAAACGTCTACATGATATCAGCAGCAGTCAAGCTGTCTTGCTGGGCTGACCTTATTCAGTCTACCTCAGAGTGAAACTGCAATTCCTTGCCCCTCCCGAGCTTCTGTGTTGGTAAAAGTAATGTGTGTTAAGAAATTTGCAGTGAAAAAATCCTTACACTTATTTTTTAAGTAGTGAAGACTAATCCTTGGTGTTCAGCTGGGAGACACCGGAATGATGACATGGATATCATCTGACTTTCTGAACCTGGAGCCTCTGACAGTCAAAAATGAGGGAATACCCACAGCCTGGTTTGGTCAACATCCTGGAAGGGGCAATGCATCCCTGGTGCAAAGCCTGCTTTTCCTCTCCCTCCCTTTTCCCCAGACATACCGGTTTACTAGTGAGAGTATTCAGTCAGTGCTACTAAAGGGTGCGTGGGAATTCTTTCAAGAGGGTTGTGCCTCAAACTGGTTTTTTCTCCCCTGTACCTTGGGAAGGTCAGAAAACCTCTGGAGATTACTAGTGGTCTTTTGTTTCTAACTCGGCTTTGCAGCTCTACCTTACAAAGTCATTGTAGACACTGAAACATGGTGAAGTTTTCTAACTTTTTTCTAACAAAGTTTAGAGGAACTGTGGCAGGTGGAGGGACCCCCAGAAGATAATCACTGCTGCTGAAGTACCCCGACCTGGCACTCCCAGCACCATCCCTGGGGAGCAATCAGCCCTGAGGCTCGTGGGAAACCCGCCGAGACAAGTCAGCCCAAGAAACTGCCTCCGCTGAATGCCTTGCAGACTAAAAGGGGTTGCTGCCTACAGAGTACGGGAACAGAATTTTGGGATTGTGTAAAACTCATTATCAAGGTGTTTTAAAGGGACTTTTTGGCTGTGTGACACTCATCATGGAATGTTTAGTGAATGGAAAAAAGCCAGGGAAAGGGAGGGGCTCGGCTATATTGGAGAGGAACAAGTGCTGGAAAACAAAGGAGAAGGGGTGAAAGTGGCCAGCTGAGTATAAACAGGGGCTAGCCAGTACGCTTGTCTGGCTGGACCCCGTGCTTGATCAGCGCAAGCTATCCTGTCTTCTTACTAAATCCCAGCTCTCTCTTTCTTGGGTATATGTGGATGCTATGGGAATTCCACCTGGACTGGTTGGTGATAAACTAAGAGATCTGATTACCAGCAACTGGAGTGGAACCACAAGCCTCAGAGGCTCGAGGGCCTGAGGCTGCGGCAAGTCAGGAAGACCTACGTCTTGGAGACAGCTACTGGGTAGTCAGAGTGTCTAAGACCAGCTTCTGGCGAAACCCCTCATGTGTGTATATTCCACCAGCCAATTTTGATCCTCATCAGCCAGAGAGGAGGGCCAGGGCTGGGCTGTTCTCACTGTTTGTGTTTGCCTGTGTGTTCTTTTTGTTTAGGTGGATGCCACAAAGACCATGTTGTCTGTCCGTGTTGGTCCGTGCAGCCGGCCATGAGTTTAAAGCGTGTTTGTGCACACAAGTGCACATGTACGTATTGGGCTTAGCCTTGACGCTGCCTGGAGCTGGGGGCAGAGCACTGCCACAGCCCCACTTCGACATGGCTGGGTTGGGAGTACTGGTCCTGCTGGCCTCTGGCTTGGGCAATCTCTAATCACGGACACTAACAAATTAGTGTGTGTCAACCAAGTATGATCTGCTTGTAATCCACAGCCCCGAGAGAGTAAAAAAGACTCACAATTCCCACTGAATGTAGTTTAAGCAAATGCATTTCACTCACATTTCAGTTTTTTAGTCTATAATTTATTTTTTTTAAGATGGTCTCTACAGTTACTCGACATAAAGTATGATTTACTCTTGTTGGGCACAATTCTGGTCATAAGGCTAAACAGGAGTAATCCCATGATCCACAACAAAGAAGAAAGGAAGTAGATACACAGAAAACATGAATTATTTTTTTTTTTAAAGATGCAAGTCGCTTCTCACAAGCCCATAGTAGATATAAATCTGTTAAATGTCTAGAAGTTTATTGTTGTCTTTTGTAAAATGTAAATAAAGTTTGGAGCATTCCTTCTTAGCTTTTTCTTTTTCTTTCTGTGTTGAGCTCATAGGGTCTGGAGGTCATGTTACCAGTGTGTTTTTAAGCTGCACACAATTACCCTCAACCCTGTAAAGCATTGCACAGCAGGAGAGTATTTATGACCTGTCAAAATGAAAGCCACTGTCTTATGCAGCCCAACAGGAGTCCAAGTATAATGCAGCGGTTATGAAGATTATGAAGGTACAATGTAGGGATAACATACTTAAACATCACATTACTACACCTTTGAACATAACTTTTTCCAATCCATATTTTCCACTCAGAAGTAAAGCTGCATGTGTCCCCGGCAAGTTGCTGAAGTAGAAATTCTATTTATCTACTACCTATTATTTTCTTAGCAAAATTATCATCCTACATCCCATTATTTGGAGGGATTATTAACCTTAACTACTGAGATCCAAGGGCACTTTACAAGGTATTGCTCACTTAGTCCTCATGGTGTCCAACAATTTGTTTTAATTTTATTTTTTTAAAGAACAACCTATCACATAGTTTTACATTAACTTCAAAGTAAGCCTTCATGCAACAAAAGTTGTTCAGATTATATATATAATGAAATGGATATATATTCACACCATGTGAAAATAGGAAAGCCATTAAAATGATGCAGCATATCAGAAAAAGATATTTTGCTCAATAGCGTAGCCCTTTCACAATATGGCAAACAAATGTTGGTATGATAAATGCAGAATTTTAGTGTCATTCTAAAAACACTTTTCCACCAACAATATTACTTTCATTCCCCCAATAAGAAATGTGAAGGAGATTAAAAAAAAAAATATAAAAATAAAGTAGAATATAGTAAAGTGTGTTCTCAGTTTCTTTTCCCTCATTCTGATACTATCTTGCTGATGTCTTTCTGTTTATAATCTTGCAGATTTTCAGAAGTGATTTCTTGCTTCTACTTTTTGGGTGCTTCATATGAAACACCTTTCATGAAGCTCTTATTTCCCCCTTCCCCAAATTTAATGAAGATTCATCCTTTAAAAATTTGTCATTTTAAAATTGTAAACCTCAAATTATGACATACTTTTAAAGTGTCAGAATGTGTAATTTTTTCACATTAGTGATATTATAGAAACTTGTTTTTATGAGTATTTCTTTATGCATTTGTCTGAAATCCATCATGCCCATGATTAGTGTCATGACTTTAACATCAGAATGCATTGCATACTGATAATTTATCCAAGCTGTCAATGGTTTACAGCCAATCAAGTAAATATCCTACAATGCTGAACACTCTCTTTAATTTACGAGGAGATAGAATATCTGTTAATGATTTTGTCTCAGCAGACTAACAACTTTGGATCAATGTCAGCTGTCACTTGATTAATTACATACATAAGGCAGCTGATCACAGAAATTTTCCACCTTTTCTCTTCAGTATTTGTATTTGTTCTTCACAATTAGTCATAATCACTCAACAGCTGCATATGATGAAGTCAGCCAAACAAGCAGGGTGTTAAATACCGGGTAGAATAAATCAAATTTTTTTTTAGTGTTGCATATAAAAGAAAGATAGCAATGACATTGCTATTTTTGAAATTAAGTTTTTTTATCACTTTGTTAACTTGGTAGAGGTACTATTTCTCCTTTAAAATGCAATTACATTATTTTTGTTAATACTTAATGATGTTGATCCTTTCCTCTTATCACTACCTGGTTAAAAGCCTTTTCTCATCTTTTTCTTAATTATGTCTGACTTAATTTAGCAATGTAGGATTCAGCAATGCCTTTTTCTTTTTCCCCCAATATAGGTATTACGCTTAAAAACTGTGTTACATGCTTACTGACAAACCCCAGCATTTGCTCTGTTATTGCAAAATTGATTAGCATTTTGCAGGTCACTTTGGTCCGCCATAAGTAGCATTATTCTGTGATTCTTTAAGGGCACTGTGTGTTTACTGCTGATCAGAGAAGTTGTCAAGAGTAAGAAGAAAAACTGTGGATGAAGATAGCACAAACTTGGCAGCTGGTGTGGTGCAGCACTGCAGGGTTTGGGCACTCGTCCTCTGTCTGTAGAGTTCACCTCTCCTGGGATAGCACGGTTCCTCAGCCCATGTTCTCAGCATCTGCTCAGAAATACCTAATGCTCCTAGCTGTTCCTTCTAAAATTTTTTATTGGTTTTTTTTTTTTTTTTTTTTTTTTTTTGGTAAAGCTGTGGTTTCTTGAATGCCTGACCAAGTTGTGCCTCACCAGAAAAGCAGGCTGCTACATTGAAAACCTAGATGAATTTGAGGTAAAAGTAGGAAAAGGAGTGAATTGTGAGACGGTATTTTTCTCTGTTTTTCTCTCAAACGTTTTCCTGGTTGACAACACCTGCTTTCAAATATTTGAATCAGCTAGCTGGTTTCTATGGCTCTGGAAATCTATTATATATAACAAGCTATCATTTATCTATCAAAACACTCATTTAACCAGTCCAGCTCTTGGTGGCCACACATGACCTGCTGGGTGGCAGCTCTCTTTTGGAGGAGACCAGGTATAACTGCTGGTAGTTCAGTCCCTTCTGGCTTTCACTTAAGAAGTGAAATGTGTTACTCCCTAAATAGGATGGATAGCATCCTAGACACGCATCCTCTATATGCATCCATATGCATCCTTGAAGTTATCCAGCTGGTAATTGTAGGAGAAACTCTTAGTGGTTGATCCAAGACAATCGTAAGCCCTATCCAGGTGCTTTCTTTTCATTCCTAGATGTCGCTGAACTATCTATCTGCTGCTGAAAGTCTCCTACAGACCTGTTGTACTGTCCTGCCTTTCTCTGTGATTATGGCAACCCTCACTACATTCGGCCAGGATGCCAGCAGAGGACGGGATGTCTCAATATGAAGATGTAGATGGCTGCAGGTAATCTGACCTTAACAAACAGATACAAAACCTGTCTATATAACCTGTCTTATTATCAGAATGCTTTGCAAAAATAGGGCAGCTGCCACGCACATATGTATAAAATACATACAACTCAGTCATGCATTTTCTCTTATATACTATGAAGAACGAGAAAGCATGAGATTTCTGTTGTGGTTATTGTTGCTAGATACAAGGCAGCATTATAATACCGTGGTGTGGAAATAATCAAAATAGTTCAGACTGAAATATTGCAAGTTTGTTTTTTGCTTGTTAGCTTGTTTGATTGTTTATTTGTTTTCTTCACTGTGGACACCAGGGTAAGGAGTTGAAGTTTGCACTAGGGTAACAGAGCTGGCTGAGTGGAAAAACCTTTTTCTGGGGGTTGTTGAACATGAGGAATTCTGGACTAGAGCATCAGAAGTTGTTAATGTTTCAACAAAAAAGCAGACTACATCTTCAACTATTTATAACAAAGAAGAAACACATCTGAGAAAACAGGATGGAAAGACATTTTTCTTCAAATTGGGGTGATAGAGAGCTGTTCAGCTTCCCCATTTATTCTTTCTCACAGTGCAAGACAAAACTCAGCCTAATGGTGCTGAAAGTAAAATTAAAAGGCAGATAAAGGATTAAAAGCTAATAATTTTACACTTAATGTTCAATCAAGCGACAAAAATCACTGTTAAGGGCTTATGGAAGGTCAAGGCCTCAGGAGTCAAAAGAGATCAGGTATTTTTATAAATAAGGTTATTTATGGTAGTTGCTCTAGTTATGATAAAAAATACATGAAGCAGGTGAACTTCATGGTTTCTGTCAAGAGTTGAGGTACCCACTGCACAGGTTTCAGGACCACAGAGTTTTAAAACCTTTGCCATTGTGGGAGTTTTGTGCTCATACTGACTGCCTGGCTGAGCCAGGAGCACCGTTGCTCTGACGCGGTATGTCACGATTTGCACAAGTTTTGCACTGCCATAATGCAGTGAGGATGAGCAGTGGTTGTGGTACGGGAGGGAGGTACAGGTTGTGGTGTATTTTCAGGCAGTTAAACAGAGTGGCACACATACAACAGCTCTCTGAATAGCAGGCAGCTAACGCCCGCTTTTGTGATTTCAACCAGAAATTAATCATCTGCCGTTTGGACTAAAACAGCTTAGTGTTTATAGTCGATTTTTTTTTTTTACCTTTCTGGAACTGCTACAATTGCTTTAAGGGATTTTAATAACTGAGCTTACAAACTACATTAAAATGAGTAGTCACGCATTTCAGTTATAATTGGTGACCCTACTGTTTTTTGTTGCTGGCATATACCTCCATATTATTTTATCACCGTTTATTATGGCTTTACTTCCAATTTTTTTTTCCTTGAATTTAGATTTTTTCCTTTGAATGACTTCCTTTCTTTTCAAACTTTCCCTTTTATATTTTTAAAGCAAATAGTATTGAAATCCTTTGAACCCCTTGCATACTCATATAAGCCTCTTATAGCACCATGGAAAAGGTATGTATTTCTGCAATATATTTGCTTTTGAAAATTACAGTGTTGCTACAAACACTATGATAAACGTTTTGAAAGCTTTTTCTAACTCTGTTATTCCTTCTTCCTGGCTGGATCGTTTTATGAACAGACAACACTAGTATGAAAACTAAAGCTCTCAAATCAAATTTTTGTAGCACAGATTTGTACATGCTCTTTAAAATTTTATTTCCTGCAATGTAAACTGAAGCTTTAAATATTAATGTGATTTTAATATTGCACAGAAAAACACAGAAGGTTGAGACTTTCTTATATCTTAATATAATTCCTACAAAGTAAGAAACAGTTATGTATTATCAAGACTTGATTTAGCTAGTGGCACGTCAATGAAAAATAACAAATCTGAACACAGTGCCATGAAGAATGTTGAGTTACTCTTTTATTATTCACTCCAATCTCATAACTTCAGTGGCATACAAGGCATGAAATGCATTGTCAGAAATATATAGTTCAGGATGCAGTACCATTAAATATTTTATCCAATTGGCAATGGTGCTGTAAAAAGACTGAATGTTAAGAAACTGAGCCCTGTTCTCAAAAAAACAAACTCAGAAAACACCTCCCCCCCCCCCCCCCCAAGACGTCACACTGTGCTTTCCAGCTCTGTTTCTACAGATAGAAGTTTTCTGTCAGCAATTTCTTTTTAAGTAAAGTGAAGCAAGTCTCTCTCTCTCTCTCTGTTTTTTTTGGTGAGTATACTGGAGAAAGTCTCTATTTCTGTAGAGAGGCTGCTGAAGTCCCTAAAACACGGAAGGGAACTCTTCACTCTGACTACTGGCATGTGGATTTAACCTCTAGTTAGCAATTGTTTTCTTGTACAGTAAAGTTAGAATATTTTCTTAGATTGATAGACAGTAAGGAAATTCTGAGTTACAAAATGTGATATTTAGATGATGCAAGGGAGAGATGATGTACCATAATTAGTAGTTCAGGATTTCCTTATTTCCTCAGCTCTTACTAAATCAAAATTACTCTATTCTACTCCAGTTTCTTACTATCTATCTTCTCTGTCTCTTTATTTTGTTTTGCTTATGGCAGTTGGGACATGTAATGAAGTTCTTGGCCTTCTTTAACTAACAGCCCAGTATTTTCTCTGGATGGTCTCTCCTACCCTATTCTATACCACTGACACTTGTGTGCATTATGGTCACCAGCACATTTTAGAAGATTGTCCAAAAGCCTTTTAAAGTCTACATTGCATCCAGTACAGACAGAGGATGAGAGAATACTTCCTGTTCACACGAACAAATAACTAGATTCCTATAAATCTGTAGTCAAGATTTTTGTAGGTTGTGTGTAAAAGGGATTTTTAAGAAGGGACTTAAAGGATAGTACTGAGATGACTTTACATAAGTTTAAGGAGAACTTTTCCTAAGTGTGAAGGATAGTGTGGGGAAAAAGGATTTTGCCTGGAAATCTGGTGAGTCAGTCCTGTAGGAAACTACGTAGAATGTCCAACCTTGACTCCTCTACCCAGCCAAGCTTACGTTACTATGAGTGTGAATTTATGCAACTTTGTATAACTTTATAATGTGAACACATATAATCTTTCAACTTGTGTGTGGAAAAGAGTCCCTAACTTGCTTAACCACTCATATAACTTAGTGTAGCCAGTTAGTGACTATGGGCAGGGGAAACGGAAACTATGTTCAGTTAGATAGCTAGTCACCTATAAAGTGTATGCATGTGACATATAGAGGACAGATAAAAGTTGCCAGCGTGCACAGTCTGGGGTGTCTTACCTGACCAGCTGAGGATCCAAACTCATTGCTGCAGTTGTGCATTTAATAAAACTGCAACATCGCGGAACATGGAGTGAGAGGTGTCCTCATTACTAGTTAGATACTATCTCTTTATAGCTTTGAAAATAAAGGCTAGCATCCCAAACCCATGATTTCTTTCACTGTTCTCATTTACTGAGCTTTTGCTTCTCAACAGCTAGCTGTGATGTAACTTTCAATGAGTTTGAATTAGCGCACATTATAGATGATGAGTAAGTGGATTATAGTTTTTTGGGGGTAGGATGTAGCTGACCAAATTTTCATAAAACTAAGGGTGACTTTGTCAACAGCTTGTCTTGGTGGCACATATACATTGTGTTGGGCAGTGATTCTCTAGGTGGTATATTGTTCTATCTGCATTACTCTGTTAATAAACCATGTGTTGCTCTTTCTGGGCTCAGGAGCTCTTAATTAGTACTAAGGGAAAGACCTTTTTGAGGGCCTGGGGGAGGACTTTAATTCAAAATTATTGTAAAGCTTTTTGCTTGTAAAACATTTTTGCCAGGTCAGAAGTGTGCAAGGGAGATTATAGGAAGCTGGCATTTTTATTGTTTTTAGAGGGATGAAAACCAGTTTTAAACAAATATCACTCCAGCCTCTGTGCCTATGCAGACATATTAGGTACATGAGGCAAGGATTTCATTTCACTACATCAGAAGCAATAAATTCCTACCTTGTCATTGCAATTTTCCACACATTTTCAGGTTTCTCTGTTTTCAATATCCAAGTAAACTCATCTCTTCAACCTACTGCCACTGGCTGCAAAAGATAGCAACAAACCCCAGCTGAGATTCACACCTAATGGAAACATAAAAGGTAAGAGTTAATAGCCACAGCCATTCAAATGGGTCCTTTACCCATGGGCTTTGCATGTTTTGGAACAAGCTGAGACAATGACATGGTATTGCTTTTACCTCCTTTGTCGTCAATCTTGTTTGTAGTCACTGGGGAATTTTCCAGCAAAAAATATTCTGGAGGAAAGTACAGCTTCAGGAGCACTTTTGAACACCTCCAAGACCTACTAAGCTTTTCCTGGCCAGTGAGCTGTGAAAAGATTCCTACTTTTTCTGATCAGGGTTTAGACAAGGGGCTAAGTTATTTACTGTAGCAGCGCACACAGAACACTCAAGTACTAGTGTATTTGGTACGATTAGAAGTGTGATAATGAGTGTACTTGTTTATAAGCACATGTTAATGATTTAAATTAATTCAGTTTATGTTTGTGCCTATTCCGTATTTGGCTTCTGCAGCATCTCTTGAAATTTTGTTTGGCCACCCTGGAGATGTATAAAAATAAATGTTAAGGTTTCCTATATACAGATATTCAAATGGGCTTTCTTAAAGTAACTTTTTGCGAGTATGTCTATGCTCACATGACTGCACATAGTGTTGCTTTTAACTAATTAGCTGATTTGCTTACCAGAGGTTGCCAAAACTCTTCCAAGGATGGGCTGGCTGTGTACCAGCAAGCAGCCTGTGCTGTGCTGCTGTAGCTCGTCTGTTCCTCGTTCCGGAGGTGGAGCAGGCCTCCCTTTCAGCAGTAACTTCGGTGATATGCGCCCTTAGAAATGCGGAGTTACATTCAACCACTCGGGCAACGCAGAGAGGGGGTATCACGTCACATGGACAACTGTTAAATTGGGTTCTGATAACAAGCGTTGCTTGGAGAGAAAACCAGAGAGCAGAAGAAGGGCTGCTTAAGCAGCTCAGGTGCGGCTCTACCCGAGGCTGTAGTAACGTAAAGGTGACAAGGACCTGTTGGCTTGGGTATGGTAAGCTACTGGAAAGCATCTGCTGACAGAATTAGGTTGTCCTAAGACTAAACTGCTTGTCTGGCAGAAAAACGGTGCAACCTTGTTTTCATGCTTGAACTGCTCCGGAGAAGACGGGGTTTTCTGAAGTACATGCCGGCGTATGCTAGATTTTTACCCAGGAAATGATTTTGGCATTACAGGAACAGGAAGTATGTGGACAAGTCATTCAGAGAACAGTCACGGTTAATGCAGAACAGTTCCGAATTAGTAGAACTACTAGATTTAAAAAAAAAAAAAAGTTACAGTCTGTTTGCAGGAATAAGGCTCTGTTAGTTTTAGTCAGAGCAGGGTTAGGCTGATGCTGAGAACTTTTTTGGAAAACACTGTGTGGAAGTTTTATTCCATCTTATATATGCAAGTATTTAGCAGAGCATATACCCACTGGTAGTATGAACATCTGGTAACAGCCACGAAAACACTGTTGTTCACAATGCAGTTTGCCTTCTATTTAAAGTGTTTTATCAGGGGAAACTACCCTCTAAGCCAAAAAAAAGAGCTAATTGAATACTTCTTCAACATGTTTTGCTGATGTCCATGAAGTAAAAAAAAGAAATCCAACCAAAACCCAGATAACAGTTATTTTTACAGTATATTTTTATTACTAATACAATTACAGCACTGATTAAACATAATGCCATGCTCAGGGGACTTGGGCATACGGGTGTTAGCAGAGAGAAAGTAGTTACCCTTTTACCCTTACACTGTTCAACTCAATAAAATGAAATTAGACTTGTAGGAGGATAACAGGATTATTGTAGAGTCATCATTTCCTGCAGCATTTATCCTTTAAATTTGACCTTTGCAGGAGTTCATTATGCCAAAATTGATAGATCATGCTCACAGGAAAAAGTTGTCTGGAATACCTGAGAGCTATTGAGCTAACTAAATAAACAACTCAAGACAGTGCATGTATATATTTAAAATAGGTTTGTGTGTGTGTGCATATATATATATACACACATATGCATATAAAAGCTGCGAGACCTGTCACAGTAACTTTCTTTTAATTACCATTTGTGAATATAAATACAGAACTAGCTGTGATGCATAGTAGCACAGCGCTTAAAAAGATAGAAGGAAATGACAGAAATATGCTACCCCAATGTGAAGACATGTCACCAAATCTTCATAGCAGCAGGAAAAAAAAAAAAAAATAAATTTCCCTTTTTTTTTTTCCTCTATTCCTGGTCTAGATAACTGATGGGGTGAAAAGCATCAGGAACTAAGGAAGATTGATGTGATGATACCTTCAGGGGGATGGAAATACTGTAGAAAAACAATGCTTTCAGTTCAATCAGTCCCACCAAGAGAGCTGCTTCCAGGCCTTCAATGAGTGCCAAGCCTGATCCCAACTTCAGAATTTGCTTCTGAAGAATTACACAATATCCATGATGCAAGTGCCTTCCAGCAATTGCAATATACCCATCTTTAGAATCCAGTGGTCTGCATTAGTCACTGCATCAAAGTTGGGTTTAAAGCCCAAATCAACTCTGCCATGCTCATCCCAAGACATCCCAGCTCTCTGCAAGAATAATGACTGTCATACAGAAATGTCTATTATCCAGATTCCAGCTTCTGTAAACAAGCATATCACTGTCCAATTTATTGTAACCCAGCTACCCACTGTTCACGTTAATGATTAAATATTTTAATCGCCTGGTTCTTCTGTGAGATCTAACAGTCTATCTGGGATACGAACTTTTAGAGAGTTCAGTGACCTCTTCATCTGACTCGTTCTCTCTTGAGAACCTTAATAACTTTTTTTTTTAATCTAGTTTCTTGTTTTTCCCAGTCTTTCAGTTCTGAGGCTGAAATGACAATGTCAAGCTGTAGCATGATCCATCAGTTTCTATTAAAGGATTAGGAGAAGGTTGTAAGCCAAACAAAAAACTTCAAACCTTAAAAAAGTTTACAAGTTCAGTGATCAAAATGCTTATTACTGTCTCCCTGCTATTGTCCCCTTCAAGTTAAGGACAAACTCCATGTTGCTTCTGTAAAATGACAGTGCTGGAAATACCCTTAATGCACTGAAGTGTTGGTGGATGCCTCGAGGTATAGGCAGCAAATAATCATTGACCTGTCTGAAAGTTTTGGAAATAGTGTTGGCTTTGTTCCCTAATGTCACAAGCAAAAAGAACACGACCAGTAAACTGAAGCGGCAGAGCGCTGATTAGAGCTTCCTAAACAGAGAGAAGAGAGACGGGACACACTGAATGCTCACCTGCCTATTGCTAACAGGGGTATGCAGCAGATAACCATATGACTGATTCAGTTTCAACTTTTTTATTGTAGTATTTGCTGGTGACCTATAAAATTGAGTAATGCTCGTTCATTGTGAAAACTATTATCCTTTCACTTTTTTGCAGATGAGTAACTTTTATAAACCCACAATATCCCAATTCTTTATGTAATAAGTACAATGTAGCTTATAACTCTTTTTTTAAAGACATGTTTTGAAAGATGTAGTGGATGTCTGACTTTGATTTTTAGAATGTAATACTAATCTGTTCTAATGCTTTATATTTTCTTAACAGAACATACAGGTTATACTACAAATGAAGGATCCCATGTTAATTTGTGGGCACCAGGTATTTCAGATTATTTGCCTGGATCAGGATACCTCTCATGAAAATGAGCTTGAGAAACCAAGGTCTCTGACAGTTTCATTCTTGTGTTAAAATTAAATGTCTTGCAAATTTCACGTATTAAAATTAGCTGGGGTAAGACTGGTCCTGATAAACATCTTTGCAGACTTGGTTATAAAATGTAGATTAAATCTCTTGCAGCAAACTTTGAAGCTCTTTGTGCTGGCACTTCTACTAAGATTTTTTTAATTTCAGATTTCTTTTTTTTTTCTTGTTCTATAATAAAATATATAATTAAAATTTATTTTGATTAAAATTAAAGATGATTGTAAAACTAAGATGGAAGAAGATTACAGAATGACTGAGGGTGAAGAATGTTAATCATTATTGGAGATAATGGGGCTGTTACCTTGGGGCTATATCGTACTTCAGTATTTAGTACCTCCTCAGATGAAATCAAGTATTTCTGATGGGGATGTGTCCTGGGTTCAGCTGGGATAGAGTTAATTTTTACAGGAACCTGGGAGGTGGGGGCATAGCCGGGGCAGCTGACCTGAACTAGCCAAGGAGCTATTCCATACCATGTGACATCCTGCCCAGTATATAAATGGGGAGCGGGCCGGGGGGTGGTCTCTGTTTTTTTTTTCGGTGGGGGAAGTGGCGGAGCGTCGGGTCCCGGGTGGTGAGCAGTTGCACTGTGCATCACTCTTTTTTGTATACCTTTTTTCATTAGTGCCGTTGTTGTTGTTGTAATCTCTTTTGTGTTTGTCCCAGTAAACTGCCTTTATCTCAACCCTCGAGGTTCCAGTTTCTTTTCCTTTTCTCTCCTCCGTCTCCTCCCCATCCCACCGGAGGGGGGCGGAGGAGCGAGCGAGCGGCTGCGTGGTCCTTTGTTACCAGCCGGGCTGAAACCACGACAGTCCTTTTTGGCGCCCAACGTGGGGCAGAAGGGTTGAGATAACGACAGATCTGGCCAGAGCGTGTTGAAACAAATTTGCCAAACGCATTTCTTAGATATATAGATGTTAGTCACAATGTTGTTTCATTTGTTTACATGGTGGCGTTTTGTAAGCTCTTATATGCTCTATGTATTGCCTGTAGTTGCGTATCTCATCTCTGGGAGAGTGATTGGGATTATCATTTTGCTGTACTGGGCAATGTCGACTTATGAAATGATTACATCACTGGTCATGAGGTTAAGCTGGTATCTGTATGAGGCAGTGATATCATTTCCATACTTTGGGCGCCTTCTGTCGGATTTTATTGGTAATTACACCCAATCCATGGGGAAATTAGGGGGGGATACCTCCCCCCGTCCGTTCACCTCCCTCTTCTCCTTCCGACTAATTACAACAGCTTTTGAGAATTTTGAATATCCTTGGGATGCGCAAGCCAATGTGCTGTTAGTGCTATGCCTCCTGAATATGTTTCAGGTCTTGTTTAGGGCTACAAAAACGCTCTTTAAGAGTACCACTCAGAGATCTTCCCCAAAGCTGGAGACTCATGGGTGGCACGGCATGTGGGAGCATATGGGCAAGTATCTAGAGAACTTCTCACCGCCAGTGACTTGGAAGTTCACTCCCGAACAACTACAGAACCCTTATGAAGTGACAGAATATTTGAAAGAAAAATGCTGTGGCTATTCCAAAGACATACAACTCGCTGCACTGTGCTGGGCTCTGGCCAATATCTACCAAACACTGCTTGATATTATGCAGCACCCTCGGGGGGAAAAGGGGGAAAAGATGGAAAACAGGACAACATGTACCGTGGCTACCCAAACCCTGACAACAGACACCGTGGCTGCCCCTACCCCGACAACAAGCACCGTGGCTGCCCCTACCACGACAACAGGTACCGTGACTACCCCTACCCCGGTGACAGACACTGCAGCTGAACCAGAGAACCAGCCTGTGCCAGTATCAGTCGCCCCTGTACAGAAAAAGAAACACACAAAGAAATCAGTTCGCTTAGCGAGAGATGAAGATGAACCAGGGTCATCGCGAGAACAGGAGGTAGAGGCAGAACCTGAAATAATTACCCGATCTCTATCCATGAGTGAGTTGCGTGACATGCGAAAAGATTTTAGCCGCCACCCAGGTGAGCACATTGTTACCTGGCTGCTCCGATGCTGGGATAGCGGGGCTAGTAGTGTGGAATTAGAGGGTAAGGAAGCCAAGCAGCTGGGATCTCTGTCTAGGGAAGGGGGCATCGACAAGGCGATTGGGAGAAAAACACAAGTCCTCAGCCTCTGGAGGCGACTTTTGTTAGGTGTAAAGGAAAGATACCCCTTCAGGGATGAAGTTACATGTCACCAAGGCAAGTGGACCACCATGGAGAGAGGTATTCAGTACCTGAGAGAATTAGCCGTGCTGGAGGTGATTTACAATGATCCAGAAAATGCGCAGTCACCCACAGATCCAGATGAAGTCCAATGCACACAACCCATGTGGCGGAAGTTTCTACGAAGTGCACCACCAACCTATGCCAACTCATTGGCAGTAATGTCCTGGAGAGAAGGCTATGGACAAACGGTGGATGAATTGGCTGTCCAACTCCGGCAATACGAAGGGAGTCTCTCTTCCTCCCTACGGGCCTGTGTCTCAGCTGTGGAGGAGTTGTCCCGAGAGTTCCAGCAATTCAAAGTGGATCTGTCCTCCTCCTCACCTGTACAGGCCCGCATCGCAGTTATTGGGAGTAAGCGTTCCTCTGCCCAAGAGAGAGGAGAGAGAAAGTACACTCGACGGGCTAACCTGTGGTTTTACCTGCGTGACCATGGAGAGGACATGAGGAAGTGGGATGGAAAACCCACTTCAGTCTTGGATGCACGGGTACAGGAGTTGCGAGAAAAAGCAACCAGAAAAGAGAATTCTTGGAAAACTGCTGCTCCAGTTTCCCGTGAGCAGTCCCCCAGACGCAGTAGATGGGCTGATCTCATTTCCGATCCCCTTGAAGGGACTTCCGATTTACGTGTGCAGAAAGTGAGTAACGGATGTTCTAACCAGGATTAGAGGGGCCCTGCCTCCAGCCAGGTGGAGGAGAGGGACAACCGAGTCTACTGGACAGTGTGGATTCGATGGCCTGGCACATCAGACCCACAGGAATATAAGGCTCTAGTGGACACTGGTGCACAATGTACCCTAATGCCATCTAGTTATAAAGGGGCAGAACCCATCTGTATCTCTGGTGTGACAGGGGGATCCCAAGAGCTAACCGTATTGGAAGCTGAAATGAGTCTAACCGGGAATGAGTGGCATAAACACCCCATTGCGACTGGCCCAGAGGCCCCGTGCATCCTTGGTATAGATTATCTCAGGAGGGGGTATTTCAAGGACCCAAAAGGGTACCGTTGGGCCTTTGGTATAGCTGCATTGGAGACGGAGGAGATTGAACAGCTGTCTACCCTGCCGGGTCTCTCCCAAGACCCTTCGGTTGTGGGGTTGCTGAAGGTTGAAGAACAACAGGTGCCAATTGCTACCACGACGGTGCACCGGCGACAATATCGCACCAACCGAGACTCCCTGATCCCAATCCATAAGCTGATTTGCCAACTGGAGAGCCAAGGAGTGATCAGCAAGACTCACTCACCCTTTAATAGTCCCATATGGCCCGTGCAGAAATCCAATGGGGAATGGCGACTAACAGTAGATTATCGTGGGCTGAATGAAGTCACGCCACCGCTAAGCGCTGCTGTGCCAGATATGTTAGAGCTTCAATATGAACTGGAATCAAAGGCAGCTAAGTGGTATGCCACAATTGACATTGCTAATGCATTTTTCTCCATTCCCTTGGCAGCGGAGTGCAGGCCTCAGTTTGCTTTCACTTGGAGGGGCGTCCAGTACACCTGGAATCGACTGCCCCAGGGGTGGAAACACAGCCCCACCATTTGTCATGGACTGATCCAGGCTGCACTAGAAAAAGGTGAAGCTCCAGAGCACCTGCAATATATTGATGACATCATCGTATGGGGCAACACGGCAGAAGAAGTTTTTGAGAAAGGGAAGAAAATAATCCAAATCCTTTTGAAGGCTGGTTTTGCCATAAAAGAAAGTAAGGTCAAGGGACCTGCGCAGGAGATCCAGTTCTTAGGAGTAAAATGGCAAGATGGGCGTCGTCAGATCCCTGTGGACGTCATCAACAAAATAGCAGCTATGTCCTCACCGACTAATAAAAAGGAAACACAGGCTTTCTTAGGTGTTGTGGGTTTTTGGAGAATGCATATTCCAAATTACAGTCAAATTGTAAGCCCTCTCTACCAAGTTACTCGGAAGAAGAACGATTTTAAATGGGGGCCTGAGCAACGACAAGCCTTTGAACAGATTAAGCAGGAGATTGTTCACGCAGTAGCTCTTGGGCCAGTCCGGACAGGACAAGATATTAAAAATATGCTCTACACTGCAGCTGGGGAGAATGGCCCTACCTGGAGCCTTTGGCAGAAAGCACCTGGGGAGACCCGTGGCCGACCTCTGGGGTTTTGGAGTCGGGGATATCGAGGATCCGAGGCTCGCTATACTCCAACTGAAAAAGAGATCTTGGCAGCATATGAAGGAGTTCGAGCCGCCTCAGAAGTGGTTGGTACTGAAACACAGCTCTTCTTAGCACCTCGACTGCCAGTGCTGGGCTGGATGTTCAAAGGGAAAGTTTCCTCTACGCATCACGCGACTGACGCCACGTGGAGTAAGTGGATCGCACTGATCACACAGCGAGCTCGCATAGGAAACCCCGGTCGCCCAGGAATGTTAGAAGTGATCACGGACTGGCCAGAAGGCAAAGATTTTGGAATGTCGCCAGAGAAAGAGGTGACACGGGCCGAAGAAGCCCCGCTGTATAATAAACTGCCAGAAAATGAGAGGCAATATGCCCTGTTCACTGATGGGTCCTGTCGCATTGTGGGAAAACATCGAAGGTGGAAGGCTGCTGTATGGAGTCCTACACGACTAGTCGCAGAAACTGCTGAAGGAGAAGGTGAATCGAGTCAGTTTGCAGAGGTGAAAGCCATCCAGCTAGCGTTAGACATTGCTGAAAGAGAAAAGTGGCCAGTGCTCTATCTCTATACTGACTCGTGGATGGTGGCAAATGCCCTATGGGGGTGGCTACAGCAATGGAAGAAGGGCAATTGGCAGCGCAGAGGTAAACCCATCTGGGCTGCCGCACTGTGGCAAGATATCGCTGTTCGGATAGAGAAGCTAGTGGTAAAAGTACGTCACGTAGATGCTCACGTACCCAAGAGTCGAGCCACTGAAGAACATCAAAACAACCACCAGGCAGATCAGGCCGCCAAGATTGAAGTGTCTCAGGTGGACCTGGACTGGCAACGTAGGGGTGAGCTATTTATGGCTCAGTGGGCCCACGATACCTCAGGCCATCAGGGAAGAGATGCAACATATAGATGGGCTCGAGATTGAGGGGTGGACTTGACCATGGACACTATCTCACAGGTCATCCATGAATGTGAAACATGTGCTGCAATTAAGCAAGCCAAGCGGCAAAAACCCCTGTCGCATGGAGGACGATGGCTGAAATATAAACAGTGGGAGGCCTGGCAGATTGACTATATCACACTCCCACGAACACGCCAAGGCAAGTGCCATGTGCTTACAATGGTGGAAGCAACCACTGGGTGGCTGGAAACATACCCTGTGTCCCATGCCACTGCCCAGAACACTATCCTGGGCCTTGAAGAGAAAATTTTATGGCAACACGGCACCCCAGAAAGAATCGAGTCGGACAACGGGACTCACTTCCGAAACAACCTCGTAGACACCTGGGCCAAAGAACATGGCATTGAGTGGGTGTATCACATCCCTTATCACGCACCAGCCTCCGGAAAAATTGAACGGTACAATGGACTGCTGAAAACTACATTGAGAGCGATGGGGGGTGGAACTTTCAAGCATTGGGATACACATTTAACAAAAGCCACCTGGTTAGTTAATACTAGAGGATCCGCCAATCGGGCTGGCCCCGCCCAACCAAGAGATCCACATACTGTAGAAGGGGATAAAGTCCCTGTAGTGCGCATGAGGAGTATGTTAGGAAAGACAGTCTGGGTTAGTCCTCCCTCAAGCAGAAGCAAACCCATTCAAGGGGTTGTTTTTGCTCAAGGACCTGGGTACACCTGGTGGGTGATGCAGAAGGATGGGGAGGTTCGATGTGTACCTCAGGGAGATTTGATTTTGGGAGAGAATAGCCAGTGAATTGGGCTGTATGATATTTAACTGCTAAATAACCTGCCAATGCATGTCATTGTATCTATAGTGTCTATATGCCATATCAAGGGTATTATTGTGAGAATTATCCAAATGACTACAGGATGGACTTTTGAAACTGAGCCAAGTACAACAGCGATAGAACTTGAACTGGCACCCACCAATTTCCTCAAGATCAACATCTTCGACCTGCAGACCAGGGGCATGAGTTGCACCAAATGTACTAGCCACAAGTTCCAGAGGCAGCGTACAACAACCCAACATCTCACACCATCTCTCTCTTATTCTGAAGAACTGTTACAACAGATAGAGCCCCAAAATTGATGGACACATTAGAGGGATAGCCCATAGGCTAAAGGAACACCGTGTGTGTGTGTGCGAGGTCAGGGGGTGGAGTCCATATACTTATATATAAGACAAGGAAAGTTGTAGTGGTTGATTGGAAAAAAAATAAAAAAAGTAAGATCTGGGCATGATGTAGATGGTATAGAATAAGGGGTGGATAATGTCCTGGGTTCAGCTGGGATAGAGTTAATTTTTACAGGAACCTGGGAGGTGGGGGCATAGCCGGGGCAGCTGACCTGAACTAGCCAAGGAGCTATTCCATACCATGTGACATCCTGCCCAGTATATAAATGGGGAGCGGGCCGGGGGGTGGTCTCTGTTTTTTTTTTCGGTGGGGGAAGTGGCGGAGCGTCGGGTCCCGGGTGGTGAGCAGTTGCACTGTGCATCACTCTTTTTTGTATACCTTTTTTCATTAGTGCCGTTGTTGTTGTTGTAATCTCTTTTGTGTTTGTCCCAGTAAACTGCCTTTATCTCAACCCTCGAGGTTCCAGTTTCTTTTCCTTTTCTCTCCTCCGTCTCCTCCCCATCCCACCGGAGGGGGGCGGAGGAGTGAGCGAGCGGCTGCGTGGTCCTTTGTTACCGGCCGGGCTGAAACCACGACAGGATGCTATTCCGGGGAGAACACAGATTGTGGAAAAGCATCCTTGATGAATTCTTAGAGAATTTTCCTATGCAGTTCAAGCTTTTTCCTGTTTCTTTTGTTACCTGAAAACCTACGTATATTAATTTCAGGTGAGCACAGCATAGTTTAAAAAAATAATAAGAAAATATGACTAAGTGTGTTTTAGTCACACATTTAGTTTCTCATATATGCATCATAATGGGAAAACTATTGTGGCTTGAGGAATTGTTTCTTCATTACACCAGAAAACAATTGCACTGATTCCTCATACGTCATAACATTTTGAAGTACTACCAGCCAAAAGTAATAGTCATAGAGATCTAGCTACTCTCTTGTGTACCTGTTCCTAGGATTTTCATTTCCTTGCAGAGAATAATATTGCACTGCCTAAACTTCTATGAGTTAACCTACAGATCAGTGACAGTACAGATCACTTGAAAACTCAGAGCTATCAAAACCAGCAACACTTACATAAAGTTATCGTATATTTGAAAAGTCTCTCGTTTTCCTACCTTGACAAAAGTTCAGACTGAGTTTTGTCTCCTGTAGCTAGTAGACAAAATCCATTTTCATTTGCATTGTGTTAGCCATAATGGCAAAGACGGTTGATCATATATACTGGGCTATATGAGTAAGAATGCAGCCAGCAGATTGAGGAATTTGTTACTCTGAGTTTATTACTCCAGAATATCAAAAAACCTGCACTGACAATAGAAAATTTTCCTGGATTTAATCAATTTTAGTGCAGTGGAAAGGGTCTAGGGAACATATGTTGTAAGGATAAAAATAGGGCATTATTGTACTTATAATGAAGACAATCCCCAAGTTGCTATTGACTGGGAAGATTTTGGCTCTTTTGGGGAATACTCATCTACTGAAGGAAAATTGCCGAATGAGGAACTCGGGACTTTCGCTTACCATTTAATTTCTTTTCTTCCAGATGACAACAATAGGAAACTTTTTTGCTTTGAAGTTCTTAACGTGCATGTAGCTAAACAGTTGTAGTTCTTTTCATAACTGAAGCTTTAAAAGGCTGATCAGATACAAGGAACTGGATGACATTTGTGACACTGTTGTCAATGTTGTCATCTTTTCCTCTTTCACATATCTGTAAAACTGACAGCAGCTATGGTTTACATATACAATTCATATGTGGCATAGTGAAGTATTAAAATCTACCTTCTTTTTTGACTGGTAGCTGCTAATCTTTCTATGACTTCTGTAATTATTTCGTGTCCTCTTGTTATTATTTTGCCTTATGGAATACAACAATCCTGCTTTGGGAATGGGAAGAATAAACCATTACACAGAAAGTCAGTGATGGGAATTATTTACTAGAGGGAAGCCCTAACAAAGCTGTTTTCTTATGGTTTAGTACACTAGGCTGTTATACATAGCTACTAAAAAAGGAGGGAGAAGATGACGTCCAAGCTTTGCCTAGGTTAATGCAAACTGGTGAGTATTTTTAATGACAACAGCCGTTTGCCTGAAAAGCATTGCAATTCTAGCAAAGCAGAGCTGTGCATACCTTTTTTGCAGTTTTTTTCACCTGGAGTGCTGAGATTCTATCTCCAGACTGTGATTCATCCACTTCTGTTTATTTTTATTCCACCTCTATGTTGAAATCAGTTATTTTTTTATTTACGGAGTTTTGCCCATGTTGGAAGGAGGACTTTTTTTTTTTTTTTTTTTTTCCCCCATAAATGGTAGGTGAGAAAACCAGCAATATTCCTGGTCGAGGAACTGCTCTGGCCTCTATGAGCTTCTTGTTCTTGAGTCATTATTTCTGCTTAGGGCAGAAATCCAGACTCTCTATATAGCCAAGGGCTATGTAAATAGGTCCCCCAGAGGCAATTGATTCAGTGTTTACATTACAGACCCTTTGGGTGGGAAAAGGGCTTTCAGGAGTTGCGTCTCCCTCTCCCTGTCCCTGACTAAAGAGGACCTGGATGGCTGGTTGTCCTGGTTTTGGCTGGTATACAGTTAATTTTCTTTCTAGCAGCTGGTACAGTGCTATGTTTTGGGTTCAGTAGGAGAAGAATGTTGATAACACACTGATGTTCAGTTGTTGCCAAGTAGTGTTTAGTCTAAAGTCAAGGATTTTTCAGCTTCTGATGCCCAGCCAGCAAGAAGGCTGGAGGGGCACAAGAAGTTGGGAGGGGACACAGCCGGGACAGCTGACCCCAACTGGCCAAAGGGGTATTCCATACTGTGTGACGTCATGCCCAGTATAGAAACTGGGGGGAGTTGGCCTGGGGGGGCAGATCGCTGCTTGGGAACTGACTGGGCTTCGGTTGGCAAGTGGTGAGCAATTGCATTGTGCACTACTTGTTTTTTATATTCCAGTTCTTTTATTACTATTGTCATTTTGTTCCTGTTGTTGTTATCGTTATTACTTTCTTCCTTTCAGTTCTATTAAACTGTTCTTATCTCAACCTACGAATTTTACTTTTTTTTCCCAATACTCTCCCCCATCCCACTGGGGGGCGGGGGGGGGGAGTGAGTGGCCACATGATGCTTAGTTGCTGGCTGGGGCTAAACCACGACACTGGTTTAGGTTAGCCACTGAAAGGCAGGAGAGTGGGATCCTCCCCAGGTGCCTCCACTGCTTCTGGAAAGTGAGATGCTCCTTGGAAGGCTGGATCCACCACCAAAGTTAAAGAGTGAGAAAACCTGCACCTAAACTAAAGCCCTGAGCTAACCTCATTGTATCTGAGCCAGATGACTGTGGACCTGGAACAGCCTGGACATGCCAAACTTCCCTGGTTCCCAGCACATTTAGGCACCAAATGTTTAGCGACGTCTGTACGGCAATTACTGTCACAGGAATACTTACAAAAGTCTGTCTCTTGTTCTGTGGATTAAAGGAGTAAGTAGGTCAGTCTCTTCTCCCAGCTCTGCTTTGTGCCCCCTCCCCGCACCTTGTGTGTGATATATTTCACAGGACCAAGTGGGTTCTTTTGCTCGAAGGAGTTAATGGACTGCAATTTGTCCTTGTGGAGCTATAGCGAAGGCTCAACATCTCCAGTCCTATTGAATTCTTTACAGACAACGTTGCTATTTTGACATTGTTGCTACCTTATTATTTCAGCAAGCTTTTCCTTCTGACAAGTAGCAAAATAGGCCATTTGAAGCTGCTAACAATTTCAGAAGTAGTCTTAACACAGTACTCCCTTAAACAAGGGATGCTTCTTCACAGCTTCTCTTTTTCTTCCTCCAAAACTATTTTCAAGACACAACCAGCTCAGATGATTGCTCCACATTCACAGCAATTTTCACTTAATTTGCTCGCAGTCATGGAAATTAGTGTAGCCCTAGGAGGACTTATTCAGCACCATTTATTAGGATGCTTTGCCATAGAATAAACTGCAGTCCTTCCAGTTTTGTAGCATGAGGGACGTGAGCATTCTTGGAGAAGGGAATACTGCTAGGAATACTAATAGGAGAATCCTCTTTCTGATGCTTATCTTGTCTGAAATTTTTGAAAGCTATCCCTAATGTCTTTAAGGCACAGATGCTTGCAGTTTGTATTTTAGCTGCGCTTGATGTTTTCCTGATGTGAGGTGTACTTGTGCAGCAAGACAGCTTTCAGACTTTTCCAAGATCTTGTTGCAACTAAAAGGGTATACCTTTAGGTGATTGATGTGGCTCATGAAGGTAGCTACCTGCAGACAAATGCATTTCTGCTTGTGGAATATCCTGAGACATGCTAGCATTTATTTATTTATTTATTTATTTTTTTACTCCAATGACAGAAAAGTATCTATTTAGTAAGCAAGAAAAAGTAAGCCAGAAAATATAGACAGTTTTTGCTGTTGCTGCTTCTTTTTTATTATTATTTATTTTTTAATTTATTCCTTTTGTCAGATTGGATGCCTTCTTTCTATTTGCCTCTGAATCAACAAGGGAATTTTTAGTTTGCTGATTTGCAGAGAAAGCTCTAATTCTTGTGGAAGAGGTGAAGCTTGAGTATTTAATCTTAGGACAAACAAGGGAGAAGACTGAAGGTCAGGAGCCTGGACAAGCAAGCAAAATCATTTGTCTAAATCTCCCTCTTCAGTAAGGTATTGAAAAAGAAGTTAAACATCCTTCTCACTTTTATTCTTTATGAGTAAATTTTGGTACTGAAATATCACAAACATTCTTCAGCCTAGACTTTGTTACTGAGGAAGTGATGGTGTTCGTGTAGGTAGTATTCCCATAGTTATTTATTCAATTAGTTATTTTACTGGAAATCTGCATGATCACTTCTTAATCAATTCAGTAATCCTAGCAGTTCCACGCGGGACTCCTCAGGGTCCTGTTGCTTTGAAATTACCTCTCTCAAAACTTAATATTTATAATAAAAGAGGGACAATTTCTACAGTACCTACTGACAGCCAGACTGATTTGTGTTCCTAATGCTCTTAAACACTTTGGAGAATCACCCCTCAGAGGTCGTCTTTTGTTGGGGTTTGGACAGGGCCTGCAAAAATGTGCGGCCGCCAGGCTCTTTTATGGTTAATGGAGAGAGAGAGAGGGAGATGCTTTTGCAGAGAAATTTGGAGTTGGGGCCTAATTTTAGAAGTTTACAATCACTTTCTGCATGCGTCTTTCCCTCCCCACTGAATACAGAAGGACTCTGAGGAGACCAGTCTTGCCAGCTAAAACTGACTGTGGGAATACCCTTGTGAGGCTTGTAAATCACAGAGATATTTTTAAATGTTTTAGGGAATGCCTTTTCCCTTCTACCTGTAATCTATCTATCAGATGATCGTAATGCATTTATTTTAGGACTGCTGTGAATCAATGTGTGTGTTTTTAAGCTGTATTGTTACTATTTGTATGACATTGAAAGAATATAAAGCTGATTTCAGTTGTCCTTCAGAATTTCAGTGTTTGCATATGATTAAGGCTTACAGTAAAATTGTCTAAAGAATTTAACTTTAATCAATATTTTCATTCCTGAGCTACAAGGTAGGGCAATAAACTTTGAAATTGATTTTTTTTTTTCCATCTTAGTATGATGTGAGGCTGCATAGGGTACAAGAGATACAATTGATCTGGGTTTTGTTTTTTGGTTTTTTTTTTTGGGTTTTTTTTTTTTTTTGAGAATACTCTTCTATGATTTAAAGCTTCAGAGGAAACTTGTACATAGAAAAATGTTTCTTGTTGCTCTTCTTTTAAGCAAAAGAATTCAGGTGACGGTAAAATTCAACAGAGCAGACTTCCAAAATGGCAGAAAAAGAACTGGGAATAAATAATGCTAAACATCTGCTTCAAAAAGCCAAAATTGGACTCTATTATAGCACATTTGAAAAATCTTGCTTCTGTGATATTATTTTTGTGGTTTTTTTTTTTTAAGAAGTAAATGTTACTAATTCTGAAGTGTGGCCAGTGTAGATCTGCCAAGATAGTTTAATATAGAGGTGGATTCTTAAACAGTTATTGTATCTCTCTTCCATTTCTTCTCTGTTATTATTATCATCCCTAGAAATTTAAGAAATGCTTTCAGACAATGGGAACAATTTATACATTGCAGGTGAAATACCAACATTTGGAAAATGTCTATATGTGAGGAAGAAATAAAAGCAAAGACTTAATGACCTGTAGCGTCATTGCTTTAGTCAGTGTTAGAGAAGGAGAAAATGGTGACAGCTTAAGTGAGAACACAATTTTGGGCATAAACGGAGGTGATCTGTCTGGAGTGGTATAAGCAGGTGAATATACCTGTTGGGAAGAAACATATGTTGCCTCCTGAAGCTCCCATGGTTTCACATGCTGCCACCAGTTGCTACCTGTCATCTGTCACCTGTTGCTGATCGGTCCAAAAGTACTGTGCCTTCTTCTTCTGATCCCCTATCTACATGTCTCTTTCAGAAAATTGCTTTTCTAATTTAAACACTAAAGTAAGAAAATTAGATGCCTGAAATATGAATACTACTGGCTAGCATACAATCAAATGAATTTTTGGCAAAAGGAATTTGCTGTTAACTAAAGTTGGCTTACTAAAACTGGCAAAAAATTGAGACCAAAACTAAAAATTTTACAGCTGCTGAACTGCTTCTGGTTTTATTGTAGGAGACAAAACCAGATGCGAAAAGCTGAAGCAGAAAAAAGGCACAAAAATTCCACTGAAAAGCTCTCATGGACATTTAGGAGGCTTGGAATAGGTGTGCACTATTAGTGATCAAGGCTGATCTTCTATGCATCTCAGGAAGTGCATATTGCATCCAGTAAGTTATATTAATTCAGCATATCTAACTCATGCAGGTTTCTTCTAGTGTTTTTGGGTTTATCAACAAAACTGGGCGGCATGATGCAAAGACTGAAATGCTTATATTAGACATGCGAGAATAACAGAAAATTCACTGGGAAAAATACTCGGTTTCCTTTTCAAAACTGATTCTCCCATCTGGAAGAAGTACAAAGTCCAGGTTCCTTGGGTTCCTTATGCATTATTTGCTTGTAAGTTCCTGGCGTGGGCAACTATTCACACTCACTCTGTTATTCTTTCCTACTTCTTCTGCCTAGGCCAGAAAAAGACCCTTAGTTAATACGGTCTCTTTCTAAGCATGAAGAATGTAAATATTCTTTTCATTCAGGTTTTAAAGCTTGCTCTTACTTTTCAGTGCTAATTCTGTTAGCATTTTTTGGTTCCACAGAAGCAGCAGTTACATGCCCAGGCTTACTCCCACTGTGCATCAGTTATCTACCATTTTTTAATAGAGTCTGGGTTATTTTAACCTCAGTGAAGAAAAAAATAGTAACCAACTGTCCTCCATATTTTTATAATAATGGTTTAATTATGGTTTCTTTTATCACTGAAGTCTCATTTTCAAACACCTCTGAAATATGTATTCCTATATAAATGTATCTGTGTAATTATTAGAATGTAGTTGATCCACGCATCTACAGCATATTTAAACTCTGATTTATTATGGGTTTTGAAATACAGGTAAACAAATACTATTAGCTTCAGTATTTTCACAGCATAGCAGGCATTTCCTTTTTTTTTTTTTTTTGCAGGGCTAGGCTTTGCAATTGTTTTCAATTGTTTGCAATATAAACTCTAGTGAGCTGAGTAACAATAGACCTGTTGGACAACTGATCGCTAGCTAAAAAAGTAAGAATAACAGCAATAAGAGGAGCAATAAAAATATTGCAGACTGATGACTACTGCTTTTTTTCATTTCTATTTTAAAGTATATATCAGCTTTGTATATCAAAAATAAGATAACTAAAGTCTCAGGCCAGCTGCAATTCCCCATACTGAACTACTCAATCTGTTACAAGAACAAAGGTCACATTTATACTTTCCCTTATTCATCTTTGTAATGCCAGGTAGCAGCTATGATGGTGCATAGCAAGGGCATTCTAATAAAAATTCCTTCATTAAATGGAGGAACTTAACTATGACCTAACTCCGGGAAGCAGATCAGGTGATATCGATGAAAGAACAGAAAAAACCCCCAAACCCCATACTTCCTTGCTTACAAACGCCAAGGTGGACACCAGGATCCTAGTCCTGTGACCAGCCAGAATGGCGCTTTGTCGGGATGTGCTGTGTTTCCCAACTGGGTGCTCAGCTTACTGCCAGGGAAAAAAGGCAGGATCATCTCTCTAGTGGGTCTAGCGAACCATCCACCGCGTATCACTATCAATAAGGACTACTATAGCTGTCAAATGCAGCCACTAATTCCAAGGCTGAAAATAAAAGGGATGCAGTGCTCAGCGAGGCTTTGCAAGTGAAGCACATAAGACAGAAGAAAGGAAGAGTTCTTAGGAGCAAGACTGCACAAAGCTTTCCCAGTCTTCTTTCTTGGTCTGTAGTATTGCATTGTTCCCTGTGGTGTCACGCCAGAACAGACGTGCTCGATGGGTTATTTTTCATGCCAAAAGAAATGCTCTACAAGCCTTGAAGAGTTCACAAGAAGTGCCCACTAATTTCCCTCCCAGTTAAAGAACACGCAAAAGCTATACTTTTGATTTTAAATTTAGTTTTCCCCTGGCTTCCAACATATTAGCACGAATGGGATTGCAATACAGACAGTGACTGGAGAAGACTGAGAGCAGAGAGGACTTTCCGTACCTGTTGTGACATTAAATTGGGTTTCATGTTCGCAAAAGAGAAGGAATATAGTTGTAAGTTTAAGATATTCCCTATACCTTCTCTCGATTGCCCGGTACAGGTCATGCCTCTCTTCTAAAAGGCTAGATAAGATTAAGGAGAGAGGAGAACTTCTTGACTACAAGGGAACTGTTTTCCTCCCTTCCTAAATCCTATTTTTCTGATTTCTGTTAGTTTGAGGTGGGCTAGAGAAGATATGGGCACGTGTAAGAACTTGAGAGGACATGTATTTTCAGAGATTACATTTTAGGATTTCTTAGGTAAGGAAGTGCAGTAACATTAATACTACTAACAAGCAGAGTGCAAGGCCTTGTGGTGCCATTTTTTTGCACTGTGTATAATTTAGAATGACTGTTATGCTCTCTCTACTGTTGTGCAGTGCTGTCCTTAATGCTATTTGGATACCAGCTTGGCTCCAGGCAGTGACTACAATTGAGTAAGTTTGTGTTGACATAGTTTAAGAAGAAAAAGGAGAAAATTAGACTTTGTATTATGTATGTAGAATGATAGCATTACTTCAGAGAAAATGATCTGAAGAAAGGATGAGTTATATTGACATGCTTATGTCTTCTTACTAGCTGTCACGTGGTTTCATTGCCCTGAATTTTCTCATCTGTACACATTATTCTTATTAATGGAATTGATTTATGTTTTAAGAACATGCACTATGTTTTGTCATGTAGTATTCAGAAGCGTAATTTGTAATGTAAAAAAAAAAAGGCAAAATTTCTTGAATTATCTTGCTAATACTTAATTTTGATATCCATGATCAAAAAGAATTTCTATAATTAATTGTGGTTGTAAAATAAACAATCACAATTTACTCTATAAAAGGCATATCAAAGGCATGAAAATTCATGGTTTTGTTTTTTTGGTTGTTGTTGTTTGTTTTTTTTTCTTTTTCTTTTTAAATTACAGAGATTAAATTAATTGTGAAACACTCACAACCAAAGTAGAAACTTGTTCTCCAAAAATTTTGGTTCGTACAGTGTTATTTCATATAATTATATATTGTTATTTTAAACTATGAAAAATTATTCACTGTCTAATTGAGAGATTTACAATCTGAATTAGATGTGGAACAATAATGCTCAATGTCTTTTGCCAGTTTTTAAACTCTGTAGTATTGGGAACAATGGGAAAGTTTTTGTATGTATGTGGATGTATGTGGACAGGTATCGGTATATACTCGTCAGGCAGGAAATGGGCAAAAGTTATGTGGAGAAAAGGATATTTTAACGAATAGCATGATGGTTTTGAGCTTTGAGTTGAAATCTTGGTGTCACCCTAGGCAAGCTAGCCTTTGAAAACCATCTTCATTTTAAGATCCTCCAGTTTCCCAGAAAGGGAGTGAAAATATTGTGAAAAAGGCGGTGATCCATTCAAGTGGCGTGCTCAAATGTTACTGTTGTAGGAGACCTCAGGTGCATGAGGAGTATTGTGTGTGCTCCGAGCTGCAGCATTCCAGTGTGTGATGCATACAGATCAGTGAAATCCGAACTCGCCACCACTCTACTCTCCCCTTTTGTGCCCCCGTGGGAGATCCGTTGTGTGGTGGTCCTGGGGCACAGAAGAAGGAGGTTTTACAACCAGCACACTTCCAAAGCAGCAGCATTAGGGAACTTAGAACGCGTATTTCCAATTGGTAATTCTGTCTGAGTGTATCTGTAATGCTGTATTGTTGCAGTGGCTCTCCTATTAATCTCTTAACAGTGTTTCATACTGAAAGTGAGACCGGTAAAAGTGGGACTGCCTGTAGGTAAATACAATGCCAAGGAAAAAGCTGTATCTGATTGTCATGGTTTGCAGGGGCTCAAAGTTGTGCCGTAATGAGTGAAGCCCACTGCTGCTGGACTCCTTCCTTACGGCTATTTTAGCAGATTAACCGATGGCTGGCGGAGTGCACTCATCTGTGCTGCTGAGCTGTGAGAATGGATGATTGCTAGCTGGCTTTGGGCTCCCGGTGTCAGGCACTCTCCCAAATGATTTCTGGGCATGGTTTGGGACTTATGACATTCCAGGGACCACTCACAATACACAGTTTGTACATAATCACTCTTTTTTGAAAGTGAAGTGTTTACTAGCAATGACAATGACTCTTGCATAGCAGTGCTGGGAACGCTTAATTCTTTGGTTTATACGCAGACCTTGGCTTTTGATACTGAAAGATACCATTCAACAGAGTTGATCTTACCTAGAAAGCAAAGGGACAATGAACCGGATTTCATTCTGATTTGTAAACTACTTAAACAAATTCCAGTTCTACACTCTAATTCTGCTTTGCAGTGTATTCCTGTAAATCTGTCTCCTATTAGGGGGTTTTGGTACATCAACAGCATTATTCATAGCAATACTGTTAATGCTAAGGATGAGCAAGTTTGGTTCTTCCAGGTGTGGGTGTGAGACATGAATGAGCAAGGTTATTAAATGGCCTTTACTTTTCTAGGCTTTATTTTTCACCCTGCTCCCCAAAACTGTGAAGATGACATGCTTAGTCTCTCCCTTTCTCTTTTTTCTAAATGAAGCTGAAATATTCACATGTACACATGGCCCTGGGAGTTTACCAGCTACTGTGGGGCTTGGGATGGATTTGTGGGAGTGAGTGGGCAGCGTTATAATCATGAATAGTTATGTTTCGTGATGAAAGTATCTCCAGGATTTGGAAATCTGGTTCTAGTAGACATAGAAGGAAAAGGAGGCTTTTCTAAACAGCAAGCTTTCCCTGGGATCTCAAAGCTATTGGTTAGATTGTATTTCACTGTTTTTTTATCCTTTATTTTAACAGATCCATAGATCCCTTAAGGAAAATAGTCAGCGAAAAAATAATTAGAAAAAATTGAAATTTATTGTATTTAGTCTAATATAAAAAGATGGATCTGTGTGTCAATGCAGACTCTGAAGTTGCAATATGTCTCTAGAACTGCAGTTCAATTCCATCAGTGATGCTAAAGTATCACACATTCTGAGCAACTGTGTATAGTCAACAGTAGGGAGGAAAAAAAAAAAAGAAATTATCGTTGCTAATGCTATAGATATAGTTTTAAATATTTTCAGGAACCTGATGAAAATGTTATTCATGTTCATGTACACTTAACTTTACCAAGCTCATGCTGTAGTACTTGTCCACCTTATCTTTATATTTTTAACAATACAGAGGCTGTACGTGCAATTTTTGTGTGACTTATTTGTTTCAGTGGATACCTGGCTCATTTATGTGAGTGTGAAATGGGAAGGGGTGTAGAGATTCTCCTAGCTTGTTTAGGAAAGAAGAGCAATTTGCTGTTATTCACCCACTGACACAGAAATAGATAGCTGCTTACTGTAGCGTTCGCTACATATCAAGGTGCCGCGATTAGATCGCTGGTCGACCCGGACCAGGGAAAGAGACAGATAACACACACGGTGCGAGCGCCAACTTCCGCCTTTTATTGCGCAGTTAATTCCTTTTATACTAACCAGGGCAGGCGGGGTTACAGGTGTGTCACAGGGCTGCGACTAACCCTCCATCTTTCCGTGACACCGCGAGATCTTCCGGACGCCGAACCCTACACTTACTTCTGATGTTCAATGGCAATCTATTTGGAGACTTTTTTACCTTCTTTCTTAACATAACTAACATTAATTTATTTATATTTTTTTTAGCCACAAATGTCGCACAGAGGAATCAAGGCTGAATAGGAGCAGGATTAAATAAAGGTTAATGTTTGACCAAAGTTTAGGTACATGCAGTAATATTTTTCTGAATCTCATTACATTTTTTGTAGAACTGTGATTTTAGTGAAATTGCTGGAGGTACAGACAATGTATTGTTCAATTCACTCTCCTTCCTTTTCAGATCTATAATAAATTTTATATGAATTAATAACGGCGCACCTAAAAGTACTTTTCATATGATTTTACAATTACATCCTGCAAATTATTATGTGAAATATAGCCTGCTAGTCCCCAGCTCCTTTGAGTTACCGGTCTCATTTGTATAGTTTAACACTGATACTGTAAAACTAGGGGGAAAAATGCCATTTTTCAATATTTATTAGGGTCAAAACTCTGTCAATTCTAGAATGGACTAAGATATTTCTTTAAGTCTTGAGCTGTAAAATCATACAGTCTATTGACTATCATATCTGTATGAATCTTTTAACCTTTTTTTTTCCCAAGTAACACTTAGAACACTGAGATTGAAATAAATTAAATTAAATTAATGGATGTTTTTTTACACCTTTGTATTTTGGTTTTTTTTTGTGTTTTGTTTTTTTTTTGTTTTTTTTTTTGTTTTTTTTTTGTTTTTTTTTCATTTGATAAACCTCTATTTTAAATGAATTTTGGTCTTTCCCTTGCATAGTTCAGTGGACAGAAACAGCAAAAAACCTGGGGAAAAACCACTGCGAGTGTGAGTGTGTTTTGCAGACATTAGTGAGGCAAAACTTGATTTTGATATATGAGCACCTAATCTGATATTTTAGTAGCAGCAGAAATATTCTCATTCATCACAGGAACAGGCACAGTTCCTGGTGATTTCAATGGGACTTGTGGGTGCTTCATACCTCCCCAAATACCATGTCTCTTTATGGATTAAGGTTATCATCATCAGACAGTCATTATTGCTCATCTTTCAGCAAATTCCAGCTATTCTTGCCACATTTTAATATTTTGCAAGAATTCAGATATAATTCTTAGGTGTTTTAAAACGCCTGAGCTATGTTGATTTTTCCTCTGAAGTGGCCCTTTTTATTTGACAGGTGTAAGTGGATCATAGCAGTAAGACAGAGATACATTGATTTCACTTCGACTTCATTTTTCTTAGCTGTTCCAATAATTGTACCTCCATAACGTACCGGTGTAAGCCACAGTTGCCATTATCTATTTTGCTGCACCTATCCCACATACACCAGTGTCAGCTGAACTCAGCAGAACCATTTCTTCCTTTTGTTTCACAGAGAGAAAACATATTTTATTTATTTCTACTGAAGCAGATGAAAAAGTCAAGAGAACAGAATGTTTCCTATTAGATCATAATTTATGAATTAAACAGATGCAAACACTAATAGACATCGTTATCCACTGTTTGCCATCTTCACTGGAACCTGTATATTTTTTATAAAAGAAAAATATGTAAATAATGTAATTATCATTCACAGAAATCCAGCACAACCTTTATGGGAAGATTGCTTGTATGACTTGAAAATTGTACACATATGTGAAAAATACTGCTATAATCTTTGTTTTTCAGAAATAGATCTAAAAAAATTAGGAGATGTGAGAAATGAAAGAAAAAATGTGAATGAGACAGTGATGGTCATCAACATACTGAATCTGAGCCTTTAGAGCTAAACATGGATAGACACACATGATTTCTGTTAATCTCTCTTCCTAATAATGAGTGAAATATTTTCCAAGCTTGAACTGCAGTTTTCCAGTTCTATTCTGTTTTCTCACTTCTTGTAACACACATACTTTCCCTTCTCTAACAGTAATATCTTGCACCCCCAAAGAAAATGAGACAATAGCATATTTTTTGCATTTCTTCAAGCCCCTTTTACCAACCTTAACTGTTAATCTTGTTTTTCATTGGAACTGTTATACTTAATAAAACACTTTTTCTTTAGAAGATCCAACATTAAAAAAAAAAAATCCAGAAATAAAATGTATGCCTTAACTGCTTAATGCTCCAGTGATTACAAAGATTGTCTTTTTCCTCTAATTCCCACCTGGTATTTTCACAGGGAAATTATATACACAGGGAAGACTAGGACATCTGCAAAAACGCTTTCTGTATTAATGTTGATGCTTCAGCATGTCAATACCTTGCTCATTTAGTTATGAATTACATCCTGAGGTTTGAATCACTTTTATAAAAACCCATTCTTGTACTATGTTGAATTCATATACATTTTGGTTATTAATTTTTTTTTTTTTGTCAACTACCTTTCATTACTATTGAATTTAGAGATGGTCATTTAAAGGCATGATGTTCATGAGGAAGCAAGCCCAAGAAGTTATAAATCTAATTCCAAAATGGTTGCCATCTAATTATTTACATTCCAACGCTGTAGCCACTTTTACTTTGATGTTTTATAGCTGCATCCCCTAGATGCCAAGAACTGCTCAGCCTTTTCATGGCTAGAAAGGGTCCAAGATCTAACTCCAAATGTTATGTCTGTTGTGTTCACCTGCAGCTTCGATCTGCTAGGAGCAAAATGGTGAAAGTATGTGTCCGCAATAGGCCATTTGCACTTACAAAAGTGTTTCAGTGGTCCAATGGATTTGCTAAATAGTTTATGAAATTATGGCCAGTTATCACTGGGAGATCATTGGATCCTCCGAATGCGATGTGGTTGCATTGTGATACAGCTGAGTTTGATTCTTTTTGCATAGATTTGCATCTGAGTGGGTGTGGATGTTCATAAGATAGGTCTATAGTGTCGTCTTAGTGTAGTGCAGCACTTTGCAGAGACAATAGCTTAGATCTCCAAAGTGATATAACTATGATGCTGTAGTACTCTGCTGAGTTACTAAGTGATGTTTACTTGGCCTAGTTGTTTTTGGTGTGGTGCTGTGTTTTGAACAGTACTTTGAAGGTCAATTTCTAAGAAGGCATGTGCAATGTAACCTGGACATTTCCTTAGTTACCCTTTTATATAGTATATGCCAGACAACATAAGTGCATTAAGTGCAGTGTAAGTGCACACAAAAGTGTTTCAGAATGGGAGTGATTTTTTTTTCTGAATCTAGACTAATAAATTATGTATATATGTATCATTTTACCCATCGTCTTTAGAAGTGCTTTCTTGACCTCGTTTTTATCATGCTCAGGGCCCAGCTACTGATTTGGTAGGTTGATGCTTTGTCAATAATGGGAGAATTATCGTCAGAATGAATTTATTATTTGCATTTCTGTTCTTCCCTGTTTAGTCCTTTCTTGCAAGTGATGTAACTTAGATATTCTCTGCCTAACATTTTACCAGGTCTTTAGGACTAGTAAATTCCAGTGTCATAACACAAAGCTGACCTTACTTCGATCAGATTGACCCTCTCCCACCCTGTGTTGTTACTATGACAACTATAACCAGCAATTTGGCCTTAGAGACAATCTTTCTCTACCCTTTCCTCCTCTATCAGCTTGGCATTTTATGGTTCTGTTGTATTGTCCAGTCTGGGTCATGGACTTACAGATTCATTGTAACCCAATACAACCGAACAGTAAATGCTAATGGTGGAATACCTAGCCAACACCTGAAGACTTCTGCAGTACTAAAAACTGAGTAAAAAGAAGTTTTTAATTTTGAAGTTGCACTTAGTCTTTTGGTCTGGAACAAATTTCCTGTTTTTACAAGAAGACATGAACAAACCCCTTTGGTTTCAGTTGTTTATCTTGGGAGGTGTAAGCTGTGCCCAAACCTTTTCACTTCTCTAGGGAAGTGTGTGACAAATAAAATATGACTGAATGGTTAGGTCTTCTTTGCACCACTGGGGTACTTTGCACATTTACTAATCTCTTCCTCACCTCCTTTATCAGTAAGTGACTTCAGGAAAGCATTTAAAGCTTCCTTCACCTGCTCCTCCTGACCGCCCCGCAGCCCTAAAAAGCCGATTCTGGCAAGGGGGCCAGCAGCTTTGGCAGGCTGCCGTCGCTTAGGGAAGCAAATCCTTTTTGAGGATCAGGCTAGTGAAGCATGAATAAAGGAAGCACACCATTCTGTCTGCTTACCTGGCAGTTCATACAACCTTTAAGGTCAGCTCTTCAGCCCTCCTTATCTCCTTTATAAATAGGACAAGGATTCCAAATAGGCGGAAGCTCTCAAACAGGCTTTTACTTACCCCTGGGGAACTGGGTTCTTCCTTTGACCCAGCCTTGCTGCCAGGCCATCACTTAGGCACTCAGAGATCCCCAAGTGATATCTACAATCATTTTCTTAACTTGGCCTTATTCCTTTTCTTCTTCTAAATTGGCACTTCTCAATCCTTGTTGAACAAACCTGGCTACGTTACAGGTTCTCTGAGCGCACATCCTGTCTGCTTGCTAATATTATTCATGTCAGTAAAATATTTTGAGAGAGAGCTTGTGTGGCATAAACTGCGCAAAATAAAGCCATACTGTACAGCCTGTGCTTTGCCACTGAATGCCTGAAAGGAGAAAGCAGCTGTCTGTTTCTTAGCATTCCTAGCATCTTTTTTGTTCTGAAGTTGCATGTTAAAAAGAAATGTAACTGCTTAATCCATGGATATAAGATTCTAGAACCAGAACAAGTCACGTTGTCATCATTTGAATTATGTAAAAAAGCTGATGTCCCTATTATATTTATCTCCTGGACTTCCACGTACCCAGTGCAGAAACTGTACCTGATCTGACTGAAGATGCTGCTGCAAGAATCCTTACAGTGCAAACTTGCAAAATCTCAGTCTGGACAGGGACTGAACGACCTGTTTGGGAGACTTGATTCCCCATCTCACTCTACACCAAAATCTCAATTTATTAGGGTATTTTTAGCAAATATTCTGCTCATGGTTTCTGTGTACACCAGCCTATCAGTTTACCAATAAGGGAGGTATTTCATGAGGAATAATGGCACACATTGTTACCCAAATTTACCCGGATCTCTTTGCATTCATTTGGCAATAAGGCTGGTTAGCAGGCCTTTTCCTTTCATTGACACATGCTTGCCACTGTTTTTCATAGTTTTTGGTCATTTGGTATGCAAGATCACTTTTTTATTCTTAATAATAAAAAATAATTCTTAATAATAAAAAATATTCTTAATAGTAAAAAAGTGAGGTTTCCAATAAAAGGATGCAATTAAGCAATACACTACAATATGAACTTGTAATATATGCAGAGATGCCAGTGTAAATTTTTAATATTGACTCAGAGTCCTGCTGCAATATCCATACTGTGTATATTTATAGAAAAAATGTCCAGTGGCTGGTTATTCAAAAGTTCTTCAACTTTCCTGAAAAGACATTATGGACACATGGCAATCTCTGGTGGAAAGTAATTTCTGCATTAAGAAACGACCAACTTTGTGTAGTAGAAAAAGAGAAGGAACAGTGAATTAATTAGCAAGACAATGTTTAATTTTAATAAATGGAAATGCCAGAATGATCGAAGAATTTGTGCTGAAGACTGAAGAATTCGACTGACACACGGAAACCAGATATTTGTGTTAGAAATCTGGGGCAGTTTCCTCCATTTCTTTTCCCAGTATTCCTGAGGGAATTAATTTTGTAAGAAGCAGAAGTGTGTCCGAGCTTCTAACCAGGTGAGTAATCACCAGTTGGTGGCTGGATTAGCCTGGGCTGGGTGGCTGGGTTCTGGGTTGCACTTTAACTGGGGAGAAGGTCTTCTGGAAGAAGAGGTGATGAGGTGTGTCGTGCCGAGGCGGGGAGGAGGGCTCCAAATGATGCCGTTGTCTCGAGTGTTGGGAAGAGCTGAGCGGGGTGATGGGGGAAGGTGACGCAGAAGAGGCTGCAGAGACTGGGGAAGGTGGACACCGGTCTTGTGGGATTTTGTATGAGGTGCATGCAAGGGGCTTTTGATATGTGCCTTGATCCCCAGAAATATCAACATTTTCTAAGCGTACATGAATTGCAAACACACGTTGTACTTGCATGTTTCATCTGACGAACTGAGGAAAAACAGTTTTCCATCTCATGAAAATTTTGCAGATTTCTTTTGGTAATGCTTTGAATTAACATCTTTTCACCACAGATGAGGTTATTCTTTTTGAGAAACAGTAAGCCATAGTAAACCCCTACAGAAAAACAGACATCTGTTCACCTTTTTCCTTCGTGTCCTCTAACCACTGGCTTATTGATTGTTCTGGACCAAGTATTTCTCTCTCTCTGTACATCCCTCATCCTCTCCCACACACTCTCCTTCATATACATGAACATCCTTTATAATTACAAATTGCATGTTGAACCTGAGATAATTATTCCAGTGAAAACTTTTGAAAAATGCAATGCTTCTTTATGAGAAGTTATGTATTTAGGGGATGGCAGTCATGTTTTTCAGTAGAAAAATGTTTTGCGAAAAGGTTTTTTTTTTAATTTTCCTTAAGCTAATTAGAGGGATAGGGTGACTGCTTGTTTTACTTGAAAGTTCAGGGTTTCACAGTTATTCATTACCATGACAGAGTACATTCAGGAGGAAAGACATTAGAGAACACTAGCCATACAGCTTAAGTCAGAGAAGCATTTGGCAGAGCAGACTATTGGGTGCATTTAGGTTCAGCCTTGCCTGTGTGCCGGGGCCCTGAGGGCTCCCCCAGCCCTGACCGTCCCTGGCCCCCTCCCTGGGGCGTCCCCCGATCCTGCCCATGTCCCAGGGCCCCATCGCAGCCCCCTGGGGCCGTCAGCCCCCGTCCCAGAGATGCCAGAGCAGAGCCTGTGTCCCTGCCCAGCCTCATCCATCCCTGTCCCCACGGCCCTGCCCAGCCATGCCGGAGCTGCGTCTGACCCCAGTTCCTCTCATCAGGACTCGTCTTGACCCCCACCCCCAGGGTATACATCTAAATAGATAATTAACTGCATAGCAGAGTTTGTAGCAGATCTGCATTCCCCATAAACGTTTGCCATTATAGGAAATATTGTTTTGCCATCATATGAATTTTTTTTTTTCTCTTGAAAGATTGGAAGCCACAAAACTTGATGTTTGGTCAGATTGCGCAAAAGTAAATATATTAAACTGAGGGTAGTGTAATGGCTCTTATAACTAAAATGCAGTATATATTTGAAATGGAAAATTCTTCTCTTTTTTATTCAAGCTTGGAATTTGGGATTTTGATTGCTCAGGTTCACTGAGAGAATAGACTTCAACTTGCTGAATTTTGCAAGAATGTGTAAAACATCTGTGAGGTCTGAAGAACTGGCTGGTATGGTAGTTAAGAAATGGTTACTCTGTGTGATTGGACTTCCCTTGGTCAAATATCAAGACCATCTTTAGGTGATGGGATTGTGGAGGAGGAAGAATCCTCCTTCTACTGTGTCCTCTCTCCTGACAGACAGGAAACCTAAAAAAATCTAAAACATATTTATCTCCTTTACTGCCCAGTGAGCTCCTGCACCAGCCTGTGCCCTATAGAACCAGGCTTTTACACCTCAGCCATCTTCTACATGGGATCTTTCTCAGCAAACTTCTTACAGTTTTCCTATCACTAACATAGGTAAACTCCACCTCCATCAAGAAGTGTGACTTTGCAGACCTATAGATATGTGAGGTTGGTGAGAAGCTAGGTGGGAAGCTAGGTAGTACTGATTTTTTATCCCCAAAGTCTTTATGTATTTAGTATTAAGCAGTGTTAGCCCATTAAAAGACTCATTTCCCCCCTCCTTCAAAATGTGGACAATGTTCCTCCCAGATATCTGGGATGGTCTAAGTCTTTAGACTTGACATGTTTTTGTTTTATATTAAAAGTGTGAATATATTTTAGTCCTGCTCTTTGACTGAAATCTTTATTTTCCTCAGAGCCTGCAGTGTGGCGCACCAAGTTGTCTGAAAAAAACCACTTCAAACCTGCAGAAGCATTGGATTAATTTTTAAATGCAGGAATTTAATTATTTTTCCATAAGAGAACAACCCAATCATTACACTGCTGCATCTTTTCTTCATCTTGATAAGTGATATTATGTATTGTTCCTGGGTTTTGTTTAAATAAAACATAGCTGCTAAGTTATAATGACTTCTAAGAGAGCTTATGGAATTAGTAACTGTTGGTAGCATTAAAAGACTGAGGATTTAGCAGTCTATCTCAGTTAAATATTAAATGTTGAGAGAGTTACTCTGTTGGTAACTCCTGTCTCAATAAAATTTGTGACCAAAAAAATTGACAATCCATATTTCTGAGCTATTACTTCAGCTGGTCTGAAAGTGTCATTGCAGCAACTGCCTTAGGTAATATTGCAAAGAAATTTTGCCATTTGGGAACATTGAAATGCTAATAAATAAATAAATAAATCCAAAAAGTATCCGATGGAGAAATCTTTTGGGAGATCCAGCTGCATGCTGTAAAGGTGTAGTGTCATGGACTGTCCATTGCCTGGAGCTTAGTATGATATTAAATACATGATCAGAAGCACAAATCTGTGTTTCTTGCCTGAGTCCATGTCTGGGACCATGTCTTCAGACTGGTGTTGTGTCCTGCACAGAAAATTCTGCAAGGCAATTCTGTGAAAATATTCAATTTCTTGATCGTGGCATTCAACACAACTTGAAGTGTAGGTCAATCTGTCAGTCTGAGGTATTATGAAATTCTACTTTTGTATTTACCCTAGATATCTTGGGGGGAAAAAAAAGGGATGATAAGGGAGCCAGTTCCTGAAAGGGATGGCTTCTTGTGACCTTAAAAACATTCCAGAGAGACCACTACATCTTCAAGAAGCTGAGCTAATTAAAGTAATTTTGCTCTGGTAAACAGTGGATGTTATTTATTTTAAGTAAGCTTCTTGCTGCAAGAGATTCCAGGAGACAGGATCATGTTCTGTTTATTGTTTCAGATAATGTATTTCTAAAATATTTTTTAAAAAACCAAACTTGCAGGAGAAGACCAACAATGTCTCCTGGAATAGTACAAAAAGGTTGTATGGAAAAGGACTTCACAAAACAAATTTGGTTTAGTTTTAGTTTGGACAAACTGTGTCAAATGTATGTGATATGTACTATTACAGGAATTTACTGAGTTGCATTGGCTGCTTTTCATCAGTTTTTATGAGGTTAAATATTCAGCACTGTAGAAAGCCGTTTTATCATTAGGAAACTGAAGTTAGGAACAAACTTTTCTTATGCCAGGGTCAAACTGTAGTTCTATTTGAATATCTGGCAAAACTGACATTAGATTGAACAAGAACAGAATACAGTCCTCAAAGAAGTGGCAGTGAATGAGGAGTGCTCTTCTTCACACATTCGGTGAAGATATGCATATACCCAGTGCTCTGAGCTAGTGGCATAGGGACACTTTGTCAATATTGCTACAGTAAATGTTGAAGTGAAATGACAGATTTTCCTCTTGGGGCTCCCATGAGAAGCTGATGTGTAATCATTATTGAGACTTAATTTCTTTCCCGCTCTTAGCTGGAAAGAACATGGAGTTCAAAGCCAGAAAGGAATCTGCAACCCATCGGAGAGCAGGAGGTTTGTGTGTAACTTTCAGAATGTGACCTGAATCTGTTTGCAGCCTGGAAGATGGTGCCAGCTGTCTGTTAGAATCCAATGCTTTCCTCAGTGATTTAGGTGTTCCTTATGCATTGTTATAACAGATAAATATGTTCAGATGTAGGGGTTAGCATCAGGGAAGATGATCCCAGGACTGAACCTTATAGAGGGAGGGCTAATGATGTTCTTAAACATGAACAGAGGAGGTGACTCACCTGAAGACCTGACTGAGAAGAAAACTGGCAGTATGGTAACTAAGCGAGGACTGACTTGTGTAGGAAAAGAGAGAAAGAAGGTGATGACAGACAGGAAACTCTGCCAAAGAAAAGTACGGAGCAGGCGAGCTGTTAACTGGGGAGGACTGTGACAAGAGGGAGGTGGCTCGGTGGGGAGCGGTTGGCACGGCACGGCACACCAGAAGTGCACTTTCAGTGGGGGAGTTATGATCTCTTCAGCTGTAAAAACTCCGGCTATGACAAAGGTTAGGTGGAGGAATCCTAGAGGGTGCAACAAAATCAAGGTGACGTGGTAAGATGACATGATAGAAATGTGGGGAGTGGGATGTATAATCGAGATCTAACATAAATAAGCCAAGAGTTAAATGCAATATGGCAGTATCCAGCTTCCAGGAAAAGTTTGACTACATGGATTGGTTATGTACCATGGTTTTCCTTCAGAAAATATTAATGATATACTTTGTGATTTCCATGAGGAGACAGGTGGTCAAAACATTCCTCCTGAAAAACGTCTTCTCAAGATGTAGAGCTCTCCTGAGTCCAGCACAGCCCCACAATTGCCCCCAGATCTCAGATCTATAATCACATTGTGACAGTCTTTGTTCTTCTGATAGAACAGCAGCATTGCTCACTTTCAATCATATAAGACAGTCGTTAGCATGGATGCTTAAAATAACCTGCATAGCAAGGAACATGGCCACAGCAGGAGAGGAATAATCCAGATGCTAAGTTGGAGACAACCCATTTCTAGAACCTATGCTGTATCTTTCAGCCCAGGTCAGTTTGTCTGGGGTACGACAAAATTGAATATTACTTAAAAGCTACACTAGAGATTATTTGTACATACCCATATTCTGAAGGCAAGGTAAATTTTCATATCCCTGTGCAGATAACTAAAACTTATGGCTCAGCAAATTCCCCTGAAGGCACTGTACACCTGAGTTCCAACCCAAACACCAACTGTTGGTCTTGGAGCTTTGATCAAATCAATCAGGGAAAGACTTTTGTAGGTTTTTTTCAGTTGGGCAAGAAGTCTCAGAGGAGAAAGGGCAAAAATGGAAAGCACCCTGGCATCAAGAGAAAACATGTGCTTTTTGCCTTTTATTTTCCCTGCAGCTGTTAATGTTTTTAAAGGCAATTCCAGCTTTCAATAATTATTTGCTGTATAGAAGCATTGAGTGTTATCCTAGTTTAACTGCCCCGAGTCTTGCTCTGTGGCATTTGTTTGGTGGAATTAAATAAATCGCAATTTGTCCAGGAGCAAACAACAGACAATCTAACATGCAGGCTTAGATAAATGTGTGATAAAAATATTAATATTTCCTTTAGAAAAGAATCTGCAGTAATGAAAGTGCTTCTGCTTTCAAAGACCAGGAAGGGTTAAAAAGACATCTGTACAATGAGTCAAAGCCTTTGAACAAACACCAGTAAGCTATTTCCATAACAAGAATTCCTCAGTGTGCTCCATATATATTTTTTTTGTAATATTTCAAGAAAATCTTTAAAATCTCTGTTTAATCTCCCATCTGGTGTTTATCTCAGCACTTGCTTTTCTGAAGATGAGCAGGCATCATGCTTGATATTTGCTCTCGCTTGATACCTGCTCTCAAAAACTACACATGGGTAATCAATACTTTTTAACTTGGAGCATTTTGTGTATGTTCAGCATGAAGATAAAAAAATTGCTTTCTTTTTAACACTTCTGATGCATCACACTGCTTTAAAAGAATATTGTCAGATGAAGTAAATGTGTCATGTGATGCAATGCAATATAATGCAAAAGGAGCTACCATAGAAGCTTTTCTTGCAGAAGTATAACATAAATTTGGTTTCAAATAGCCAATCCTTTCCTCCTATTGACAGATAGCTCTTGAAATTCAGGTATTTCTCAGCACATTCAATTAAATAGCATTAATATTGCTCATCATTAGCCTTCCTCTGTGCTGGTTTCCATTGTGAGCTCATAAATGCTATCATTAGAAGAACCTTTCAAAAGAGGTTACATTTTTGAAAGCATTTAATGTGCATTTCTGGGTGGATTATTACTGCTGTTGTATTATTATCCAGCATAAAGAATGGTACATCAGGTGTACTTAACATCAAGCCGTTTAACTAAGATTTCTCCTGTTGGAGATACACTGTGCATAATATTCTGTACCATGTAATACAAACCAAGAAGCAAAAGCCACAGGAGCTGAAACAATGTATAACTTTTTGTATCTTTCCTGATTTTTCAATTTCAGTACACAGATCTGCTTCCAATGAACTTAATCACAGAATTATGTTTTTTAAAAATCACCTGAAATAATGCATTTTTTGTCATGCATGGAAAGAAATCTCATTTTCTTCTCTTTTTTTCCTAGACTTTATTATTTCCAGTTAGTAGACTGAAATGATTGCTTCTATCTCCTGGGTCTAATAAAGCAATTTGGCTCTTTAATGGGCCTTGTTAGGGTTGAAGACCAATGTCTTTCTGGTACTATTTTTTGCATTATTGGTGCACTACCTGCTGAGTCATCAGCACAGAAACCAGAGGTTAATTTCACTTCTACTAAATGAAGCAGATAATCAGCCATCAGACGATGGCTCCTGTGCTGTAAATAAGTCTTGACAAGCTGAGGGACAGCACTGTGCATCACTGAGCCCTCTTCACACCATCTGTCCACAAATTAAGACAAAGTAAGGATATTAATTTGTTACATTTCAAAAGCTGTACTGACAAACCCACGTGGACATTTCTAAATGGCGATGAATAGCTGAAACATTTACTAATATTCCATTAAGTCATTAGTTATAGTTTTGCAAACTTCTTTTCTAACAATGAATGTGTGGAAAGTGTTTGACCAGATGTACAGCTAATGACTATCAAAGCAGATCCATTTCAAAGTATGATGCTACAGAGCATTTTTCAGTTAGGTTGGAAGTGGTACGGCACAAGAACCTGATGGCACAAGAATGTGTTGGATTTCCCAGAGATGTTATATGGAGAATAAACTTTCAGCTAATGGGGAAGCTGTTACATGGTTTCAGGAGCCAGCAACATTTATGAAAAAAGATGAGCTCGCCAAAGTAATGTATGGTGGAAAATAATTCCTGGAAATTGCTGAGGTGAGAGCGTACCTTATCTATTTCACTAAATCCATGCAACATGAAGGCAGAGCAGTGGTTCAATTGATCTTACACTAAATCACACCAGCTTGCTGTGGAAGTGGGAATGGATGTATCTGCAAGGGAATTAGTTTTACAGATGTATTTTAATTATTCATAACATGATATGTCTATTCATATGCAACTCTTTTATTTTCAAATAAGAGTTCAAAGGGTTCAAAGGTGAAGTATGTATTAATGACTGAAGTATAAAAATATTACAGAGTTATTCTAATAATCTCCAGACTAAGCACTATGAAAACAGGGAATCCAGAGCTGGAGTTGAATTGAAAAGAAATGAAGGCACAAAGAAATTTTCATTTTTCTCTGGAACAGTGCCACACAATAACTACAAGGCTATGAAATAACTGCAACACTATGATTAATGAGTAATAATGCTTCTGTATCCAGATTAGGCTACACAGCTTCTTAAAGACAGTGTTTTTCATTTTCCTTCTTCATTACAAGATAGAGATAAAATTGGGCATCTAAACAGAATTTAACAAGAAACTTTTCCATATAATGTTTTTTATAAACTTTGAGGTTTCAACTAACAGGTCCATGACGATCCAGTAAAATGGGAGCTTGGACATCTAGTTTACCTGCTGACACCTGAATTTAGATGTCATAATCTACAGCTGAATCCTACCCTTATACATTTCTTTTAGAATGCAGTAATGACCTTCCAGTGATGTGCATCTCTACATTTACTCTGTGGGGATCAAAGGTAAGAGGCTTAAATTAAGGAGCTAATTTTTCATCTGCTAAACTTAGATGAAATAGGAACCACCTACGGTTCAGAGAAGAACTTTCCAAGCATTTTTAATTAATGGTGATCAGATTCTCATTATAACCAGAGGAAAGCCTGTCACTGAATTCTGTCCTCAGTAAAAAAAAAAACATATAGTGAGTGAATGAAGTTGTGACACTGGAGTTTTGGACAAGGTTATTATTGAAGTTTGTTTCTATAAGGAAATTTAGTTTTATTAATTGCAATTGTCTATTAAATTTTATTCTTAAAATCCTCCAGTAGCTATGTGCAGTGGCCAGGTGTAAAAGAGGTGAACACTGTTAAAACCTGTAGGATTCTCAAACATTATGAGATGGAATAGTAATGAAATATTTATTAATTAAATGACTCAGTTTGGGTAAATTAATCCACAGCATCATTGCACAGTAAATAATCAGACTAGAAACTATTAAAATGATTTAAAAAAATGCACTCGCGTTAAAATTTTAGAAATACATACAACTAGAAAAAATACATAATGTATAAAACTATACATTAGCAAGCTAAAACTGATTTTTAATTAAGTGGAAATAGGTGGCTTCACAAGAGCTAACTTACCCTACATTTAGCTACTGCCAGGTTTCTGTGTTTTGCACTGAAGCATTCGATCCTGATGACTTCTTGGAGCCTGGCGTCTGTTCTCATTTGGCAAAGTGATGAGTCATACATCAGTGGGTTTTGATTTTGATCCAGGCCCAGGTGAACTGAACCTCTGTAACCATCCATTTAATGTCACCCTTGCTGACAGCACCTTCTAGTACTGCATTCTTCCTCTGTATTCCTAATATTTTCTGTTGCTGCCTTCCATTTAATTGTCGAAGATAAGATTCATCATAGCTGGCTCTAGAGTCCACATTTCACTGAATTTAAGTGTTCAAGGTTAAGCATAATTAAATGGTTGGGCACAGAAGCTGTGAAACTGCTTTTTGATCACTAGGAGGTAGGAAACAGAAGACAGTTGAAATAAAACATATTTGGAAGAGGTGCTTAATTTGGTTTTAGTAATGTTTACCTAAACTGTGCTTATGCATAGTTATTGTGTCTATAATATTGCTTAAAGAACAGGTTATTCTTCTTTGGGATAAGTGTTGAAGTTAAATTGGACATGTCCCTTTCAGCAATTCAGGATGCAGTTTTTGAGTGTAAAATGAATGTTCAGAATATATTCACTTCTCAGTTTCAAAGGTGAGAATCCATGAGAACTGGTTTTGTAAAGCTCTTTTCTTAGCACAAGAAGCATATAAAGAAGAGAAAAAGGGAATCAAATTGTCCTTCAAAATAGCTGAGTTGAATTGCTTTTGAAGACTCTTGTGATTGCATGTATTTTTAGTGGCTTAGCTGACCACAGCGCAGGAAAGATGTTCTAGCTTAGAATGTTTGGCTGAAGAGTATGTTCCAATGAAAATATTTGCTTTGCTTACCTTCTGTTGGATAACTCTTCACAACAAGGACTCCAGAAAAGATCTGACGTAGTTTACCAGTGGGAAACAGAATATTCTCTTATATGTTACTTCCTGCAGTCTCCCCTCTCCTAAGTGCCAGCAGCTTTGGTTCTGATTCCCATTAAAAGATGGGAAAGAAGCACAAAGGTTAGAGAGAACAGTATGGATGGCTTTTACTAGTCGTGACCGATGGTGTTACATGTATTTCCTATTTGAAATATAGAAAGCGAACTAGGTTCCTCATAAATTACTGCAAACTAGTTTATCTTGAAGAAAAGGAAATAAAATTTATTCTTCAATATCTAGAGAATTTCTTCTAGTAAGTTTCTCCTTAATTTTATATGGTATTAGAGGAAGTACATTGCCTTACTTAACCTCTCCGAAAAGATTACTTCCATTATTTATTAAACTGTATTTTCCCATAGTGTTTTCTAAATTGAGACTAAGAAGTAACATACAAGTTCTAGGTAATTCTTCTTTAAAGTTAATAACTGCTCCATTTTTATGATGAACTGATATTTGAGAAATACTTCACTGTTCCACAGCTGTGCCTTTTTCTAGTAAAAATTCTTTGGAAACTGCAAGCCAAAGTCATTTGTTTAAGTTTTGAAGCTGTGCAGCATACTCTATAAATTGGAGCTTCCTTAGAGTCCCTCACTATCGGCTTGAGAGAAAGAGAGTTTTATAATGAATTTTGTTCTTCTTTATTCTCACACTCTTAGTTGTATTTAATTTGACTTTTAAATATGCTCATGCTACACAGAAATGAGCTCTCTCCATGGAGTGCAGAGGAAAGAGCCTGCATCAGCATGTAAACACAAAGGGCATTTCCAAAGTTTTCTTGTGTTTTTTCTTTCTCTTCCCTTTTTGGTTCCTCCTTACTTGGATTATCACGATGAAACAGAAGAGGTTTAAAATAAATTGAAACTTAATTTGCATGCAGGCAGTGAGCTCATTACCGTGGGTAAATATCATCCTCGTTTGCTCCGAGAAGTCTCTGTTATTATGACTTTGAGGACTAGCTGTTTGGCAGCCCTTGGAGCATTGTGCATGCCACTTTTCATTCAGTATAAGGTTTTGAGAAGCATTAGAAGGAGCTGCTCACATGCTACTTGGAAAAGCCTGGTCAAAACACGAGCTCTTTTTTATTTATTTTCTGGATAACACAGCTGTCTGGGTGTGCAGGATTGCTTTGCTCTTATTCCAAGCAGAGTTTACCTGCTATCATTATCCTGTTGTTGCTGTGGTCTGGCCATTACCTGTATTAAAGCTGAGATACCAGGTGGAATCCCAGAAGAGGCAGAAGGGCCACAGGAGAGCACAGGATGGCATTTGGGAGCTCATTTCACTACTTTTGGTTCACATAGCAACAAGCATCTACAACCTCTGATGGCAGACCGACAGGGAGTTACGGGAACCTCCGCTGTCGGACCTGGCAGTCATTCAGGCACTGTAGACAAAAGGGCTTTGAACAAGTCCTTTCAATCGGTCATTTTTATTCAATGCTGCCTTAAATGGTTTCTCCCTTTAATCTGCTTACTCTGTGATACGTATACTACCTCTCCTTAATCAACAGTGATTTCATTCATCAAATAACTTTCAACAATCATCCCTTGCACTAATTGCATTTCTACTAACTGTATTTCCTTGATTTATCCTGTTTTTACTAATGAGCCCGTGATGTTAATTTCAGCTTTCTTTGAGCTGTGTTTGAAATGTTTAATTTTCTTTGTGTGCTTTCTCTCTTTCTTAAAAAGCAAAAAACCACCACCACCACCAACAACAAAAATATCCCTTATCCATATATATTAACCAAATAGCAATATTTTTTAATACATTAATGCCAGAAGTGCCTTTGGAACCGCTACAAACCATTGGCAAACTGGAGACTTACCCTCAGTAACTCAATAGTTACAGGGAGACACAGCCTAGGTACACAAAGTATTGGGGGCTGAATCCTGCCATGGTCTGAGCACCTCCTATCAAGGGAGAAATGGAGTCAGTTCTTGATCAGCGGTTTGCAGATCTCCAAGCAGAAAAAAACAATGGAAAGCTGTGCCTCAAAGCACATTTTGTTTAGCACAATACAAATGTATATAGTTTTGTTACCAGGCCTACTTTGTGAAGTATTTTTAAAAAGCATCATTATCAAGTGAGGAAAGCAACGTGATTACCAAACTAACACTCATCTTTGCAAAGGACTTGTTATTTATTAGAAGGGAAAAGGATTATTTCTGTTTGGAAAAAAAATTCTTCCTTAGTCCCATTCATATCACACCAAGATGGAAATTTGTCCCCATTGTAGAGGCTTGGGAAAAACTTACACTGCTAGAGTTCAAGTGGTTTAAGGCCTTTTGCTGGCTGCCTTTATAGTTCAGATTTAGGTTATTAGGAGGTTAAGTTCTCCAGCCTTATCTCCTATGAAAATTATCTGTTGCCAACAAAGCAACAAGCTGTTGGCAATGGATAAAACCAAAGAAATGTTAAAAACAGTTTAACGCAAATATAGGCAAGGACAAATCATGTTTTGCACTGCTTCAGAAATAATGTGTAATTCTAGCTCAGAATCAAATCCTTCACTTTTCATCACTTGGACGTATGTCAGTGATGTTCAGTGCCATACAGAAACAGTGAAAACAAAGAATATTCTGCTTGTCACAGAAGCGTGAGGCTTCAGGAGGCAATGCCAAATGGTTTGTTTATCTATTCAAGATTTTTTATAAGTGTTCAGCTTTAAACATCTTTGCATAGTAGTCTTGGAAGAAAAGGACTTTTTTTTTTCCCATGTTATCACTAGTTTTTTACATATATATATTTAAAAAGCAAAAGTATTTCCTCTCATGGAAAATATGTAAGAAGATATCCTAAAATTTCTCATGGCCCTGTTGTCAGTAGGCTTTTAAAATAAGTTGATGTGTGTGGTAACACATGTACTCATTCATCATTTGGTTTAGGACTGGGCATACCGTTCCTTCTGAGCCAGAGATAAAACATTCATTTTTTTTCTGAAATGTCATTTATGCCAGCATCACAATGGAATAAGTTTGGATTTATATCTAATAATGGCCATACTTAGCAAAACACTACTTAATATGTTTCGTACTTACTGTTTCATGCTATGTGCAACATGAGGAGCCAGGAGGCACAGGATTCAATTTGAGATTAAGACAGCTAACTCTAGATGTCTGTGTTGTGTAAACTCCCTTTCTAATCAACAGTCAATACAGTCAGTGGAGCCTAGAGATTTATTCATCTGGCTGGCCAGCAGACGTCAACTTTTACATTGAGTTTAATCACATTATTTAAGCTCTGCTGTCTGTATTGACTAGACCACTAGCAACTACCATGGCAGTTGAAAACACTTAGCTCACTTATAGACATGCAAATTTAAGTATCTTGTTTAGTGACACTTCCGTCATCAGTTTCTATACAAGTTTTTTTCTACAGCGCTTTCTTATGTTGATGTCCATCTGCAGACCACCCTTAAAGATGATGAGTGTTGTCCTCCATTCAGGAACAGGAGAGGACCTGTAGAGAGACTCAGTAATTGGTTTAAGTTCACTTATCTGAAACATACTAGGAGTTTTTGCATGGGATTTGATGTTCAGAGGGTCAAATAATCATATTTGCTAGCTGTTCACAGCATTCATGGTCTAATGACTTACAGGCACTCGTACATTTGCAGTTTCTGAAAGCAGTGGAGACAAATGAGGCAGCTCTTGAATTACTCAGAACACGTCAACCTTTGCTGTTCATTGGATGGACTCTGACTTTGTAACCTTTGGTTTGTAACCTTATATCTTTCACCACTGTGTCTTCATGTGTCTGTTTTATGGCATATTTATGTAAAATACTCCCTGTATTGCCATCTTTAGGATTATTTTGGCCATTAAGCCTGTTGCTCATGAGATTTACATCAGGCTTTCCAGTTTAAGTTCAGAAGGCATTTAAACAGGTGTTTAATTCACCTGTTTAGGACATTTTTTGATTCTCATGTTTAAGCAATATTTAAGTGCTGCACAAAGGACGATGAGACATGTTCATAAAGTTTTATTTGTGAGGTCAACAGGTGATGGCATAAATTTTCTTCAAAATTACTTGAGGTGGGGTGGGAGGGGGAATCCAGAAGAACAAGGGTGGGGTGGGGAGGGTAGAGAGAGGTAGAAGGGGAAAATCTCTCCCTGGTGGCCAGCTGGGAAATGAAGTGGCGGCGTCCCCAGAAGAACATCCTCCTCTGTTGCATATCCTCTCCAGTGCAACAGGGCAGCAGGGGGTGATAACCATGATGATTTTTTCAGCCGTGCTTTTTCCCTGGTACTGTGCAGTTTTCCTCAGGACCTGGCCAAACTCACTGTTTTTTTCCTGTTTGCGATGCTTTTAGCACTGATGGGAGCATGCTTATTTAGGTGCAAGTGTTACACACCAATTGGTTGCTGAGTTTTGGGCATGCATGTTGCTGGGTAACGCTTATCAGCGATTTATGACTATTATCTGCAATGTTATTCGCTAAGTCTTGTATTTCTGCAGTATAAACTAAAAGCTACAAAACAAGGGATAGGGAAGGCAGGTAGCAGAGATGAGTGGATGCAAGCTTCCCGTGAGAATCTGCCATAGCTACAACATCGGGGTTGGCAGGTGCAAGGCCGTGAGAATAACAACATGAGAAAAACAGCATGGGAACAAAAGAGGGAAAATACTGCCACATCAGTTTAGGTGAGAGGTTGCAGAGCTGGAAATGAAAGTCAGACCACAGAATTGCAGATGGAGGGCCCTTAGCATTCCCAACGTTAAGACGCCTAAGGCACCATGCAGTATAAGTGTATGTACCTAAAGACAAACACCCACTTAGGTGCCCTGAGAACTGGGAATGTTTTTCTGAGCTGAGGTCCATGTGAGGTAGGTTACAGAAGGGGCTCAGTTGGATTCAGGTAAGCAGTGACCTATTCCATCACAAAGTGTCTGACAGTACCTCTTGGTTTGATGTTGACTGTTAGGAGTGGACAAAAGGTATCTGAGTGTAGTGTTAATTCTTTAAGGTCTAGCTAGATCAGAATACAGAATACAGTTCTGCAGCTGCAGAATCTTGCCTGCATTTTGATTTCTGTGAAGTGAAAGACCTTGGAGAGTGAAAATCAAGTGGAAATCATAATTCACAAAGTTTTTACACAAGTAGCAAGCAGGAATTCACTCAAGAGTCCTTCACACAGCTGAAATATTACAGGTCGCGACAATTACTGCAATGTTTTTAGTTACTAGTCTATTCACCTGATTTCATTTATACTAGTCTATTTACCTAAATGATTTCATTTATTAGTCTATTTATTAATGTAAAAAGCATACTGCTTTTAATTTGACAGTTCCACAGTATCATTGCTGATTTACTGGCCAATAACAAAACATGAAGTCAATAAAATAAAAAGTCAAAAGCATTTACACTTTCCAACAGTAATTCGGGATCACATCGCCTTTCAACACAAACAACTTTACATTTTACATATTAAATGTAATCCTGCATCAATTATTCTAGCTTGGGCCATGTGTGTCTGTGGCTTTTACTAGCTTCACCAATGTACAAGTTAGCAGAGTACTTCTGAAAACATCCCTGTTAGGGCAGACTCCTTTCCATTGAGCTGGCTGATCCACTAAAGTCAGCAGGTTTTGGAGATCTCCAATTCCCAGGTTTTAGACAATTATTCAGACAGAAAAAAAACGTGTGATACTTGTAAATATCAGTGATTACACTTTGAGAAGTGAGGATGGAAAGATTATTGAATGTTTATGGAGACATACATTTTGACAGGAAATGACATTTTTTGTCTTACCAGCTTGCAAGGCATAATAGAGTTTTCAAAAGTATTTGCTTTTGTTCTCAAACTGCCTTCAGATGCTGTCAGTTATTTTCCAAAGATTGCATCTGACCTCTAACCTCTGAACTGTCATTCAATTTACTGAGTGTATGGTTCCTAGTCTTGGGATAGATTTGGAATCAACATCCATTTTCCTAAGGTGGATATGGGTATTACAGGTTTCTTCCCACAGAAATTTGAACTTACCACGACTATTGACAGTAATGTATGGATGGTCGGATGGTTATCAGTCTGCTATATGGTACCCTGGATAGGTCACTGGAGTAAATGTCATACATTTTTGTGGTAATCCAGCAAATATGCGTAACAGGGACTGCATTACTCAGTAAAGATATATTAGCATCTCAAACCCCATTTGATAAGGTGTATCGAGACTACTGACAAGCGTACCATCCAGGTGCACTGAGAACTCCTTTCAGAGGGTGATAAAAACAGCAAGGTTGGAGGGTAGAATTGTACTGCCCTGACTCAGGGCCAGTAATTTAGGGCAGTTGCTGGGGGTTTTTCTAGTCTAATGCAAAGAGACGGACGTTCCCAGGGTATAATTCATCCTATCTATCTGAAGTGGTGGGTAAAACACCTGTTGATGCTTATTGCTTTCCAGTAAGTTAAACAAAGACAGCCATGGATGTGTGAAGAGGGAGAAAAAGAGGCTGATCTGGGGCCAAATATAAAGACAGAGATGCTCTTTGACATTTTGGATAGGTAACGCATGAGAGTGCTTCAAGAGACTGTTCATAAAACATACAGCCATCTAACAACACTTTCCAAACAACATGTTATTTGAGCAACCAGTTAGTCAAGGAGACCTTGTGTCATGGGCATTGTATTTACTCCATCCATAGTTGAATAGTAGGTAGTCTGTGTGATCCCCTGAAATTAGCTTTACTAAGTACAGACAGTCTACTGTGAGTTGTGCTTACCTCTGAATCATAAGCACATGGATCATGATTAAGGGGTTTTAAAAATGCTGTCAAATAAAAGCATCTTCCAAATCGCTAGTTTTCACTTTAACATCCATTTTGCACATCTACTTGGGATGAAAAAAGTAAGGAATTGCTATGATAATAACATTTCAGGTTTCATAAAGTTTCCTTTTCTTATTTCTTCCCTTCTCTTCACTATTATTTACTTCATCTTTCTTCTTAATAAGAAAGTTTGCTTTGCAGAAAGTTAGCAAGCAAAGCAGCCATCAGCTCTGAACAATATTGCTACTTACCGCCTCTTTTGTGGAAGTTCAATGATACAACTGAATTAATTTACTAAGGTAGGAATAACCTGATTTCAAAGATATGGCATATTTCAGTCCTCATAGACTTCACCAGAGTGGTTTGCTGAGGATAGGCTTAGATGGACATCTAAATGAAAGCAGAATAGTTAGTCACAATAAAATTTGAAACTAATGTCATCCTTTTGGCTCTTTGCTGGGAAGAGTTTCTGCTGCTTCATGTGAATCTCAAGTAAATGTCACTCAATGCACTCTTCCTGTCAAAGCTGGCAAAGTTATAGCCAAAATAAATTGAACAGAGAGAATGATAGTAGAGTAGTAAAATAATTTTTTTTTAGTTAACTATAACAGACTTCTATAATAAATTATCATCAATATTTTATTAGTTTTTTTATATTATGAAGAAGAAAAAAACACACAGTGTGGAAAAATTACTAGTCTTTATTAAAGGTTCTATCATTTCTGTTGCATTCTACTTTTTTAATTTTGAAATTTTTGCCTTTGTTGTAGAGAATCATATTTGGCACATTAATAATTCACTTCCTTTTTACTGTTACACCAAATAATTGCTCTATTGACTCCATCACTTAACCTAAAGAACAATGTATTTTCATCTTTAATTGGCAAAATGCTTCAGGTGGAAATTTCCAAGTTTTCTTCACCCATGTAAAAAACAAACTCTCACTATAATGTGAATCTCATTGCTAACGAAGACAGACATATAGATAGTGCTCATTCCTTGGATAAATGAGATTAATTGTCCTTTTGCAGAGGATATCCTTTCTTTATTAAATGGCTAAAATGACCAAACTGCACCTAAGAAGACAGTTGTCTATACAATAAAGAGATGTAGCCACAGGATAGATGATTCAAGATAACTGTATCTGACTCTGAAAGTCAACAGTTTCAATACGCCTCATTGTCTGGGTACTGAGAGTCACCCAAATCTGACTAGTACAAGCTCAGACAGGTGCTACTCCTGATTTGCCATCAAAACAAGTAGACGGTCCTCATGAGATAGCAAAGGATAGGAGGTTTAACACGCGTAAATATAACATGAATAGTTACCATATGGATGTGCTCTTTCTCCCTCTCCATTGATTTTAGTTGTATAGAAGTTTAGGTTTGACCTTTGACTTTTGGATGGTGTTGTGGTTTAACCCCAGCCGGCAGCTCAGCCCCACGCAGCCGCTCGCTCACTTCCCCCTGGTGGGATGGGGGAGAGAATTGGAAGGGTAAAGGTGAGAAAACTCCTGGGTTGAGATAAAGACAGATTAATAGGGAAAGCAAAAGCCGCACATGCAAGCAAAGCAAACCGAGGAATCCCTTCCCCACTCCCCAGGGGCAGGCGGGTGCTCAGCCACCCCCAGGACAGCAGGGCTCCATCACGCCCAACGGGGACTGGGGAAGACAAACGCCATCTCTCCCAACGTCCCCCCCGTCCTTCTCCTTCCCCCAGCTCGAGATGGGGAGCGTGACGTCCTACGGTCTGGGATCTCCCTTGGGTCGGTCGGGGTCGGCTGTCCCGGCTGTGTGTCCCCCCAACCCCTTGTGCCCCCCCAGGCTCCTCGCTGGTGGGGTGGGGGGAGAAGCAGAACAGTCCTTGGCTCTGGGTGAGCGCTGCTCAGCCGTGACGGAAACGTCCCGGGGTTATCGACACTGTTTCCAGCACAAATCCAAAACAGCCCCATACCAGCTACTGTGAAGAAATTTAAGTCTGTCCCAGCCAAAATAAGAAAATTAAATCAAATTATGCATTAAATTCAACATTGGTAAAACAAAAAACCTTGCAAAGTCAAAAGAGACAAAAAAGTACTTACTTTATCTATTAACTACATTTAGTTAAACATACTGAAGCTTAAGTAGTAATGAAATGGGATTCACGGTGAATCATGTTTTGCATTTTTTGGTGAGGTAAGGATTCAGACAAACTAAATAGAAATTTGAACATGTAAATCTTCCTGTATTTATGTGCAAAACTGGTCCTGTATTTGCAGTATGTATAAATTGCTACGTATGTACAACTGTGAAAGAGCATTTCGACAATATTTTTCCATCTAATATGCATGTTTTTACATTGCAAAGCATATTTTATTTTGAGCATCAAAGATATTCTTTATGACAACTTATTGAAATTTCATACGTATGGTATGTAAATCCCTTACATTGGCTGAGCTAGCAGAGCTCTTCTATTTAATTGGCAGAGAAGCAAATACACTCTGCAGACGATAAATGAATAAAAACAAGTTTCTAGAGAATGACATTATTGGCAGGTTGGTAAAGGGATTAATAGAATTCCACAAGGGAAGTTCCCTTTTATCAGCTGAAGTAGATGTCTGTGGCAGATTGTTGACCCTGCTAAAAAGCTCTGTCTTCTTCTGTGTTTGTAAAGGAGACAGCGTATTTCTCACTTTTCTTGTTTTGCTGATTTGCGTATTGTTTTAAGCCAAAGGAAAACAAAACAGATCACAAGACCCCTGATGTTCACGTTTGCAGTAAACGCAGGTAATTGATAACAAAAGGTTAATGTCTTTATCCCTAAAAATGCTAAATCATCTGGCTTCCACGAATGAAAATTGATAAATTCCAAACACAAATATGATTTATGTGCCTACACTTCTAGGTAGGTAATTGGAGAGATACAGTTAAGGGGTTTTGTTTTCTAAGGATTTTTAACACGTGATTTTAAAAGATCATCAATTGAATTGAGTACTCAGGTAAGACTCTTGCCCCAGATGATTAGTTTTGTCATGGCCCCTCGCTGCGTGTCCCAGCCTCCTCGTGTGAGTTTACCTCTGAGAATGCAGCTGGGTTTGGTCTATGCTCCCTTGAGCTCCCCTGGGTTGTTCAGGCTGCAGCTGCCCCCTCTGCTCCAGGCAGCTCCAACAGACCGCTGGCCGTGCTGGTACCCGACAGGGAGCCAGCCCCCTTCCCACCCAGAGGTCAGTTCTGGTGTCTTTGACCACTCCGGTGACTGAAGACCAGACCATAAGTACTAGGGATGCTGCCGTTACTGTTTGAAACCAGTCCTGTGTTTGAAGCAATTCACGTGGCTTCTGAAGATGGCTTTATTAAGCGGTCGTCCTTTATTCAGGAAAAAATGCTAGAGGTGGAGAAATAATAATTCCCTCCCTCATCATCCTCAACACTTCCGAGCTTACTTTCAGGTCTGTAAAATGCCTTCAGGCATTCCAGGTGCCTTTTTCTCACTGGTGATTTTTTGCTCACTGATTTCACTTTAACTCCTAGTAATGACAATGCATTCTTTTTACTTGCTTAATCTTGGATGATAAAAAATTCCTGCTCTTCAGTGAGCAAATGCCTTTTTGGGAAAAACAGCTCTAAATTCTGTGGTCTGTTTTCCTTTCATCATACTGATTTTTTTTTCTGTGGCTGCCTTGGTGGTCTGGAAATGCGTTGGCATTTTGGTGTCTCCTAAGTGGAAGCCATATTACTATTCCAAAATTACCTCCAGAAGGATGAAAGTGTGTTCAGGGTGACAACCCTCAGTTGTCCTTGTTGCACGTCCTAGAATACTGCAGGAGGTATAAGGCACTAATCTTGTTAGCAAGCAATTCTCTGAGACTTCTGTGTATATCCAGTGAAGTAGAAGCCAGTAAAACCAAGCAGAGTTGCCATTTTTTACATAGAGAAGTGCCCAAAAATATGATATTATGCTGTGAAATGGCTCCACAGTTGCTGTTTTTTTTTTATTGTTATTGTTTTTACTATTGGACTGTTATCTTTCTGGTTGGAAAGCACAGATGCTGCTGCTTGACATAAGAAATGTATTTAGAACAAGGTACACAGATTATTTTTTGGTTGATGGAGTCAAGACACATTATTTTACAGCTTCTGTGAACTAACCCCAGCAGGACTCAGATGATGTCATCCACTGTGAATTATTGGAAGTCCCTCCCTATGCTCAGTTTAGGAGATAAAAATAAAAAATGTTCTTTCAACCAACTTCAGAGCTGCTGCTTCATTTTATTTGTATAGGAGCTAACAGATTTCATCTTGTGGACGTTCATGTGTTGCAAAAGAGGCAGAAAAATGCTGAGAAGAGTAGATCTGGCATTTTAAAACAACTCTAAACAGTACACTGCTTAGTCAACAGTATGGAGAAATATATGTGTGTGTGTATGTGTACATTTCATGTGCTAGACAAGATGATTTATTCAAGGGGATTCAGCTGAATTATTCTTGCAGAATAATGATACCATATATTATACATATGTTTATGCTGAGCACCTTTCTTATTTCTTTGTATTCTTTCTTTTCTCTGGATCAATTTTCTGTTGAATTTTTTTACATCTGGATTGACAATTTGAGGAGACCTCGGTGCTTGCTGTTTTCCTGAAGACAATCACTTCCACAGCATTCTGTCCTATATTGTTTCCAATCAACTTCACTATGTAGGTGGCACTATCAGAAACGAGAGGTGGGATGGGACTACAGCTCTGCTTGAGTTCTTTTGTACTATGCCCGTGCTTGTTGTCCCACAAACATCAAATGATGTAAAGCGGTCAGCTGATGCCTGGTGAAAGAGTATTTGGACAAATCACTGAAGTTAATACTTACTGAGTTGGGTTCTAACAAAAAAAATGGTGCTAAAATCTTTAAAAACTTGTTTCTCAAATGTCATAAGTGCTCTGCAGGGAACCTAAGATGAAGTCTTAATTACTAATGAAATCCACACTTTGGTAGAGTACAATTTACAGTCACCAGCAGGGAAAACTTGCAACTTTTCTTAACATTGCACACTTTCTAGCAAGTTTTGCTATCTCCTCTGAAAGGGATTTTCACTTCCCAGAAGAACTACTATAAGAAAATGTTATTTCTGAGCATTCTATTTCACACTACATGTAGTGTTCCTTCTTTACAAAAGGGCAGCAATGCTGCAAGACTTAAAGCACCAAGCAAGACAAATATCTATAGAATTTCAGTACAGTTTATTTTAATTCCTTTCTTCTCAGAACTGACTTAACATTTCTTATTTTTGTACTTGTAATCCTGGAAAACATTTTGCCAGATCATGAATGTGGATATTTTTCAGCAGCTGAAGGCAGAGCACATTTTATCAAATAAATTCCAAATTATGCTGGGATATCTTAAGGCATTTTGATCTAAAGGCAGTGGGCATAACCTGTCTTTGTCTGTTGTGCTTTCTAATTCTATCATCTGCTTTTCAATTATTTTATTTTTTTGTTCTTCAGTCTTTCCATAAAGGAATACTTTTATTTGTTGTCACTTTTCCTGAACCTATTAGCTTACAGGTTCAATGTGTTGTCACTTATGTTCACCTTTTGTTTTCTCATTGATTTCATTTTCCATAAGGGGTACATTTTTTCCCAGCCTTTCCAAAGCTGAGGTATTGTAGGTATTCAGGTAACCTAATCAGATGCTATATCACTCCCAGCCTTTGCAGAGACAGTCAGAACAACTGGCATTCTGACTTCCTGGGGACTAGCCAGTAAAAGGTGTCCCGATATCACCTAAAATTTAATTGAGGTCTGTTCAGTAAAAACAAGAACTAGAGATGGCAGTTCCATCTCACTAATGCCCTAATACTGCTAGGGAACTAACTGCAAAAGTTACTTCCTGAGCACAGAGGAACAACCCTTTCCTAGTCTTTTTATTTTTATTTTTTTTTAAATACCACATCTAGTTCCAGAGATGTGATGGTCAATGTAACTGTACTGCTCCAAGATTTGCACCAAATGGGCTTGGAGACATTTGTTGAGAGCCTGCATTCACTTCTCAAGCCAATAACATTATTCTTTCAGTTTTATGAATAGGAAATTCCCTCAAACACATTAACATGAAGAATGAAAAGCACAAATTATTTTGTAGTGTCAATAGGGACAGCCTGCCGTCACCACACATTTGACCATGCTCCTTCTTCCAAGAGTTTAGCCTATATCCTGGAGTGTACATCAGTGTAATTTATTAATTCAGCCAAATTTAAGTGATCTTGTCTAGCTCATTCCTTCAACTCAGATTTTTTTTGTGAAACATGATCTTGGGAATAATCAAAGGATTCTCCAATATCCTCTGCCAAACCACGTAAAATGTCAAATACAGAGATACCGATAAAATTGAACCCAGATAGCAATTTCTGATATTGTAGTTAATACAACAACACAGTGTCTGTTGAAATAACAGGGTGATGTGATACATCTTCAGCTCATTACTGAACTGCTGTGACTAGCAAGCAGACGCTACAACTCAGTTTACCAAGTACATCAGGAAGACGGATCCTCTGTTCCTCATAAACAAATACACAATCATCTTCTTGGTTTTCCAGACCAATTGCTCATATATTCCCTAGTCTTAAAGGGATTACTGGCTTTTACATCCTTTAAAAATCAAAAATAATACTTTAAATTGTTACAGAGCCCCACAATTATACTCTGTATGATATTACAGCATGCTGCTGCATATTGTTAACTATCTGCTTGCTGTGCTGCTCATGGAAAAGAGCTTCCCTGGCAGACAGAGGCAGTGACTAAGTTTGTTCTAACTTGTCTGAGCTTTACGTTGTGAATGAATGCAGCTGCCCGCCCACTGTGTCAGGCTAAGTGTAGTCTGTCAGAGGAGAGCAAAGAAGCAGCAAGCGGGGTCATTCTGTGCAGGTGTTGAAGAAGTACGTCCATTTAAAATGTGTAAGAAAGAGGAGAATCTCCATTTCATAAATTTGACACTGCCAGGTCTCAGATTGATTTCTTGCAGTAAGACACTGAATATTTAACTCCCATGAGCTGTGTACTCTGAAAATAATTTATGAAAATATTTTTTGGTTATACTGAGATAATCTGAACCTGTATCTGGTAACAGCTCTGTAGGTCAATTTTTCAAGGCAATTTGTGCCCAGACTGAAGTGAACTGCTTCTGCCATAGAAGCCATATTTGAAGCTTTAGCCATCATCTAGTTAATGTATAGTCTCTCTATAGTGCAAAATCATTGCTATTGGTAATATATTCCATAAATATATGAACCTCACAGTTGCATAAGCTTAATAGGTAGATACCATTGGAGTACACAAAAGTTGATTTTTCTTTTTGTTAGAAATTTTTAAAAGTGTGTTGGTCAGGGGCTAAACCAATGTGCAAACCAGGAAGGGATATTCAGTAGCAGTAGCAATTCTTTCTCCAAAAGTGTCATATGTGTCAACCGGAACACAGAAATATGACTGTATCTCCAATAAAAGTGTGTGTGGAATAATTCAGAACAGGCAGAAATTTCAAGCTGCTGAACCTAGTACAAGATTGAATTAGTTTTTCATCTGAGAATTAAGGTTTGAGTATTGCGTTATCCATTACAGCTCGGCCGTCTCTAACATTACCTCATGTGCATTCCTTGATATTGCATAAACTGTTCTGGCTTTCCAGACAAGAAATACAATTCATTAGAGAATAAATAAGTGAAATAAAATGTATGAATCAGGAGTTATTGCCCTGAACCTTGTTTTTTACAGGGTAGATTTCTAACGGTCAGCTTAAATCTGAGCTGTATTAAATAGGGAAGCCGTTGTGGACTGGCTGTGTCATGTGTCCTTCTCTATGTGTATGGAAGGAACAAAAATAAGGTAGGCATAGTTAAAGGGAAGTTCTTATGAAACTTTCTTAAGTGTTTATTTCTCTGGATTCCTTGTCTGTGTACTGTTTGACAAAGCTGACCAGAACATGAGACTCATTTGGTGAGAAATGTCAAGGCCTTAGACCCACTTTTGTTCATTTTGTGGAGCAAAACTTAAGTTCTTCTCTCCAAGACCAGATCCTAAAGCCTGAGCGGGCCAACTTTGTTTAGGTCCTTGATCTTGCTCTGTTAGAAAATCCCCCTGATGCTTTTAAAAAAACCTCTCGTTGTAAAAGTGTCCCAAAATCAGTCTGGAATTTATGGTCAAAACCAGAAATACGATCCCTTCTTCTGCCTGCAGAATGGAAGATTCAGGCTCAGAGAGATAGTCCAGATTTTGCACAGTGAAGTCTTGGTTTGGGTCTCTCATCCCTGTGCAAATTATTAGCATTTCTGTAGTGACTCCTTCTCTGTTTCTAAACAGAAACTCCATTCTTCTAAACCCTTTGGAAAAGTTGTCTTTAGATATCTGCTACAGCCTTTTTCTTCTGAAAAATACATTTTTCTATTCAATGACTCATCTAAAAGTTCCTAAACAGCTCTTAGGGTAGAGAAAGTGTAGTGTCCCTTCCCTGAAACTAGTCAGGAGCTGAGACTAGTATTCAGTCAATCACCCATGAATCCCTTGTTCTGCTGGGACCTCCACACTGCCAGAATTTCCCCATCGCTTTTCCTAGAACTCTCACACAAGGAGATTTTATATCTCAGAGAGGGTTCAGTGTAGAACATAACATAATCTCAGCTTGAGAAAGAGGTGGTTGGTATAGCTGACTGACTTATCCTTCTCTCCTCACTCATTCCTCTGCTGTTCCTTTTTTTCATGGTCTGATGTGTGACTGCTCTGTAGATTAACGAGGGGCACCAGCTGTATGCTGAAGGGTGGTCAACAAACCTGTTCCTACAGCTGCCAGGTCTACCTGTTTACACCGACCATGAGTAGAACTAACACACAAGTAATTTGATACTTCTTTGAGAATTTTTTTCTGTGAAGAAACAAAAAATTGTTTTACAGTGCTTCTAGATACCTGCCATTTTTTTGGTTATTCAGTTAACGGAGTGCAGCTGCACTGTACTTTTGTAGTAGTGGGAGTAAAGATATGGAGGAGCCATTCAAAAAGCTTATAGAGAATTTAGAACTCTATGTAAGTATCTTGGATGAAGCTGTTCATCTTCTACCAAGTGCAGGTTGTGTAATAATCGTTTTGCACTCTCTCTCAATAGAAAATATCAGCAGTTAATAAGAGAAAGTGAGCTTGTGTATGAAAACAGGTGTTTAAGGAATGTGACACCAGTTTTTGTGTTTTCATAAAGGTTTTACACTTAAAATTCAGTAAGATAAGGAAAGTCATTTGACGGTGGAGTGGTACAGATCTGCATGATGCTGTGAATCTGTGACTGTGCCCTGCCAATTCCTTTTAAAGTCACCTCAGTGCCGCAAACAGTCCCATACGTAGTACATTCGAGGGGGTTACAAACAGACCAGCAAATTCAAGGAATGTACTGTGGTCAATTTAGGACAATCCTATACTCATGCCCATCCCTTCTTTTATGATTTGGTTTAAACCCCTCCTACCCACTACCTATACACCATTCCAACCATTTAATGAAACTGTGGTATAGATTAGTTAATTTAAAAAAAGAAAAAAATAAACTTGAGGTTTGCCCAACTTCTTCTATACACATTTTAATGACTAGTGTAGAGTATGTCAGTATGAACAGTGATTAGCAGATTAACAAAGGGCATAGAGTAGCATTTTCAAGAAAGAATCACTTGTAAACCAGCAATGTCATTTCAGTTTGCAAAGCAGCTGATCTAAGTATTCTTATCAATGTAGCAGCAGCAGCTTGTCAAGAGCTGACAGCATAAATATTTAGTTACGGCCCTGGATTTTTTACAGGCAGCAGTTCATGTTCCAGGGCAGTCAATGGACTAGAAAGTGAGTTCATAAACCTCCAGCAAGAGTGGAGGATATTGGGCCCTTGTAAAATTAGGCGTTTACTAGCTGAAAAGAACAGGGAACCTTCTTCCTAATAACTTGGTTGTCAATAACTGTATTCATACTACTTTTATTCTGGGAGATGTTTCCTACTTCCTTCTACTGTCTTGCAAAACTGTGTCCTGATATCCTAGGCTTACTTAACAATAGAAAACTTGGTGGTGTGCCCAGCACTCACAGGATGGGGTAGAAACTTGTTTCCAGATGGCAATAGAAAAAAACATGAGAAGTATTCTCCAGTTGTGGTATGTTATGTCCTTTTAGAGCATAAGTCATATAATTGTGTACATAGTATAAATCTAGGACTCTGATGGGCTGCTGCTCCAGACATGGCCCTCAGAGGCCAGAGGTTCAGGGTAGAAAAGAAAGGTACAGCCACATGTTCCTGTGCCCTGGAAAAATAAGAAGTTTCTGGTGACTAAACATGCCACATTTACTGATTAAGAGTATTGTAATGTGTGGATGTGTTCTGTCACGCTCCTTATTTATTTTTTTTAAATTTAGTTTAGTTATGTGCTAGTGTGTTTATAATATGTGCAGTGGATGGAAAAAGCAACAATAAAAATTTTCATGAACATTTCAGACTTTCAGAGCTTGCTTTTGAGATAAGCAGTGATTAAATAGAAAGTGCGTGTGTGTGTGTGTGTGTGTGTGTTATGTGTTCTGTCAACATCTTCCATGTTAAAACTACCAGTTTTATGAGTTAGTCATTTATTGGTGTGCACTAAGAGTCAGTATCACAAAAGAAAATAAATAGACATCCCCTACTCTCCACATGGACCAATTAAATGCAGCATAAACTGGTAAACACCTTCTTTGGCAGCAATATCCACTGATCGTATTAATATTCCCATCTGCTGTACAGTCCTTCCTTTTGGCAGCATGTTTTTGCTTCAGTTGCACTTTTCTCCATGGGAGGAGTGTGGTTCCCAGAAGCAGAGCACCAGCCGCTCGCCCCCGTTGCGAGGTTTGCCTATTGCCAAAGCAACTGCAGAGGTTGCCAAATGCCGTACTGACCGAAGAACGGCGTGAGGTGGTGGGAAGTGTAGACGAATAGGCAATATTGTCCCAGGCTGACATACTGCTGGTTCTAGAACGTGAGCTAGTACATGTGCTGACATGTGAAGTTTTATCCTGAGACTACAACCCATAAGTGTATGCCTTTGTATCGCAATTAGGAGCGTCTTTATCAGACTGTCATCCTGCCTCTGGCTAGGAGGTCCTCCCACTCCTTGTTCCTTTTTTTATTTCTTCATCTTACTTTCATTCTCCTTGTTCCTTTTTTTATTTCTTCATCTTACTTTCATTCTCCTCTCATGTAGACCATCAAGTCAGGTAGTGTGATGAGGCTTGAAATGTTGGGCAATAAAGTAAAAGGGAGAGCGCTATATTTCTCTTGGGTGAAAAAATGGGTGAGTACCTACTCCTTGACACAAAACCGCAGTTCACTGCTTTTAGTGCTTTGCCGTAGGCTTCTATATTTTTATTTTTTAGATCAGTTTCTAGAAAGAATAGGTGAAAGCCATGAAAGAGAACAACTCAATACTTTACAGGAAGATCCTTCTGCACTCCAGCTGAAAATGTAAAAAGTTGTTGTAAAGTTATCATAATAGGCTTTTCTGTGTGTGTGGGGGGGTATCCTGCAGACCTTATTACCAACATAAAGTCCCATTTGTTGTTTTCAGGTTGACTAACTGACTGCAGACATAAGTGGCTTGAAATCTTCAAAACCATTCTGAGTGATGGTGATCTCTTTTTGCACACAAAGAAGATTTTTAGAAGCCTGGCTGACTGAATGGGATATCAAGGAACAGGGGAGTGTGGTAAGGACCTGCAGAGCTTTTCTTACGCACTAACTTATTTGAGGGGCTTGAATGACAAATTTGAATCTCCCACATTTTGTGGCAGAAAAAAAATATTAAAAGAATGCTAATAAAATGATAAGCTGGGCAGATATTACAAATGCCCCCCCCCAGCTCCCAAGAAAAATAACCCAGAAGCTGCTCATGAAAGGACAGAAGGAAAATAAGGAGTGATGTTTGAGGATTTCACTACAAAGTGTCATCAGTGTGCATTTTCAAGGCCATTTATGTCATGTGATCCTAGATATAAGAAGTTGATAATAACGGACCAAAGCCATTTCCCAGATATCTGTCATTTAGAAACAGAAAAAGTTGAGCAGGCTGAAAACAATGCCTAGGGATTAAACACTATAAATGTTAACACGTTAGGCAGAACAGCAAAGCTGCAATCCCGGGTTAATGCTTTCACAGCAGACGTATAAATAGATAGTCGAACATGTGTTTGGGCCATTTACTAAAGCAAGAATTTGGACAAGCAAGCTAAAACACATGACTAGACATATAATTCCCATAATGTTAGTAAACACTGCACATGCTATAGCTTGAAATAGCCAGTAATTGCATGTTTATTTTTCTCCTTTCTGTTTTACGGCCTTATCATTAGGGAAAACTACTAACAACAGGGAAAAGAGCAAAAGGAAAATGTTTATACAGAAGTATCTTCTGTATGTTCAGCCTTTTGCCTAGGGACTAGAATTTCTATCTCTTGATCCTTTACTTCTCCCTGTCCAGAGGCCACCCTCAGGCTGACCACTGAATTGATACTCAGAGTTCATACAGGTCATTTGCAACATCGTTTTAAATAAAATTAGTCTGAGGTAACGCTGCAGTCTTAACTGAAATCTTTCCTTGGGGAATACACTGGGAATTCAGTTTAAAATATCTATTTTTCTTTGCACATCAATTAATCAACAGCAAGGTAATTCATCATAATAAAGTCATTTGTGAGGTCCGCAGTAAAGTCCCTCAGCAGCAAGAGTTCTTCAGAGGCAAGTAGTGGTTAACATCAAATAACATCCTTATGTGTTCGGTATTACTCTTTAAGACACTTAAATGAGGCAAGACATTTGTGTCCAAACCAGTGACCAGTGCTACAGAAGATTTGAAAGAAATTTGTGACAGCTATTTTCAGAATTCCTGCTAAACTCACACTTCTGGATATAGTCAGTTTAGATGATTAATGGCAATCCCGTCACACTGCTGTGGCTGGCTGCATGATGGGAGTGCACATTACACTGATGGAGAAGTTATCAGCTGCCCTGGGTAGACTGTGTGAAAAAGTAAAGAGTTAAAGATGGAAAAAGGGGTTATGAGTACAAGAATCAATCAGCATATAAAGGGTAAGGTTGAAATTACTGGGTAACAGAAAGTGACAAAGGCAGTTACAAAGAATTTCAGAAATATCAGTGAAGGATTATCTGTTCTGGAAACCAATTTTAGCTATCCCACCTTCACCCTGTAAAGTCTCATATCTATCCTAACCTCCAACTGAACTTGCCAGCACACTCTATTGAATATATTTATGAGAATCCTGATACCTAGACATTAATAAAATCTAGAGAGAATCTTCAGTCCCTTTAATCCTTACCACTTTGTACCTTTTGATACCTCTAGGCCTACGTAAGCACTACTATACATACAGTTCTCAAGTACTCTACAAATGAGTCTCTGTTTGCTTTCACAGCTCCCATCCACACTCGGACTCTTTGTAGCTACTTAAAAATGCTCTGTACTGTCTGAAAAAGACAGCTTTGATGAAAATCAGGATATCTTTAAACAGATATACAAGCAGATGCAGGTAACTTTGCCCACGCTTAGAGCTGCCAGACCTGATGAGCTGTGACCAAGCACCATACAGCTGTGTTAAGGTAATGATGATCTGAGCTAATGCATTCACCTGGGAGGCTGAGCTCATTAGCCTGAACACAACACCATCTTAATGTGACAACATGGTTTGGAGCTGGCTCTCAGTACGGGCAGAATGAACCCAAGTTGCCTATGTGGAGAGATGTTAATGCATGCTGAGGGGAAAAATGGGCTAGGGGAGTGTCAGTGGAGCCACGTTCAGTTGAAACACGCTGGTTTGTTTGTTGAGGTTGAATACTTCACACAGTTCAGTTGTTTAAGCCAGAATACTATTTTTCAAGAAGAAAAAAAACCCACAAAACAAAACAGGAAAACTTGAATTGCTTTGAAAAATCCTGTTCTGACAGTTTTTAAGTGACATCTTTTTTATTTTATTTTACAATTAACTTTTATTTAGATCTATAAAAATGATATGATGTACCGCTGGAGAAAGGATAATAATCAGCAGGCTTGTGTTGAAGGAAGGTTTCCTAAAATAAGTTTCCTATTTTAAGAATTACAGCTCTGGAGTATATAATTCAAATAAGTGATGAGCTCTTTGTCACTTTTGAGTCTTAACGAAAGATCTGGCAAACATCTGCTGTGAATTGTTTGGGTACAACTGAACCTGTTTGGAAAAGGAGAAGAGACTGGAAGAGGAAGTTCAGGGCCTACAACACTTGCACAAAGATGGTGGGTTCTCACAGAGGAGATGCCATGCAGAATCAGATTTTTGATGAGGAGCCCTTGAGAGGCAGCAGTTTCTGCAACCCACTAAATTTTGAACTTAGTGTAATGAGGCCTGCTGTCTGTAACAGAACCAAGGTTCTGCTGATCACCCCATAGCAAGTTTTCCCAATTTGAGTCACAGAAGTTGGGTGCTAATGGCACAGTCAACTTGTTGTTCAAGCTGACTTTCCTGGGGAAAGGAAAGGACAATCTGACCCAACAGCTCAGGAAGACTGCTGGTCCCTGCTTAAAGGGAACACCTGAGATCCCTTCCTGCCTCACTCTCTGTTTCACTGTTACAAGGTGGAAAGTAGCAGAACGTTTAGATCATCACAAAACCAATAGGGAAAAATAATCCTTTTTTTTTTTGTAACTTTTTTTTTTTTAAATTCAGCTACATATGTGCTGAAGGTAGGACATAAACCCTCTGAATGCATTGCAGAGCTGAATGCCCGTTCTCTTCACATCTCTAACAAGGACATACATGAAAGTTGAGATTTACATAGTACTGCCCTGCCCCTTTGTCATCGCTGGATAATTTTCATTAGCTTAGATTCCTTCAGTCACCTGCACAGTGTGAATGGATTATTTTAAATGGGAGTTAAACTGAGTGCAAAAAAAGCCTAATGTTTATATTTCTCCTAAATTTTACTATGAAGCTTTAATCCCATATGTTCATGATTTTTCTTTTATCACCCACATCTGTCTAACCGCAGATAATTTCTTATGCTAGAGAAGAAACATTAATGGCCCTCTAGTAAGTTAGCCTTTTTTCAAAACCTGGTATAAAAGATAGGAATCTACTTTCATATTTAGCTATGTTGTTAATAGTTGTCTATGAATTAAAACTGATAAAATTTCTCTTTGAATACATTTGATTTTTCCGCTTGGTCTGCGTATTTGAAAATGACATCCCTTCCATCTAAGTACCTGCATTAAGATTTGGATGGAAGTTAGGTGTAAGTTTAGATGGGAGTTTCTGAAATGCTAACTTTTTATATATGTTTCTTATCTTTCCTACAAAATGTTATTTTCTCCACGATCACTTTCCAATGAGATAAGTTTTCTTTAATAGCAACATAATAAATGTTAACAGGATTGTCCTCTAAAATCTGAATGGAACTATAACTAAAAGCAAGGAATTCTCCCTTGATGTCATTGTCTTCTGCCTGGTTTCTTCTACTCGTGACTGTCTTCTCCCAGTGTTCCCTGTATAGACTTCAGGCAAGGATAACCCGGGAGCTGAAAGAACTGACTGATCCAAGAGATTTGAGCAGAACAGGGGAATGGCTGGAAATTCAGAGCACGTCGTTCCAGACGGTTGCCCTGGCGTTAAGGCCGTACCGCCAGCCAGAGCAAGGTCCTGGGTGAATGTCACGATGTACACGTAGTTTGAATCCAGCCTACTCTGAACACACCAGCCCTACAATTCAGTACGTAAGGTGCACAGCAGACGCTCTGAGAGTAAATTGGCCCGACATGTCAGGGAGCACTGGGCTCACGCAGCGTGTGCTACAGGTGCATATGCCTCTGGTTTTGGCCTGGTTTTCCCAAAGAGAACACAAGAATGAGGAGTGTAGGTGGTTGGGCATGCAGTGCAGGAGTAAGAGGCTGCTCAACCCTGCAGCGTCTGGACCAGGACTGCATCTCTCCCAGCTTTGGTTCCAGCTATCTTGCAAGCAAAGCAAAAGTACCCTTCTTTAAGAAAAAACATTACTGGGTGCCAATGTAAGAAAGCATTAAAAAAAACCAAATGAACAAAGGAAAAAAATGAAGCTGGGGATGTGAAACACCTCATATTGTGTTGCTTGTGCATTTGTTTCTGTTACTGGAAACTAAATACTAAGTGAGGAAGGGGGCTGCAGGAAGAGATGGGAGAGTTAAGGTAATTGGCCGTTGATGTGGAGAATTTATTTCTGTCCTGCTGCTGTGAGAGAGTTCCTCCATGAGGACAAGTTGCTTGAATCAAACTTTACAAAGACAGTCGCTAATTGCGTGTTTGGGCATTAGCTGTGTGCCCAACTTAACGTACTCTACCTCAATTTACATAATTGCTGAGCATTCACAGCAGCAACTAAAATCACTGAGAGCTGGGCTTTGTAAATGTTCTGTACAGTGAGAAAAGAAATCCTAAATATCTCAAACTGGGTATAGTAAGTTAGTGAAAACTTTTGACTTTAATTTTTTTGCCCTGCCTCTGTAAAACAGACATAATAGTAATCACTTATCTTACAGGAGTACTGTGAAGAGAAATGAATTCATATATGTGAAACAGAACTACTGCAATGAGGACTGCTGTAAGAGCCTATGTGGGAACTAATAATTCTGTCTTCAGAACTAAGTTCCAGTAATGTGCTGGAAAAACCCCTGTGGGTTACAAGCTGAGCAATAAAGGTACAGCAAAATGCTGAATAACTGTCTGTTAATGCAGTACCATTCATATTGCTTGCTGAATGAGATAGAGAATCTCTTGAAAACCTGGAAAGACTAGAGTTAAACTAAAAATTGTATAATTGAGGAAACAACCAAAGGTTAAACCCAATTTAAACCTGGTATTTTCTATGCTGTAATCACTTGATTTAATAATAGTTCTCCTTTAAGGTGAATGCCTGTGAAACTAATAACACTGTAGATATTGAAAATGAGTGACAGCCAACACATGTAAGAAAAAGTAATTAGTATGGTGTTTTGTGGGAATAAAGCTTGGAGACACTTTTAAAAACATATGCAACAGAGAAAGACTTTGTAATGTAAAGTTCTATCTTTGATAAGGCAGGAGGAGAGAAGGATGGAAAAGAATGTAATTTAAAGCAAAAACAATGGGAACACGTAAGCAAACGCTAGTAACAAGGAATAAATCTCATTTCAGCCTTTCACTTGTTTGGGCTCTTTTCTGTTGAAAAACTGTAAGCTATGCACATAATTAGACATTCGTGCTGCCACAATAAATCACACTTCTGAACACACTGATGCACCGTGACACGCTAAGCCCGAGCTGGCAGGTCCGCTCTAAATAAGGATCTGCTGAGTAGCTGACATGAACTTCTGATGCATTTCAAATAGAGACAGTGAGAATCCTTTAACAAGCACCCCCTCTGTTTTTCAAAGACTCCCACAGAGTCTGAATATTACTGATTTATCAGAACTGTGCATATACTGTGTATCAGTGGAACTATGTTCATCACAGCATTTTGTTGATGAACTATGACTCCTGTTCTCCTAATTTTCTGGTATTTGTTTTTATTTCCTGTAAACAGTTTGCAGCATGCATGAGATGTTTCTATAAATGCAAATGCTTTTTCATGCACACAGGGAGCTTTTTGACCAGCTGACATTCAAAATGAACAAAATTAATACAGCTTTGGAAAAAAAAAAGTTTAACAAATCTTTGAAAGCAAAGACTGCAGTTTGAAATGCTGAGCATGATTGCTTTCAGCTTAGTTACATGAAAATCAGTTCAAGTCTTGCTCTGGAAACAGAAGGACTGAAAAGTACATTTGTATGATAAAACAGAGATCTAGGAGAAACTCTTAAGGACACCTTAACAATTAAAGGTGTTGCTGGTGCCTAGCATGTCAAATAAATTAAATGCCTTTATGGGAGAAAAGTACCAAATGTAGTCCAGTAGACAAAGGCAGCGTGCGTCTTTGAGACCATAGGCCTTTCCTTGCTGTTGTGTAGATGAACAAGCGGAAGGCTAATACCTTTGGCAGGGTCACAGCTATATTTGTCTTTGCCAGAAGTGAGATGGGAAGACGGAACACATTTGCCAGCTTGGCATGTCATATCGTATAATCCAGTGGTACTGCTCGCTGATACCTTGAGCCTATGATCGACCAAGGTGAGTCGGCTCGCGCCAGGCAGGTGCGGCTACAGGAGTAGTAGGTGAAGGAGGAGGTGAAAAATACAGCCACTTGAATCTGGAGGTACACCTCGCTCTGTGGTGTTTTGTGGAATGACTCCAGATTTGTATGACAAAGTGTAAATTAGACCGGTTATTGTGACAATCCTTACACTACTGGTGTTTAAGGATTACTATTGGAAAGGATGGTGCCTACGTGTTTTTTCATACATTACCCTACTATTCCGTCTCTCTGACCTGGAGACAAAGATCTACCGAGCAGTTGTTCTAGCAACACGCTGCGCCATAATCCCGGTTGTATTTTTTCTGTCCCTGTTTGTCAATGTTCACGTTTTTCATGTTCATCATTTCTCAGGAGACTCTTTTCCTATAACAACCTCCAAACAGGCTTGTAGCTTTATAAATCAGGGTGCACAGGAAACAGGTATTAATGAGTTGACAAAAGAACTAAGTAGCAAAAAATTTTGATATGTAGTTTCCAAAAAGGAACAGAAAATCCCGTAGGCATTTTCAGAATGAGATTTCTTCTGATGCTGAACACTATTATTTCAGCTATTACATATCTGGTGGTTCAAGTCCCATTATATTTTTTATTAATTTTTAATTAACACCTTGCCTAGACATCAGACTATATTTTGATCTAGGTTTTGAAATAATTTTCCAGAAAGCATAGGTTTTCCTTATCAGCTCACACCTGCCTTGAAGGCAGAACAGAGTGGTGCAAATCATTTAATAAAGAAGAAAACAAAGCTACTAACCCCCTTTTATCTCATAATCTACAGTCAGATGGTGACTGTTGTCAGTGCTGGCAAGAAGAAATAAGGCTGAAGGTTGATTGATTGGAGAATGCTTTGGCAATTGGACAGTGTTCTGAGGCAATGCGGCAAGCAGCTTTGGTCTTAATAACTTTCTATTACACATACTTCTTGTGGCACAAGCAAAACAAGGCTTGATTTATTTTTGATGGATCTTCTTTATACCAGTTTTAAAACTCATTGCTTGAGAAACACCTGAAGTTACTTTATTGCTCACATAAAAGCATTAAATGGTTTCAGGTGCAGAATCCCTCCATGTTTTACCGTTAGTAAGAGAAGTCACTCACTAAAAGGTGTTTTTCTGCTATTTTAACTTCTGACAGATGCTCAGATAATCTGTACTCTTTTGGTGTCCAGGAAGTAAAAAAATTGAAAATGCACAAGAGACCTGAGGTTATTTCGGCAAATAGCTGCAAATATTTCCAGGAATCTTCTGGCTTATATTAAGGACCCATCACAATATACTGCTCCTCTGCTCCAGTAAGATGGCTTCAAATAAGCCATCTGTTAAGCTTTCATTTTTAACCTGATAAAGGTCTAAATTCTCAGCTTTGATATTAACTGATCTATGTCAGTTTATTGCAGAAGAGAATTTTATCTTAGTTTCATTAATTTGAACTGGTGGGTAGCTTAACTGTCTGTATGTGAAATCCATACTCATGTCAAATGATACTTATGTTGTACAGCCTTGCTGAAACCTTACTTATGTTTACGCAGAAAATCAGCAAGGAGTGAAAAAAGAGCGCAGAGAAGAGAAAGGATTGGACGCTGACAGACTGACAGGGAAAGGATGACAGAAAATTCAGGTGGATACCCATTAGACACGTTTGGAGGAAATAAAGAAACGTCTTCCGTAGAGTGTTGTCAAGCAGGGTGAAAAAGGATGAGTGGCTTTCGTTCCCACCTAAGGCTGGAACTACACAGTTTAGGAGTGGGACTGCTGGGGAAGCTCCTCTCCCAGTGACAAAGTGGGAGAGAAGCTGGTGGGGACAGGGGAATGAGCAGACAAATACATTAAGCAGGAGTTGATTATTAGCGGAAGACTGTGGAGCTGAAGGACTACAGAAAGCATAGGAGCTAACACTGGAGGAAGGATAAAACAGGGCAGGCTTGACAAAACTGTGCCTTCAGCAGATGTTTGCATAGGAACGGACCTGGGTGGAAACATATTTACGGAGATAAGACCAAAAGAATCTTAACTGTTAAGATCACTGGCATCTGGATAGCAGCATGCAGTCCTGAAAATGCATGCTGTGATGCAATCCCCACAAAGGCCGTTTTTTCCACTCCCACATGGGTTCGTGGAATGAATTGAGATAGGAAGTAAGACCTGGATTTGCACACTTTGTACCCTTAGTCAAGTAACACAGACATTTTCTGATCTTTTTCACTAGCTGATGAAGGAAATTAAGCATCTCTTGAAAACAGTTCATCTCTTAGGAGGTGAACTAAATAACCCTCAGTAGATGCTTATTTCCACTGACTGTAGAAGGTACCTTACAGCCAGGAGGCTTCTAACTTGGCCTCAGTTATTACATACCTACAGCTAGAAGTGATAAATCCTGGCCTGAATTTCCCTCTTATTTGTGAGAGAAGCTGAAAGAAAGAGATCACCAGAGAAAGGACATAGCCCGGGGATTAGTTTATTTTCGCTCATAGAGATGACTACTTATTTATTGCAGATTTTCACAGCTGAACAAGTAACTGTGTGTCCTTCTGTCTGCATGACCAGCAGAAAGCTCTCGTTGCCTGCTCTGCGCAAGTCCTGAGATGCCACAGTACATGTGAAACCGTGCTGGGAACAACCAACTACTACGAGTCTCAGGTGGGAGAACCCATCGTAATGGTGTATTTCTGACAGCTACATCATCAGCTGTTCAGGTTTCGGATGCATTAATGGGCTGCAGCTGGAGCCGTGCTTGGCTCCAGACTCTGCCCATGCCTGGAGCCAAGTGGATGCGGGGTTTCTGTAAGCAGACCCCAGCAGCCACGAAGTAGTGGCTACTTTGGTGAGAAGAGCATAGAAATACCTGTGAGAAACACATATATACTTACTTCTGTCTCATGTGAGGATACATACAAAACGTGGAACAGTCTTTGGTGAAAAAAGTAGGAAAAAAGGAATCTTCAATTAAATTACAGAATTGGAGATTAATTTTCACAAAAATAAAGCACTATGATTAAGCATACATAGAAGAGGATTGTCAAGATTTACACAGGCAGACCTAGTTGAAAGTCTGAACTTTCAACTGCTTTTTTTGTATCATGTGTACGACATAGGAAATGCTTATGGTTTTAACATGCAAATTATTCTGAACATAAAGCTACATCATTATTTTCCACCATGACAACTGTTGCTGGATTCCTCTGCAGTATTCTCCGTTTTATATAGGAGAAATTTTAAAGGGAAGATATTGTTGTGCTCAGTTCCTAATTATGACAACTAAAGCACAGGGCTCTGATTGGGGGCAGCTATTTAGTGAGAGGACCAGTGGATACAGCCATCAGTAATGTGGCTGTTCTGATAACTGAGATCTTAAATCATATTTTTTATTGCTTATTTTTTAAAATATCTGTTTGGTTCACAATTTTCCTAGTGTTCCATTGATTTAATTACTTTGATTTATGCATGTTTTGATGTCTGATTAGAGCACTGTTTAAATACATTCAGTCCTCAAAAGTCCATTAAATGAGTCTTCAATCGATTAAATTTTATTGTACAAGCAACTGCCTTTGTAAATAAAAATAAATATGCAATCATTACATTTAATTACAACTGAGAAATCAAGATAATATGAACCTAGTAGATGGCAGACGAAAGCATTGATATGCCTAGAAAATACTCTTCAAGTTTTATATTCATATAGGGATGGCATTGAGCTTGATAATAGGATTTGTCTTTATTCCTGCAGAAAGTGACAACACAAATAACAGCCTTAATTTAAGATAACTGGTGATGGTGCAGCAGGTTGGCTGTGTGGATAATGTGGCAGAACCTTCCTTTCAGAACGCAACAGAGAAGAAAATGTGTCCTAGAATCAGTATTTGTGGGCTTTGATCCAATTCCGTCTTTGCCGAAGATTTCTTTTTGACTTTTGACTTGCCACATATACCCATACTCTTAATACCTATCCCTTTTTTAAGTAGCTAAATATTTGCAGTATCTGGTCTTCAGTTTGCTCACTTCTTAAAAAAGGAGAGACCATCCACTACCAAGGTTAATAATAAGACTGCAAGGAGGTTTAGATATTATGATAAGAAGACATATGTAATTATCATAGACTGAACTAAAGAATGGAAGGCAATGGTGTTGCTGAGGGATTCCGTTTCTCTGCCTGAGCTGGAATGTCAACCAGCAAGCACATTTCATTGCTGTATTTCGTGTGGTCCTTGCTCTAAATTAGAACAATGGAAATGCGGATCCAGTGTTTCTCTACTGATGTCTCCAAAGGCTGTCACAGCTACTGGGAGTTAGGGAGTCACCCCTAGGAAAAGGTGATCCAGTGCGTGCTTCCATGAGCACGCACTGCCCAGACACTGGACGAGTGCTTTGAATGAATTGTCAAGGTGCCATTTGCGTAACAGAGGCACGAAACATTCCTCATGCAGTTTAATTCCAACTGACATTTGCATTCCAATCAATATGAACTTCATATTTAAAGTCTGATTATTCATTTACTCTGCTAACATCCATATGGCCTTTGAGCTTTACTTATATCTAACAATTTGAATAATCATGGCCTGTCCCTCACCTGAGCATCTCTCAGTGTAGCTGCAACTGTGGCCATGTCCACAGTCCTGCTCCTGGTGACCTAAGCAGCTTCTTTTATGTTCTTAGCAAGACAGGATGGCATATTATTTTCCCCCGTGATAAGTATTAATCACTCTGTAGTAAAGAAGTTACGGTGTGTGAAGTCGCCTGCTGGCAGTCCTTGTGAGCAGTTTATCACTTTTGGCTCCTGCTTTGTTAAATGTCGGGACTTTCAAAAATAAATTCATCCCTTTTTCATAATTACACATTTACGTATTTGACTCTAAGACTGTAAATTCTGTGGGGCAGGAGGGGAAGGTAGCAGCTTGTTCAGCACCCAACACTTTTTTAGTCTCACTTTGCACTGTGCCTGTTGCAACGAGTTTCAATTCTGGCTGGGGCTGACTGACGCTAACAGGCAATACCAGCCATTTCTCTAAAAGAGAAAAATTGGCATAAAGTTAGCCTGTTCTCAACTAGACCCTGGTCTAACCATGCCAAAACTTTGACATTATTCATCACCAGATTTTGAGGTAAATCTTTTTCGTAGAATGATTAGAACTTCAAGAACAGGGTTCAAATGCAAGTATGAAATTACAATAACACTTGGGTGCGTGTAGGCAGTAGACATGGCTATAAGAGACTAGGAGAGAAATGAATGTGAGTAGAATGTGCTCAAATCAACTGAAGCAAGAGAGGTATTCAATATAGCTGAAGCATTACAAATGAAAGTTGATAGGTATAAGTTCTTAAAAAATTATTATATTACTTTTTTCATTAATGAGTTCAGAATTTAGAGCCCAATAGGTAGTTGGAATGAAACTGGCTCCAACCAGTAAGTCTACTAACACTGCAAAGATTAACATACTGGTTGACCTTGACAACATATGGTTCATGAAAATTGCTAGCAATATTTTCAAGAATCATCCTGAAATACAGAGTTAAAAAATATAAAGCCTTGGGGCTGTTGTCTGACTTGAGCTAATGTGCTGGATTCTCTTAATAGGAAAATTGTCCTTGTCACTACTGATCTTCAGTGATTTATACCATGATTGATCTTGAAAGTAAACATAAACATTTTAACTTTGCTTTTCATTGATACAACTCTTGTCACTCAGACAGAACACTGAAGTCAGTAAGATTTTTGTTTGGATAACAAATGGAATATGAAAAGATTAAAAGTTTCCTGTTTAATGTAGTTAATGACTTAAATACATTGCTATTCTGCTGTGATATACGGTAAATCTACAAATCACTGTGCTATAAATCTCTTTTTCTTGATTAAGTATCACCATAATTTGTTTGCTATTGTAATTTACATGCTGCAAATACTATATTGAGTTATGTACCCTATGTTCTGGCAAAAAAAGTGTAATTTAATTTCAGAATTGTTGTAAAATGCAAAAAAGGTGCAGAACAGCATAACTGTATGTAATAGAATGTAATAACTAATGGTAATTCAATTTCAGAATCAGGCAATTAATCACAGTAGTTCAGTTAGGTATCTACTGTTCTTTGTATGCATAATATAGGGCTGATTGTACCAACCACTCACCAGTAGTGATGAGAGCAGGGTACATGGATTTCGGTGGAAAGATCCCTCTCTTTTCCTTCCCTTCCTCCTTCCCTGTCAAATTAAGCCAGAGTTCCATTAAAGCTATAAGGGCTTCCTATTCTGCCGGTATTTTCAGCTGAGGTTGCACTGCCCCCTACTTAGTTGTACCTTCATATTTTTTGCAGACGTGGAATTTCTTTTTAAGCCCACATCAGCTAAACATCCTGGAGTTGGATGCCCCCACCCAGAGGGTTGTGCTGGGAGGAGGACACAGCGACACCAGACTCTGAGGGAGGCATGGGCAGCCAGACACAAGCAACAAAACTGCAATTGCTGCCAGAGTCCCCGTACAATGATACCATTTCCTTAGGTATCCAGGAGCAATAGTAATTCTTAATCATCCACACTGCACTTCCTCTGAGTAATTGGTAACAGTCTGAAGCACTCTTTTGAGGCGTTCCTCTTTGAATAGTCACAGAAAATGGACAGCTAAAGCAAAACTGGGTTTGTGTTTTTCTCAACACATGGCCTCTTGGGGTGATAAACCAGCGAGAGTACAGCTGGTACTCCACATGTTAAAGTTTACATTTTCCAAAGGAATGGCTATCTAACCCCTTAGAAAATCCTGCACCTGTTGTTACCAGTTGCTTTTGTAGCTCTTGGAACTTAGTTGTGCGACTGAAGATCCAAAAAAATTTCTTATTTAAAAAGTTAAAAAAAGAGATAGCTGTAGGCGCTGTGATTTTTTTTTTTTTTTTTTTAACCAGCTTTGGTGAAGTAGTCCACTAAGCTCCATTGGGGTGTCTGTGCTGATGCTTTGCTTTTCCTGCTTCTGGTTCCATATGGATAGATAAGAAAACTTTTATTTGGTTGTATACTCCTTTGCTTGCTGGGGATAACAGGGCAGTAACTGTCTGTAGCCTGCGGTGTTCAGTTATTGGGTTTGAGAAATCTAAATGAAGGAATAAAATGCAAAGTTGTTTTTAATAAGCTCACTGCCAAATCTCTAGCCACAGCCACTGTGATTTCAGATTGAATAATCTACTGCCCAAAAAAGCCTAAGGGATGAGTATGTGTCCTGGTATGAGAGAAGAGAATTTAACTGTTTGTGATTATTTAAAAAGACATTTTTGTTTGTTTGTGTTTTTTTTGTTTGTTTCGTCTGAAGCCATGGATCTCACTATCTTTTCTTCTAATCCTGTGCTGAGCTCAAGAACAGGAGTGGGAATTGAAATGTGTTTAAAGCAACTTTGTGGAGACCTTGGCATCAATCAGGCCACTTTCAGAGCTACTGTAACTTACTCCCTGCTTTCTAGGACCCATTATACTCACATTTAGCAGAGAATCACCATCATATCAACAGCTGCACTCTTCCCTGTCATTGATGCTTCCATTTGGCCTACAAATGATCATTTTCACCAGGGTCCAAGGCATTAATTATACCCCACAGACTGTTTTCTACCTTATTTATGCCATTTAGAAAGGCTCATTCCTGGGTTTAGTAGCACTGAGATTTTGTCATTGGTGTGGGAAAGAAAGCATCACTAATTTCTGTACATGTAGGTGAATGAGAAAATAGTATGATCCCAATCTTTTGGCCAATATTCATTTTTCTTAACTTTTGAACAAACATTGGCATTGAATAAAGTTATTTCTGTGTGCTGGTTTTGTCTGGGATAGAGTTAGTTTTCTCCTCAGTAGCTGGTATGGGGCTGTTTTGGATTTGTGCTGGAAACAGTGTCGATAACCCCGGGACGTTTCCGTCACCGCTGAGCAGCGCTCACCCAGAGCCAAGGGCTGTTCTGCTTCTCCCCCCACCCCACCAGCGAGGAGCCTGGGGGGGCACAAGGGGTTGGGGGGACACACAGCCGGGACAGCCGACCCCAACCGACCCAAGGGAGATCCCAGACCGTAGGACGTCACGCTCCCCATCTCGAGCTGGGGGAAGGAGAAGGACGGGGGGACGTTGGGAGCGATGGCGTTTGTCTTCCCCAGTCCCCGTTGGGCGTGATGGAGCCCTGCTGTCCTGGGGGTGGCTGAGCACCCGCCTGCCCCTGGGGAGTGGGGAAGGGATTCCTCGGTTTGTTTTGCTTTCCCTATTAAACTGTCTTTATCTCAACCCCCGAGTTTTTCCACTTTTATTCTTCCAATCCTCTCCCCCGCCTCCCTGAGGGGGGGAGTGAGCAAGCAGCTGAATGGGGCTGAGCTGCCGGCTGGGGTTAAACCACAACATTCTATTATAGATCTGTAATTTTCATTTTATAAGTGCCAAAAAGGAAATGTGAGAGAGGTTCACTGCTAATTAAAATGGATTCTGTGATGGATAAAGATGAAAGCTCATAAAAAGGAACTGTAGAAAGGCAGAAACGTACCTGACTTCTTGCATGTTGATGAAGATTCAAATCCACTACCTGCATGTGACATAAAGTATTTCTAAGTCTACGTCAAAGAAAATAAACAGCACCCTGTAGCGGGAACTTTTAATTATCTCCAGGATAGACAGTGATGATTATAGCCTGGCCTTGTCTGCCTCCTGCTCTTTTCAAAAGGGAAAGAACTTTTAGATGAGATGGGTAAGTCATATAGGTATGCATATTTTTATCCTCTTTTTGGAGTTCAGTCATTCAGTCACTGGAGACACAGTGTAACCCTGATGTCATTCAGAAACACCTATGTCTTCTTTTCATTTTGGAGACTTCAGGCACATTGTAATGGTGGCCCTCTCTTTAGATGGTTTTGAGTGTGGAGCAGAATGAGTGAAGACATGGGCTGCAGGCTCATCATCCCCCCTCAGCAAATACAGGGAGTGGATCTGGACATGTGGCATGTACATATTTCTTCTGTTTTCACATCTATGTGCATAGGTGTGCATGTGTACATGGCAAAATCCATAAATAAAAGAAATACTCATGTCCATCTAAGTCTACATACATACAGCATATGTCCCAAAACAAAGATGCAGGCAGTAAAAGGTATCAGTCCTGACACTCCCCATAATTTTGCTTCTCAGAAGTTTCTTTTCTGGTATCCTGTTACACAATAAAAAAGCGCCATGATTGAGGGCTCCCAGCCAAGCTTGCTTCAGGGTTATCAGTGCAGCAAAGCTTGACCTTGTTATGTAGGAAATGTGTTTTAAATTAGAGCTTGCTCATAGCACTGCACAAGCCATGTATCAATTAAAGTTCTTGTAAGTGGAGAAAAAAGGAAAGGAAAGGCAAGGAAAGAAAAGAAAAGAGACAACATTAAAGAAAAGATAATTTTCATTTCAGTGCCATTAGTTGTATTTTCTTTGGTTGTGTGTAGGTTCGCTCTACATTGTACTTTAATTACGACCGCCTTCTTGACATTTTCCTCTGTTTTCCCAAAGGGTCATTTGCCTCCTGCCAGCTGCCTGCGCCGAAGGAGCTGAGCGCCAGTTATTTCTTTTCTGAAAGTGTATTGGGTCTGGCTGGGATGGAGTTAATTCTCCCCATAGCAGCCCTCGCAGTTTTATATTGGTAGCTAGAAAGGTGCTGATAGCACACCAGTGTTTTGGCCACCGCTGAGCAGCGCAGCATCAAGGCTGGCTCTCCAACATTGCCCCCATCTCACCCAGCAGGCTGGGGGTGGGCAAGATGTTGGGAGGGGACAGAGCCAGGACAGCTGACCCAAACTGGCCAAAGGGATATTCCGTACCTTATGGTGTCTGCTCAGCAATAAAAGCTAAGAAAGGAGGACGAGGGGGGGCAAAACATGCATTATCATGATGTTTGTCTTCCAGAGCAACCACGACACATATCAAAGCCCTACTGCCTGGGAAGTGGGTGGACATCACCTGCTGATGGGAAGTAGAGAATATATTTTTTTGTTTTCCTTTTCTTCCACACGCAGCCTTTGCTTTTGCTTTATTAAACTGTCATTATCTTGACCCATGAGGTTTTTTCCCCTCTTTATTTTCTCCCCTACTGTCCTGCTGAGGAGGGCAGTGATAGAGCGGCTTGGTGGGCACGTGGCGTCCAGCCAAGTTCTACCCACAACAGTAAGTCAAGGCCATGTAAGAACCATCAGGTAGCTCATTATACTTGGTGTTGCTGGCAGGTTCCTCCAGTGCAAAACATTACCACAAGTCACTTTCCTGACTAGTGACCCTCAGATATAGTGAAAGAAGATGTAATATCCAGGTAGTCTTTATTTAGTGCTGGTTAGAGTTGTTATTTGTACTGGTTCTTTATTCAGGTCTAGCTGTTGACGATAAATAAATTACTCCCCAGCTAGTAAATTGCAGCACTCTTCTGAGGGTTTTGGAGCAAGAAAACAAAGTGATAAATTGGTAGCCCTAGGAGGTTTGTTCATAAATATTCCCTCCATTTCATTCAAGACTTTTTTTTTTTTTAAATGTATTTACTTAGTGGTTTATTTACATCTTTCGTGAAGCTTTTATATGGAAGGAAACCGTAGTGCAATAGTCCTTGTAAGTATTATTATCAGCCTTAGAAACAAAGTGAAAAAGAACAGTATAAGGAAAGATTGAGAATTCCCTTCTGCTGGGAAAAGAAGAGGATATTTAAAGTCTCTGCCCTGAATGTTCATTTTTTATCATCCAAAACATAACAAGCACACTTTCCCCCTCTTTTTTCTAAGCTTTATTTTTGCCAGAAACATTTGCAGATTTGCTGGGACCAGAGCAGCTCTTCAATTGTTCTTATTGAGAGAGAAAACCAGAGAAAGTTCTAGCAGTCAAGGCTATATATCTTAAATGACTCAGATAATAGTTTTTAGTAAATGCCTTTTTCTTTTTATATTCAAACCCAGATCAGCAGAAACTAAAATGCCTTTCCTCACTGACAATGTCTGAGTTCACAAGGGAAATAAATTCTGTCACTATGAACCAATTCCTAAGTGGGATAAAAAATTCTTGACTAAAATTCAGCTACTTAAAATTCAGTTTACTGAGAAGTTTTATGATCACAAAGCATAAAGCTTGGCAGCAAGGCTGCCCAGAGGATAAGTGCATTAACTTTTATTCTAATTTGCTTTTTGAGGAGTAGTTTAGAAAAGAAGATTCTTTCCTTTTAGGCTTATTGTTTAAGAGGTTAGTTCATGATATTTATGACATCGTTGTTTAAAACAAAAGAATTAATAGCAGAGATGAGTTCAACTAATGTATTGTATAGTCCTATGATCTTTTATAGCTACTAATTAGCAACTTGCTCTTCTGTTTTTCCTCTGTGAGGCCAGTTGGGATTGAAGATGAGTTCATTCTTTCCAGTGAAATTAAAAAATACATTGATTTTAAAAATTCCAAGTATAAGTCAAAATAAACACTTTCTTCTTTAAGAAGATTGCGGTAAATTGAAAATGAGAAGTCAGTCCAAGAGCTTCACTACACGTTCCAAATCAGATTTGTTGTTCTTTTTCTATAAGTCAGCGAGATACACCACAGTAAATTGATGTTTGTCTTCACTGCTTTCACTGCTTTGCAGTTTGCTTTGTGCTGCTGTAAGCAATGCACACATAGGAGCAATAAAAATCAGGATGCCTTCCTCTCCTTCATCATTTCTCTGTGTCTTATTGTGCCTTTTGGTTGTCAGCTCTCTTGTCTTAGGTCCTGTTTTCTTCTTCTTTCCCATTATCTACACTGACGCCAAACAGTGTCTTTAATTCAATTATAACGCCTTACAAAATCCAGCTGTGCAGATCCAAACTTAAAAAAAGCCAATTGACCTTGGGTCCTGTAGGTTTCAATGGGGATTGATAATATCCTTGTGTCAAAATCCAGCCATTTAAAAGTATCAATAAAAACCTCCCCGAGTTATGTTAGCTGATGGTTGAGGGAAGAAAATGTAATGTTGCATGTGTTTATTAAGGTTTTGCAATACAAGCTTAAAAAATGTAATTAAGCATATTTGGCCTAGAGGTACTGCTGTTTGAAAGTGTTGGGTGAGTTAGCAGAATTGGAATATGTCAGAGCTACTGTGAAAGTGTCCAGCTATTGATTTCCAAAAATTTATTGTGATAACGTGCACTTCTGAGGGGAAAGAAAACAAGATGGTTTGGATATCTGTAAAAGTGAATAATGCATATTGGACTGGGTGTTCTGACAACTATTTCTGCAGTCTTCACCAAATTTATGTGGAAGTTTATCAGTGTCCTAGTGGGTGTCTTTCCCCCTTCACAAAAACATTTTGATTGAACTAAAATTTGGAGAAGAGTTCCTTATTCCCTTCTAATAAGGATTTAATTTTAAAATTTAAATATAAATAAGATTTTCTTTCAACATATAGAGCAATCAAAACTGAATATTTCATTCTGTATCTATCTTCTCTGTCTCATAATTTTTACTTATCTTGTTTACTACTCTTGTGCAAAAAGGTTGTGTCTCTGCTTTTAGTTGAAAACGCAGAATTATATAATGGACACAGTAGACTCTGAGACACCCAAGATGATGTAAAAAAACACAGGAGATGACTGCAGTTTAGATATCTGTTGATTTTTCCTTAGTATGTCTTCATTGTACATCGCCACTCCATCAACTATGCATTTTCTTTTCCATCCTTAAAATTCCAGAAGGTGAGTTTAGTGCAAACGAGAAGTGATTGAATTTAAAGCAGAAAATTCTAGAAGGTTTGCGGTCAGAAGCCAGGAAGTGTTGAAAGCTTCCCATCTGTTCCCATACCCCTTTTTTTTTCAGTTTTGTCATGTAATTAGTTCTTATGTAAATGGGAAGAGTAGCTTAATCATATATTAGGTAACACAACAAAAATCTTAACATGCTATTTTGACTGCAGTAGAGCATGTGACTGTGTGGGCCTGGTGTGCGGCATTGCTTTCCTCTCACTTACCACAGCAGCAGAACCTCACGCACTGTTAATACAGGATAGGACTGGGACACACAAATGAAGATCACTGGTATTTAAAAACACAATCTCCTTTCTGTTCTAGCTTTTAATAAAAGCAGGAAAGATTGAAAACTTTTGACAACACTGATAGTATGATCCATAGCGGTGTGACAAAATTGACATTACTTCAATGTAACTTAATGTAGTTTAACTAATTGTATTGAAGGAAATATTGATATTCATGTCAGCAAGCTTGATGCTTAAATGCATCAACTAAATGAGGTTTTACTTCATTAAAAAATGAATAAAGAACTTGAAGCAAATAAGTAAATTAAAGTGACAAGTCCAGGAATGAGGCTTTCAACAAGGGTTTGACATTTTGTTTAAGATTTTTCTTGGAGAATTTGAAGGTGGGCTTCATTGTAGATGGTCCCATATACTATTCATAAGATTTTACAGGATTCCAAAATGGACTGCAAAAATCAGACTGCTTCTAGTCTGATTTGAAATAAAGTAGATTCTTAGGTTTCATGGTGAAGAAAGCTTAAATTTACGAGCAAGTCCTAAGGTTCATTTCCATGTTTCCTGGGGATTCTAGATCTGGTTCATCCAACTACATTTTAGGCCTCTAAAACTTAGATCATCATGCCTTAAATTACCATTATATTATAAAGTAAGTATTTAAGGCATGTGGAAATTCTCTCTGGGTGCCTGTCTGTCCTTACTGACTATAAGGGGGGTTCAGATCACTAATTTGTACTAGATAACTAACAATCTAAAAATTAGTTAAGTGAGCTGACTCTGAGCTCAGTGTATAACTCATAATTTCTTAATGACTCATCTCAAGTATTCTCACATGCCTCTGGTTTTCATGTTCCTGAATATTCTACTTAATGTTAATTAAATGTTCCTTTCATGTAGTGGCACAGCCTGGTAATGATATAAAATTGGACATTCTTTTCAGCTACAAAGGATATCTGAATATAGGTAGATTCACTCTACCTACTTAGAAATCAGCTTTTGGATCCATGAATTATTTTTTCAGGGTGCTGATTAAGTGGGGGAGGGATTAATCAGTATTTTAGACCTGACATTTGAGAGTATTGTGGAACTGGAACCAAACTGTAAGATGTCTAGGCTAAGTTGAAAGGCACCTCCCCAAAAGTTGACAGTAAGGGGTATATAACATTGTAAAAGACACATGACAGACCAATCCTGGCAAAGAGAAAAATGAAAAAAAAAAAAAACCCAAACTTAAATTTTCCTTCAATCCTAATGTGTATGTTTGAATACTGCAAGACAAAACTGCCTGTTGCTGTCAGCAGTCCTGCAAAGGGAGGCAACGGCCCTTTTAACCCAGTCTGAGGAGGCTGTGCATCGCGTGGGCTCCTTCCTCTGCTTATTCCCCCAGTTTCTGGGAGCATAGGTAGATTGTACAGGCTGGAGAGAGGTTGTGCCATGTTCTGGTTAGGTTTCAGTGGTCGGGGGACCTGCCCTGCAGTCTGCAGACAAGAGGGTTCACCAGCTAGTGAGCCAAAGTAGTAGTGTAGTTCTAAATAAAACCTTACAGGCTAGGCACTGAGTTTATTCTGGTGTCCAGATAAGAAGTAGAATTTATTTCAAGTATTGTTTCACAAGAGGTGATGGCACAGGCTGTATGTGTGGTCCACTGCATTACATATATTGACTGTAGATGGTAAGTAAAGGTTACTTACTGTTGTGGTTTAACCCCAGCCAGCAACTAAGCACCATGCAGCCGCTCAGTTACTTCCCCCACCCAGTGGGATGGGGGAGAAAATTGGGAAAAAAACCCCAAACTTGTGGGTTGAGATAAGAACAGTTTAATAGAACAGAAAAGAAGAAAGTAGTAATGATGATGATCACACTAATAAAATGACAATAATAATAATAAAAGGATTAGAATATACAAGTGATGTGCAGTGCAATCGCTCACCACTCACCGACCGATGCCCAGTTAGTTGCCGAGCAGTGATCTGCCCTGCCCCAGCCATGTCCCCCCAGTTTATATATGGGGCATTATGTCACATGGTATGGAATACCCCTTTGGTCAGTTGGGGTCAGCTGTCCCAGCTGTGTCCCCTCCCGACTTCTTGTGCCCCTCCAGCCTTCTTGCTGGCTGGGCAGGAGAAGCTGAAAAATCCTTGACTTGGTATAAACACTGCTCAGCAACAACTGAAAACATCAGTGTGTTATCAACATTCTTCTCCTACTGAATCCAAGACACAGCACTGTACGAGATACTAGGAAGACAATTAACTCTATCCCAGCTGAAACCAGGACACTTACTTTCTTGGAAAAGAAAAGAAAAGAAAAGAAAAGAAAAGAAAAGAAAAGAAAAGAAAAGAAAAGAAATCAAGGGAAAGAGAGACAGAGATGGAGTGAAAGAAAAGGGAAACTGAAAACTTTCTGCACTGGCCAGCTGGACAGAGAAGTGCCAGAGCGCACTCTGATGGGTGTCCTCTCCAGTCAGCAGGAGGTCCCTAGCCCTAGTTTTTCCTTGGTACTACACAGTTTTCAGAAGGGCCTGGCCAGGCTCCTGCAGAACCTGCTCCTGTTCTGTTCATGTTCCTGCTCCTGTTCCTGTTCATGGTGCTGCTGGCTGGAGCGTGCTTTCCTGTAGTATAAACTCGAAACTACAAAACTAGAAGTATGGAAAGGGATAGAGACAAGGGGCAAGTCTCACGTCAGAAGCAATCACTTCCCCTGAGAAGCCCACTGTAATGTATGGGTATTCACAGACCCAAGGCCATGAGAACGATATCACTGGAACTAGACGAAAACACTGGAACAGCAGCTGCAGAATCCCAAGTCCATAGGTGAAAAGTTTCACAGTGCAAGTGGAAGACAGTGTTACCAGCTAAAAGCTGTCATACAGTAGGTCCACAGTAACTTAAAAAAAAAACAAAAACGGACTAAACAAGAATTGTCAATATGAAATTAAACTGTAAAATGATCAAAATGTTCCAAAAACCAGGAGAAGATAAAAAGGATAGTCCATTTGACAAATTTAACTTTTGCTCAAAAGGTGAAATAAGAAATCAGTCCACAAACAATAAATATTTTGAGAAATATACACAAATATTTGCAAAGTGTCTTAACCAAGCTGATATATAAGAATAATTATGAAAACAATGTACATCCTTGTAGCAAAAGATAGATACAGTATTGAAAAATCAATATTTCCAAGTTACATTGTGTTATCATAATCCCACTTAAGAACTTGGAAAAGAATCAAATATTTTAAAAATACTGCCTTATTTAAGGCAAGATGCTGCTGTCAGGTTTGCTGTTATACTTGGAGCACTGACTTTGAAAAAGTCTGTTGTGAGCCCAAATCCTGATAACTTGGGGGATTTTACCGTATGCCTCCGTGTGCTCCAGTACAGCAGTACACACAGACGTGCTGCTTCCTCAGCCTACGGGTCCTCATGGCCACCTCAATTCAGAAAGCTGAGTGCCAAGCCAGGCCAAGACTTGGTCAAACGAGAAACTCTCAGTCACAATTATTTGGCTTCTATTGTCGATTTGGCAATATTTTTTTACATGGGAGTCATGAACAAAATCGGTGCAGCTCGTTGACACTGTGTGAGGACATGACAAATACAAGTAAGAGAGGTGTACCGCCTAAAGTGGATGGGAAATTTAACAGTGTGGAATTGCTGTGTGCCACAGGGCATGGCTTGGCAGCATACTACATCTGAAAAGCAGGCACTGGCCTAGTCTTTTTTGTCAGCACCAGCTCCTCCACACCTGTATTTGGCCACGCTTTGGATCTTTTCATCTTTGTAACAGGAAATATGCCATTGGTAGGATATTGGACATTATATGTTTACAATTTTTTACTTAGCAAAGATATAAAATGTATTGCAAATGCTTTTCAAAGTCACAGAGGAAGTATTCACGGGTTCCTTTGTTTTGAGGGAAATGGAGACATTTTTCAGATAATGCTTCAATAGAAAAAGAAAAATTCTTCTTCATTTTAGGAAAATGCCAATTTTAATTAAGAAACAGACTATAGCATTCACAGACAGTGAAAAAAGGCATAAATTTAAAGTTAGTTATTGGATAGCTATTAAGCACATGCTTGCAAAATGAAGATCAACAATCTACTCCCACATCCAGATACGAGCATGTCAATTTGTGACAACAGTAAATATGTTGTGTTTAGCATCTTGCTGAACTGTGAGAGGTTTGGCGCAATACTGTTTTCTGGACAGCTCCATTTGTTGGAAGTGGGAAACCTTGTAAGAAATCAGCTTTGAAACTAACCTTAGATATTACATGCATAACACTGTAAACTGTGTTGATAATATAGCTGTTTTGTAAGGCTTTATTAGCAATTCGTGTGGGGGGGTGGGTGTTAATATCAAACCAGAGATTAATAGATATTTGTGACATCTGAAATGGCAATTCTATAACCTTCTCCCTTTCAAAGAAAAGGGAAAACAACGTAGAATTTAACGTGTATGCTTTGGACAAAGTTTTGCCTGTAGTGTCTTTATTTCTTGTTTGTTCTGTGGAAATCTGGAGCCCTGAAGAGACTTTATGATCACCTCGTATTATGCAATGTGGTCATGAAGTGCTACATATATGCAGACAACTGAAATTATGCCATCAAGGCCAAAGTTTTGTGGCTGAACTAGAGTGAGTCTGTTTGGAAAGGCATATGAACCTGTGTTAAAATCTTCAAACAGAACAGCTCTGGATAATGCTTGCTCATTATCATACATGTTCTTTACTTCCATTTAAATTTCATGTCACAGAACATAGCAGGCTGTGCACCTGAATTTCCTTGGGTGGGGGAATGAGGTGGAAATGTATGTCTTCTCTCCCTCTCTCTCTCAGTCTCTACCCTTCCCCCTGCCCCCTGACTTGGTATGCCATGGCTGTTCTTGTTTATATCAAATACAAGTGAAAAAAAAAAATCATTTGGTAGTCATTCTCCAGGTATTACATTGGCAGATTTTTGCAAATGTAGGCTTATGCACGGATCTTATGGAAGAATCTTTTGTCACATTAATGGCTCTTTCCATGTTCCCTCCAGCAATGAAATATATCCAACCCACGTCTGCAGCATAATATATCACTGACTCACTTTCTGACTAGAAGTAACAAACACAACTGGTTGGTATCCTGCTATAAGAATACACTTTTCTACTCTAGCATAGCATTATAGCTCCTCAGCCATTATGTGACATGGTGCACCAGATATTTACAAGTCCCACAGGTCCTGTGCATGAGAAGAAGGAGAACTTGAGAGATGATTGTTGCTTTCCAGAAGCTGGGCAGGAAAAGAAAAAAAAGCACAGGTATTTCACTGGGGCAATGAAGGTAAAAATACCAACCACATTCTGGGATATAAGAAGAAACATGAGAAGGGTATGTACAGAAATAAGGAGAGAGTAAAACCTTCTAGAGTTTTTGTCCCGAAGGGAAATATAGGCTTGACAGACTTTTACAACTGGTCTGAGCATAAAAGCTTTATTAACTTAACAACAACAAAGGTTTTAAAACATGTACTTTCCCCCCCGCCCCCGATTTTATTAGAAGAAACACTTTAATAGTTCCCTCAGGTAACTGATAGTCATTGCTCAACATAAACAAGCGATGAGCTAAGGATGCTACAAGTTGCAGTGATGTGTTGGATTTGATAAACCAATTTCTGTTTCTTACAATGAAAATCTTTTTTTCTGTGTAAGTACTTTTTCATTTCAAAATTCTTTTCATTTTCTGTTACATACATGAGTTACAATCCATAAAATACACATTCTATTAACACTGTGTTCCAGCCAACCATCTGATGTGACATTCCTGGTGATATTTCTGTACAGGATTCAGTTGTATTCTTGCTATATTGATTTTTTTCACCTCCACGTCTTTGAATGGTCAGTAGCAGCTTTACCAAAAGATGAAGACATGGGGTGACAGAGGATGTGTTGTTCAGTGCTGCTGCCTGAACCATGTAGTTCTCACCTTTGCCTTTAGACTGTTATAAGCTGAAGACTCTTCCATGAAGTCTGCCTCACATTCAAAAGAATGTAAGAGTAGTATTCAAGAAGCTGCTCGCTCATGTAGTTGGCCTTTGCACAAGGCTTGGCCTTCTTTTTCTGAACAAAAAATCGAAGAGCTGGTTGAACTTCTGCTTTAAGCGTGGTGAGGTTCCTCCACCCAGCTTCCAGGCCGAGCTGCAGAGCAGTATCCCAGTTCTGCTTGGGAGGTGCCATATGGAAGGAGGCACAGCCTCCTTTCCTAAGACACCAGTGGCTTTTGCTGCCCTGGATGAGTCAGAATGAAGAGCCCACCATTGATAAAATTAAGTTAGAGTGATTGATGCAATAGCATATTTTTATAGGTAAGATATGCATTCAAATATGTGCACATATGTAGCTTCTCTTCTATAATCTTATCATTTTGTAATCTTAAACTCTCTGGCATATAGAACAACACCAAAAATAGAAAACAGAAAGATCTTTGGAGGGACTTGTTTGTTCTGTTACATAGTGTGTGCTAAAAATCAGTTCTTTTTCTTCTTCTGAACAGTTATGAAAGTAGGTGCTGTTAAGGCTTTGGACCAAATCTGAAATTCTCTTAAATCCATGTAGCTTTACCAAATTCAATACCATTACCATGCTTTCCCATACACTGAGAATCTGTGGCATTTTCCAGAACAAATTTCCTCAGCCTCATTTGTTACATGTGCAAAGGAGATGATAGAACTGGAAAATCTTTTTAAGCTACTGTGATCTTTAGATAAAAGACACTTCCATAAGTTAAAAAAAGTATTATTATGATGGGGAGAATTACAGTGTACATTCTATATGAAATTTACCAATTTGATTGTAGTTTTGTTTTCTTAGTGAGTTTTTTATGCCACAAATGTCATCTTCTTCCAAATCACAGTGCCTTCCATGGCTACAAACTATTAAAAACAGAGAGGGGTATAGTTTCAAAGTAGTGCGTAGGCGGTATTAGCGCAAATCCTGTTATACATGAACAGATTTTAGCACATACCTCCCTTGCAGTGCTTTGAAAATGTATCCCTTCATATAAAAATACCTGCATGGATGGTAGTATAGAGAACAGACTTCCTCTGTTTTGTTAGAAGAGATTTGCATCTCTGAAGTGCCTAAAATAATTCAAATTAACCCTTTTTGTGACAAACAAGGGAGAAGTCTGTGATTATAAAAAAGTTCTCCAGAGATTTATTCAAAAGCCCACACACTTTAGGGTGATTTTTTATAGCTTGATCCACTAATCCAACAAACATTAGAGAAGCAACACTAAAACTAACAAAGACAATACAGCAAATCAACAAAAACTCAATCAAAACAGAGCAAAACATCAAGTGAGATCAATATAGATGTGGAAGAGACCCCTTTTACCTATTTCACTGGGGATTTTTGGTTGGGTTTGTTTTGTTTTGTTTTGTTTTTTACTTAAAACATGTACAAAACCGTGAGCTTTTGATGACCTATTTTCAGCATATGATGAGAATATATAGATACAGGAGCACAATAATTGCGATTTTCATATCAAACTGGCATTCTATCAAAGGCAGAAGTTTGTCTACCAAAGATCAACATAACATATTGTAGAAACAAATTTTTTTCCCTTCCTTACGGTTAAAGATGGTACAATAGCTGTCTCTGACAGATATTTCTACCTAACATAATGCCTAGCTTTCCTCCAAAGCATGAAACTTCTGGGAATTATCTTATTGCATTTAATAGTGAACAGACTCCATAATTCTCTCAACTGCTGCATAATTCTATCATCTGTTTTGTGTTCTTTCAATATTTTTCCAAAATAGCATTTAGGACCCATAAATTATACGTCTACATAAATATAATTTATATGTATATTTTTATATGTATTAGGTATCAAATTATTTGTTATTTTATCCATTTTACATAGGCTGTCTTTCAGTTGTGTTAAATCTTGTATCTTGCATTCTGGGATCAGGGAAGTCAGAAAAGCTAATTTATTTATTACTTTAAAACATTTTATAAGAATTTGTCTTTCTCACATGGAAACAGAGCTAATATAAGACTTTGAACAGGTCACCTTCATTGGCACTTATGATGGAAAGAAGTAGAATTTAGAGTCCCAGATCAAAAAGAAATAGTTAGACTGTTTTAACACTCTAGTCAACCCTTTCAGAATACTTCCATTTCATGAAACACTTTTTTGTTCCCAAAACCCCAAACTTCCATGCAGGTTGGACACATCCTTGCCTGAACAGCAGGACACCCGCCTCCTGCATCAGCTCTGCCACAATTCAGAGAGATGCCCCAGCTCCGTGCCTAAGCAGCAGAGCCTGTCTTACGTATAATGGTGTTGGTTGTCACACTCATCATGTAGCATGAGGAAGCAACTGTCTTTCATTTGTCTGGATCTTCAGACAGAATTTAACTAGAATCATTGCAATTCCAAACTGGTATTTGTTCAGGAACAAGATAGGTCCTACTGGTTTTTTTTGGGAAAGACAGTTTTGGTTTTGTTGGTTTGTTTTTTTTTTTTTTTTTTTGTTTGTTTTTTAAAATATCTATACATATTTCTTTCTCTTCCTCATTTAAGAAACTTTGGTAGAGCATGAGATCATGGATATGGGGCAAAACTGGAGAAAGAGTGCCTCCAGCGGAAGCTCAGCTACTATTAAAATCTGACACTGCTTTGTCTGTGACGGATAGAAAAATGGCTTTCCAAGTGGGTAGGGATACATTGTCGCTTCTATTTGGGCATGCCTGAGGGAAAAAAACACCTGAGGACTGAAAAGCAAATGTTCAGAGGAGTGCTATACATATTTAACTGCATCTTAACAACTCATGTGCATCATTTATAATGAAATGAAATAAAAATATTTTCTGCTTCTTAGACAATAATGTATGACATGTAAGAAAGCAATCAATGTTTGTTACAGTACATGTGGTATCCAAGCATTTTCTGGTTTACGACATCTTTTAGAAGCTTTTATTCATACAGTGGTGTACTGTACAATTATATCCCAGGGTAAGATTAGCTAAAAGTTGAACAGCTAGTCTAAGCTGGTTTTAGGACAAGCTTAGGAACCTGTCTGAAGGCATCTGAAAGAAGGATGCTATGTCATTTGCTTTTCTCTTCTACATCACTTTTAAAAAAGCTATAGTCATGTGAGATGAATCCAAGCCCAGAAGGGTTATAATATGCTCAGCTGTAAGCATGTGAGGAAGTGGATGCCTGTTCATCATTAGAGCACGTAAGGTCTTTCAGCAAGAGCTTGAGTACATACCTAAATACCTTGCTCAGTAGAAATGGGATTTATGCTTGTACTTGCAATGTTTATAAGGATTACTCTGAACGCTTTTGTAGCAATATAATCAGGTTGCATAAAAATTAACCAGGCAACATATGAAGATTTAATAGATGGCCTTTTAAACTAAGCAATAGAGTACTAGAGAACAGGTATAGTTCTCTATTAATATATTTCATCTGATGCAACACTAAGTGAGAAGAGTACTTCACTTTCACACTTTTGTTTTAAAGCAAGACACAGGGGTTTATTCCGTTTCTCTCCTTCCTCCCTCTTCCCTGTAAGAAGCTTGCAGGCTCATCAAATTCAGATATGCAAACAGACAAAAGCGATCCTCCCGGCTACATAATTCTAATTCAAGCTGCTTTGCACAGCTACACTACTAGAAGGCCACATTCTGCCAGAGTGATTGCCTTTTCTGCATACTTATTAGCTAGCTTGGTGCCTGGGAATGTTTTGTCCTGTACTGTATAATAATTTTTGGATGTCCTTCTTGAAAAGAAACTGCAGCTCAGCTGCATCACAGGCCTTGCTGTCGTCCAACCTAGCATATCACCTAGGTCAGACACACCTGATCACTGGGCAGCGAATTATGCAGATTCTCCTAGTCCTTTATGGGATGAATCTCATGTAATTCAGCAGAACAGTACCTTACTACAGAAATCATAAATTAACTTTCAGGTTTTTCTGTAGCAGGAGAACAATTATATGTCATTAACTATTTTTAAAGAAAGAAAAAGAAAAGAGAAAGAAAATATTCTGTATTAAAATGTATACCTTACTTAAACGATTTCTATAAGAACATTTCTGACTTTCAATTCTACGTAATATTACAGGAGATTTCTACTAGAAACACATAAAGCCAGTTCATATAGAAAACCACAGAAGTACCCAATCCATAAGTGCTGTTTAAGCATAGAAATGATTTTGGATTATTACCTCCCTAGCAGGACTTGGGGAATAATTTGCATCAAATGGTACACTGAACAAATTTGGCCTCCTTGCCTTATGAAATGGCAGTGAGCTGACTGGGATTCCCTTTGGTTTATTCAGAATATTCAGTATTCACACTTACAGAATGATGGGGGGGGTGGGGTGGGGGAGCAGCGGGTTTAGTTGCAATTTGTTATTTTTACTCCCTGTATCGAAATAATGGAAAGGAATAACTAATCTTTCTTTGTTTATATGGCACAGCTGAAAGACAAGCACTACTTTACCTGATGCACTGCTTCTCTTGCGTTTCTCTTGGGACTCTGACTGCACCAGCAGCAGCTTTGAAGTGTGATTAGAAAGCTAACACCTAACCCCAAGTAGTCACAAGTATCCACATTGACTAGTTCTTTCATCCCTTCCTCTGCTTTAATTCTTGCACATTGATGAAGAAGATATAAGATCACACTTGCCAGCTGTTAACCTGATCGTGTTGTTAAGACCCACTATTCATTTTATGTGACATACCTTAGCTGACCACATGCTAAGAAGAATGTCTGAAATATATTAACAATTAGTGAAAATGTTACTGGCAAATCATTGATTAAATTATTTAATTTCCTATGAGGCAGAATTCTGGGAAATAATTCACCAATGCCTTTTTCTGCTGGGAAACTGTCCCATCCAGTTTGAAACCAGTATCTCTGTCATGTTCCTTATGGATATGGGCCTTGACCGAAACCTTTTCCTTATATTTTGTAAGAAGTGAGCTCAGACTGCAGCCTTTTCATGAGTGGACTTGCTAATAAGAAACACACAGTTTCAAATAATTTGTTGGAATTTAATACCTTTTAAATTCTGGTTTCACTGGATGGAAAGGGTTAAAAGTTTTTGAGCACACCTGTGTAGGAGGCAGGAGATGGTCTGATACACGTGCACACACAAAAGCAGAATGTGGCTTCATAAACTTTGCATCCTTGGAAGGTTTGGTGGCTAAGCTGCTGATTGTCACGGCACATGGGTGGAAGTTCCTCTGCGTCAGACTACAAAAAAAGGAGGTGAGGATGATCCAGGTACATAGGATAGAATTTGGAAGTCTGTCCAGCTATGTGTCAGTGCAAGAAAATAACATGGAATGTTTTGAATGTGAGCACTGGAAGACATGTATACGTGCCCGAGGTAAATTTTTAAACTCCTTTTTAGAAGATGAAATGTAAAAGTTAGAGTCCTCTCATCCAGAAGTTAGATATTTATTGAAAGATATTCATAGAAGTTCCTTCACCCACCTTCCAGAGGGTGATTCATCTCATTTGTCTTAAACATTTCTTTTTTGTTCCTTCAGAGGGTATTAGATACTAGCTTGGCATAGATGGCTGAAATTAGGTAGAAAAAATTCTACCCACTGATTATTATTTTCCTTATCACCTTCTATATTACCCTTAACCTCTTTCATCTGCAGCATGTTTCTGCGGGGGACTGGATGATAAGTCTAGGTAGATCCACCCAATGTAAAGTTGTTATCACAACCATAATTGACATGGATTTTTTAATATGTTTTTAGCAGGCGCTATAAAAATATCACTAGGCAACCTCAGTAGATTCCTGATGAGTGGAAACCATATCAGAGATTATATTATGAAATTTAAGACACACATTTTAGTGTTCCAGTGTTGCTGGAAGTTCTGATGATGCTGAGTGGAATTCTGGATATATGCAGGATTGAGCCCTCTATGAGCTAAACAAAAAAACATTTTCAATACCAAAGAGAGATTTCTACCATGTGCCTCTTATATGGAGTTATCTATGGGTTGTCATCAAGCAATAGAAAAATGGGAATTCATCACAATGATGGATTTATGAGATCTAGAGCAATCCAAATTCTCACAGAGATCACCAAGGATTTCTGTTTTAAAATCTAAAAGGCAGCACCACAGAATAGGCAGTATATTGGAATAGCAATGACGAAGTTGCTCTACATGACATTTCATTTCTGGTTGGCAGCAAAGATCAATGTACTTGCCTACAGCTCCTGAATTAATATCCCTTGCTACCAAGGAATAAAATACTGTTACACAACTTCCTGCTCTACATTGCAAGCCTCTCACCGTAATGAAGTAATAATGCATGAGTTTCGATGAAGAGGATTCTTTCAGATTAATATCAACTTATAAAATAATTTGATATTATGATGTATGAGTTGGTCTGCATTACTGTTTCAAGCAGTATTTTTATTGCTAAAAAGCTCAAATGCCAATAAATACCAAATGCTGCGCTGCAATATATTTTTCCCTTAGTGGGTTGTGTGTTCAAATGAGGGCCTATTCATAGTTATGTTATTAATTTATTTGAAATCTCTTAGAATAAAGGCCAGACTTTTTTTTTTTTTTTTTTTTTTACAACAGTTTTCTTGGAGAGAGGTAAAGATACTGCACTTCAGCATTTTGCAAACCAGCTCCTCTTTTGCCATATTCACTTAAGAAGTTGAAAAATATGTTTTAAAAATGTTCTATGTGATGAACCTATTATTTGTTTTCATTAGAATTCATTTTCATTTAGATTCATGTTTTTTATTGAGATACTATTAGCTGAAATAAGGTTTTCTAAATTTTTAAACCAAACGCTCTGTATTTAAAACATTTTTCTCTAGGAAAACTTATTTTTTAAAAAGCTTTTGGCTTTTTATATTTTTTTATGACTTGACTTTTAGAGCTCCTGATGAACACTGTTACGCTAAGCTGTATGAAGCAGTCGGCAGTGAGACCAGCAGCGGTAAGGGTAAGTGGGTGGCTAAGCGCTAGATTGAGGTGGACTGGGAGGTTCTGGAGGCCCAGGAGCCTCTGGGAAGAGCAGAGGGACCCGGCCAGAGCCGGCAGCTCTCGTGAGAGAGGCTGATGTGATGTGGGCATTACTAGCGTCAACGGCGGGAGATTTGAACAGCCCTGAGGAGTGCCAGCGACCAGCGGCGCGGCGCGTCAGAAAGGACGTGGTGCACCAGAAAGGGCGTGTTGCGCCAGAAAGGGTGTGGCAAGTCAGAAAGGGCGTGGCGGGTCAGTTCGAGCAGGCAGGGCACAACCCCCCCCTCTTGCCAGCTCGAGAAGGCTACTCAAGCGGTCGACATCAGCCTTGGGAGACCCCGGTATGGTTGGCACTCGGGGGAAAGCCATTGCTAAGAAAAATGTGGTGACGCAGACAGAGCTCCCGTGTAAACGTGCGGCTGTCCAGGTCTCCGGCTGCGGGGAGTGCCTGAATCTGTCACTGATGATGGAGGGCAGCAGGGACATCTCCTGTGTGCGGTGTGACCAGGTGGAGGATCTGCTCAGCCTGGGGGCAGAGCTGAAGAAGGAACTGGAAAAGTTAAGGAGTATCAGGGAGCGTGAGAGGGAGATAGATTGGTGGACCCACACCCTGCCATCCCCGAGGCAGAGGCAGCAGGTGGAGGCTCTGCAAGAAGCGGAGGTTCCCCTGCCCTCCTGCCACCAGACAGGAGGGGACCTAAGAGATGGAGGGGAATGGATCCAGGTCCCTGCTCAGGGAGGCAGGGAAATCCCCTCCTGGTCTCCCTCACCTTCCCAGTTGCCCCTACACAACAGGTATGGGGCTCTGGAACTTGAGGACCAGGTCAATGAAGATCCGGTTGTAGATGAAGCCCTATCTAGGCTCAGTCGGGCAGCCCCACGCATCCTCACATCCTCTGAAAAAAGAAAAAGGAGGGTAATTGTCGTAGGCGACTCCCTTCTGAGGGTGTCAGAGGGCCCAATATGCAGTCCTGACCCATCCCTGGGGAAGTCCACTGCCTCCCTGGGGCCCGGGTAAAAGACATTACCAGGAAAATCCTTGGTCTGGTTCAGCCCTCTGATTATTACCCGCTATTGGTTGTGCAGATTGGCAGTGATGAGATTGCAGGGAGAAATCCAAAGGCAACCAAAGGGGACTTTAGAGCACTGGGGCGATTAGTGGAAGGATTGGGAGCACAGGTCGTGTTTTCCTCAATCCCTTCAGTGGCAGGGAAATACACTGAAAGGAACAGGAAAACACACCTGGTTAATACGTGGCTCAGAGGCTGGTGCCATCAGTGGAATTTTGGATTTTTTGATCATGGGGAGGTTTACATGGCACCAGGCTTGCTAGCGATAGATGCTGTCCAGGTATCTCAAAGGGGTAACAGAATCCTCGCTCGTGAGATGGCGGGGCTCATAGGGAGGGCTTTAAACTAGGTTTGAAGGGGGTAAGGGATAAAACTAGCTGCACCAGAGATGAGCCTGGGGGCAGTGGGCTGATGTTAGGGGTGGATTCGATAGGCCAGCTCAAATGCATCTATGCTAATGCACGCAGCACGGGCAATAAACAGGAGGAGCTGGAAGCCATCATGCAGCAGGATAGATATGACTTGGTCGCCATCACGGAAACATGGTGGGACGACTCCCATGACTGGAGTGCTGCAAGGGATGGCTACAAGCTCTTCAGAAGGGATAGGCAAGGAAGGAGAGGTGGTGAGGTAAGTCTCTATGTTAGGGAGTGTTTTGATTGTACAGATCTACACAATTGTGATAACAAGGTTGAGTGCTTATGGGTAAGGATGAGAAGGAAGGTCAACAAGGCAGATATTGTGCTGGGAGTCTGTTAGAGACCACCTGACCAGGTTGAAGAGACGGATGAATCATTCTACAAGCAGCTGGCAGTAGCCTCAGAATCGCATGCCCTTGTTCTCATGGGGGACTTCAACTTTCCAGACATCTGCTGGAAATACGACACAGCAGAGAGTAAACAAACTAGGAGGTTCCTGGAGTGTGTGGAAGATAACTTCCTGACACAGCTCGTGGGTGAGCCTACCAGGGAGGAGCCTTGCTAGACCTACTGTTTACTAACAAGGAGGGAGGGACTGGTGGGAGATGTGATAGTTGGAAGCCATCTCAGGCTTAGTGACCATGAAATGATGGATTTCTCAATTTTTGATGAGGCAAGGAAGGTGGTCAGCAACACCACCACTATGGACTTCCAGAGGGCAAACTTTGGCCTTTTCAGGACACTAGCTGAGACAGTCTCTTGGGAGTCAGTCCTGAAGGGCAAAGGGGTCCAGAAGGATGAACATTCTTGAAGAAGGAAGTCTTAATGGCTATTCCCATGCACCGTAAGATGAACTGCTGAGGAAGATGTCCGGCCTGGCTGAACAGGGAGCTTTTGCTAGGACTCTAGAAAAAAAGGAGAGTTTATTGTCTCTGGAAGAAAGGGCAGGCAACTCAGGAGGAGTACGGGGATCTTGTTATATCATGCAGAGAGGAAATTAGAAAGGCAAAAGCTCAGCTAGAACTCAATCTGGCCACTATTGTAAGAGACAACAAAAATGTTTTTACAAATATGTTAACAATAAAAAGAGAGCAAAGGAGAATATCTATCCTTTAATGGATACAGAAGGGAACGTTGCCACCAGAGATGAGGAAAAGGCTGAGGTACTTAATGCCTTCTTTGCCTCAGTCTTTAATAGTGAGACCAGTTAACCTCAGGATACTCTGCCCACTGAGCTTGAAGGCAAGGATGAAGAGCAGAAAATACTCCCCATAATCCAGGAGGAAATAGTTAGTGACCTACTATGCTGTCTGGACACTCACAAATCTATGGGACCAGATGGGATCCATCCAAGAGTACTGAGGGAGCTGGAGGAGGTGCTTGCCAAGCCACTCTCCATCATTTATCAGCAATCCTGGTCAATGAGGGAGGTCCCAGACGACTGGAGGCTTGCCAATGTGATGCTGTTACGGTGGCTAACTTTTTACTTAAGAATAAATCTGACTTTTAACACCTTTGGATTTGATTGTGTGTGCCTCCATAACAGACGCCCATTTACAAGAAGGGTTGGAGGGAGGATCCGGGGAACTACAGGCCTGTCAGCCTGACCTCAGTACCAGGGAAGATTATGGAACAGTTTGTCCTGAGTGTGCTCACATGGCATGTGCAGGACAACCAGGTGATCAGGCCCAGTCAGCATGGGTTCATGAAAGGCAGGTCCTGCTTGACCAACCTGATCTCCTTCTATGACCAGGTGACCTGCCTAGTGGATGAGGGAAAAGCTGTGGATGTTGTCTACCTGGACTTCAGCAAGGCCTTTGACACTGTCTCTCATGGCATACTCCTTGAGAAGCTGGTGTCTCATGGCTTGGACAAGTGTACTCTTCACTGGGTGAAAAACTGGCTGGATGGACGAGCCCAGAAGGTTGTGGTGAATGGGGTGAAATCCAGTTGGCGGTGGGTCACAAGTGGTGTTCCCCAGGGCTCGGTGTTGGGCCCTGTTCTGTTTAATATCTTTATCAATGATTTGGATGAGGGCATCGAGTGCACCCTCAGCAAGTTTGCAGATGACACCAAGTTGGGAGGCAGGGTCAATCTGCTTGAGGGTAGGAAGGCTCTACAGAGGGATCTGGACAGGTTGGATCAATGGGCCGAGGCCAATTGTATGAGGTTCAACAAGGCCAACTGCCGGGTCCTGTGCTTCAGTCATAACAAACACATGCAATGCTAAACACTTGGGAAAGAGTGGCTGGAAAGCTGCCCAGCAGAAAAAGATCTGGGGTGCTGGTTGACAGCCGGCTGACTATAAGCCAGCAGTGTGCCCAGGTGGCCAAGAAGGCCAACAGCATCCTGGCCTGTATCAGAAACAGTGTGGCCAGCAGGAGCAGGGAGGTGGCTGTTCCCCTGTACTGGGCACTGGTGAGGCCGCACCTCGAGTCCTGTGTTCAGTTTTGGGCCCCTCACTACAGGAAAGACCTTGAGGTGCTGAGGCATGTCCAGAGAAGGGCAACCAAGTTGGTGAGGGGGCTGGAGCACAAGTCTGATGAGGAGCTGGGGCTGTTTAGTCTGGAGAAGAGGAGGCTGAGGGGAGACCTGATCGCCCTCTACAACTGCCTGAAAGGAGGGTGTAGTGAGGTGGGTGCTGGTCTCTTCTGTCAGGTGGCTGGAGATAGGATGAGAGGAAATGGCCTCAAGTTGTGCCAGGGGAGGTTTAGTTTAGATATTAGGAAAAATTTCTTCACCAAAAGGGTTGTCAAGCATAGGAACTGGCTGCCCAGGGAAGTGGTGGAGTCATCATCCCTGGAGGTATTCAAAAAGCACATAGACGGGGTACTTCAGGACATGGTTTAGTGGGCATGGTTGATGGTTGGACTTGATGATCTCGAAGGCCTTTTCCAACCTAAATGATTCTATGAATACAAAGCTCTATATGAGACATAACATTGAAAAGTATTTGCTCGCTACTGTATCTGTAGGATTAAACCATCTTTTATGGAAATTTGGACATGCTAAACACCTCTCCCAATATGGGCAAGCAAAAAAGTGTGTTGCAAGCTATAGAACACTAACAATAATCTAAGCTTATTCTCTAACTGTTGGTTATTTTTTATGATGATCAGGGGAGTACTGCTGTATTTAAATACAGTAGGAGAAAAAGTTACAGAACAAATACTGTAGTTTTAATTGAGCATCGTCCTGTACACCCACATCATTTGAACTCCTCCTCAAGTTGCATTTAAGCAGCCTGGATTGCCAAAGCCTGGAGAGAAATAGCTACTCAACATCAGCTCCCCCGCCTCCTTTAACAAAGGATTTGACTGTTAGATTTTTTCGCTGCTTGGGTTAGACAGCTAGTGGGGCAGCGGATAAAGATAATGAGACTTGGAAGAGGGTCTTGAGGTATGAATAGAGTCTGTGAGACTCAAAGTGGAGCAGGCAAGCTTCAGAAATGATAGAAGGAAATTCCCCTACCAGCTACAGGAATGGCTGTGGTATAGTTTGTTGCTGCGCAAGCAGCCACTGAAAATTCCTGGGCTGAGAGTAAAGCCACAGCAAAGGGACGACTCCTTCAAAGACAGGGTGGGTGAGGAAGACATTTGTTTCTGTATTTTTAAGTCTTTCTCCCTCCAAAACCCAGAGTCTTATCTGTTTAAAGAATTAGCTCATTCTAGCGCAGTAGTTTGTGACCTAAGGAAACCTTCCTTTGGAGACAGTGGCCAACTTTAATGTCTTCCAGTATTTTGTCTTTTGGTAGCTCATATCAAAGAAAATGTGCAGGTAGTCCAATTTACACAGCTTTGGCAGATAGATGGTCTTTTCACATCTCCCTTACTCAGCGCAGGAGCTCAAGGACTGATAAGACTCACACTTCTCCTTTTGCTTCTCAGATTGGAAAGGGAACATGGGCCAGAGGGAGACCCGAGACCCACAGTTTTCTTCTTCCCCTTCTCCTGGTCTATGATTGCTTTGAGCTGTTTTCAAAGTTACCATCTGGTCCTAAAAAAACCAGGTTAGCTTAACCTGGGATATTGTTGTAGGGTTTCGCTGTTCTAACAGGATAACCATCAGCATGCTCTAGTTTCTTTTTCACAATCCACTGAAAACTGGAAATTCCTCCCATAGACTTTAATAAGGTTTACATCCAGGCTCCTAATGATAGCAAATTCTGTGTTTTGACACATGTGGATTATGGCAGTGTTTAACTGGTTAACAAATTTTCCAGTGTTGAGGATCACATAGTTAAACTGCTGAATTTTCATGTTAGTAGTGCTTACATAATATGAAGCAATATAATCTAATGGGATCTGACCTGAAACCACAGTTTCCTAATATTGCATCACAAATTTAAAAAGGCAGCAAGTACTTGGAAGGCAGCAAAGGGTTTCTGCTCTGTTAAAACTCGCTGAATGTCCTCACTCAGTGCAGTTAATGCCTTAGGTGCATTAACCTACCCTGAGCATGATTTTTTTTTTTTCAAGTTCACTTTTCTATGAAGTTATTTAAAATGGCATCAAAGCCCTGTACTATAAAGGATCAATTTAGATGACTTCAAAAACAGTAAAGTTTGATTTAGACTTTAATTGAAAGTTTAGTTCTTTCACCTCCTCTCACTGATACCAAATTATTTCCTATTAAAAAGACTTTTTATAAAGACATATAAAAAGTGAAGGAAGAGCTAAAGGATACATATATACCCAGGATTATAAAAGCATTTTTTAGCATGAAAAACAAGGGAGCAAGCAACAAGCCACAGCCACCAATACCTTTATGGTTATCTGTTAGGCTGGTCACACAACACATCCAGATCATCTACAGCCCAAAGCCACGCTGCAAGGGCTGGCTGCTAAAGGGAAACAGGTGGAGCATGAAGGGTTTTTATATTCACCATTCTCTTGGAGTGCTACTGTCCCATGGCAGCCCTTTGGGAAGCACTGGTCTACAAGAATGGTTCATATCACTTTTGCACTCTTCAGACTGTCTTCGGTCATTTTGTTTCCATATTGACAAATCTGTAGCTCCTGGCTAGTTTGCCTTCCAGAACTGGTAGTCTTACGAGCCTGGATGGGAGCCAGGGTGCCTCAAAATTGCTTTCTGTAAATTTGGTGCAATAGAAGAAAAATAAATTCAAAATCTCTCTATGCCTACCTTTATAACTTACCATCATTGTCAACTCCATTTTAAAAGCTTGCAGAGCTGATAGACTTCTGGAACTGTTTTGTGGTGCACTTTTTTTTCCTCATTTAACTATGCAAAATTGATTCTATTGCAGGAGCTTTAAAGAACATTTTTTTCCAAAGAAGAAAGATTTACTCTTTGCATTAGTAGGTCAGCGTGGCAGAATAATTTGATGTTAGTATAATGCAAGGAATAAGCACATTGAGGATAGAATCAGCATGCAGGCAAAGCGTTAACAATGGATAAGAAGAAGAAGTTTAATGTGTAATAGAATAAAAGGAACAAAGGCATTGTTTTAAGATGATCGATAACATAGCAAGCAATGTTATATAAAAAATAATCTAGATGGCTTGCTTAGACTAGATACCAAACTTTGAGATATCTACTGTTAGTTGCAATGAATCAGAAGGTAAGTAGCTGTAGAAAGCACAATTTTGGGGGGATAAGTATTCCTGAAAGCTTTTTTCTTGTTTCCTAGTGAAGATACAAAAAATTACTGATTGTTGTTGTTATAGTGCTGGTTAACTATTATTTCATATAAGTTCCAGAAAAATAATTTGGTTTGTAGATGAGATTAATATATAATAAGCTGTAGGTGGAAGTATACTAAGGTAAAAACCAGATGAGTTCAAGGACTTTCTGTCATGTCGCTACGGAAATAACACTTCTGTAATTTTTTCTTCCTGATTTTTTTTTCCTTGGTATAAAAACTGTGTATAATCTATTTTTCTCTACAGCCTCAGCCTTGCAGTCACGTTGCTCTACCTTATACTGATATATTTGCATTTATACTGGCCCTTGTACAGGTCACAGCACAGTCTCACAGCATCTTAAGGTCTGTACTCAGTTTAGACTGGGCATCTACACCAACAACAGGCCCCAATGGACTCCAGAGTCAGAGGGAGCCTGCTGGGTGCACCCAAAGGCTGGTGGCTGTCTAGGCAGACTGTCTGCAGGCTGCCTGTAGGAAAGCTTGGGAAAGTGAGATGGGTGCCTTCACTTTGCGAGAACACTCTTGGACTCTGATCTTGGCTTCAGCAAGGTAAAGAAGCAAATGTCACAGTTATGTCCATAGGTACAGAAAAGAAGAACTTAAACTGGTAAACTTTGCAACAAGGGGAGAAGCTGGGGTGTTGTAGTTCACTTTCCAGCAAAAAAAAACCCAAAACAAAATAGCAAGTGTTTAATTAAAATAAAAGCAAACCCAAAAGGTTTCTCATCAGTTATTTTGCCCCTCTGTCTCTTTGTACTTAGCTTCTGTCTCGAGGCTTATTCTTAACTTGATTGGAAAATTCTAAACAAAAATGAAAGCTTTGCCCTCAGAGGGTTGTTTGCAGCTTATTCAACCATGGCAATCTGTAAAATTCCAGCAGCAAGAGAGAAGGACCAATTAAAACAGAATACATGTGTTGTGATTTAGCACAGACATGTACAGGATCTATTGCTTTCCTGGTATAATTCCACAGTTTTGCTGCACTCACATCTGTTGTAAATTCAGCCCCCTATAGCTGTCTATTTATTAAGTCACACAGGCTCTTTTGAACATTGCAATAAAATATAACTTAAAGTGAATCTTCATCTGTGTGAGAGGAGGCTAAGGGGAACAAACTCTCTTCAGCTGATACTTGCTTTGGTGGGACACTGGCCCTTTGTTCATTTGAAGAGTAAAAAGCTGACAAACAGAGAACGCTAAAAATCCAAAAGGATTTTTTTTGCATTATTCTAATGTATTTTGTTCCATTAGATAATTGAAGAGACCTTTCTATGATCACTGACTACTTTTTTGTGTTGGTTCGCCCAGCATCCTGGGTACAATTAAAGTACTTTGGACACTCCTGGCACTGTCTATATTGAAGTATATCACTATCACATTCATTTTTAAGCACCTATTGAATTCATTGAGACATTACTTACATTCCCAACTTTAGCTGCTCTTAATTGCATTGAAATTTCATACCTTACTGTAGAAGTCTTTAAATCCTAGCAGGTGGTCACCTCACCTGCCTTTAAGGCATAGAAAAATGATACCTGGTTTAAACTAGTCAGCTATACTCCCTTTAGAATGAATTGATGTTACTCCCTGAGGGAAATTTATTCTCGAGTGACTATAGAGAGTACCTAAATATCTGGAAGTCTACATTTGACCATGTAAAGGAAGGAATTAAACTGTGTTTTCCTAACTTCCAGCAAAGACCTAATCCTGATTCTCTTTTCCTTTCTTTGCTTTGCAGTTGAAGAATCTTCCCAGTTCACGTTCAATATTTTCTGTGATACAATATTTGCAGTATTCACGAGAATGAGCCATGTCTACTGGTCTAATACAGCAAGAACAAAATCACAAATTCTTCTCGGTAGGGGTATGTTTGGGCTTAGGCGACAAGCAAACATTTAGAGCTGACTGTTCCTATCACTAGTGCTATGCTGATGTGGAGAGACGTGTTCCTAATACCTTCTTGATGCCTAATGAACTGAAAAGACAGTGGGGATGTCAGATGCCTCTCAGTGACCTACAAGGCGATGGGAGAGGTTGTCTGTACTCTTTATTCAGAGGTACGACTAATACAAAGAGCTAAAGCTACATGCTATTTAACCTCTGAAAAGGACACTACATAGTGATATTCCCTGGAGCTGCTTTTTTCTTTAAAGAAAACAATGCTTGTTCCGTTACAATGACAATTTTTTAAAGGAGCAAGTATGTCTCTGCCAGGTTGGTAGCTTCTGCTTCCTGGAGCTTCCGTATCTTTCTGTGCAAGGCTGCAGATCTGTCTCCCATTGTGTGTCCCCATTGCCACTCTAGCTTACTACCTCCTTTTTTGTCCAGGATCCTCAGTACACATACTGTATGCATGTAAATTTGTGTCTGGCTTCCCTCTGGAGTAACTCACTAGCTTCCTATGAGATTAAATTGTTAAGTTCTTGCTGACGTGAGAATCACAGTTTAGCACGCCTCATCCTTTATTTATCCTACCGAAAGCTCAGCCTTCAGCAATTGTTTACCTATAGTCTCAGGATCATTTCTAACAAAAGCTGCAATAAGTAAAAAATAGTTCTCTAAGGAAGACTTCTCCTGTAGTGACTTTCTGCATAGTTCAATTCATAAAATACCATTTATTACTTATTTTAATGTGAATAAGATCCGTTGCACAGTTGTTATTAGGACTAGATCATGTAGGCTTATACTTAGGTGTAAATCCATATTAATATAAATTGTCCAAAAGAAACAGAGGAACCTGTTCGAGGAAGTACGTGTGATTTGTTTCGGTAGCATTCAGTCTTAATTACTATATCCAAATGTAATCTTATTTATGAAGTTAAAAAAAAAGCCAACATGATGATTTTCAGAGTCTGAAGGCCTTGAAATTGCACATCAGTTTTGGGTTTCATATACATGGACGGCAGCACAACATTGTTTAGCTCCACTTGCAATATCTGCAATTACAAGTACAAAAACTCAGCTGTCAAACAAATTAAACTAAGCCTTGCTGCATAAAGCATGTTATTTAATCTCCACAATCTGTTTGCCACCCATTGTGATACAACTACATTAATGCATTAAATTAAGTGATTTTATTTTACGGCTTGCATACAAATCAATACGGCAAGTGAGCAAATATTAACTAACCTAAGCCTTAATTAAAGAGCAATGAGAGACTGATGGCTGCTTTATCTTGATATTTGAAAGTTATTTTTTTTAATTATTATCTGAGGTTAGACACTCTTTCATAATCAACCAGAATATGCAGCTATTTGCATTATTAAAATGCTACACCTCATATTAACAGCCTGGGCTAAGGAAAAGTATTATCTGCAATAGGAACAGAAAGTTGTGCAGTCTTTTAGTAAACCTGTTAAAGATTACCTAACAAATATTATTTCTTGCTATCTTATGTTTTCTCAAACAACATAGCATATGCTTTATTTGTATTTGATGTTCAAATACAATTAGAGCAATAAATTACTGGTGCAATCGCTGGTCACTCATTACCGCTTGTAAATTTTGCATGAATGCAGAGATAAAATCAGTTTTAAAAATTTCACCATATAAATTGTAAGTTATATATTTTTCTTGTTTCAAAGGGAATGTTAAATGAGCTTGTCACTTCTTAAATATCCTACAGCTCCAAATGTGTTAGTTAAGGAATCTAAATGTCTCAGGGGTTTACTCCCCTTATATCCAAGGTAGAAGCTTTCTTTCCACCCTGTTTAAGTAAAAGTGCTGAAGTGTGTGCTAAATTTTTTAATAGCCTTTTTGATTTGAGTGAAACTGTTTTGTTGATATTACATGCATATCTATTTTGCTAAATTGTTCATATACTTCCTATCCTCCTAGAGACTTCTACCTCTTGAATTAACGTCTAAAAAGTGCCAGAGGAAAACGTGCTTTGGCTCTGTGCAAAACTAGCAAAGCCAACTTAAGAGACCATGGCATGTGGGATCCCCTGTGCTGTAGACTCATTCTTCATTGGGTTGCACCGACTTTAGGAGTTATGATGAATGGGGCAGTTTGTCAGTCTTTGGAGGTTTCAGACTCTCAAGAGAGGACAACACAAATTAGTTATACAGTTCACATTTACAAGTATTTCTCTGCATCCTTCACAGGTATAAATGTGAGGGAGAGTATAAATGAAACTGGGACTCTGATTTTTGTGAACCTGAGTACTGGCACAGTCCTGAAATGCTAATGCTTTGCTACCATCCAAGAAATCCCTTAATTTCTGGTTATTGCACATATCCTAAGATGACACTGAAGTCAGTTATGTAGCAAAAAAGATTACTTCACTTCTAACCCATTCCGGCAGTGCCACTGCCACAAGGTTTTACCATCAATTTCTTATGCTTTTACAAGCTTAGTGCCCCCTTCTTACAAGACTGCCAAAGGTCACATTAACTTTTTGAGGGAATCTTCATGAAGCAAGTGAAATTATGTTAGGAGTCTTGTCCAATCTACTGTTGTTGATTTCTGTGCACTTCACCTCCATGTGCTTTCCCACATGCCAGGTTACTTAAGTATCTTTACGGCACCTTGAGCAAGCTGGAGAAACTCTGCCGTTGAGTTGGCTGAACAAAATGGAAGTTTGAGGATAGATATCTACCTGCAAAGATGAATCAAAAGAGCACAGTCCTTCCTTTTCCAGGATTTTAAAAAGTAGATTAATATTTTCTTCAGGAAGAAAATAATCTGTTTAGTAGTGTGAAGGCTAGAGAACACAAATCAATAGTTTTACTGGTATCCCTATTCTTTTTCAAGTTACAATAGCAAATAGTTATTTTTACACAAAAACACCCTCTAGTCTCTCTTGATTTACAGGGATAAACTGACATACTATACATCTTCCAGAATAAACTGCAGTCTTTCCTCAGGTTATCATTTTCTTGTCTCCTGTGAGAACTGAAGTTTCCTTTAATCTACTTTTTTCACTGTTCAATCACATTTCCCTTACACGTTAATTCTAGTTCTGCCTGTGTATGTATCCTTGGGTTAAGCTGAATACAAAGAGAATTAGTATTATAATATACTTTTAATTATCAAAGTCCAGACAACTAAGGTTCTGAAGCCAGTCCTCTTCTGAATTTCATACCTATTTTTATTAAATGATGACTCAAAACATTGTACACTCTTGATGAAATCTCGATGTCAATCACAAACATCTCAAATGGGATCAGAATTTCTCCCATGCTGAACATGTAAAAGAGTATTATACTGAATTATTTCATCTACCACAAACTAGATTATAGAAAAGTTGACATTTTACTATCACTTTTGTCAAATCATACGTAAGGCAACCACATATTATCTGATCCTGTGATGAAAAACTAAATTATAATATATAGGTGTAGAAGGGAGAGAGAAAGTTATCATAACTTAAATTTTTTTCTTGTACCTCACTGCTAGACTCCTGATTTTTTTGTGCAATCTCTACTTATCTTACAGTGAAGATAGAGGGACAGACAGAAAGAAATAGGGAGCGAGAGAGAAAAGAAAAAGAAGGAGAGAAAGCAAAAAGGTAAGAGAACAAGAAAGAGAGAAAGACAGAAATAAATAAATAGTTTTGAGTAATGCTTGCAGTGTTGCACAGAGAAAGTGCTTGAAGATCAATGTTTTTGTAAGAGTTTACCTCTGTAGCTTTGATTACACTTATTTATTGTATCTGGTTTGCATGGCAAAGTTTTGGTAGCGGGGGGGCTACAGGGGTGGCTTCTGTGAGAAGCTGCTAGAACCTTCCCCCATGTCTGACAGAGCCAATGCCAGCCGGCTCCAAGATGGACCTGCTGCTGGCCAAGGCCAAGCCCATCAGTGACGGTGGCAGTGCCTCTGGGAGAACAGATTTAAGAAGGGGAAAAAGTTGCTGCTCATTGGCAATTGCAGCTGGAGAGAGGAGTGAGAAGATGTGAGAGCAACAGCCCCGCAGACTCCCAGGTCAGTGCAGAAGAAGGGGAGGACATGCTCCAGGCGCCGGAGCAGAGATTCCCCTGAAGCCCGTGGGGAAGACCACGGTGAGGCAGGCTGTCCCCCTGCAGCCCAGGGAGGTCCACGGGGGAGCAGATCTCCACCTGCAGCCCAGGGAGGCCCCCACACTGGAGCAGGTGGGTGCCCACGTTGGAGCAGGCTCCTGGCAGGACCTGCAGCCCTGTAGAGAGAGGAGCCCACGCTGGAGCAGGTTTCCTGGCAGGATTTGTGACCCCGTGGGGGACCCACGCTGGAGCAGTCTGTGCCTGAAGGACTGCAGCCCGTGGGAAGGACCCGCGCTGGAGCAGTTTGTGAAGAACTGTAGCCTGTGGGAAGGGCTCACGTTGGAGAAGTTTGTGAAGGACTGTCTCCTGTTGGAGGGACCCCACAGTGGACCAGGGGATGAGTGAGGAGTCTTCCCCCTGAGGAGGAAGGAGCGGCAGAGACAACATGTGATGAACTCACCCCAACCCCCATTCCCTGTTCCCCTGCACTACTGGGGGGACGGAGGTAGACAATTCAGGAGTGGAGTTGAGCTGGGAAGGAGGGAGGGGTGGGGGGAAGGTTTTTTTAAGAGTTGGTTTTACTTCCCGTTATCCTACTCTGATTTAGTTAGTAATAAATTAAACTAATTTCCCCAAGTTGAGTCTGTTTTGCCCAGGAGGGTAATTGGTGAGCGATCTCCTTGTCCTTATCTCGACCCACGAATCTTTTGTTATATTTTCTCTCCCCTGTCCAGCTGAGGAGGGGAGTGATAGAGCAGCTTTGGTGGGCCCCTGGCGTCCAGCCAGGGTCAACCCACCACATGTGTGAACTCTGTGAAGATAATAGTCCGGCATATCTATTTGTAACTGGTTCAAGAAATGTAAAGAAAAGGAAGGAAGATCAGTTCTGGGATCTGGCCACTGCAGTCAGTGTCAGGCCATGGCAAAGTCAGGTCACTCCAGAGCCAACTTGTCCCTCCCCAGCTCCCCTCAGGGTGCAGGACACCCAGCCAGCAGCCCCACCTCTGGGGACAGGGCATGGGTCCTCCTTCAGCTCCTTTGGCTGCCCCTGGCAAAGGAAGGAGCAAATTGTACTTCAGAGTGTGATTCAGAGGGTGCAGGTGAGGAGCCAGCATGACACCCTGCCCACTGAGGAGTCTTGGCAACTTCCCTGGGAGCGGGGGGATGCGGGGAGGAGTCTAAGCTAATCTTCCCTGACGGCCTCTTTTTCTCCATGCATCAGAAACAGAGCGCCTGGGATGCAGAAGAGAGTTAGCCTTTATCAACTTCGTTTTTGTTTTGGAACTGTGATTTTAAAACAAATCCAGCTCTCAGGTTTAAGGGTCACTTAGTAAGTTTGCCTTTCTGGCTCTCATGTAGGTTTTCTTCAGTGTTGCCATGGCTTATAGAAAGGGGAAAGAGGCTGTCATTTAAATATAAATTACTTTTTGAAACAACAGTGAAAACAAGAGAATGCTGTAAGCAATGAGTGTGTGACAGTGTACATAGAACAATGGCAAATTTTAATTGGCTGTCTGTTACAGGATCTCCAATTTTTCACCTCACTTTCCATAATGCTAGATATGCCTGGAAGCTTTTATCCCCTCTTTCACCCTGTAATATAAAATTGTCTGACAAGGACTGATAGCCACTATAAAATTTCCTAAGCCTCTGCTTAATGTTTCTAATAGCAAATAATTTCATTTGAAATAAAAAGAGTTGTCGAAGTATAATAAACATTTCCCACATACTTCGATTGCATTGCACCAGGAAGCCAGTATTCTATTTATTGTGATTGCATTGCACCAGGAAGCCAGTATTCTATTTATTGTGTTAATTAAAAACCATTTCCTTCCATCATGCCACCATCTTTTAGTAAAATATTTCAGAAATCTTCTTTTTTTTTTGGGGGGGGAGGGTAAATCATTATCTCAGAAAGCAAGAAATCTATATTTCCATGATGATATCTACTTGTTCCAAATTACTATGAAACATGTCACATTTATTTCATGAGGTGGGGTTTAAACAGTAGTTAATGTTTAATTATTAAGCTACTTTTTGGAATAGCCCATGCCTTATATGCTACATGTCTTTTCTGAGCCACTCTGGAGTCTACCGATTAATCTTTTATCTACCAAACGACTGAAGACAAAATATGACATAGCATTGGCTAGTAAAAATGAGCTGTCTTGCCTTGTGCCTTGCTATTTTATTTCTAAACTAATTCCAGTATGAAATGAGAAGCGAATGCTGACAGATCCAGGGAGTGCCCCTCCCTAACTATGGAGTATTGCTTTGTTTCACTTAAGAAGGGGAGAGTGCTGCTGTTGTCTTTAGGGTCATCACATTGACTCTGTATTACCCAAGTGACTGTGAGTCCTAGCATGCTGCCGTCTATCTGCACAGTCACCACTAACAGATAAGACTAAACATATCAGAGGCCGTAAGGTCAGGAAAGCAAACTAAAAAATCTAGTTAATCTTGTTAATTCGAGGAGAACCTTTTTTTGCTATCCAGTTGCAACATTGTTTCTCAGCAGACTTTTTCATCTAGCATAAAATGTCATCAAAGCTGAAGACAAAACCAAAAATTATTACTATTGGACTATTCTGTAGTTGCATGTGAGGTAAATTATCGAGCTGTATAGGACAGATCATACAGAGAAACTGGCAGAGGCACTGAATATTTAACCATGATTAACAGATCTATGTAAGGCGAATTTGTCACTACCTGCTTTCCCCATTATTGCCATTTATCCCCATGTCCCCTTGCCTCACAACCTGTCATAAAGTTGGATAAATGATATGCAGAGAACTATTATACAGCCACCAATACTAGAAAAAATGAAGATAGCTCATTGCAGAAAAGCTATTAAAGTATATAATAAACTAGTATTACATTAAATATAACAGTACGTAACGTTACACAAAGAATTATATACAAAATTTTAGAAATTTATAGAATTGTAATGAGTATAATCTGAGGCAGTATGCACTGTTTTCTTAGAAGAGATAACTGGAAAGTTATAAATGTATGCAATAAACTGTCATACGGTACGGCTCTGTATTCATCTGGTGATTTTTACTACTTATTTATATTCTGGCTATCAAGATCCACAAAGCAAAATATGTTAAATAACAAAAAACAGCCACATGAAAATAAATAGAAGTGCCTTGTGTTTTCTTTCCACCTAAATGAACTTGCCGTTTTGAAGAGCTGTGAGGTCTATCTAATGTAGCAGGCTTTTGAATATCCATATAATAAAAAATTCAAACAGCCTGACATGTCCTTGTTCAGCTGAAAGGCAATATATTGTCCTGTGTTTGATCCCAGAGGTCACTCACCAATGAACTGAGCTCCTCTTGGGCATGGTCCGATTACACACTGCTGGTGTTGAGTCCCACTCGAGACAACCAAGGGACTTAGGATCTTGTCTGATCTAGGTATGTTGGCCCACTCCAAACATCAGAAAAAATAACTGAATGCCACTAAAAGGTGAGTTATTCACCTGAATTTAGGCACCTGAAAGCTATGAGTTTAAACTTTTAGTCTAGTCTTGCTAATAAATGCATTCTACTTAGGTCTTATATTATGGAGCTGAGAACAGACCAGAGAACAGTAATTCTAGAGTAAAATGAAATTATATGGCTTCTGTTATTCAGGACTTCAGATTAGATTGTCAGAGCAGTCTCTTCCAACTTTAAAATACATGAACCTGTTAATTTTAATATTCTTTCATACAGTGTGTAGCTGTAGAACAGCATAAGTTAGTCTCATTCTTTGGATCTTACTTTGCATTGGTAAGGTATTTTCCTTGCCCTGTCAGCTTCACATTATAAAGATGTTGCCGATTATAAATTGGATAGCTCTTCTTCAGTTTCTATGCATCATGAGCTCTAGTCAGAGTGGTCAGAAGCCTAAGATTCACTGACTCAAAAGAAACTTAAAGTGATAACTTCTAATGTACATTCTGGTAGTAGATTATAGTATCTGACAGATGTGCTAAAGCAGTTTTTGGGGGATTTTTTTTTTTTTGGTATTGTATATCTAGTTTCTATTCTTGTCACTATTTGCCATTCATTTATGTTGTTACTATGTTTGTTGAGGATTTTATAAAACTTAGGGTTTGGGAAAAACATAATTCCTAATCACAGAGAAAGTCCAAACTCTTGGTATGGCCCAAAGAGCTCATTTTGAGAGTTCTTACTTCATTGGAAAGGTGCTTCCAAATTCTTACGCTCCCTTTTCCCATGGTAATAGAGTCTCTGCATGTTCTCAGAGTATCTTTGGGTTTCCTCAGCAAGGTAGCCTTGGCTATTCAAATCTGTCATCTTTGCTGCTGCTTTGACCTGCAATATGGGGAGATCCATGCGCTGTCTCAGGTTGTGATTGCTGAACCCTACACACTGCCTATGAGTGGCAGCTGGCCTGGGTGAAAGCTCATTATTCAGCAGAACTCTGAGTCCAAAGAGGAGCTGGGTCCTCTTTGTAAAACCTTGCTCTATAAACTCAATCTTACAATTAATAAAAGCTATCCCTTTATCAATCAGACAAAATGTTTAGCACGACTTGAAGGTAAAAAAGAGTTCTGCTTCAAACCTTGCCTTTCTCCTGCTGTCACTCTTGTCCCTTTAACTGCCACAAAACTGCTGTCCAAGTTATATTCAATATTTCAAGTGAGGCAATGGATGCATGGAGCAGTAGTGGAGTGTAATTTAACAGCGTGCTTGCTGTGCTTGCTCGACATAGACCTGAGACCGTCTTTCAGAGAAAACAACGGATAGTCAAGTGCCTCATTTTTGTGGTGCTCAACCTGAAATACTTGGGCAGGGCCAGTGTGACCATAAAGTGCCAACCATTGATGTCATAGGACCTGTTCCATTTGATATCAGGAAAGTAAATATTTTACACTCAAATAGCATTAAGCACACCAAAAAAATAAGCAGATATGTTGAATGAACCAGTTTCAGGCTTGTGACTACCTTTTGAGAATTACAGAGTAGTGGGATATGTAATACCAGCCTGACAGTAAATGTACACTTCAAAGTGCACTTAATTTTTCATAGGCTTTTTTCTTTTGAAAACTTAAAGAGTTTCATATCTACCAACAATCCTAACTAGTTTAATAACAAAGAAGTAAGAAGATGTAAATCCTTCATTTAAATCCAAGGGTTACACCAGGTTATAGAATGATGTGTCACTCCACGTACTGTTAGAGACAATATGACATAACTCATTTTGGCATTAAACAATTCAATAAAAACCCTTCAGAATTTATCCTTGCAGGAAGTGGATATATTTGGGGGTTTAATGCTCAACCAAGAAGTGAGGGACTTGCCGTAGTAGACCCGAATAGCTGGTAGGTAGCTATAAAATCTTAATTAGCAAAATAAAGGACACATTTCCTGCAGCACAGGGGACACTCACAAAGACAGATGATGATAATTAAAATAGACTGGACATCAGAACTTGGGCCATAATTCTTAGTCCAACATGCTTGCTGCAAAGGCTGTAGACCCAGTTGCTGTGTTTACAGCATCAGCTAGATAGACATGGATTTATTGGGAGAAGTTAAGTGGGATAAATGTGGAAGATATATACATTCTGTAAAACCAATATGTACAAGATTTTCCTCAGCAGATCCTGAAAACAGTAAAATTGTACCACAAAAGTAAGTTAAAAAGTTTAGAGGAGAAAGAATATGAAAATGGAAGCATTGTTTGGATACTTGTAAGGAAACAAAGGCAGGGATGAAGAAGAATCAGTCATAGCTTTGTGAAAAATTTTTTTGCCTTTCTGATTTGTATCCTATGAGTCACTAAAAAATTTCTGGAGGGTCACACATACAAAAACTTGTTATAAAGATGGATAACTTTTCTTTCAAGAGGGGAAAAAATCTGGTGGCAGCAGGTAAATATTTTTAAAGATAAATGAATAAGATTGTAGGTTATATGTGTCCTACAAAAGGAAAGTGATGCAGGAGACAATTATATAGGTCAAATATAACACAGAGAAGGCAAATATCAGGTGAATAACACAGATATGTAGAAGATACAGATCCTCTATCCCAAAAGATTTCAGTCCTTTTGAGATGTACAGACTTGTCTAAAAAGCAGTCCAAGAAGTCCAAAGTCTATGCTCCATACTGAAAACCTCCCAGTTACTGTGTATGCCCTATTTTTTTGTACAGCTAAGTCATGCCTTTTGGAAGTAACAAGTGGTTTTTAGTGTTTCAGTTCAAGCCAGGATCAGCTTCATGTGCTCAGCATAAAATGTTTAGCAGTTCCATGAGATATACTTTGAGAAATGATAGCTACTTACTAAAACACAACTAATAAGAGCAAAAGTGAACAAATGGGAAGTTGTATGAGGTACTGAAAGAGGACCTAGGGAGAAAATGAAACTTCAGTTTGATATAAAGAGAGAAAATACCAGAGGAGCTGAGATTATAGTGTTGGACTAACAGCACCAGTGGTGAAAAAATGGGGACATCAGCCCCTCCATGTTGCACAGCCCAGAGGGAGGAAAGTATATGTGGTTTTGTGTGAGAAAGATACCAGCTAAGAGGAGGCTATGTATAAAACTCTAGATGATTACAGCTGTAGCAAAGTTTGACTGTATAGACAGAAAACAAAGATCAACTATTATTTCAGGCAATTATGGACCAGAAGTACAATATCTAGGTACAGCAAATTCAAAGAGATTAAAGAAGTCGAAGATTTTCCCAAGTTATAGGCCTATCTAATAAAGAAATCAATGTTGTCAATGGTGAAAATAGGAAGCCTTTGGTAGCATTTGACAAATGTTGTTTTTGTAAAAGCCTGCTAATTCATGGTTCATGTTTGTCTCCTCCTTTAGACCATAACTGAGGGTGAGGAACTAAAAAAAGTTTTCTTTAGAGCTGCCTGTCTTAATGCTCTCCTTCTTTCCTTACTTTCTTACATCTTCTGGGCAAAAGTAGTTCTTTAAAATGCTATGCAGCTTTTTATCAATGCCTTCTTCATTCCTGTCTTGCCTTTAGGAGTGTCTTTAATCTCACCAGTCTCACATACATATTAAAAACATTTTATATGCAATCTTGATGCACTGTTCATGTTGCTCTGAACAGTTGCTGACATTTAGATAGCTCTGTTGCATCCACTGCCAGTTAAATTTGATTTTTTTTGCTGGCTCAATGACAATTTTAATTATATTTTTTATAATGTTAATCTGTATATTGTTAGCCTAATGTATACCTTCCAGTTTACTAAAAAAACTAAGCCAATTGGAGAAATGGCATCTTGTCTGGGATGCTAAGAGCTAGCTGCCTTTGCCAGAATAGGTGACGTTATGGAAGAGGGGGTGACATCCTCTGCTGGAATTGAATTGAATTTTATTATCCATTTTAAATCTAGGAATACTTCTCCCTCCCTGCCCCCTGACACCCCAAACTCTGTAATTGATAACAAGGGCAGGAGTTAAACAGGGAAACGAGGCCCCTTGTTCTTTCCCTGTGCATGGGAAGGAAAAAAAAGGAATATCTGCTTTTACAAGCCGTGTGATGTGCATAGTAATACGGCTTGGGTTCTCTTCTCTGTGTTTATGTAGCAACCTTAAATTAAAACTTGATTCCTTTCCTTTTTCATCTTCATCAATCCTTTTTTTGGCTTGACTGCTAATGAATACCTTAAAAGAAATGTGGCAAATAAAATGGCTTTCTTGCAACAAGCTTATCCTGTGCATATTTTCACTTTCTAGAAGTAAAAATTCTCTCTCTATGCTTCTTACCTGTTTAGTTATTTGTAAATATTCTCAGGATAACTACTTGCCTTGGGGCAAAGTCTAAAGTTATAGTAGCAAGTTTTTGACAATAGTAACTTCTGAACTCCCTTCCTAGATTTAACTTACACTTTTTACTTTCTGCTCCGTTAACACTGTTTATGTAAAAGTTAAACCATATGCTGATATGTCATCTCCTTCCCATTGAGGTTTTCTGGCTTCCCCTCCCATCCTCAATATTTTTTTATAATCAGCATTAAAAAGGCCTGCTTATATGAAATAATTAGATATAACCAAAAATAAAAGGAAAGATGGAAATAAGCCTTGCTTGTCTGACTGGTTCTGTGCTAATTTACATACATTGAGAATCTGAATCATATGTTTGAAGGGAAAGTCCACTGTGGATTAGAAAGAAAGTAAACTTCTCCACTGAAAATATTTTTATGATAGCCTTTGTCTCACAATGATGTTTCACTTGAAAGACTTTGATAACCAGCACTTTCTTCCAAACCTATTCTAATCCTTTCTTCAAGCTTACATGGTATTTTAGAAGTTTTGCATGGATTCTGCCTCTGAAAAGGGCAAGGGGGGGAATAGACTATGCAATTGGAGACCAACCTGTCATTACTGACCTTTTCATGGAAGAAGAGAAGGAAACACTCTATAATGACAGAGCTGTTTCTTTCCCTAAAATATCACAGGCCTGGAATCCAGCATCCAGACTGGCTAGGACTGTGGGGTGTATATGCTCCAGTTAGATGAATCAGATGTAATGTTGTGGATCCATACTTCCGCTGTGAGCTTTCTTGGAAATTCTAACTGAAAAGCTAAATACTAATCAATCCATTAAATACAAAGTTAATCTCTCTTTTTTTTTTTGGTTGGTTTTGGGTTTTTTTTTCATCCCTTCTCATTGCCTGTGTTGTTGTATTCACACCGTATAGGACTGGCATCTTAAGACTGTAGCCCGTTACAGTACATGTTTGTATCTTAGCCTTTTTCCCACTGCCTTCAGAATGGCAGCTGGAGAAAAAAAAAAAAAAAAAAAGAAAATTTGAAAAACAGACAAACAAACAAAACCTCCAGTTCATGCACTTTTAAGTGATCTGGGCCTTGACAGTGAACACATTGTGAATCCTACCAAAGCTTGACAGCAGCCCTTTCTAGTCTGAGTTGTTATCTGTTTTCACATCTGATACAAACAGTGGATACTTTTGCAGCAATGAGCATTATACTAAGAACACATACCAAAGATATTAAGCTATTTGAGAGAGTAATTGCTATTCCAAAGCCATACAAATAAGTGAGCTTGAAGAAGGTTGAAAGAACTAGGAGGCAGAAGTAATGAAGAAATTTGAAAGAGATTTCCAAGAAATACATTTATTCTAATTCAAAGGATTGGTTGGCTAAGGGCACGATGAGGTAGAAGGAGGCATGGGACCAAACGAAAGTGATGATACATGAGATCAACAGCAGAGAAAACCAAAGATCAAATAGTGTAGGTGTGATCATGTCATCTGTCCCTTGCATGGAGGGTATTGCTGTACTGTAACCACTGTGACTACATACAGGTATACCTAAATTAGTTTTCAAACAGCTAGGTCAGACAGTGCTTATATGTAGTAATATTGGCATATATATGCAAGAAAAGAATCATGGGGAGTTTGGAAAAATCAGAAGAAAAACCAGCTACGTTGAGTATAATCATAAATGCAATCTGCAGAAGTAATTCTGAGGTCTTAACTCCTATAGAGTGAAGATAACAGAAACATAATGTGCATTTATTATTATCAGATAAAATGAGGGAATAGACCCTGTTCTGGAATTTGTATTTTGGGAGTAAGTCACTAAGCTAAAGTTAGATTCCTAAATTTACTTCTGGTTAAAATATAGCATTCTGTCTGCCACTATTTTTATGATTGATTTAAGGCATCTAAATTAGAATAAATCTTACATTAATCAAAAATATATACAGATACTTGATATGAAGTATACACTGAACCCAAGTGCCACAGCTCCACTGTGCTTCTGTGCCTGTCTATGCCAGTGTGAATTTTGCAGTTTCAGCACGCCGTCATCTCCAAACTCCCAGAGCCACTTCATGCTATATTCACCTCTATGCATTACTTAAAGAAACACCCTAGACAAAACAGTGATGGTGTCTATCAGGTTTGTATGGGCAACGCTTGGTGCTCTGTCTGCTCACAGCAAGTCATGGTTATCTAAAGGCAATGTTCCTGTAGCAGTGCTGATCTTGTTGAACCTGATGAACATCACCCAAAGATTGTTTTGGCATGAGGCACTGTGCAATTTGAAATCATTGCTAAACAAAAAGTTTCATTTTAATTTCATTTTCGTTCTGAATTCTGGAAAGACAAAACTAAGGGAAAAAAGGACTGAGTGTTTATTCACAGTGATTTCATCTTCAAGAGGTCATTACAAGACCTGAAAGGAGGACAAAAATTCAAAGCTAGAATACTCCACACTTCACATTTCTAGCAAACTTAAATAAGTAAGCTTAAACCTGCGCAATTAACTAAAGTGTGGGCTGTGAAAGGGCTGGTGCTGTGAAAGAGACAATGTAAAATTATCCTTATTTTGTAAAAATAAATACCTTTATTAACATAATTCAGAATAAATTGGCTGAGAAGGGTAGTGTTAACGGGAGCCTCTTCCATGCCTGTAACAGCAGGGCTGGCTGAAGGCAGAAGCTGTGCAGAACGAGGTCTGCTCCTGAAGACTAGCGTGTGCCAGACCACTTAAAAAGATACACAGGTTGGGGCCTGCTGTGATCACATTTACATTTACATCTGCCTAACACCTGTCCTGTGTGACATCCGTGGCCAGATGAAGGCAAAGACAGCAGCTCTGCTGGCATGTCTGAGCTAGCTTTAATGCACATGGTCTAGGCACTGCTGGAAGTCCAACAGGTGCTACTATTCATTCAGTATTGCCAGTTTTTAATAATTTAATGTAAGACATATAGAAATCTTAGAATATAAATGAGTTTGGAGAAAAGATGCCTTCCATGAAAATATTGAAAATAATTTATGAATAAACCCTAGAATGCAGAAATCATAAAGTAAATCAAATGCAAAAGATACTATTTTATAAAATCTTATGACTTTTTAAGACAGTTATGAGCCTGCTTATAACTTTTGAATGCCTGGAACTTTCAATATTGTATTGAAATACTAGATGAAATATTGCTTTGAAACAAATCTCTGATGAAAACCCAAGTCAAGAACTGTCTGATGAAGATCCATCCAAAGTTCCATGGTTTAGATACAATTGACTCCAACAGGCACTAGTGGAATCAATACAGCAATTGGGGTTTTGCCTTTATGAAAAGCTTTGATTACATTCTTTTATCACTCAGATTTATTTTCAGACGGTATTTTATTCTTGTCAAATTCAGATATGTTATACCAGAAAATCTGTTTACTACATGAAAATCCCCTGTGCCAGTCACTGTGCAGCTACTTTGGTGTGGCTTGTTTTGGTATTTGAAAAAGAAACTGTTACCATGCATTGTTCTCCCAAAAAGCGATATGATGCACTTATGACTTCATAAATTGAAAGGGACACTGTCTATATGAGGCATAGCAGTAAATGTCAGATGTTGCTATTAAACAAAGGTTGCCCTTTATGGATCTCATAAGATGATGAAGAAATAAAGATGGTTACAGGCAATTTGTGAGATGATTATTTTAAAGCCATTTTAGTCCAAGTTTTTTGTTAAATTAGTATTCTAAGCAGCCTTCTCCACTTTCCCATGACTTCTGTTATTGGGATCTTTGGATTAAACAGTTTTAGGATGTCATACGTTGACTTTGCCCATATATTTTTAAAATGTATCAACTAGGAGAGATCTGGGAGGTGGTCACCTATCAATTTATTCCATTGTTTGCAGTTTTCAGTAACAGGGGCCAAATTCAGAGTTTACTGCTACATATGTGTATGCAGATCATTTACTCAAGAAGGCTTGGCAAGGTGTATCTATTCTTCAAGGCATGAGGTTTGACTGCAGATTTTGTTCGATGTAGGGTGGTGCTTAATTAGTGGTAAGGCAGTGTTGGGTGGGGGCTGGGGGAACAGGCTTGCTTTGTGATGTTTTCCTCAGCCCATGGCTAAACTGGAACAATATAATAAAAGCTGAAGTGGGTTGTGTGGAGTACCTAGCCAGGCATTTTAAAACACGAACAAAATGAATTTTTGAATGTGTACAGAAAATGTGCTTGTAATATTATTCACATATTAAGCCTGGTCCTGATCAACCTGGAAAACGTGTGGCTTCTTATGGACCCATTGACATATCACTATCTAGCACAAACAGATTTAAGGCACAAAAGTCATCTTTGACTTTGTGTATATAAAGTGTGACACATCAAAATTTTAGTCTGTGGACAGGACTAGAAGGTTGCCATTTCTGCTAGCACTATTATTAGCACTGCTGCTAGTGCTACTGTTAATAGGCACAAAACTCTCTAGAAAACTAATGGTGAAATAAACTGTTCGAGCATAATACTGAAAGAGGAAGCAAACATGAAGTCTATTCTTTGTCTCCAATCACAGCGGTCCATATAGTCTAAGGAACAATTTCTAAGTTAGTTTTTCCTGATTTCAGTGTACATCTGGAAATATTTTTTTTCCTCTAATGTACGTATCAGAAGGCTAAGTAATGCCTTCAAGTCTCTGAGATATATATTATCTTCTTTAACATTGAGCTATCCTTGTTTAGCTTGACTCCTCAGATTCCAAGTTGATACATTTTGGAATGTCTACCATTGTGACTTAAGAAAAAAAAAAAGGGAAACTTTACTTTTAAACTCAAACTGGTTTAAAAGTATTATTTCTATTTGATTTAATTAATTATTTTAATACTCAAGCTAATTAAATAACTGTTTCTTTTAACTGTTCCTCCATATCAGACTGCTATAGTTTCTTAAACAGTTTCTTGTACTGCTCTCAGTATTGGGGTTATGGTATGACATATAAAATATCGTGGACTGATCCTGTTAAAAGAAATTTGTGACTGTTCTCCATTATAGAATTTTATTGAGGGCTGAACACAATTCATAGAATGCAAACTTCCTTCTACCCTACTGGGTTCCTTATAACTATGAACATTTTTGAGTTAAGAGGGTTTTAGTTCCATACTGACAATTAGTTTACTGCTGATACATAGGAGTTTGCCTCAGAATTCCAGAAAAATGGTAACCTCTGTAATCATGTATGTTGGAAATGAAAGGGATGAAATCTAGCATTTATTTCTCAGAGACATCTGGACAGGAAGGTATTTGAATGAGGACTTTTTTCATTCTTTCTGCTGCATTTCTGATGCATCCTGTCGTTTCACTCTTTCTTTGTGTTTTGCCTTTCTAGATTGTAAACTCCATGGAGGAAAGTGTACTTGTGATTTTACACGGTACTTACAGTCATGAAGATGCTGCATCAGGATAAGTAACAAATAATAGCATCTGTGGTCAGCATTCAATTAGATGAACATTTTAAGATATAAACTTGTAAAAAAAAAAAAAAAAGAAGAATCACTACTGAAAGCAACTTCTCTTTTACTCATTTAGAAATAATACCCAAAATAGCACCACATACACTTTGTTGTTTCAGGTTTTCTCTCTGGCTTACAGCGTTCATTTATGTCACATAATCAGAATGTCTGATATTTCTGTGACAAGGTTTTATAACGCCAGTTTAGATTCACTGATTCAGTGCAAATTCTGTAAAACTAAAGTTATATTTGCATTTTAGTACAAATGGTAAGATATGTGAATGAGAGTGACATGAGCAAATATTCATATCTTTTTCATTTGTGATTAAAATATATGGGAAAAAAAACCATTTTTGATAACATGACTGGAAATTATGTTTTCATTCAAATTGTCTAAAGCACAAAAAGATAATGTTGGATGGGTCTCTTACTGTTCCTATTGATGAATATTTATAAAGGATTAGATCAATTAAAAGACTGATATTGACGTATATGATTAATTATCTGGTATGAAGACAAGCATGCTGTTGACAAGGCCTTCTAGTAATATGTTCATTCTGATCAATTAATGCCAGTAACACAAATTTGACAGCTGACTTTCTATAAAAAAGCTTTTGAAGACCAAAGTGGTCTTTTGTACTTATCCCACGTAAAATTTGAAACTTCTAATAAGCATTGAGCTGGAGCTTCAGATAAAGATTTTTAAAAAGCATTATAAATAAAATCAGGTTAAAAATAGGTAAAACAAAAATAATTTCTGTTTAATACCAGATGATTACTGGCTAGCTGTGACCTTGGGGAAAGACTGAACTTCCTTATACCAGCTCTGTCACTAAGATTAACTTGTAAGTAAATAGGGCACAAATGTCTACTGTTATTATTCTTGTGTGATAAGCATGACAAGTAGCCTCCTCCCCCCCCCCCCCCCCCTTTACTATTAACTATTTCTGAAACATGTAACTTTTTTACACCAAAGTCCTTTTTTCTTCTCAGGCTATCAAATCCCTGTGCATAAGTCTTAAGGCTGGGAATACAGCCAGACTTCTGGCAGATCATTCCAATGTAGTTCAATATGAAATTGCCATAGCAAATATTATGGCCTCAAGTCTTTAGTTCTCCTAATTGGGCCATATGAGATGGTAATGCCTTTCTTGTCAGGGCTTATTATTTTAAAATGTGAATATAAGGGGAAAGTCATCAGGATTCATTTTGATTTTATTTAATTTGTCTTGAGTGTTGTCAGAGAGCACTGAATAATTCAGTTTTAGGTCCTCAGGGAACAGACCTTATCATCTACATAAGCAAAAAGTAATTTTTCAGATACTTATGATATTAGGCCTTAAAAAACTATGGAAAAGAAATGTGAATATTAAGGTGTATGGAATTTATAAAGGATCTCTGATTTATATAACTAGTGTAATGAATATTACCTTTTATTTCTAGGTAGTCACAACTAACCTTTGATTTCTTATGTGAAATGAAAGAACAGCTTTTTAGAACCTACCATCTAATTTTAGCTATAGAATATTTGGATGATGAACAATATGCATTTTTCCTAAATGCATTAATAAGAGTCTATATTTCACCAATGAATACTATGTGAATCTGTAGCAATTGCCCTCTTAACCCTTTAAAATACCGATATAAATAACCTTACACAGACCTCCTGCCTCCTTGCTGCAGTCTCGTTTTGCCCACAATGTTAAGAGTAAGCATGGGTGTTGATTCCCTAAACCCTGATTTTTGTTGTGCCTTACAAATTCTGGTCAGTGTTGGCAGCACCACTAGCACAGGGGAACTGCCTGATCGGGTCTGCTTTAGGGATGTAGGTGCCTGTTGTAGTTTCAGCCCGGCCGGTAACAAACCACCAGGCAGCCGCTCGCTCGCTCCCCCCCTGCCCCCGGTGGGATGAGGAGAAAATGTGAAGAAAAGCTCGTGGGTCGAGAGAAGGACAGGGAGGGATCACTCATCACTTATGGGCACGGGCAAGAGACAGGCATGGGTCCTTCCTCTGGCGTGGGTCCTTCCACGGGCTGCAGTCCTTCCGTCACAGACTGCTCCAGCGCGGGAGCCGCGGCCATTTTGGGGGACATCCGCTCCCCCGCTCCCCTCCACGGGCTGGGGGGGACAGCCTGCCGCCTCCCCGCGGGCTGCGGGGGCATCCCCTCCTCCTCCTGCTCCTTCCCTGACCTCGGGATCCGCAGAGGGGTTCCTCTCACGTCCCACTCCCCCGACTCCCTCACGGGGCGTTCCCCTTCGGAAATCTCTTCTCCCAGAGGCGCTACCGCCGTCGCTGAGGGGCTCGGCCTGGGCCAGAGGCGGGGCCGGCTCCGAGCCGGGGCAGCTTCCAGCAGCTTCTCCCAGGCGCCGGCCCTGCAGCACCTACCCCGCTACCAAAAAAAAAAAACACCCCGTGCCACACAAACCCAAAACAGTACCTCATGGTGTTCTTGATACAGCCCTTGCCCACATGCTGCTGCTCATCAGGGTTGCAATAGGCTCAGCAAACTCTTCTGGTTAATACAAAACAGGTAGAGATTATTTATTGCAAGCATCTTGCACCTTGGTGAACACTAACATGCTCTTGTCAATAAATATAATATTGTCCTAAAATCTCACAACAATCCATTTTATTTTGAAATCTGTTGAAAATGAGATGTTGTCTGACAATGACAGCTTGTATGAAACAATAACAATGAGGGATTTCTAGTCTTTGTTGCTGCAAAGAAAGAAGTTCTTTCCTTTTATTGGTTCTTATAAAAATTATTTAATATATATGTAAAATAAAGAGCCAGGAAATGGTGTAAGATAATCATCGAGCCAGGGACTACATATCAACTGTTCAGAGAATTAAAGGAAAGGCACAACAGGAATAGAGTGGCAGAATGCTGGAATACAGAGCCCTCCTGAACCTGCAGGCTGGGGAAATGAATCTACTATCCAACATTTGAATAAACCAGCAAAAGCTGAGTCCTGCACAGCCGTTTTATCATTCAGTCCAGGAGAAATAAAACAGTAAATGCAGCAAAGGAATCCAGTGAGAATTTCAGCAATGAGGAATAGTTCACGGATTCCATAAAGCAGTTGTCACAGTAGAGGGGGTGAAGATCACCGTACTGCCAGCGAAGTGGAGTGGGGATAACGGCTGCCAACCATCCCGAGCTGGTCGTGACAGTGGGTATACAACAGAAGTCAAAAGTAGGCTGCTGAATATTGGGCTAAAGGAGACAAATCAAATTCGAAAGTGACAGGAAGCCTGTTATGATGGCTAATATTCCCTACGTTTTAACCAAGCAGGATTGTTGGCGGTTGAAAGAAGAATAATGTGCTCAGAGCAATCTCATTCTGTCTGAAAGAAGTAGATGTACGGGAACAAGAGGTTGCTCATCACGTAGCTGGGAGCAGGGTCTGAGCCAGAGAAGAAATAGCTGGAAAGGTATGAGACCAAGTGTTAAAGAATTGTTGTCAAACAGCAAACGGTCTTGTGACATAATTTCAGACCACAATCTTGAATTTTTATATTTCTCACTCTACAGAGAAAATATAAATTGACATGCCTAAATACCAATTTTTGTAGCTATGTATAAACTGGGAGTAGAGTCCTGCAGCATTTCTCTTCTTTAGAGGAGACAGATATGTGCAAAAATGGATGTGTTTCACAATTCCATGAATAATAAGGCTATAAGGACTCCTTTAAACATTAGTCTAAGGTCCTGCGACAGTGACAAAATTATATCAAGCTTAAATATAAAATTTAATTCAAATAGTTAAGTCTTCTCTCCTCCATTAAGACAAGGGTGGGGGGTGGGGTGGAGAAACTATTTCCAAAATGAGAACAGGAACGATCAAGCCACAGCCACTGTCCAGACATGCTACGATGGCAAGTGATTTATTAGGGGATTTCTGGAATTGTTAGCAGGGAATGGGGTAAAGGGAGAATTTAAATATTAGAGGCTCTGCTTTAATTTAAAAAATAAGTCTCTGCTCTTAAGGGAACTGGAGATTGAAGAAAGGGACTATTGTGTTAATTGTGTCTTTAAATTAAATTAAATTAAATTTATATTTTAAAATATAAGTATTAAATACAAACAGTTCTTGCTTCCAAAAGAACTTCACAGTGTATACGGAGGGATGCACAGCTCTTCTGCAGGAGCAGCGAGCATTGCACCCAGCCCACATCTCCTAGCAAGCCCCGACAGAGTCTCTCTCAGACTCCTCCTGTTATAATCCAGGCTCCCCAACTCTGGCACTCAGACTGGCACAAGAACATTAAGAGTCAGGAGCAGATGGCTGCAATTTTGCTAATATGTCAATATACATCCTGTAACTCCGTGTGTGTGACTGTATCCACTTTTACAAGATGGTGCATTCCCCTGAGATATCATCATTGTTTCTGCCTTATGCTGGGCTAATGGCTGCAATCATCAATACTTGGTCACTTTACTTTACTTTACCACTTTACTGGTTACTTTAGTAAAGGCTAAGCTTCCCTTTATACCTAGTATTGGAAAGACTTGGAGGCCCATGATTTATTAAAAAACATTCTATATTATCATCATTAATAATAAAACCACTTTATAGAGCTTTTAATTTACACGGCACTGTACAAATTTGTTTTCCTGCCCAAGTAAAAGTATCCTGAAATGAATATTAACAAGAAAAAAACAGGAGATGTGGGGTATGTGCATTTTCCTTACCAAGTGGGAAAGTTGAAGAGAACAATTAGTCAGGCTAGAGATTAGCATCTCTAATGCTACAGGTTTATATTTCACCTGGCTTATCTTCACTGTACTTATTAGTGGGCATCTACCTATGTAATACAATAAAGGAGGACCATAATGCCTATTTCAAATTGTAGCAAATGGTAAAGGCAATGGTGTAGTGTGTTTGAAATGGTCTTTGAGGCAAGGGAGAGGGATAGGGTTTTGTCCAGCCAGTTGCATTCTAGTCTGGCACCTACTGGCCTAGAAGCCCTTGGCCCTCTCTACATGGCAGCTGTACCATGGAATGTTCATGGACATTCAGAGATAGAAGTAGCACCAGCAACGTTTATTGCAGCTATTTTTCAGGCTGTATGGAGGTGTATCATTTGCCCGTGTTATAGGAAATCTTTTTTCATGCTATTAAAATACTGACCATATTAATACAATTTTATTCTACAAAACTTTAAAAGACTGTTATGCTTCTTGAAACACAGAAACTTGATGATGAATGGTGTGTTCTGGGAATGTCAGCAGTCACAGATTACATTTAAATCACGATTCAGTGTATTTTTAACTAAGAATTTGCTACTAGAGCTACTTTCATTGTTGTAAATAATTACAAGGTGATCTTTTATCAATTTATGATTAAATGGTTTTTAATTCATGATAGCTACAACTACATTTTAGAAAAATAAAAAGCCTTGAAAGCCATGGAATAATTTCCAGTCTAACAAGAAGTACAATTAATATTATATTTGTGAGGTGCACCACATTTAGCAGCACTCATAAATGCATGTAGGCATATTTTTAAATTATCTCTAGTTTTCCTTCACTAATGGTGAACTAGTTTTAGCATTATTTAATGATTTAACAGAAATATTTTTAGTGCTGTGTTATGAAATCATATGTGTGCTTGGAAAATCTTCCAGAAAACCAACAATACGTCTGTCTACAAAGAAATGTATCAATTTAACCTAACGCAAATGCTGCTCATGTGGTTTTATTGCTAAAGCTACAAATCCTGCTTATGTTTATATGAGTGTTGGATCATAGTGTTATGTTCAAATTTTATAATTTCTAACAAACTTGTATTTAAAAGAAATAACTGGGAATGATTTTAGTAAGTAATCTGAGCCAGGATTGTTCAATTATTTTTTGTGACAGCTTCTAACTTTCCTTACTGGCATTCCATTGCAATCAAGCAAATACTTTTGTGGTTTTTTTAGCAATGCTTCACAAATTTGGAAAGAGGTGACCATAAACATCCACGAAGACAACATAGTATTATTCATCACTTTTCTCCTTAATAGCCTGCTCTTTGACAAAGTATTGAAAAAAAATCCCCATATGCTGTTTTGTCGACCACTGTGATGACAATTAGTATCAACCTGTTGTAGCCCTGTGCTCCTTGCTTTCTTTGTATGAATCCAGTGCTGGTGTTCTTTCCAATAATAAGAATGTAGGGTCTCTAACGGCCTGAGGTACTAATTTTTTTCTGTTTGCAGTGACAGACAATGACATCCTGTCACAGTGTCCTATGTAATAAATAGTACTAAAATAGCACTGATACTGTAATTGTATTTGTAATAAACAAGTTATAAACAATTCCTGCACAAAGAAGAGGTCGTGAGAGGCGGTGGGAAGACAAAAGGATTCACAAAGTAGGCTAGAATGTCTTAACGAGTTACAGAAATTTTTTAATTTTGATGGAAATTTAACAAAGTTGTACAGTGGCCAGAGCAAGGCCTAGGCTCTTTACAATACACCATTGGCCACTATGCACTTAAGTGAAGCACGCCTTTTATATTGTTTGTTGGCACAAAGTTGGAATTCATTTTTTGTACAATTTCTACTGGTGCGTCAGCAACTTGTTGAAGAGAAATATGATTGTGTGAATGGAGACAGTCTCATTCTTCATTTCAGTGTCTATGAGGTTCTTCTCTGCTGAAATAAGGGTGTAAATCTGACAGGTTCTCTCTTTTATTATATAAAAATGAAACTGATATTTAGACAACCATCTATGTACATCCCAAATGTATTTCATTTTAATGTGCAATGGGAGAAACTTCTGCTAGGTTGTAAATTAATGCAAGAATTAGCCAGTGCATCTTTCTCAGCCCAGCAATGATGCAGTTGGCATATAGCAAGATATTTGATATTATCTTACATCTCTTATCATTTTGGCATAGACCTGGCAAGTAGTCTAAATTCCAAAAGATGGTAGTGATTTACTGGAGACAATGCAGTTATTGCATCCCTCTCCTCCATAACGTAGTCTCAAGAATCCTTGTGTGGAATTCCTGAGAAAAGAATTCTGTGGTGAATATGGGGGGGTTGAATATGAATGAGAAAAATATCCCTCACTGCTTGGCTGGAAAATTGCATTCTAGTTAAAGTTCAAACACTGAATCTTTCCTGACCTCCTCTTTTGTTAATTAGCTGGGAAATAGTACTTGAAATAGCTCTTGGACTAAGGACACTATCTCTTCTCCACCTCTTAAACTTTACACATAGTGGGATATTTGATGAAACCCACATAAACAAAATAAGATTATTTTTATGGATATTTTTTTGCTAATGTTAGAACATTCCCAAATGGAAGAACTAACCTAAGCTCTAATGATCTAGATGTCCCATATCTCTCCCTATAAGACTGCAAAAGCCCAGAAGTATCATATCAAATCTACGTTACTGCCTATTTATCTAACTTAATTTGAAGATATGTTTAATAAGAGGCTATGAATGGAAATACTCTTAGATAACTTTAAGTTCATGTAACTTTCACAGGTATCACAGTGGGTCAGTTTTTAGCATAATATGGAAAACATCAGATTTTTTATTTTGTTCAAGCAGGTATGTAGATATTCTGGGAGGCACTAATCAGCTTTTGTTATCCACCATTTTTATACTTAGAGACAGTGATTGTTGATGATTGTACCATCATTTTTAAAACCCCGTGGAGAAGAGTGAATATGGGTGTCTAAGTGCCAGCTGTTTAGACTACAGAGCTGCAACAGGAGGAAATTGTACTTTAAAGCACCACTTTTTTATCCCTTGGAACACTAGTATGTGCAGCTATTACAATGATTTAACATCCATGTAAACCTTTCTTGCAGTCATTGCATAACACACTTTCTGGCTTTCCAACCTTGTGAATTATGGACACTAGAAGTCAATTCTCTCCTAGGCTAGCTGTTGCTTGTTTTTTGAATGTTTGAGCTTGTATTCTTGCCATCTCTCGCTGCATAGATATGCCTTGATTTACAAACGTCCCAAAGCTTTAGCAGAAATTAGGCAGAGTGTGAAGAAGCCTTTGATCACAGACATTAATAGGTTTTTGGAACAAAGTTACTTGATTTGTGCAAATTATGCAAGAGAGGAATGTCAGAATTCAGCTCCAAAGCAACTAATATTATAGGGTCTTTTAGGAAAGATCATGCTTAAGTACAACCACAGGATTGCTTTTTTAATTACATAATGGTTCATTTGAATAATTAAATATGCTCCTTTTGGGAAGCACATGGAAACTCAACAGAAGGCCACATTCTCTTCTATATAATGATGCTTATATTTTCTGAACGTGCCTAAAGGAATAATTTTGTCACTTATTTAAATTCTCAGTATAGGAAATGACTATGTGCTTCTGACTTACTAATAAAAAATATCTCTATGTTATGTAAAGTTTGTTTAATGTGTCCCTCTTCTGTGTTTAATGAAATATGAAGTGACCTGCTCACACAATCTCAGAACAACACTAGGACACTTTTTGTATGTGTCTGTGCACACCTGGGTGCATACACACATGTATTAGTGCTAATGAGATCAGATATGAAAATCACTTGCTTCTGAGCTTCCGCTTGCTTGCTCTACTGAGGTATGCCCTAACCCATTCCAGTTGCCACCTATGGATGGCAGATGTTCCTTGTGGCTATGGGCTCCAAGTCTCCACAGGCTACCCTTTCTAGAATGGGACATTTATTTTTTCACCCTAAGATGAATTTTTGGTCATTCTGAAGCTATGCCTATTCAGATTGAAGCTGTGAATAATGTTGGCTGGAAAAGTATCCAAGCCTGGAATCTCAGATATGATGAAAGGGAAGTTACCTTCTCTCACTTAGCAATTAAGATTTTTTTGCACTCTCATAAGAAATAAGAGAGCAATGATTTAATTTTCTCCTTCCTGAGAATTTTTAGATCTCCACCTCTTAGAGCTTTGGCAAAAGTTGAAATTATTGAGATATCAGGTATCTTGGGAGGAAATATGCATACTTTATATAAAATATGAATGGATATGGGGCGGCAGTGTGCCCAGGTGGCCAAGAAGGCCAACAGCATCCTGGCTTGTGTCAGAAATGTTGTGGCCAGCAGGAGCAAGGAGGTGATTGTTCCCCTGTACTGGGCACTGGTGAGGCCGCACCTCGAGTCCTGTGTTCAGTTTTGGGCCCCTCACGACAAGAAAGACCTTGAGGTGCTGGAGCGTGTCCAGAGAAGGGCAACCAAGTTGGTGAGGGGCCTGGAGCACAAGTCTGATGGGGAGCGGCTGAGGGAGCTGGGGCTGTTTCGTCTGGAGAAAAGGAGGCTGAGGGGAGACCTGATCGCTCTCTACAACTGCCTGAAAGGAGGGTGTAGTGAGGTGGGTGCTGGTCTCTTCTCCCAAGTAACAAGTGATAGGACGAGAGGAAATGGCCTCAAGTTGTGCCAGGGGAGGTTTAGTTTGGATATTAGGAAAAATTTCTTCACCGAAAGGGTTGTCAAGCATTGGAACAGGCTGCCCAGGGAAGTGGTGGAGTCACCATCCCTGGAGGTATTTAGAAGTTGTGTAGGTGTGGGGCTTAGGGACATGGTTTAGTGGTGGACTTGGCAGTGTTAGGTTAAGGGTTGGACTTGCTGATCTTAAAGGTCTTTTCCAACCTAAATGATTCTTTGATTCTATAAACATTGAAAAAGACTGGTTATCCAGCCTGATGTTCAAATCACCCTTACAGGAAATTACATACTTGCTGATCATTCCAGTCCTTGCTGAAGTAAACAGCGTGAGCTTTTGAGAGGGAAACAAGATGAACTTTAATCGTCTCAGATAAAAGAACAAAAGAAAGTTGGAGTTTCTAGAGCCTGAGTGAAAGAGAGACATTTTCTTAATCACTGAACTCTTGGACAGTGCAGAGTACAAAGCAGATGCCTCTTGTAATTTGTGAAATCATTGTTTTTCTTAAAATATTTGATATACAAAGTTGCAAATTTAATTCTGGGTCAGATAGAGAGAAATTCGAGTATTACAGAAAGTCAAATACGGTAGCATGGGCTGTGTACCAACTTCATTAAGAAGAAAAAGTTTTCTCAGTTTGAATTTCTTCCTTTCCACTTCTTCTTCTGGGCCCTCTGTTATTCATGGGTTTGAAACAAGATGGAAATGTCATACATACTGTATAGGAAGGAACTTAAAACTTCATCCATGCCAGTATTAGCTTGGAGTACATTAGCAACTAATGCAACAACTTTTAGCTAGAGAAAAAATTTTAGCATTGCTATTCTGTTGTTTATTCACTGAAGTTCCTCAACAAATTTTTTAAATACCTGAATGTACATGGCTTATTGCAGCAGATTGAAAGACATGTGGATTGTTTGGGGGTTTTTTCATTATTATTTTGAATGTATTGCTTGCTTTTGCTAAGAGGCAAATATTAGAGGCAACAAAGCTGGTGATACACATTATTCCCTGGTAAACTAATGGAAGTATAAAATAGCATTATCAAAGGTGGGGAGCTGGCACAGAAAGCTGGACTGGGGAAGCTAAACAAGGAAAAGAAACTAGAAGTGGTTTTATAAAAGGAAAAGTGGTTTTATAAAGGTTTTTATAGGAAACATTGACTTAACTGAGGTTACTGTAGCAATCGATCTTCATCACTATCGGTACAGATTTCCCTTGCTTTATTCAGAGGTTCAAAAGCCAAATTATTTCAGTTTTTGACCTAATGGAACATATCCTAAGGTGACAGCAAACTGGCGAAGACTGCATCTACTACTGCATGTAGGTTCCTATTAAGTCTATTGCAATGCCATTGTCTCCTGACCATCCTCACAAAGCTTGGTTTTAAAGAGTTTGAGTCCCTTATTATCATTCTTTTTCCTGAATAGGCTCTTCTAAGAAAAGCTATGTGTCTGTAGCCATCCCTTCTCAGTGGCGGGCTCATTCTCTCTTTGTCCCTAAGCAAAAAATGAGAACAAACAAGTCCTTTCTATTCAGCTTTGGTGATTTCTTTTTTATTATTATTGCAGAGAGAATGGAAAGGAAACAGTGCAGCACAAAAAAGGCAAACAAGACAGGATGGGATGCACTTGGCAAAGCATCACTTGTCCACAGCAGCTGTGTATATAATTGTACGAAAGATGTCATCAGCTTCATAAAAAAAAAGAATAGGCATTTTTCCTTGTTGCCAGCTGAAATTCACTTATGGGGAAAGTAGCTGAAAGATACCAACAATAGCAGCCATTTAACACAGGGAGCAGATTTGTAGGGGACAGAGTTTTGGCACATAAGTCATCTCATGATCAGTTATCTGGAAAATTGTTGCCAGCTGATATTAGGCTTTATCCCAATTGTGTTGAGGTTTTTCGTTTGGTTTTTGTTTTGGTTTTTTTTTCCTTTTTTTGTATTAGTTCTGTATAACTCTTGTGCTGCAGGGTTCTCTGGAGTGTTTAAAATCTTATTTTTACCTGTAGAGAAACTCATGTGTACACCAATCCCTGTTTGAATTTACATGTGTACCTTTACGTAAGGCACACATAAACTGTTCCTCATGCACTGCCTATGGAGGAGATGGGAAGATTTCTTTGGCCTCCTATAATCTTGGAGAAGCTGTCTCATTTCAGATCCAGATGAGGGCATTGAAAGAGTTGGCTGATATGGTTACGAGGCCAGTATCAAGTATCTGTGAAAAAGCATAAGGATTGAGAGAGGTTCCATTAAAAAAGAAGAAGAAAAAAAAAAAGCAGCTAACTCTACATTCATCTTTAAAACCAGTGACAATAGGACTTGGGGAACCAGGTCAGCCTCATGGGTCTGCCTAGAAAGGTCTTGCCATGGGTGTGCCCTACTGGAATACACTTCCAGGCACGTAAGAGTCAAAGGAAGCTGGATTAGATGACCTCCACAGGTTCCTTACAGCCAACATAGGTTCACCAGGACATATATGAAAGCCTTTGTACATATCTCTGGAAAGTGGCTCTTTAAGGTATGGTGTTGTGGCTCAACCCTAGCTGGCAATTAAGCCCCATGCAGCCACTCGCTCGCTTCCCCCTGGTGGGATGGGGGAGAGAATTGGAAGAGTAAAAGTGAGAAAACTCCTGGGTTGAGATAAAGACAGATTAATAAGTAAAGCAAAAGCTGCGCACACAAGCAAAGCAAACCGAGGAATCCCTTCCCCACTCCCCAGGGGCAGGCGGGTGCTCAGCCACCCCCAGGACAGCAGGGCTCCATCACGCCCAACGGGGACTGGGGAAGACAAACGCCATCGCTCCCAACGTCCCCCCGTCCTTCTCCTTCCCCCAGCTCGAGATGGGGAGCGTGACGTCCTACGGTCTGGGATCTCCCTTGGGTCGGTCGGGGTCGGCTGTCCCGGCTGTGTCCCCCCACAACCCCTTGTGCCCTCCCAGGCTCCTCGCTGGTGGGGTGGGGGGAGAAGCAGAACAGCCCTTGGCTCTGGGTGAGCGCTGCTCAGCCGTGACGGAAGCATCCCGGGGTTATCGACACTGTTTCCAGCACAAATTCAAACCACAACAACTCTATGAGGTACTATGAAGAAGATTAACTCTATCCCAGACAAAGCCAGCACATATGGGAAATTGCAAGTATGAGAAAGCAGTGGAGTTCAGTCACCTGTCTTTGATCACTTTAACTTGTTTCTTACTGATTAGATTCTTCTAATTGAGAAGTACATTTCGGAATGAGAATTTAAGATGAGTAGGAATGAACAGTCGTTTTATATGAGCAAAATTAGCAAGATCATTTTGTTAGGCTTTACAGTTGAGCATGTCATTTGTGACATCATACAGTGAATTCAATGGGAATGCATGTGCCTAAGAAGGAATCACATTTTTAAACACATCTGCTGATTTGGATTCTCTGTAACTTCCTTTCTCTTTGGAGACAGAAACATAAATGGCCTAAAGAAAGAAATTCTTAAAGAAAAAAAATTGCTTCTATCAGTTTGGTTTTAGGATATAATTTCATGGTGTGACTTTCTTAATGTACTGAATACTGTGCAGTTTTGAAAGGTTTTAGAACATAATTACAAAACTGTGTTCGGGAATTATTCTCTTTATTACATTTTGACTGGAATCATGAGTCTACACAACATATTTTCTACATTAAAAGCTGCTTTTCACTCTAGAAACATGGCATTTTCCAGCTTGACTGGGACAGCTTAGTATAAACCTTCTCCTTCAGTAGTGAGCGTGGAAGATACTTGTTTCTCTGTGTCCTAAAGCATTAGGCGGCATGATACTCTTGAGCGTTTCATGCTTTCGTAAGGAATGTAAATATTATGTTGATTCCAGCACATATTACTGATTCCACCTGGCTTCCACCTCTCATCCATTGGGGTTTTTTTGTTAGCATAAGAAGTTAGCACTAACAAGTAGCATAATCTATGCTAAGGAAAGCCTAAGAACAAGAAGCTACAGTGGCAAAGTACAGGAAAGCTCAGGGGCATAAAATATCTTCACCTTACTAACATAAAAAGTAGTAAAAAGAAAGACTGACTAAACATTTTTTTTGCATGAATTAACTGAATTATGATTATGAAATGAGGCTCATATTTCCTCCTGGATAATTTAGTAATGAGAAGGGATTCTTACAACCTGCAGAAATCCTGCATTGAATGCACTCTGTGCTGGCCTCAGAACAGTGGTGGGGCTCACTGTGTTCTGAAGACACACTTCAGCCATCACACTGAAAGCTCTTCTGTCATTCTAACCATAGGGAAGTCTCTGCTCCGCTAAAGCAATACACATCTTTAGATAATTTTGCACTCAGCAAAATCTGGAGAGAGATATATGATTAAGTGCAAAGCCGTTGGGTCCTGACCCTGACCTGAACATAAACGTTTTGCTAGTATATATCACAGCCACTTCCTCATTGTACAACTAGGATTAATTAAATAAGTCATTCATATTCCTCAAGAGGGGCCAATCACGTTCTTATGCAGGGGCAGACTGTGAACTTTTACTCAGTCGGATGTACTCTGATGAGTACTTTCTAACATTATTGACTTATGTGAATAATTGCAGAGGTAAAGGCTTCATGGTCCAGTATTTAAGGTATGTTAATTGCCTTTAGTTTCACTTCTGCCTACTGGAACCGTGAGATCCCAAATTTCATAGAGAAGATGTTTTATGATTGGCCTTTACTCAGTTATAGTCGTTTACAAATGATCCTTTTAACGAGAGGCATATATCCTTTATTTTATTATGAAATACCCTTGTCAGGCAATTGCAACAGATATGCAGAAGAAAGGATCAAGTTTATGGAGAGTAATTTGTATACGTGGAGCAACAGTAACAACCTATTATAAATGTTTGCTGAACCTTAACTCTAGTCAGATTTACAGAGTAACAGATAAATTCACATGTCTGACAGGTCTTACATGAAAACCTTTCTCTATGGGTTTATAAGCAAGCCTGCGTGGAAATCATAATTTTAGCTTCCTTTGAGGTTTTTAGCTACCTGTCAGAAAAATTTTAAAATTTCCTTCTTTATGACCTAAACTCAGAAATTGTTTATGAAAATGGCTACTAAGTTTTTTACTTGAGATACTTTTGTGAAGATTTAATTTAACTACTGCACTTTTTTACTGGAAGCAACACTGACACTGGTGCCTCAAGTCTTTTTTCAGCTGTTAATTGTCTAAAATGCCTAGAATTGTGCCTTTGATAAAGAAAACAATTATTTCTGGTGTTTCAGTGGGATATTTCTAAGGATATATTCCATAATATAGGAATTGTACCAATTTTCTCTAGGGACATATTTCCATGGTATTATGCACTGTGGTACAGAGAAACATTTCTGAATGAACTGACAACTTACTGGTAGTAGTTAGCTGAGAGGTACTTTGGGTATGAAGCATATTCCCTTACCAGAGATCTTTTGGAGAGAGCTTATCAGAAGAATCTTTCTGAAATTGAGGTGACTATGGCAAAAATTGACATAATAAAAGCTAAAGATTTCTAGGTGGATTTTACCCAAAAGTCCCAAGAGGATTAAATAGCTGGTTTATTAGCAACAGCAAACTTCCTTAGCATCTAGTGACTGCCTGCTGGCAAATGTGTACACAGGTATTAAGAAATCCTCCACAGAATATCTATGGAAAAGACCTGTAAACTTGATGCCTAAACAAGCTAATTTAGCAGAAACTGGAAAAAAGACAGAATTTGTGGACACCTGGATGGAATATGAATTACTGTGAATCAGCATGGCCCTGTGAAGAAAATCCCTGCTTTACAGACTTCTTGTTTTTTTTTGTTTTTGGGTTTTTTTTAAGAGATCAGGAAATGTGATCTTGTTCATATACTTGGATTTCAAACAGGGTTTTGCTAAATTCCATGAACATAGGTTTTTAGGAAACTTAGCAGAAGTAGTGGAGGAATGAGAAAATGTGTTTTCTTGTGTAAGTGATTCAGTAAAAGATAATAAACAGAAGGTAGGAGTAAATTTTCAGGTCTTGCAAAGGAGGTGTGTGACAAATGGAATTCAGGGATTAGCAATGTTATAGGTTCCAGTACAGCACCATGGATCATGTTTCCTTTGTATGTATACCACAATATGTATGTTTTATATATATATGTATCTCTCATATATGATATGTTTCATGATATATATTTGTTTACTTACTCTGCGCCACCATATATCTCAAGCGCAGTCTTTCTTTCCACATGCGCTGAGTGTCCTAGTGATTAGAGAGTGCTCTTCAGATTCCACCTGAATCTGGACTTTGGAAATTTTTATACCTGTCTGGCTCTGAAGAAAACAGCCATCACTGGATAGATGTATGCAATCCTCTTGACCACTTGCATAGAATTTTCAGGCTGGTTCTGAACCTACAGAGAAGGTTACAATAATTTGAAAACATAACGTTGTGATGTATTATCTTTCTGATGAGGACAAGGTAATCCGCAGTTTAAGCATGTATAAATCCAGCATGTATAAATCCATTTAAGCATGTATAAATCCAAGTTAGAACACATATATATACACAGAGCTAAATGCATTAAAGCAGGTAATGGACATGTTCTTATGTTTTAATTCACATCATGCCTACAGGGAGCTGTAATCAACATGGCAAAAATATGCTGAGCTGGTAGGCAGGCTAAATTTATACCTAGATTTTTAGGAATTGTCGAACAGGGAGTAAGAATCTGGATTTGGGTATCATTTTTGGGGACTACCTCAGAAGGTGACTATAAATCATCATTTCATTTCATGTCCTTGAATGCTATAAAGGAACATTATGAACAGAGATCTTGGAAAACAAGAGGGTGAACTTGTCTGGTGCCATCTCAAAATAAAATGGGGGTGAGTGGGCATTGTTATTTCCATTCAAACTGCAATAAGCAGCTGAAATTAAATATCCAGACTGTAGCAGCTTCTGAGAAAGACAGATTTTAAAGTGTTGATGATGTAATGAAAGTAGTTGTAAGTATAAACAAGAGCATTGATATTATATTTTTCTCTCTAGCTTAAAGCAGAAGGGTGTGAGAGAAAAGTTTTCTTTTGTTAATATTTTCATTTTCTTATCACTTGCTCCTGTAGTGGTAAAGTTGAAATATTTATGGCAAAAAACTGTGGTGCTGCAGTGTGATCTCTAAACTAACATTGACCTAAGCCAGTAAGTCCACTGAGCAAAGCGGAGTCAGGTAGAGCTACATTCAGGCATCTGGAACGAATCGTCTTCAGCAAAGCTTACCAGCTTGGTTTCAGCATTATGCCAGTGTGATCATACTGCTCTCATAGACCCTGCCCGGGAGCATGCATCTTCTGCATCTAAAAGTTCTGGACCTTGAGTTAGTGTGAAAAAGGCCATCTTGACTGCCTGTGATGCATTCATTATTATCCAGAAATGTGTTGAAAAAACAAGATTTTCCACTGGAAGTTGTCTTTATGGACCATTGCAGTGCTCGGAGGGTATGACTGTAAGAAAAGTGTGTAGTGGAGAAAATATCCTTGACAAGTGTTTACCAGCATGCTCTATGAGGACAGCATTCATGGAAGTAAGCTCAGGAGTTGGAGTGAACTGTTTGCCCTATTTTTTGTCCCTTTACAAACTGATGCTACTTGTACAACATTTACCTGATTTCCACAAACTTCATTTAGGCTCTTTGCATGCAATTTATCTTAGTGAACTTTAGATGTTTATATTGTAAACACCTACATTTGTGCTAGCAGCACTTTATGATCGATTACACAAGATATTAGAATGAGTTTAATTGTAATTCAGATAGGCCTATTTCTCTACGTTGTCAGAAAGAGTAATATTAACACCTAATTCAAATACAGACATCTACATCATAGATTTCTGATGTTAGGCAAAATTAGTCTTAATTGTGTATATTTTTAAAGAACAAGTTGGCCATGTTCTTAAGCCTCTATTGAGGTATCAACAGACATATGAAAACAGCCTTCCTCTGGGTAAAGCCGTGGCAATTTATGACAGCAGAAGGTTTAATTTATAATTATGGCAAAGCTACCTTCAAATGGCTCCTTTTGTTCATGCACACGCTTTTTTTTTTTTTTTTGTTGAACTAAAACTTCTGTGCCTTATTGTCCTGGTTTCAGCTGGGATAGAGTTAACTCTCTTCCTAGTAGCTGGTCCAGTGCTGTGTTTTGAGTTCAGCATGTGAAGAATGTTGATAACACAACAACTGATGTTTTCAGTTGTTGCTCAGTAGTGTTTAGACTATAGTCAAGGATTTTTCAGCTTCTCATGCCCAGCCAGCGAGAAAGCTGGAGGGGCACAAGAAGTTGGCACAGGACACAGCCAGGGCACCTGACCCAAACTGGCCAACGGTGTATTCCATACCATGGGACGTCCCATCCAGTATAGGAACTGGGAAGTGGGGGCGGCGGGGATTCGCCACTCGGGGACTGGCGGGGTGTCGGTCGGCGGGTGGTGAGCAATTGCCCTGCGCATCATTTGTACATTCCAATCCTTTTATTACTACTGTTGCCATTTTATTAGTGTTTTCATTATCATTATTAGTTTCTTCTTTTCTGTTCTATTAAACCGTTCTTATCTCAACCCAGGAGTTTTGCTTTTTTTTCCTGATTTCCTCCCCCATCCCACTGGGTGGGGGGGGGAGCGAGTGAGCGGCTGCGTGGTGCTTAGTTGCTGGCTGGGGTTAAACCACGACACTTATTTTTTGATACATTTGTTTGTTTGGATCTATTTTATGAAATCACTGAAGCATTAGCCACTGTGCTCTAGTAACAAAATTGCCATGACTTTCCTTCAACTAAGGGCAATAACTCAGTACGGCATCTCAGCGCAATAATTACTGTTATTTTAAAAGGGACCCTGAATCCTACAAAACTCCTGCAAATAAAATTTAATCAAAGACAAAAGGTGAAGCAAAATCCACAAATTAATAAATCCTAACATAACATTAAATCATTTCAGAAGTGATGTAAGGTACAAAAATTAGAACTAAATTTATAATACAATCATGGATTAACAGCATACATTTATGAAAATAATAGTTCATTGACATATTATAGCAGAACTTTGGAATGAGGAATATTGCTAAACAGAATACGTTTTAGTAATCCAAAAAAACCCCGTAGTGTCATTTCAGGCCACCTAGGGCGATGCTGAGATGGGGGTTTCAGCCCCTGCCTACGCAGCCAGGACAGTGTTGATTCACGAGGGCCACCGTACCCCAGGGCTGAGGTTCTGCCATGGTGCAAGGGGTGGCATGGGGCCGGGTGGTCCTGCTGGGCCGAGGGTGGGGGGGCGCCCTCAGGGATGGACGCAGGCCCAGGGCACCCATCCTGGGGTTCGGGGCTGGGCCTGATGGTGCTGGGGACCCCAGAAGCCCGACAGCCCCACGAGGCCACGGGGACGGGCTGGGAACGTGGCCAAGCTCAGACCTGGCTGGCGTAGTGGGGTAGGAAGGACAAGGCGTGTGGCTGGGCTTGGTGCAGTAGCATGGTGGCCAGGGGAGGGTCACAGGCAACTGTCCCACCTTGAGTTTCAAAAATACAATAGTTTGTAGCAAGTATATTCGCAAAAAGAATGGTTTTGCTCATTTTAGTTTGTGTAGCTGCCTGTATGCCAGCACTGCGCTACGGACGCCTGAAAAAACTGGAGTCTCGGTGCTAGAGTTTCATAAATAAAATTTTAATCTTACTTCCTGTATGGTATTAAGTAGGACTTAATAACTAGCCCAGATCCTTTGTTTCAGACAGAAAGTTGAAATCCTGGCTGTGCATTCTAAGAATTTTGATGGACGCAGTAATCTATAATGATCGAGTCAGCTCTTTAATGACGAAAGAATGAGTACGGAGTGGTTACTTGTTCTTGTCCTCAGAAAGACAGATATTGACCATGGTTTCCTGCCATTAAATTTGATCAGGATGGTAGAAGAAATTTAACTGTATTATAACTGCACATGTAGAGAATGATTAAACCATCAAAACACAATGCTGTCCTCTCAAATCACTTCAGTGTACACTTTAGATCCAGAAGCTGGAGAGAAATCTTCAGTGCTGGCTTTTCAATATAACAGTTTAATTATAGATGACAGACTATCCTTGCAACAGTTCTAGGTAAAAAGTCGATCTTTACTGACATTCCCCTTTACTGCATAAGTGATATTATGTTTATTTTTGAATGACCATAAAAGGAAGTGTGACAGTACCTCTGTATAGATACTGCTGTATAGTCAGTATTTGTAAAGGTTGACATTCTAGAACTGGCCACTGCCCTTGTTCTAGAGAAATGAATCTTCATGGAATTTGTTAAGTTGTGGCACAGATCTCAGACCAGAGTTATTTCACTTTACTGTACATGTGTCACTGGCATTTCACTTTGTACTTTGCCCAGAGGTACCTTTGCCATTTATCCTGAGCTCTACTCTCAGACCTAAGTCAAATGATTTTTATGTGTAATAGAACGCTATCTAAAATTGTATTTATAAAAGTGTATTATAATTATAATTATAAAAGAAAATTATAATTATAAAAGTGTCCCTGATTCATAAATACCCAACATACTCTCGTAGTTATGAGAATTTGCCCTCTATTATTCCCCTTTTCCTCCAAATATAATGTATCCTGTTCCCTGTTAATGTAGGAAATTGATGGAAAAACTGTACTGCAAAAAAAAAAAAAAAAGTTCACAGAATGTTGAATGTATTGCTGTGATGCCATCATAAAACTTATTTCGCATATCTATTACTTTGTTTTATGAGAGAAGGGTCAATTTTAAAGACTCCCTGAAAGAATGTAAATGCATATTACTAGAGAAGTGTTAGTTATTCCTTGTGAAAGTACAACATTATATCCTCCCTTTACAGTTACTTAGATGATACAAATATTTCAAGTTGTTGTTTTTAACTTGAATAAATGAGTAGCCTTGGAGGACTGAGCATGTGAAAATGCTTCTGTGAAGACTGAACCACACTATCATGAAATATACATGTTCAGCGAAATAATTTAAAATAATAATAATAATAAAAAGTAACAGTCACCTTGCATTCCCTTATCACTAAGTTCTCCAGTCCTCCTCTTCGTTTCTCTGGTTTATCCAAAGTTCCCTTAGGCAAAGAGAAATGTGATATCACTTATTTTCTGAAGAGAAACATAAAGTTTGACATTATTTATCTTCTTAAAAGCTCACACTGTTATGTTCCAGTGTTACACAGATGCAGTGTGTTCATGTAGTACAGATAATAAGATACAGGTCCTTTATGATACAGGACCCTTTCACAGGCTTGCTCATAATATTCCCTACAAGAAGGAAAATTTTAGCCATTTCTCTCTTCCAAAGCGTTTGTGCCTGAGTAGAAATTATGGCATGGTCCATGCTCCAGTATATCAAGAAGAATGATTGTGGGGTAAATGCAGAGAAGTGTTGTGATGCTTGACTTCAATGTGCTTTTCTGCAAAAAGTACCTGCGGAGTGCTCTGAAGGAGTTATGTGTCTAAAAGGAGAATTCACAAAAGACTGCAACCTGAATAGAAATCTATAAATGCTAGTCAATGGGAAGTGGAAGGAGGAATTTACTGGGGATGGTATATTCCAGTAGGTGGGATGGTTTTAAATTCATGTTTTCCTATATACTTCTGGGACTAAGCTACTTAATAGTACAGTTAGGGATTAAAGAATTCAAACTCTTGCAGAGGTATGTGGTGGGATATGAATATCCTGATGGCAACCTACAACTGTGCCATCACGAAATGCATCCAGAGAGGCAGGAGTCCCCTTCAAGTTTCATTCCATGAATAACAGCTACATGATCCGACAGTGAGTTGTAGATTAAAACTACAGGAGATCTTGGCTTACCAAACTATTTTCCTAACAGCTTTCTAATATGCAGAAAAACACTGGAGCTGTTAAATTTGCTATTGAAAAATGCAAGACAGTTTCATATGAAATGTATATATATTTCCTAGTTATGGATGCAGACTGTGAAGAAAACACAAGAATTAATATAAAGTGCTTTCTGCTTTGTAAGAAAAGATACAGGAGTTTGAATTGCACATGAAATCACCGAAGACAAAAGAATCCTAATGAGGTTGTAGAGATGCTTGCAAGGAATCTTTACTCTAAAGGGGAAGTCCTACAAGAAAGAAACAACAAACAGCTACATGAAATGATATAGAGATGGGAAAAGGTGTAAGGCAGTAGAATGTTATAGCAAAGAGGTAAGAAAAAGAGTAGAGAGAGAAAAATGTGGTAATTTAACCTTGATATTCACAAACCCCTTTTTGTTCTGGACAAAAAATGGTTAAATAAATTTAAAAAAGAACACAATGAAGTCAGGGGAACAACTGACCACAAGCTGAACGTTTAAAGAGAGGAAGTGAAGGAAATAGAGAAATAAATAACTATGGTGACTTCATCACAGTTAGATGTCTGACTCTTAGGTTAAGGAAATAGAATGATACACTGTCCTCTGCATATTAGCAAAATGATGTCACAATGGTACTGCGGGACATCTGAAAGAAAATACTTGTATTGTGATTGAAGGACCCAGGCAAAAATACCTGATAGAACTAAAAACCTCTTCTGGAACCAAAAAGGCATTTTGTGCTAGGGGCAATACAAGTGACCTTCACAGAGGTGCTTGTTATACTTAAGAAGAGCAAAGAAGGAGAGGGACATGAGAGCTTTTTTGGTGCTTATACCAACGTTGTAGTGGAAAGAATTTTGTCTTCTTCAAAGGACGCAGCAAACATTTCTCAGATGATAGCTTAGCATCTCTGCTTTCAACAGCCTCCCTGTAAGAAGGAGTTGTAAATATTGTTACAGGACTTACAAAAACAGTAGCATCAGCGTAGGGGCTTAAAGCTGCTGAGGGAGAGAGGTAAAACGTATTATGTGAATTAAAAGAAACCCTAGAAGCTGTATCTAATGCACAATGTAAATGAGAATGTAGCGAATTTGGTAAACAAGAATTGGGTTTAGAGAGGCAAGACACTGAAGCATTTGTACATAAAAGTAGAAGTATAATAAAGGAAACTAAAGGCGGTATTAAGTAATATTAATTATGATTCTAACATTGGAAAAACAGCCGTAATCCAGTAACCAAGCTCCTGTACATGGATTTTTTAATGATAGCAAAATCCATGTAGAAAGCAGAAATTTAAGAAAAGGCAGAAAATTAGATTTACATGCCAGAAATTAAAATATTAGTGAGACACAAAACAAAAAGGAAGAGTGTTGGTGAAGTTCCAAGGGTGAGGATAAGAATATTTTCTCCTCTGTCATTGAGACCTGGGTATTTGCTAGCAGCCACCGGGAATAGCAGGTAAACTAAATTAGAACTAGTTAACAATAGTCAATACAATAAAACAGAAAACAAGGCCAAGTGAGAGAGAACATGTTTACTAAAGAGGAAATGCTCCATTTCTTACATGTAAATTGGGTTAACAACTTCACTGTAAAAAGGTGTTTGGAAGTATTAGTAAGAACCTAATGTCCTCAGTTTGACAGAAGAGGTTGACACTTATGGAAGAAAGATTGCTTTTCTGTTGTCCTGTGAAAGTACATTCTAAGCTGCTGAATTGTAAATAATAATTCCTTCCTCCTTTGTTTGCATTATGCAAGAAATCTTTGGTACTTTTGGTAAAGTAATAGCATGAGAAGCAATGTGGGTTCTTATTGCAACCAAAGCAACAGGGACTTATAAAAAGCACACAAGAAGACTTCTTCAAAGAGATTTAGTAATTAGACTGGAACGAAGTAGGTATCTCAGGTTATATTCACAGTTATGACTTCTGATCTCAAGCTAGGTTCATAACACAGCTTGCTTTTCTGCTTAAAAGATATGATAAAAGTTGGGTCATTTAACAAGGACACAGCCGGGGACAACAGTGGTTAGTGTAGTCATGGGTGGGGCTGGCCTCACTCTCACATCAATTAACTTTATTTTGTTAAAATACAAACCAGAACATTAACAGGAAAGGAACAGAAAATTCCTTCAGGAATATCTTGGCCATCCCAGGGGCTGTCTGATTCCCTGGCAAGGCAGGGGACGCAGTTTCAGACTACTGCTCCAAAGCGGGTCAATCCAAAAGGTTTGAAGTGGCCTCGTCACTCACCCGTGTGAGTACTCAAGCTATAGAACAGCTTGCTTTGTTGGAGCGCAGGTAGGTAGAGAGGACAGCTATGCAGCTCTGGAGCCGTAGATGTTTAATGATTGCATTTGATTTCAGAGCCTGAATCCCTTTGGTGACTCTCATCCTCTCTTCGCAAGTGTTTTCCTCTTTTTCTCATCTCCTCTGTGGTCTGAATAATGCTATAGCACCTCAGCTTTCAGCTGATGGGAGACAGATAGCTGATTCTAGTGTCCGTTGGTAAATACTTCACTAGACTGAGGCATATGTTGTCTGATGAACTAAAGCAGCACTTCAGTGAACAGGTTCCACCTATTTTTCTTACCCCTTCCAATTTGCTGTCTATTACGTCAGAGCCAACTCTCCCTGTGGAATTTATGATCCTGGTCACCAATAAAGGCGAATTAACACACAATATTACTCCATTCAATAATGGAATTAACAGAAGCTGACAACCTTCTTTAAAATTAGCCAAATATCTTGCAGAAGATTAATTTTGAAATGTCATGGGAAAACAAGACGGTTGCATATGACTGAGTGCTTGTGATGCAGAAACCTTAAGAAGAAATGGTAAAGGCAGCAAACAAAAGAGAGCGAGAGAAGCTAGATTGCTGAATACAAAAGTTGGTGGTTTGCCCTCTATTCATGCACTAATGGAAAAAAATATTTTTAAGAGTTTGTCCCAAAGGATGGACTTCAGTTTACAACACAAAAATATGTAACCGCAAATTCCTCCTGGGAATTGAAATGAAAATGTAATTTATTCTTTTCAAAATTTGGTGGATTTTGTTCATCATTGGTGTACTTGAATTTTTAATTAACTATCTGTCATAAAGGAGAATATTGTTGTAAGTTTGAGATAAAAAAAAAGGTCTACAGTAGTGCTTCTGTCTATCTTCCCAATTTAAAATTGTTTCTCTGTTCCTGTGTATGCTGTCCAGTGCAAAATAAAAGATGTCTGTAATGGGGACTTTAACTCTCCCTTTGAAAGAATGTTCTCTGTTTAATAGTTTGGACATTTCAGGTATTTTTTATGATATTTAGCCCAGATTTTCTACATTCAGTTTAATTCTGACAGTCTAGGGTAACTCAGTGGCACTCACTTTTGCACCAACCTTAGAAATCCAGCAGTCTTAGAAATCCCACAAATTACCATCCAGTAGAGGCAGAAGAGGAGAAAGGAAAATATTCTTTGTGATTATCTGTTACCTACAGTCTCAGAGAATTAATGATGACAGATTTCTCTGAAACACTGCTAAGTAACAGCAGTAGGTGCTTGTTTGTCATATTTTGGCTGCAGCCCTCTGGATCAGGAAATATCATCTGGGGTTGCAAATTTTACTTTATGCCTTTACAGAAAAGCATGTAGCATAAGCCAGGAAATAAAATGTAATACTGTAAAGAATGTAAGATCTAAGGATGAGAATACATTTACTTCCACAAGAGTATTAATATTCTAGAACATAGAGATCTATGCACTTAGAATAAAATCCTGATCTAAGGAAAAGTAATAGCATGCTTTAAAGCAGGTTAATCAAGCCTTTTTGTCCATACGATAGCTCTTTTAATCTGTTTTCATTTTGTTCAATGGTGCTAGGTTTTTCAAACATGAAGTCAAGAGGTGGTAAGTGTCTGTCACACTGTCAGGCCTCAATAAAGAAGTGTCAAAATATGCGTGTAACTTTTATTGAAAATGGTGGCCAATTTTTTTAAAGTACTTGAACAGTTTTCTCAGTTGTCTTGGTGATGAACATAGTACAAACACTTGTTCAGATGAGGAGATAGTTTTTGAACTATCTATATTATATATTATATAACTTTTTAATTTAGATTCCCTTATTGGGTAATAAGTCATGTTCAGGATAGGTTGGTCAAATGTTACACTTATGTTTATGATTCTATATATGTGCATAAGAAACGTACTTTGAACTGGGAGACAGTCCCACTCTGTATTGAATTTTTTCAAAAAAAAAGATGATTTTTTTTCCTTTCAGTGTTTCCCAGTAATATTGCATTTGTTCATTTCATGCCAGGTGCTCATGACAGAGGCAAGCAGTGAGTTCAGATCCACTTGGGGATATTTCTAAAAGAATTGAACTGTGGCTTTTACCTTCAATCGTGCTGCGATTTCTATTCCGGGGAAATTAAAATTCCCCTACCCACATCTACATGTGCTCACCAGTATTCAGTATTCAGTCACAGAAGAACTTTAATAGAACAGGAAAAGGGGAAAAAATCCAAATAGATATGCAAGCCCCTAATCTTAAGTATATTAGCAGTTTAGTGGTGCAATTGGATGCTAGTAGAAAGGGGCATGGCTGGCCCTGGCTAACAGGAACACACTGCTCCAAGACAGATCGCATGCAATTTTCCTCACATAGCTCTGACAATGAAAATCAGTCCATATTTCCTCTACTCTTGATATCCAAAGACTTGGGACCAACTTTAAGCAAAGACTGGCAATCATGTTTAGGTGTTTGGTCGTTCAGACAGGTGGAAAATGCCCAAATACTATTTCTAAATTTCCCGGTTGAAGTGCCGTGTATTCCAGTGCATCATGTCAAGTCATTTTGTATCACATCGTCTAACACAATGTGACTGATGCTATGCCTCAGAAACAGAAGTAACTGACAGTGCCTAATCTAATTCATGAAAACATGACCTTCAGAAGATGTACTTTGAGATATAAGCTATGCAATATTTTCATATACCCTTCCCTTTAATTTCTGTCGACCTGACTGCAGACTTTTGTCAGGGGCTTGTCCATCATACCAATGTGTTTGGTGTTGCTCCTTTTCAGAAACTTCTGTTCATTTTCACAGCATTTGAACCAGGATTTCAATGTTTTTCCATCTTGCGATCACCTGAACACCTTATCTATGAATATTTCAGAAATTTGGAATTAGACTGCTTCATTTTATCTTCGGAATTATAAGAGTTTAGATCTGATAAACTATGCTCATATAACCAACAAAATACAAATATGTACTCGGCACGCAGTTTTCTTTCATGCACACTTATAAGGTGTTATATCTTTAAAGAGCTCAGTGAGTGTGGTAAATCAATTCATAAGCTGTAAAAGCTTTCTAATGATTTGACTTCAAAGGGAAACTAAATGAAAAGTGTCTGGGATAATATATTTGATTCAACTGTATTATCCTCAACTACTAACTTCTCAATATTTTGTACTCTCAAAAAAATATTTTAAACTGTGTGCTGACACTTTACATACAGTTATCAATAGGTATGAGTTATTCATAAAATGAGCTAGTAAGCACACAAATATTTCATTCATTCTGTGTCCTTAAGTTTGGTCTTTGATAGAAGATGGTCAGTGCAACTGATTAGTTGCAAGTTATTTATTCAGGTTTTTATAATTATGAATAACAAAATTCAAAATTATAGGAAATTCCACTAAATAATGATCAAAAATATTAATATATTTTGGACTTTAGTGTAAGCTTTTTAATCTGAACATCATATAGTGTCAAGAAACGGGTAGCTTTGTGGTGGCAGCATGTTATTTTGACAGTTGCACTGAAATACTACATTTGAGCACAAAAAGGAAATCTGCGATTGCTTTGTTGACCTTCCTATGAGAGAATTATTTTGCTATAATCTGATACTGTATATTAGTTAGAACTAAGCCTTATGAAACAGCACCCTGAAGGTCAAAAATAACTCTGTTATGAATTTAAACCAAGTGTTTGAAGGGAAGAAAAGAGGTTTGCAAACACACAGCTCTGTCTCCTGCAAATCCCATGGGGATTCTCAACTGCTGACTTCTTATCTTAACATGTAACATAATAACCAATTACTGTCAAAGTTACCAGACCCATCAGACTCCTATTGCATTAACCTTATGCACTGGTTCAAGAGAAACGCAATCAATCCACTGCTAAATTAATTACTGATTTTAAAGTTATCATTAAATAATATGATTCCAAAACTGGCATAAATTGTGGTTAAGTATCAAATTAGGTATCAAGAAAGGCAAAGGAGTGGCAAGTCCTGTTCAAAGGATTTCATTATATTCATTTGCTCAGAGCACTGAGAGGTCATAATTTTAACCTTGTATGGGTCCAAACCATATGAAAATTATTCATGTCACCAAAGGCCAGCAATAATTCTTTTAATTCCATGGCATATTAATGACCAACAACGAATGAGCCCCTTAAGTGTCTCATTTATTGTCTTAAATATGAAAATGTTTTAGAGATTAGAGGGGAAATTGTTTGAATTAATTAACTGAACTGACGCTCAAGGGAACTGGTACAAGATTTTCAGACAAAGGCTGAGAATTTACAATAATGACATTTCTTTCATGGTTAGAAAATATAGTACCAGAGGGACTTTGAGGCACTCTTAACATTTTAGCTGATGTCTGTTGAGGGCTTGAGATTCCTCTGAAAGCATTTATTTTATTCATCGGAGACTCCTCTCAATTACAGCATGAAAGGCATCACATTAAAGTAGCCATGAGGCCCACAAATTTCACCATTTAAATAGGATCGGATAACTGACAGAATGAAAATTCAGAATGTAAATGGAGACTATTAAAGTAATAGGTTCATTTATGAAACAATGCTTTTTTCAAGAAAGGTAATGTGCAAAAGATAAAAAACGGTACTGTGTTGAGCAAGGCTAACAATCAAACTATGTTGAACGGCGCTAACTTTTTTTCCTTTTTTTTCTATGATATCTATTAAAAGAAACCCCTTGGTTCATAAATGAAACTCTGCATCCTTATACTTTACAATAGCCCAGGTGCTGGGTGGGACCACAGTGAATGCTTTGAATTAGTTTCAGGTTCTATCTCATGTTGTTGCTACTTTTAAACATAGAATCATAGTATGGTTTCTTCCTTGGCTTCAAAGTCATAAGGAGCATATATATATATATACATATATATATATATTTGTCAGAGGTTTTACCCATAAATGAGTTAGGAAAAAGATACAAAGCTAAGGCAGACAGTGCCTGTGTTGATTTCGATTTCTATTATGATCAAGTATAATTAGAATATCAAGATACCAAGCAAGCGATTTGCAGTGATTTTTAATTTTTATTATTACTCAGGTGAAGGGACCAGCTGTACTACATAATAAAAAAAGATAATTTTTCTCACGTGTTCTCTTTTTTTTTTTTTTTTTTTTTTTGTAATTACTCAACTGTTTATTTAATCAACAAAAAGAAAGGGTAAAACTTAAAGGCTACATTGAATATCAGCTAAGACTTTCCTGGTGTGATTATTTTTATCTGATTTTCAAGTCTTAATGTCTTAATTTTTTCAGTTAAAATATCTCTTCTTCTCAGCTGGGGAGTCCAACCCTTAAAAAACTGCCTTCCAAAAATTTATTTAACAAGATTCATACCTGAAAATGTGCAGCTACTATAGGTTTGTATGTGGTCTGGAGTTTTGGGGTGTCTTTTTTCTTCTGTTTTTGTTTGTTTTTCTAATTAACTTGTTGAATTGGAATAAACTTTATAATACAAAATATTCACTTCTGTTTTATTTTTATAAATTATATTTTCCTGATGCTCAAATTTACCAGTACAACATTTTCCAAACCTTAGTAATTAACTGAGAGCCCTAAACCACTTTTACATTCTTTTTAACATATCCTGAGAGTGATCATGCTGTCTAAAGGATGGCTGGAAAGGAATTTGTGGAGGTTACATGGCAGAGAATACCGGTCCTCAGTCCACTGAGTATAGGTGCTAATAACAACAGAAGCTTTAGGCCATGAGATAATCATCAGAAGGGAGAGACTAAAGGTGCCCTTTCTGGCCTGAAACTATCCTTAATGATGTCCATCTTGCTCAGCATCAGGTAGGAAGGAAAGCAGAGCTTTCTTAACTGTGAAAATGTATTTCCCCTAGGTAATTTAAATACACAACATTCAGGAGAAGCATCCTTCTTACTCTCTCCCTCCTCTTACACCCCTGTTCAATGAAGGTGGCCACCTGGCTTATCTTGCACCTGTCTGGTTAACAGAGTTAAAAAAAAGCAGTACGCTGAATTAGATGCCTATACTTTACATATAGATACAGTCAACAAACAACTGTGCCTTAAAATGGTCTCTCATCCTTGCCACTCTAGGGGTCTGGTTCTATCTAAAATGGACAGCACAAAAGTAAGAGAGGAATCACAAATCTCTCAAAGACATAGGAACATAATTAAAGGGCTCTGTAGGTTGCACCTGCATCCTTGAGGGACCAAAGCTTAGAAACATAGTCCATTTTTTCCCAGAAGAGCCAAGCATAATGCCCTCTTCAGCTTAAAAAGGCTCTCCAGCCCTCACACGCTGGGCAGAGTGGCCTGTTGCATTGCAGGGGAAGAGTGTAAGGTCATAGCAACCTTTCTTAAAACTAGAAAACTGAGTTAGGAGAAGTCTGAGAAGACTTTTTTGCTTGTTTTTGAGAATCATCATCCGCTTATATTGATTGGTATTTATTGTCCTACATAGAGGTTGTTGTCCTTAAAAAGGTGGCAAAAATATGTAAAATGTTGCAGAATGATGAAGTATTTCCCCGTTGGGAAGAAATAGTTTGCATAAATGTTTCCACAATGCAGAGAAATGCTCTATTGCCTTATGAAGTTTCCACCTACTTCCACATGCTCTGCTTTTCAAACTACATGACATTGCTCACTTTGCTAAACTATCAATATGCTTGGTGATTTTTAAGAATATGTAAACATTTCTACCAAGTGCATTAAGTGAAGATTTCTTTGACAAGTATGCCTGCTTCCTTACCAGGTTTTACTTAAGAAGAAAATAGTCTTTCTTTTCTGTTTGCAAACACATTTTTTGATAAAAGGAACAATATTTTACAGAAATTCCTCATTATTCATTGCTTATGCATCTTTGGCTTTGGCTGTGCTTCATACTATGTTTTATTAATTTTGATGAAGCTTATTTCAGGTTTTCAATTGGCAGTTTTCCCAAGGGCCACCTAAATTTAACTAACTCCTTATTCCTCTTCTGTGAAGAGCAGAACTTGCATTGTCCGTCTAGATGCTTCTACCTAAGTGTACCTAGACTTAGGCTAGTCCCAGATATCCATCTTAAATTTAAAAACATGGATGTGGAAGTCTAAAAATATGTATTCTGCACTTAAAAAATATCTTCACTGATGGTCCAACTTCTTTAGTTCAAATCCTTTCTAACTGTCTGTTTATCTGATGAAGTTGTTAACTGCTGTAACTACCTAGACCAGCAGAAAAGGTCCTTTCGTAGCCATTACAGCCACAGACTCCTGCCAACATTGCTAGGGCTGGTGGCTGGATCAGACCCTGTGCTGCATATTACAATGTATGACAGCACTTTATGCAAGAATTATGTTTGAATAAATACCCTGATATAATTAAAAGTCAGGCCATTCTATTCACCTGAAACAGCAGTGCACTGAGAAGTGCAGAGGGACAAGACATGGCTGCTGTAGCCAGGCAGAAACAGAATATACCGTTCGTCCATCATTCCTGTATCACCTGTTTGAGGTCAGTACACACCTGCATTTATCACTTTGGCTCATCTTTGCTTATCAAATAAAAAACTTAAACTCTAAATTTCTGGTCCAGCATGGCCTATTATATAAAAATATAAAAATAATGGTTCCTCACCCTGTATATACTTATCAGTGAGTGTGGTCTTCAATTACAAAATATGTAATAGTTATCTGTGCAATTAACGCAGATAAATCTTTAAGTACACATCAATGAGGCAATGCTATGTGAGCATTTAAAAGCTGATGCAGATGCATCTCTATATAATGTATGTCTTCCGGAAAACCGTAAATCTTTATATTGACCTGCCCTTTTTTATTTCACTGAGTGATAGGTTTACCTATCTTTTATAACATTATGGTATACTTCAGGGCTAGAAAATTTTGTGGGAACCTGATGGCTCTGTTGTTAGTCATTCAGTGTTAATATTTTTAAGATTTATTTTTATCAATATTTCATTAAAAATACATCTTAAACAAAAAAGTAAAAACATACAGTCCTGAAAAAAACCTGGAAGTGCCTTACTTTCTAGCTGTCCATCCATTATTTTTTTGATAGAATCATAAAATGGTTTGGGTTTGAAGGGTTAGAAGAGACCTTTAAAGATCATCTAGTCCACGCCCCCTGACATGGGCAGGGATATCATTCACTAGATAAGGTTGCTCAAAACCCCATCCAATCTGACTTCCAAAGATGCGGCATCCACAACCTCTCTGGGCAACCTGTTCCAGTGTCCTGCCACCCTCAAAGACTGTCTTCCTTATGTCCAATCTCGGTCTACTCTCTTTCAGTTTAAAACCATTGCCTCTTGTCCTGTCAGGACAGGCCCTGGTAAAACATCTATCTCCATCTTATAACCCCGCTTTCTATGTTCAAAGGCTACAAGAAAGTCTTCCTGGAACCTTCTCTTCTCCAGGCTGAACAACTCCAACTCTCAGCCCTTCTTCACCGGAGAGGTGTTCCAGCCCTCGGATCATTTTTGTGTCCCCCCTCTGGACCCGCTCCAACAGGTCCATGTCTTCCTTGTACTGGGGACCTCAGATCTGGATGCAGTACTGCAGGTGGGGTCTCACGAGAATGGAGTAGAGGGGGAGAATCACCTCCCTCGACCTGCTGGTCACGCAGCCCAGGATATTATTGGCTTTCTGGGCTGCAAGCACACATTGTCAGCTCATGTCCAATTTTTCATCCACCAATATCCAAAAGTCCTTCGCAGGGCTGCTCTCAATCAGTTTGTCCACCAGTTTGTATTGATATTGGGGTTGCCCGACCCAGGTGCAGGACCTTGCCTTTGGCCTTGTTGAACTTCATGAGGTTCACATGGGCCCGCTCCTCAGTCCTGTCAGGGTCCCTCTGGATGGTATTCCTTCCTTCTAGTGAAAAGGAGAGGAAAAAAGTGATATAAAACATCTCAGCAGAAAGGGAGTTATAACTGTTACAAATATTCTGTGTATCTGTCCAAAAAACTGTGTTGGTGTGGGTAAGTCTTGGGAGGTAAAGGTATAGATAAGATTTATAGGGAGAAAATGTTTTGAATTATCTAATATAAGCAATATTTAGTTTCTTAATTTGATTTCATCTCTTAAGTATTACCTGAAATATATACCCCATTTAAAGACAACAGTTTTACGTATACAAGGAAGAACAAATCTGGATATAATTTCTTTGTATGACTCCTGTAAAGTATTAGCTTTAAGGATGATACATAAGAATATATAAAAAAAATTGAATTACTTCTGTGTAAGTATGATTTTATACAGATTCAAGAAGAGAAAGTTTTTTCCATTCCCCACCCTTCCCAAAAAACCCCAAACCAACCCCAAAACAAAAAGTGCAGGCCAATGAGGAGATCAATATCAATTATGAGTAGTTTTCTCTGAAGAACTCAGACTGGAAAAAAGTGGGAAGCTAGATGCTTAGAAGCCTGTGACAGTGCTGTTGCAATTTGGATCTTGGAAGTGAGGGCACCCTAGTTTGATTTCATCTGGATAACTTCTCTACAGTATCATTTTTTAGGAAGGGGGGGGGGGGGGAGAAGGAAAAAAAACAACAAATAGATCATCATGGTGTTTTCCTGTCAACTTTAGTATTTCCTTTTTACTGGAAAATCTTATAGTTCTTGTTCTGAACGGAACATTTTTTGCCCTCCTTAATCACCACAAGGAGTGGAAATTTTTTTAACAATGGAAAATAAGCCTTTCAATCACCTTTTCTCATATTTAAGTTACTGGTATTAAAAATAATATAATATCCATTCTGTGAATCTGGCTTTCAGATTCACAGGTTGAGCTATGTTTCATAACAGTCTCAGGTATCAGATACAAATGATAAGAGATACATCACAATCCCACTTAAGCCACCTACAGACAAGCTATCTGCATATGCAGCACTGAGCTACAGACAAGCACAGAGTTTATTCTTAAATTACTCTTGAATGAATATACTCTCCCCAAAGTAGTGGGGAAACAGCACTAATCTGGGCTACGGATAGCAGAGACAACCATCATCCAAGCTTGTGAAAGGTCTATGTGAATTCACAGCCCTTGATTGCAGCCTGCTATCTTTTCTTGGTTGTCCACGGAGCAGAGATCACCAAATCTCTTGAACTGTGTCCTGATTCTGTGATGCGGACAAACAAGAATTTACATCGACTGTGCCTCAGTACCAGCGGGCCCACGTGGTCTTTGAACTGATGTCTCTAAGGATAAGTGTTTCAGTGCTCACATAGTCATACAGGTAGTGACATGATACTTGTAAAAATGGAGTTTGCTGTGATAGTTCAGAAGAAAAAAGACAAAAACAAAATAAATTTTGAAGACTGTACAACAAGCTGTCTTCTGTACTTAATACATTTTTCTTACACTCTCATCAGCTCACCTTCCTGTAGCCCAGATAGCGCTTCCTTGCTCTCTCACTTTGTCCCATCTCCCTTTTAACTGGGACACCGCCCCTCCTACAACAGCAATGGCCAGTGTGACTCGCTAGTATTTGCTGGCGTTAGCTCCTGAAGGTGGAACAAGCTTTGCTTGTACCACTCTTATGCCAGCAGGAAATCCAGTCTTCTCTGAATTTAAAGGAAGGAGAGCTAAAATCCAAATAAAAGCTTGGCAATAAATTTAGCTCCTCTGTGCTAGTGGGTTTGGTTGACGGAGAAAGCATGTGACACGCTGTCATGGTTTAACCCCAGCTGGCAACTAAGCCCCACGCAGCCACTCGCCCACTCCCACTCCCGTGGGATGGGGGAGAGAATCGGAAGGGTAAAAGTGAGAAATCTTGTGGGTTGAGATAAAGACAGATTAATAGGGAAAGCAAAAGCCGAGCTCGCAAGCAAAGCAAACCGAGGAATCCCTTCCCCACTCCCCAGGGGCAGGCGGGTGCTCAGCCATCCCCTCCCCAGGACAGCAGGGCTCCATCACGCCCAACGGGGACTGGGGAAGACAAACGCCATCGCTCCCAACGTCCCCCCGTCCTTCTCCTTCCCCCAGCTCGAGATGGGGAGCGTGACGTCCTACGGTCTGGGATCTCCCTTGGGTCGGTCGGGGTCGGCTGTCCCGGCTGTGTGTCCCCCCAACCCGTTGTGCCCCCCCAGGCTCCTCGCTGGTGGGGTTGGGGGAGAAGCAGAACAGCCCTTGGCTCTGGGTGAGCGCTGCTCAGCCGTGACGGAAACGTCCCGGGGTTATCGACACTGTTTCCAGCACAAATCCAAACCACAACAACTCTATGAGGTACTATGAAGAAAAATAACTGTATCCCAGCCAAACCCAGCACACATGCATGGGAGAAGCATAAACAAGACACAATTTCAACTTGAAAGAGCTCAATGCATCGCTGTTGGAGTTTTCACGACTAGGTTTCTGATGACTAGTATATCCCAGAGAGCTATCTAGTTTTAATCTATTTTACACTGAAAAATGAATGGTATTAAGGAATAGATACATAATAAAAAGAAATTAACACACCACATTACTGTAAATAACATAAATTCTCCCTTGTGAGGCAGAAACATACAATAACATTCCAAATTTTAGTCATGCAGTATATTGTGTTTACTTCTTTATAGAAGAGGTATTCTATCAGACATCTGCTCCTATTGTCCTCCAGATTTTATTTTTTTTCTGTCTTTTCTTTCTCTATTTTTCAGATGGGCCAGAAAACTGAAATTTAAATTATTCAAATAGTAGTCTATAAAATTTAGCATTGCTTGCATAGTCAAAGCCATTGACTGTGAATAGTTATGAATATGATAGCTGTATCCACTCACATAGTAAATGGTGAGGAACTTCTGATCATGCATGCACAGTGCTTTGCCACGATGTGTTTAAATAGGGAATATGTTTTGATGAGATGATTGAATCTATTTGTAAGATACAATTTAACAAATCAAAACACTTTGTTGTAGGAGAGAGAAAGGAAGGGAGAATTCAGAATTAAAAAGTATCATCTGTAACAATTAACGTTTTCATAGTAAATAGGAGAGACAACCAGTAAAGCAGCTAAAGAAATAATTAATATAGTATCATCATTACACTGATTAATGTATCAATATGAACATTAAATATTTATATACATTAAGTACTTTTACACATTAACAATTTAGTTATTCTCTTACCTCAGTGTTTAAGAAAAATTGCTGACATATATCCATAGCAATGAGAGGTGCACATCGTTAGAGACTGAGTGCATAACCCTCTAACAAAATACTGAGCAAGGAGCTCTTTCTGCCCCATGAACTTTATAGTGTCATCAACACTGGGCTGGTATCATTTTTTAGTCCCATGGTCCTTGCAGCTTTGAATATACTATGAAGAAAGTCCTGAAATTCCCTGTGATTACCACTCAGGTATTACCCGTGAAGTTTAGCATTCTTTTGATTTCACAATAACTTTTCCCCAACTGGGCAAAATCATATTTATACAAGATTCAGGTCTGATAAATTATTAGACCTGTTTTGGGAATTTTCTTTGCAAAAGATTTTTCAGACTTCTTTGGTTTTCTGTATTTTTTTATCTAATTTTGTTTTTCTTTTGTCCTTGTCTTTTTACTGTTACCTACAACAATGAAATTTTCACTTTTTTTTTAAGGACAAAAGTACTGGTGATTTCACTTCAGCCACAGCGAGTGTTTGCAATGTTATTAATACTACACTGAAACAAAAGAAAAGTTAACATTTAACAGACTACAGAAAGAAATACCCTCAGCTGAATATATCTCAGGCTGTTTGGTTTTCACTAACAAGAAGTTGTATCTTCAAAAGCTGGTAAGATAGAATTTGTAATTGGGAACATCCCCTTGTTATCAAATGTTCACAGATTTTTAAGAGCAGGTTAAGGATCATCATCTGTAAGTATAACAAACTGATGAGTATGATAATTTTCCTGCAATATATTACTCTGAAATAAGAACATCTGCCCTGCTTGGGCTCTTTAAAGGGTCAAATACTGTTCTCGTATTACACCAGCATGAATCTGGAATGTCTGAGCTAAGTACGGCAGGGTTTGCTTTTGTACACACAAGGTAGGACATACCATGTTTTCATACAGACTTCTGTAGGCTTGTTGATGAAATATGGAAAAGCAGTATTCAAACTTTTCCTTTTTCTCTGTCTCCAAGACTTTTGGAACTGTGCTGTATCACAGTAACACAGCCTAGACTGAGAATATATTTTGACTGTTGGTAGGGTTGACTGAATCCATTTAAATTTCCAAGATACTGCTGTAATGCCCAGAAGCATGCTATTAATGCAGTGAGTCATGTTTTGATCCAGTTATGTTCATCCAGTTTCTGCATATGTGACATTGATTATATCCTCCCTCCACTCTACTCTGATGCTGACAAAAAAAAAAGAAAAAAAAAATTAAGACTTCTATGACTCTGAGGACTTTCCACATAAAACAAATTATGCACTCCTTGCACAGGAAAGGTAAGACCTAGAGATATATGTAACAGAGACAGCGATTAAAAAAACCATATTCTTTGACTATGCATTTCTTACCTGGCCACAGGAAGGTTTAAGTTTCTTGTTATCTAAACCAAGGTTCACAAGGTAGGGATTCATAACTAACTAGAAGTTCGATGTGTGAAGCCTGCCCTCCAAACACCTGTGCAGCAGTTAGCTTGATCCCACCCTACTAAAATGCACGCAGTAAGAAGTGATTAACAGATCATATGCCTCAGACAAACCTTCTTACCTTTCCAATGTTAGCTTTCTAATATTAATTTCCTACATATTAGTTAAGTCTTTAATAGGCATATGTCAGATTCTCTCTGCTCTTTGGAGTGTTTCTTTTCTCTGACTGGGAGTTATCCCTATGCACATAAAGAATAGAAGTATTAGGTGTCTCCTGAGTTTCAAAATTTGAACTGTTCTGCAAAACATAGTTGTTACCATTTTAACAGTACTGCTATGTTAGCTTGCTTAATTTTCAGAATGAAAAAGTTGTTACTTTCAGCTTTTAGAGTATTGAAATACATCTTGCCAGTGGCAATCATATTTTGTTTTATTTTATAGTTTTTCTGGGTTTTAGTTTTTCTGGTTTTACTTTTTGTTTCTGCACTTTGCTTGCTGGAAGGTGGAGAAATTTGTTGGAAAGGGAAGAAATGTATCCCAGGCTCCTTTTTCACTCTACTTGCCTTAGAAAGGAGAAACTTAAAAAGTGATCTTAATAACAAGAATGAAAGGCTCATGCTCTAGTTTATGCACCTAACCAGTCTACGCAGAATCTTATGGTGCTATGTACAAAGCTTTTCTTGAAAACAACAAACCCCCTCGCCCAGTGATTAGAGAATCTTTGGTATAAATTACTTTGGATACAGACTTTACCCATCTACTGAGATCCAGTTCTGTCAGAAAAGTGTAAATGTATGAAAGTTTGAACTGAATTTAAATTTTCTGCAATATGGTCTTCACACCCTACTTTTATAGAATGAATTAATCCATTTAAAAAGCATCCATCTCTGAATGAATTATTTTGGCCATAGCAAATTTTTTTCCAAAATGAAACAAAACCTGACCTTGATGACCAAAATAACACCACTGATTCTGTCAGCAAGTTTGCATATATGTTCGTGTACTTACATATGTACATATATGAAAGCAGTGAAATCGCAATTTCATACACATTTCTTTGTTGTCTGCAAAGCTTCAATTACAGGACTGTTTTTTTCCATAGCCCATATAATTATTTTACACATATGTAGTATAAGAAAAGCCTATGCAAAGTTTACACTTTAGAAACATGAGCTCTTTTCTAGAATGATTCACCTGCATTAACCTTCAAATGCTCCGAGTTTTCTCAGTGAAGTCAATAAGGTTTTACACAGACATAAAAGCATTAATGGATGTGTAGGTAAAGATGTACAACAATTAAAAAAGAAAATAAAAATGTTTATCTGAGATTTCACAGAAGTAATCATTTTAGTCAAGCAGCTATTGTAAGAAATTATCATAACTCTCTGGTAACAAGAGACCAGAATACCCGCTGTCAGCCTGTGTTTAGGCTTACATTAAAATGAATAAATAAAACTTTAAAAATACTGCTATTACAGAAGCAACAAAGGGCTGTACAAATTCCTGGTCACTGAGTTAGCTCCTTATCTTCATACTTCCTTCAGCTCCTGTATCCTTTGTTAGATGCAAACTCTGTTTCCAACCAGGGGAGGTTGATCTGGGAAAAAAAGCTAGAGCACTTCCACACATGCCCTAGGTGCTTTTTTTTCCTCCGTGCTTGGGTTTCTAGACACATGAAATTCCCTCTGCTGTGGCAGCTGTGCAGAAAGCTGTCTGTACTACCTTGTTTCTTCTTGCTATTAGACACCTTTTCCCTACCCATAGACTTCTACATGCAAGAGTAGCTCTCTGATCTCGAGAGTGGTGGATTTGATGGTAAGTGACCTTTTTCCACCAATGGCTTGAGGATATCTTCTTGCTTTATTAGGAAATACATCACCAGGTATTTTTCACTTTGGCTCCCTGCTCACACTAGAGCTAAGTGAGCTTGACTTCAGGATCTGAGATTTTTGTTAGTATAATAATACAGTGAACACACTGGCATACCATTGAAATGGACCAAATAATTCTGTTGATGGTAGAGAGAAAAGAAAGAGAATAATTTGCAGAAGTTCCTCTTCACAGTATTACCTGCAGACTTGAGAGGTAAAAAATAAATCATGTTGTTCTGTTCAATACACTACCTAGACATGGGCCTGAAAACACAAGGTGAAAGTACTATTCAGGATAGCCACTTTCAGTAATGAACCACAGTTTTATCCAAACAGTGATCCAAAAGAGATGTGAAAATACCGTGTCTGGGTCTTGGAGGTGCTAATTTGTTCTGGATTTACCTAACACAAAGTATTCAAATAAATTGCCTTGACAGTAAAGCATGCAGGGTTCTCCTGCAGTTACATAGTAAGCCATTGAAGTACTTTACTGGACCAGAGCCACTGGAGTTTAACGTACTCCAGCATCCATATTTTAAACTTTTAGATGTAAAACAGTATATTGAGAAACTACTCAATACTGCAGATACTGTTTTGTTTGTAATAAGGTAATTTACATACTGCATATGGTCTTTAAAGACACATGACTAAAAGTGATGGAAATACCTTTTCTCCATTTAATATAACCTTTGTTTTAATGCAATTAATGGAAGAACATGTTAGTATGCCTTCCCTGTAGATTTTTAAAGCTATTGTTTCCTTAAATACTCGTTTCTTATGCTTTACAGGTTGCAGCAGAAATTGCACAGATCCATTTTGGGAATGATTAGTCTGTTTTTCAATCCTGCATCTTTCCAACAGAGGGAATAACGCTCTGGTTTTTCTAGGTTAATCTGATTACACCCCAGTTTACAGAAGATACAGGGTCAAGTTATTATTTATAGTGCTTTGTAGTGCTACTTTCAGGAAACCTGAACATCGGTTTTAGTCCCTGTTAACAGCAGTGCAGCTAAAACGATCCTGGCTGGAATGCAGCTTTGAATGTCACCTAAAAGCTGAAAACTGCTCTTAGGGTTTTGCCTTCAGTTAATTTTTCATTAAAAGTGCAGCACTCTCACAAGTCTACACTTCACAGCAGCTGCCATTTGTTGGAAGTAAAAATAAAAAAATCAGACATCACTAATATTTGAAGATGGAATCTAATGGAAATCAAATCATCCCACAAAATCCATTTGGTGCTTATTTATAGAGTTGGCCATAAGTTTATTGACACTTAGGAGAAAAAGGATTTTCTTACTGCCCTCAAATGGAAACTGAATGAGCATTTGCCAGTCCACCCACATATCTCTAGTTGCAACTGTATTTTGAATGTGCTAGATAAGGGACTTATAACAACGCCTTCCCCCTCCTAAAAAATCTGTTTAGTACTTGGAAAAAACAGGCTTAGTGTTTGCTTTCTCACTTGCCTGATTTGGGCTTGGCAAATGAGTATGAATATCTGCGAAGTGTGACTGGCTTGCCAGGATCTTGGGGCATTCAGTACTTACCAGGCTGAAGCTGGCATTTACTTTCCGAATCAATAAACAGCTGACCAGCTGGCTAGTAGTCAAAAAGACAACTGTCCTACTATTTGGTGAGAAATAAGTCACATCCACTTAAATCTGGATTGTTTTATTCTCTATTCATTCTTTGTGGGTCTCAAGCTTTTTAAATTAATGGAAAATTTATGACAGTACTACATATGGATGGTGAAAGCCTGATTCGGCCCACGTGAGAGGATCTCTGTCATTGACTTCAGTGGGTTCAGGATTTCCCATGTAATGTGGATGGGGCTTTCTACTTCATAGGAAAAATTCTTTTGTCCTGATGACTGACTAGTTTGAAAAGCCTCTGAGGAATCTGAAGTCTTCCAACCCATATGATTGCTATTGAAAAAAAAAAAAAAAAAAAAAAAAAAATCAATGAATGTGCTAGCTGAAATCTCACCTGGAGGAGAGTGTTAAGTGATGGAAGAGCACGGCTGCCCTCCCCGACTGCTCTGGCCCAGGACGGACGCTCCTGCCCAGCCGCTGGACCCCAGCCCAGTGCCCAGGGTGCTGGGGCCTCTCACTGGGCTGGGGGACGTGGCTGCTGCATTCCCATTTGCGGGTCCAACCAGTAACAAACATGAGCGTGTATCCCAGAGACACAGACATGGTCACCGATGTGCTTGCAGCTTTGAGAAAAGGCAAAGGAAACAGCATTTTTTACTGTGGAGGTAGGAACTGAAGCACCGAAAGATTTTGGTGCTTGTCCTGCATCCTTCAGATCCACAGGGCAGTCACCATGGCCTTCAGCCACTGTCAAGGCACAGAGGGTTCAGCAACAAAACTCAGATCTTCCGTAAGGTAGTCCAGTGCCCTAACCATATCATACCTCCCTCTTCTCACAAGATTATCTTGAGTATTCATTTTCACTTGCCACTTTCTTGATACCGTGGTCCTCAACTTTATTCTCCATCTTACAAACTATTGCCATTATTCTTGTTCTGTCAGACATCAGTCTGGTTACTGTCACTGAGTTACAACTGTATGTCCCACTGTGATCTCCAAACCCAGTTTCAGTTAGGAACAATATTGGTTTTCATGTTAATTTGTTCTGTTGATGCTAGAGCTTTGCAGTGCTTTATACGTAAGTCATTAATTATTTTTTCATCCTGGGAAATCAGAGTTTGTTGATATCACTTTAATAACCAATGATCCCTTTTATTTCAGCCTCTTTTCTTCCAGATTCCTGTTTCTGGGGGAGAATGGCAAGCAAGATTGCCTATGGAACAGCTACAGAATATAGGGGCCTCTGTCTATGAGACAATAGTTTGAGTAGGAATTTCCTCACCTGGGCTTTAGAAACCCATAAACCTACTCCCATGTTATTAATATGTGTCAGTATGTCTTGACCTGTTTAGTGCTGTATACTCTTGATAATGTTTTTACATTTGAGACCTGTGGAACTGCTCACTTCTGGGCTCTGCTTTGTCCTGTTGTATATCTTCTTTTGGACCCCAACTAGGCTTCTGTGCCCTGCATTAAAATGACTAAGTTCACTCCAGGATCCTCTTCTCTGTAAATAAATAACATTAGGTTTTTTTCCTCAACAGTGCTTGAATGTCAAAGATTCACAGCCAATGTGTTACCCTTCTACAGTGGAGTCTTACATTTTAGAATTATACCTTCCATTCAGAGTTAGAGAACTTCTCTGCTGTGGCAAGCTAGATGATTCAGGATGTCCAATGGAAAATTATAGCCATTCATCAACTAAGGCTGGGGAGTCATCTTTTATTATAAAACCTTCAGTTTCTGGATGACTGTAAAGTACAGCACACAGAAATACTCCCATTGTACTCCTAAGGGACTTCTTGCTTCACAGGAAAGAAAAACAGTGATATTGAAGTTTTCTGTTAGTTTTGTTTGTTTGTTTGTTTGTTTTCTTTCCTCTCCCTCCCCTTTTTTTTCTCAATTTTAAATATTTTTTCACCCTTCTTTTTTCTTTTGAACCACAACCTTCCAGGATACTTTAAATACAGGAATATGTCAAATGTATTCCAGATTCTAGTCTGTGTTTGTTCAGCACCTGCTTTAACTTCTGAAGAATTTGACAGTTATGATGAATGTAGGCTTCCAAATGTCTAGGAAGATTGGAAGCTGTGTTCTCTCTATTGATTGCTTTGGACAGAGACAGAAGAGATAGCTGGCTGTAGCTGTTTCCTAGTGGGAGGGTGAAAACACCAGGAACCTGTTTTTTGACAGAACTGTTTGGTTCGCTGTAGGACAATGAAAGAGGTTTGATATCAGTTGCAATAAAACATATAGTTTCAACAGTACCCCACAGAATAAGAGATGATTGCTATTATCTTTGCTAACTCTTTCTGTGTTTCATCTATTTCTTTGGTTCCTTTATATTTATGTGGAAGATAGCACAGATAAAGGGAAGAGCAGACTTTCATGAATTGGGTCTAAGCAGCAGTTACTTTTAGCTTTTGCCAGTCACTCAGCCATCACTTTAAAGATGCTGCTAAAGAATTGGAGAGTTTTTGAAAAAGTGTTTTAAGCAACTAGAATGCTGTTCGGGTAATGTCTTGTGTAGAAATTTAAAGAAGTTATGCCTTGCACTGAGCAGGACCTTAAGTACTTACCCAGGTGTGAAAGTAGAATTCACAAAACTAAAGTCAGTCGAGTAGGAGACATGTACTTGCATCAGTTTATGTACCTATCTGAGTGTTGCACCTAGATCCTTAAATTGCTGCTTGCACATAGTTACCTACATCTTCTTTAGTGGCATATTCTTCTTGAGCTAGAACACATATCCACAGCACAGGAATGCAGGGATTAATATCTTGTTTTCTTCCTGAGATGAATTAATTCGCTTTTTTACCAGTATATCCCAACCTTAAGGCTTACAGGAGTGGAACAAACTATCACAGATGATTTTGTTCTACATTACATGAAATAAGTAACTGAATGAGAGAGGAAGAGAGGCAAGTGTATATGACTCTAACATTCAATGGACATGGTCCTCTTTTGGCAGAAGACACTATCTGGATTTAGTTTTATTCCCATTTTACACTTTACAGAGGAATGTGTAGTGGTGTAGGAAGAGACATCTCCTCAGTCCATAGCCTCTGCTCAGAGAGTTTTACAACCTGGTAATGAAGGCATTCTTCAAAGACAGGAGAACAGTACTGGTGAAGCCCTGAAGGAGAAAGATTTTAATGAAAGGAAAAAGAAAAATAAATTCTTCCTTCAAATGGCAAAAGGGTTAAAGCAGAAAAATAAAATTGTTAGGAACTTTTTCCCAAGAGCTAGGAGAATGTTATTTTGAACAACTCCATAGAGATGAAAAAATATCTTCTAATTTACTTCTTCTATATGCCTACGATAAAGGTTAGTGAATCTGTTATGTTAGGTATATCTCTCTGGAATTCTGGCAAGGAAAGGATAGAGTCTTTTCAAGGTTTTGGAGCTTTTGGAGGTTGTATTTTATTTTATTTTACTTGATTTTATTTTTATTTTCTGGATAGAGCTGTATCACATCAATGCTAGGTCAGCACATTCATTAGTTAAATGCACCACAGAGCTGTTCCTCAAACTGGGCTTGTAAGTTAAAGAAATTCAGACTTAAGCTATGCATATGAGAAATCCTAATATCTTGATGTAGAAAAGAACACTGACCGTTAAGGTACTGCACACGTGACATCGAAGACTTCAATAGTCACGTAATTATGATGAATGCATTGGATCTTCGAAAAAATTAAAGTTTGAGCTTTGACTTTCCAATGTCCACACCTTCCCCATTACATGAACAATTGTAGCATTTATCCAGTAAAAATCCACTCCTTGCTACTATGAGTGTTACTTAAAGTGCAAAGACTGTGTAAGAAATGTCTGTTTGTGTATATGAAAAGGGACTTGCTTTTCCTTTTTCTTTCTCCCTTTTGTTTTCTCCCTCTGTCCCTGATGGAACTATATAAAGGCAAAACATTCTTATTCTCATTTTCCATGCATAGCATTTTTTATCCCACGTTTCATTCTCAAGCTTTACTCAATAACTGTTTGAGCTTTACTCAATTTGAGTAAACATTTGAGCTTTACTCAATAACTGTTCTTTGCTGGTGTCACATAAAATTCTTTAAGAAAGAACCAGAACAACAAAAAACTCCTCTAAAGCTTCCAGGTGGGATCTGAAATATAAACTGCAGCTGAAAAGTTCCCCTAGACACATATTAAACCTGCATGTGTTGCTTTGTAATTATAAACTGTGCCTCCCTCTTGTTTAGGCGAAATGAAAATTTCCCATTTTTATTTGCAGCTCTGAAATAAAGTCACTCAATATATGTTTAAAGATATTTTTCTCTCAAACTACGTTTGGATGTTTATGTTGTGACACCATATTTTTCCTCTAAAGCATTATGATTGTAAAACAAGCGAAAAAATTATCAAAGCATCACTGAGGTATTTCCTAGAAACCAAATCATATAACTAATGTACATATATCTTACTATTTTTTTTATTAATGAGTAAGTAGGAAGGTATTTATCTTCAGCATTAGTAAAGGCATTGTTTTATCCACAAGCATTTATGCTCAAAATGTTGTTTGTAGGCAAAGAGGCAGTACACCTTATATATATTTGAACAAAGACAATAATTTATTGTTGATATAATGGAAATCTTAAGAATCAAATCGTTCTTAGTCCAGACTGAATTGTTACAGAATAAAGCAACACTAATAGTGTACTTAACAATTGTTATACACACATTTAGGTTTTGCCTCTTTTCCTGATGAGCTCACCCTTCCCCTTCTCCTCGGGGCTGTGAGGTTGGAGGTTTAATTCTGGTCCTGGGATTTTACAGTGAGTCATTGGCATCTTCAGTCTTTCAGCAGGAGGAATGTGATATACTTGTTGATGATTACTCCTTTCTCACTCCAGGATTCACTTGGGGTCATTTTTGTGTGTTTGCCCACACACTTTCACACCTTCTTCTTTCTTCTTTAGGCTGCAGCTCCAGGTAACGTCCAGATTTGCCATATGTAGGGACTTTTAGTATGTTTGACATTACTTCTGTGTTCTCCTTGTAAGTCCTAAATGCAGTTTTGTGCAGGTCCAGGTCTGCATTTCTTTAACTGACCAAGGTTGAGTTGTTTATAGCTGTGTGGTCTCCAGTGCTGGCCTCTCACCATCCCTTACCATCCCATGTCTGTACTCCTCTGTGCTGCACCCTGCGTCTCCACTTCTTAAAGCTCCTGGTATCCAGGTCTGTATTTCTCTACACTATAACATCGCGTGAGAGTCATAAATATCTCATTATACGTAGAATAACTGCTTGTTACTACTATCCATATAAAAATGATCTTATGATTCTATGATTGTACCTTACAAAGATAAACAAAAGTAAAACAAATTGGCCATCGACACCTGCTCAATTAGAGAAACTACAATCACAGGTAAACCAAGTAAAGCAAGTTGCAGGCAGGTCAGGAAAAGTTTAGACAGAGAAAGCCTGACAAATCACAGTCAAATTCAGTACAAAGCTTATGGCCCGTTATTAGCCATATCAATACTTTATTACAGGCTATATTGTTACTAAATGAAGACTATCTGCTTTTGGCATACAAATCAGCAACTGTCTTACAATGTACATAGGTCATTTAGAGTACAAAGTGAATAAAATAACCACTTGTAATGAAAGTAAAGAGGGACTATAGGAAGGGAAATATTTTTTTCCTCCTAATATGTTTACTTTTAGAAACAGTAGAATCATGCTTGAAATTTTTACAAATGAACCAACCCAAATCTTACATGCTGTCCAAAAGGACAGGAATCTTGCGGAAAGGAGTAATCCTAAATGTCGTCACGGTGAATGGATCAGTGCTGAATAATAAAGTGACATAGCAGCACCATTTAGTATAACACACTCAATATCCGTCTTGAAACCTTGTCAAATGAGTATTAACCAAATTATGTTTAATAAACAAGGGCTGATAAGTACGCAGCTGATAAGACACAATGTTCTTTCTGTAACTTCTAGCTGTAATAAGAAAAAAAGCCTGTAGGGTAAAGGGACCTTTTGATGACAATTTTGAAAGGTTGAGGGTAGATAGAAGATAATCTGAGGCTTCCCTGATGTAATAAAGTGTAGTAGTAATACGTACATGATTTTTTTCAGGATATCCAACAAATCGGAAAGAACCGACAAGCAGCTTTCCTTTTCAATATTCTCTCTAATTTGATGTGCTCAGAAGACATGGTCTTCAAGATATGCCTTGTTGTGATGCACACAGCAAGTGCACAGGAGAAAGACAACCTAACAGCAACAGTTTTGTAAATCTAAGAAAACTAAAGAAGGTGAGTTACATTGGTACTGATGATTCATACTTAACCTTCGTGGTTTGCTTGCTTGCCATATGCCAGCATGACTAACCCAAGGGTGCCAAAAATTACCATTGATCAATAGTTTGAAATTGCAGCACTTGAACTTTCACCTTTAATTCTGCTGTGCTGTAGTATGTGTTCAAACATCAGCCTTTTAGAATTATTCATTCTGGCTGCAGATCAGCATTGCATAGACAGCTGCAGAATGTTAAACATACTTTTTTTTTTCTAGCATGGAATAGTAAAGCCAATTTCAATATAGAAACATGGTGGAACTCATATATTCTCAGTTTAAGCAGGCAGTCTGGAGAGATTTAGTATCTCTGTGCAGCCAGTTTAAATTTTCTTTCAATTCTGATATTACAAAACTCTTTTTGAAATGAGCGTAGTTATGCATATGAGAGGTGGAGTATGTGTGATTTGATCCAGAGCCTTTTGAAGTACATGCAAAGATTTCCAGTGACCCCAGTGGGCTCTGGAAAAGGGTCACCAGACCACGTTTTCAAAGATTCTTTAAATCTTCAAAGCCTCCAGTCTTCTCTCTGCAGTTCTGAAGTGTAATGCTGGGCTTTTGCAATGCCCTGCCTAATGTGTGAATAAGATTAGTGAGTAACAAAGGAGTTTGCATGGCCAAAGCGAAATCTGATTTTCTCAGTGAAGACATGTGGACAACTCTCAAAACTGACTCCCCATATAACTATATAATTCTAACTTTATTGTTATAAGAAGTAATGGATGAAGCAGAAGGTGCATAATGCTATAAAATGGATGTTCTTCTTTTTATCATTTGAGATATGTGAAGAGGAAAAAACTCACTAAATTTAAGCAAAGTTGGTCATAGCAACACTGATTCTTCAACTTAGTTTTTCCTGTTTAGTGCAGGTACTCAGTGTGAGCTTTACTTAACTTTAGTTGTTTGAGATTTGGCATCTGCTCTAAGCTATTTAACTTATTTCTTGCTTTTGTCATTCTAACAGTGAGACTTCTTTAGCTGGCAATTTATCCCCCTTGTTTTAGACACCTACACAGGAGGGCTGTGCCTTTGGACACAAAGGAGCTGGATGTCTTTGATTCTTTCCACCGACTAAATTGTTTAGATTACAAGCTTAGACTGAAAGCCTGTTGAATGGCTAGAAGTAGATAAAATGATGACTCATTTGCAGTGACATTCTACCTTTCACATACATAGCTATAGTGATTTCAAAAGGAGTTTTGTAACATTTGAGCACAATTTAAACTGTATACCTCCATCACTAGGAAGATTCTAATATTTCTAGACCTTTCATTTTATATAAGTGCTTGCTCAAAAAAAAAAAAAAAAAAAAAAAAGAAAGAAAGAAGTTCTCTGCTTTCCTATAGAGTTTAGTCTTCAGGTATTGCCTCTAGTCCAAACACCAAGACGTTTCTCTGTGTGCTTGGCAGACTTGCTTGGAAAAGAAACTCCATAGGTTCATAAAACAACTTATTTAGTGAAATTTGTTAGATTAAAAGTAGAGTTCTGCAATTCAACTCTTTTTTTTCTTTCTTTTTTTTTTCACTGATGCAATGTAATATGCAAAAAGCCAGAGAGTACAGAGCAAAGTAGTGAATACTAGCCAGAACAAGAACTCAGGGAAAAAGGCATTAACAGTGCCAATCACAGGAGTCATTACTCCGGTCCTACCTAGCCTGCAGCTTCACAGTGCTAGCTGCTAATAGACGTTGGCTTGTGTCTGAAATACCAGTGCCTGGAAAGTTCCTATTTAAAAAAAAAAAGACAGGATCTCTCTAATAAGACTAGATATACAGACTTTTATGATCAACAGTGCCACTACTGCCTTTCCAAAAGAAAAGGCAAATAGTTACGAGTATTTGAAGCTTACCACGTCTTTAAGTGTTTGTGTTCAAATACATAAATAGAAAGTGCGTTGTAGGATAAGACTTAAAATTACATATTTCGTCAGTCAGTCTGTCCTCGTTAGTTCACTAGCAGTATTTTAAAAGTATGTTCTTTAACAGTTATGAATATACGTTTAATAGCTATGAGTAGTACGGATTATCACTGCTGTTCTAAAACGTCCTTCCAGTCTGAGAAAATATCAATATTCGGAAGATATACGTATACACATTTAAATCTATATTTATACACACATACACAGGCACAATATAAGGTGTGCCATCGTTCAATGTGAAAGATCTTACATGCATATATATTTTAGTAAAAAGTGAGTATTTTCTTCAGGGAATAATCTGAAATTTTAATCCTTAAGACCTTAAATTTACTAGGAATCTTTTCCTTTGGGTTTGGGTTTTTTTTTTCCTCCCCTGCCAGGAGTTTTTTACATTCTGATGACTTATTAATACTTTTCTTGTATCTGGCACATTGTAGCACCTACAGTAGTGACAAATCAGTTATTCCAGTCAAAGTAAATAACTTATGTGCACAGACAGTACAATAAAGGCATCTAGTGACTATCTTCTGTCTTTCTCTTTCAGTAGCAAAGTTGGAGCCAACTTTTTCTCCTGGAATGATAATTCATTTTGTATCATTTTTTAAAAGTACTTTGTGTTACAAAACCTCCAGTTGCATCAGTGTGAAGTAATTGTTAGTAACCTTCTTTTCACTGCCATCCTAATAAAGAGCTAAAATGAATTGTATTAAAGAAGGACACTGGAAAAAAAAAAGGATATATACGTAGACTTTTGTGTATTGGTGGATAACATTTTTTCAGGTAAGCAATCAACTGGATGTCAGGTTAACTTTCCATTCTATTCTATCAGGTAATTTTTTCCCTCTCCTTCTCTTTCTTTAAGAAAATGCAACTGGCACAGCAATTTATTCAGAAGACTGTGGTACAACTGACAATCAGAAATGCTGTCTGTGATATTTTATGATAAAGAGATAAACTTTTTTGTTCATCTGTTACTGTAATCCTTTTGTGTTTGTCTTATGCATTTCCACCTGAAGTTACTTCTATATCTGGACACCATGCACCACATTATAAGTAAGGATTACTGGCAAGAAAATGGTATTCATATCCTGTGGGATGGTCTGACATCTAGAAATGCTGTTCTCCTCAGAAATCAGGGCTAAAAATGAATATTTTGTCTGAAACATATTTGGAAATGCTTTTATTTCTATAATAACAGTATGTGGAACAGGAAAAGTTGTAGGCTAGTTTTGTTTCATTACTGATATCTTTATTCCACAATGTTCTTCTCAGGAACTTTCCTACGTCTTGACTCTTCAAGCATTGCTGTGCTTCATTCTGTGGGATTTCATGAAGTGCTTTCAGAGACTAGCATTTGGGCACCTGTATATGATTTAGTATACTAAATTTCTGAGATTCAAAAATTGTGAAATACCATACTGGCATTTCCATGTCAGTAAATAACACCCTGAAGACTGTAGAGGATTCACCCATTTAGAGACATTAGTTGGAAGCCTCAGTATTTATCCATTATTGTAGTCTCCTGTGATAAACTATACAAGCAATGAAGTGAAATACATCTTTACAATGATCTCTGTTGGAGGCCTAGCTCCTAGTGATCTGGGGTTTTTTCTCCTTTAGTTCCCAGGCTGGCTGATTTCTTTAACCTGCTGTGTCCATCACTGTATTAGCCGACCACTCTTCTCTAGAATTAAGGCAAGGGTGAACCTGAGCATGATGTGCGAGATGGGTATTATCACAGGAAAAAAAGATGACCACCCTTGCACTTAACCTAGCAAATAACAAACTTCAGAGGCAAAGGTGAAGTTCACGGACTGAATAATCAAAGAACATTTCCTATTGATCCCACTTAATAGGATAATAGTTTAGACATACAGATATAAATGTCAAGACGTGTTATTAAATCTATTTTATTAGAACTTCGTTGCTCTGCACTGTGGAAGTGCACTCTATATTTGGACTTTGGTATCTTTCTTGTATTTTCCTCTAAATTTGTTCTCCCTTCATTTATATACATTTTTTTGCCTCTTAACAACATGCATTAAACACCATATATAACATTTTTCAGCATGAATCTTCTTTATCAACTAATGTTAAACAATGTTGTTATTTACAAATCATGCAGAGACTAAATGATCAAATATCCTATTTTAAATGACATATTTTGCAGTATCCCCGCCTTTTTTTATATTTATAAACGTAATAGCATTTCACAGCTGTTCTTTAATAAATGTTCTCAAAATGACTATTTGTCTTATTCAGAGTCTCTTTCTAGCCCTCGGATGTAAATGGGTTCCTTGTCAGACGCCTTCATAACTCAGAGACTTAATCTTAATTACTTCATTAATTCGGGTAGCATTGGCTGGAGAAGCTGGCGTACCCTAACCACCATACCCTATTGAACAAACTAGACTTGAGCAGGCTTGAAGCTGATATTTTTTGTTTTTAAACAGCATTCAAATATCATTCCTTTTAGAGACTTTTTTTCCTCTTGAATGTAATATTTATATTCTTCTTTCTTCCCAGCTGTCTGTTTTCTTTGCGTGCTATTTTACACTGTGGATTTGTTTTCATTGCTTTGCCATATGTTTTGTTTCTTCATTTTCTGTGCCTATACACTCACTCATGCCCTTCATTTCCTCTCCTTTCTGAAGCCCTTTCACCTCTATCATCCCTTGAGACTGGCTGGTAAGTAAAAAGCAGTTTATTGACAGTACATGTGATACCTTTTGACTTCTTTAAGAGCCCTTTGCCGCTTGGTTTTCACTCTAGCTTTTATGGTGGAAACCCATCCTAAGATTCATTAGGATTATCCTTTTTCTAGGCTTATACTTGCGGTGGTTACTGCATGTTGGGGGTACGGGAATAAGAACTGCAGCTCTAGGTTTGTATAAGCAGTGACCAGTGGCTAATACAGTGATCAAATAAGTTTACACACACACACCCACACACACACCCCTTACCCCCCCCTCACCCACCCCCACCCCACCTGTTTTTCTGAATACGGTTTATTCAAATATAGAAACCATTAGCAATGCTCGGCATGCCTAGATTCCCAGACCTTTATCTTTCACATGGAGATTTGGATAGAACTTAATACCTGCAGGGCCCTGTCAGCTCTAGGATGTGGATGGCATAATAATGAAAAAAATAGTTCAGTTTTATTTCAGAAAGAATTTTTAACAAGTTATATATTCCATTTCAGCGTTCCTCCTTCCCAGATAATGTTTCAAATGTTTTTTAGACCTTTGACATACCATTTCCACATGTTGGAGAAGGAGATGCTCAGGATGGAGGAGACTGGTTGTGAAAATCCCAAAGCTAATGACGGACTTTTCTGCAAGTATTGCTCAGGATGCTCTTCACTGGGCTATGTTGCTGGTGCCCCTGCTTGTTAGACTCTTCTTAAATGAATTGACTTTTTTTCAATTAGAAAGTCTAATGGAGATTCCAAAAAGCCATTTCATTGATTGGTCAAACATACAGCAAACCCGCAATTCACACATGGCATCTCTCTGCACTCTGACATGTATTTGGCCATATTTTGCTCTATTTTCTGCTCTTTTTAATCTCTTTTGCAGCCTCATTAGCTAATAATTGTCTCTTTGCAGATGTGGAGTCACAGTCTCTGTCACACCTGACTTCTGCCGTCCAGGCCCCCCTCAATCTCATCGTGTTCTGGGCTGCTGCCAACTGTCCTGCCCAGGTCTCGCTCTTAACGGAGAGGCAAAAGCCAGGGCTGAAACACTGACGAGAGAACCTTTCTGACAGAGAAAAGCACCAGCTGTTGGATTACTCCACTGGGTTTTTTTTAAAAGGTTACCGCTGCTGGAGATCTCAGAAGCTGACTAGAAAATATTGAAAGGACTGATGGTTCTGTCAGAGTCTGTCTGGTGAAGGAGGTAGTGCAAACAGAGGGGGGTTTTGTGCATATTTTATCTACCCCGGTGGCAATACCCTTTCTGACCTAATCAAATCCTGAACTTGCACTAAATCGCTCTATAAAGAACATGATTTGAGGAAAATATTCAGGATAGAAACTACTAAGCTATTGTATAATATTTACAACTCATGAGCGCGTTCATTATTGTAAGAGGGGAAAAAAAGCACGGAAAAATATGTTGCAATTACTTGCAATTGGCAATTTAGCTATCATTAATCTACTATACGTTCGCTTGCCTGTAGTGCAAGGTCTCGACATTTTAATATACAAAAGCATTACTTTGGCAGATTGAATTTAATGCATCTACCTGCAGCTGCCTCCTTTCCTAGAACACTGGTAGGATGTGGTGGCATGTGGTAGGATATTACGGCAGCATTCTTGTAAGTCTCACCAAAGGATGCCACGAAGAGATAGCATTCTCAGTGAGTGCAAGTTCCCATTCCCCTCTGACAGAAGAAAAGGAAATTTTTCGAAGTTTTAGTCATGTCTGAAGCTTGCATTTATTCTTATTCCTATTACTTGCTATTCTGGAATTTTAAAATTTCCTTTCACAATTTTATTCTGTAGTTGTTTATTGATTTGGTTTTTTTCACGAGTGAAGAATCTAACCATATTAGATGTTCTAGATACAGATTTAAGCCTATTCAGCACACTTCAGATTCACACACTTTGTCCTATTTCTATCACAGTGGAGTTATGCATATGAGAGGCTAATCTGCCCATGTTTCTATTCATGATTGCCTCCAGGAATCCCCCTTTACTGGAGTGAACAGATTTTAAGCAGTGAGAAATTGGAAGCTTGTGACCCAGATGGCATTCCTTTTGGGTCAAAACCCCAAATACTCTTACCAGCTGATGTGATAAGAAAAGACTGTAGTGAAAATGTTCACAGCTGAAAAGAATACAAATTCTTTCCATGCACGCTGTTGCTCTGTGCTGAATCCCTTCCTGGTTAGTGTTCCTACCTGCTGAAAGGAGTGGTTTGATTCTGTGTATTTACCCTGCAGGCATGCATAGACTTCTCCTCCTGTTGCAATGTATAGAAAATTCTTTCTTTGTTTCTCTATTTATTTATTAATCTAGGGTGAGATTTTCTACACCTTCAACTTTTGTCTCACTGTGTTCCCAGAAATGAAACGGTAAAAGAAACAGCAACCAAGAAGTACAGTTCCCTGAGGTGTGTTTTAGGGCTTACGTTGGTGAATATACCTGTAGACATACTACCCCTGCTAGGTCCAGGAGTTGTCAGGGCAAGGTCCCTGGTGTTACAATTGATCCGTTCATATGTAGCAACTCCAGCCTAAGCAAGACCTCTGTAAATCCAGTGTAGGGTTGCTCAGCACTCACCTTTCGCAATTTCTTTAACAGTTTGGTAGCTTACCTCCCACTCTGGCGGGGAAAAAGGTTTTTGCAAAAAGTGGCAATCCCCACCACTGCTTAAGTTGTCAGGTTTCCATATGAACTCTATGCATTCCAATTCAGCTTTTTCAGCAGAAGTGGTCAGGTGTGACTCTAGCTGTGCTCTGTGATGGCATAAACCGCAGGCACTTCTTGAGTGCAAAGCCTAGAAGTTACAAGATTCCGTGGCAGTGGGGAAAAAGGACAGGACTGTGAGTTCATTTAAAAGCTTAACTTGAAGCACCAGAATCGCTGAAACTCAAGTAGTTGTTTCTCCTTGGGTGCTTCTCCATGTATGTTCCACTAATGGTGGTACTCAGCCTATGACCTAATTTAGAAAAATGCGTGCCAGAAATCCAAGAGCATAACAACTATTCACTGCTGTTGCCAAATAAGAGCCATGGTGTGTCTTGATGCCCACACAAGGTATTTCTGCTTCTAGTTGTGGCTGGCTCTATACGTTTCGTTTAAGATGGTTTGCCAGGAAGCCACTAAGGTTCATTGGCTCAAGAACTTGCCCTATTAAGTTTCAATGGAATATGGTAGGAATATCATTAGGTAGTCTAGAGTAGCTCATTTGTGGCATCTTTTAATACAGAAGTAAATTCAGTTAGGAGTCAAATAACATGGCTCTTCACCTCCCTCTGTTTTCTTCTGGAACTTCTTCCTGACATTTTTCTGACAAGATCTTGTCAATAGGTATAGATGTAGAATAATAGTTCAGTGACCCAGTTTTCACAGTAATCTCCATCATGTGAGAATAAATCTCTTCTGCTTTGTTACTCAATGTTCTTATGGGCATTAAAAGGGAGTTTTGATGTACAGGTTAGGAAAGAATGCGAGGGAAGGGGAAAAAAGTTTGATTCCCTCATTTTTTTCATTATAATGCTTAAATCCCAAGGGAGCAAAAGTTGCTTGTTGGGGGATAAGTGCCCTGAGATCATTTAGGAATCTTACTTTTGTGTAATAACAGAAAACATATTTTCCTTAAATTGGAAGGTGATTCAATGGATGTTAATAAAGTCTGTCCATAGCAGGTCAAGATTTATTTATTTATTTTGAGGAGAACCTGTGTACTTCAAGTTGGTTATCCCAGTTAGGAAACCTTTCACTATTTGGCACTGCATGTTTGTTTTATATGATTTTCATGTTATGAAAAAAATTTTTTGAATACTTCAGATTCATGCACTGATGGACATTCAAAGTTTATGTGAAAGGATGCAAGGACCCTCAAAGATGCAGACTTTCCTTCTGGGTTATTGTGTTTGCTTGCAGAATAGTTTGGATGTTGAACCATGATACCTAAGTGGTGGCGTGAAGTTCACTTAGAATTTTCTAGTTACTTTGTGCAAACCTAAAAATAGTAAGTGAGGTACATCAAAGAAAGAGTATAGAAATTCAGGAACACATTTGACAGGTTGCCTTTTCTTTACTTGTGTGCAGAAATTGCAGTAGTTCTGCTGTCTTTCATTGTAAACATGAATCTTATGTGCAAGAATGCTTAAACATACTGGAAGCAATGTATGTTCCTTAGAGAGGCCTGAAATGGGATGCAGAAGAAGTTAGAAAGGTGAACACATGAAACTGGATCAGGTAATCTATTGCCTTGACAGTCTAATGAAACATTGTTAGGGTACTCCAAAACTGAAATGACACATGTTCCTAGAAGTATAGAATAGGAGAAGCAGAAATAATCGGACGTTCCTTGTTTTGTGGTTCCTGATAAGGGTGAAATATATTGCATATTGGATGCAAAAGGACACACATTCTACATGGAGTTTATGGTGTTTTCTTGGATGCTTAGAAAACGTATCTAAAAGATAATAGCATAGCATAGGCCTTGTCTCCATTTTATAACAGATCTATACACTTTTAAAGCTCTGAAGGCTGCTCACAAGTTCTTAAGAACACAAGTTGTCACTGTTTTCAGACTGAGCAAACCTGGATTTTTATGAACTCTTAGGAGCTTGGAGCCTGGATGGGTTTTTTCCTGCCATTCCAAATTGCTAGATACCTAGCTGGGTTCCACGTCCACCATTTCAAACAGTGCATGCAAGAAAACATGTATCACAAGTTGCCCCTCAGAGATCAAATACATACTTTTTCCCTGAAAGCCTGAGAAATCTTCTAGGCAACTTTGGAGATGTTATCAAGAACCAAAAAGGACATATTTCAATACTAAGTGCCATCTTGTCCATATATTTGTTGGTAGTTCTAATGCCAAAAGAAAACCTGTGAAACAGATGAAATTTAAGAATAAAATATGCAAGATCAAGTATCTGTGAACAAATAGCACCCCCCTCCCCCCCCCCCAACACAAAACAACCCAACAAAAAAGGAAACTACCCAAAAGCAAAAATAAAAAGGTGTGACTGTGGATGCATCAATAGGATTTGACAGAGAAGGATGGTTAATGTTGCGTTGCCACTGTAAAGTTGCCACGAAAAAGGGAAATGTAGTGTGAGGAGCTACCAAGCAAATATTTCTTGGTGAATCAAAACATCAGTGTTACCGCAGGAAGGAGTGATAAGAGCTCACCTGAGCTGCTGTTTATGTGACAGGTAGTACATGTTCCAAAAGGAGAAAGTGAACCTTCACCATGCGTGCAAAAGTAGTTTCAGGAAGACCATTTTAGGACACTCTCTCAAAGGAGACTGAAACTCCTATGATGCAGCAAAATGAAGATGAGCAGGCATGTAACTGCTTTACTAAGTGGGAATAACAGCTGGAGATACAGAAGAGCTCGACATGGAAGAACAATACTGATATGAAAAATATAAATATAAGCTGGAAATAAATTCATTTAGCATGTAAATAAACTTGTGGGTATTAATCTTCAGAGGGTTTTAGAAGAAGCTTGACCGGTATTAAAATGACACTTGTGTATTGTATAAAAGATATTATTTGAAATTTTATCACATGAATGGAAGGGACTGTATCTGATGATCTATAAGGTTGCTTTTGTCCTGTGCTCCTAATAGGGACGTGGAAGAAGTTAGTTCCTTCAGGTATAGTGGAGGTGTAGAATTCCCATAACTTTTCAAAGGAGGCAATCTGGTAATAATTATGTTTTCTGACTGCAAGCTTTCCTTCCACTTCTTCTTTTTAAAGGTCCTTAATCTTTCCCAGAGATGTCAATATCAAACATTAAAATGTAACAGCATATATAGTTTACCAAACATTGATACTGGTAAAATTTTATAAGCAAACACTCCAGTCTATGTAAGGCCCATTCAAATTAAATTCTGATGAGAGTTCTCTTCAGTTACTTTTATTTCTGTTCCAGTTTTAATTCCAGCAGTTTACTTGCAACCTCCTGCGCTGTCTCTGTGATGCTCCTTCAGAGCTCATACAGCTCTTTCTGTATCACTCAGAACGCCTGTGCTTGGGAGGGCAGGTCTGAGAGGTGCAGAGGTAATAAAGTTTGGCCAGACATTTAGCCAACTTTTATAAAGTTCAGTAAAGTCTTGGTAAAGAGTCAATCCCCAAAGCTACTGCTCTGTTCAAGCTAATTCTAGAACTGATAGCCAGTGATATCAGAGTGCTTCTCGAAGGAGGTAGCTGTTACTTCATACATTTTATTTTTTGTGTAAAGGCAGTAGGAACACACGAAAGTGGCTTGTTCAACATCACACAGCAGATCAATAGCAAAACTGAATAGTTACCAGGAGTGCTAGTCTGGCACTCCAGTCTTCAGACTGCACTCTCTTTAACAGTTTGAGTTCATACATTATTTATATTCATCCACAAAATAACAGTATTCTACAATACTGAAGAATGAAATTAGGCAACTTCTTGCATTTTGCAAAGATCATTTTGAAGGGGCAAGCATTTTGCCAGAGCCTAGAGATGTTTTCCTACCCTTAACTACTAAACCAAGAAGTTATTGCACAGCTACACTGAAGTGCAAAAGGGCAGACTAGGCTACGAAATCTTCTCTAAAACTCAGATTTGCGGCATCTAAATTGCAATATGTTGAACCTTTTTTTCAGCTACTGGTAAATGCATGAAAAAAGTAGCAGCTTAATGTTTCAGTGCAATCAAAGAATAATTGTACAACTAGTGTAAATAATATAACACCATTGATAAATCTTGTGAGATAATCATAATGGTATTAATGGAACAAGAAGGAATTGAGATACCTTCTGTGAACTCATGTTTACATGATGTTTCAGCAGTGCCCTTTAAAGTGTATACTAAAGGTGCCTTGGAGGAAAAAAAAATGGACTAAATGACGACCTGAGTGTTTCCAGTATGTCAACAAACACACACACAAAATATTTATTACATGTTATTTATAATAAATAGTAATGTATGTAACTAAGGAGGAACATTTTGAGGTTTCAGATTAAATGTTTTGCCTGATTTGATATCTCATGCTTTGGTGGATTTTATTTTTCTGATGAACTGAAGAAAAACATTGTTTACATTGCAGAATGGAAATAACCTAAAAATATCTGAGTTTCCTACACAATAGAAATCCAAGTCTTCTCTAAACTCACCATTCAGTTATGGAATTGTATTCTGCATTTTTCCACTGGAAGATAATATATTTTATACCATTCAGGAGAAACAGAGAAACGTTTAAATAGCCTAACTGAAAAATGTATCAAGTAATTATTGCCAAAGCTGCTACAGGTTGCAGAATTGAAGAGAGATTTTGAAACACTAGTAACCTTACAGAAATCATGAAAAGTGGCTAGATGTATTTTTGTCTGGGTTCCTTTTTCATAACAACAACAACAACAGCAAGAGCAAAATTAAATTGACCTTGACAGGAACTGAGCATTAAAAATATTAACACAGTTCCCTCTGTTCTGGGTAAGGAAGAAACATCACTGGTTCTCCCAGTACCATTTTTTATTTTGTTTTACTGCATTTCATCATAGAGTGTTTAAAAGGAGAGGCTTTTATATTGTAAGAGAAGGCAATGGTTTATAGCTTACTTTTACTGCTATTAAGATCTAATCTATCACTCGTTCAATCGATTGTATTTGACAAGCAGCTTCTTAAACTTGAACTTTGTCATGTGGTGACAGATAACTCTGCCTGTTTGTGCAATTTCCTTCTTTGCAGAGGCTTCACTATGAAGTGTCTCATTATTAATCACCAGCTTTAGATATGATTTATTGTACCACATAGGCTTAAAAAAGGGAAAAAAAACCCCCAACAACAACCAAACCTGTGAAAACCCACTGGATGAAACGAAAAAAGGCTTTATAGCATCTCCTTGAGAGGGTGGCAAACATTATTTCCTGAAGAGACAGAGAGATAGCAATTTGTTGGAAGCAGGGATATATGGGAAATAGAATACCTACTTTTCCCATTTGTTGACTTGTGCTCCTGTAAAAATTGCGGAGAGAGTGCACACCATACACTAGGTACATTTGAAGGACCATAAAATAGCACATCTGAAAATACTACCCTTGTTGTGGAAAATAGTTCTGGATCCAGATGGTGAAACAATTCATTGTTGTTGGTGAACTTAGAACTAAGGAAGGCAGCTGTGTTTGGGTTTGTGGAGTTCTTTGTTTAGAGCTAAGAGTCCCAAAGTCCCCAGATGACCTTGCAAGGAATCTGCCGCAAATCCACAGGGCCCCCTGTCATTCTTCCAGTGCACCTCAGCCTTGCTTTGATCAGGCCATCCAGCAGTGAGAATAATCTCTGTGCCTATTCAATTTGTTCTCAGTTTGCTAGCAATATCGGCACAGAAACGGGCTGTAGTCATTCTTCTTTCCCTTCTACTTTGCCAAGCAAAAAAGGGTTTGTGCGCTTTTCTGTCCGTGTGGATTTAAAGGACACTACAAGCTAGGAAAAGTGGATTTTTGCATCCCTTCTCTTTTGGCAGACAGAGCCATAGAGGAAAGGCTTTATGCGGGGAAAACTACCAAAGCCTGAAATTGTTCTGTTACCGGTTTTGCTTTACATGACAACTCACTTGATGTTTTGCATAATTTTGTTAAGGATGGCTTTAAAAAGCTGTTATATTTAAAAAAGAAGTAGTAATACTGCAAATGTTTCATTGTCTTTTTGGACATAATTGGAGAGATAAACCATTTATTGTATTCACAAGGACTTAAAATTATTACAGTGTGAATGTCACTCCTCTGGTATATGAAGATGTGCAACAAGTTCATGTGAAATGTAAAGAAAACCATTCTTCTATCAATACATCTACAAGAAATGGTTTTGCAGTTGTGACGTTATTCAATCATTCTTTCTCTACTGTGACTTTGCTAAGGCTTAGCTGAGAGCTGCTTTAATTTTTACATAGAGATTGAGAGAGGGACAGTAAAGCTACAGCAAAGCACATAAGTTTGCAGGGAGGCAGCAGGCTGTTGGGTTGGGAGGCCAGTCAGCCTGCACATTCCTCAGAGAGGTTATAGGATCCCAGGATAGTTATCTGAAACAACCCTCCAAGGTTAATTTACAGAGAAATTTTCTTATCTCAAACCTCAAAGTTAATCTACAGAGAAATATCCTATTCCAAACCTTGTTGTTCAGTTGGGGTTTTTTGTTCATTTCTTTGTTTTATTTTCAGCAGGTACAATGAAATTTATTAGGTTGCCATGTTATAAGAAGAACTGAGGTCATGATTTGAGGTCTTAGCAGTGGTCAAATGGGCTTATTGGTTGGGGGGGGGGGGGGGGCGGAATAAAGCCAGTTTCCAGAAACCACTAAACTGGGGCAGAGAGTGGCTTGGGAACACTCGCCCTGGTGTCTACCTAATCTCTATTGTAAAGCTTTAGGTTTCATCAAAGGCAATTACAATATTTTATCTGAATCTCGTCTCTCTGTATCATGAATTTACTTTCCAGCTGACAGTGTAAGATAACATATACAATTAATGTGATGCAGTTCTGAAACAGGTTTAGCAATGCATACCTTTTATTTGATGACCATAATGCTAGAAAAGTGCTCATTGTGTCCATAAAGCACCTGGCAAGCCTGTTGGCTGATTTCCATTTTTTTCTTTTTTTTTTTTTTTTCAGGGGACTCTACAGCTTGTAAAAAAAATATATATATATACAAATATCCACAAGTTTTGCATTAAAAGGCATTATCTATGATCCTAGTTTATCTCACACATTCCCTGCTGCTTCAGGATATACACAGTGCATGCAAAGATATCTTAGTCACTAAACATAAGAGCATTGTCATTGTAATTGCATATGTCCCTGTAGAAGAATTGCCCTGATAAGACCAGATTTGACACTGATTTGACATTGGCTGAACACGGATCACACACCGATTTACAAAAAGTTGCAATAGCGTGAACTGTCATAATGCGGTAGTGAATTACACCTGCTGTAAGCCTTTGGCAATAGAAAAGGTAGAAAGGCATAGACACACATCAATTCATGTGAACAGATCTGTATGAACAAAATCTAGAATAATTCCTATTTTTGTCCCAAAAGTTTGCCCAGTTATTGAAATAATAGCTTGCCATTTTCATGTCTAGATGTTTACTAGGAAATTGGAGGAATTTTATGATTCCCATAAACTGGTTTGAAAATCTCTACTGACATATGCAATGGCAGGCGTGCAGTTGGGTGAAATATCACCACCAGAACCCTTTTCACTTTTCAGCTATGCAGCATTAATTGGAACTTAGGATACAGTACAATGACTCTCTATTCAAGCTTTTTAGACCAATTTCTGTAGTGGTTGCAAGGCAATTATTTTGATGATATACACTAGAGAATACTAGTTAATCTGTTGGCAAAGACCTGAGAAGCTTTTTCGGGATTACAAAAGGTAGCATGACATGGCATTTCTGTACAGCCGATCTAAAATCTGAAGAGCATCACATTCTTTTGCAGCTTGGATAACCTTTCTGAGCTGAGATAGTGCCATTTTGAAGGGTGAATAAGAAGTATAAGATCCTTCACAATACAACTTCTGTTGAGATTTAGCACACATGGTCAGCTAGTACTCTTGTACTTGAAAATGATTCACCCTTTCTGCCACAGTGCAACAACCATGTCTTGAAATATGCTGCTTATAATTTTATTGTATTTTTCTGGTACTACGTCCAAGGGATACAAGCCCTCTAAAGACTGGCAGATGGGATGAAGAACACAAGGTGAGAACACAAGTTCCTAAAATGATTCCCTCTGGTCATTTGTGTAAAGTTCTCTGTGGAATCTGCATTCTTCAAGTTAGAAAAGAAAAGCCAGTGATTCAGACGCTACTCTGACTTTTTTTTTCTTTTTTTTTTTTCTCTATATGTTCTTTCCTTTCTGGATTCACGAGACTCTCTTGTAGTAAATAATGCACACCTATCATTATCACCTATTGTGAATATTCCTTTCTGCTGTAAAATTTGCTTTTTTTGCTACCGTTCTAATATTAGATCTTTTGGATCATGCCCCGCTAAACTTTTCTCTGAATACTGAATAATTATGAAAAAGCAGTAAGAAATAAAATTCTTTGGCATGAACTATTTGGTCTCTTTTGTAGGAATGAAATTTAGTGAGCAGTGTCTGCAGTCACCAGTGGTAACTATTCTGCTTCTTAGGTCATCCTCCTAACGCCTCCCAAAGGTAATGTAGGCCAATCTTTGTTTCAATGGATTCAGTGGATAAGCTGCTAGTGGCAGATTTGGTCCAAGTTAAGATCTTAAGACAAACTGTTCCTTTGGAAACACAACTACAAACTGCTGAGGTGCTTTAAGACACTGAAATAAATTGAATTCTTTCATATTCAGCACTGGGAGATTTAATTTTTTTCGTACCTTTTTATATTCATATATCCATAGTCTATACAAATCAAGGTAATAATTGTAGCTATGGCATGAAAATTTCCTTAGTTTTTTTCTTCACTTCCATTTGTGCCATTGCTTTATTCCTGTACAGAGTTAACCATTTTTAGCCCTTTTGAATCCAGTCCCAGCAATATCTGCTCATACAGAACTTGGAAAATGTGCAAAATTCATAAATTTTGCCTAGAACAGTATCCTACCCATAGCGTTTCAAATGAGAATTTCTGTCTTAAACGGGATTTACTGCAAGACCTGTGAGACTAATTCTGACTGTATTCCCAGGTGCACTGTGTTTGGCTGGGATGGAGTTAATTTTCTCCTCAGTAGCTGGTATGGGGCTGTGTTTTGGATTTGTGCTGGAAACAGTGTCAATAACCCCGGGATGTTTCCGTCACGGCTGAGCAGCGCTCACCCAGAGCCGAGGGCTGTTCTGCTTCTCCCCCCACCCCACCAGCGAGGAGCCTGGGGGGGCACAAGGGGTTGGGGGGGGGCACAGCCGGGACAGCCGACCCCGACCGACCCAAGGGAGATCCCAGACCGTAGGACATCACGCTCCCCATCTCGAGCTGGGGGAAGGAGAAGGACGGGGGGACGTTGGGAGCGATGGCGTTTGTCTTCCCCAGTCCCCGTTGGGCGTGATGGAGCCCTGCTGTCCTGGGGGTGGCTGAGCACCCGCCTGCCCCTGGGGAGTGGGGAAGGGATTCCTCGGTTTGCTTTGCTTGCGAGCTTGGCTTTTGCTTTCCTTATTAAGCTGTCTTTATCTCAACCCCGTGAGTTTCCTCACTTTCCAATTCTCTCCCCCATCCCACTGGGGTTGAGTGAGTGAGTGGCTGCGTGGGGCTGAGCTACACGACATTGTGGTAGCGAGGATAATGACACCTAATGATCATTTAGGATAATAACAAGGCTGTATTGATTTTCCACACAATATAGTTAATGTAAATACTTCAGATTATAAGATGGCAGTGGACACTTTGTGTAAAGACATATGTTTTATCCATCTTTCCAGTCTCATACTGCTTAATGTGTTTGTTATTTTTGGAAACCAACTAATGCCATTGGATACTTACAAAGTGGGTCGCAAGTTAATTAACAGTATGTAGAAGTGGCAAATTTAATTAACACTAAGGATGTTTTTTCCCCCTGTAAATACAGTTGTGTGACTCGAGTTCTGTAGTTAGAGAAATGAATGTATGAAATGTATCTATAGGCCAGGAGCAAAGCAGTGAATTATTGCACGCCTTGCTAAACAGTGGCCTATTAAATAATTTTCCAATTCAAATGGAATTAGGAGACATGCTACATTGGAGATAGATTTAAATGGCAATGTTTTGAAATGTAACTTTGGTGAGTGAGTTCAGTGGTAACTTTTGCCAGAAAGCACATAGAATATGCCTTCCAGAAATTCAGAAGCAAGACAGAAAATGCCTTACCTTGCATTTTATGCTATATCATAGGGTAGAACTTCTTATGTGTAAGTAGAATTGGAGACTTTGCTTCGACTAAAATGGAAAAGAAAAACTATGGCCTGCTATAGTGTATGTATATGTGTATGCGCATGTGTATGTGCATGTTTTATTTTTGATTTTTTTAGTATTCTTGCAATAAGGGTCATGAGAGATCTGACCATGATTTAAATAGTTCCCCATTGTCTTAATGGTGCAATTTTTATTCAGTGATGTCACACATTCAAATAGATGAGAAAGTATAGATTGGTTATTTTAATGCCCTTGATAAATAAAAATGTGAAATTCCACTTTTAGGATTTGAAACTGTGGGGCTTTCAACTTAAGATTTACCTTTTCAAATGAACTATATTTACCATGTAAAGGCTTGTTGCCTAAAATTTCTAGTTACATGCATAGTCAGATGGAAAGCAAATTCTTTTCTTTAACTTGTGACATCTAAGTGAGGTATATGTTGAAAGCTGGCAAAAGAGCTTCTTTTCCTTTATTTGTCCTTTTCTTCAGTATTTTAACCTCCAATACATATGATTAAACCAGCACTTTGAAACCATGCATTAAATGATTTAATGTAAAATTTAATGATTTAATGCAGCACTGCCTTTCTTGTCAGAGACATGGCAGAGAGCCTGTTAGTATAACAGAGCAAGAGGGCTAATAATGCTAATAAGGCTAGAAGAGTGGAAAGAGTTAAAAAGAACTGCTTTACTTTTCTAAAAGGCAATATTTGATGGATATTTGACAGGTATATATGGGAGATTAACAAATAGGTCTGTACCTTTGGGAAGCTGTAAGGCATGGACAGGAATGGACAACAGGTCAGAAGCCAGACCAACCATGAACTACCATTCATAAAATGGTACTAGTCATAAAACAGGGATTTTTGTTCTCATGTTGCTAAAAATTCTGATGTCAATATTTATGGTAACTTCTTTAGAGCTACTTCAGACAATCCAAAGAGAGATTCCTCACCTAACAAAGTTAAATCTCAGTTGTGCTCATCACAATGGAAATGACAATGAATTCTTGGGGGTTGAAAATCTTGCTCCCCTCCTACACAACTCAGTCTCCCTGACCAAAGTAGGTTTGTCCATGGGGCAGAACTAGATTCTGGAGCAGAAATACAGACTTCCATTCAAATGAGATGGTTAAGGTCATTAGGTACTTGATTTAAATAAGTTAATAAAGCACAAAATCTTGATCCAGTTACTATTCATAACAATTTGTTACACATCAGTTGAATACAACCAATATGTGCACAGTTTTAGTTCAGTGACAAAGTGTCTTAATTTAGCTTGCAATGAAAGTGGACCAGACACCATAAATACTACAGCTCCTTAAATGCATCAACTTACATTGCTGCAGACAAAATGTGTACAAATGAACATATCAGCCAAAGTTAAGCTGCAGTAACTTGATCAGGAGTTTAAGCCCTGGCATTTGTGAGCAATTCCAAGGGTGAAGGGTGGTGTCAATAGATTGAATGACATGAGTTAAAAGGGGAACTAAAGTAAAAGGGTAACGACCTAATGGCAATGTCAAGTCATGAGATTGAATGAACAAGGGGCTTGCTGTTGGAAACACAGCTTGTGTCAAATCCTGTGTCTTGGTAGGAAGAATTGATTGGCAATTAAAGAGGAGTTAGAGGCAGAATTTGAGTTGTAAAAGTCCTGTAAATTGATTGTGTTGATTGGGACAAAACTTAAGTCAAAGTGTCCAATTCTGGCCTAAGTACAAGAATATTGCTGAAGTGAAATGTGACAAGCTTTCAATTAGATTCCAGAAGAAAAGAATGTGCTATTAGATGATCATCAAGTTATAGTCAGAACTTGAAAGCAATGGCTACAGATCTTATCATAACTGTATTTTCTGCTATATATGGGGAAAAGAAAAAAAAAGATTCAAAAGGTACTCAAATATTTCCATTATACTTGCTGGTGAAAACCTCATATTTTTTTCCAAAAGAATTGCCTCTGGACACACCTTCAAATAGGAGCTCTGCAGTTCCCCTGAGATGCCTGAAAGGGAATTACAGGCAGGGAACTTTCTTCAAGGTGAGGTAAATTGTTATCAATCCTGCCACCTTTCAAAGGCACTGAGAAGAGCCTACAGAGATGTGCTGGCTATTTCTCTGAAACACTTCTACTTGGAATGAAATTTGTTTGTGAAGTACAAACAAACTTGTGCACGTGCAACTAACCATACTTCTCTACAAGAGCTGTTAGTTAACTCCACTTCAGGCTACATGATTTCTCTTAATACTTTACAGAGGTATTTTATTCCCTGTGTGTTCATAGTTCTCATAGGCCCAAGGCAGAAATCAACACAGTTCTGGAAGGAAAGATAATTATCATAATTACTTACCACTTATCTGTTTTCTGTGAGTGTGACCAGCTGATATATTGCATATTACAGTTTTCCAAATGTTCTGCCAGTTGTTCTGCCAGGACTTAGTTGACAAATCCTTCTGCAACATTAGGTGCAGAAATATGAAATACATCAAGCAGTTTGTACAGCTCTCGAGCTATTTTTCATGTGGGTTTCCAATTGATCTGCTACAAGTACAACAAAAACTTAAAAATACATATTGATTCATGGTTGAGAGTGACCTGAAGACATCTCTGTTTTATTTTAAAAATAATGACTAGCAATGTGTAATTAAAAAAAAATAATTTTTTTAAAAATCTCCTTCCACTGTTTTCTTATTTGAATGGAAACTGGGGGTTCTGTACAAGGAAGAAGAAAAGATTGCACTGTCCTTTCAGCATGCCAGAAAACATACTCCAAGCAAAGAATTTAAATCCATAGACTCAGTGTTGAAGGTTGTTAGTTACAAGTTTTGATATATTTCCAAAGACTGGGTGCAAGGTGTCTTGAGTTTCCTTTGTTACCTGTAGTCGCAGTAGCATAAGAGGGCTGAGTGATAACTACATTCTCTCTGGCCTAATCCACTGTCAACTGTCAAGCTGTATGTTTCAGAAGTGAATCCTGCTGTACTTCCTGTTAGCCCAAAATCTTTCCCGAGGAAGGCTCTCATTGACATCCTGAAGTCAACAAGTGGAGACAGGGATGTTGTTGGGATTAGATGATACAGGTCCAGTACGCCCACGTTTCCTTCGCTCCGAGATAAGATGAATGGGAACTTCTAAATATTTGAGTGAATCTCTTGCTTTCTGAGGGTTGGTTTTTTTGAAAGGAGCCTACACACAGGAAGCTGTGTCCCTTCCTATGCCCCCAAAAAATCATCTTGAGTAATCATCAGGTCTTGTAAATTGGATCAGTTTCTAGAGCTGAGTGACTTCGTCCTGAAGAAGACCAGATAACTCCAGCATCTCCCAGGCCCCTATCCCCTCCATTTTCCTGCTCCCCTACAATGCTCCTAGGACCTTCAGGTCTCTCCTACACTTACCTGCTACTAAGTTTGCAAACGGCAGGAGATTCTGCGTCAGGTGCTGCTGATCCAGAGTTACACAAGCTAACTGTCCAGCTGCGACGGGCCTGAACTCAGATCGCTGCCATGGCCCCTTTTTTTAGATCACACTGAGGACCCTGAAAAGAGTTCCAGGTTACTATAGGTTTTATTTGAACACAATCTGTACAAGAAATTCTTTTGAATAAGGGTAACTGAAAGGCTGTGATAAGGTAGAAAGGCTTTGAAAAAAAAATCCTCCTGCCTCTTACCAGATCCTTGAAAAGTTCTTGAAAGTGGTTGCAACAATTTTGCAGTCACCTAGTATTAAGTTAGACCATATGTCTGCTCTCTGCTCTTTTCAGAATCTCTCAGTCTTCTGTCATGCTGGAGACTTCTGTTTTGCCCATTCTCACCATTTGTTGCTCTCAAGGAAAGAGGCATCTCCTCCAGAAAGGATCTCCTCCACTTCAACCCCATGCCCTTCAGCTAAGACAAACAAGATGACACCTCTTTCCTGCCCAGCTGACTATTTTAAAGGGACAAAATCTATAATTCCCTACTAACAAACTAAAGAATTGTGCTATTGGACTCTCCAGCTGACAGGCTAAAAAAAGGTAACTTAATTTCATTCACTGTGTTGTGAAAGAAAAGTATGAGAATTTAATATCTTTGGGCACCTAAATGCCTTTCTTGGGTTTGTTTTCAATGGATCAGCAGAAGTTATTGGAGAAGGAGAGTGAAAGACAGAGGTAGCCAAAATGCTGCTTAAAGAAAATCTGGAATAGCATATTGAAGAGAGAATTACTAAGCTACCCTTATATTTATTTTCTATATCTTAACTATTTTTATTCATACCTATTGTTATTGTCCTACTGCTAATGCTGCAATGCATTTTATTCAGAGTTTACACTGCTTAATTCTCTCTTGGACTCTAATATACTTTTTTATTATGAAGTTATCATTAAAGTTTTGCTGCATTTAGGGAGAAAAAAATACTGATCTATATACACACACACATCAGTTAGTTATCTTCTTTATGTGTACACACCAGTTAGCCACAGAGCTACCACAGAAAAGTCTCTTCCAGTTTATATCTGAATCATTCCATTCACTTTTTATATGTAAGACTGCATCTATTCACATGGAATAATTACTAGGTTTCCTTTTCTATATGGAAGCTCTATGGATTTCATTGTCTCAAAACACTCTACTATGAATAATCCGTCCATTTTTCTCACATAAAACTATAACTATGATTTTTTCTTTTTTTCCTTTTTTTTTTTTTTTTTCCCCACTCCTTTTTATTTTAACTGTAACTCAGATGGAGAAACAGCTAATGCACTGAGCGATGGTCAGCCTCATTCATGAAGACCCAAGTCCTAGGACACTGTCAGGGCAGATATGGAGAATGACTGACTTATAAAAAACCCTAGAAGCTCTACACTGACACTTAACTATTCCCAGTTGTTCAGCTCTACTATACCAAGAAAAGCTGAGGCTTGCTTTCAGGCAGTCTAGTACGGATTTCCTCTGGTCCACCTCTGCAAACAGAATAAATGCTAATTCTAATGCCTCAGATCAATTTGTCTAAGAAAGTAGAGAGGAAAAGTAATTGCAGACATACAGAAAGCTCTTGAGTTACTCTTACTTGACAGGATCTTTACTCTCTGCTTGCCCCTGTGAGGGTCCATGAGAACTTGGGGTTATTAAATATTAACTGAACAAAGACTAGAAAGAGATTTTAAAAAACATACAATAAGGAGTAATCTAAAATGGAAGGACTTCTTTTGCCAAACCGCTGTTTTGTTGTTAAGACAGTATTTGCTAGATGAGAAGAAAAAGGAATCAGACAACTTCATGTGCCAACCCATTCAGAACTCCAGAAATGAAATGCGCTCCTTAGTAGGCTACGGTTACTGCGTACGTTCTCATGACTTTTACAGGAGAGTGAAACAGGACAGACAAGTGTGCGTCAGGGACTGAGACTTAGAAATAAAATTGCAGTTGTGCTTCTGTGTGTAGGGGTACGGACCAGGAATCACCCCATCCAAGACACAAAAGATTTTTCGTTGCACGCTGTTAGATAATCCTTCGACCATATGTCATCGGTAGCATAGATTCAAATGGGTAACTGCTCATCTAAACCCACCATCAGCGGTGGCTTACTTGCCAGGTGACATACGAAACAAATCTACACATGAAGTAAGAAAGGATGAGGTGAATCTCTCAGTGTTTATAACACAGTTTTCACAAATCCATAAAGTAAACCTTCCCTAATTCTATATTTTAAAGCCATATAAACTGAAAAGGTTGGTTAAATTGATATAACTCCAGATGGTTTTGATCTATCTGAACATCACGATCCTTTCAGTAAAAAGCACTGGAGGAGACTAAAAGAGCATTGACTCGGGAAAACTCCCACGAGACAGTGGAATACAAACTATATTCAACCCCAGAGACTTAAGGTCCCAAAAGACAAGGACTTTCTGATCTGCAGCCTTTTGGATAGTAACATGATGTAGCTTACTCCGTACTGCTGGGTCCCCCATGACATCCTGTTCTCATGACTTGTGTTCAAGGTGTGTTATCCTTTACATCGGTCAGGAGGCAACATTCTAAAAAAGAAAATAAAACAAACAAATCAAAAACCTCTACAAAACGCTTTGTGTATTACCTTGCCCTGAAACAGGTGATACAACGGAGCTGCTTCCACACACAGACTTTGTTCAAGTCTACGGAGGCCCTATCATCTCTATCTGTGGGAAGGGCAGGCTCTGCTCTCCTGATGTTGTTCTCACTGTCACACATTCAACTCTTCTTTGGAAAGAGAGTGTAATCTGTGCTTCCAGTCTTACAGAAGCGGCTGTGAACTGCCATGCAAATCATACAAGGTCAGTCACTCTCTCACTGGATGTCTATACGGTAAGATGGTTGCAAGTAGAGCTATTAATTCTCTGAGCTGAAAGGTAACGAGTCCCCACATGGTCATTCCAGAACCTGTTAGTGCAGGAGTGTTTCGAGTAAACTAGCATTTCTAAATGATTTCAGAATCAGAGGTGGTTTCTATCTCTCCATGGCTGGCAATGCTGACATGTCCCCAGGGACTGCAAAAGCCCAAGTACAAAACTTACCTACCGCAGTGTTTCTCCCACATGCGAACTTAAAGGTTCACCAAGATGACAAATAGGAATAAGTCTCTTTTTCTGAACATTGTTTCTTCAGCTACATAAGTCTGTTGTGCTTGTTGAGCCTTTAGCTTTGAAGTGTAACCTCAGCTACATTTTGAAATACATTATTAGCTGAAAAAAGTCACTTTAATTCATCTCTAAACTTTGAAGAACAGAGAGAATACCAATGGGCAAAGCTTAGATCTTGTACCTCTACATCTGCCAGTTCTCTGATTTCATTTTCATAAATGGAATTCTACTCAGTTCAACAACGTCATAGAGATGCAGTCTTAGGAATTGCTGTAATATTGATTATACTAACCCCCACCCCCAATAAATAAAATACATAAATTCTGGTGTGTTTTAGCTCAAGTTAGAAAGCTAGTTATGATATTGATATTGTTTCTGTTTAGGATAGGATTAGTCTCAGAATTTTACTCCTGAAACTTTTCCTTTTCTTACTTAGCACTGTACACATATTCAGTCCTTAGAATATGAAAGTATTAAAAAATATTCGAATATCATAAGAATTGCATGATTTAAGAAACTTGTCAGTGTTTCTTCAGGAAAAAATATTCATACTATTGTTTTAACTTCTCAGTGCATGGCAAAAAACCCAATAACCCATAACGCTTCTATTATTCTAGCCATCAGTAACATTCATGTGGGCTGCTTCACAGAACGGGTCTTACTTTTCTTTTGATATTTGAGAATATTTTTTTGCTTGTTCATTTACTATTTCCCTACAATTGTCATTCTTATTTTCTTCTTACCTTCTAGGCATGGTGAATGTTTATAATTTGCTAACATGTTGGCTTTCAACTTTTGTAGAAATTGATTTATCAAAGGGAAAAAAAAATAACCATGCCAGTTACATAGAATGTCTTTTTTGCAGTTCTGTTTTTGTTTTTTTCCCTCAGGATTTACTTCATGGTTAGGAATTTGATAAGGTTTGTGCAACGAGAAATGGAAATACGCTGATTTAGATCATAAATTATATCACAGTTACTTGATACTTGGCAGCTTCATGAAGCAGGCACTGCCACATCACATCCAAAACACGCAACATAACACACTGGATTAAAAGCTGTATACTTATATAAAACCATAAAATATGTGACAGACAAAGCATTTCAGAAAATGCAGCAACATTTCTTGTTTGTAGTTTGTAGGGATCTGTTATAAAAGCAAAAAAGCATACCACAAGGCTGATTTTTGTGGACTTTTCAGGGTATTATATAAAGCTCAACGGTGTCTTCAGATTATTCAGCCTGCGTGTCTGTAACACAGACATGCCTGTAAGGATGTGTCTTCAGAGCTGACCAACCAGGACAGCATGACTTTGTGTAAATGTTGTCCCTCCCACACCAAATATTGGTCTAGACGGACCCTTTGTCTGGAGCTATGTTGCAGTTGTTTTAACTGATGTTTGGACATTGATTACAGTATAAAATTGTAGACATGTATACATGATGCTAAAAAAATGTGTTGTGACGTTCAGCTATACGGTGTGTATATGTACATGGTGGTATGACATGCTGTTCTTAGCTGCGGATGGTTTACCAGATCTTCAGCATTATCTAAAGTTACACATGTTCAGAAGAAAGGAGGGTCACAGAAACTCTCTAAATCTGTCGGGTGTTCAGTAAGATGCACATCAACAGCTAATCTGCACTTGATTTCAGTGAGGTCAAAGGACTTTGAATAGACCCCACTGCATTTTACAGTGTAAAACCAATATGTTCCTGAGATAATCTGAATTCTGATCTCGTGTGATTATCATTTCATTCACTAACTTTTCAAGTTTTGTTTCTTTTAGCATTTTTAACTTACATGGTAAAATTGCCAGTTCTCCGCCTATGTGGGGCAAGTGACACAGACAAAATCTGGATTTCTTCAAGCACTGAAAGACCTGAATGTAGATTTTTAGTCTGAGGTTTAGTGCTTTACTTATGCTTAAAATTCTATTTTTTTTTCTTAGTAATATAAAACAGAAAAAGCTTTCAATACTAGTTATGTTAGTAGAGATACTTGCATTCAGTGATATGAAATCCATGACAGTATAGTTTTTATGCCTTCTTATTCATAAATATGGGCTTCCAACTGAATGTATATGTACATATACGAATTTCTACAAAATAGTGTCCAGCAGGAACCTAACATATGTTAAGAGTTGACTTCTAAATAGCAAGAACTCTCTCTGGAAGTTCATCTCATACACACCTTTCATACATTTTTTAACTTTTTTTTATTCTGAAGAGCAAATGGGGAGATTCTCAGTTAGCATTTATTGCTATAGTGCTCTTTAATTCAAAGTATATACTAAGCGCTCCGTCTGCAACTCCTCACAAGCATTCTTCAAAAGGAAGACATAGTGTTTGCCTTTCCATTTCACATTTTTTCATACTGCCAGTAACGTATTCCTTACTTCTTTCTCTGGAATGAATTGAATGAAGCATTTGAGAGGATAGGCTATCACCATTTGATTAACATTTCCCTGCTTTGTGCAGTAGTACCTATTTCCTTTTAAGTCAAAATTCAGTAATATATGTGTCTTTGATTACTATTTTTTAAAGAACCTATTGGTGGCTTGATCTTTTTGTGATATGTTAGGCCATGCCACATTTGATAAGAATAAGAGGTAATGATAATTGTAGTCTGCAAGGATCACCATTCCTCAGTTCAATTCTTACCTTTTCAACAAGAATTACATAATTTTGTATTTCTCAAAAGAACAACAAAAAGGTGTTCAAAATTAAATCACTTCAGTGTTCTTTCCAGTGTTGCTTTGATAAGCTATTACAATAATATAATCATCTGAATTGTCACTCTTTTGATCCATCTTGGTACCAAGAAATGTATCAAGAGATGACAGTGCCTAAGACATCCCAGAGACTTGATTGCCCCTTATAAATTTTATTACAGCAGCATTGCTATAGTAAAGGTTGTGTCAGCACTTTCATTATAATGCCAGTCTTCAAGGGGTGATAACTCAGCTGTAAAAATTGCTATAAGCTCAGACTTGGCATGCAAGGTCACAGTTCTGAAAGCCAGTTTTTCTAAATGGTTAAAATGTTTGACAGATTAAAGAAAGTAATACACATTATACAAATGTTTATATTTGTTCCTAAAGAGCAGGAATATATAGTTAGGAATCAAAAATGATCTATTGTACTTTCTTTTCCATTTTCTAATCTAATCACTTTTCAGATGTCTTTCATAACTGTGATATTGTTCCATATTTTAATTCCAGAGCCACGCAGAAAATGTCACCTGTTATTCTCAGTAACACCAATTATAGCCTTCTAAACAAAAAGCAGTTTGGAACAGAAGGGGACCGCTGGTGCTCGTACTTGGACATAACTTTTGATGTAGTGAACCTACCATCACATCAGTCTGGTGCTTATCCGAATACTCATTGTGGACTGTGGGGAGTATGGACATTATACCCTTCCATTGCTAACAAAAGCAGCAACCAAAATCCCCAGAGAAACCTGAAAGCTTGGAGAACGCCCAGGTAGCCATGTACGAGATGCTGTGGCTTGCCTGCGTTCCTTACCCACTGCTGAAATCTGAAGGCAGTCTATCCACACCTCGGGGAGGCATTGCATAAAACGCCTTAAAGGCTGGATTCTTCTGATGTACACAAGGGCTGTACCATCTTGTAGCCACTGCTCCATCATCTTGGAAATGAAAAAACAGAGGAGCCTCGAGCTACCCCCTTCTGCTGCTGAAAGCCTACCTGACCTTTCTGTGTGCAATTAATTGGTCAATCTTTGCTTCCAAATATTTGGCCATTTCTAACAAAGAAATTGCTATTTCTTGAAAAAATTATTTTTGGGAAGCCTGACCTCAAAATTAGGCTTCTTAGAAATTTTATTCCCACACTGAGAACGATGAGCATGGCTTCTCCTACTGTAGGCTAATAGATTTGTTTTCAGTTTAGTTTGTTTTCAGAGTATGGAAGCTATATGAAAATTTGTTTGTTTTTTTTTTTTTTTTTATATAAAAAGGAGCAGGGAAAAGAGGGAGGAAACAGAACTATATCTTTACTTGTCAAAACTGGGAATATTTTTATATGCCATATACTTTTAATTATAGCATGAAAAAGCGTAAGAATGATTATATAGTACAGAAATTAGGATGACAGCAGAAAAAGAAAGGGAGAAGAAAAAGACTCAACTTTAAATACAAAATTACCCATTTACCAGCTTACATAACACTTTAGACATTTCTAAATTTTGTTTGTTGACTGTTTGTTCTGTTTCAATTATGTTTGGCTTATGTCCAAGGGTAGAAGACAAGAGTACTGTGATGAGGTAGCTTGATAGGTTTTTTTCTTGCTGACTGGAGTAAGGTTCTTTCTGAGTATGGGCAACAGATGAAACAGATTACATCAACTTTTTCCTGTCTTTATTTACTTTTTAGGACTGTCAAGGACATTTGGAAAGTGATTATTTTAAATTAAAAACTTAATAGTCAAGCCATTTTGTCATTGCATTCTTTTACCTATTAGAAAAATAAGGACAATTTTAATGAAATTGTCAACGCTCTCTCCATTTTGTGCTTTTATAAAAATCTAATTACTAGTTCTGATTTTTCTAACTAAAATTAAAGTATCCTATTGAATAAAGTGACTGTCCGCAATTGCAGTCTCTTACATTACAGGGAAATAGAACTTTGATATATGGCATGTGATATTAATAAGTGCCCAATATTGTTCATGCAGAAGTATCTATTTCTGTCTCCACCTTTTCTCATCACATAACTATTGTGCAAACATTTTTGTTGATATTGCAGGTGGAACGATAGACCCCTTGAATTTTGCTGTAAAATTTATTTTGGTAAGAAAAAGACAAAATACAAATTGTACAAATGTTAGAGCAAGATTTATTTTCGGAAAAAAAAAAAAGTTAAAAATATATATGGATTTAGAAATTAGAATTCACCATTGCTTAGCTGAAACAGGTAGAAACAAATCTCTGGCATGTTTAAAAGGTCAAGTACAAAACCTACAACCTGATCTAAATTTTATACCAGAGATCACCCTTACCATGTGAGTCTACATATTTCATCTGAAAATCCACAGACATCAGGGAGTTTGGAATATAGATCATCAGGCATCTTTTTTTTGTCTTTGACCCATCTGAAATACCTACTTTTTCTCTCTTCCAATTTGTAGTAATTCCTGATGCAAAATTCTCTCATCACCATTGGTGCAAAAGCCACAATAACACAGCATAATGTTTCTATCAGGCAACATTAATTATTTATCTCTATTTTAAGAGAACCTTATCCATATTTTACATCACTTTGTCATTTTATAATGATAAAATGAGGTGCCATAAAAATATGGACCAAACCACACACTATGTATTAAATACAAACAAGCATGTTGCTGGCCCTAGAGATCTGAAAACCCTCTGGATTTATACCTGTCAAAAACATTTACTTTATTTCTTATATATTTTGTGCTGAATGTGAAAAGCCTGTTGTCCGATACTCACTAAATATATATTTTTTCTGTGTGTTTTAACCTCCCAAACCTAAAGACAGATTATTGCAGAGGATAGTTGTCCTGGTTTCAGCTTTTTCAGCTTCTCATGCCCAGCCAGGGCACAAGAAGTTGGCACAGGACACAACCAGGGCACCCGACCCAAACTGGCCAACGGTGTATTCCATACCATGGGACGTCCCATCCAGTGTAGGAACTGGGAAGTGGGGGGGCAGGGAATCGCCGCTCAGGGACTGGCGGGGTGTCGGTCGGTGGGTGGTGAGCAGTTGCCCTGCGCATCATTTGTACATTCCAATCCTTTCATTATTGCTGTTGTCATTTTATTAGTGTTATCATTATCATTATTAGTTTCTTCTTTTCTGTTCTATTAAACCGTTCTTATCTCAACCCACGAGTTTTACTTCTTTTTTCCCGATTTTCTCCCCCATCCCAGTGAGTGAGCGGCTGCGTGGTGCTTAGTTGCTGGCTGGGGTTAAACCACGACAACACTGAAGACATATTTTAAAAGTGAAATTTGATTCAGTCACTGTTGGTTAGCCATCAAATGTCCTGCATCAGATGCTAATGATAATGTTAGTAGAATGAGATGAAGTTTGAGGGTTTGTTTAATATACATCAAGACACAGCCGAAAAAAAAAGCTTTCCAACGGTTGAACTCAGTTAAAACTGAAATGCTTCCATGAAGCTCTAAAAACTAGCTTGGAACAGGATCTGCTTTTGGAAATTACTTTGATGAATGATGTCTGACACCTGGAAGAGTTTTATGCTATCCAGGTGTGTTGTTTTTATTCTTGGTTCATCTCTAAACTGATCTTCAAAGTAACAGTTAAATCTAACTTCTGCTCTCTGAGAAACACTGTGTAGGTCTTACCTTGCATTTCAAATATGCTTCTGAAAAGCTAATGCACTCTTTTATTATATCTCAGTTGGTCTATTGTAACAGTCTCAGCAGGTCTGCTTGACAAATTGATCAATAGACTTTGGGTAGTTCGGGACTCAGCTGCAAGGCTAAGAAACCAAAAAGCATGAGCATATTATTCCAATTTTAGCCTTATTCCATTCACTTCCTTTTGAATACAGCATAAACTTTGAAATCTTATTGCCCATGTTAGAAGTATTAGACAAATCTGCCTCTAGAGAATAGACCCAAATTGATCCCCGACTAACTACGGGACCAGAGAATACAGTTAAATGATGTAGGCAAATTAACTTTTTTTTCTTAAGATTGAAACATCTACCCCTATAAAATAAGCTTTATATGTATCATGCAATGAGAAATCTTGCCTCTTTATATCCATGTAGTAAACTTGATTGACTCTTAAATCAGTTTAGGGTTTAACTACTCCATTTCTCAGAACCGATTGCATGTGCTTACCTCCTTTCCTTGTTATTAAGGTCTTACCTGATTTTAAACAGCGTTCGTTATCTCTACAGTCTTTTCTATGAGCTATTTTTCACGAACCTTTTGATAGTTTTTAAGTTCCCGAGTACCTCTACCTCCATGCTTGCAGTGTTACCTGTCAGTAATGCTCAGACATCAATAACCCGTGAGGAAGTGTTGGAAGGATGTGGATGGGCTTGAAGCCACGTGTGGAGATGATATAGAAGTAGCTTAACACTGATAGCATGGACTTTGTCTGTAAAATATTTTATGGTTTTAAGTGGATGAATAAAGCAGGATGACAGTTTATGCAGTTTAATCCCGTTAGGGCACTGGATCCTGGGTAAGCAGCCCGGTGTACCTGCTTGATGTGGTCTACCCCACTTCTTTGGGACAACTTCTGCGGAGGATCCTTTGCCAGGTAGTCCCTAGGGAACTTCTTTGAGCCTGGTGATAAGTTCTGAATGCTGAGCTTATAGTGCTGAAATTGCCAAAGAGGGATTAAAAGAAGAAATACAGATAAAATAAGGTAAAGTAATGCCAAAGAGAATGAAATATTTGTATTCATTATATAACCTAGTACGACATTTTACATTTAATTTTTTTTTTAATACCGCTTAAGAGATGTGATGGAAATGTTGATGGGTTGATTGCAGGCTAGCTATCCCTCCACAGCAGCTTGGAATATGAACCAGAGGACATCGTATATACTAGGTTTGCTTTTAGATTAGTAAAAGAGATTTTCAAAGGCAGGCAACTGACTGCTGTTGAAAGCCATTGGGTCTGGCTGCCTCACTTCCAGTTAAACCCCCAGAAGTCCACCTCCCAGAGCATTTTGACCTTAGAACAAGGCAGAGACAATGAGAACTTTTTGAATTCAAAAATCCTGATTGCCTCCACTTCCAGTTATGTCTAATCCTGTAAAATGCTGAATGCACTTACCTTCCAGCATTTTTTATTTACTGCTTCAGCCAAGACAGTTCATTATCTTACTGGAGACTTTCACACACACAGAGCTTACAACATTTAAATTTTGAGCAATGCTTTGAGTGTGTTTTATCTTTTATTCTGTTTTTTCAGCAGTACCTAAATGGCCCCATCTAACTGTGCTAGACGGTGTCATCGACAATATTACCTTTTACCCTTGCCTTTATTGATTATACATCAGAGCTTACAGCATCCATAATGTGAAAAAATTGAGTCTTTATGAAAGACAGCCAGTTATTTTCTACAGTTATGATCCTTTTAGAATAACCCACTGTGTACATACTTTAGCATTTAAGGATAGCCATAAAGCAGGGCACGAAGGTATAATGAACCCCAAAAGAACATCTGCTGTGTTGCAAACCTCAGTACCTGTGTATGTACAGACAACTTCTTGGTATGTACACAAAATATTTGCTCCTCTGAATGCTCAAGTCCATTCTTTATCTGAGATTTTTTTCTTTCCTTTTTATTGGATTTTTTATTGGATTTTTTAGTTTGAACTAATCATGCATTCACTTCCTTATTATTATTATTCTAAAACTATTTTAATGCATTTAGGGGAAAATTTGGGGGGTTTTGTTTCAGGAATTTTGCTTAATACTCATCTTACCTCAAATAACAACTTGTTGTTGTTGGTTTTTTTGGTTTTTTTTTTAATTATATTTAAAGGGATCATTTTTAAAGGAAGTGAATATCATCTAACCTCCATGGCCACTTAACATTGAAAAAGCATTTTATTTTTTCCTCCAAAAATTATTTCTTTGGAGAAAAATGAATTAAAAATATATCTACATTTTTAATATCAGTGCAATTTTTTTAAAATTAATATTTTATACATACATTTATGATCTAATAAAATAATAAAGCAATCAGCTTTTTTTTTTTTTCTACTTGGTCCAACACAGTTTATGTGTTCTCTACTAGGAAATAACACATATTTCCATTTGAAAAACTTTCAGGCAAAATTAGATAATCAGGTTTTGCTTAATGAATGTAGTAACATTAATTGCTTAAGAAGAAGACAATCTTTGTTATCATGAATTTTTCAATCAAGGAGTAATATTTAAATAGAATGTAAATGAAAAATAAGAAGTTCAACGTATCTGGGCAAGAGAGATTCTTCTGTTACTGTGCTATACTAACACTGAGCATTACATTCAGCACAAATAATTTGCATTTTGTTTCTCCTGCTTTGGTAGTGTCAAAATAGCTAATGTTCAGCCACTCCATTTTTGAATGAGAAGTATGATAATTTAATTAAAGTTTAAAGTCTAGGAGCTGCTGAAGATCATACATAATCCAATTACTTTTTATTCAATTAGTTTAATAGCTAACCACTTTGCTATAATTACAGTTAATCCCCTGATTTTTCTCCTCAGCTGTTTATCAATGGCCTGTATGATATCTTTGAGGAAATCATACTGGGATATAATTATCAACAATCCCCAATGGAATTAATGCACTAAATAGTACTTAATTATGAGCAGTATTCCATTGCTGGATGGGCTAGATTTGTTTGAAGTTTCTGAGCCACTTTCCCTAGAGTTTTTGGGAAGAGGAGACAATACAGTTATTTCTCCCACTTGCTGATGCTGAACAAAAAAATGCCAAGATATAAGCTAAATTGAATCAAAGAAGAGAAGAATTGCAACCAGGCCCTTCTAACCGCTGTGGCTGTTTACTGAATTGTAAATATCAGAAATGACTTTCAGCAGTATCATGGTCTCTTATGCATGCAGTAAATTGGTGTTAGTGTCTGTCATGTTGGATCCTTGACAAGCTAAAGCCACAATTTCATTGGTTTATGGATAAAGGAAAAAGTACGTGTGTAGTGCATTAACTGATTGTGTCAGAGTCTTGGAATTTCTCAGAGAAATTATCCAGATTTCCTTTTCTCATTGTGTGTGCTTTTTAAGCAGAAATAGGTGCTTCATATGTAGGATGCTGCATTTGCAGGAATGGTTTCAATCCAGCACCTATTCACAGAAATTCAGCATAAATATGGCATTAGGTTATCAGGGGCATCCCGTTGATAGGTTAAATGCTAGCTTCCTCTGCAGTCCAGTCCAAGCCCAGCATCTTGCCAGACTTTGAGTCATAAAACACAGAAAGTGAAAAATCTGAAGTTCCAGACAAAAGATGAAAATAAGTGCCTATTGTTGAGATCCTCACATTGCTGACAAAAAGTTTACTATTTCAATAAGATGTTCATCAAATCTTACACAACGATATGGTTCTCCCTCACCAAATTAAAGATGCTCTCTTTTTAGAAGCGTTCATTCATGCCCAGCCATGTAACAAAATGTGCATTGCAAGTCCCTAATGATCCTTAAATAAAAAAGGAAAGGGGGAAAAAAGATGCTTTTAAAGCTCATTTGTATGTGTGAAAAACAAGCTAAGGAAGAAGTCACATAATTTTCCTTTTACTTTGATAGCCTAACTGCAGTGTTGCGAAGTAGCAGAAAGGAATTTTTTATTTTTTCTAAATGTGATGCTGTAATGTGTACCTGGTTTTACAGATTATTTTTCATGGTGAAGGTAAAGTAGCCTGGAAGATCAGGTAGCGAGGAGGGTTTTAAATCTGCTCCCTGTTCTTCAACTTCTAGAAGTGATACATGGTGAAGGAGGGAGTAAATTCACGGCTAATTTTATTTTTCTTAAGCTTAGGTGGCTGTGCCAAGGCTGAAGTATAGAACATCCCCCTCCCCAAATTTGCAATTGGTGCAGTGGAAAAGCCTAGCTTCAACCATCCTGTAAGGTAGAAGTAAGGTAAATGTCAAGGAAGGCTCCTTTACTCATCAAGACGGTCAAGAGCCATGGGTATCTCTTTGGAGCAATACACATTGACTCTGGTGAGAGCTGAGTGGGGGCTAAAGTTAATCCTAACTTTAGGTGTCAACATTAGATACGTCCAGGATAATTCCAGAGGCAAAGACCATGACACATCAACCAATCTGGCATGAGTGCTTCAGATGAAGAGCTTTAAGTTTGCTAGGTCATATGTTCTGCCATGTTGTTTTCCAGACTTCGACTTTCTGATGGGTAGTGGAAAGGCAGGATGTTCTGGGGTTATTTAATTCCTTTTGTGTCAGGGACATAATCTCCCCCCTAAAAGCATTCCTGGAAACAAGTGTGTTTATGCCTGAATTTCAAGTTTGGCTCAGGAGAGATAACGTGAAAACCTGAAGAAAAAAGGCTTTTGAATATGTAAAATGTTTTGGCAGACATTTACTGAGGCAAATTCAGGATTAATTTCTCAGTCATATATGCCAGTTTTACTCTAATTTGTCTATCCTGGAAAAAAGGTTGGGCATTTAATTTTCCTCCCTCTTACATTCATAAAGACATATGGCCACTTCAGGCTATATTCCACTTCAGGAACACCTTCTTACTACTGCCCCTCCCCTATATCAGTATCTGTATTTAAAGTCTGTCCATTATCAATTAGTGTAGTACAAGTGAAATTCATAGTCTTTCATTTATTCTTTATTGTGGAAAGATGCCAAACTACCGCTGATTTTAGTGTTTTGTATTTTACTGTTGAAATTGCATTCTCCCATTGTTTCCAAATAGGAAATGGAAACTCAGGGAATTTGCTGAAATTGAAAATAAAATCAATTTAGGACATCAAAAATACAAAGGGTAAAAGACAGAGCTTTCACTGAGTAAAAAAGAATGAGGTTGATGATAGAAAGGAAAAGAGGCACATGTCACTTCAAATTTCAAACTTCTTAATGAGGCGATATGAGGGTCTGACTGTCAAAGTGGAAATAGTATCACCTGCCTGTTTGATGTCTTCCATGTCCATATTTTATTGAAGGAACTCTGAGCGTGAAAGAAGTAGACGTGGTATTGATTATGATCAAAAAACTTCTGGCTGGGGTGGAGTTGGCTGCCTGTGTCGCAGCAGCAATTACACAGCGCTGCTCCCCAGAGACGTTCACCTACTTGTTAGATGAAATCAATAACACCCAGACAAGCACCGAAATGACATTTTAATGTTCACAAAGAACATTTACTCTTCAGGGCTGCCTTTGAAAAAGTTTCTAACAGCAATGGAAGGGGCAAATGGAAGGCTCTCTGTAGCGGGTAAAGACAGTTGCTTTCAAACAAAGGTATTTGCTGTCATTTGAGGGGGCTTTGCAAAGACCGTGTACTTAGGGTAACAGCTCATTTTGGCAGAAACAAACTGTTTGCAAGGAGTTTTGGGGAAGGAAGAACCTACAGCAGGGGGGTGATAATCAATAGAGATCAGAAAGGTTGTTGGAGCGAGTTGCATCTTCTCACTCCAAGAGACGGCACAACCCAACGTGACGGGGCCAAACTGTGAAAGGCTGCAAGAGGGAGCAGTTAGCTACATTTCTCTCAGTGCTGTCTCTTCATGCCTTCATACACAGTACGTCTCACAGTAAGTTGCAACCGTGGCAGCACCGGGCTGAAAATGACTTTGTACTTGGGCCGTACAGTAATGCTCCCAGAAAAAAACTACGTCCGGCTGCGCTTGGTGTCTTTATACAAGGTACTAGTTATTCTGTTTGCAGGGAATTGCTTCAGGAAAATCTGGTGCTGGCCCTTCTCATGGACAGCATGTTGGGCTAGGCAGACCACAGCTCTGCACCAGTATGGCAATGGTGCCAGTAACACTAACCTGTAATATTTAGTACCAATAACTACTGTTTTCTGAGGGAGACAACACATCTGTTACACCAACTGGAAAAGTGAACAAATTGTAATTTTAACAGAAGTTACTGGTTCATAAAAAGTCCAAGCTATCATTCAGGATAGGAAGAGCGTGGTAAAAAATAATTAAATGAAAATTCTCCAAGAACTGTCGATTCTTTACTCTGTTTTTATGTAGCATATGGTTCTTCATTCAGCAAAACGCTTAACCATGTTTTTAAGCTAGCCATAACATTTCAAACAAAGGATGTAAACTGATGAAATTAAAAAATCTGCAACCTGGGAACAATTGCCTTTTCAGATAGATATGATTTAAACCCATATTTCTTATTTTTTAATGAAAATGCTTTCAGTACCAGGTTAATGGCAAAACCCGGCTCAACCTTCTGATCGAACCTAGGCCAATAAGACCTCTCAAATTTTTTGGCATTACTGAAGTGAGAATAAGTTGATTGCAATTTATATTGATTGTTGTAGTTAAAAAGAATTCACTACTTATTTAGTCTCTTGAAAAAAAGATAAAATTAAACTTGAGAAGCACAGAGGTGGGATTACCACTGCAGTGTAATATTATATAAGTAATTTAATTCCTGAACACCGGGAAAAAAACAAGTTAAACTATGTCTTTTCGTACTTATACATCAGTGGATACTCTACAGCCTATTTGCCAGAGAGATTATTCTCTGATATATTTTCTTCCTTCTTCAGTTTGAAAAACATACTGAAAAACAGCAGAAAATGCAGACCTTTAATCTGTAGTAATTTAGATCTGTAACAGTATTTTTCATACGTTAGCTCAAAAAATCCAGCTTTACAAAATACAAACAGCAATTCAAATTTCTGACTTCTAAATGAATCAGATTAAATGGACAAGTGATATGAAAAAAGCCTAATACCTTACTGAACCATGGGAGATCTGTCACAGTTCTGTCAGTGCGAACTGAAAGACCCATTAATGATCTACCTCATGCAATATTTACTGCTGCTACATCAAATGGGTCTGCTTGTTATACTAACATAGCCAGCACCAAGAACACTGCTGCCTTACAGATCAGTGAACAAGAGTAAATCAGTCAACAGCTGCCCTCTGGAGTTACTGCATCTACCGAAAACTTATCAAGCGTCAACAGAATCCCAACTTCCCTAACTTCTCCAGGAGTTGCTGTGGAATGGAGAACGGTATCACTTCTGTTTGGTTTTTAACAAGCAATCGTGAAGGCAGGGATTAGATTTGTTCCTTTTCTTCTTCACCTCTGTAATTTAGAAAGAAAGCCTGAAAGGAGATCTCTGGAGTCAAATTTTTCAACAGATGTTCTTATTACTGTTTGCTTTTTCACTCTGGAAATGTTTAATCAACTACAAGGGACCTAATACACTTGTGTTTAAGAATTCCATTTCTCTCTTTCACAGAACCATTGGTATAGGTCTTATAAATAAAGGCATCTAAAGTTTGCATGGATATAAACACATTTGCATCTTCTAGACCCAATCAGTACAGTTGGGCACTCCCTCTTGGTCTCTGAACACAGGATCTCCACCATCACAGCCTTTGTTAGGAGCGTGTCTGTAGTGAAGTAGTATCAGTCAAGCTGTAAGCCAAGTTTATGATGAAATGAAAGCTAAAAAAAACCCCAAACCCAACAACTCAAAAATTGTGTCTACAATTAGTACGAGAAAGGCTTTTTCACTACAAGTTTCAAACTGCATTTTATCTCTGTTTAATTAGCACTTTGAAGAAAGAAAGTGTGTGTTAATGATGTAACAACAAAGCCCTTAGATTAAATAGTAAACATGACACTATGAGTTCTCTGTGACCTGTAGTGTAACCAGGGAAGACCAGAGTTGATCTTTTCCTTGGATAAAACAATGAATAAAATGTATACTTCTCCCCCCCCTGCCCCGCGATAGTAAACAATTCTCCTGTTTTCTTCATAAAGAATAAAGTCTTCCCCAAAGTTACTTTAAAAGATACCCTGTTGACAGTCACCTTTATGAAATATAGCATGTCTTATTTAAACAAATTTGGTTTTTATGTAATGAATCATAAACTTAAAAGCAGAGCAGTTCATAAGGATGTGTTTGCTATGAAGTCAGTAAGACTATGAATTTAGGTGCTTATTATACTTCTGGATGTGGCTGCCTTTTCATTTTCTAAGAATGTTACTAAAAGAATTTTTGGTTAGAAAACACCTTTGCAGTCAAAATGTTATTTTTATATTTTCATTAAAGAAAATATATCTGACCTTTCATGTTTTACTTCCTACTCACACAATTAAATCAGGATTCTATACTTTCTACGAGCTGCAGTATTTTGCATTCATTTTGAATTCTAATAGCTGTAGGTGGTTATGTGCATTGAAAAACAGAATCTTAATATAGCAGCAATCAATGAACTAAATCCTCAGATCTGTTGAAGGGGGGACCAGGAGCAGAACTCTTACTCTCTGTTATGTGTGTCGTCAGTACTGGAGGTGATCCTGAAAAGCATTCAAGTCCATTCCACCTAGGAAAAGAAAGTGCATCGATGTTAGTGTTTTGAGTAATGTCATTAGAATAAATGTTTGGGGGTTGGTGGTTTTTTGTTTGGTTGGTTGGTTGGGGTTTTTTTTGTGGAAGATCTGCGCTTTTGAAAATAAGGTCCTGATCATCTCCACTTACTAAGCTTTGGAGGTTCACATTGTGGAGCGATCAGCTGCAGTGCTTGTTAATCTAGGTGATCTGGGGCTACTCAGAATTATTTAAATAAATTTACAGGAAGAAAATTTTATTCCAAACAGTTTCTCCTTTGTAAATAATTTTGTATCTATCTCCATTATCCTTTTGGTTGGTTTTTTTGGGGTTGGGGTTTTTTTTGGTTGGTTGAGTTTGTTTATTGTTGTTTTTTGATTTTAGATTTTCCTCAGATGTTAATTACTTAGAAACTTTTAATCTTGTTTCGGTGCTTGGTGCATGCCTGTGGATTAATAAAAAACCCCAAATCCTCAAAACATTAGGCAATTTGAAGGTCTAAGATGAACCTAGGAGAAGGCATCAAGCAGAAAGATTAATATGAAAATGAAAAACCACAAGACATAAGATCCTAATTACTTACTGTCAGGTAATCCAGACTCTTCACTAATTTTTATTTTGTGCTGTCACTTATGTTTTTGCAACCTAAATGTAATTAGAATTTCAAAACACTCCTAGATAAAAAATAGAGGCAATTAATACTTATTTTGCACCAACATATATGGCTCTGCAAAACACGAAGTATTTATGGGTCAAGTTCATTTCATTCAGTGTGCGAGGGTTGTCATATTTTGCCGCTTAGGCAAAAGTCCGCTGGAGTAACTATTACCCTGTTTGAAATTTTGTGACCATTTTAAAGGAAGAAGCCTCAGGTTAACTCTTCTGACTTTACGTTGCCACTGCTGTGATTTCTAGAATAAGATGAACATGGCATGAATAAAATCAGCCGATAATAATTTTACAGTTTTTTGTGTGATATCCTATGGTAATATGATTCCTACGTGTCTGTGTGAGGGCGTGTGTGTGTAATCTGTGTGTCCACATTTTGTCCTTAGAGGAACAGCACAATCTGGATTGGAGAGAGTCTCTGGAAATCTTCTGGTCCAGCTCCCTTCTCAAAATCAGATCTCACTTCAGGGTCACATTGGGTTGCTCAGCGCCTTGTGCAGTTGAGTTTTGAATATTTCCAAGGATGGGGATTCCACAACCTCTGCAGCCAACCTGTCCCAGGGTTTAAACCCCCTCACAGTGGATTTTTTTTCCCTCTTTATTGAATCAGAATTTCCCTTGAAGTCTCTTGTCCTTCTGTTGCACGCCTCCAAGTACAGCCTGACTCTGCCTCTTTGCAATCCCCATTAGGTTATTGAAGATAATATCTTTTAACTCCATTTTTCACACCCAATAAGCCTGGCTTCCTCAGCTGCTGCTTGTATGTCATGTGCTCCAGCCCTCTACCCACCCTGGGGACTGTCCTCTGGACACGGTGCAGTTTTTCAAGGCCTTACTTGTACTGGGGGCCAAAATCTGGATACAGTTCTCCAGATGCAGCCTAATGAGTGCTGAATACAGGGGGGGAAACATTTACCTCCACTCCTTGTAGGTGTTCTTGCTAATGAAGTCCTGGGTGTTATTAACCTTCGTCACCAGAAGGCTGCATTGCTGACACATGTCCAAAATGTTGCCTGCCATGACTCCCAGGTCCTTTTCTACAGAACAGCTTCCTCCTAGCTACTTGGTCCCCAAGCTATAAGGCTATAAGTTACTCCATTCCAGGCACAACACTTTGCGTTTGCCTTCACCAAACTTCACGAGATTCCTGCTAGCTCACTCCTCGAGCCTGTTGCAACCGCTATGCTCAATTTCTTTTCACTTACAAATTGCTGAGGGAAATTCCATCCCACCATGTCGTTGAAACACTATGCCCCTGTATTGATCTCCTATTTTGACCAAAAGAGTAATTGCCTTACTTTAACCTAGAGAAAATGAAGGCCCTACCTGTTCTATGAAATAGGTGCCCAGGTTGAGGAGACAGACCCTCAAAGATTTGCTGACTGAGAGAACAGAAGAGGGATGAAGTCACACCAGAAAATCTTATACTAGGCATGTACAATTGGCCATGACTGTGGGGAAAACTATGTCAGAATTTGTCTTAGGTGTCACCAGGAAATCCAGGCAAGAGATACAAATCCAATAGAAAACTGGTTTAATTAGCTGTAAAGCTTACAATGCTACTTCTTTTAAGTTAGCTGTAGACTTCAACAGTTCAGAGTTTTGCCCAGGTAACTGAAAATACTGTGTTTTGTATCAGTCATCATTAATTATTCTGGTGACAGGTATTAGCTGGTCAAAACCTGAGGTCTTTAATAATTTTCTTTTCATCCATTTTAAGAAAACTTCAACTTAATTAAAACAGTAACAATTAGCTTCGCATATATATGTCTATTTTTTCTGTTTAATGTCTAATCCTAATGTGTATAGCATTTGTGTATCTAAAGTGTTCAGCATATATGTATTCTAGAGTTTATACAGCTTACTGAAAATGTTTAGAATGATTGGTTTGATTTTGCTTGGGATTTTTTTGTCTCATTTGGAGTGGTTAAACTGATAAATATTCTGAAGTGATTGCCTTCACAAATTTTACCAAATGTATTTGGACATTAAGTTTTCAGTCCAGATTCAGTTAGGCTTTTTGGCAGGTCTGATATCACCTATGAGGACAGCTACAGCAAGCTTTGTGTGCAATTGTTGGATGATTTTTACACTGTTCAGTTTTCATATTGTCTAAAAATGCACTGGGTTTTGTTCCTTGTCACCAGGGGAAGTTCTTGTTCAATATTAGCATTCTAACAACATCTTATTTAAAATAGCATTTCTTAGACAAGATCAATAACTCCAGAAGCGAAGTATTTGTTCTTTTTAGGGTTTTTAATATATTTGTAAAAAAATAAGTTGCATTTTCATTCTAAACTGGAAAATAATACTTTAATCTAAAAATAAGTTGTATTTGCAATATGAACTTTACATGGAGTAAGAACTTGATCAATGAATAAATACTACTAAAAACCTTATATAGTTTACAGTTTAACTCAGGTATACAATCATCCACACCTGTTAAAATTATTTTTACTTATTGTAGTATGAACCTGAGAAAAAAAAATTGCATTATTTTATGGTGTCAATTACTTAATCATGTTTAATTCTGCAATTTCTGAAAACAGATATATCTTGTGTAAAATACGCGCCCCCCCCCCCCCCCCCCCCCCGTGATCAATGTTATCATGCTGAATATTTAAACCAACAATACTGATAGGAAATTTACTTTATAACAGAATTAAACCTAATCTTTCTTTACATATCTAAAGTTAAAGAAAGATAGCAGAACGCCATTACAGAGTTGCTGGGCGCATTAGGGCAAAGACTACATGACACTTTTAATTGTTCATGACAGAGTTGCATTAGCAGGCCAACTAATTATTCACGTATGATATAGCTGCTCAAAGATGAGACAAAAATACATTTGCTCTTTTGAAGCTCCAAGTCATCAATAAAGTCAGAGAAAAACAACATTCAAATGAAGCTTCATTTCTGATTCTGCTGAGCCCATTAAAGCAAAACAATACTTAACCTGATACGTGATCAGGAAGACTGAAAATATGTGGCTTTTGCCTCTTGTGATGCCTGACTAGCAAATATTCCCTTTTCTCGGCTTCTCTGTCTTATCTACTGTAGCTCCTAAGATAGCAGAAGAATAGAACTATGGATAAAAGCTGCCATTACCATACAGAAATATTGTATGATGAAAGACATGCTCCAGCTTCTTAAAGATGTGTAGATGCTCAGCAAATCAGTTTAATTCAAATCACTGAGACACTTTAATATAACTTTTGCACAAACAGCCTCGGTTTTACCTTGAGGTACCTCCTTCATCTTTGCTGTTGTAGAATCTCTTTGGGCAAGAGATAATGATGTATGGTTGGTTGTGTCCTCTTCTCTGGCTCTTGCCCTGGAAGTGTACTGTTTGGAAAAAAAGTGGCCATGACCAAGAGAAGAACAGCTTGTCTGAAGAAAACAAAAAAACTTTTGTGTTTTTCTTCACCAGACCACAGAGCCAGAAAAAAGTTACAGTTTCTGCCAGTCATCTCCTGCTGTCAATCAGAGTGGTGAACTGCTGCTCTGTGACTGAACAGACTGTGTGCATGATTGAGAGAGGAAGAAGAAAAAGTCATGGCATAATGTTTTCATAATTTCTACATTTTAAAAAAATTGTTTAATCCTTATTTAAATGATAAATTAAATGAACATTTATCATATCCTAGTATATGGCTCCTATAGCATTTATGAGACTGAAAGCTCCTTTCTCAAAGAGCTCTCATCTAAGAACCTGGGGTATCAGTTTCGATTGTTTGAAAGCTAATCCTCAGAACCTATTTTCAGCCATGATATTTGCTCCCTCTTCACACCAACATGCAACCTTGTGAGCGGGAGTGTTGCCAAAACTAACAGGCGAGAAAGAATCCGTTTCTAAAAGTGAACCGGCAGGTGCTTCAGATAACGGGAGCAAGAACCAAGCCAGCAACAAGAAAACAGCACCTCCTGAATATCTGCGTCTACAGGAAGAACGATGCTCTCTAACAACAATGAGGAGCTGAATTAATGTCAACCTTTTAAAAAATGTGCAGCCACAGAGGACACATTAGTGGCCTACTAGAAAAACTGTGCTGCAGCTTGAAAGAAAACAGGAATGCCACATCTAAGTCTTAAAAAATACTAGAATATAACAGCGTATATTGACTAGATCTGATTAACTGCTGACGTTCTAGTAATAGTCATTATGCTCTTCTTTTCTAGTTTAGGTGCAATGCTTCAGAAAAAGGTGAAAATAATCAGAGAGGAAAGTGAACTTGTCCTTTTACATTCTCTCTTCACGAACAAATATCACAGGTAAATCCTCAGTCAGAATGTTAGCTCCTTGGGGCAGGATCAACATTTTCCTAAATGTCTGACACGGTGCTGAATATAAGCTCTATCTGATAGTAATAACTGATAGTAATAATAGGACTGATTAAAAACTTCTTAATATTCCAGACATCAGATAAAAGCAAATTAATTTGAAAATGCATGGAGTGTTTTCTTCCATCATATCATCATTACTAGACAGGATTAATGTTGTTTGGGCATCTTCTTGTGTATTCATACTGGAATATAGTTAAACTTCCATTCATTTTAACGCTAATAAGGTTCTGGAATAAACCACAGGAATTCTTTGTATTTCCAGGAGTCAGAGAAAAACTGTCACACATAAGTGGATGGTCAGTTTTGTAACTGAAAATAATTGGAAATCTGGGTCATTCAGACAGAAGCACCTTAAGTACAGGCAGTTAAACTGCAGTTATTATTTTGAAAGTGGATGGTGCTTCACTGATGTCTCCCATGAGATTCTATTTGCTGCTTAAGAAGTAGCTTTGTGTATGAATTGTAATTCTACTAAGTGACCATTAATCTTAAAATATGTAGTGTGTAAGCAAGATCTCAGGAAATGTAACGGTGTGGGAATTGTGCATAATTTCTTATTCTGTTCTTACTTTCGCTGTGTGTATCTGTTTAGCCTAGCAGAAGGTTTTTATGAAGAGATTTTGCATTGGCTATTACGTAACATAAGTTGCAGATACCTAACTGTGCAAGGGCTGTTGAATTGTGATACAGTCCTCATAAAGTAAGAGCTTATATTAATAGGTTAGTAGAGAGTAAAAAACTTGCAATTTATTTAAATATTAAATCTAACATTGGTTCATAGACCATGCCCAGTAACAGTCCCTGTTGATGCCTTCACCAGTGGCATATACTTTCTTTCCTACCCAGCCTTTAAATCAGTGTTAACCAAGCTAGATCCTTGGTTAGAATAAGCCTTACCTGTATGATGCCCAGAATTTGGAGCCCAGAATTGCAAGTGCAACTCTCTGCAGTCTCTATAATTGTGATTTAAGGCATAGAATCATAGAATCATTTAGGTTGGAAAAGATCTTTAAGATCTTTGAGTCCAACCATCATCATTGAGTCCAACCATATAAATGGACTGCTAAAAGATAAGCTGATTCGGCTGCAACTGTACACATTAAAGTCCTAAAATACAGTACACCAGCTCAATCCTTTTGCTCTTTTTCTATTCACACCTCAATTAAAAAAAGAAACTGAACAGTTCCTTTGTCTAATACTATATCACTTCAGCAATATTATTACTATGCATTTTACTATTCAGGCTTTCAAAGACACAAGCCATCTAAAATGTTATTGCTTCGGGTAAGACAGATGCTTATGTTGATGTTTATGTGCAGTTTCAGCTTTTATTAATAGACACAAGTCAATTTCTGAAACCCTCATAAATCAGGTTAATAACAATGTCCACTTTTGTTTGGTTTTACCTACCTGTAACTCTTAAGGCAAAGAAAGAAGCCAAAACCAAAGACTAAATTTGTTTGAATAGGCCAGCCACTGGCATAACACTGAGAAATACTAATAGTAATAAACAAAACATTAGGTATATATCAGAGTTGATAAATTTTATATCAGCAAATCTAGAAGTGATTAAGCTTTATTTTACTCTTGGCTATGAAAATGCATTTAATCCTGGCCAAGTGCACTCACTTCTAACCCAGGCAAATTCCCCATTTTGTCAGTTCCACAGTAAGGAGTAAGGAAAATACATAAGATTGACAGTGAGGCTGATGGGAGTTTGTCTGAATGAAAGTGAAAAAGAACTCATCAAAATCTCCATAATTTGGCCATATTTAAAATGAGTTAAAGATTAAACATGTTAATAAGATTTCTCTGCTCAAAACTGGTGGCCATGCACTGTTATACGAAATCAGTGACATCACTGACTTTTTTTTTAATTTGGCAATTATAAAGGAATATGTTAAAATTGCTGCTTAAAATAATTCTGTTACTGAATTAGCTAGAGACTATTTTTTTCTTTTGAAAACCTAGCAAGTAGAGATAATTGATTCAAACCAGCAACCCTCTCTTCCAGTTATGAGCAATGTAATTGAGAATGGACAACAAAATTAGGTAGCTGTCACAGTTTCCTTGGCTATTGTCTTTGGAATTCAGGACATGTACAGGTTATAATTTATGTGCTACCTGCTGCTACTGCAACCAAGTAATATCACAGTTTAGTGAATAATTCAACTTGCTAATTATGTAAACAGGATTGTATGAGGAAACAAAGGCATCAAGGTATCTTTTTTAATCTGGAAGTTTCCCTATGGTATCTCCATGTGTATTGCCAGCATTTCTCATCCTGTACATCTTTACGTCCTCTCTTCCCACACACAATATTACTGTTATTTGTAACAGTAATGTATTATGTGCATAGCATTTATATAGAGAATTATTTTTCCTCATTCATAGAAAGCAGTGAGTCACTGATACTGTGGTTAAGTCTGTATAAAAGATTGTCTATGTCCGAAGGTTTATATAGTGAAGGACTGCAAAAATAGAGAGCTATAATTCCCCATATAAAACTCTTGAGCTTTATGAGTGATACAAAATGATCTGACTCTTACAGAATGGAATTTTCTTGCTCATTCATTATATTGCATGTTATGAATAGAATATTAAATGCTTGACCTTCATTAGTGCCTTGCAAGGCTTGGGGACTAAGGCTTATCCTTCTTCAGGATGATCCCCATTTCTGGTTATTCTGCCAGCAGCTGTAGTTAAGATCTATTGTTCTCCCCATCCACAATTATCTTTTAAAAAATTAATTAACTGCTTTTCTTTCTATTATGGTTTCTTTGCTTTAAATTGTATAAAAAGGTATTGTTGAGGGCTATTTTAGTAATTTGAAGTGGATCATTCATGTAAGCTAATTGCTAATCTAGTGTATGAATAATAGCATATTTGTGGGAAGATAAAACCATCTATTCTATTTGTGATTGTTCCTTTGGGTTTCTGGGGCTAGCATTTTCAAGATGTAAGTGATTATAGCAATATCTTGTTTGGAGGGCAAATTTATCTGCCATCTCTGTTTCTCACAATTTACATCATTGGCATTGCTGTTTGCCTCAAATATTGTCAATATTAAAAACATTATCTTATTTCAGATAGTGTGAAGTCCCATCTTCTTCTGATTGTACCCTTGCCATAGGCAACTTAGTGGTAAGGTGGATGAAGTTATAAATATGCAGTTAAAAATAGCAGCAGACAAATCCTATAAAAAGTGTTTACTTCTCTGATTTCACGCAATTACTGCAGAAATTATCTTCTCTATATTTGCATCAGATAAATCAATATTTTTTGATACCTTTGTAAAAGCTGGACTTTGGTCACTGTGCTAAAATTAGATGAAAACTGATCTGGATAGATTGTATATGATGCTGAAATACGAAGGGCATGGTATTTGTGCTGATTCCTCTGCCATACTGCAGTCAGCAGAAGTCCTGGGGGTGGTCCCCTCCTCCTATAAAAAGGCAGATGTAGCTGGGGGAGAGTATTTCTAGCTCAGTGAGATTTCAAAACATTGCACTACCTACCTGCTCCAAAATAGCTCAGATCTGGTGACTTTCTGGCATGATACGAGGGACATAGATGGTATTTAGGGAAAGAGCAGAGTAAATAACCCAAATGCTGAAGGAAGTGAAAATGAGGTTTTATAGGTGTTAGTTGGGCTGAGTTCCTGCTAAAATGATTTAAACCCTGATTAATTCATGCAGTGTTTTCATTACTAGGAGTTTTGGTTGCCATACAGTATTTAAAGTATAACCCTATTATACAGCAATGCCATCAAAATAAGAAATGTTTAATTTTAGAAGCTTTGATTTGATTCATTTTCTTGGGGTAGGAAAGATTTCTAAAAATCTGGAGAGCCTCCTTTCTGTCATATACCCCGAATACTACACAATGGCCATATGCAGTCACTGCAGCACGTAGGAGATCTACTTACACACGTTTTCAGTAAGCAAAGTTTTTGGGGGAATTATGGCAGGGGAGGACTTTTCAAAATTGTAACTGTGAATCACAGCTGCTAATATAGATGAGAGTCTGGTGAATGAAGCTGCAGTGTGCATTCAGGAAAAGGTGGAAAGAGAAGCCAAGACTCGTGGCCCACATTAGTGCACCAACCCCCAAAACCTGAATCTAGTTTGAATTACTTATTTTTTTATAAGAAACTGATTCAGAGAAGAGTTTCCATTCTTTTTAGGCTAGTCTTCAAGAGCAAGTCAGATTTTATCTTCATTGAAATAGAGGGAATATATTTATGGTCATTGTCTTTTTTTTATGAATTCCTCTTTCTGCTCCCCAAAATTGACCAAAGGATTCAGCCTATTTCAAAATTCTTAACAACTTACAGGCTGTTTTGTTAAGGCCTCAATAGCATCTGTCTTCTGTGACACTTAACACTGATCAAGCAATTCTCTTAATTCACTCATCAACAGTGAAAAAGAGACTAGGCTGCAGCTCAGCTCCCAGATGAGAAGTTCAGAAAGTTAGGTGTTCCATGCCAATGAACAGATTCTTTTCCCTCTATTTGTGGTTATGCTTCCTGTGAAGGTCTCGATTTCTGTATGAATGCATATTTGCACATTTCCCAGTAAATTAGGATACTCCAGATGATTTTCCACTTGGATGAAGGCCCAAGCCTTCACAGATCTCAGTGTGTAATTGTGCCCACATGTTTGAAAAGGTGACAACTGAATTAGTCTTGTCCTCGATAAATTCCAAGCATGATGGTCTATCACAGGTGACATCAGTTGCTTGGTATTGAAATGGATTCTCTAACAATGGAGACCAGTCTGCCAAATGAAGAATTACTGAACATATGTTAGCATTGTTATTTAAAGAGGTTCTGCATGCCAAAGACTGATAATGAAGCAGTAACTCACATTGCTAAATTGTTTTGTAAGAAAAGGGGGAGAGAAAAAATGGAAGGGGGAAATTTTGTATTTTCGAGCTCCTCTGCATCTGGTTCCGTTGGCTAAACACTGTGCTATTTTGTAACATTGGCTGAAACAAAATGGTTTTTCAAATTATGTGAAAGTGTATTTATTTGAAATTTCAAAGTATTACTTGGGTGGCTGGGGAGGTTTTGGTCATTGCGTTTGAATACACTAGTAGTGGACAGCATGTTAAATGTAAACTTTTAAACACATTCAAGGTGGATTGATTAGGACCTTAATCTTTAAAGAGTGATTTCCACCTTTGGTGGCTTTGATGATGTGGATCCATTTTTCCAAGTATGTAAAGCACTTTCTAATCCCGTGCTTGCCACAAATAATGATGACAGACAATCAATACATGCAAGCATCTGTTTCAGGTTATATATATGCTTGGTAAGAATAATTATGCTGGTGATGTTTGAGAGTACGTTAAGTTACTAAAGGTCCCTGTTCCTGACTCTACAGAAAAAAAGAAACTGACATCTGCTCATGGCTGAATATAAGACACTGGCATTTGAATATTGAATCCTCAAAACTTATGACATTACATCTAGAATGACACTTTTAATTATCTGTATGTCTTGCTTTAGAACTTCAGCGTATATTTCTTGTTACCCATTCTGTCTGTTTTGATAGGCTGTTGCCCCCTGAATGCTTCCCTATTAAAAATAAGAAAGAAAAAAATCCCCACAAACCTGTGAGTTATCAGGATTTTCTATTTTACTTTCTACTGTTGACAGTGGTGAAAGCCAATCAATAAGGAGAAACTTAAGGCAGGATGACAGCACAATTCCCAGTATCTTTGTACTGAATCCAGGATATTCTGACCAAATGACACACATATTGTACCCTATTAACAAAGTAATGCAGTAATTTTTCAATCAGTAGTTGATTCCATTCTTTGCTGGGCCAAACTTTGGAGTGAAAACTACACAGAATTTAATTTGGCATATCCCAACATTTTTGAGATATACGCATTGGGTACAGAACACTAATGAGCTGCTTTTTTAGACCATAACTTTAAAAGCTACTTTAAAAGGAAATAGTGTACTTGTTATGTGATCATGACTTTAGTATGCTTTTGCAAACCACATTATCACATACACACACATTCACAAATAATACGCAAAAATTTTCAGCAGACACAGACAAGCAAATATAGATGACTGTAAAGCAGATGTGATTTTTTATACTAATCACGTTTCTTGTAAAAAAAATTTAAAAAAGGGGTTTTATAATTTAAAGACTTTAAATTTAAATTCCAGGAACTCTAGTATAATGTGGCCACTCACAAAGTCAATTTTTATTGTCAGAAAACTATTTCTGGAAGAAATCAAAACAATTAATGTAAATATCTTAATTTTTATGAAGCAAAATTGGAGATAAATACTTTCAGCTCAGAACCAGAGCTATTTTATTACTATTATTATTATGGATAAGATTAGAAGTTTAAAGAACTAAATTTCCAAGGCCAGTCTGCTTTCTAATATGCTAGCAAATGAGAATTTAGGTTCATAGGTAAGATTACTACTAGGCTGTGTGGTTTTACAGAAAATAAATAAAATCTGTGTGTGATGTTTTAAAATGAGGAATCAAATCTGACCAGTACTGGGAATCTCATGTATGGAATACATTTATCAAAGGGATTAGTAGCACATAATATGTTGGTTTGAAAATAGTTTTGTATAAGAAGAGTAACCCCCTTTTATTTAAAATGTTAAATAACTGATAAAAAGCTGATTCTGAAAACAATTTTTAAAGATGTACTATTGTTCAAGAGGGCTGGCACTAAGCAGCCTTTTATGGACATCTGTTTTTAAGCTTAAGTATTTTCAGCAGTAACCTGGGGATAAGTAAAATCTGATTTATTCTTTAGGTGATACAAGGATAGGTGAATAGCTCAGGGCACATTGAATTATTTGTATTGAAACAAAATGTGCTTTATTATAATCAAATACAAGACTGTAAAAGTAGGAAGAACTTTGCAGTTGTGCCTGCAGAATGGGGGACTGTATCCTGGAAAATGCTGGAATACTGCATCCCATTTTGGTGGGCCTCCTGGTACAAGAAAGACATTGACTCACTGGAGTCAGTTCAGCAGAGAGCCACCACCATGGCAGCTGGGGTTGGGGGACTTGCTTTGTGACAAGAGACTGAGGGACCAGGGCTTGTTATCTTCTTAAAAGTCTTAATAAAAGAAATCACGATGTGAACTGCGAGAAAGAACTTTGTCCAAAAATGACAACCTAGTCCCTGACTATATAAAGAGGTCAGTAGGAGTCAAATGGTGATTCCTTTTTGTGCAGGGTTGGTTCTTCTTCTATCCCAACTTTTATTGGATGGATGAAAAATTAACAGTGCAAATAGAATTTTAAAAAGAATTTGAAGTCTGGAAAAAGTCCTTTTGGTGAGACATTTAAATTACAGTCTACTTAGTTTATCAAGAAGTAGATAAAGATTTGATTTGATTATCATGCATAAGTACCATTGTAGGAAGAAAATACCAGGTACTTAAAGGTTTTTCACTCTACTAGAAAAAAGCAAAAATAAAAAAAAACCCATGACACGAGTCTGAGGTACTTGATGATCATGATGGCAATAATAATAACTGTAACCACCACCAGTGGAAGGAAAAAAATTCCTCAAGAAAAATGCTCATATTTTTTAACTGTGAGGATAACAGACTAGAAAAAAAGGAGATGGTGGATTTTTTAACTCTTAATGACTTCAGGTCAGATGTGGATAGAAGACATTGTAGCCAAACACAAATTACTGGAGTTGTTAAAGGCATTGCTAGGCTAAATTCTATGGGCCTTGAGCAATCTAGTGGCTCTTTTTGGCCATAAATTTTCTAATCTATGTATAAGAGTCTGTTACATTCAGTAAAGCAGCACTTAATGGCTGAAGATGCTCTGCCCCAACCGATTTCATATTGTTCTCTAACTCTGACCTCACCACATTTGGAAGTGATAGCAACCGGCCTGCGGTATGTGAAACCAAGCAAACTGCTTGAGTTTCTGTGGCTCTTTCTTGCCTCCATACAATGTTGTTATGACATTGAACATCAGAGCTGACCATGACTCATGCATATATCTCTCTCTGTTTATGGACATACGCATTGTATTTTGTACATATGCATTACACGTACACATTGTATGTTTATTTATGTATGTGTACGCACATATTGCATATGTTATCATATCTGAAAGTTGATGCCTTCTAAATAATATTTGTATAAACCAGTCTTTGTATACTAATATAAATAACTAATAAGAAAAGTCAGTCACTGGGATCCTCATTAAATATCTTCCATAACATTGAATGTTTGGTTTTTAAATGCAATTGCTACCTGTAGAAGTTCATTAGTTTGCTGGTGATAGCTCTTCTTATAAGCTTAGGTCCTGAAGACACCAAGTGAGTAACTACAGGATAATTTTCAGATTAAATTATATTTAGGTTAGTATAGAAATGCACAGCACTAGGTTAACCAGGGTTAACAGTACCTAACCAGTAACTTCAGTGCTAAAGCCCAGGCCACCACTGAGTCACTGCTGGAGTTCCCTGAGCTTCCAGGTAGAAGCTGGCATAGGCGGGCTCATATGCTCCACCTTTTTGTAGACAACCACTAAATTTCTCCAACTATATGCTTTATATCCTCATTCGTATTGATTTCTGTATGAGAGAGAAAAAAACCAAACACAAAACCCTCAAAACAACAGAACATGCTATCAGCAGTGGAAATAAGAAGGTACTTTCTTCTAGCACGCAGTTTCATCATCCTGTTCTGATCTTTGGCTTCAGTACTACACATTATTCCCCACTATGGTAGGGGAATATTCCCCACTTATTCTTCTCATAAAAACCACTCTACATTCACCTCTATTGAGTGACATGTAACTGACTTTGTTCCTTTCTTAAATCGTGCATTTTTTTCAAGAAATTTGGTGCTATCCTCAGTCTTTTACCACCAAAAAATTGCATTAGTGCATGGTCTATACTGTATCTTTCCGATTGCTAACAAATAAACTAAGTAAAGCTGGACGCGGCACTGGCTCCTGAGGGAGCAGGTCTAACACTCAAACACAGTAACTGCTGTGTTTAGAGCAAGTTCTATCCTCCTTTTTTGCTCGTACTTGGTTCCTCTGAAGACAGAATAGAATCAGCTCCAGTACCAGTCACAGTTCTCCAGTCTTTGATTACCTACTTATTTGCTGACCTTTTACTTTTAAAGTCTGCCCTCCTGCCCTTTTCCACTTTCTATTAAAATAGTGCCTTCCAAGCCGCTTTTGCAAAATATCCCTCATGATAAAACTCTGCAGAATGCTGTTTTGAAATGAAAATAGATGGTACCCGTTGCTTTTCCTCTTACAACAAAATAGCAGATTTATGGAGCTAAGTGAGCATATTTACTCAGTCCGTATTTCTCCAGGTGCTTTCTGATCAGGATTTGATTAAATTCTTCAAATGTTTGCACCTATACTGACATACACCTCTGATAAAATGCTTGGGAAAGACCTCTGAAGAGTGGACTCCTTGTGAAGAGGAATAAGAACCAGACTGTCTTTCAGAAATCACCAAAGACATCTCTACTTCCTCTTGCTCTTTCAGCACCACGTTTAACCCACCCGTCAGCTGCCACTGAACCAGTGAATGGCGCATGTTTACAAAAGAGGGTGATAAAAATAATGCAGTGTTAACAGGGGTTATGACTCACAGTTTAAACAATCTTTTTTGTTTATTTGTTTGTATTGCACTTCACTAGCTCTGCTGCTTTTTTTGTGCAATAAATGATAGTTTTGCAGTCTATTTGCTTTTAGAACCTTGAGGAAAAAATGGATCAAAAATTGTATTGTATATATCTAATCAAGCTGCAAAGCTATGTAGGACAATACTTTATCAGTCAAAGAAATGGCAATGTCCCAAAGTTGACCTATGTTTCTAATTCACCATTGATTATGCCATCCTACTTCTTCTGCAATATTGATAATGTTGAAAATAATTTCTTTTGATGGTCCATAGTAAGTTTTATAATCAAAAAGAATATGGCATATACTATGCCTATGGCTATTGTTGCTAAATACAAACGCTATTCCCTGGAAGGGGCAGCATCTGAAACAAACAAGTGTCAATTAATCAGTCAACAGAAATATCAATTTTAATGCATGACCTCCTAAGACAGAGCTATTTGGGATTGTTTATATTTGGCTCGATTAATGTGTTCGACATGGGGTTGACATTTTCAATGGAGATACAGAATGCAGTAGGCTCCTGAGGCCAAGCCATAGCTGACAGAGTAGGAGTAGCAGATCAACAAAATTCAGTGGAGATTTGTAACAGAAGATCAGTTTTTTCTTACAGCTTAAAATATTAGGGAAAACAGTTTAGAAACAAATGGCTTATGATTCAGAGGTGGTAAAAACTGACAATCAAATACTAAAGTCAAATGAGACCAGTAAAGGTTATGGGTAATGGCAGGTGACACTGAAGTAATATATTTAGGAAGCATGCATATAAATTAATGATCTGATTAGTATTAGGACTTCTTGTCTAATACAATGTCATGTGAGAAGTTTATTATTATCTTGTATATATAATGTCAATACAATCACTATCTAAAATAAGTTTATATTTGAAGCCCAGGCCTGATTTACAGCATGTGTGAACTAGAGCGGTGTCATCTGAAGCCCTAAACAATCTATGCACCAGAGGGATAATAACACAGTGTAGAAATGAGTAAACTAATCTTCAGTCTCATAGACCAAGCAATGAAAAGTGAGCAAGTTATCAGCTGAGAAACCCTGTTTACACAGCTTTTCTTTAAAACGTACCAGTAGAATGTTGTATCACCTATCCACATTTTTGTACTCAAAAAAGTGGTTACCTTAAGTCAGATATTTTGTTTGGTTCCAAAAATAAATGTGTGTGCAATTTCAGATAGCTTAAGTTCTGTTGAAAATTTTCAAACTTTAAAGAGTCAAGTTGCTTTATTATTTTTCATTAAACATTTTATCATCCTTAATTGAAGTAGAAATAAAAATGAAGAGAAAGGCTTTTTAGAGTTTTTAATATGTGCCTTTAATTATTATTCAGAATTAATACATGGGCTTAGTTACAGCGCAGAATAAACAACCCTTTGCCACAGTCACATTAAAAAGCTCCATAAAAGTAACTAACTCAAAATATTTTCTTGACTGTCATCAAAAACCTTTATAAAACAGTGAGGTTAAACCAAATTTCTTGGCATTCAGTACCAGGTTTTGAGATTATTCATTAAGGCATATTCAACAAATGTAAATTATTTCATTTCATATATTTGGCTGGGCCCTGACTATTTTTGTTCAGTGTACTTTTTATGTCAGAGCATTTAAAACCCAATCTTACTCTACATCTGAGTGTTAATTTCTTTCTCAATTAAAATAAAATTGCTGAAGTACAGAGCAGCTTTGGAATTTGCTAGAGCAAAATAGTTTCTGATGTAAAAGAAATACAGTGAGTAAGAAAACATGAATTTCAATGCTTTAGACCTCGTTTTGCTTCAGGTAAACAAAAGGAAAACCAAAAATCCACTGCAGGATATTTTATTTACTGCTTAACAAGAAAAGACATATTGACTCTTTTCTTTCTATAATTTCTCTTTCTCAATCTGAAGAGCTTGTGCTTTCAGTCAGCTTCAAGAAAACAGAGGAAGACCTGACTTTCTTAAAGCCTTCTCTTCTCTTCTCTTCTCTTCTCTTCTCTTCTCTTCTCTTCTCTTCTCTTCTCTTCTCTTCTCTTCTCTTCTCTTCTCTTCTCTTCTCTTCTCTTCTCTTCTCTTCTCTTCTCTTCTCTTCTCTTCCCTTCTCAGCATATTCTGTAATAAGTTCTGTTATCTTTTTTCTTTTCCTAAATTCTACTACCATTTTATTTATGTGTATATCCAGAAAGCTTTTAGTATGTACAGCCTAAAGAAAACCTAAAGAAAACTTTTCATAAGTGAAAAGGAACCAGGAGTTTCTTCCAGCAGAAAGTACCATGAAACAGCTGTGTGCTGTGCTCTCAGAACAAGCTGACTGGTCAGAACAGGGTTAACTGAGGGAAGTGCTGACATGTTAATCGCTACTTCTGAGGACACCAGCTCAATCAGGCTGTTGGCATGGCTCTAGATGTCCCTCTCAACACTTAGTACCCAACATGTGGAATTACACTGCTGTGAAAAAACATGCCACAGTCCCAGTAAACACACAGAGCAAGACTGTGGGGAACATTTTTCTCATTTCCTGACATAAAGTGTAGTTCTTTTGGAAATGTGTGTTATGCCTTCAGCTCTACGTCCAGTTCTTCTTGCCTTTACAAGACACTGCTTGTATTGAAGTACTGGCACGTGGAAGAGCAAAACCTTTTGTGTTTAGGAAACCTTTAGGAAATTCTGTCTGCTTCATGTTGTCTTGCTTTTTTTCTGGGTTTTTTTTTTTTTTTTTTTAATTCTCAGGTTGCAATATTGAGATTGCAACTGCAGGCATCAGTGTGTGTGCTTGCCTTTCTGAGTAGCCCTTCTATATTACATCTCTTGTCACTGCATTAGATACCCTGGTCATAAACACTTTAAAAATGCTGCAGTAAATGGACTCTGTTTAAAGTCCCTCTGACAGTAAGATTTTTATAGCTTTGATTATGTCTTGTAGACATCTTTTCATCCTGCCTGAATTGATCAATACATAACACTCAACCTAAAGCTACCTCGAAAGAGTCTGGATAATATGAATTGTAGCCTACAGATCTTAAAAGAATCAAGAAAAAAATCTTCTCAGGGACTGAATATTGTTTTATACTGGAACTTCCATAAAACTCTAAACGTTGGAAAATTAATGAGTTTAAAGTGCATTTAAATATTGTACTTTTCAAGCACGTTAATGCTGACTTGTAGGCAAAAAGGCTATTAAGGGAATAGAAGGTATAATATGAGTAAAATACAGAAAGAGAATTTCTTCAAACACTAAAAAGAGTTGTTAAAATAATTCAAAATACATTAACAGCAAACAGCAAACCCTTACTTTATAAAGTTGATTTTATAAGGATTTCTAGGAAATATTTAGACCCTTCCAAAAACGCCTCTGTAGTACTTTACCTTCATACATTTTTATGCTTATCTCATCACTGAAAACTGTGCTGAATGGAAATGACAGACCACCACTTTCTTCCCCTATAACAAAAAATACATTTAACCTGTGATAATGATGATGAAGAGGCCCAACTGTATTTTATTTGCAAATGATAATTAAACCTATCATGATTATAACATGACCTACGTAACTGCATAACATCTATCAAAAGTGGTGATTTCCTTAGAATAAAGACAGTCAAGAAAACACAATAATACTTGCGAAGTGTAATGATCTTATTCAAAATCCAGTAAAACTGCTGTGGAAGAACACACATTTGTGCTCAAGGACATTGAATAGTACCATCATATATGCAAAAATATAAGAAAAGTTGTAAGATCTTAGTGTGCTCTGTAGCTGCGGTATAGCGTAGAGGCACCCAAACTCTCTTTAGAGTAACTTGCATGAGCGATCAGAGTGGTCTGGCAGCAGCAGCACAAAGCTCAATACAGCCTGAAAAATCTGTGAAGACACTGAAAAAATCTATTAATGTCCAGCTTATTGTCCAGCTAGGTGACTTAACTCATTTAAAATGGACTTAGATATGCCTGTACTACTCTGCAGCCTAGATATTAACTTTTGACTACTGGACAAGAAAGTTCTTGGCTGATAAGAATAATCGATAAAGGCATAGCCTAATTTTAATGTGCAACCACTTCTTCAAGAACAGATTTGCTGAACAAAGAACAGTCTTTTAGTTGATGTTCAAAACCAGTGAACACAGAACTAATTGCTGGATGACTGAGCAAGTTGCATAGAAAAGGGAGAAACATTTTGACTAAGAAAATTTCATGGCTTTGGGTAGTCTATATAGGCACATAGGAATGTGTAAGTAAAATATAATCAAACAAAACTATGAAGAGTTGATTAAAATCTGAAACTGAATCAGGTTATAATTAATCATTCTAGAGCTGTAAAAATAGTTATATATTAGCCATTAAAATTAAGTGAAAAGCAGTTTAATAGCTTAAATTGAGGTTTAAAAATTTCATTAGTGCCCGAATCTATTCCAGGAGAGGAGATGATAGCCTCAATTGATTCAACTCTAGAAGATTTACCAAAGTATCGGGAAGGTTTAATTACACTAGAAGCAGTCAAAGAGAAAAACTCTCAAATGACACAATATAATCTGAAGCAAAGTTAAATATTATTAAGAAGCTAGTCCTCAATAGACTTAAAAGTTACGGGACAGTTTAATCATATAAACTGTGCTATTTTTAAAAAATATTCCATCTGGTAAAAGTGTCAGTAGAAACATCAAGTCTGTTAGAAATGTTAAAGCATCTGACTAGGATTCAAAACTAACTTTACAAAGAACAGCATTTTTTGCTATTAAAGATGAACCTATTATGGCAGGACATAAAGGAAATGTCCAATGGACAACCCACAATTCCAAAAGTGCAATACAGTATCAATGCTATGTGTTAAGAAACACTGTATAGTGGGTAAACACTGATAGTGGGTAAACGTGAACTGAATACAATTCCTGTTGGGCTGCTGATGCTGGGCTAACTGAAGTCAGTAGGACTCTTTCAATTGACTCGATCAGGTTTTGAAACATATTCAGAATTATGGAACATGAAGCTTCTGTTAGGTTAAATACAGTTATAATGTACAAGTACTCTTACCTGGTTCTAACCACCCTAAAATTAGACTGTTGTTGTTGTTTAAAAGTAGTACTTTTTACTTCCTCAATATTCAACAGAGTTGGATAGACATAATTAGAATGTAATTCATCCCATCCTAAGGGAATTGTAGTTGACCATAGACTACATCTGCATGACCGTATTGGCACAGACCAGCGGTGAGGTTTTGAAGCACGTTCCCCACTCATCTCTGTTTCCCACGCACTGGCTCAGCTCGCAGAGCACTTTGGTGAGCAAAAGCTTGATTCTTTTCTGAGAGGTCTAAATGCAGTGCTCCAGTCTGGGCATGCATGAAGGTGCTCCTACTTGGGAGCAAATGGGCCAAACCAATGACTCATGTTTCAGGTAGGTTCAAGATATGTGTGTGGCACAGATGTGATCCATGGAGATCGGTCCAGACTGAATGTAATCTGAAGAAGAATCTCTAAACTGCATATAGCATAGCCTGAGCACCAAGTGCTTTCATCTGCTACTGCGCCAAATTACTTCCTAGTATAGACATAGCTATGTAAAACTAGTTCAGACTCTAGCTAGATGTAATACAGCTCATATGAGATGAACTTGTATGCAACTGGTCCATAATGAAAGACTTCAGCACTGATATGGAAAAGGAAGAAAGTTTTGCTAAAACCATTAATTCTTACGTCCAGATGCAGAGTAAAGTTGGGAAAGGAGTGAGTTTCCTGTTACAGAGCACATTTGTAATCTTACATGCAGAGCACTGGGGAAAAAAAAAAGAAATAAGGATATCCCTCTTTGCCAATATATTCCATATTTGAAAGGGGTGAGTTAACCCATGTTTGAAATTTAAAGAGATGGGAAAAAGCATGCTGGCTATGCTGAATGTTCTTCCCCTCATTCCAGTATTTCATAGGTCTTCGAAGCTGAAAGGATTTCTGCTGTCTTGAAATTTACACTAGCTTTAAGGAGTGCTGATCAGAAAATATAATTTTTTCCCCATAAAAACTGCTAAAAAGACTTATCATTATGGCCTTCAAATTTTCTTGATATACGGTGGAAAATAAGATAGAAGTTTTGTTAGAAATTCAAAAGAACTGAGTTTCAGCTTTTAAATGAAACTTTTAGCTTTTCAGTTTTTAGCTTTTAGCCATTTTCTTGCTTAATAAATCCTGTGCAGCACCCCTTACTATCTAGACAAACACAAAGTTGCTTTTGATCAAGGTTGATTCAGTGGACGCAGATGATTCAAAGGAGGAGTCAGAAAGCTTAGAAACTATTTTAATAAATTAATTAATAAATTTTCTAGAAGACAGGATAATGTGAGACAAAAGATGAAAACAGTTTATTTTTCTCATAGTGTGTTTATTTTTAAAGTCACAGAATCAATAGAGTACATCCAACAAGAATACTAAGGTACATGCTTGGAAACATGTATGTGCATTCATAGATGCAGAATATATTCCTGTAATGTAAAAATTTTCACTGTTTATATGTATTTCAAGGGTCTTTTTTTTAAAGATATATGTATTTTTAGATCCTCAGAATGCTTATATTTCAAAATTTTGAATTTAATCTGATTTGGACTCATCTTTCTTCCACACATCTCTCTATCTTATGCAACCAAAGAATTTCAAAATTGGAAAACTAATTTGATCATCTACATCCACTCTCAAGTTTTTGGGTTTTTTTCCCCCCCCAGCATGCTCTTCAGGTATTTGTCCAGACATAGTTGAAAAATTTCAATCAAAGGAGATTCCTCATCTTTAAATGACAATCTAGTAACTATAATCACTGTTGCCCTATTTAAGTAAGACAGCTCACCATGTGCCTTATCTTTAGCATTCAAAAAGTGTCATTGACTTCAGTCAGACTGCTAGACTTAACATCATGCCCATGTTTAAATGCCTTGTCAACTCAGACTGCTACCATGATGAGAAACCTTGTCAGATCAGCTGAAGGAAAAATAGATCCTGACCTACGTCATTTGACTATGTATAAAAGTTGACAATGGTCTTTCCTGAAAGTATCATGCACAATGACTAATAGTTTCTAAATATTTGTTGATATGCAGACACAGTAAAAAAATCAGTGTCAACCTTAAATGAAAATTTTTGCTGATTATTATAGTTAAACTTGCTGATTATTATAGTTAAACTAAGGCTAAGGTTCTAACTAAGCATTCCAAATGAGGTCAGTGCATAACTAACTTGATTTTTAAAGAGAGTTAGCATACAATCACAAAATTCTTTCAGTAGTCATTTACTAAACCTGAAATGTGTAATCAAATTTTAAGTATGTGGTAGTATACTTGGGGATCCATATCAGTCTAGTAAAAAAACATGCCAACTGGTTGAAATGATAAAAAAGAATATTTAGGGTGCATAATGAAAGCAGGAATAAGTAGATCAAGGATTAAAGGAATATTTTATTACATTTCTAATACTCCCAATTAGTGAAAAGTCTTTATGACTTATATCATACATTCACAAGGAAAAAGTTCCCGAGTTCTGCTTTTACTATCTTGAATACCACATTTCTGTATATTTGTTGTAGATGTCTGTAGCTTTAATGTCTTCTGAAAAAACCCCAACTCTATAAAGGGTTTTGTTCCTGAAAAAGGTAAGCTAATAAAAAGTCAAGCAATCTAAGTGGTCGTTCCTTTAAAATTTGGAAGTCAGAGTTGAAATGGTGTGATAGTATTGTCCCCCTGCCCCACTTAAGCCATAACCACCAGTGGGGTTTTTGATGGCTGCACCCAGCTTACTCTGGATTTTGGGGGACAGATGGGACTTTGGGGAAACTGTGGGCCAGGTGTCTTGCTGGTATGCAAATATGACTCTAAGTCAATCATCTCACTCTGTCAATAGTGGACAGCTCACCTGTTGGGCTCTTCTGCATGGCAGGAGGCTGCACTCCAGGATTGCCCCTTGAGTAGGGACACTTCTCAAGGTTACTCCTAGAGGTTGAGAGAGTCCTCGGTGCAACGGATTCTCGGTAAGTGATTAATAGCATGCTAAGCTGTGAAATCTTAGCTAAGTGATATAAAAGATTGATTGCGCATACATAATACTTTAGGCATAAACTGTTGACCAAGTGGGACTAGGACTGGGTCCAACCACACCTAGACCCCTCTCTGAGAAGGAGTTCAGAAAGCAAGGGGGTCCTTTCTGCACCTTGTGACTTGACGGGAGGGTCTTCCTGAAAGTTTTGTCTGACCCTGTCCTCTGTGCAGTAAATACTGAAGCGTAGCTTGCCATTGAATCTTGTTAAACCACTGTCGCATTTACCATTGAACTTTGTTAACTCCCTACTCTATATCAATAAAGTATATTGTTGTATTTCTCTTATGAGTGAAGCGCATGACCCCATCCATGACAACTGGTGACTGACGTGGATTTTGTAGTCAAAGATTTTTGCAGTGTAATTTCTGGAAAAAAAAAAAAAAAAAAGACAGAAAAGATTTTTTATTATGCATTCTGGGGAATTAAACAATGCTACTGATGAAGATACAAAGAGTCTCAATTTGCCATTGATGGCAGTCTGGCCATGCAATAGCAATTCATTCAGCTTGCATTCATCCACTGTTAGCTTGAATCCAGAGGTTGGCAGAAAACGGAGAGAAAAAAAAAGGTTCCTGCAATCTGCTTCTGTTAAGGGGCTTTATCTGGGGGAAATACAATTGAGTGAAGCAGAAAATTCATACAATAGTCAGACTATTTTCTAAAATTATCTGTTGAACAAGCATGTATTTGTTGCAGGGGTTCTTACAGTTGGTAACAGATGGGAAAAGTGATTGGGAAGGACAAAGCGGCTGGGTAAGAGAATGAGCTTGTGGGACATGTGGCAGGAGTAGGTGGCAGGGTAGCTGCGAGATGCAGTACAGGAGGAGGCTGGCAGCCCTGTCGCCCCCGTGCAGCAGTGGCAGTCCCACTCTGGCTGAAGTGGCTTTCCTTGCTCTTGGATTTCCAGGGTCTTGCTCCTGAGGCCCCTTTTTAACAGGGTGCCATGTGGAACTGCTTTGAGTGAAGTTAAAGGCTATTTATTAAAAATATTGGCAGCTGCTTGACAGACCTTGTCTTCTAAACTGTACTTGAGGGAACTGTGCAGAGTTCATACTGCTCTTGGTTTTACCAAAGCAGCTGAGACTCACTCACAACACTGGGATTTTTTTTTTTTTTATTATTATTTTTTTTTTTTCCCCAGAAATCCTAGAATTGTTACAGCCACTCTAGAAAAAGAATCTCCAAGGATATCCCAGTAAACACTGGGATAGGATATTTGGCTATTTGAGAGTTGCACTTTCCTCATTGTCAGTCTATTTTGCTGGCATTCCTTCAGGGAGATTCAAATGTGTTGCCATGGGGAAAAAACTCTGATGCAAGCGTATAGACAGTAAGCAATGGTGTGGCAACTCTCCAGGGAGACTGTCTTCCTGCAGTGGAAGTGCAAGGTGTATCCAGGTGCTAGCTGTCAATAAAAAAAAAAATGGATAATCTCATTTATCTGATGAGCCACAAAAAGTTCTCAGAGAGGGATACATTTTATATTGCCTGAATGCAGTGTGGATAAATACTGTTACGCTGTTGCCTTTGATTATATTATTAGCACATCCTTTTGCCAAAAGGGAGGAAGGCTGCTTTGCTTAAGGGTAAGGAAAGAGACTGCTTGTAGCTGTTCCTGCAGATGCCCTGTCCTCGTGCACACTTTTGACTTATCTGGAAGTTGTAAGGCTATGCAACTACTTGTGCCTACACAAATAAGTTATTGAGAGAGGGAACAAAAAGTCTTCAGAGAGCAACAGATCTAGTGAGAGGGGGCTGCTAGAAAAAGCAAGATAATTAAGTTGAAAACAGTCAGGGCAATCATATCATGAAAACCAGTTAAGGTCATAAACCAGTCAATGGGGAAAGGGGAAATGGAAGGAGGCTGTTTATCTGGGAGGGTAAGAGAGTAGTGTGGGAGAAGATCAAGAAAAGAAAAGGGAAGGAGCAGATGCAACTGGGGCTTTTGGCAGGCCTGTGCTTGATCACTGCAGCTCAGAGCAGGACAGTAAATTTGTTAGTTTGATCACAAGTGTGTCTAAATGCTGCAATCAGGGAAAGCCTTGAGCACGCATCCTCACAGAAGTGACATTTTTGTCTTGCCCATGCCTTAACATCATTGGCCTGCACTCATCTCATCTTGCCTAATCTTTAGCAAGGAAGACATCCAAGATGATGAAAGTGACTTAAATCTTTCATAGGAAGAACTGTCTTTTGGAAGTGCCCATTTCCCTCCCCAACTAAAAGGCAGCTGCAAATAACAAAGCTAGTAACAAAAGTCTCAGGTGCTTCAAGGTACGTGGGATGAGTGTGAATGAAAACGTCTACAGGTGTCCTTATATTTATAGCTGAGTTGTGTTTTGAAAAGCGTTTAGCTTCCATTCACATAGTTTTTTGGAATGTCTCAAAGCCTTCAATGTTAGCCTTGCTTCTTGCACATTTTCCGTATCGAAGCCAGCAGAAGGTGATTTTTCCCTGCTGGTGTCTTGCCAGAACACGGAGGCTAACTTCACTTCATGTGGAAAAAGAGACAACTGGCAGCCAGGCCTTCATGTGATGCTAGTCCTCTTGTGCATAGAAATAAACAGAAAAATGAATGAGATTACAATTATGATCACGAGGAACTGCAGATCAGGGTATACACAAATACTACAGCAAATAATTTTCTACTGTGAGACTTTCAATCACTGTTGGAAACTCCATGATTGACTTAATCAGCCTGTTTTATCTCTTCTATCCCATAGACATGGTGCTCATTCATGGGGCTCCTGCTCATTACTGTCTGAGCATAGTTCACAGTTTATAAAACATTCAGTAGCTTCTGATATTAAAAAAATGGTTAAACCAAGCTTCAGCTATTAACTTATTTCCACCAAATATCTGCTAAATAAGCAAAGCATAAAATTAATTACATTTTAATTAAAATTCTGAAGTTAATCACTGTAGAGAGTCACTGATACTATAGCACATGGGGGGCACTAGATAACAGATTACAACGCATTGCAATGAAATGGAAGTTTGAGTGGATTTTAATTGACTTAAAAGTAGGGAAAACCTAACTTTTGCAAGTAAATTCTGATCAGATGTAGTCAACTTCTTTACAGCGTCACTGTGGTCAAATTGCAAGATTTCATGTTGCTGAGGTTTCCTAATGTTTGTCAGAACATTAAAAAGTGATAGAAAATCTACAGTGCTCTAATTTCCATAGTTTTGATGTTCTGCCAATAGGGTACATTTCTTTCTCATTATTTTGAATCATCTTTAGTGTTTACATGGAAAGCTGGCTGCTTTTGCCAAGACTTAATCATTAGTCAGATATTAGCTCTATATTGAAAAAAGAAGGCAACCTGATAAATTTAAATGTAAGTCTCATGACTTAAACTAAAATAGCAGTAAAATGCTTACAGTAGAGTATAATAATGGCAGGCATAAAACATCTGTGGCAGTACACCCCTTCCCAACAGGACAAGAAACTTCTCCATGCAGGGAGGAAAGAAAAACAACCCAAACCCTAGAGGCCACAGGTTGAAAATTGAACTGATCAATCAAGATGCACCAGGTACACTGACGTGACCTTTTGGCCAATAGGGATTAAAATGACCACAGATGAGATTCAACAAGGGTATAAAGGAGGTCCTGCCAGAGGACATTTTGAATCAGTCCTCCTCAGAGCAGCGGGTCTGCAGTCGAGGACTCTCCCCTTGGGTTGGGACTCCTCGAGGTTGAAAGCCCTCATCTTTTAGGTGAGTGATATGTGCAATATGAGTCATCATTTTAAATCTTAAGAATTCTTAAGTCGGCTGTGTAGTACTAATTCCCCTTACATTATTGAACCTGTGGTTCACAAATGTTATTGGAGTTCTAACAAACTTCTTACTGAAGAATAAATCTCAGTTTTAACACCTGTTGGATTTGATTGTGTGAGTCTCCATAACAAGATCTCCTTTCATGTTTTGTCTACATATCTTGAAATGTCTGTTCTGTTTTTAGTACATTCTCATCTCCACTGTGTAACTTTATTTCTTGACTGTCTTTATTATTTTTTTCTTTTTCTCTCTGGACAGCTTTTCTTTTCCTCTGTCAGCAACCACAGTGACAGTTGCTATATCACAAGGAGATATACAGTTTACTGTTCCTACCATTGTCCAGCTTAGCTTCTTCCCCTAGATCCTCCTCCATTTTGTGGTTGTACTTCACTTTCCTCAGTTTGGTCATATCTCTAGTTATTTTTCTATCATTCCTCCTATTACATATTTCAACCGTTTTTTCTCTTACAGAAAATGTGAAATGCCTTGGGTTTGTGCTTTTCTCTGTACTCTAAGATCTCTTTTGAATCCTAAAGAGGCCCCACATGGTGACAAAAATTACAAAATTGGTTGCAGCATAATATGTTAGCCTAAGTTGTTGTCATCAGGTATCGTAATACATTAACATCAACAACAGACTGAATTTAAAGATGATCCCTACTTCTTTTCTGCAGTGTGTCAGAGTGGCCATGTTAGGTGATAAATTAATGCTAAAAGTTCCTGCTCATTTCATAGAATCATAGAATCATACAATGGTTTGGGTTGGAAGGGACGTGAAAGATCATCTAGTTCCAAACCCCTGCCATGGGCAGGGACACCTTCCACTGGACCAGGTTGCTCAAAGCCCCGTCCAACCTGACCTTGAACACTTCCAGGGATGGGGCAGCCACAGCTTCTCTGGGCAACTTGTTCCAGTGCCTCACCACTCTCAGTGAACCATTTCTTCCTTACATCTAATCTAAATCTACCCTCTTTCAGTTTAGAGCCATTACCCCTTGTCCTATCACTACATGCCCTCATAAAATGTCCTTCTCCAGCTTTCTTGCAGGCGCCCTCTAGGTACTGGAAGGCTGCTGTAAGGTGTCCCCAGAGTCTTCTCTTCTGCAGGCTGAACAACCCCAACTCTCTCAGCCTCTCTTCATAGGAGAGGTGCTCCAGCCCTCTGATCATCTTCGTGGCCCTCCTCTGGACTCGCTCCAACAGGTCCATGTCCTTCTTACTTTGAGGCCCCAGATCTGGATGCAGTACTGCAGGTGGGGTCTCACAAGAGCGGAGTAGAGAGGGAGAATCACCTCCCTCGACCTGCTGGTTAAGCTTCTTTTGATGCAGCCCAGGAAATGGTTGGCTTTCTGGCCTGGAAATGCATGTTGCCAGCTCATGTTGAGCTTCTCATCAACCAACAGCCCCAAGTGCTTCTCTGCAGGGCTGCTCTCAATCCACTCATCCCCCAGCCTGTATTTGTGCTTGGGATTGCCCTGACCCATGTGCAGGACCTTGCACTTGGCCTTGCTGAACTTCATGAGGTTCACACAGGCCCACCCGTCAAGCCTGTCAAGGTCCCTCTGGATGGCATCCCTTCCCTCCAGCACATTGACCGCACCACACAGCTTGGTGTCATCAGCAAACTTGCTGAGGGTGCGCTCAATCCCACTGTCCATGTCGCCAACAAAGATGTTAAACAGCGCCCGTCCCAATACCAGCCTGAGGAATGCAGCTTGTCACTGCTCTCTACTTGAACATCAGCCATTGACAACAACTCTTTGAGTGCAACCATCCAGCCAATTCCTTATCCACTGAGTGGTCCATCCATCAAATCCATGTCTCTCCAATTTAGAGACAAGGGTGTCGTGCAGGCCAGTGTCAAATGCTTTGCATAGGTCCAGTTAGATGATGTCAGTTGCTCTTCTTTTACTCACCAATGCTGTAACCCTGTTATAAAAGGCTACCAAATTTGTCAGGCATGATTTGCCCTTAGTGAAGCCATTTATTCTATTCTTATGATGTTTCCAACAAGGGTGTCTTTTACTTGGCCTTAAACTTCGCCAGTCAGTCAGATTCTTCACAGGTGCTCAGTTTCCAGCTGGAGTGGGATCTGTCATATACTATGACCTATATTGCTGTCCCATTTTGATGGACTCCTGCTTTCCTACTTTCCTGAATTATGCAGCAAGGAGTTGATAAGGATGCCACAGAACCTCCTTTCCCGTGTATAAATTTGGCTTGGAAGCCTAATGTGTGCCTGTCATGACCTAACAATATTTATTACACAGATGACATCAATCTCTTCTTGGCTAAAATTTACCAAATACATTCAGTTAAAGTTCATCTCACCTTTGTTTCTGCAAATTGAAGGTCTCAGACTTTTTAAAACAGATGCAAGAGCATTTAAATTGATGCAGTTGGACGAAAGCAGTTGAGGATGAGTTGGTGGAAAGGTCAAGTAGAGTATTTTTTCTATGCCTACTGGTCCATAATGAGTGATTGCACTGAAGTTTGTAGCTCAACAGGAACATGGAAACTACTTGTATTTTTAATGAGTAACCTGCCACAAATATATATACTCACTATTAAGTAACCTGCCACAAATATCTGCTTACTATTAAATTGAAAGAGGACCTTCTGTGATTACAGATAAATTATTAAATTACATTATTTACTTCACAACAAAAATGGGACCACAACTGTATCTGTGAACATCAGATATATAAATGCAACATGTGCTTATCTGGTATGAACTTGTGTATAGTGATGAACTTAGCTCTTCTCTCTGAGCTGCATTATCAGCTGCTGTTTGATTTGAAACCTGCTCTTAAGCATCCAAGCATACACAATTGCTGATTTTCCAAGATATCCAGCAATGTACAGAACATGCCAGCTGTAAGGAAGAAGACTGAGCAGTCCACTCTTGAATACAAAGCAATTATGCGAATACCAAATCAGGTAGACATAAAGAGATTGGGAGGTGAAAATAGAACATTGACTAAAATGGCCAAATATTGGCTTCTAAAGCTATTAATTTAAAATTCATCTTTTAGGAATCTTATTTTCAATAGAAGCTGTACATGGTGTCTTTTTGCCTTCATTTGTATTACTCAGAGCTTTTGAAAATCATGTTTCTTTTACTTCTGCAATAAAATAGAGATTTTTACATAGAAGCCTTATTTGCTGCACTGATTTACTACTCATTTCTAGAAGGAAAATCAAGATTTATTTTTTTTAGATTTTGTTTCTGATTTTAGATGGTAATTTCTACTGAGTCATACTCATCTGTTCCATTTTAGATGCACGCATCCGTACAGAATCAGATGGTGGTGGGGGGGGTTTCTCACTAAATCAATAGCAGGAGATTCATCTTTGCCTGCAAAACTCTTTATGACAAAGTCCAGCAAATCAGAAGGAAGGAATCTGCAGGAAGCCCCATACCTGTATGAAAGGTTAGGCTGATGTTTATGTTCTGTGGCTTTTGCTGAAGTTGTATGTAAAGGCATATTTTCAGAATGTAATAATTTTTCACTTTTCTTGGACAGAAATATGTATGCCTGTGTTTTACAATCACATAAATCTGCAGTATGCCAGAGTTATCAATATGATCATACTCTATAAACAGCATAGGTGGAATCCTGTTAAATTAAAATCAGTTTTTAACTACCTTCTTTTTTGTCTTATACAATATATATACATATATGCACATATTTCTGCAGCTGTACTTTGCTTATGGCAGCACACCTGTATGATGTCTGTGCAAAGGGACCTGGTTAGTCACAGTGTACGAAGCCTTTCCAACATTTGCACAGGTCTTTGTCGAAGGAATGCTGTAGAAATTCAAGAATTTCTGGATGCATCACAGGAGTTATGCATGTGCTCTAATAGTGATCAGCTGCTGTTTGTGTTCTTGTTCCAGTAAGCCAACATCCAGAAAGCCCAGAGAAGTGTTAACAGCTCTCACAATTTCTAGGTGGGATTTCCAAATGGAAAAGAAGGACATGGAGAAGTCTTAGTGCAGGTGCCATGGGACTTAGAGTGCAATTTGAGACAATTAATTAGACAGCTTGTGTGTTTTGCTTTGCTGGTTCTTTCACTCCATCTTAGTCCTGTTTTAGGTTTCAGAGCAAGTTCCTCTCTAGACCTAACCTTTCATTCCTTTTTGATGGTAAATGCAAAGAGCAGGATGACTCAGCTACCAGATTACTTTGTTACTTTTCACAAGGAAGATTTTTTTTGTAACTTCTCGTAACAAAGTAAGCTGGTTACCTCTTGAAAAATCTCTTTTCCTTCTTCAGAATGAAAATATGATAGAATGTTATGAATAATGAAATTGATTAAGTTATACTGAAAGAAACTTCCTTTTTGAGCTTTGAAGACACTACGACAAACATAGAATATACTTTCTTAGAGAATTTATCTAGCTTGATAGAAACTAAAAACATTGATAAGAAGCAGAATTATAAATAGTTTAGAGATTTATTATTTAATAAAAGAGATACTCAGCATGTACAAAAAAACCCCAGGTCACGCTCAACAAATTTGCTTCTATTTTTTAGATTGCTATGTGCTAGTTCAAGTAGTCATTATTTTAAGAACTTGTAATTGATTTCAGTGCCATAAGAAAATAAGATGGGATTTTAATTGATATGTAAAAATGAGAAGGAAGAATGGAAAAGGCTTAGTAAACAGAATAGGTAGAGAGTGATAAGAAGGCTATGAATATGAGGAAAAGGTTAAAATTTGCCTTTGTTACTTACTAAAATTATTTCATGTTGAATAGTTTAAGTTCACAAATTTGCAGGTTTTGACCCTAAGACTTCTATCAGCTTCTCATCTCATTCTTTAATTGAACAGGAAATTTTCTGTAGGACTTCAGAAAAGTGTCTTATTAAAGCATTTGTGATCATTTGTGATCACAGTAAGAAAATGTAATAAATCCTTCATCAATTATTTTAATCAATGCCACTATCTCATTTAATCCTGAGAAAGATGGATTCTTCAAGGAAGACCTATAACATTTAAGGTAAGTAGAATTACAGGGAAATTTTTGTAAAGCAATTTTAAGAAGCTTAAGAAAGTTAGAATAAAAAAAAATAGCTTAGTGGAAGTAATGTGTTAGATGCTTAAAAAAAAAAAAAAGAAAAAGAAAAAAAAAGCTAGTGGGTGTTGAAAATTCACCAGCAGATTTTAATGGTAACTGGAATAGGAGCTACATGACTAATGCCTATAGAGGAAGATTTTAACAGAAGTCAAGAATTTATCAGGAGAAAATAATAATTTAAAACACGTAAAAAGTTAATTGAATGTTTTGAGTGTGACGTTTTGGGAATAATTCTTAGTCGTCCTTTAATTAAGATGAGCCAGCGTATGTGTTTTTCCAGTTATAAGGCGTATTCATTTGGCAGAGGGAGTAGTGCCTGTCAATAACAGATATTTATGAAAAGGGAGCTTTAGGGAGTGGAGGACTGAGTTATGGATGTCTGCACATAATTTTGATAAAACCAATAAAAATACAAATTGGAGATCACTCAGCTGACATTATCTATATCTTCAAGACTTTAAATATTTGAACAGGCTGAATTTGGGTCTCAGAAGTCTTCACTGAGATGCGAAAAAGTAGCATTAATGCTACAAACACTGTGCTTGTATCTTCAAACATTATGTAGAGAAAACACGTCACTTGCATGGTAGTGTCTGATATGACCAGCAACAAGGATTGCTACCCAGCCCAGTTTTTTTCGGGTCTCCTTTCAGACTAATTGTCTTAGCTGCTGGTAAAACACACCAATCCGGGGTCAGGGAGGGGGCCAGCTGAGTGAAAGAAATAACAATGGGAAGGGACATCAGAGTCCCTTAGTGCTGAGGGACTAGGGAGGTCCAAATTTTTAGTGACCTCTGTATATACAAGGAATGAAAGAACTCAGCACTAACCCTGTGCTTGGAAACATTTTTCAGGCCACATAGTACAAAGCTATCAAGTGAATAAACTGTTGGGCAGAGGATGGCTAGCAAGAGGAACTGTTCTGGAATGATGTCACTCCTTTTGCTAACTTTTCTTTATAAGCAAGTTGAGAATGCCCATTATAATTCATATAATAAGAAATTCAGGTGTTGACATTAGTGATTCAGCAATTCCTTTAATTTTTCTTTTTTTTTGTTCTAATATTTATAAATAGTACTTACTGTTGAACATGCTTATTTAACTGATGGAGTATTGATAAACTGGTTTCTTATTGAACAGCTGAAAAAGTGCACAATTTTTTAACATTTATGGAAAGGTAAAGGTGTGAAAAGGATCAGGAAGCTTGCTAGCTTGACTTCTGATAGACAAATGAAAACACCATATGCAAAATATTAAGGCTTAAAGCAGGATGGGAAGTGAAGTAGCATGCTTACTACTGTTTTTATATGTCTTTGAAACCCTGGGGGTAGGAGATGGGAGCAATTGGGAAAAAAAAGTATGTTATAATAAGTGTATAAATTCTGATAGTTTTTTTTTTTTTAATAAATGTAGTTCTAAAAGAGTTCTGGGAAACCTAGAGATTTGTGAACAAAACCATCAAAATTATTAGAATCTATGGTTTTAGCATTAAAAGAAGGTACAGAAAATGCTAGTTTTAAGTAGTATCTCAAATATCTAAAGGAAGTAAGAGTTTTAATATGAGATGTAAATTCATCTGCATGCATGTTTTTCACACTGGCTATAAAACATAGTGGAAGGAAAGCTCAGATACTTCAGAACAATTACTACTGATTGATCATAGTCTATTGCAGGCAAATGATCCTTATCATCTTTATCATCATCAGATGTAGGCTTGATAATTAATGTTGCTGTATGGAATACTGTAATGACTTGCTTGCTTTTGCATTAAAACAATATGTTGCTGTTGTCCAAAAGCAGAGGTAGATATTTACTCTGTCAGGCACAATTAGATTTGTATGTTTGGTGTTTGCATATGGTTGGTGTGCAGGCAGCACCACATCATGCACTTTGGTTACTTTGGTTTGGTTGATGGTCTCCTGAGGATCTGTGTATAATTAACATGGGAGACTAAGTTGCATCTCAAAATAATTTGGAGCACGTGAAATGATTCTGATCTAAAATGTCATTTCCTCCATGCTTGTATTTGAAATCAAGGAAGATAATCTTGTTTAATAAAATAAGCACAGTACACTGTTCCAAAAAAGCCCATTTGTTCCCCCTTTCCCTAGTACCTATTTTCCACATTTTCAAGGGAATTTGTCCTTGTGATAAGAAATAGATGACAAAATATACTTTTTTTTCTTTTTTTTTTTTTTCTTTTTTTTTTTTATAATGAAGGTAAAACTTCACTGGTGCAAAGAAATAGAATGGCTGTTTCATATCCCAGCTTGTGAAAAGGGTTTCAGGTTTCAGTAACTTAAGTCTGCATCAGATAGCTGAGTTTAGCTCAGACAATAGAATCAAAAGTGCTGTTTCCGTGGCTACTCACAAGTAAGATTCGGGACCCATTTTCACTCTGACACTTAAGGTGAAAACTGCAGAGCTTCTTTCCCTGCTTCTGTCTCTCTAAGAACTTTGTTTATCAACATTATAACACATATAAACAGTCATTGTCCATGATGACCTTTAGGAGTTGTACAGGAACATGTGTATGATTGCCCACTGAGCCATGGAAGTGTGAAATTCAATAATTTACAAGTTATGGATTTCTACTTTGCTTACCAGCTCTTGTAGACATAAAGTACAACATTTCTCAAATGAATTATTAAAATTAATGTCCCGTCCTTATCACCACAATCTCCTCCTTCATAGATGTGCCCCTTTTGTGGCCAGACTGTCACATTTCATAGAAAATATGCCCCTGGATATTTTTTTTTCTCTTTCAAGGAGACTCCTTTCAGTTTGAAGAGAGTTCTCTGAAGTTTAAATTCAACAAAGCCGTCAGACGAAAGGGCTGAGGATAAGAAGAAGAGCAGTGGTTTTGAACAGTTACCTAGAATTGAATGGAGTTAAAAACAACAAAAAGAGATCTATAAAAATTTAATAAGAATTCTGTGGAAACCACTCTAAAACCTTGCAGAGCTTAATAGAGAGTGTTGTGTTCTACATCACCTCACTTTTAACTGTATCATAGATGCTATTCAGATGTTACACTGAGCTACTGAATGTTATAAGGCTGGTTCACAAACTCAAGAAAAATGGACTCAAATAATCATGTCACAGGTTGTGCAGAGTGACTTATCGTTTGGGTTTGGGAGATTTATCTGTTTTCCTGTTACGTTGTTGTCCTTTGGTGCCATAAAAGTTACTGGAGAAGCAGGTATCAAAAGTGGCCATACCTTCTATATGAAACTGATGGTTATCTGGGACAGCTAATAATTGGGGCAGAAAGCAGTAGCAGATGAAGTGAATAATTGTGAAGGAAAAGGAAAGGACAACAAAGTCTATAGGGGAGATGCAGCCAACTGGATTCTACAACACGCGTTGCTAAACTGGTAATGTCTCAAAGTAGTTTGAAATTATTTACTATATTTAACTTTCAGGAGCTCAACTGGCAAACAACTCATTCCTGTGTCAGGAATCTTACTAACCACCATAGTAATCATTTTTATGGTGCATAATTGGGGGTAAGCGCTTCATATGTTTAGTTCTAGTAATCAGGTAAAAAAAGACAGAATCGCTGTTTTTATAGAGACAGGCACCTAAAAGACCAGTAAGCATGGTGCAGAATGCCATTGCTGGTAACTTTCTCTTGCTTTGTTTTGTACTTCATGTCTTGAAGAGCCTCTTGATTTTTGAATGTGAAGGGAAACGCAATACAGACCTATTGCGCCCTGAACCTTATATCTTGCATCTTTTTCTGTAAAGTGGGAAATACAGCTTAAGAACATGTGAGAAGCAATGGGAAACAGCAAATGAGACTCAGCATAGAGTGTAACTTAAATTATATTGTGCAGACTCTGGCAGCTGGTTCGGGGGCGTTAATTGATGCTGGGGTTCTTTTGGTTTCTGCTTCTATATGCGTGAATCATATTGGATCTCCTGATTTAAATCTCTGCATGGACGTATAAGCCTGCTTTATGTCTAAATCATCAGCTGGTGGTAAATGATCAAACATGCATGCTGCAAGACAATCTCTACTCTGGAGAAATTGTGGTGTCTCATGTTGCTGAATTAGGACAAGATATCCTTGTAGACAGAGAAAAAAAATCTACATGGACATATGTAGGCATTCGTGTATTCACTCTCCCTATGCTCTGAGATGTATGTGAGATATGTGCCAGACAGCACCATGCTGACTCTGCTAGCAGCACTAGTAATGCTCTGTGACCTTACTGATATACTCCATCTCTCAAAAGACTGCTACCAGTACTCTTTTCTAATTCAAAACTGAAGGTAGCCTTTGAGTTTTAAGTCAGCCAGAACAATGCAACAGGAGATACAATGGTACAGCTTTTCTAATATAGTTTATTAAATATGATGTGGCCAAAGATTTTGAAACAGAACATATATTTGACTTCCCTCATGTGATACAGACTAGAAATAGTGTGCATTTAGAATTTATGGAGAGAGAGAGAGGATTTTTGGTGGGCATATGGTAGCAGAAGAATGCTGACTGAATAGCACTCTCAACAAGTTGCTTTCAGTAGTAAAATTTAAACCACTACCTTCAACTGGAATGTCAGGTAAGTCCAGAGCATAATGGATCATGAAATAAAAGTCACTGGAGCCTGATTCTTTTAGAACACAAGACCCTCATCAGGGAGCTGTTGCATATTTTACACTTGTCATCTACAGGTGTTGGAAACTATAGCAAAACCAGTTCACAGGAAGTCTATGATTCTTTACAAAAACTCAGAAGAGTAATCTTTTTATGTTTTATATTACTCAACAATGTGCTATGTCTCTTACAGAGTTGCACAGAAAGACAAAGGCTGATGACTTAAATTTACAATGCATGTTTCACCACTATGAAATTCATAATAAGTTCTTTAATTGAAGTAGCGAAAATGTACTTTGGTTAGGTACGTTTCAGATATATCAACAGAAGAGGTCTGCTAAAAAAGTTGGAGGAAAACGGATTAAAAAAAATTATAGTTAGGGTTTATAACTGTTAGAGGATACAAGGACCAGAAAAGACAAGCTAGACTTTACTTGCATTTTCTGCTCAGACCAAGAAAGTTTATACCATTTCCTAAGTCTCAGTGAAGCTTTATTTTAAAGTCAAGATGTTAAAGCAGTCTGCGGAAAATTTTCTCACTGCATACATACACTGGCAGAAGTGCCAAACATTGGATCTTGAAGCTTCTGTGCAATAAAAACTGGGATCCCAGCTCTGCAGTGGGCTCTTTAACAGCGACCCCTCTACCTAGAAGCAGACCACTCATGTTACAGGCTTTGAAGGTCTGCCCTTGCTGTGTTCACATATAAGGTGAATAATTTTCCATTTCACAACTTTTCTGTTTGTATCTTGATGGAAATCTTCTTTATCAAAAGCAATTTTGCAAAATCAAGATAAATGTTTAAACATTTGTGGAGCAGGGCTTGACACTGACGATTGGAAATAATGGCTAAATTTTAGTTCATTCAGGTATGCTTTAATAGTGCTGGCTATTTTTTCTTTTTAAAATGTCCTTTAATACTTGACAAAATTCCAGTTTACATTTAATAATATCAAGGGACAATTTTTATCTTTGCTTTAAATTTCAATACTGTAAACATTTTGTTGTCCAAAAAGGATTTGAATAATGCAAGAAATGTTCTATACGCTGCGTGTTTTCAGCTGATTTCTACTTTTTGCAGAGAAAAACAAACTTTCATTTTCTTTGGCTGCAATATGCTGCAATAGGCTAAATGTGACTATTTGATTAGTTAGATAAAATACACATTTTTTTTCTTGAGAAACTCTGACTGAAAATCTTAAAAGGTTACCTTGTTATTTCTAGGTTTAGTCAGTTGTAAAATAAATTACCTATATTCACACACATGCTGGTTTATCATTCATACACATGCTGCTTTATAAGAGGAGTAGAGGAAAGGTTGCACGTAGTGAGGATTCTCTATTTCAGATTCAAGAAAAGAATAAAAGATGCTGGCTTTTTGAAAATTTAATGTACACTCCTACCACCTTAATGATGTCTCATGGAGTTAGCCCAAAATGTATAAAAGAAAATCTTTGACAAGTTTTCACTGTGTCCTCAAAAATTATTCCGCTAAAGCTTTTAAAATGCTGTATACATGAGCACACACACAGATATGCATGGATTTAAATAACATAGGTATTGTTGTTGTTGTTGTTGCTATTATTATTTTTATTACACTAAGTACTCTAGGTATACTGAACTTCAACAGAAACATGAATGCTGAAATGGTATACCAACATTTCCATGTAGTAAACAGTATCTCTAGAGCAGAGGCTCCCTTGTACTTTCTAATATGAGTAGTTTCAGGGATGTTAATGGTGCTACACTGATAGGTAAAGAAGGCAGGACTGTGTAATTAATTTTATTTCCAGCTGTTGAGATTTCAGACTATAATTCTAAGCTCTCTAAGCAAACATCTTCCTTTTCTTTACTTCTTTCCAGGCAAACTGATCAGAGGTGCTTTGGGGATTGGCTGTGTGCCCAGTTTCCACAAATGCCAAAGACTTCTGCACATTGAGTTAATTAAAATTGACTGCTTGTCTTAGGCAGAAGAAACAGGCTAAATTCTAGCTTGTTCTAAAAAATGATTGAACAATTTAGGCAAACAAAATAACTTGCTACTAAACTGGGGAATAAAAATAATGTATTGCTTTGCCATGAAAAAACAGATCATATTTTTATTTGTTTTCTCCTCTACCTCAAAGGCTTTTTTCTGTTGTTTTATTTTCTTTTTTCTTTACCCTGCTGCAGTGAATTGTAAATTGTTAGATCTGTGTATCCCAAGGACAGGAAGGCATATATCAAATGAAGGATGTTGACAGATTTTACAGACTGAAGTTATAAACGACAATAAAAAGTCTAATCTTGCAGGTGTTTAAGCCTCACAGGTATCTCCCCTTTTGACTGAAACTTCCCCAGTGCCTAGTGTGACTTTCTCACTCAAGTGCACCAAAAGTGCTGCAGTCTACACAGCTCAGCAACTATCACATGCCCAAGAACAGCCAAGTACCAAAGGTCTCCAAAGGACATTTAATATGCATTTCCTAAGAACAACTGACTGACATTGGCAGTAGACCTCTCAATGAACTAAAACCACGTTGAAGACTCACAGCACTCATACACGCAGGTTCAGTGCCCTCCTTCAGTTAAAGGGTTAAAATTCACACATTCCTGAAGGTGTTTTTACTTCTAGTGTATACTGTGGGCTGAGGTTAGCAAGGGGAAGCACTCCCTACCTCTTCTTTGCCTCCTCTATAGGAAATATTACCTGCTTCATAGGAATATACAGAAAGAGGTGAAAGAAGAAATTGGTGGGGAGTGAGAAGAGAAGCACTAGGAAGTACATTATGCTATAATTCAGCATTTATAGTGTTCATAAATTCTGTCTTTGCTTCAAGAGGCTCTTTTATACTTTTTAGTAACCAGTCCTCTGGGGAAAAAAGATGAGCAGACTTGACAAGAAACCCATAATTGACTATTTCCCTGATGAGTGCCCACCCCACAAGGTTACAGAGTCATGTGCTGGGTGTTTCTAATGGGTGTTGAATTCTCTTTTGTATGGTTGTGAATCTTCATCTGGCAGATAAAGAAGGTTTCTGAACAAAAATGGCCTATAATTTGTTAAGGCATTCTTCAGGGGAAAAGTGACATGAGTTTGGTGGTAGATTACATCGTATCAGAGCTTTATTTTAAAAGAAAAGGCTTTGGCTTTTGAAAGGATCTATCTCAGGAGAGGGTTCCAGCCTCTGGATATGAAATGAGCAGAAGTGAGTCCTTACATGACTAACTCCCCAGCCACTCCTTAGGGTTTCCTATTGATTTTATATCACTATCTGACTTCCCCAGCACACTGGCTGTTCTGGTTTGCAATCTGAGATTTTAGCATCTCCCTAAGGATGTAACAGATGCCCTCAAATCAATACATACCCTCAAAATAATTTTTTAATAGTATATTTTTATGTTTTCCTAAGAAAATTTGTTTTAAAAGCAGATATTTTTTTTTTTTTTCAGTATTTGTTCTAAAACAATCCATCTGTCTACTAACAGATGTTACCGCTCTATCTACATAATTGTGATTGTGTGGAAATGTGTCAAATCCTGTTCATAAGAGCATGTGATATTAATTTTACCTCTTGGAATGATCTGAGGATCTAAATAGAATTATTAAGTAATCCTGGTAGGGTATTCACAACACAAGCCATGGAAGGAATCAGGCAGATATTAACTGGGGATATTAATCTCTGCAGTTCTCTTTCAAGACAAGAGCTTATAGGCCTTAGGAACCAGTTTGGAAGCAGGACCCGAGAATCAGCTGCTCATGTGCAGGGGGTCTGTTTGTACTCAGCATTGCAAGTGGGACTAATCTGAAAATACCAGGCTCTTGGTTCAAGAGAAATACACTTTATCCACAATTGTGCTTTTCTGATGGTCAGATCTCATTGTTCCTGTGCTCCAATAACTGTACCTCTTACCAAGCTGATATGACTCAAGCAGGGTCAAGTGGTCAAGCAGGGTCTCAGTATGTTTCTTGACAGTCAAGGAGTTATCGTAGAGGTGTGAATTTGGGCCAGCTTGGACTCAGCTTGGATGGATTTTCTTCCTCTTCAATTCATTCCTTAGCCTTATCCACACATGTTTTGGGTTTGTGTGGCAGAGTTTTTGGTAGCGGAGTAGGGTCTGCAGGGCCGGCTGCTGCTGGAAGCTGCTGGAAGCTGCCCCGGCTCGGAGCCGGCCCCGCCTCTGGCCCAGGCCGAGCCCCTCAAGCGACGGCGGTAGCGCCTCTGGGAGAAGAGATTTCCGAAGGGGAACGCCCCGTGAGGGAGTCGGGGGAGTGGGACGTGAGAGGAACCCCTCTGCGGATCCCGAGGTCAGGGAAGGAGGAGGGGGAGGAGGGGATGCCCCCGCAGCCTGCGGGGAGGCGGCAGGCTGTCCCCCCCAGCCCGTGGAGGGGAGCGGAGGCTGCCCAAAATGGCCGCGACTCTGTGGGAAAGCCCGAGCTGGAGCAGTCTGTGACTGAAGGACTGCAGCCCATGGAAAGTACCCGCGCTGGAGCAGTTCATGAAGAACTGCAGCCTGTGGGAAGGACTCAGGTTCGAGAAGTTCGTGGAGGACTGCCTCCCACGGGAGACACCCCACGGCAGAGCAGGGGCCGAGCGCGGAGTCCTCCTCCCCCTGAGGAGGAAGGAGCGGCAGAGACAAGGGGTGAGGAACTGACCCCAGACCCATTCTCCTGTTCCCCTGAGGGGAGAGAACCAGGAGTGGGGCTGGGGTGGGAAGGCAGGAGGGCTGGGGAAAGGCATATTTTTAAGATTTGGGTTAACTTCCCATTATCCTGTTTTGAATTGACTGGTAGTAAACTAGACTGATCTTGTTTCTTCCCCAAGCTGAGCCTGTCTTTTGCCCATGACCATAAGTGGTGAGTGATCCCTCCCTGTCCTTGTCTCGACCCACGAGCTTTTCTTTGTATTTTCTCCTCCCCATCCCACTGAGGGGAGGAGTGAGTGAGCGGCCTCGTGGTTCTTTGTTGCTGGCTGGGCTTAAACCACAACAACACACAAGTGGTGGTTGTCTTCTCATTGTCACTCTAGTAATGTGGTTTCTCAAGTTCCATTTTTATTTGTTAACATCGATAAATTTGAATTGCTCTGCATGGGAATTGTGTTTGCTACATGTACCTTTGCTTTAACTAAGTGGTACCAAGCCTCAGGCCTTAGGAGGAGAGCAAGTATAGATCAAACTGTTACAGATATGTTCTGTGGTACTGTCAGCACATATCAGGCTGAAGTTTCTACATTACAGGGGTTATAAGCAAGTCCAGACAAACACAAGGTGGAGGCCCCATCTTGTCTGATGTTCTTATGCACATTGTGTATATATGTGATGTCCTAGGCCTCCCGGCTTCTTAAGGATAAACCAGAATCTTCTGCGGCTTCTTAACAATTCACAACTCATACAGTTATGTTTCTGGTCTGAATCACTTAACTGTCCCAGCCAGTCCAGGGATAATAATCTCCCTGGAAGAATGTTAGTTTTGAAAATAACCATTTTAGCTGCATGGCTTGGTATCTTTGGATTCAAGCACTACATGAGTCAAACTCTTTACAAGGCAATGAAAAAAGATTCTAAAACTATTTTTATATACATATTTTATAGAACATGGTACAATATCAGACCTAGTTTATGGATGGCAAAGTGAAAGAGGAAAAGTTCCAGTTCTGTTCAGACATATGTCTTAGTTCAGAAGTACCGTGTTTAAACAAAGTTTTCTTTAACATCTCATAAAAGTAAAATATTTGGTGCTCACCATTTACCTGAAAATACAGCTACAAAGTAGAAACAGAAAAAAATCTGATTTCAAGGAGAAAGGAAATTAAGGCTGAGGAAAGGCTTAGAAGGCATGGAAAGAAAGGAAAGAAATAATTTTGGGAGGGACTCTGGGACTATTGTACACATGGTGTAATGTAGAGATACTGCCTGTAGGGATTTGTGTCCTGTGAAAATTGGTCCGTACTTTTTTGAAAAGAACAAAAGGCTAGGCATCAAACAGCACTACTGTTTGGAAGGGTGCTGGAGGAGATACCAATTGGTAGCAGACCCAAGGTTAAAAAAAAACATTATATGTTAAGGAATTTATTATAAATACATCTTAGTTCATGAAATCAACTCAGCGTATGAAGTACACCTGTCTGTTAGGGACATGTATAAGCAAATGAGACCAGTGAAATATTCTTCATTTTTTCCCCCTCTGTTTTATAACAGCAGAAGTTGCAAATACATTGGAACAAACCCAACTTTTACCCTCCTTGAATTCTGCCTACTAAAGTGGTTTCCTGTCCCACCTAGATGCTCGCTCTAGTCCTATATGTGAGACATTTAGAACAATCCAAGGACTGTGTTTGTATTTGGGTGTAGGCATGTATATCTGAGCTGGGCCTTTGAGGGAGACGTGTCAAAAGAAGTAATGGAAGGTTTCTTCTTAAAGACATCCAGAGAAAGAGTGAAAAGGAATTCCATAAAGTTCCTAGAAGATAGCCAGTGCTATGCCCAAGGTATTGCAAAATAACATCCACAGTGGCCAGCCAAAGATTAACATGTTCAGCAGGATCTAGCTTAATTAAGCTAAAGATGTTGGGATCAAGGTTACCTCTTCAGTCCTGCTCTGACGGTCTGTTACTTCCATTTTCTTTTTAGCAAAGGAGTCAACTATAAGAATGGTTCTAGAGGGCATCGGAACTGGGATTTTTGCCATAAATCCTTAGCTCCAAGTCCTGGGCTTGGATCACAGACATTCTTTTGCTTTGCTTTTCCTTCTCTCTGTTAAAATGGATAAGTGATATAACAAAAAGGGTAAGGGAAACCTAAGGGATAGCTGTTTTTACACTTTACGTAAAGTAAAGCCCAATCCTGTTAGGATATGTTCAGTGAGGCCTGAGAGTAATTCTTAAAGGCAAACTCTATGCAGCCACATCTCACTTTTCCATTTCCCCTAACGTTCCATGCTGATCAGAGAGTCTCTAAGATAGAAAAATCTTAAGATCGGAAATGTAATTCAGCTGCCTGGAGCTTACTGCTGACCTAGGGACCTTTGTGCATTGAGTCTATCCAGGTTATGTATAATTTTCAGACTGAACACCCTTGGTATGGCCTAGCTATTTGTTCCAGCTCACACCATTCTGTCTGGAGTCACTGCTTCTGTCTCACTCCCACTGATGCCATTCTCCACTCTTTTCTTCCTTCCTTTTTCTCTTCTCTCCTATCTGAATGACCTCCCTTCCCTCATTGATCTTCCTTTAAAAAATTCCACTTGAAAAAGTTAAAGGCTAGACACAACTCAAACAGAAAAAGGGAGAACCAGCAGGAAGACTGCAAACCAAGATATTATTCGCTCTTCTCTTGTCAAGCTCCTCTCCTTGGTCTCCAAAAGACTGCATAGCTTTTGAGATGCCTCACAAATTCACTTGCAACCACACACAATGAGTGGTAAGTAAATTAATTTAGTATCTTTTTTTTTTTTTTTAGCAGAGAGGGCAAGTCCTAGAGGGCATCTGATCTGTGGTTATTGCTTTAAATTCTTGGCTCTCAGTATTGTCCTCAGGTCATACACAATTTCTATTATCCTTCTTTCTTACTTCAGAGGTTAAAATGGAAGCCTGCTACGCTACAATACATAGGAGGAGGAATGATAGCAATTTTTATGTTTTGCCTGTTGTCAGTAATTACAGTATGGTTAAGAACTTCAAGAGTTTTTCTTCAGCTATTCAGTTTGCTTATTTTTTTTTCTCTAATCTAGTACTAAAAAAGTAGTGAGGCTACCAACAAAGCTCAAGGGAAAAAAAAAAAGATAAGTTTAAATTCTGCTTCTCACACTACTTCATGAATTTGAAGTAACTCCAAGTTGAATGAATGAGAGGGAAGAAAAAAATTATTGTTTTTTCACTATATATTTACCAGTAGAAAGTCCCTCTTTTTCTTACTGTTTTTTATGGTCAGTGGCAAAATTAGGGCAAACAGATAAAAAGGAATAAGAAACCCCTGGATTGTTAGTCAATACTATGACAGTGAAAGAAGTAAGAATAATACAGAGCTTACAGAAAAAAATTTACAGTTTTTCTTGCCATGAAAATACGTATCTAAGCCCCAAACAGTAGACTAACGCAATGGCTTTCATAATGGACTGTGGTGTTTACACACCAAAAAAGAATTAAAATAATCCTTCAATAACCAGCTGTTAGTACATCTGGAAAAGAACTAAAGGATAACTTGATGTAGCTTTGAGTGACTGTACAGTGATTTAGCATGTTGCAGGTGTAATCAAATTAAAGTTAGATAGTACCCCTGAAAAAAAAAGCCCCATTTTCACATTGTTAGAGGAGGCAAAAAGCCATTTTCATTCTATAGGATTTAAGGGTCTTAGGTGTTCATTACAGCTGGTACTGATGTGTCTCATGATCACATTTCTTTTTGAGAAGGTTTCCTCCTGCTCTTTGTTAGAAATCCAAATAAAGAAGTTTTATCCTTCCTCTGGAGAGCTGTCTTTTGCATAGCACAATGTACCATTTACAACAAGGGCTTAAAAAGATTTTCAAGAGGAAATAATGGGATTTCCTAACCTTGCCATAGTGTAAAAGGGTGTTAAACTGAAAATTTGAGCTGGTGAGTAAGGTGATACCGACTTTGTATGTTGGCAAGCTGGACACTGGGCTTAGGGAACAGGGATGTAGCAGCCTCACATCTTTGAAAAAAAGGGGTGTAAACATATCAGAGAAGTAACTTTTCTCTTTAAGAATAACTTAAAGGCAGGGACTTAGGTCGTGCTGTACTTGCTGAGGAGGTACCCTTCAGTGGGAGCAAGGCTGATTGATAGAATCTAAATTGTCATCTGGGTGACTTGGCTGCCTTCATGATGGTCTTCTTGGATGACAGTAGGTAAATACTCAGGAAACACTTGTGTCCCTTTCACTAATTTTAGTATTCACTGAGAAGAAAAACCTCAAACCATCAAAATGTTTTTCACAATTATTGTTCATAATCTGATATTCAGAACTATTATGGGCTACTTGTGTATGTACTCAACAAAATGTTGGAAAAGAGTAAGAATGCCTTTATGAGGTCAAACAAAAGCTTACCTAACACAGTGGCTGCAGACTCTGGGCCTCAGGCTCCTCAAATACTGAATGATGCAAGCCAAATAAATTTTTATCAGCAGCAGAACTAGAATTTTTCCTATAGTCCTCTAAGGAAATGCAAAGAGGGTGAGGTCGTCAAAGGATCCAAGTTAGTATATTTTTAAAAAAATTATTTTTAATATTGTTTAAGAACGCTCTGGGAAGACTTGAGATGATGTTAGAAGGAATGAATGCTCTTATAAGCTTTTAGAAATTAATATGTTAAGGTCTTCAAATAAATCAGTTGCATGATTCAATAATGCTCTTAACAGTTTTCTATTTCCAGCATTGGTCTTACTTTCACCTATTAGAAAATTTTATCAACTATTAGCACACTTAAATTTACCATCTGTGGCTTGAGGAAAATAACATGGACTGGTATAATGTCTCCACATTATTGTGACCTTCCATTAAACTGTCACCAGTTTGAAGAATGCAACTTAACTTTTGAGAGGGTGCTGAGGGTTTTCAAGGGCAAGACTGGGACAGGTAATCTTAACGCTGGCAATTTCCTGCAGGGTTGGCATGCAAGTCTCCATCTTTAATGCTACTCCTAAAGAAGATGCTACACAGAACATGATTTTGATGCAGGTATTTTTTTTGCAGAGATTTTTTTCTTGGAATTGACTACTGAGCTGGGGCCTTCTTGATTAAACACTGAGAAGTCCTAAAAGTTGAATACATTGGTTGCAGCATGAAGCAGACGGAAATCTTCTTCAAATACAGAATCCAATAATCTAAACATGTTTTTTTCTAAATGACTAACCAACAGGCCTTGTAAGGATTTCTGGAAAAAACCTGTTGTGCAAATTAGCCCAGAATTCTTAAGGAAGGGCAAGGATATGGTTTTTCGTCTGTTGGTTATCTTGAAGATCACCATCTTGGTGATGTCCAAATGCATCAAAGCCTTGCTTTGAGCAGGACTTCAGAATAGACCAGATGTGCCTACTTTTTTCCTATGACTTTATGAAAAGTAAAAAGTCCCATGACAAGGAAATCCCTGTGCAAATAATTGTGTACTCATTGTGTTATACATGCCAGAGAGGGAGAAGGACCAGTAAAGGGTTATAATTTAATTGCTGAGAAGATTTTGTAGATCTCAGCAGCAGATTTGGAACTGAAAGTTGTCAAAAAGTGAGGCCCTACCTCACAGGGAAGGATGCTGCCCCAGTGGTTGGCCTCAAGAGTGCTCCTGAGCTAGGAATTGTCAAATCTTGAATCAGTTACCATTCACCAGGCTTGCTATAATTATTGTTTTAATTACAACTGAGAAAACCACTTCTAAACCCACAGCTGTGATTTCTCAAATTTGATATTAATGTGTCTTCAGACACAGTTTCATCTTTCTTGCCTTCCATTTTCCTCTTCCATCTCTTCTTTCCTACTGTTCCCCAACTTCATCTTTAGTTAGAGGGGTGTTGTTATTAGCAATACTGCTTCAAGTCAGATAAAATAACAGCTTGCATTAGAAAAAAGTAATCCTGTAGACACTGAAAATAATTGATAACTCCTTTTTAAACTCTTCCCATGACAAAGATTTTTTCTCCTTCTCAAGGTTATGTTTTGTGTATCAAATCAGTCAGTGATTCTACCATTGCAGAGGAAATGCTTTAAAGTTTGAAATGTTTCCTTGCAGTATCCATTTCAACTCCTTCCACCACAGAGGTAAATGACACATTTCAAGGATTTTTTCAGTTATTCCTACTTCAGAACATTTCATTTTTTTTTTTTCAGTTTTGGTAAAACTCATTAATTTTAACAAAATAATTTTTCAGTGTCATTATTTTTGTAAAATTTTAGTCAGATTTGTAAATATCTAACCATTTTTCTTTACTCACTCTTGCTCCTTCTAGAACAGCCAGAGAAAAACAGTATGCTCCAATTATCTTCATTCTGACAATAGATCAGAATTTTTTATGCTGTCCAACAAGCATTTCTCAGGGACTACTGCTACCTCTTCTATGCATGAAAGTATAACATACCTGCTTTGATCTGTCCTAAACAAAGTAGCATATATTTACTGTAAACACAATAAATCATGAAGGTATTCACCTCTTCTGAATCTCAGTATTTTCTTCTGCTACTTTCCATGGCAGCCTCCTATGTCCACAAAAAAATTTATATGTGGTTTTATTTATTTATTTGTAAGCAGAAACTTACAGGTACCTCATAAGTACACATGCATATGCTTCATAATCTGAATGCTCCTTTCTTATCACAATGTCCTTCTAAAAGAGCAAAATAATGTTCTCCTGCTTCTTCAATAGGGGCAAAAAAGTTACTTGCTAAAAATTACAAATAGTAAGCTGTCTCGTATCCAGAATTTTGAAAACTATAGATTTCCCTAAGCCTTATCTTGATCTTATGGCCTAAATGATCAGCTCAATCACTTTCCAGCTATTGACAATTTCCAGAATTTGGAGCCCAAAATAAGATAGATTGGTCTGAAACTGTAAAACTCACACCCTATGATTCATATATATATATATAGCTAGCTATAGAAAATTCAAAATTCAATGTTCTGAATCACCATGAACTCTTGCAGAAATTCCACCATTGCAACTGAACTCTTTCTTAATGGTTTTGAATAAATCCTTTAAGATATGCAGGAATTAGAGCTACTTGTAGACTCCCTGCACTAAAATTTTGAAGGTCCCACCAGGGGCTAAACAAAGTCTTTAAAACTGTTATCTAAAGCTACTACACCAATTTGAGAAACAAATCCAGTATTTAATCTTTTAAAAAGCAGCTTGCAGATAATTTTAGACAGGGTTTGAGTGTCTATCTAGGGTAAACAAAAAAAAAAAAAAAGAGAAAAAAGAAAAACAGTCTGAGAAAATCAACTAATTCGTGGTCATTGCAAGTCTTGTAGTATGTCTTTCTTTCTGAAGTCATGGTCTAACCCCAGCTGGCAACTAAGCCCCACACAGCTGCTCACCCACTCCCCACCAGTGGGATGGGGGAGAGAATCAGAAGAGTAAAAGTGAGAAAACTTTTGGGTTGAGATGAAGGCAGTTTAATAAGGAAAGCAAAAGCTGCGCACACAAGCAAAGCAAACTAAGGAATCCCTTCCCCACTCCCCAGGGGCAGGCGGGTGCTCAGCCACCCCCAGGACAGCAGGGCTCCATCACGTCCAACGGGGACTGGGGAAGACAAACGCCATCGCTCCCAACGTCCGCCATTCCTTCTCCTTCCCCCAGCTCTAGATGGGGAGCGTGACGTCCTACGGTCTGGGATCTCCCTTGGGTCAGTCGGGGTCGCCTGTCCCTGCTGTGTGTCCCCCCCCAACCCCTTGTGCCCCCCCAGGCTCCTCGCTGGTGGGGTGGGGGGAGAAGCAGAACAGCCCTTGGCTCTGGGTGAGCACTGCTCAGCGGTGACGGAAACTTCCCGGGGTTATTGACACTGTTTCCAGCACAAATCCAAAACATAGCCCCATACCAGCTACCATGAAGAAAATTAACTCCATCCCAAGCAAAACCAGCACATCTTACATGAGTACATATAAGTATATATGTACATAGGAGAACATATGAACATGTTTTGTACATGAGTACCTATGCCTCTTTCTTAAATGATCCAACATTGTGCCATTGCCCAAAAGAAGACTAATGGTAAGCTAATGGAGGAGTGCTGCCAGCAGGTCAATGAAAGTGATCTGTTCCCTCTACTTGGCACTGGTGAGGCCACACCTGGAGTTCTGGGTCCACTTCTGAGCTCCTCAGTACAAAAGAGACGTGGACTTTACTGGAGGGAGTGCAGCAAGGGGCCACTAAGAGAAGTAAGGGGCTGCAGCATCTTTCCTATGAGGACAGGCTGAGAAAGCTGGGACTGTTCAGCCTGGAGAAGAGAAGGCTCTGGGGGGAGATCTGAGGGACATAAGTACCTGAAGGGAGGGTGCAAAGAAGACAGAGTCAGGCTCTTTTCGGTTGTGTGCAGTGACAGGGCCAGAGGCAATGGGCACAAACTGAGGCACAGGAGGTTTCCTCTGAACATTGGGAAACACTTTTTTATTGTGAGAGTGACTGAACACTGAAACAAGTTGCCATAGAGGTTGTGGAGTCTCCATCCTTGGAGATACTAAAGGCCTATCTAGGAACAGTCCTGGGCAACTGGGTCCCACTTACCAGCTACCCTGGCAAGGTAGTTCTGCTTGAGCAGGGGGGGTGGACCAGATGACCTCCAGATGTCCCTTCAAACCTCAACCATTCCATGATTCAGTACATCCAACACATAAGAATTCAGGACTAGGAATGAAAGGGAGGGGACAAGTCTGCTAAATGGTATGGACTACAACAAGACAGGCTACCAGTGTTGGAGGCATCATCTAGCACTTAAGTGACTTAAACACTTCAGTCCCACTGACTCAGTGTTGTGTTTATTGGATTTCAGTCCCTTGATGACTTCTAAACTTTTCCATTTCTTACCTGTAGCTATCCTTGCTAAAGTTTCCGGCCTAAATATCACCTGAGTTTCAGACCACTGATAAACGAAAAAAATGTTTGCGGGATTTTTTTTCCTATTTTTTCCTTGTAATTAATTTCTCCCCTTCTTTTAAATTCAACAGTAAGTTATCTAGAAAGAACAGATCCATTAGGAAAAAGAATATTGCCATTTCAAATGTTGCCACCTCAAGCATCTGGCTATGTTAGTATAGCTAACCTACTATAACCATTTGTCATAGCCAATGCCTTGTCCAGATCAGTTAAGGCAAAATTGAAATGTTCTGAGAATGTTCTTTATTTTGGGGTGCATGGCCCTAGAGTCATTGACAAAAACTGAGGTCCCTTCAAGCCTGTGAGGAATCTGAATATTTGTCAATAGGAGAAACAGGCACTGAAAGCACATTTAACCTCTGTGTTTGGGAAAGTGTGCAAGAAGATTTCATAATATAAAGAAGGCACATCAATCTCTTAAGAGCTAAAGTACAGATAAAAGCAGAACCCTGTGTCTACTACAGCGATAGACACACTGCATCAATAGACCTCAGAGAATAAACTATGCCTGCTTATACACTGTTATGAGGATTCCTCCTGAGACACATTCCTCTGATGTTGTATGTTCAGTAGTCTTTGCTGACCTTGTGTTCCGACTTCAATTATTCTGTGATTCGATGATTTTATGATTGCATGTTTCATGTGATTTGCAAGTCACAAAAATCTTTTCCTTAACCAGGAATTATTTCATTGCATGTATAATAGCGTCCTGATCCAAAGAATGTGAATGTGTTTATCTGCAGTACTGAAAAAATAAGGGAAAGATTGAAAATCCTCTCCGCTTATTAAAGCCTTTTTCATTCAGAAGATCAGCTAGCTATCAATGTTGAAATTGTGTTCAGACTTAGACTGCTGGGACACAGTAAGCCACTGTATCAGGGCACTGGCCAGAACTGCCACTAAAAACAACTTACTTTTCAGATTGCTTCTGTGATTTAGGGACTTTAACCCTATAGAGATGAGATCTTGGCATCTAACTTCTCAAGGCTTGTTGGAAATTAAATATAAAACTTCAGGTGTTAATTTTAAATATTAGCTATTAATCTTACCTGAAATCAGAACTTTGTGAATAATTAGTCATGAATAATTTACATATAAAGATGAATGGATTTGGAGCTTCTTTTTTTGAACTTATTTTCTCTAAATTATTCACAGATTTCCTTACTGAATATTTTTGACTGTGGACTGTTAACAAACAGGTAACTTTTAATTCACAAGTAATTGTTAGTTCACAGTTACTTAGCAAAAGTAGAGGGTTTTTTCTATTAATTGGCTTACTTATATAACCAGCAACATAGCATGATGTTTTTACTTTGTCTTGTATAGTAAGACTCTCAATTCACAGTACCTTTCAATTACTTAGATATTACAAAATTCACAGTGTGCTGCTGGTTACATAGGTGAAACAGATTGAGCATATTCAAAACTAAATGAGCCTATCTATTTATGCAATTATCAAGAATATTATTTCCATTATCTGCTCAACTCTAAAACTATATACACATACAAAGGTGCAAAGCTTTCTTTTTTTCTTTTCTTTTTTTTTTTTTTTTTTTTTTTTAATTTTAGTTTGGAGATCTTTGCTTGAAAAGATTTCACCAGAAAAGCTGCTTTCATACTATATATTGCTGATGTGTTTTGTTTGATAACCAATAGCTGTTCAATTAATTATTTACATTTCTACTGTGTCAAACAAGTATCATAAAACAGAAGACCACAGCAGCAGTCTTTGTTTCTGTATTCATTGCTAAAACATTTTGCAAAGGATGCTCAAAGAAAAAATACCATGCACACCCAAAGATACTTTGATAAATAAATTTAAAAGTGGGCATGTCTGCTGAAAATTGATCCAAGAAATAATAACATTGGTTATATGCTATCTCCTGCATATCCTTTCAGTATTGCTGAAATCCTATCTTGAAAATAAATATAGTGTCATATAAATGACACCTATATTTGTAAGAGTAATGCTAGTCTGTGTCAGGCACACTAAGGTGTTATAAACACTTTTTTACACACTCACACATGGAAACAAAGGATTTAAAATAACATGATGTTAGCCACTGTCCTTACTGTCATTTAAATATTCAATAATAGTCAAATTGAAGATATATGTACTAGCAATGGACTGCTGTAGTTTTAGGTTTTACTAATTTTTATTAGTTCAGTTCTCTGCTGGTAAGTATTCCAGCTTTCCTCATTATTGTTGGAGTAATGGTACAGGAAAATGTCCTTTCGTAGACATCCCAACAAGAAACAAAACTGAAATGAAAGTAATTCTCTGTCCCAGTAGGACTATGCGCTTCCTCAGCTCCAGAGGAAGACAGGATTATAACGTATCTGAAATCAATCTGTAAGACAGAAAGCTCAAACGTGAGGCTTCAGGCATGAAAACAGCAGGAGAGCAGAGGTGTTCTGAGGTAGAATACACTAGTGAGGGCAGACATTTAGTGTTCCAGTGGTTTCTTTGATGACACACTGTTGGAATAATTAAAAAAAGTTTCTTAATTTACATAGTTCACTCTCCACTGTTTAAAAAACCTAGGGCACCAGTTGCACATTTGATTTAGAGATAGATAGTGTTTAGGAAGACTAAAACATCTAAGTCACACTAATTCTGTAACCTAGTCGTTCTAAGTAACGAAGCCAGTTTTCCTATGGCTTCTTGTCTTATGATTGGATGATCTGGTCTCTCATATGAGACAAGAACTGTAATTTTCCTATTGCGATGGCAATCATAACAGTTCTCAGGTAGATGTAGTCTCTTCTATCTAATATGGTTGGTGACTTTGTCTCACAGAGAGCACTAATGCAGGTTTGTCCCTCTACAATGCTGCTAATTTTCCTGAAATTTCTAGGAACTAAAGTTATTTGTTCTTTCCCACTTATAGTTCAACTGGGCCATTCTATAGGATGTTTTTTGAATGGTGAGAAAAGCAGAGAGAGGGGCAAACACACAGAGAGTAAAACTCAGCGCAAAACTGCATGAACTTTCATTCCTTGGGAAGCTATACTTAAATAATAACATAATTGTAGTGCAAATTTCAGTTACATGTAAGTAACTCTACTAATAAAAACCCCAATTCAGAAACAGTCAAGGATGCCTCCAGCTTATTGTTAAATGTGTTTTTAAAGCTACACTTACTTAGAAAAACAGTTAAACATATGCTTAGTCCATTGAAGTTAATGTTTTGTGTTTCTTCTCCTGAAAGAAAAAAAGTGAAAGTTAAATCAACTACAGTTTGACTGGTCAGAAGAACAACTGCCTCATTGTGTCACCTCATTATCTGTATTCAGTGAGCTAGAGCTAGTTTTAGTGATCAAAAATCCGTTACTGCTGTTTTTTCGGACATCCAGCACTGCACTATCACTGGGAGCTAACTGACTTGGATTCTGGCATATAAAACCTCCAGAGAAACTTTAGAAGAGTTCATATTACAAAAGATGTATTGATTTTGATTATGTGCAAGCCAAGTAGAATGAAATTAAATCCTTATATCTCAGGAATTGTTTGCATCTGTTAACTAACAAATAGAAGAAGTATATTTTTTCACTAGTGTACATTTATACATAAATAATTTATAGAAGCAAATCTAAATATATTTAGGCTGACTTTCTAAAAGTTCACAGTTTACTTCATTATTATATCGTGGCAGATAAACTCTCACTATACTTTTCTAACCTGTCAGCCTGTTTCAGTAAAAAATTAATAGAAGATATTTCAAAGGTAGTACATACTTACAGGTTTCCTGAATATTGGTAGCTTGCTAGAAGCAGCAAGACTTCTTTCTTTATTTCCTCTGCTGGGAACAGAAGTGGGGAGAACTCAAATATTACTGTTACAGACTCACCCTACATTCTTTCTAGTCAGCCAATGTATATCTTCTGGGTGGCTCCAATATGTTTTGTCCCTTGGTGAGAGTACAGAGCAAAAGAGTAGACAGAGATATGGGGAGAAGATGGAAATATGTAAAAGGGAATAGGGCTTGAAGCATGGCTTTGGGAATAGAGTGATTGTTGTCAATATGGATTTAGGCAGAAAAAGGAATTAACTTGACTGGAATATTAGGGGAAAATATGTCAGAAATCCATAGGAAACAGGCCATAGTTCTACTGCTCATTAAAAGAGTTCTCAAGTTTGGTCCTTCCCTAAACTTTTTTTTTTTTAATTGCCTAACTAGTTTGGAATAGTTAATCTTACTCTTGACCAAGTAGCCCACAAATAGTTGGTATATACTGCTTACGGATACCAGCTCTGAAGCAGAGAAGAGAATAGTTACAAATCTGATGGAATTCTTGCACATACTGCTTGGACCTGTGTGCAAATACTACTTCTGCATTACTGGGAATCCAAAACATCAGGATAGAGTAAATGCTATTTAAACATGTCTGACTGTTGATGACATCTTTGCAGATTTTTCAGGATCCTTGCATTTAGGAAAGATTGTCGTCTTTGCACACCCAGAATTACAGTGCTCAGGTTTAAGAGTCTATTTATTTCTCTTCCCCTCTGGACTCTTCTTTACTCCTTTCTTTCTTCTTCTAGGTTGGACACATCTCTAGATCTTGATATCATCACGGTACATAAGCTTAAACAAACCAATTATGGATAACAAACAACTTTTCTCCAATAATTTTTCCAACATAAGAAATTAATTTATTTTCTGTCCAGAACTGCTTCTCAAAAAGCACCAACTTTCTTCATCTCAGTAGTAATTAGTTATCTCTGAATCATATCTGTAGTTGCTATAAAAAAAAGCTTACAATCAAACTGTTGCATAAAAGTAGAAAGGTTTTTTTGGCCAAGCGCTATTTTTTGGTCTTATCCATATTTGCCTGAGAGAGGCTACACCTTTATAAGTCAGTCTTACTTCTTCCACCAACTTAGCAGTAACATTTTCAGTGTGATACATGTCCCCAGAAAGTCACTCTCATTCCCACTTAAGTGTTAATGGATTTCTACAAGTTTTCACTTTGAAGTCTTTATTCAACATAAATGAATCTTGTTGCACAACTTTCATAAATAGCTCACATTCTTTAATAGCTTCATTTTGACTTAAGAATTCTTTGCCTGCGTGGTTAGAGCAAGAAGTAAATACGTGAAATGTTTAAGCTGTGCCTATCAAAAAAATTACCAGATCCTCCTGTATTTCTTCCAGGGCTTAATTGATACTGTTTTTTAAACACATATTGAGGAAGCTGAAGGACAGAATATGCCCTTGTTTCACATACTGCCTAGCAGAATATCGGTCGCTGCTGCTGTTATTAAATTGCAGTTGAATTACACCATGACTTTCTGAGAAGGTGTTTAGGCTGGTGAAGAAAAAAAGAATGAACAGCATGGAGGCTAAAGAAAATAGAAAAAAAACCATCCCTGTTGTATTGGAAAGGGGTTGTCCTAAAATGTCTCAGTAACCTCCACGCTGGGTTCTCAGAAGGCCTGTGAGAAGATTTTGCGTGAGGCTTAGAATGTAGTATTGGCAAGCAAATGTAAACCTGTTCCTAACACCAAATAAAAGCATCAAAAGGGAATAGAACGTGATAAATTCCTCAAGATAAAAGCAGTAGTGAGACAGCTAGTCAACAGCTGTGAAAACAGAATTAAAACTTGCATAAATTGGAAATAGTATTCCCCAAACCAAAGCTGAATCCAAATAATACAGTGTGTATAATCTCAACACAGGATTCAAACTGGGTCAACAGGACATTGTGACTAATTCTGTGGATGACTGCCAATATGCTCAGGCAATTGCAGCCTATTGACCAATGTCAAACAGTTCAAGTTTGCTTTCCCCACAGACCTGAATGTTTCAAATAAATACATCTTAGAGCAAATGAATGAGTAACTACTCAACAACATAGTGCTGAGTGTTAGATTTGAAGCTTAAGTCAAATCGCATTTAAACATATTTCAGTGTGGTGTGTGGATGATAAGAGTAAGGATTTCAAACATACATAGGATTTGGAAGAATGAAGGAAGGACAAATTCTACACAGTATCAGAGCTGATCAAAGAAAATTTAAAAAGATACAAGACTATAATATAAAGGAATGTACCAGTTCCAGTTGGGGAAGTACATTTTCACTGCTTTGCATGAGCTAATTAAACCAGTCACTTTATTTACAAAAAATATTTATTTTTTATAGTTGTTCTGTCCTTCCTAATATTTTTTTTTTTTAATTTGCATCTAGTTTAAGCATTTTTTCCATTTATGTATTTTTTACAGATGTTAGTCTTCATCTTCCTTCAGCTATCACTTTACCTTTCCTTCTCCATAAAAACGAGATTGAAACTATGGATATTTTTCTTAATTTTTATCTTCCAGTTGCAGACCAGGTCTTTCCTAAGTGGCTTCTGTATCAAACAATTCTGTGAAACTAAGATTGCATCTCAACTAGTAAATAAAACAGGGACGAAGCATGGACTCAGATGCTGGCTCAGGATTGTCTGTACTGTTTACCTGTTAGCATGTCTCCTGGTATTGGTTTGGCCAATGTCAACTAGTGATGCGCCACACAGTGCCTCACCATGGTCTGGACAAACCCAGGACCATTTGGATGTGGCCTCCCAATTTTGGAGCCAGCCATTTAGACAGAGTTAGTCACCATGAAAGTCACAGTCATCTTTCTGATCAAAACTTCCAGCCAAATGTCAGAGTTACTGTCATCTCAGCTGCTGTTGATGTTGGGGTTCCCTTATCACTCTGATTATTACTTGCATGTTCTTCTTAATTTTCTTTTTTGTTCCTGCCATTTATTCTCTTTCTCACTTTTAAGAGGGATGTCAAGAGATGCTTTACCTTCTACCTCTGTATTCCTGTGAAATTGTTTCTTAGACACTTTCTACCCTATTGTGAAATTGTCCCCTACTAGCATTTTGTGACTCATAGGTGCCTGTTTATACTCGTGATCTGTCAAATGTCTGTCCAACCTCATATTTTGGTTTCTCAGATGTCTTGTTCTCTATCATTTGCTAATGTACTAGTAACAAATTACCAGCATAAGGTAAATTCCTTGTGCTTCTTAAACTCACTGCACCTTCTAGGCATTGTGAAGCATGCATAATTCATAGAATCATTATTCTCCCCAAACTACTACTTCCACTGTGACTGTAAAAAAAGGAGAAAGTGATGGCTGTGGCATTTTTCATTTTCTTCCCCAGGTTATTTCCTCTTGTAAGTTCCACTGCTGTATGAGTAATACCTTGAATCTTCTCTAGTTTCTATTTTATGACTATTTGGTTTAAAGAAGATTTAATCCATGGTTTAAATACTCTAAAAGTAGTACCCAGTCTTGCATGCATTATCCAAGAATGATCTCACATTAATGTTAAATAAAAAAAGATATATCTTCAAGTCTGAGTCCTTTTGAGAGCAGAGGAGTATTTGCCTAAAAGATGAACATCAACATATTGGAAAAGAACTAATTCACTGTGTTTATAGAAGAAATATCCAACGCTTATCAACTCTTCTTGATGAGTTAATCTCACCATATGTAGATGTCATGCATGTCATGGGTAACTGCTGATAGTTCATATGATATTATAGTTTATATCTTGCCTCTGCTCAGAACCATAAAAAAAAAGTCCATTGTTTTAAGAAGGCTGTTTCCTTACAATATATGTAGTCTAACTGAAAAATTAATACTAATGTATTTCATAAGCAGCAATATTTCATTACCTTTAGAATAAAGAAATTGTTAGAAAGAATTAGTTTACAGAATGGTGCCAGCTGAACCAAGAAACTGAGGACAAATTCTTTTAGTTTCTTACAGATTCCTGGAAGCAATTCTCTTCAACATTAGCTGTATGAATCCAGTTCCTTACCCCACTGTCTGGGTTAATGTTGATAAAAATCCCTAGAGATTAAAGGGAAATTATTTCCAAAGGTAATCAATATGAAAAGTTACATCTAGTTCTAAGCAGCAGAACAGGATTACAACATGAGAAATAAGAAATGTTTTTTAAAATAAGCCACTAGCTGAATAGTGTTTGGCTGTATAAAAAGGAATCCTAGTTAAAATCTGAATTAATCAAAAAGCTATTGGTGTGCTGAAAATGTTATCATTCTTTATTTTTTTTTGCTGGAAATATATTATTTGTGTTTCAGGCACCTCCAGTGTTTGGTTAAGAATGGAACTCTTCCTATCTAGTGAGAGGGCGCACTGTAACCACAAAAACCATGCACATTTTTCATGAAAAAGTTAACACCAAAGTACCTTGTGAACCATATTATGTTCTTATTTTATTTTGGATGGTGAACTATCCAATTATATCCTTTATTTTGGAAGTGAACTATCATTCCTTGCTTTTACTGAAGAATAGACAGGAGGGAAAGAAGCAAATTCTGCCAGCAAGCTGAAAGGATAATTGAATATATTTAATAAAAAATGAAAGAAAAATAGAATCTGAGAAAGGGGAAATCTGGAAGAAGGAGAACTTTAATGAGCAAGGTTAGTTCTTATGTGCTAGTATGGTATATGTTATTATTTTTAAGAGAGATAGTGATAAGATGAATGAGAAAACCTTTATTAATGTCTATGTAAATTTCTGCATTCATTAATTGGAATTCTACAGTAAAGTTCAACTTCATTAATGGAGAGTTTCAAATAATGTTCCAGCTACTTTGAATTCTCCGTCTTCCTCCCAAACCCCAGTTGTGCTGAGACTATTTATGACTAATGACTTTGGGAGACCACTAAAACCTTAACTTCATTCACAAATTCTACAGTGCAATGTTATTTTCACCGCAAGACAAACTCTACACGTGATTGAAAATGAGAAGAACCAGTGAGAGCAGAAGGAATTCCTTATGCTCCTTACCAGTGTTTGTGGGGGTGCCTGCTCAGCCTCCCCTTGGCAAAGCAGGCAGGATGCCAACAGTTGATAAGGCAGGGATGTGAGAGTAACAGTGAGTGTCGACAGAACAGCCAAAACTGTCCAAGAGGGAATTTGCCCCACACTGACAATGCTAAAGAAGACATCCATCAGCCACGCGGCTTAAAAACAGTCAGCTTGAGAAGAAGTACAAGAGAAGCTTGAAATTTTGTAATAGTGGGGAGAGAGAAGAAAGCAACAGAGAAGCAGTCCAAATCTGGTTTGACACTGTCAGAAATCACCCCACCGACACCGCAGTCTGTACCTCGACCTTACTGAGCGTCCTTCCGTCAGATGTCATGGGGGGGGTGCCTACAGCTCGAGGAGTGACAGTGTGGGCGGATCCACACTTCTGGTGTACGTGCGAACTCGAGGTGGGGCTTTCTCATGAGAATGTGTTTTGTTGGCTTGTAGGGACTGTCATGAACACACATAAGCCCAGAGCACCTACATCTCCAGCAGGCGGGTACAGAAATAGAGGAATCCTCAGTCCCAGAAAGTGGGGGGGGGTGTGGGGGTGGTCTCTGAGAGGGGGCGTATGTGTGTGTGTGTGTGTGCATATGTGCATGTGACTGTCTTGGGATTTGTTATGGAAGGAGGTTTAGAAATGTCCAGGTGTTTTAAGTGTCTAATATTGTGGTTTACTTATCATGAATGCATAGTTCACTGACGGCTGGTTGGTTACAAGTTGTTAATAAAGAAAACAACTTCAGTTTTGATTTTATTTACACTACATGAATAGAGTAGGGTTTTTTTCCTGCAATGTTTGTTTCTAAAAGCAATCAGTTAAATAATTAAAAAAATATGAGTAGGCTTTGGTGACTATGTATGCCCATAGACAGCTAATTGGGCTAACTGAAAGGGGAGAATATTTAATTTACCTTTATTTTAACCAGTACCTTTTAAAGCAGTTGAATTACTTCTAGTAAATGAGATGCTAGGCAAGTCAGTGTGAATATGGCTTTGGTCAGTTCAGTCTGTGGTTCATAATACAGTAAGAATTTTGCCTATTAATGACCTAAATTTAAATGTGGGGTTTTGATTTGATTTGGTTTGGCTGTGGAGTTTGTTGTTGTTTTGCTCTGTTTTGTTTTCTGCCTGAAGGAATGAAGTTATTCTGAATTATGGAATATTTTCCTATGTGTACAATCCTTTGTACATTGCTATAAGTACATTTCATTTTGCATACTTGCGAGAAAAGTAAAAGGAAATTCAGTTCTTAGAACAGGAAAATAGTCATAGGTATATTGTTCAGATTCCACAGAAGAAAAAATTAATAGGATCCCCATCTGCCATATCCTGAGCTTTCTGAACTACTGAAGCCAAGCTGCAGTTTCTGTCAATCTATCTTCTAACATTTCTTTTAAACCAAAACTTTTTGACCACTTTAAATTTGTAATTAGCTTAAGTATGAACAAAAATAAAATTGTTCAATGAACAGAAATGGTGCAATAGAACAAAATCACCTCTAGACCCAGATCCCTGTCTTCTCTAAAAGAAGAATGATAAAATATAATATTTTACAACTGCACTTTTTCATTTCCTTGAAATGACTGAATTTATGATCACTAAGTAGACTCTGTCCCCTACATTTTACAAGCCTTAACTTCTTTACAGAAATAGTAGGGAAACCTCAGAAAGAAAACAGTGTATATTTATCAAATCCAATCCATACATTTAGAAGTTAGTTCATCTCATTCCACTGATAGGAGCATATGGTCAATAAGTAGAGATATCAGTAAATTGGGGGGGGGGGGGGGGAGAAGAAACAATGTATTTTTTAACAGTGAAAGTAAACAGTGATATTAAGAACTGTACATGAATGCAATTTTTCTGAAGAGAATTAAATTATTACAAGTACTGCAGACTCAGAGAGATCCATATGAATTGTAAGAATGTGAGAACAAAGTATTAAGACAGTTGAATGATGAAGAATAACATCAGATTAGATATGGATCCACCTTTTAAATATAGGAGGTAAAAAGCATTGGTTCAATTTTGGATTAATGAAGATAGTTGGAACACAAATACTCCTCATAAAAACCAGTTTTATATTTGTCTGAAAGGGTTATCAGGTATTCTGAAACAGTAAATGCATTAAGTCACCCACAAATTTCTGAATATTCTGGTAGACATAATTTAGAGTTGTTCCCACTAAGGTCCATGACAAAACAACCACACTGAACTTGCTACTCCGTGTCACTCCTAATGCTTTGCATGTGGAAAACACCATGAAAAAGCTGTGAACTGGCTTACAGCTAATGTGAGGCTAGCACGCACTTTCCTCTAAATGTGAGGAAGGGGGAGCAGACATTTATCTCCCCAGCAGATTTTATCTGGGAAGTGAGAAGATCAGTTTCACATCCCTTGTTTATCTGTGTTAGAAGTAAGCAGGGAGAGGCAGGGGGGGAGAGTGGGACCGACTCACAGAAAGCAAGAGAAGTGCAAAGCTTCCCTTTCTTGGCAGCAACCAGCCGTTAGAAGAGCTTGGCTGCCCATGTAACCACAGCCTCAGGGAGCTGAATGCATGCCCAGAGCAGAAATGGAGACACAAAGGGATTCAGATGCTTATGGGATTATCCTGAACTTGAGAGAAGGCTTGTGAATGCTTAAACGTTGATATTTCTTGCCCAGGTTCCTCCAGTGACAAGAAAGCAAAATCAGAATTTTTCTCTTTCCTTTCTCTGATACATGGTTAGAAGATTTCTTGTTGTAGTTTTATTTGGAAGCAAATATGAAAAGTTGTGTCTTAAATTTTGATAAAGCAGGCTAACATTTATTCGGAAGTCTAGCTTAAAATGAGCAGCTGAGAATCATGATGCAGCTGGAGGAAAGAGAGGGGAGTTTGATTGCTCAATGAACGCAACAGCTTTGGAATATTATAGTTAGAGAAATGGTCTCTAAATAGCTGAGCCTCAAATCAATTAAGATTTTACAGATTTGGATCAGAATTATGCAACTGGAGAAGAGAGAGAAGCATGTGCATTTTGCAGCATACTGTTTGTTACATTAGGACTTTGCTTGTTAAGATGCTACTGATCTGAGCTGGCTCCTGGAATAGCAGCACTGCGTGCAATTACAATCAATCAAAGAAGAAAACAATGCTTCTGGTGACTGAGGCCAAGGTAGAAGCACAAATCTGTATTATCCATATGCTAAACTTTCTTTGAGGAAATTAATATAAATCTTTTATCAGTTAGTCTCCAAAATGGAAAGATGGGAAGCATTCCAAGTCTAGCGCTCTGCTCTGAATAAATGGGCTGTGCCGTGACATCTGTCCTTCAGTATCTGTCAGGGTTCAGACCTATACAGATTTGCCATAAATAAAAATGATGTGCAAATCTAATGGAATATTACTTCTGTTGTGTTCCTTTCATCTCAGTGATGTAATGGATGAGGTAGATGGTGTGAACCAAAACATTCAATTCCATATTGATAGAAATACAAATACCTGCTCTAGGATACTCTTCCTGCAAAGGTGTTCATACAGAGGCCATATCAACACAGGTACGTGTAATACATAGGATGCTGCTTGCACTTTTTGCATGTAAACTCTTCTTATTGAAATGATGTTTTTCTTGGGAACATTTGTTTCTACAAGTTAGCAGCTGTGCAGGCTCTGTGCTTACAGCATAGTAAAGCAGATGGTTGCTGCTCCATACTACATCAGGTACATCCATATGCTGGGTGAAATGCTCAAGTATGACAGCCAGGTTTAAGACAATATTTTAAAAGATAGATATGTTCCTCCTTCATGGTATTGCGCAATGGTCAACATGCAGGAGGGGGACTGGAAGCATGACTCCTTCTCTAAAACTAAGACAGGATAAATTACAAAGGTGACAGACTGGGAGAAGTGCCCAGCTGAAATGCAAATGTAAAACAGTTGGAATAACTACTTAACTTTTTTGCCCAATGGAATAATGGAACAGATATTTGATTTTCAGGATTAGCAAGGGTTAGCCAGATGTCATAGCCAGTACATCCGTTAAAGACTTCTTTAAATCATGGTAAGGCAATTATATCCCTAATACCCAACATATTAACATATGAAGACAAATTAACACTATTATGGTAATTTAGGAAACCAATTTCAGACATTATGAAAGTTGTGGGATACATTTTATACACGATGATATTACCTTTTCTGGTTGTGTCGTTGTTGGTTTTTTGTGTGTGTGTGTGTTTCTTTTTTACTTCATACTCCTGTGAAGATTTTTTTTATTTTGAAGTACCTCTGTTAAGACTTCTAGATCTGCCTACACTCCTTCCTTCTCCGTTGGTATTCCTGATACATAGCAGCAACAAATTCATAAAATTAATGATAAGGGTTTGTCCACTCAGCGTCACAGAGGTTCAGGGTGGGTGCACCCAGAGAGCTGGCAAGTCATTTAGAACTTGTTAACAGAAGATCATGCTGAGGACCTGTTGAAAACCAAGTGCTCATGGGCCTTCTATAATCTAGGTAGTAATATAAGTTGGAAATCAATAATTATTTAAAGCACGGAGTGCCTAACTCAGATTTTGATACCTGGAAAACCTAAGTACAGTCTAGAAAAGGGTGCACACCATATTCTATAAAAATGCTAGAAGTTCATTACTCATAAAAAACCATTTTATTAGGGTCTCCTGTGCACTTAATCTAGGAGGGTTAAAATAAGGACTGAGTATGTTTTCTGGACTTTTTTTCCCCCTTTCAGGAGCTTAATTCCTCTCTGGGATTTTGAAAATGAGCCTTTGGATGATCCACCTTATCTCAGAATATGGAGGTTCCCTGAAAGGTCTATTGTAATATCCCAACAATAATCTATGCTTTTTCTCGGTTACCCAGAAACTTATCAAACATTTGATGTGCTACTGTTTGGCAAAAACCAAGAAAATTGAAGCCAGTGCCCATTTGGCTGGATTACAGAACTGTGAAAGCTATTGACTGAACTCACAGTTGATGTTCAATGAATCCATTTTGGTCAAGAAAGCGTGACTGAGACCTTTCATTACAATTCTGTCCTCACGGTGCAATGCAGTGTGATTCACATATCAATGTGCTGAGATCTACACAGTTTTGTTGAATGATAGGGACTGCTTCTGGGGACAGAACAGTCACGTACAAAAGACACAGAATTGGAGTTCAGTTCCCAGTTTGTCTATCAGCCAAACTGAATTGACCTTGAGACTGTTTTATCTCAAGTACCTGTTTTCCATTACCTTTCTTATCAGTTAAGACGTAAATTAATAGAACTTTGCTATGTGTTTGTACAATACTTCACATAAACTAGCACCAATCTAGAACAGGGATGGCAAAAGTTGTTCCTGCTTGTAATATCAGCTCATTCTTGTTAAGAGTGATCTAAAATGAGCACAACTATCTGTGGACGAAAATGATGCATGCAAAAATGGGAACACTACACACTGTTTCAAATGTAACTTTGATAGTTTCTTGGTGCTTATTTTCATAATTCTTTTTTTTCCACTTTACATGTAACAGAGTTCAAAGATTTCTCATTTCAGCATGATGTCAGGAATGAATGGACAAAAAATGTGTATGCTCTTTATCAATGTTCTGTTCCAGTGCTTATATTTAAATCTAGAAATATCAGGGAAAGAAGAGTAATTAGCTATTATAAATGGAATTATTTGGTTTTTTTTAATTCTGTTCTTCAGTTGCTCACCCTGCCTTTGTATGTAACACCATTACTGCATGTTGACTTAAAATCCTTGTTATACTCTCTTATTTGAACACTTTAAATGATTTGATCCACTTCCAGCTGATCCACAAATTCTTTACTACTAAAACATAATCCGATCTCAAGTACTCAAGTTAAAGACTTAAATTCTGATGCATCCAAAATTGCTTGTTGCTCTGTTTAAAAGATCGTTCTTAAAAGGCTTTTGTGGTCTTTTATACCAATTTATCATGCCCATGTGCCAGAACTGACTCTCATTCTGCTGCCTGCTTCACCAGAAAATTCTGATTCTCTGCACAACAACAGAGTGTTTTGTTGTTGCAAAAGGGCAACAGAAATAATGAGAGCACACATTGATCTCGTAGATTAATGACCCAAGATTAATGACTCATGGTACAGTATTGGTAAAAGACATGCAAAAGGAATGTGCTTTAACCATTTTCTTTAAAGATCCTCTAAATTTTAAAGGCAAATATTGTTCATCTGTTATAATGACTTAGCAGAACTGAGTACCAGTCTTCTCCTTACTATTTCCTAAAATAAACTGCTGAATCTAATAGATAGAAATGTTTTATTTTCTAAGTTACTAATTATTTTCAACCCTACTGATGATATTGCAGAATAAAAAGTTTGTCTCGGCATGGTGCAATTATATTACTGTTTTCATTTGAAGTACAAAAACCTCAACACATCATTATATATTGTCAATTTGAGTTGCCAAATGGTGGCAACATGAATAATATTCACCTAATTCTCTGAGGATTTGGTCCTGGATAAATTACAGGCCTTTCTGTGGACAAGGAACAAGAGCTTATAGGTAGCATATAGAAATTTGGATCCATCTAATAGCAGTCCCAGGAAGGTGCCTTTACCGAGGACAGGTATCTCTACACAAATGCCCGGATCATGCCAGTTCTAACATGACTGAGCAATTGATTTCTGCCTTATGCCTATGTATCTTGAGCGGTGTAGTCTGATGTGTCTTTTCAGAGGGCACATAATGTTATTCTAGATACTGTGGTAGTGGCTGCTGCTTTCTCTGTAACCTTGGGGAGAAGAGGCAGCGCTCCCTTCTGCACATAGGATAATCTAGTTCTGCCTGTGTCTGAGGATTTTTAAACCCACATCTTTCATATTCAAGCATGTAAGGCAAGATGTTGTTGGTACTGGCCTTTTGTGTGTCATTTTGTGGCTGCATGTGCTGGCCACACAGTCCAGGACTCACTGGCCAACAGAAGGAGGAGGCCACAGGTGGAGTTGAATTGCTGTGAAAGAGTTAAGATGCGCATCTGAAAGGGGATCTTCTAATCCTGCAGACTTTCGTTCCTGCTCTTTAACACCTCCCTTGGGTTTTGCCCAGTGTGGTTTTTGCCCAGTTTTTGGTTTTTTTGCCCCCCCTGACCAGAGCATGACCTAGGGAGCAACTACAAATTGCAGCATGAAACAAAAAAAAGGGAAAAGACACAGAGTGTAGGAAATGTGTATTTGAATCCTTTCTGGTAACAAAGCCCATTCCTTTATTTGACAAAGGTTTTCCAAATGCAAATTGTTTCTACTAGGTAATTTTATAAAACAACATTCCTCCCTTAGCTGTTCTTTAAACAGAAATGCATTTGAAAGGAGAGTTTATAGGGCACTCTTCAAGGCATGGGAAGAATGGGTCACTACTCACCCATGTCTTTAGCACTCATTCTATTGTGTAGCTCCAAGTGCTCAAATGACTTTTTGCTTAGGGTGCAAAGCACACCTCACTTTCAACCATGCAGTTGGTTAAAAATCAGGGGCATTTCATTCAGGGCTCTTAGGGAATTTCAGGCACCTAAGGCTGACTCTGGATCATTAGTTCATCTTTCTGGTAAGCAGATATACATTCAACTAAGTGCAAAGTGTTCAGCTGCCTATCTTTCAGTGGGAAATGCTCAGATGCACTCCTGCACAGTGGCACAATAATGTACCCATGGGAATCTAAATTTTCCATTACCTTTTCTATCCTTTTAGCTTGCTTTTGTACTTTGCAGTGCCATAGATTTAGGAAGCAAAAACATGAAGAAGCTGTGGAGCCAGTCTAGTTAAATACCACATACACTGTCACTTCTCTTCTAGCAGTATAATTAAACAGGAGTTAGAATTTGCGATGTGTTGACATTTTATCAATTAAAGATAGACAGGGGAGAGATAGAAGAAAAAAAAATAAAAGCTTTTGTAATGTCAGTTAACTCCATGAGGTTACTCAGAAATGTGGCTTCTTGTTACATCCTATATACAAGGAATTTAGTGCCTTTTTTTTTTCCTGTTCTGTTTTTAATGTACGAAGTTCAGTAGATGTTTATTTTCCATTATGTCTTTTCATTTTATGTCTTGGTTCACTGCTATGCTTTTCCAGCTGTTGCTTTGGAAAAATAATTACAATTCAGTCAAGCAAAAGCACAATGGTGGGTTCTACAGTTTGGTAAATTCTCTAGTGCAGTTTCTGAAAAAGATTTTCAGCTTATTTAGACAAGATTAGATTCTCTTCCTGCTCTACTCTCCATAACAGCCAGTATCTTTGTGAAATAGTTTAGAGTATAAATACTGGGACACAGTCTCTCTCCAGGATTTGCCACAGAGATGACACATTCTCCTGGCAGGTGACACCATGGAGATGACATATTTTCTACCAGCAAATACTTAAGGGAAACTTACAATCAACTAGCCTTCCATGATCACCATGGTTGCTATAGTTTAGTTACAATTTTGTTTTGCATTTCTCAGCAGTACCTTGCAGCCAAACAGGGGTACTGGTACATGCTTCTAGGCATTCCTACTTATTCTTCCTCAGGCTATGGGAAAGAAGAGAATGGGGGGATGTTGTTTGGGTTGTTTCTAGGAAGAGGAAGATGCTGCCAGTTTAGGCAGAGGGAACCTTCAAACAATGAAAGCAGACAAAAAAGAAAGATGCAACATACTTAGATGATTGTCGAAAATACTCCAGCTTAGCAGTCTGCAAATCCTATAAATGTCTTATTCAATACAAGTACTGGATAAACTAAAACAGAGGACGCATGTAAGCATACCTGACTGACTTTAAACTGCTAAAGAAGTTCAAGCAGCATATATCTCATGTTCAAAAAGAACTAGATATTAGAAACATGTTCAAGTAAGGGTTGTAGACCATTCAGAGAGATCATACCAATGGCAACAGGGACAATTCCAGTGCTCGGTGCTTACACTGATACAGAAACAATTTACTCTAACAGATGGCTCATGCCAGACTGTGTGCTTAATTTTTTTTTTATTTCTCTGGACTTCTGAGCTGTTATTCTTTCCTTCCTTTTGCCTGGGAGAAGGGGAAGGGAGAGAAATTGTGGTCTTTGGACTGCTGAGAAGCTTGCTTTTTGCTTGCAAAGTATAGCTAAGATATTTACCTAATAGATCATACAAATATTATTTATTGTCTGATGACAGCTTCATTACAGTTTTTCACTTGCTATATTTCTCTGTAAACTTTGACTTTAAAAATTCCTCCTTAGACTTTGATGTAGCTAATCCCTGATTTCTACCCAGTAGCAATTCTGAAATATTGTTAGTGTCTTCTGTGTGAGGAACGAAACGAAGAACACTGTGGAGGAACTATGGCAGGAGTCTAGAGACATTAGGCAGCCAATGTACCCTGTCAGGTTAGTTTCATTCCATCTAAAATGAAAGCAGTAGGTCAAACAGGCTTTTCTTTCATCCCCATTTTAAAACCATAGATGCAGGTGGAATGCTGGCATGGCTAGACAGAGGTGATATTCTGCATTGTAGTGAAGGAAAAGAAAGCTCATTTGTCTCAATTGTGTGGTGCCAACACCCTCTTGCCCTACTGCACTCCATTTTCAGCTCTAGAGATCCATCTCCACCTGGAAGAAAATAGTGTTTCAATATTCCCCAGAAGCCAGAACAATCTTTGCAGTGAGTATGACTTTAGAGAGGACTACAGATGCTCAAAACTGCTCCACAAGAGCAAAGAAATCCTTGGAATCCTTAATGTAGATGTGATTTGCCTTTTAAGTCTACACAGGGCATGGACAAAATAGTCTCAAGGATCTTGACCAATGTATTTTTTCTCTTCAGTAAACAGGGTCATCTACAAAACCTTTTCTGCCAGAATTGATACATAGAGTATCAATATGCATATACAAGTACGTATTTCAAAACCAAAACATTAAAAAAAATGAAACTTTTACCTTATTTACTTCTCCTAATAGCCAAGCAGATTTCAATCACCACAATCATATACCCTTTCCAAGTTCAATGATTAATTCTTCCACCCTCATTTCACGGCACTGGACTGGTCTTGAATAGTAGAATATGGAAAAAGGTACATCATTTTGTGAGATTACACCTTTACCTCACCATATATGCCCTTCACATGGGGGAAAAATTGCCTGGCATATTTCTGTGTGAGTTCCTTCCTACTCTGCTGAAGACAGATTTTCTTTACTATTCTATGAAGTTCTTCTTTTTATCAGAATTTCTCTCACTGTAACATTCTAATCATTCCTGAGCTTTGTGGTGAGTGTCTCACTGCTCTGTAGTGCTTAGCTCCTTGACTTTTTTTACTGGCAGACCTTACTATAATAGAAACCATGTTTCTAACAACATACTATGCTGACCTGAGCCAACGGAAAGTCAATTAGTGACAAAACTATTTCAAAGAAGCCATCTTCATTTGTGGATTACAGGATATGTTGTAATAATTATTTCCATAGAAAAGTTAATGTCTTTTAATTGGCCTTTGGCTTGAGCCAGATTTTGCCTCATCTGAAAAGTTAATGAAACTTAGGTTGCATTTTGAATCAAATATTAAAACACCAATAAAACCTTTCAATCTATAGTTTTGAAGTCAGTAATGGTTGAACCAGTTATAATAAGAGTCTATTCTGACGAAAATGTTAAAAGTAAGAAATGAACACAATAAAAATTCACAGAACTACAGTAGAGAGGCCATCAGCTTCTCTGATTTAGTACTTTCTACTATTTGCTTCAGAAAAAAAAAAAAAAAAAAGTTTTATAAAAGATGCTCCCAGACAATAATCTGGCATATGGATACAGAGAACAGGATGATAGACAATTTAGAAGAATTTAGCCAGAAAAAGAAATCAAAACAACATCCCAGACTTGTGACAAATGGTAAATGGTAGACAAAGAGTGGTCTAGAAAGCCATAGGCAATGGATCCCAGTCTAGGACCCACGTTACAGTAAATTTAATCCTCATCAGCTCATCTGTCAGCAGACATGAATCACCTGCTGAAAAGTATGCAAGTTGACAGCAATTCTCAGCCCATATACTTTGAAAAGACACAGCTGCGCAGCAGCATTTCTAATGTATACCCTGTGCCGAGTGCACTCATTCTGAAACATAAATGCTCTTTGCAGTTTAGTTAATCCAGCTCAGTAGCATATTCATTTAAACCTCATAAAGATAATCACAGTTTGGAATACAGGGGAGTTAATACGGTATAGCTACATCATATTCAATTCACTTTCCCACTTCATGCACATGCTCTTTTAAGAGAGGCTACAGCGATTTATTTTGGACAAGGTTCTCCGTTGATGCCATGCTTGAATTGGAGCTCTATAAGGTGCTGTGCATGGGGTACCCACTGCTGGGTAATTCAGCCGCTCAGTCCACTTTAGCGTGCAGCTGCCAGCCCGATAACTGAAATCTGTGTGAAGAAGGCATTTTACAGTGCAATATTCTGTGCTGACTGAGCGTGCTATGTCAGAATAAAGGGACACAGGGCAAAAAGACCTCCTGTGTCATTCAAATAAAGCCTATTCCAGACACTCATATCGTAGGATATCATGAATAAAATACTAAGTTCATCTTACCAGTCAGTTGGGTTTTCGTCCCCCTGAATTTACTCCTCAGATTGTGAAAGAAATCAATTTTAGACCTCAGAGTTTATTGGGACATAGCATTAAACACAGGCTTTTATGAAAAGTGTGTGTTCATGGTCTCTGACTGCTTAACAGATAAAATTTCATCTTTTTTCCTTGTGAGATAAAATGATCTGTATGGTCCAATCTTTGGCAAAGGACAATGCCAAACTATACTCCGAGAATTATTATTTCTTCCGAGCTCTCTTCCTTCTCCCAGGGGGAAGACAAAGTTGTAAGCCTTTTGCAGATTGCAATTTACTTCTCAGATTTATTGGCGTTCAAACTAACTTAAAGAAACATCCAACTGTGAGCCTGCCACACCGTTTGTTCACTGGCCTCCATTTTTGTCTGATCCTTAGTCAAGATGTCGATTATACGGTAGGCTTTATCCTAAGTAAGTGCACATCAGACATGCCAAGAGTGTTTACTGCTAAACAGAAAAGCTATAAAAGGTTGCTTACTGGCATGGATTGCAAGCAGTTAATTTATTAACGATGACCACCTTGTTGTGCATAATTTAGATGCCCCAAAATATTATCTCTATGCCTAAATTTGAAAATATTGGAAGCTTTTTATTCAACACCCCAAAAATGTATTAACATTTTTTTTAGAAATGGTGGCAATCTTTAATGTACAATGAAATTCTTGTTAGAAAACATTTCCCATGGAAGATATGCCCACAGGGAAAAGTTTCCTTTGAGATTGTTGGATAATACAGATAAATATTGTATTGGTTAAAAAAAAAAAAAAAAAAAAGCAAAAAAAAAAGCATCATTCAATCATTTGTAGCTTTCATTTCAAGCAACTAAGCAACTGTAAATTATGACATTTTAAAATTAGACTGTGTAACAGATGGCTACAGTTCTGTTTAAAGTGATTTTTCCTTTAGCATGTCTTGAAGCTCCAAGTGACCTCTCAATGCAACAGCTGATTTTTTTCTCTATTAATTCATGAGTTCCATTAAAACATATGGGAGGAAATGGGAATTTTGGCATGTTTTAATCTATGGAGAAATTACCTGTAAGAAGACTTGGCTGTAGAATTCATGTCAACCGTGGACTACAGATTCAGTCAGGTAGGCAAGAAATGTTTCAAAAAAGGAATTAATTTTATAAATTCCGTTTGGCTAAATTTGTATTGGAGTATATAAATAGGTTAGAATGAAATTGGAATAATTTTAAGATAGCAGTCTTGTTGCTAAGCAGGGACATACCATGTTTGTAAAGTGTATTTTTTTGTTCAGGTTGGCTAGTGGTTTTCAAGTTGCAGTCCACTAAATGTTAAGTTTCCATATTCTTTGGAGGATTTATGAACTGCAGTTTATTCTGGAAGAGTGTATGTAAACCGGTATGACTGGCCCAAATTATGGATGTCTAAACTTAAGTTAGACTAATTCCACCCATAAAATGGCTAAATGTAACCTGAGCTGAGAGAATTTCACTAAGGAGGCAGCCATATTCTTAGCAGAATTAAAGACTGCTTAAATAATCCTTAGATATGTTATATCAAATTAGGATGAAAGCAACTTTAGGAAACCTGTCAATTAAAAGATTATGGAAAAACAGAGCAATCCTCATTTTGCCTTTCTGGAATAATGTCAAAGCTGTTCAAGTGCAAGAGCTTCCCTTCCTAAAGATTTATATGAAAGTCATATTGCAATTGTTGTTGAGCAAATATTGGAATATTTGGGGGGGAGGTTTGTGTTTTTTTTTTTTTTTTGAAGTGCTAAATTATAATAAAACTATAAAATACAACTGGCTGAACACTCATCCAGAATTAGAATTGGAGGAGGACATTATTTTTTTTATCTTTTTTTAGCCACCCACGTAAGCAAGCTAAATATTCTTTCTCTTCTCTTACATGTGTAATAATCAAAGGTGTTTCACTTTCAGAGGAACAAGATTGGCTGAGTTATTTACTATTCGCTGGAGGATAAAAAGTTTCAAGAGTGTCTATGTAAAGCATTGTGTATTAGTCCAAGTACCAAGATCCAGTTTAAAACAAAAGAACAATAAATAGCCAACCATTGGTTATCCAGCTGAAAAGCAGTAGTACTCAGGGTTTACTCTGTGTTTCATTTATGTTGCTACTGATTTAGGAGGCAAGATTGTAATGAAAATATTTATTGTTTTTAGAATTTTAAGTCTAAATGATTAATCAGGAGGAACGTGTATGTTTTGCAAAAATACAAAATGGATCCAAGAGATACGAACGGGGGTGTTTCCCCCAGGTCCTGTCCCAAAGAATTTACCATTATGGAAGATATCACAGCCCAGTTTTGTCCAAAGACAAATAACCAGATTGCTGTAATTCAGTCTCACCATGCCAAATCTGCAAACTCTTAAACTCCCTATGGTCTAGAAAGGCTTTTTTTTCTATCGACCAGGAAGTCGTCTTTGGCACCGAGACTCACAATCATTGCACTAGCTTAAATCACTTAGTAGCTAAATTAGCAACATTATAGTCCTAAGTTTTCCATAATTAGCAAAGTGCACCCCAAAGCATGATTCAGATGTTAGATGAAGTAAATTTGTCATTGGGAAATTATTCTCTTTCGCTACTTAAATGTAGCATTCTAAACTGCATAATAAAAGTTACAGCTTTCAACACCTATTGACGCTGTTTGCTTTGTGCTCCTAAAATAGACAGTGCCTGGACCAAAGATTGGAATTATGAGACCCTTTGGATGCTCCCACTTACAAGCGAGGTCCCATGTAGATCTCATACATAGCTGACTCAGTTGTCTGAATTGCAGCCTTCTCTTCATGTCTTCTAGAAATGTCTTCTGGGTTGCTTTGTTGGAAAGGGCTCTTTGTGTTGTAAAGAATATCACCTGAAGTCGTCTTTTCCTCTCATGATATGGAAGAAAGTTTGCATCTCCCACTTTGCCCTGAACATAATCTAATTTTCCTTGGCTATTCTCATGGATAAAACTGAAAGCAATCTCCAAAAGAATTAAAGTGTGTCGTGATATGTCTGACTATATTGTAAAAGTTCTTCACCATAGTTTTCTGAATTCATAATGGAAAAATAATATTTCTGAAGGCTCCATCCAGTTAAGTGGAAACTATAAAAAGTAGAACCCTATTGCCTGAGTAATTGGTTTCTATGACTCACTAATAGAATTCTACAGCCATTTTTGTATCGCAGTACTAGCTTGCTTGTAAATTGCTGGATCAGGACCAAAAATTTAGTATTACTGAGCACATGTAGGAAACCAGAGGAAGAAGAAGAAAACTAAAGAATGAAACTAAAATGTAAATTTCATCACACTGCTTATAAGGTACTAAATAACATCTTGGATTTTGCTTAAGAGACAGCTATGAACATATTTTGTCTAGATTTTTTTTTTTTTTCCCCAAATACAAACACCATTTTCAGAGGTATAAATTTAATTTGAAAATAAATATATCTGAAAGGCATACAGAATATTTTATAATAGCCATCATTACAATTAAAATAATTACTTTGACTAATGTTTACTGGCAGTGTGAACTTCTTAATTACTGAAGCAACTGCAATTAGATTAACTATGAATGTTCAAAGCTGAACCTATCTTAATACCTGACATTTCTGAGAAAACCAGATCTTTTACTGGTATTAAAGTAAAATAAACATGCAATAGAGTAAGACATATTAGAATGAGAAGAAAAAATGCCAAGATTTTTCAAAAATGTTTGGACAATATTTTCAGGAATAGACACACAGATTCACTGCTTCTTTAATGTCATTAGTGAAATGTCATCTTTTGAAAGTAACACTGATAGAAATAGCACCATGATGTAATAATGACAGTAATAAGTCAACATTCACAGGCTGTCAGTCATCAGTTATTCCTTATTTCAGCCACAGGATGTATCTTTCATTCTATTATTTAGAAACTACTGTACTGGTCACCAAGTGGAGTATCTTTAGTTTTTATAAACCATGATTTCATTAAGATTACTCTGAGGATCTGAGTATTGCCTCTTCTTGCAGATTTATTATGTCTCATAATACTCAGATTATATTTCATCAGGATCTCAAAAATCTCTAGTTTTTGCCTGAATTTGCATTAAGTATTTTCCTAACCAGATAGATCCATTTTCAATGGTACTGCAGCTATAAATCGCTTTCAGAAACATGAGCATAGTGTTATCATTTCTGCAGGAGACTAGAAGGCATTTTCAGCAATGGCAGGTCTATATCACTTTATTGTTTACAGGAAAGATTGATGATGCATAAATGTTTCAGAACAGTATGTCAGGGGATGTGAAAATGCCAAAATTAAGGAGATGACACTAAGGGAGTACATGTGGTTGTAAAACAGGAAAACTTTGCAAACTTCAACACGTTTTGAGATTTCAGTAATTTTTTCCATTTTGTATGTGGACAAAACCTAAGAACATACAAAGAATTTTGCAAAACAAAATCCAATAGATAAAGGAAATAGAAAAGCAACCAATAGTAATAAGCAATCAGCAATTAAATGTTCTCTGTTTCTTGGAATCTCAAGCATCTAGTTTTTCCAAAGCATCCTCTATTGTTAAAAAATAAAAAAATCATCACAGAATCATAGAATGGTTTGGGTTGGAAGGGACCTGAAAGATTATTTAGTTCCAACCTCCCTGCCATGGGCAGGGACACCTTCCACTAGACTGGGTTGCTCAAAGTCCAACCTGGCCTTGAACACTTGTGTGTTGAACACTTTCAATATTATTGTTAAAAAAGTAATCTCAGTTAAAGTATAGGTCAAGAAGAAAATATGATCTTCAGGTATACTGTTTAAATATTGGCAGCAGTTGCAACGTGATAGGTTCTAATGATGGAGCTATGGCTTTCTTACTTCCTCCCGTCCCCTCCAATGTAGTCATATCTCTACTTGTTAAAACAGCAGTGTCAAGTTCATTTGCAGGATAGAGCCATAAGTAATAACAATCCATGAGGGAGAGAAGGAATCATCTTGTCCCTGTATTGACAGAGCACAAAAAGCATCACACTTGAAATCTCATAATATTTTGTTTCATAAAGGAAAAAAAAAAAATCAAGACAAGAGGTGGTTCAGCAACTCAGGACACTGTATGACATAGCTCTCTAAAAATTATAATGAATGAACTGATCAGGTTTTAGACAGAAGAGATTTTTAACAATCCATTTTTTAAACCTGAAATATCAAAATCTGCATGGACAGACAAGATTATTTGTTTGGTTATCCACAAAGCAGTACTGCGTATTCCTCCAAAAATGAAATAAAACTAAATAAAACAACAACAAAAAAGTAAACCCAGACTTTACAGTCTTCAGTGTAAGACAACTCCTGTAAGACACTTTTTTTTTAATTTTTATTTTTCGGCATTGTGGTTTTATAAACTTTACATCTGGTTTCTAACAAAGAGTAATTACCACTTCTTTCCAGGCAGATCTAGAGTGACCAAGCAATAATTATAACATTAAAAGAAATCCAAATGCATACATATGACAGTAGAGACAAGCAGTCATTTAGGGGTAAGGTGAAAACCTTTTCCTGCTGTTGTGTAGTACTTGATTTGCAGATAGAGAAATTTCCTCTTTCCAATTATCAGTCTTACACCTTTCATGTACAGAAAATTTGATATTATATGTATAAAGACAAATCTTGGCCAGAAGACAAAACCAGACAGATTAAAATGCAGATGAGATGTTAATAAAACTGGTTTTGTTCATTACAAGAGGTATTTAGCTCATGAAAAAATGACCTTACATTATGTCTTTCTTAGCCAGAAAAAATAACCAGCATTAAAACAGAACTAAAATTTTGGAGCTAGAGATTATTCCTAATTTTGATTTGTATTAAGAGGCTGGGATGCACAATATAATTTTCGTTTCTGCTAGAATCATCATCAGATTTTTAGCACTGAAGTACAGTGAAAGACTAGAATTTAAGATGACATCTCAGTATATTAAATAATCTTATGTTTTACTTGATCAACCAATTTCTCTACCTCTATATTGTCTTATTTCCTCCCATTTTAAAAAAGATAAATATTTAGAATAAAAGAGGAATTGGTGTGAATGTGCCATCATAGGAAGAGAAAATACATTGATTGACAAATGCAGAACCTTAAACTGACTGTTATCATGTCTTTCAGAAAAAAAAAATAAGAAAAACACTTTTTTCTGGTATAATTTTGTAAACTTTTGACATCTCTTCCAATTTCCTTAATATTATTGCAGAGATTTCCCAGGTCCCAGTACTGCATAATCTCCATTTTCCTGATGTAAATGTGCCTTATTTGGATTTTCATAAAACTTTTTTTTTTTCTATTAAGAATTTATCACTCTCACTTACTGCATGTTAATTTTATTTGCAAAATCTTACCAACTTTTGCTTGCCTTCTCATGCTTTTCTCTTCTTTTAATTAGAACAATTTTGAAAGTAACTAGGTATTTTAATGCACCAAGCTCAACATGCCCTGTCTTACAGCACTCACGTTAATGCTAAGATACTTCTCTTGAATGCCGTAGCAGAGCTGTTACTCCTTCAGTCTGTATTTCTTTATGTTGATTACTCCTCCTCTTGCAACACTCCTTGAAATAGAAATCTACCACCTTTCTTTTCCATTATTCTTCACTTCAAGCATAGAAGGTAAAGAGGTCCCCATTTCATTTTCTAATTCTAACATTGCCTTCCATAACTTTTAGAGCAACTTCCCTGAAGTCATCTTTTTGATATAGCTTATCAGTTACCGTGAATAAGTTTCTAATTGGATCTAATCTCATTGGATCTGAACTAAAACCTGCAGGAATCCACCACGTACAACCTTACTGATGCTATGAAGACCAGAGAATTTTTAACAACTAGGGAATACGTGTCCTTTGCCATGATGGGAGAAAAGTAAAAATCCTAGTCAATACAGGTTCTTAATATATTTCAGAAAAAAAAAATGGCCTTTTCAAACCGTCCTGTAGTTTTTTTCTTTTTCTCATAGCTTTTTTCCCCCTGTTTTGGGTTATGTGACATGGGTTTTTTTGGTAGCAGACGAGGGTCTGCAGGGCCGGCTCCTGGGAGAAGCTGCTGGAAGCTGCCCCGGCTCGGAGCCGGCCCCGCCTCTGGCCCAGGCCGAGCCCCTCAGCGACGGCGGTAGCGCCTCTGGGAGAAGAGATTTCCGAAGGGGAACGCCCCGTGAGGGAGTCGGGGGAGTGGGACGTGAGAGGAACCCCTCTGCGGATCCCGAGGTCAGGGAAGGAGGAGGAGCGGGGGAGGAGGGGATGCCCCCGCAGCCCGCGGGGAGGCGGCAGGCTGTCCCCCCCCAGCCCGTGGAGGGGAGCGGAGGCTGCCCAAAATGGCCGCAACTCTGTGGGAAAGCCCGAGCTGGAGCAGTCTGTGACTGAAGGACTGCAGCCCATGGAAAGTACCCGCGCTGGAGCAGTTCATGAAGAACTGCAGCCTGTGGGAAGGACCCACACTGGAGAAGTCTGTGGAGGACTGCCTCCCACGGGAGACACCCCACGGCGGAGCAGGGGCCGAGCGCGGAGTCCTTCTCCCCCTGAGGAAGAAGGAGCAGCAGAGACAAGGTGTGAGGAACTGACCCCAGGCCCATTCCCCATCCCCCTGTGCCTCTGGTGAGGAGAAAGGGGAGAGAACTGGGACGGGGCTTGAGCCGGGAAGGAGGGAGGGGTTGGGGGAAGGTGTTCTCAGGTTTGGCTTTACTTCCTAATATCCTTGTTTTGATTTGATTAGTAGTAAATTAAATTGATTTTGCTTCTTCCCCAAGCTGAGCCTGTCTTTTGCCCATGACCATAAGTGGTGAGTGATCCCCCCCTGTCCTTGTCTCGACGCAGGAGCTTTTCTTTGTATTTTCTCCTCGTCCCACCCAGGCCAGGGAGCGAGCGAGCGGCTGTGTGCTCCTTTGCTACCAGCTGGGCTGAAACCACAACACCCCACATTTTTCTTACTCACCCACTTCTCAGAAAGGCTTTTTTCTTTTTCTAAATTGAATATATATATTACTTTGACATGGACAGGTAGGGGAAATGTATAAGCCTTGACTTTGTCCTGTGTATGTGAAACATTAAGTTTGGAAAAAAAATCTTAGCTAAAAACCAGGAAAAAATCTAGAGAAGAAGAGTCAGTAGGCTTTTTAGCATTTTGAAAAATCTATTTCCTCTTCAACACATTGTCAGCCTTTTTCTCTTGGCTTTTTATCCTCCTTCCACTGCATTTTAATAGAGGAAATTGAGATTTTGCTGTTTCAACTGTAAGAATTACGTGTATATCCTGTTGTTGCACAAGATTAGCACTAGATTCAACACCCAGAATAGCAAAGTAAAAGTAGAAACATGATAGTTTCTGGAGGATGCTTTCCATACTCGCAGTACAGGTCCTGAGAAACAGTTGGACCAAAAAAGTGCAAATCTGTGCAAGTAATTGCATAGTGGAAAATAATTCTGTGTCAGACCATATAGTACTACTGCACTTTTGCTATGAATTCCATTTCAATTTAATTTCCTGACGTTTCTGTTACAACAGTTGTTTACATTTTATATACTGGACTCTTAAGACAAGAGTTCAACTCCAGTTGCCCAATTATCACCGGAGTTGGGAAATTTTCAAAAAATGTGCAGTTTTGAACAACTCACAGCATGTGAGAGTTTGGGTAAAAAATTAAAGAAAAATAGGTTAGATGCTAATTAAGTGGGCCAGATTTAATTCTTTACTAGGCCATCAATACAAAAGTTATTTTGATCTAAGATTTCTTCATTGCACCCTCTTAAAACTCTTCCATATTTTTCTTAAAGTGTGTTCACTACATTAGAAAACCGAATCCAACTATTCTAAGAGAGTGTTCTGTTGATCATATTGTAGAGCCAAGCTTCCTCCTTTTACTTTCACTAATTATCATTTTAAATACAAATTTGAACCACTTCATCTAGAAAGAATCCAGTCCCAGGATGCCCAGGGTTAAGTGGCTGGAGTCATCTTTTATGGGAGGAAACCTTCATAAAAGTCCTAATCGCTGTCAGAAGGGATTCAGACCTCTGACTGGTAAAAATGGTGTGGTTACCCAGAACATTGTTGCATTGTTCCTTGTTTTTATACATATAAATGTTTGTTTTTCTTACTGAAAGCCAACATGAAAAAAAGTACAGTCTAGGAGTAGATACCAGACAATTTAATAGCTTTTTTTAACAGTTATTTTTGACACAGTCCTGTACGGTAGTACCCACCTCTAGGACTAAAACATGTGAATTGGCTTTTTAAAATCATGTAAGTTTTTCCCCTTCAGGAAACCACAGAAACAGGTTACCTCGCTAGGCTAGGAAATAATTTCTGTGGAAAAGTTTCTACATAACAATTTCCAGAGGTAAGAGTGTTTGAATGAATTTAAAAGGGATGGGGGGAAAAAAAAAGACAGCTGAGTGTGGGATGCAAAGTGCTTCACATCTCAAATATCCCCTTTTAAAGTCCAATCTAGTCTGTCTGCCTCTTGGCTGGGAAGGGAAGCAATAGGAGTTCTTTAATGTCCATAACCTCTTGGGATTTATTCCGCATTTTTCACGATGGCTTACTAATTAGTGCTTTTACCTGAAAAGTGAATATGAGGATAGAAAACCTTCTGCAGCTTGAGAAGATTGGAATTCAAATTTCCCATATCTCAGGAGAGCACTGCAGTGCAAATCGCTCCCAAAAGGGCGCATTAACAACACGTGCAGGATCATGCTCCCACTTGCCTGCTCTGTTTATGGTCCTACAACAGTTCAACTCCTTATTCAGGGGTCGGGGACTGTGCACTCATGTCAAATAGTGGCATAATCTGGAGATCAAGCCCTCTCCTGGGTTGTCAGTACGAATCAGTCAGTCACAGGCTGCATGGTTCAAAACCAGATCCTCTGCTCTGTCTGGGAGAGGACATGTCATGTCGAGATGTCATGTCCTTGATGACATCTAGATGACTGTCCACATAGTTTAGATGGCAGTGGAGCTGTAGGCAGTATAAATGCCTGTATCTTACAGATCAGGTGGGCTGAGTATTTGCATAGGTTGGATGAGGCGATGTAAAACAGATGGACTGGATTCTCCCTTGAATTTCTATGTTAGAGCAGTAACACTAGCTCCTCGCAGTCCTCACCTTGTTCTTTATCTTCTGTGACAAACTACTATAGAAAAGACCCAACACTGCTTCATTCCTTGAGTGCTGAATAAGACTGGACTTCTGTAGGGAAAGAAGTCTATGATATGTATGCAATATCACTTCACTAATTAATTTGCACAAGCCATCTTTATGCAGCCGTACTTAAAATTTTAAGTGCTTCCTTTTCAAACCACAAAAATGGTGTTCCTTCAGTGCAGTTTTGTATGTTGTTTCCCCATGTCTTTAAAAAAACATGAGACTGAAGGAACAAATTTGTTGTGAAAACATCTTATGGAACCACCTCATCGGTGTCAAGGAAATGTTAAGAAGCATTACCAATTACGTTACACAGTTCCTTCTGTTATTTCCCTACAATACTAAGATTTTAAATCAATTCAGAACACTAAACATCATATGTTAGACCATGTATTACCAGAGAGGAGATATCACCTAACCTTGCTTAGCATAGAGAAATAGTAGGATTTAATTCTGATTTTAAGATTATTTAGATTCATGAGCTCATCTGTCTCGGGATACTTCTGAAGTAACTTTTCTACAGAAACTATCTTATGTGCTTTCTTTGGTTTAACAGGTCTTAGGCAGAATTATGCATATCTGATAATTTGTGAAATGTTTTAATTCTTACTTGATATACTAAGCAGATGACTTATTAAATGCTTTAATTTTTCTATGATATACTAAGCAGATTTCATTCATACTCATATGAAATAGCAGTAATTAGCTATATTATACTTGGAGAGGATTTGCTAAAACTTTTGGAAATATTTTTGTTCCCCTAAATATTCTCTCAGATACATGTTATTTATAGACTTTTTATACAGAAAGACAGAATACTTGGCTGAGTAATGTTGAAATCTAGATATGTTTTCCCCTTGCAGAAACTTGTGGAAGTTGTGATTGGGCCATAAATGGCTTTTTAATCTCCCTGAGACTTCCAAACAGTAATTACAGCTGCTAGCTTTTAGATAGACTGTAGGAATGTAGATCTTCTGTCTGGCAGCTCTTTCCAAGAGCTGAGATATCACAAATAAACTTTTTAAATAAATGTTGTTCTCTCTAATCTGATGGTATTTTTTTTCCTCGCTGTTTGTTGGTTTCTCACTTGCCTTCTATATCCGAATTCAATTTAGTAGATGTGAAAAAACTGGTTTGCTCCACATGAAAGGTGCTTCCCTGTGAAGAGAGCCTCATTGAGGTTTAAAAAGCCTTACTGTCACCCCCAGGTAATATTCCAATATTAGTACCTCTGGAGTTTACAGCTCAAAAGAAAAACAAAAATGAGAACTCAAGCCCACAATTTACCAAGAAGATCTCAGATGCCTACAGGCACGTTCCCACTATCAAGCAGAATTCAAGAGCTATGCATGCAGGTTCCAGAAACCATGACAATACTGAACATGCGTCATTCCTCTAAAATCTTCAGATGAGATCCCACCTGTATCATTAACTACAGTGCTTACCTCAGCCTGGTAATTTCACCTGAGTGATTAATAAAGATGTTGCAAGGCATTTGGCAGATAGCACATTAGCCACATTGAAAGATCTTTGCATAAAGCATATTAAGAGCTCAGTCAGACATCTTTGCTTTAGTTTTAAAACCTTAGCTCATGTATATCCAGCCTGCTTTCCTCCCATGAGGTAAGGCTGATACACGAAAAACAGAAAGATTCTTGGGGATTAGGTTGATGACTCCATGTCAAAGAGGATTATTGAGTGAAAGGTGGATAAAATAATCTATTCCATTGAGAGACAGCCAACAGTCCAACACAAAAAAAGGGAAAAGGAGACTAGAAAAAAATAGTGTTAATCAAGACACGTCAGTTCACGTTCAGCAAGGGTATGTGCCTACCCTTCAACACAATTCTGACTTGTGCGAGTAATTAAAGTCACACATACCCTTTGGTACCTTTTTGGATAGATGTTGTTGCTGGGAGGCATGCTGTGCTGTTAGCAGTAATTTTTTTACACACATAAAATGAAAGTTTCCATCACAATTTGAAAATTTGCTAGGGATGGAAGACTTTGAGGTTTCTCTGGATTATTACCCAGGCAGATAGAAGTCAGATTCTGACTGCAGTTGAAAAAAAAATAATATACTGGTGTAAAAAAAAAGTATGTAAAGACAGAATCTGATTTTGTAATTCTTTAAAACAAGAAAAAATGAATGATGATTAGTGTGGATGGCTGTAGAAATTACCTAGTAAGGACACAGAAAATTAAACAATTATAAAGTCAGATTCTTTTGGGGTTTTAATGTGTCCATTCAACAGAGCCCATTCAGATTGTTGATGTCTAATACAAATAATAATGAAAAAAAAGTAAATGCAATTAGCTGTTATAAGTCCTGTTAAAAAACAGGGAACCAGGCTTGAGTTGTGTGAATCAAGAACTTAAAACTGCAAAAATACTGTTCTCTTGTTCTCTTCACATATTTTATGCAAGCCATTGTTTGATTATTAGCACTGTGTTTACATCAGTTTTGGTGGCTTTTCTTCTGTCAGCTTTCACAAGACACATAAATATGAAATTAAACATGCCATTCTTACTCCAGGGTTTTCTTATGGAGGCTTGTTGGAGCTGGAGTTAACGTCTCATATAGAGTCTAGGGATCCTCATCTCTCCTGGCTTTGCTTATCTCAAGTGGAGAATTTTAGACTGAAGCCTAACTTGAGCCTCTGAGCCCACCAGTAGGTCTGGGGCCAGGGGAATTAAATGTGACAGAGTCCATGCTCAGACCTAGGTTTCCTGGCTGGCAAATAAGTAGTCGGCTGGCTTTAACCCAGAGCCAAAGTAAGAGCTGAAACCAGTCTAGTTTTTGTGATGAGGAAATTTGGGACTACAAACTGACATAACAATATAAATGCACCCAGAAAGACCTTTTTAAATGAGCCCCCACCCAAGCATGCTTAGTGATAGGCAAGTCTACCTGTTTCACTTATAGTAAATCACAGAACTGAAACTTAACCATCCTTTCATAACCCAGCTTTTTATATTCTAGGATGTTTAATAGAACATCTCTATACTTTTGTCATCATTCTATTTTATATACTAGGCATTTCAATCCACTTGGGATGCTGCAGCTAGGTGTGCTACAGCAACAGTAAATGCCAATCAAGCAGAAGTGTCTTGTGCTCATATAAGCAAATGGAGACCTTCTCACCTGTAAGGGAATGGCTGCAGAACCAAGCCCACTTATTTGTGTGTCCTGTTTTTTCCACACAGCAAAGGTCCTTGTGCTCCATCTGCAAACTATGTGAGACACAGAAGTTGCCAGGCAGTGTAAGGAACCAGCTGCATCAAAACTGTATATGTGCACGTAGCAAAAGCTGACCTTGATAGATGCAGCATTTTGAAACACGCAGTAGCATTGAAAATTTATGTGTATACACACAGAAATGTCAAAGAAGAATTATCTTTATTCGTGTATAGTTTTTTCCCCATAAGTTGCCACTACTTGCTGTCCCTGATTTAGTTTCTCCTTACCCACATATAAAAACACAATTTTGGCCACAGGTGGTGGAGAAAGCATGTGAAAGCCTGTCATCCTAGAGAGGAAGTCTCTGACCCAACTTCCTCCTTCCCTTTGAATTTTGCTTCAAGTGCCTCAAGAATAATGGCAGTTAAGCAGTGTCTGTTGTGGCAGGATGTGTTGTGAGGTGAAAGGGTCTATCTGTTAAAATAGGACATGAATTTACTTTTTTTTTAAAAAAAAAATTGTTGCTCTTGTCTGCATCTGTTGTGATTTCTTTCTATTTAATGCAGTTTCCTACATTTTCCCTACGTACTACTCCCTTGGAAACAATTTTTTTTTTTTTTGGTTTCCTTCCTTGCAACTCTTCAGGTTTTCTACTTCCAGGAAAAGAAAGCATCAGTCATGGATTTTCATACTGAAGGTTTCCAGGCAAGAAAAGGCTTCAGTATTTCACTGAACTGGACCATAAGTGCGCTCTGGAGTTCTAATCTAAAGTGTGATGGACAGCAGATGCTTATAAAAGGAAGTGAGACTGTAGTCGAGACACAATGATAGAACAACCATGCTGTTGTGGTCTTAGGGTATCAGATCTTACAAGCTACTGACAGTTTGTCTGTCAATAATTAGTTGAAATATCTCCAAGAGAAAAAAAAAAAAAAGCTACAAAATTAGCTTTGAGATAGTTTTTCATCTGTAGCAGCAGTGGATCAATGTCCCAGGACAGCGATTGTCCTTTAAAAGTTGAAAATTAATGCAAAAATACTCTCCTAGTCTGCCATTTATTACTGGAAGCATAAAATATCCTCAGACATCTTCTGGATTAAAGTAGCATGTTAAACAGTGACAGAATATGAATCTGGACAATGAATGATCATTTATCAAAGAAAAGTCTTTTTGCTATCTCAAATTACTATAACATTTTTTTCCTGAATAAACCTTTTTTGTAGCATTGCTTTCTACACACAGCTAAGAGGTTTCTCACCACAGTTGCTCTACTTTAGTAGTGGGTAGATTGATCTTTTACCTCCATAGCACATACTGGTTTGTGATGCTGTTGAGTTGCTTAGAAACAAAAAGAAATTATGCTCTTTTAAGAGATCATTTGAAATCCAGTACTTCCCCCTACACTCTTATGCTCTTTTGTAAGCTTTGTCTTTTGATTTGGTTGCATAATTATTTTTTTTTTTTTGTCACAGCAATATTTCATTGTTGCCATAGATGTAATATGTATTTATTCTCCTTGTATAAAGTTAATTTCTTTAATTCACCTTCTTCTCTAACTCTGTAGTTGTACTCATCAGACACTTAATTGATCTCACTTCTTAGTGCAGCTTTGTCACTGATGATAGTCTTGGTCAATAAAATGTCAAATAACATACATGACATCTTTCTGAAAGCAAAATACAGCATAAACAATGTCTGAGTGCTGAGTCAGTGCTTCAGATTTCAGCAAGATTGGCAAAGAATTGAGGTATACATGAATGCTGTAGATAATAAGAGTTTGATGGACTGTTAGAGAAATAAATGGTCTGGAGGACTCTGGAGCACTCGAGGTCTTTCCAGGTGGCATGCTTGTAATTTAGAGACGTGGGCTACAGATGGAGTTGTCAGCTCTATCCTGTCAGGAGCACATGCTCTGGATGTCAAGGATGGGGAGCTCAGGAGAAGGATTTAACAGCTGAACCTTGCTATGGACACTGTGATAATTTGGTCACTTAATGGACAAAACAAAGGTGCCTTTTCTGCCTTCTTCCTACTGTAATTTCAGGTTCTCTAATGGCCTTTGTTTGTGCTGTCATTCTTGGAAAAGAGAGCCCCAACAATTTTATCTGACAAGTGTCATTTAAGATGAATGTTCCAGATAAATGTGAGTTGGTTTAGTGTACAGTTATAAAGATATCAACCATGAAACATTTCTTGTGTTCTGGAATTGTTATTTGTATTAGAATATTCAGATTATTTTAGCAGCTCCACCTCCTCCATCAGAGGCATTTCTCAGATGAGTTAGATTTGAGTGATAAATTATCTGAAGGTTTATGACTGTGTAAGTTCCTTTTCTTGGTGATCATAGTGAGCCCAAATCTTGCCATCTTTAAAACATAGGATCCATCACTTAATTCAGGTCTGCCTTTAATATCAGAGTATGACCACAAGGCATTTGTCAGAAAGACAGACGACCAAAGGAAATTGCAGATTTTAAAAAGTTAAAAGTATAATGAGGGAGGATGTAGATTGTCTTTCTTGACAGGAATTACATGTTCTCATTTGGAAGAACTGTAAATCACTAAATGAACTAATGTAGTTTTCTTACAGAAATAACCCTTACACGGCAAAACCCCCAGTCATTATGAACCACTACACAGAAATGAATAGTTCCCGCATTTGACCTTTCTCTCAGAGGTTATCAAGAGGTCTTCAGTCTCCCTTGTTATATTTCCCCCATTCAAGTGCCCTTTTGAGCTGCTGTCTTGAAATTGAGAGCATTCATTAAGCATGGACTGTTGACTGCAGAACAGGAGAAACATGACATTTGACATTTTTATCGTAGGTCACTAAAGGTCAGTTCTCCAGCAATAGGTAATATCAAGTAGGAAGTAGTCATGAGCCTGAAGTCCTCAGCCTGAAGTCCTGAGCTCATTTATTATCACCAAATAATTCTAATGGACTGAGCAACGGTGTCACTGATAATCACATTCTGTCTATCCAATATCATAGACAATTGCAAAATAATCTATCAAACAATGTACGACAGGCATTTATTAATCACACAGATAAAATTTGCTGTTGTGTTATCGAACACAATGTAGACATGCTATCTCGGTGATCTGTGCGCTAGGTATATTACAGAGTGATGTTTGGGTGGATCAGAGGGACTGCTGATTTCTAAGACTTGCAAGCATACCCCCAGGCCATGAACACATTATTTGTATAGTTTTGCAGTGACCCTGCCATCTATCCAAAATTTCCCTGATTTCACTGATTTCTTACGAGATGACAGAGCAATAATTTTGTTCATATAAGCATAAGTGCAATATTAGTAACAATGTAATGTATATGATGTTATATAGCAGTAAGACCTAATACCTTTTCAAAGCCACCTTTACAAAGAACCCCACAGCTCTGACGCTGTAATCTTGCTCTTGCATTTATTTCCATTTCAACATTCATTTTGTCTAAACGGACTTGAAGCCTGGTGGAATGATGTCTTGGGGGATTTATTTGGAGAGCTATAAAAGAAAGGGCTGTCTTTTCCTTCTTTTAGTCAAAATGTTCCACCGATAAAGGCATGGTCCGCTGCTGTGCTGAGCACAGAGCTGTTCTGACACCCCTCCCTTCCACCGCAGAAGCCAGCACTTGTATCAGTGGCTTCATCTGTGAGGAGATGAGAGAACTTCCAGGGAAAAGGAATAGTGAGATGAGATGGCAGAGAAGACTCAAGTCAGGCAACTGATGTCCAAATTCTCAGTTCCAGGAGTGAGCACTGAACTATTCACAGAAGGTCTGTGAAAGGGAAATGCAAACTGTGATATTCAAACAAGATTGAAATCAGGTATTATAAAGTGGTCTTAAAGAAGATATTTTTTACTTTCCATAATGAAAAAGTTTCACTGAAAATGAAAATCAGGTTTGCTTTCCATAGATTCTATTTATAGATCTTTAAATATTACCTGATTACGCAGTATATTTCTATTTCACACCATCTTCATTGTGTAAGGACCTGTGATATTTCTTTTATGGCTTGCTTTGATTAAGCATCTCCCAGTTGATCAGATAGGTCAGCAGAAGACATTTTCACTTGCCACCTCAGAAATGTAATCATTTAGTTATAAGTGATTATTTATAAAATATTATTTATGATAAGTGGGATTCAGAAATGAAGAAGACTTCAGCTGGAGTCTGAGTTTTCAGCTATCGCTTTTGAAATGATAACACATGCATAGAAATTACTTTGTGGGTAGCTAAAGAGCAACTGGAGAGACGGAAGGTGGTTTTATTATTATTCTGCCTATGGCAACATTACTGTAACTGCATCTTTCTAAATGGAACAAATGTTTTATCATATTTGCTAGTGCCCAAGCCCCCCAAAAGAAAGATGTAGTAACTGTAGCAGCAGATGGCTAAGCCTGTGTGACTAGCAGTGGTTTTGTGTTATTATTTCTATCAATCAATGGTAACTTTTAACTCTGAGCAGTGCTATTTTGGTCATGCCTATTCTTATTGTGCTGCTACATTAGAACTTCCTATGACAGTCTGTTCCACGGTAAGTGGGAATTTAAAGGCTATAGCAGTAGAAAGTGAGGTGTTTGCTGCCCAGATTATTACTGCAAATAAGGATTCTTCTGTTATTATGACTACAAATATAATATCCCACTACAAATATAATACCACACACACCATTACATTTTTGTTTAATTTTGGTGCTGGAACTGGCATTGGATTGGTGGGGAGCACAAACAGATGTCCTTCCTCCCCTCCTTGCTCACTGAACACTGTATATTAGTGTCTAATTACTGTACTAGGATTCTATTTTCATGACCCATAGACACGGAAACCTCTTCACCCCTACCTTCTCTCTTTCTTTATCTCTTACTCCTCCTCATTTCCCTCTCACCTCTTCGTGAATTAGCCCAACCACCCACCCAAAAAACCTGGCTCATATTGGCTCTGTGGAAGCATTGTCCTACTCCCTAGCCAGGCACGCGTGCAATGTTCTGAGCAATTTGATGTTTGAACTTTCAGTGGGTTTCGATAGACCTGTAGTTCTTGACACACTAATGATCAGCTCCTCACATCAACTCCTCACTAGCTGATGAATAAATAAACAGTTTACACCCTCCTTGGCTCATAGAAATCTAATACCATGAATCTTAAGTTTTCATACAATAGGATAATCAGTAAGATGCTGGTGCTTCTGGCATGAATTGCATCCAGATCAGCTTCTACTAGTTAACATTTCAGTATTGATCAGCTGGTTCTGAACATATACTATGAGCAGAGCGTGCTATTTGAGTTTTCCTTACAACGAGCTTCATGAGACCTTTTCCTAAGCTGCAGAGTCTTAAACAATTAAAATACCCAGGTGTAATGAACTGTTTCATGGAACAATTAGGTTGAGTTCTGAGTAAAACTACACTGTGTCCACATCACTGTGCTTTTTAGTCTGTTCAGAGCTATTTCAAATGAATTAGAACTAATTTGAAGTGGGTTTTCCTAACACCAACAGTTGGATTGTTTATTCCTTGTATAGAAAATAGTATCAATAGGTTTGACAGTGTCCTGTCACTGAATGTCGATGAATATAGTGATCTAACTCTTCTTCTATTGAAGGAGATAAATTTGCATCCCTCAAATCCTTTCTGTTGTTTGTTTTGGTTTTTTTTGGTAGTTTTTGTTGTTGTTTGTTGTTTTGTTTTGTTGTTTTTTTCCTAATATTTATGTATCTGCTTGTTATAGGACATAGAGTTTCTGGGTGGTTGGTAGCATGTCACAGATGCAGGTGAGGTAGCCTGTGCAGTCCCTTCCTATAAGATGCCATTCTCAGAAGGATACATTGGTTCTCTGTAAATAAGAGCAAGCTCTATTAATGCTCATATTTATACCAATACTATCTATTTGACATCTAGAACCAGCTTCCAAGCTGGTTCCAAACACTAATAATAAAGACTTTAAAACTGACATTCAGTGCCCAAAAACTTATGGTTCTGGAGAGAAAGTGTTAAAATCTGAAAAGACCTTTAGAAAAAATTGCACTGAGTAATGAAAACACAACTTTTTTTCTGAACATCCAAGAGTTCTTGACTTATTAAAATATGCAAATCACTCTAGCACTTTGTTTAATTGCTGTTTCCTTAAACCCATCAAATCTCCTTAATTCTTCTCTTCTTTGTCCTTAATTAACACCCATTCCCTATTGGCTAAAGTGTAACCCAGAAGACCTAAGTTTGTGAAATTCCCAACTTATTAAATGTAATTGCTATAATAATTAGCAACCATTGGCAAAATATTCATCACACAGAAAGCATGAAGTCATCTAATTAACACTCTCAAAATGCTAAGCATTCTCTTCTTGATATTTCACCTGCCATTTCATGCCTTCATTTCGGGAGATGTATAACATAATATGTTGTCCTGAGGAGAATTAGGATAGGAATTTTTCTTAAAAATCTGAATTTGCTAAAACTGGAACTTTTCACTGCAACAACCAACCATTGTTTTAATAGCTTCATTTAAATTTCATTTTTCAGGCCCCAGATAGAATTCCCGACAAAAGAGAAATGCCAAAAAGAAAGACCAGCTCAGTAGCTCAGATATTCTGCAGGACATGGGAGATGGACAGAGTAGGACACTGAACAGGAACATCTAATGTGACGACCATCTTCACAAAGCTGCCGCTTAGTCTGAATTTTTTTCTCTTGAGTTTTTTTTGATTTACCATATTCTGAAAGGAATGACAAAGTAATTTTAATTTTAATTAAATTTTAATACTGATATGAAAGTGCTAAGTTTATCTGATGTGGAAGAGAAACATTCTGGAAATCTCAGAGATGTTTGTGTGAAGATGTAGGAGAAAAAATGTTTTCCAGTGGTCTCAAGTCTATGGTTGGATACAGTTAAAACAACTGGCATCTGATACAGTTTCTGCATCTTGTTGCATACTCATACAAAATGGATTTTAATTTCATAATATAATGTGACTTACCTAGGGTGTTGAGAAGATGTTAGACAGAAAAAGAAATAAGATTTTATAGCTTTTGTGTGACCAAAGCTGTTCTTTCCTGCATAGAAACATTCACAAGTTTAAAACAGTTTCAACCATAGATGGTCTCATATTTACGTTTATTTTTCAGGTAGCAAAATATGCAGTTATTGTAAAAGGTAAAACATTTCCACAGCCTTTTCTCATCTGAAATTCCCCTGCCTTTTTTAGGAATTTGTGTACATGAGAAATATAGAAGCAGATCTTTTATTTACATTTTAAATGCCAAACTCATAAAATAAAATTGTGATTCTAGGGAAATTTTTTTGCAGATCATTGTTCCGTTTTGTCCTCTAACACCCACAGTCCCTCATGAAACTCTGTGTTTGTCACGCAGTGAGCACCACTCTCTTCTCATGACTCTGTCCTGACACTCTTGTGGTTTATTACTGTCGTGTCACTCCTGTGTTAAGTGTCACACCAAGGTTGGCTGGATGGGAGACAGCAAAATCTATCAGTGCACATGTAGCCCAAACAGCGAGCTTGATATGTAATTGGGAATGCAAACATGAAGAAGTTGTACTGTGCTCTGTGGGGCGCTGACACAGAGTAGACTGACTTGTCCTAAAGTCAAATTGTTTCAAAACAAACAAATTAATGGGGGTCAGTAAACAAAATATTTCAGGTGGCTTTGACTCGTATCAGAATATCAGACTTCACCTTTCCTAGTGGAAATTAGATGATTTTTTTTTTTTTTTTTGACAGAAGTTTTATAGTTTTTCTATTTTTATAAAAATGTGATTTCTTTCTGTGGATAGAAATAATGAAGAATGTTTTGGGTTTATGTCTTCATCTCTACTTTTGACAGGGGAAAATAAACACATGTATTTGACAACTTATACTGTTTGTCAGAGAATAACGCCAAAGAGAATATCTGGATAGTAGTTGGTTAGTGATATTCTAATGCCATTTTACGGTCATAAAACACATTAATGTAATGAATTGATTATACTGCAAATCAGTGTCAACCTGCTTTTTTCCCGTCTTTACGTGCAAGCAGTTGATAGCAGTTGCTACTGTTACTAAAAATTAAAATTGTCAAATAGAGTTGTATATTATATTTAATTATATATTATATATTTTTATCAAATATAATAATAAAATTGAAAATAACAACTACTGGATGAAAAAGAAAGCAAGCAAAACATGGGGGAAAATTCTTAGCAAAAGCCAAAGGGGAAATAGGGTCAAACTTGCTTATCTGTATTCTTACAGTGATTCCTGTCATAATGTCTGATGTCTTCCCATAAAATAACCACAAGTGCAATGTATTAGTGATCTTCTCTTTTTCCCTGTTCCCTGGAGGCATTTTGGACTATAGATAGACTTCTAGAAAGACAAAGCTTGTCTGGTAGAGAAAGAGGTTCCTGATTCATATGTCTCTGAGATGCGCAGAGAAAGGAGAAGAATCTAGCATAGGGGAAATTCTTCACTTTTTGCAGAATAATAATGTAAAAAGAGAATTGTAAAGTAGGTGTTTATTGGAAAAGCTAACATAAAAATCTTTCCCACATCTTGGCGTTAATAACAAATATAACGATGTGCACTCCCTGACCAATTACTGAGACTATAATTGAAAATTTTGTTGGCTCAGTTTTGCAATTTGGATGGAGTAGCGAGTCTTGTGAAAATTCAGCTCCAACATAAACTGTTGTTGAAATCCATGAGGAGAGTCAGGAGGATAATACTGATAGCTGCTCACAGAGATTTAACCCCACTGCTCCGAGGAGTGTGGAGTCCAGAAAATGGGTGTGACACTCCCATTTAGGAATGTCTCATAGGGTGATAATTGCAATATGTCAGGAGTAGATAATGGTTCAAATCCCTTCATGGCAGAGGAGAGAGAACTGAATCAAGTTCTCCCATAGCTTGAGAGACTAACCTTTTTAATAAAAAAATTTGAAATGACTGTCTTTGTCTTGTAACTTTTCTTTGTGTCTGTGCAATAGAAACAATTTGGAAGATCTCAGGTTTTTTTCCCAGTGCGGATGAAAACTAAGCCTGACGCATTATTTTCTGGCAAAATGGAATCCTTGTTTTTCACTGAGCACTACATTGGTACTTTGAGTTTATCAAATATAGTCAGACATATATACAGTTTTAGTATATTCCAGTAGTCTCATTATATGAGACAGAAACCAATTATGGAGATAACTGAAGAAAAGAGCATAAATCAGAGTATCTGAGTGAGACCAAATGGAAAATTAAACAGAACCACTTCCCTGACTAGATCCTTATTTTTAAAACATGCTGGAGAACAAAAACTTGTTTTCTTTCAGTTAGCTAGAAAATCAGAATATATAGTAGGTAGATCTCATGTTGTTAGAATTTGCTTCACCGGCTTTCTTGAATGATCTCTTATTCTGGGCTATTCATCCCTGATTTCTATTCTGGTTTCAAATCAGACATATTTGCAAGAGCTGGAAAATATGCAAGTAAATTTAAAATTTATGCACACAAATAAACAAAAATATGCAACCAAACCTAAAGATCACAATAAAGCAGAAGAGTTTGGTGAATCTAGATATGAGTTCATGAAATTTATTAGAGTCCAGCAGGGCTGTTTACAGGTAAAACAAGATACAGTGTATGTTGTTCAGACTGGGTTTCAGCCAAGGGATTGAAGAAATCCTGTCATCACTTGCCTATGATATGGGTGTGTAGATAGGATGATTCTTATTTTCTTAAAAATCATGATCCATAAAGGTCAGACAATTATTTTTCTGTCTTTAAGCCTTAAGAAATAATCTGGGAAGTTTAATTTTTAATTTTATATTATTTTAAGTCATAGGTTTTAATACTAATAGCAAAAGCAGGTTTTAGAACAGGAAAGTCATGACCTGCTGACATCCATCAGGGCTGCCATAATGCAAGAACTGATTTGTATAGTGTCATAATGTATAATGAAATAGTCAATTTGTACTGTCCATATAGACTGTCCTGGGGGGTGTCTAATACTACGTTTCTTTCACTTCATACCAAACGTGTATAATGCCCACACGTGTACATATATATACATATACACACAAAACCTGCTATTTAAAGTGTACGTACTAAATTCTTACAATGAAGTGTCTCAAATATATATTACGATACTTAGGTTTTACTTAACATAGGAGCATTTGCGAAAGATAGGTGCTTTTAAATTCAGTTCAGTATCCTAAAATAATTGCAAAGGGATGTTCAAGAAATCTTACTAGGGAATAATTTCTAAGTAAACTGTTACATTTCTTTTAAGCTAAAAAAAGAAAGAAAAAAAAAACACCCAGAAGGCTATTATATAGCTTGAAGCTTTCCAATTTACATACCCTCTTAACACCAGATGAGAAAACAGACCTCTTTCTAATGTAAAAGGGTGTTCTCTTTGTATATGTTTTTTGGTTTTCTCTAAGACATGTAGACTTAGTGATTGCTTACAGTAACAATGACAATATATTTTTCCTGATTTCTTTCTTAAGATTTTGGCACTTTTTTTTTGTTGGTTTTGTTGTTTTGTTGGCAATTTTTTTTGGAGGAGGTAGCTTCTTCCAAAAACATTATGGATGCTACTGTATGTTGAGTTGAATAAATTTATTCCTTCAACTGACTCCGTTTGATACCGAATTTAAAAATTTGTGAAGATTTTACAGACCAAACTGAGGCTGCAGGGGAGGGAAATTATATCAACCATCTTTCACTCTATATTACTCTAGCTTAAATTCCATACAGTTTAATCCAAGGTATAATGTCATGTTGGTACCTTAAGCTTACTTATTTTGATTTCCCAAACAGTTGTTCAACAGCTCTTCCAGACTTACAGAGCTTGTAAGAACTTAATAAAGTGTATTAGTTGCATAATATTGGATTTACATTCATCATTTTTAATATGTGGTATTCTCTTTTACTGATTTAGATCTCAATAGGTTGATATACATTACTCACATCATGCCATTCCCTCACTCTCCCAGCTTTATGAATTTACAAAGACATCCTCAATATTTTTTTTTTTTATCACCTGCTCTCAAAGATTTGTCTTTACATCTGATTTCCTGTGCAGACGTGGAAGTTGAATGTTTAACAACAGACTCGACTCTGTATAATACCAATGATTTATTATGATTTTTGTATCATTATAAGATTACATCCTTATTATGCACCTTATTTCAATACATCAGTCACTATGTGGCAGAAATTCATTGGGTAGTGTGAACTCAAGCAGGCATTTGCAACTAGATGTTCTTTGGTAGTCAGGTAGAAACAGCTAGGATGACATCAGTGGGCCAGGACTCCACTTGCGTTTTTGACTCTGAATCATCAAGGCCCAATTCTTTGTATCACAACTGGTCCAACAGTGGTCTTAGTTTTTCAGACTCATTCACTGCAAACTCTTACTTCAAAAGAGTTGTGGTTCTCATACAGTGAGTGAGAATAGCTGGAGAGGCTTAGTTTGGTAAATTGCTTTTATAGGTATAACCTTAAAATAACTAGCAAATCCCTTAAGAATCTCTTTTAAAGAGTATGCTTCGAATTCTAAAATTAACTACCTAAATTGGGTTTGAAAAGATTCAGTTCGACAGTCCAAGGGCTCATCTTCATAGAATTCCTACACAGCAGCTGCTGAGGTCCCTTTCTAACAACCTTTTTTACCTTACCTTGTCTGGAGACTCTCTGCAGCTGGCAAGCTTTTCAAATCACTGTCAAAAAGACTGAACTGCTGAATCATTCTTTAAAGCAAATATTAAAATAGTGTTTTATAACAAAAGCATCAGCTATGAAATGGAACTGGAAAAAGTGTTTGTATATATAGTGGTACAAAAGAATCTTTTGTGAAAAACACTGAAAAGAGAACATTTTGTCTGTATCTGATAAGCAGCATCTTCTTATAAGCATAAGAATAATGAGACTCTCAGGCAAGCTGAAGTAAAAAATAAAAATAACTTCTGACTATTTATGCAGTTACAGCATTATTTGCAGACTTAGCCCAGCAGTAATGGCTAAAAGAAATGCTTATAATGGCTTTAATAGGGACAACACTACCTGCATTTGTCAAGACATCAACTCTTAAGTACTTTACAGTACATTGGGTTAGGTCTTGAATTTAGGAACATGTACGTCCTATCAAATTCAGTGATTAGATAGTATTTAAAAAATCAGGTAACTGGATAACACAAGCATTTATGTCAAGTATTTTAATACAGTAACAATTCTTGGAGACTACAAGTTAAAAGTTTCAGAAATACATTAAATTTGGCTTGTAACATTCAGAGTTAATATACATTAAGTGGTAGAATGATCATATTTCTTTTGCTTCTGTTATTATGATACATACCACATGGAAATGCTACTGCACCAAGAAAAGAAATTAATGCAACAAATCCTAAACACTCTCCACAGTGTAATTTGGTACAACGTTTCTGCACGGAAGAGTAAAATAAGGTAAGTGTTCAGAAGTGTACAATTTAAAGGAAAAAAATGTTTCATAGACCTCAAGGCTATTGGTAGCTGTTTTCAATTTCCCTTTAAATATTGAATACTATGCTTTCAAGGTGGCTGCATTAACTTTCTTCTTTATTATAGTACAAGTTAATTACACTTAAACATCTTCCATTCGATAAGTAAAGATTAATACAAAATAAAATAAATGCTCAGTGTCAATTCATTCTGGGCTACTTACAGAAGAATTTGACATCAATTTAACAATATAAACCCTAGAAAAATATAGGACAGCCTCCTCTCCCTAATGCAGCATTTTCTGGTTAGCTATAAATCTTCCTTATGTGAGAACCCCATCTTCAGCATATTTTTTTTTTTATCCTCGTCTATTTAAAAGTAAAGACTTGAGGATACTCAGTGTCCGAACAGCACAGCTGACTCCCTTTAGACTCTGTACCCATCATTCAGCCAGCTCTGTTCACAGAATGTGGCTTTGCTGAACTCACTCTAGAATCTCTTTGGAGAAAATATTGTTATTCTTTTCTCTTGGTAATATCAGTTACCAATAGCGTGGCTTTGCAAATGCTTGTCTTGTCCTCTCCAATTAGTAACAAATGTTAAAGGATAATTTATTTAAGTGGATCAATAGTCTGGTTGGGGAAAAAAGCTTTGCATTTCATTTAAAAATGATTACAAATACAGATTTTGTTTCTGGTAGTGCAGAAGAGAATGGCAAATAGCTAACCATCTAGCTGAGTCACTTGGATGGGTGAGATTCAGATCTCTGCTCTGAGTTTGAACAGATCAGCACTTGACTCACTGTTCCCACCTAATGTTCTCATTTTTGGATGTGGCTACTGTTTGCGAAGAATTCACTTTTCACCAGAAATTACAGCCCAAGCTTAAAAGGCCTCCCCAGTGCATGGTCTGTCAGTAGAAATATGCTTTAATTAGACTTTTTCCATCACATGTGCTCTCCCTCTTTGTCCCAAATACTGCAAAACCAGTTTCGTGATCATTCTGAACCATGTTACAGCTTTGCGTTCCTTGATTATTTAGACGTTACGATTGGGGTCTAACAGTGGGAATATGATGAAATGTGTCATAGTCAATATATTTGAGTACTGTTAGGGTGGGGGGTTTTGCCGCTGCAGTGGAATCATTGCCTACGATTTTTCTAGTTGTGCTAAATGTGGGTTTCACTTTGCTGAAGCAAGTAACCCGAACTATTAGAGTTCATTTTATCAGTTTTTCTTCCTCTGGCTTTCCCTGCTTGTGTGCTGAATGTAGGTCCGTTAGGTATCACATGCTTCTGTGTGGTGTTCAGCTCATGGAAACCAGGCCCTGATTTTGCTGCTTAAACACAAGTGCAGTGTCCTTCAAGATGTCCTGGGTATCATGTCATGGCTTCCAAACTCCTATCCAGAAGAGCACAGGTCTTCCGTGGGTCCTTTATCATCTTTATCACTAGTCCCATCCCTTAGATATCTTACAAACATGGATGTGGTTGTGTAAGTAAGTGAACCAAGTGCCCAGAGTGGTAATCAAGTCAGGATTAAGGTATTTAGATTGAGGTGCCTATAAATGAGCTTAAGGTCCATATACAATCAATAGGGAACTGGTCAATGAGGTTTAAACAGTCATTCTGATTACCAGAAGAATACTTTCTCTGGCTGACCAGCTAAATTTCTTTCTATGCTCTTTTGACTGTATTAGCTGGGTCTCCAGAATAGGATCCACACTAAACAATTTATATGTAGACAGCTGAATTTAGTTATTTTAACTGAAGTTGTATCCCACTCTTTCAGACACTTCATCAACTCATATGCCATTGTGTCCTAATGCGATAATGAGTCAGATTGCAAGGGACTGTGGCAGGGACTATTTCTTCTTATATATAATGCTGAGCATGCACTGTCAATCATGTTTATTTTAATTAAATTTAAATTCTGTTATGGTTAGGCTATTCATAAAACCTGTGCCAGTCTCAAAGAAAAGAAAGTACCATTGTGCTTCAAAATGAGTTGCTATTGTTCTTTTCAATTCCTCTCTCTATAAATATATATATATATATGAAATGACAAAAAGAGGACTGGCTTCTAAAATGATATATTCGTTAGACTCTAGAAAGAAGACCAATAACTGCCTCAGACACAGAAACTACATCTCTGGTCAATTTATGATGATTTAGTCATTTAATAGAAGTGCCAATATATTTCTTCTCCTTAGGAAAACAGTAGATATTAGCAAATATTTGGTCATACTTTTTCAAAGTCACTTAAAAAATAAATGTGACTGTTTTCCGTTTAAAAAAAATAAGATACCGGTGTTACTTTGTATTGTGTTATAGCTGTTTGTATTGAAGAAATGGAAGAGTACATGGAGAATAAAATCTATGACAATAATTCTGCTCAGATAATTTGGCTGTATTTTCAAAAGGAAACAGCAATGATACTAAGTATTTTTCCTGTGGCTTCAGTGGAAATCTCACCCATAGAATTGAAAAAATGGAGCAAATCTTGCAAGGGAAACCTGACTACAGTGCTTTGTCATTTGGAAGGATGATGGAACACAGTTTTGGGATTAATCTTTGCTATTATGACTGAAAGCAGATAAAGATTGTATATAACAGTCATCAAAATCTTTCTGTCAGAAACTGGGCATTTTAAAATCTCCTAATGCATAAATAGGCTGTAACTGGAGCTTGAAAATACTGAAAGTTGGAGTTGTTGAAGTTAGGACTGTAAGGAGGTACCATCTGAAGTGGACAGGCAACTGATTTTATATTAAGGAGCTGGGGGAAATTGCTCTATTCTTCATTTTTCTGTTATCTCCTGGTATGCCCTCGAGCAAATCACTTCTTCATGTTTCAGTTTCCCTAGCCTTTCCCTTTTGGGAGGGGAGTATTCAGATGCTTTAGCCTGACATGTCTTTTCAAATTAAAATGATATGTTTGGGGTTTTTTTTCCTCCAGAAGGATTCAAGTCAAAACATGGTACTTTGATTTTCTAAAAATTAAACCTTTTGATTGCCCTTAAAATGATCATTTAAAATAAACACTGGAACACTGAACTGATTGCCCAGAGAGGTGGTAGGTGCCCCATCTCTGGAAACATTCAGAGTCAGGTTGGACGGGGCTCTGAGCAACCTGATCGAGTTGAAGATGTCCCTGCTCATTGCAGGGGGGTTGGAATAGGTGACCTTTAAAGGTCACTTTCAACCCAAACTATTCCATGTTTCTATGATTCAAAATTTTCCATGGGCAAAGTCTCAAAGCTGCTCTAGACTGTCATTGCTGCTTTCACCTCTCCTTCAGCTGGGTTATCCTGTCCCTCACTTACGATGGCGCTTGCAAGAACTATCTTGGTGCTTATCCAGCTTTGCAATGAAACAGTTCAGGGAGCAGAACTGCATGATGACTACCCGGGTACTGCATAGAGGACAGAGTTGCAGAAGAGCTGAATTAGATTGACTTAAACTGCGATGGTTATATTTACGCTACTCTTACCTCATCCTTAGAAAGTTAGCATGATTTACATGTCCAAGGAATAGCTAAAATTATATATACATCTTCACAATTGTCATTTGTAAGCAGCAAATTCACAAGTTTGTTCTGTGGTCCTCTGACAAGTGCCAGCTGGAGGGAAATTCTTATCTTAAGCAAACTGGAAAATATCTGCCACAAATAGCCATATCATTCATAACACAAACACTCGCAAAGCATTTTTAACACCTTGTCCTCTCTGGTGGTTTACCACAGCTCACACATTTCATTTCAGCTGGTCATTCTGAATCGTATATGACAAAGGTTGTGGGAGCAAAAGAAAGTTCATGAAGTATACACATGCCCACGTATATCCAAGAGTATCTCCATGTCCTGTTAGAAAAAGCTGTTCAGAAAACTGCTTTTCATGTCATGAGAAGATAAGATATTTCTAGCTTTTGGTCCGGTGCCAAAAAGCATTAAATTTTGAAAAAAAAAAAATATTTCAATATCAGGTTATCCTTAAAATGTTGACTTTTTTTACTTCATAATAATTCTTTCAATTTTCTGAATTTCAGTTCATTCACACCTCTATCTGGAAAGTGTTTAAACAAAATTCACAAAGGAAATACGTTGGTGATGTCAGCATTATGTTTTTGGTGGTTGTGAAATAAGAGGCTCAGTGGACCCTACTAAGCCTATTAATTCCTAGTACAGTGTAATGTCTTAATATGTAGCGCATAAAGTTACAAATCCCTGCCCCCATTATATCTATATCTATTGTCTCATTACAACTATAGCTATTAACTCTTGTATTTACCCTGATCAGAATTTTACACGAAGATTTTGATTTTGGAGGTGTTTCCCTTCCAACCTCTCCCTCAATGGTTAATGTACATTTGAGTATCTCAAAGTAGGTTTTGCTCTAGATTCATTCAAATGAAGCAGATTTGTTTTAAATTTTGTTTTTATTTTCTCCAGACCACTTTCTCTGTTCTTAATTATGGACAAGATTTGAAGTAGAGTTATATCCATTACGCAAAAAACCCTCAAGTTGGTTAATCTAATTAAATTAATCCATTAGTAAAAATAACCTAATACAACTTTAACCTGAGTTAAAATTTCAGGGCAATCCTAAATTGAATGTGAACTTCTAATTGGACCTGAAACTCAACCAATTCTTTCTACATGACTGATTTTATACTTGGTTAACTCAATCAGATGAACAATCCTGAGCTAAGAACATGTCTTTCTCCCAGCCTGCTGTAGAATATCCTGAATTCTATGATGTCAGCGGTAGTTCTTACTTTGTTCTATGTCTGGCTAACACTAAACCCAGAAAATTCCATGCTAGACATCTCTGAAGCACAAGTTAAACCTACTGTAACTTAAAGGCATTGCAGGCTTAGGTAAAATGTAGGATTAATTATTTGACTTGATAGGCCTGTGCATCAGACCAACAAGTAAAACCCATGATTTATAAAGTAGCTGGCACGCAGTATATACGTGAAATCACACACAAAGAAAAGTAACAGCATACCAAGCCTGTAACTTCTTCTGACAGAAGAAACTGTTTTCAAGTGTTTGTGTGAGTGGCCAAAACTCTTGCAACAAGTAGATTAGGGGAAGATCTTTTAAACATTCACACCCCAACTTCCAATTTTCTTCTCTCCTTTGCCTTGTCTGGTTCTCATCTTTTTAATCCTTGCTTGTTCACAGCATAGGTTCTAATAAAACATTCCAGTGCTAAGCAGCACATGGATTTTTTTTCTGATCAGTAGATTTTGGTGAGCTATGGAAATTAATTACCTGGATAAACATTATATTCTGTCTCACACAACAGCAGAAGCCCAGGGTTAAGTATTCATTTAGTTGGCATATTTATGCAAAAGAAATATTATTTTTAAAGTATTTTATTTGTGAAGCTCTCCATGAGATCAATTGCTTTAATTTGTTCTTCACACCTTATGTTCTTTTTCCTAGGAGCAAAGCAAAATGCATATTCAGGCATGGAGCTAGCATCTTTTCCCCCAAAATCTACTCCCAAAAGCTCAAGTGAATCACTGTGCTTTCAGGAGTGAAATAATTGAACAGCCCAACTTAGGTATTCATTTTTCCTCAAGGCACAACTTGCTAACAGCAAGCTCCCGAGTTTAAATCGCAGTCCTCTGGGAATATTAACAGCTACTTCAAGTTTTTCTTAAAAATGAAAAATAAAAATAGATCTCTAAGTGGCAGAAGCATAGTGATACAGATCTTGTACAAAATAAAGTCACTACAGTAATGAATGTTGAATGCGATGTTCGGAGTTAATGCAAAAGTTGAAAGTAATTTGTAAACCCTATGGGGTCCAAGCGCTGTGAGAAATTGAAGTATATGATTTAATATCTTTGTTGACTCATCCAAAGATAAAACAATTTGAACTGTGGCCTGTAGTTCAAGACCGGTGACTGAACTGATGAAAGAGTAGTCAACCTACTGCAGGTGTGTCTGAACATTATCAGAAATGAAGCATGAACTTTATTTACAGTCCTGCCATTTGGGCACTGACATATGTTACAGCAAAGTGATTTGGACTTCCATGCCATTTAGTAACAATGCCCAAAACTGTCTAAAAAGAGTTCTTTACCTAATGTATTAACCTCTTTCACCCTAAAATAAATTTTGGGCAGTACTACTGGATATGGTAACTCAGCACTGTAATGACTATTGTTTAGCATTTTGTGGGTGAAACGAACAATAATAACATTTTCCTTGTGAAATATTTACACAATTATATGAAGCAACATCTTCCAGATGTATAAATAGATCTGTTTTCATACCTAGAAAAAATTATTAAGTAACACACCTAGAATGAATCAGAATAAAGATACTGATCCATTATGAATTTTCATGAGCTTTTATAACACCTGAAGTAGCACTACTGAAAAGGGCATTTGGGCCTATTCACAATGTTTTTTATGCTTATAGAATATTTCATCATTTTTTAAATATACGGTCTTATACATTATCTTACCTGTCTTTCAGACCAGTGATGTTCACCTGCTTTTTCAGACAAGCATTAATGTATATTTATTTTAATGATGAAAAAATATTAAGTCTAAATAGAAATAAACAAAGTCACAAAATCAAAACTTTGTGATAGTGTTGTCTTCACTCTGCCTGACTGGAAAATGGGTGAGGTAGACTTTGTTTCCTTTAGTATTACTTATACACTGTACATTCTTGTCCTGCCATCTTTATACTAACAAATAACTATGTTTTATAAACATGTATCAGACAGTAGTTAATATGCTTAAGTGTGTAAGATTTAGAGATATATTCTTCAGGTATGATAGCAGAAGGAGTAAGGGCCCAATGGGAAGAATCCAAATATTTTTAAGTCTGAAAACTTTTTTTATCCAAACCCATTTGTTACCCACCCCAGAAGGTCAATTCCAGAAAAAAAAGGGGAAAAAAAGTGAAAAAATGAACTCCGAAAAACCCTGACAGCACTTCTACCCACTGAATATTCTGTACTGCTCAACTTTCTACTTTCTTCTCCTGAAGATCCAGCTAAGTGCTTAACTGAGGACACTCACAGGTTCAGAAATAGTGCTTCCTTTCTGTGAGGCTGAAAATGCAAGAGTCGGTGTACAGAGCAAGCAAGCAAAAAAAAAAATCTGATTCTAGGTGGTGGGTAAAGCAAGTAATGATGAGCAGTGGCGTGGTGGGTTGACCCTGGCTGGACGCCAGGTGCTCATCAAAGCCGTTCTATCACTCCCCTCCTCAGCTGGACAGGGGAGAGAAAATATAACAAAGGGCTCCTGGGTCGAGATAAGGACAGGAGAGATCACTCACCAATTACTGTCATGGGCAAAACAGACTCAGCTTGGGGAAAATTAGCTCAATTCATTACAAATCAACCAGAGCAGGGCAATGACAAATAAAACCAAATCTCAGAACACCTTCACTCCGCCTCTCCCTTCTTCCTGGGCACAACTTCACTCCCGGATTCTCGACCAACCTCCCCCAGCGGCACAGGGCGATGGGGTTTACGGCCATTTCATCACACGTTAATTTTTGCCGCTTCATGCTCCTCAGGGGAAGGACTCATCGCACTCTTCCCCTGCTCCGCCATGGGGTCTCTCCTATGGGAGACAGTCCTCCACGAACTTCTCCAACGTGGGTCCTTCCCACAGGCTGCAGTTCTTCATGAACTGCTCCAGCGTGGGTCCCTTCCCCGGGCTGCAGTCCTTCAGGCACAGCCTGCTCCAGCGTGGGTCCCCCGTGGGGTCACAAGTCCTGCCAGGAAACCTGCTCCAGTGTGGGCTCCTCTCTCCACAGATCCACGGGTCCTGCCAGGAGCCTGCTCCAACACGGGGTCCCAGCCTCCTTCGGGCACCCACCTGCTCCGGCGTGGGCTCCTCTCTCCCCGGGCTGCAGGTGGAGATCTGCTCCCCCGTGGAGCTCCCTGGGCTGCAGGGGGACAGCCGGCCTCACCGTGGTCTTCCCCACGGGCTGCAGGGGAATCTCTGCTCCGGCTCCTGGAGCATCTCCTCCCCTCCTTCTGCACTGACCTGGGGTCTGCGGGGCTGTTGCTCTTACATGTTCTCACTCCTCGCTCTGGTGGCTGTTTCTGCCCACCTCAACTTTTTTTCCTTCTTAAGAATGTTATCACAGAGGCGTTACCGCTATCACTGATGGGCTCGGCCTTGGCCGGTGGCGGGTCCGTCATAGAGCCGGCTGGTACGGGCTCTCTCGGACACAGGGGAAGCTTCCAGCAGCTTCTCACAGAAGCCCCTTGTAACCCACCCCCCTCCGCTACCAAAACCTTGCCACACAAAGCCAATACAAGTGGAAACAAAGGTTCTTTTCCAAGGAACATAATTTTTGTGATTGCCATGTTTTCATCATCCAATGATAATCCAAAATATTTGCATATTCCCCACAGTAGGATGTGGAAACAGGTTTTTTTCTTCCCAGAATCAGTTTCACCAGCTTTCCTTCTGGCTCCTTTGGTCTTAGATTTATCTTCCAGAAGAAGATGATATTATGGTGGAGACCAAAACTACTACACTTAGAACTATGTCAATTATTTCTGTGCATCAGAGTATGAAAATCTATCCTAACATCTCAAAGAACCAGATGAAAAAGGAAGCATTCTTCTGTCATATTGCTGACCATTAGGTCAGCATTGTAGGACTGTCTCTGTAAAAACTGAAACCTAAAAGAGCAAGTTTATCTGTGGATTGTTTTCTTAGAGATTTATGTTCACTTCAAAGAGCTTTGGAGAGGCTGCTTCTTTACTGATAGTTCTGTGAACTGAGTGTGAAAAATTTATGCTGGTTTAGTCAGCTTATTCATTAAATGTATTCCTTACTTCCACAGAATCACCGTTGCTACTAGTTACACATTTTCTTTGTATGTGTAGTATGGGAGACTCCTAATTAAAAAGCTGCCTACCCAAGCTATTTAAAACATGGCTTCCTTAAAAAAAAAAAAAAAAAGAAAAAGAAAAGCGACATTCTTTTCTAAACAAAGCAGCATAAACATGACGATACTACATACTAGCAGGCCATGTACTAACTGATGTGGTTTATTTTATTCACTAAATGAACACTCTACACAGGTGAAAGAATTTGAGGACCACTAAACACTGTATTTTCTCGGTGTACAAAACCACCTGCATTTTAGCAGTTTAATCTAATCAACTGTGAAATATTCACAGTGTTCAGCAGACCTAAAATAGTCTCTTTTCTTACCCATGACATAATGGTCTAATGCCTACGTGTTGGGCTGCAGCACGAAGTATTGGGAAAAGATCCAAGACTGTTTAATAAAGCTCACTTCTCCCTTTTTTACACTATGTGCAAAGCACACCAAATAGTTATCAGTAAACGCTTTTTTTGTTATGAGTTTATGCTTATCAGAGGTAAAGAGCCTACAAAAGATAATATGCAGAAAAAACTTCTAAGTGTAAGCAAAAAAAAAAAAAAAAAGACAAGAAAAGAAAAAAATAATACAAAATTCACAGTAAAATGCACACTTTGACAATCAGTTTTCTTTCAGAACAAAGAGCATTTCCAGAAAACGGTTCTTGCAGAACTTGAGAACTGTGAAGATGTAAGATTGCAGTGTCAGCTCACTTCTTACACATTCATCAAAGTGTTGAGACTCTATTACTAATTCAGCGGTTCAGGTACGCCCTGTCAGAGCACCCAGCCACATCTCAGCGACGAGAAGAGCGCATACCTCTCTTAGACCACCACCGAGGTACTCACCAACGTGGTTGTGGGTGCTGGCCACTGACACTAGGAGAAGAGTTTTTATATGGCTTTTTGGAAGATTCTATCTAAAATTTCCTGATCTTCTTTCTGTTTCTTTATTCTCCTATGGCCATCTGTCTCAATGATGTCCCATCATCTGTTTTAACTGAGAGGAATAAAAATAGGCATTTCCCTCAAGAAACAACAAGGATCTACATCCATATTTACAATGTGCCTTCAAAGAAGCCAATATTATATAGAATAGGAGGTTCCAGCTGACATTGTTCCGTTCTGTATGGCAGAAATATACCTCACTCCTGTTAGCAATGAGATAGAGGGATATGGAAGGAATAATTGGAATTGAGTTTCCTTGTCTCTAATTCTTATGATAAATCAAGATCTACTCTAAGAGGCTTAAAGGTGGAGATACAGTAGAAGATAATAGTTGTACAACTTGAAAAATTAGGTGGTTTAGATTAAAATCCAATGATATAACTGATAGAGGAAAAGTGAATAGGTATCTATTACAAAATATCTTTTTTTCCAGGTAAAATAAGTTTTTATTTGCCACTGGTAAGAGTATGTATCCCTCTAATTAGTCCACCTTAGCTGCTCTACAGTAACTTGTTAGAGCACACCAATTTGAACATGTACATAAACTCACAGGAACTGAAGAATAGATATTAAGAGAAAAACATTTTTCCAAAGCTAAATAAATGTAGAATATCAGGATGTCTGAGATTTCTTTCTATCTGTCCTCAAGAAGCTGGGCTTTAAATATGAAACTTAAAAAGAAACACTGTCTGTCTAGGTCAAAACTGTACCGGGCCTTGAAGCACAGAAGTTCATTAGGGTCATTCAAGGTCATTCATTCGTTTCCAGTTCAATAGGAGATTGTAAAAGCACCATCACGGAGCAACCACTAGATCAGTTAGTCCATATTTGGTTGACATCAGACCTCAAAGAGATCTTTCACACATGGTGTTTTCATTTCTGAAACAAGCTTAAAATCAGCTGATGTTCCAATTTGTTTGTTGCCTTTTTCATTCTTAACTGCTTATTTGACATTCAGTCTTTGTTAATCAGAGACATCTGTGTCTTTCTTAATGGGACACCTTTGGAAATGTGGGGTTTTTTCCAAACTGTAAATATTTATTTCCTTTTAAACATCTAGCCAAGTCCAGCAGCATTACTACAGCAGTGCCAAAGTCTAAAACTCTGACAATGACTTTAAGCTGCTGAAGGGCTTTGAATTATGACAGTGGCAAAGTACAACTTTTGGGGGGTTAGAAGAGGGGACAAGACAAAAACAAGGAAGAAGAGTGGAGAGTGCTAATCAGCAGAAGATATAAAGAGAAAAGTGAAATCTTTTGACAAGTAAAAAACTCCTGAGAGCCACAGAGTGAGAATAAACAAGATTTTTTTTATTTTTTTTATTTCCTTTCAAGCACTGCCCAAGGGAAGTGCTTTGATGCAGAAACACCATGTAGGTATCTAAAGCTATGCTGTCCTTATAGGCACCAGGAACAGGGTGAGCGAGCACCTCTGTAACCCAGAATGTTAAAATGAATCCTGTAATATTTTTGTCCAGTTTTGACTAACTTCTACAGTTATTTCTTACAGTTACTAAATGATTTGAGTGCTGACTTTGCATTTATACATTTGGTAAGTATTTCCATTCTCTTGCTCCTCCCCCCGCCCTGACACTAGGGCCTTTTGGGACGACGGCAGAAGTAAGACTGCTGAATGAAGGCTCCATGCCCCTGATCTGGGATGGCCTGTCCTGTGCACACCAAGGCGATGGGAGCAGGAGTGGAGAGAAAATCAAATGAAAGTAGAGGGATGGAGTAGGGCTGCTGGGCTGAGTGGGTGGCAGGAGTCCAGGGCTCAGGGCTCGCTGGACACTGCCGAACCGGGGGGGTCAGAGCCTGGCTCTGCCTCCAGTGGATGTTTTGGCTGAGCAGGTGCCAATCTAAGAAAATGTCACCAGCGATCACTTGACCCGTGGGGTCCCTCCAAAATGGCACATAGTGTTTCCGTGATAAAATTTTCAGAATTTCTTGAAGTTTGTATTGTCTTGGTTGTATTCAAATACTCTAAATTCCAGCTACATGCCTTCAGCCATGTGCCCCCACCTCCTTCCATTTTTTTCCCCAAAGACTCTGTAGCCGTGTCTAATATTTAACTTCAGAACCAACTTCTAAATCAGGAGAAAGGATGGCATAGTGGTTTTCGGGGAAGCAGAATCCTGCTGAAGTCCCCTAAAGAGTAAAAGATTTACTGTGTGGCTTTGGGAGTCTATTTAATCTCTTAGTGCCTTGATATTCCAATAAAAACTGCTACCATCAGACTTTTTGTCTTACAGCGCTGCCAGTTGCTTTGATGCTCTGGTGGTTAGGAGCATAAAAATCTTTAGGAGAAAGTGGACCAATGCTGTGTATATGAGTACCTCCAAGATTAAGAATTGAACGACCTCCTTTTCAAAGTAAGATTGATATGTAAATACCATATACTCCGAATGGCATTCCAAGGAATGAGATTCTCATAGGAAGCATAACAAGGAGAACATCCCGTTAGCAATATATTACTAGCTGTTTTGCAATTCATGACTAGTCTGTTCATTTGCATTTATGTATTTCAAAATATAGTAGAGCTAACAATATTAGACACATCACATTCAGCACTTTCTTGCACCAAATAACAGAATTTAAAATGAGGTTTAGGTTTCTCAGTTAACCTCAGTACAGAAATATTTTTTTATCAGATTTGACTGTAGATGTACAGAAAACCCATGAAGTTGAAAACCAAACTAGCTTAGCCCATATTACTTTAGATGCATTACTTTTTACATCTGTAATAAGATGGCCTAATGGCCCTGCATTATATTTATGTGGAAACCAATAGAGCCTTTCCATCAAGTTAGGGTGCTTTTTGAACAACTTTTCTGTCATATTTCCCATTAGCCTATATATACTTGATTTGTATTGATTAGATATTATTTCATTACATTATGTGTATCTGATCACTAGTTGGATACTGTTCAGAAAACAACTCTTTTGAAATCAGACTTTTTCAGATTAATATTTGTATCATTACATGTAATCGTTATATTCTCAAGAAAAAACCCCTAGGTCATCATTTGGTGTAATTCAGCTTCAGAAGCACATTTTCAGGGGGTTCTTCAACATACGTTCCCACATGTAAAAAAATATGAACTCTATAAATAAAGGTATCTTTCAAATAAGCACTTGCATTTACATTTTTCAGCTAAGGTTACACAATATTTTTAAAGAAATAGTAACTATTTATGGTGTGTTGAAAAGTACACACATGATGAGGAAGTGTTTTTTTCCTAAAGACACTGATTAAAATTATTCAGTCTGATCTTGTAAATAGGACAAAATTAATTTAAATAATTGCTATGAATGTTGAGGGATGAGGTTTGTAAATGTTGAGCATCCTAGATACAGTCTAACTAGCTTCTATAACAACTACTCATTTGAAGAGTATTTCTACAAACTTATATAGTTTTGAAGAGGTATAATTTTTTTAATGGAAAATCTTGTACCAAGTTTAACAATATTATGTTGAAAATTACCTATAGGCTTCTTTCAGAATGAAGTGAGACCCATTTTATTTTGTGGTCGGGTACACATTGCCTATGCTGAAAAAAAAAAAAAAAATCACAGAGGAAAAATTACTAGAAGACTATGAAGCAGCACAAATACAGTGGGACTTGTGGCTGAAACAGTGAAAACTGATCACTGTCGTATTTAATGGAAGCTCTTAAAACCTCCTGTTTATAAACAAGACAAATAAAAAAGTTGCTTGGATTTGCAGGGCTCTCCAGTTCTCTGGAGCCTTGGAAAAGACCCAGTCTCATGGTCTTCAGGTCTACTGCTGGTGTCCACCTCATGTAACAGTTTTCAAGCACCAAATGAATGCTCTCTCATAGGTGTTTCTACCCATCTTAGTCAAGCAAGGTCTGTCAGATCCTCACACGCCTTCAAAGCAGTTGCACTGAGAGAGTGCACAATGAATTGTTTATCATATCTTTTTTCAGAGGCATACAAGGCCAAGCTGTCAGTTTAGTTAGAACAAACAATTTAACTCCCTGTTTTCCCCATATGGTACGTTTTCCACACCAGTCTTGCAAATTGTATTTGTACATTCATGCAAACATCTACACTGAAACTTTCTATATTTAAATACAAATTGATTATTTACATGAATAGAAGCTTTCGCTGGGCTATTTTTCTCCCATGGAGGGCAGGTGACACTGTTGCCTTGGGATGCCAGTGGAAGCGGTACCTGGTGGACACCTTGTCTTCTGTGGTCAGCAGTGCCCTGTTATTGCACTGGGGGGACAGAGGAATTAGGCAAGTAGAAATGTAGATAAAAAACAGAAGGAGAAAGAGAAGAAGTAGGGAAAACAGCTTTAATGGAATAATGCTGTAGAAGTAGAAGCTAGATGAGAAACTAGGTGGCAGAACCAGTGGCAATCACATAGATTCAGTTTTACGTTCTTCCTTTAAGTTAAATATTTCAGTAGGGAAGGAGCAAAAAAAATCCCAAATACCATATGTCCTCACTGACTTAATTTTCTCAAGTACTGATGCATCTCCCAACTGGTTCATCCACAGCCTGTAATTCCATTTTCTACCCAAGAAAAATGGTTGTACAGAGTCAGGAAACCATGTAAACCTCCCTTAAATCTGTTTTAAAGTTTGTTTTGTTTTGTACATCCGATCCAGCTGTAAGTAGTGATGGTTCAAATGCAAGATATGACTCTATTTTGACATGTCCACATAAAGGAAAAGAGATTCAGTGACATACATAGAGCAGTTGCCATATTCTCTCCCAAAAGTGAAAAGATATTTTTTTTTAATGGTACACTATATTCAGATATGTCAGGGAAGCTTCAGTTTTACATTGTTAAAACTTTCTCAATTATTATTTTTTTTTTTTTAACAGCTTGCGGCTGTACGAGCTTTTGCTGGGATAAAAAGAATATAAGAAACGTGAAACTTGTAGCCATAGACAACACCTGCTTTTAGCATCCTGTGAGGAATCCAGGCCTCTGAGATGCCCCTAGAACTCAGTGCTCTGCAAGGCAGCATCAAGACCATGTATGTTTGGCAGCTGTGATTTTTTTTTTTTTTTTTATAAAGTGAATTTCCCTGCTGAGAACCCTGTCTTCCAAACATAGGTATCCATACTGAGTGCTTGAAGCTGACATTGTGAATTGTCCTAATATACATTCAACTCATATGTATGTCTTTTTTTCACCAGATTCACTACAGCTGACAAGCTTTGAATACTACCATGCTAAACCAAACCTGAATAACTATCCTCCTCAAATTCTGCATGTCCACATAATAGAAACAGGAGAGTTATAGCAGAACTCTTAAGTTAAAATGTAGCTTTTGCCTTTATGGAAAAAATACAACAGCCAAAATTAAAATATATATTTGTTGTCTACAAGACTAATAAGAAACAGAATTGCATCATTAGTCACACACACAGAGTATGAAAATAAATTCCACTTCATGCCAAATTGTCAAGGGAAATAACAATAATAAACTAAGATCTCTCTTTTGCAGAGAATTTTAAGGAGTTAGGGTATAGAAAAATGAACCTGTGTTTATTAATACACACATACACACACTGAACATACACTGAATATATGTATGTGGAGATATATTTATCTCTGTGTGCATATATATTGGATATGCGCAACGTAATGCAAGAAAATATTCATGGCTACCACTTGATTTGCAAATAACTTGCCTTGTTTTATATGATATTGGAAGTAACCAGCAATAGTTCGGAAAGGATAACAAATTTCAAAATAGCAGATGTGGTCAGTTGTGGCTGAAGCATGTACTTCAAGCTCTACGTGAATTAATTTAGCTCACAAAGGCCTTTGCTACACAGAGGCTAGAGCTTTTAGTACTTTCTTTAGTAATGAGGCCACAAATACTGTTACTGCTCTGACAATTTAATGATAGGGTTTTATTGTGGTCTTTGTGGTATGCGCTGGAGTAACTCAGTGGGGTATTTTAACACCATTTTATGGTGTTTGTAAAACTGCAGATCCAGAATTGCAAATTCCACACAAGTTACTTGGCATTGTATGTTTGACCTGTTGGATTTAACAGATTTATTGTTTGGGGGCATTCAGTGCAGTACACGAACAACTTTGTTAGCATCCTTGTGAGGTACCAATAATCACTCTCAAAAGCTTAACTTCGGCCGACGCTGATTTAACACCCAGAGGGGCTCTCTGATAATACGTACGGTTGTACATCTGCACAAAAGGACGGCAGATCAGATTTGATGTGACCCTGCTGAACTTAATGGAGTCACACATGTAAGTCAGCAGTGAACTTGGCTCGCACGCTGTACGCCTTGAGATTAGACAGTCTGCGGAGGCATCACGTCAGATGTAAACGCTTACTTCCCCGTTAAAGGCGGACGACAATGTGAAAGTAGAAAGCTTCGTTAAGGGAGGTTACTGGTGTTCGTCTCTTCTTCTGAATGGCACTGGGGAGCAGTGCTGGTTAATCAAGTGCTGCCGCATGGGAGCTCTCAAGTTAAGAGGCAGGCACTGAGAGGCATAAGAAACCAAAAGAAATTGATGGTTTGTATTTCACTATAACCACTGCTTTCCTTACTTTATAAAAAAAATCCAAGTGAATATTCTCATTAGAAGAGACATTGCCTACACATAATGAAGTCCCTAGTAATACAGTATCAGGTAGTGTCTCGAGTTCCTGCAGAGGCATTGATTTGTGGTTTATTTCTGTATGTTACGAATATCTACGTTGTTACTTGGGCTGAACTTTCCAAAGTTCATGCTGTCCGTGTATCACTTAAGTGTAGAGGGCTGGGCCGCAAACCATTTTACAGCAGACAAAAAAAGCTGTCAGCATGCTCAGTGCCAGAATCCTGAGTGAAATGCATGCAGAGTCTAACAGATTTTTCTAATAGTAAAGCCTGTATAGAATATTGCAAAAAAATATCTTTATTTATTTAAGAAATTAAAAATGTCCACTCCCAAGGATTTATTCCTTTTTTTTACATGCCAGTAGAGCTTAGAGATACAATTCACTACTCTTAGAAAAAGTTTTACATTGTCATATGCTAAAATGCACATTTTTCAGTGATTGAGATATTTTTTTTTAATTTTACAAAATAGTATAAAAAAAAAATTCAGTTGTAGCAGCTTCTCTAAGCTGTCTTAACAATTTTTTTCTTGGATCCTTTCAGTACCATAATTCTTTCTTCTGACACTCTGGATTATATGGGATAAACCATTCATGTAAGAAACTTGAAATATTAAAAGAAACATCAATTTTTAGAGCACTGCTTCAATTCTGTATAGAAAGTGTATACATATACTACACAGACAATGCATATGAACTCGCAGATACATTTACAAAGCCATGTGTATATATAATAATTATATTCTTTGAGTACAAACTGCTGAAGATTTTTTTGAGAGCATGGGATTTATTTGTTGTCTTCTCTCCTTCAATGTAAGTGAAAAATCTGGTCTAAAATAGGAATTACTGAAATCCTTCAGATTCAAAAAGAGAAAAACAGCTACCTGCTGCTCTCAATAACACTGTTTAGCATAGTCTTCCTGGACTGGATTCTATATGTGTTAATCAGCTAATCATTAATTCAACCCCCCTGAATTACTGTGATCTTGTGATAAGTGAATTCACGTGCATGATATTTTCCTCTCAAAAGGAAGTTGTCTACATTATAACTTGTGTCAGAGACTTATCCTGTTAAAACAATAAGTGGCTCCATGAAGACAATGAAAGGTTCGTGATTCATTTTAGAGCAATTGTTTTGAGTTCTGTTGTGAAAATGCTACCATTCTTTAGATGGATACACTGTCAGGAAGAGCACAGAGAATTAACACCCTTCCCATAAATCCCTCTGCAGCCTCAGTGCACTCTTTTTGATAATTTCTGTTTCAGTAATTGCTGCTTTGGCACGTCTGTAGGTCATATATAGCCTGCTGAACTTGTGTTATCCAATATTCACGTAATCAATATGAAACATTAGCACATACATAAAGGATGCATCTAAGGTGTGGTCCTATTGAGTTTTTTTAATTACCAAGATTCCTAAAACTGCCCTTTAATCCTCTCCAGATTTTCAGATAAATAAGATTGCTACCTACATGCAACAACAGTGACATTCTGAGCACACCAAGATAAAGGTCTTGTAAATCAAATCACGATGTAATTACCCTTTAACACTGGAGTCACCTTCATTATTTACGTACACTTTTAAGAAACTGCTAGTGGAGTCTAGGACTGCAAACAGTTTTTTAAAGAAAGGTTTTTGAGTATGCAGTTCTTGGATAAGAACTTGCCTCACTAGCCAAGGAAGCAGCGTGCTAATCTTTTACACCAGAGAGCTTCTTATTCATGGGTGTTTATTTACCCACAAAGGTCCTGAACTTGCTCCTCTGAAGTCAATTGGAGTTTATCTTCTGAATGGAAATAGTGGGTCTGGCAGCTAAACTAATCTGAAATTGCTGTCCCTGCTTTGACATTGAAGGCAAGAATTGGTAGGCCTGATTGCAATGAACTACAGCAAAAGTCCCTTAAGGACTTCTAGTGTACATTAACTGTGGGCTACTCTGAACTTCTTGCAGGGTTCAGAAATACATTTGAAGCATCATTTGAAAAGCAGCCTTGCAAATACTTCTTGGGTTCTTTTTAAGATGATGTTTTTCGTCAGAACCAAGTTAAAGAAAGCGTCCATTGAATTATATGGTGATCAGATTACTGACTCCTATCACAAAATCATTGTATGTGACATCTACAGGGATATCTGCTGAATATGTTGCCAGTATTATTAGAATTGATTCATAATGAATAATTAAGGTTTAAAACTTAAAACGAATTGTTCCTCATTATTCTAAGTGTCCAATCATTATGAAGTCATTCAGCATTATTGCGAGAGTTATATGGTTCATGACAAAAAACAAAGCAAAGCTTTGAAGAATGCATTTAATTTGTTATACTATAAAATGTTACATTTGAATAATAAACCTCCTAGCAGCCTTTATATACTGCACATCACATTTAAAAAACAAACAAACAGAAATTTTTTTCATGAAAACCTAATGCATACATGATTTTAAAGCCGGTTAAACAAATAACAATAGAGTTCATTTCCCTGAATTATGTGTGTGGTTGAAGCTTTCACAGGAAATATGCAGAGGAAGAAGAGTGAGAAAGATAAACTCTTTCACACACTTACTGAGTAGTGGTTGGGAAGCAGACCTGAAATGTGATCAAGACCCTCCTTTCCTTATTTCAGAGTAATTTTTACTTCAAAATTTGCAAAACAGGATTTTGCTTTTCAGTGACTTTAGTAATACCTTATTCTTCCATAATCCTTACTGCTCTGCGGGTAGTCTCTGTTTTTCGTGGGGAGATCACCAGCAGAGTGGAATGTAATGTACGTAAGAAAATGCTCTTCATTAGCACACTCTATATGCCACTGAGAAGCTTGGTTCAGAGACACTGTAAAGCAGCTTTGGCTTAGGACACGACCAGTGTGTCTATTTGGTGGCTCATAAATAACTTGCCATTTAAAAACCTGTAACACCCACATAGATGAAATCTAGGGGGGGGGGGGAAGAGTGAAAAAACCCTTTGGGAAATTCCCAAAGTTTGGAAAATACGGTTTCCTGTTACCTGAATCTCATAACTTCCATAGGGATATTAACACGTTAATAAACAATATGCATGTATTTTTATTTTTAAACAAGTTTTCTACTTCTGAGTCGCTCCATTTGTAATGAGGATCTTAGAACATTGTGCACATGAAATATACAGAGAGATGTTGAGATATCAGACATAAAGTTGGTTATCAATATTTTAAGTCCTTTTAGAAACATTATCCGAAATACCTTTTGAGGATGAGCTGATTTTTTCCCATAAATACTTGATAATTTTCTTGAAGCTCAGAGGCTAACATCAATCTCAATTTTAATAATACATTAGATATGATATAATAAGTACAAGAAAGAGCTAGTTTTGATGGAATAAATAAACTTACATAAGCAAGGATGTTAACCAGACCAGCTGCTTTATACTATTAACAGTTAAATGTGATTTGGATTTTTAAGCAGTGGCCAGAGCAAACAGCTGCCATTCTATTAATGCCAAAATATATTATTTTCTTAACTAGCTAATAATGATAAATACGGAGATAATAAAGTATATGAAGTATGGGGTGTTAAGTGTTTAACAGTATCGCATCTCCCCCTTTTTGCTATTCAAAGGAGAGTTTTATGAGAAAAGAAAAATTGCCTTGATTTTTAGGATGATATTAACTATAGACTATCATTAGAGATGCTAGTTAATGGGAATAGGTAAAAAAGCCGGTTAAGATAGATGGAAATTGTGGCTGTGGATGTTGTTGCCACAGAAACACTCCAGTTCTGCTTCCTTAATGAAAGACTGTTTACAAAGTAAAGAAGAGAAAGCTAGAAATAAGTTCTGGAGTGAAAAAATGAAGCAGCATTGAGCCCACATGTATAGCACTATAGGTCTTATTTGGGAAGTAGGTGGTAAAAATATCTCGGAGTCCTTCTGGTCAGCATGGCTGAGATTTAATTTGACCCTGAGTCCCCTAAATTTACAATTATACTTGTGAGTGAAGCGTCTCCATCCCCATCAGTGCTAGAGGAGATTAGGTTCACGTGGTCAGTGTATCCCAGAGAGCTTTTCAGCCATCACCCACTGGGTGTCAACGGGAGGCAGAGTGTCCTCCTGACAGCGGAGGTTGCCTTCCCTTTTCTTCTTTTGTTCACCAGTTTGGCTACATTTTCTTCATGACAATTTGATCTATTTCCCATTTCAGACTCATTCATCAGATCCCCTGGATAGTAATTGACATTTTTCCATGCAACAGTTCCATCTTTCCATCTTTAAATTTGCTGAGTTTAAGAACTAATTTATGAAACAAGATGATCTGAATGTTTATTACCTTCAGCAACTCTGAGACTCAGGCTCCATATAATAGTAATGCTGGCTTGCAATATTTATAATAATAGTCCTGGTCCTCTGTGCATCTTTTCTACCTAGCAATTAGACACATTTTTTTATCATGAAAACACATACATTTTTAATGTTTGATATACACTTACATTTAAAAAAAGGAGCCAAATAGAGCCAATTTATTTTTGCGTCTATCTATTCAGCATAACTTCTGTATTTCCATTAGCTTCTATGTTGGATGTTTTCTTTATAAACACTATAATCATGAAAATTCAATAGAAATTACTGTTGATTTTGTGGGTCCATAAAATAATATTGCTGTGTGTTGAGAACTACTTTATCAGTCTTTAGAAACAAATGAACCTCTCATTTTCTGTTGACAAATAAGGGAAAAAGATATTTTTAAAGTACACTCTATGAACGTCCATTTATGATAAATTTTGTTGCTAAGATATGAAGTCAGAATTCTTGTTCTGCTTGAATTGGTTTGTAACGGCTGCATGAATTGTACGTGCAAGAGAACGGCAAAAAGCTATTCGCTAAACATAGTTTCAGCTACAGCAATGGTTTATAATTTTGGAAGAGACCAGGAAATTTATCAGGATTACATTTTTTAACAAGGCCAATTTTCTATGTGATAATTTCTGGGGGGTGGCAAGGGCAGAGAACCGCCACGGAAAGGCGGCGGTGACGCAGCTGTTATTGCCAGCTTTGGCAACCTGAACGTGATGAAGACGGAGGCAGCTGTAGGGCTGGTGGGGACGCACTGAACTAGGTAAAGGAGAGGAGGGTGGGCGCAGGGGAGATGACTGTGTGGACGACTGAAGCAGCAGAAGAAACTCTGGGTTGAAAATAGACATTTGACAAAAACTTCTTCCCTTCATCTTGGGAACGCCTCCTTTGAGAGTTATTTCCTCCCAGATGGAGAGTGCTCTGTAATCAGTATCTGAACTCCTGATGGCCAGAGCATAGCTTTAAAACAGAAAATGTGGTATCTCCTCCTTTCTTTACCCGGTGGTTACTTTCTGTCCGCGACACTATCTAGCCACAGCAGGTTCAGGACCATGCCATCTATCCTAAAACCAGGGCACAGACGGTATTCAGGCATCTTGGAGTGAAGGCACGGCTAGACAACAGTGTGGATTATCAGGGGATGGCGAACAGTAGCAGAAATTATTCGGCCCGCTAAAATAGACACCATTGCAAAGAAGTGCTGCACAGAAGATACAAACTGTTTCATGATGCCCTTGTCTCTCGGGTGCATGATGAAAAGCGCCTCACCTCCAAGTGCGCTGGTAACCCCCTTTGCAGGCAGAGGAGCTCCGGAGGATCTCTTGGCCCCACGTGCTGCACCGTCTCCCAGTGGCTGTCCCGATGGGCTACAAAGGACGCTGTCAGGGTGGACGTAGGAGGGGAGGGAGGATCGTTAAAGCTGTACTGGGCATATGAAGACTCGGTCTGGGTAAAGCCCTGTAGATATTCACCAGGTGTGTATGCCAGGCTTACTGAGCCGCTTTACCTTAGAGCCGTGCTCAAATGGCAGCAAGGCTTCTGTAGCAGAAGTGGACCACGAGAGGAAAACCGGTAGTTTAGGACTTTTGCGTGCAAATGGGTAGACCGGCACAGTAACGCCAGCAGAGAGCTCAGCTGTTTCAGTTCGTCTGTAGAGTTTGTGACTGAAGTGAGAAGACAGGGACAAGGTGAGCTTAGAAAGACCAGTAAAAGGGTAGGCTATGATCAATTGTAATGTTTTAATCGTGGATCAAGAGTCTGTATTTTTCTTCTACTTGGGAGCACTCTAATCCTATCTTATCCATAAGAGTAATTAAATTATATACAATAGATTACACATCCTACAAATATAAAGTACTTTAAAACCGTGTAGAGATGACAATTTAATTCTGGCTTACAGAAAAGGACGTCGTCTTCTCAGTCAACGGTAGTGCTTCCAGCAGAGGTCCTTTGCAGCACAGGATTATCCACACACAGCCTTGTTTATTTTTGCATAATGGAAGAGGATTGTATCACAAGGTGTTATGTCTTCAGGCAGCAGCTGTGTAATCTGTATTTACAGTGCTAAACTTCCATATTTATTTTGCTGCTCACCTGCTGAACTTGCCGCCTGCCAGGTACTATATTGAAGATGAAGTTTATTTTCAGAAAGCTGACATGCCCTCCATTTATCTGTTGATAAAATTATGACAACTTTTAACTACTTTTTAAGTCATAAAATCTTACAACTTCACACCTCTTGAATCGTTTTTTATTTAAAGACATTCTTTTCATTTAACTATATGAAGGATAAAAAATTATTAATAGGCTTTGGTTTTAATCCTTTATCTTTTTTGTTGTTGTTGTTTGTAATCTTCTTTATGCGTTCACAGCAGTGCTAAATGCTGCAGAGATACATTCAAACAGAAAACAATAATTTTTGCACAATTAGATGTCAGATTTATCATCGGAGCCAGAGGTGACCTGTAACAAGGCCTTGTAGAGAATTTAGAATTATTTCAAGGGGCAAAGGAGGAAGTATTCTCAGTGTTGTTTTTCTTCCTAAGAATCAGAGTTTGGTAAGGACTTGATAAACACAGAAATGAAGGGAAACTGATAATGAATATAATCTTCTGAGAAAGCAATTGATAACTCAATAAATATGACTGTCTCAGATTTTTGCTATTATTCCTTTGAGCTACTCGCCCACTATCATAAAACATAGAGACAAATAATTTTCAAGCTGCCTTGCATAAATTTTCTGCAGTGAAGAATCTGGAGCCTAATTCAAACCTGCGCAGACTCCAGGGCTTTTGTTTTGACCCCAGCAGTAGTATCCACACAGTAAAGTACTTAGTTCCTTTGCCACTGCTACAATCAGGCTTGATTGATTATGTCTATTATTCTGCAACTGTTCTCAAGATCAAGTATTTTTTGAGTTTCTACTATCAAGAGTGTATGTTTTTAATGGTAACATCAACTAGCTTCAGAACTGTCTTAATTCCCTAGCTGTTTTTTCTTCAGTTAAAATTTCATATACACAATAGTGTTTGTTTGCTGGGTGGTGGGATTTTTTTTTTAATCCTGCAAAGGGACACACAGAGCTCTCAAGATCTGGTTAAAATTTCATTCCTTTAGTAAGATATCCAGCCATTCTTGTCCTCAATAGACACACAAGACACCACACAAAGTTACTGTAAAAAAAGATTATGTTAGAAAACCTGTGGTACCCAATGGATAAATGTTAGAATGAAATATATGTTGGTTATATATATATATATGCACTCAATATATGTATTTATTTTATTATTACCTTACAGCTTTGCTTTCCCACTACATATTACTCTAAGATGAGGTATTCACTGCCATCTTCAAAGTAAGAATGTAATTCACTATTGCATTATTATCTTTTTTTTTACTGCAAAAAACGGTGCCAGCTACACAACACCAGCCAATCGCCTATTAAAGCACCTTTGCTGGTTCATACAATTTGTATGGCTTTCACAAGGCCAATGGTAATTTTTACATACATAAAAAGAAAATAGGCAGTGACACTAATACTCTGTGCTCTTTTGCCTTCAGAAAAGCTTGTATCCATCATCCCAGTGCATTGTCTTGTAGCATCATATTGAAATAATCCCTCCAAACACCTCCTAAACGTACAAGAGACTACGGACTAATTTATCTTGGTTTGTATTGTTTGCAGGAAAAAGTGCCTTCTTTCAAAGAATAGGAGTACTTTAATGGGCTGTTTGATGAAAGTGAAATGAGAGGGACTGGACACTTCTTCTGTTCAATGCTATAGCTCAAAATGGAGATTTTGTGAATATGCAGCATTCACATTTCTTAAAAGCTCTTTTAACTCATTTTACGCTTGCTCAGCAAATGGGAGAAATAACATTTCTCTTTCTCTTTTCTATTTTTTGTTACAGTCCCATGGGGTAAAGTGGCTGGCATTTTCTGGAGCAGTAGGTGCATTAGGCACAGTAATATGTGGCTAATTTGGAAGGTTGTTGCCCACAGAGGCTGTGACTTCTCACTTCAATACATCTGACTTCAATGGGAACAGCCGTGCTTTGTTTAGTTTCTAATCTGAGAATCTGCTTGACATGTTGTGTCAAACACTGCCTGAGATATTCAAGGAAACCTTGACCTTCAAAAAGCAGATAATTATTCAAAAGCTTTCATTGTGTATCTTCAATGCTTTTTTTATGTCTGTGACTAGGAAGCAAGGAATAGGTGTTTTCTCCATAGCTAGATAAACCCACTAGGATTCTTAATGAACAGCAGTACATAATGAGACTTCCAGATGTTTCAGAACTTTAAGACATCAATTAAGTTACATTTCTGAGGCTTTTCTTTTTCTAGTCACCGATTTAATGCACACACACTTTCCCTTCTTTTATCAGAGTTCAGTTGTGCTGAGGAGAATGTGAATACTGATCTCACAACTTAAAAAATGCTTAACATTTATGCTGTTAGGTGTAAAAATGCATGCCTAAATTAACATCTTCTTTTTTTTCCTTCAGTTTTTCTGAAACACTTCCCCTTGTTCTTTTAAAAACAAACACTGAAGCAATTAAAAAACAACAAACAAACCGAGAACAGCATCTAAACAGATGGACTACACCTAAAGGAAACGCTTCCACTATGTATTTAAAAGCAACACAGGTAAGTAAGATCAAATATTTAAGTGGTAATTAATTCTAGGTTTTGCAGATGTTGAAACTATAATTGCATATTAATAACTCCAAGTGGCTTTAGAGCTGATGAAAAAAATAATTTCTGTGATAAAGGGAGCTTCTTCCCAGGATCAAGATAAATTTTTTTTGCTTTGGAATCAAGTCTAGCATGTGTTATATTAATTTTCTTAGAGTTTGGCCATCAAATGAACCAAATCCTGAGAATAGAATACAACTAGACTAATAAATTCTTGTCTATAAGTTCTAAGAAAAGCACCATAACATAAAGGTGATAAGAAGTCCTCTAAACATAGATGTATAAAACACCAAAGATGTCTGTTATTATTTTGTGAACTAGTTGGAACAAAATTCCCATAGATGAACAGAAAGAGATACCAATGGGCATCAAAATCAATGAAGCACAGTATCCAAATAATTTCCGTCCCATGATTGATTGGCTTTTGTATCTAACAACAACAGACCTGTAAGGGACACCTTCTCCTGGGGAGAGCCCTTACAGGTTCTAATTTCCAGACAGGTCTTTGCAGGACAAGAAGGAATGGAATAAAATGTCTCTTCTTCCTGGTCCCCTATTTTCACAAAACTTGTGGGAAGCTCACCACCTATGGCTATCTAATGCAACCTGCAACCGTACTGTATCAAATTCAAATTTGACCCAAATTGCAAATTACTCTTGTTTACCCAGTTTCAACTTCAGTATCAAAATCAAACTTACATACTATGACTCAATAAATAGAAACTAAAACCAGTTTACATAAAAAAGGTGTTACAGTTATTGCTAAAAATGTGAAAAAACATCCAGGTCAAGAAGGAGAGACCAAGGCTGGACTCAATACCTGCTGTTTCTTGGCCTTTTCCAAAGAAATCAAGTAAGTTCCACACTGTATCAGAAGGTATTTTTGGTGTGTGTTGTTTGGGGTTTTTTTGGTTGTTTTTTTTTTTTTTTTTTTTTAAGAAATCTATTTTCGGCAGTGAGTAAATGCTTGGTGCTAACTTTGGAAAACAAAATTAAATAACTGTGGATGGAATGAAACTATGTTTCTAGTTTCATTTCGTTTCTAAAAATGAAACTAGGGAGGATGAGGGGGTTGGTTGGTTGGTTGGTTGGATGATTTTAAATGAAGTTCACTTTGTAATTGTATTCATTTATTTATTGTATTTTAAAAACATATATTTAAAACTACAAATTATTCTTCAGTCATTGATAGTGACTAAGCTTGGACTAATCAGTATTACAGTCTGCTTAGCAGGAAAATTGAGTTTTTCTTTGTAAAGAAGTCTTAAACCATTTTACCAAAATTTCACTGACTTACTCTAGTACTTCTCCACTCAGTTCATTAAAAAAACTGAACAAAACAAAAAAAATATTTCTTTTCCATTACTACTGTTGCCAGAAAAGACTTGATCGTGGTTTATTTATATGTGAAATGTCTTCCAAATGTCAGCCTTTGCAATAATGAGGAAATATAACCAAAGGTTTGGACTTCAGCTCAAATCTTCCAAACTGCCCATATTAGAAATCTTTCAACATGCACACAGGCACTGCCTTGTTTTTATACTCACTCTTTGAGAGTTGCGCAAAAGGAGGCATTTTTATGACCGTGTCTACATTACCAAACTTTATGGTGTCATAGGGGCAAACTGTAAAGTAGTTTGTGTTGGAGACCCAGAATCTGCTCTACTTGTGTTTTGGTGTGACTCCAGCTTGGACTAGCCCTAGTCTGGTCCTCTGAGAAGAATGTCCATTAGCGGCAAACTTCTTGAGCTCATCTCCCAGTTTAGTTTCAGCCAAAATAATTCTAACCGCATGCTCCACAGTGTGAAAGAAAGCACAGTAGATGGGGACAGTTGCAAGGTCAACTTCAAAAGTGTAATTCCTGACCTTAAACCTTAGATTTAAGTGCTAACCTAGATGTGTCCTCTGGCAGAACATACATTTCAATCATGTTCTTCTAGCATTATGTATTGTTACTCTAGTGTCTGGGAAGCTGCCAAAGAAATAGTGTTTTTTTTGAAAGGGATCTGAATAGAATTGGAAACAATAGAAAAAACCTTTAGGAGAAAAAGAAAGAAAACCCAAAAACCTTATGCAGCTGACACCCCCATTTCAATTCAGTGGTCCATCTAGTCCAGTGCTGGATCTCTGACAATAACAAGAACCTGGAAAAGACAACTGAAGGAGTAAGCAATGCACAGGCTGAGCTCTCCCTTCACCTTCTCAGTGAGGACAAGCCTCTCTTGTTTGTCTGTATGACTGTTGTTGTTTTGATTATTTATTCAAAGTGGATTTTCTTTCTAAAATCTGGTATCTTGGTTTCCATGTTAACCTGTAGCAGTAAAAACCTTACAAGTTTTTCTTAGAGGCACCCTATTACTGATGAAAAAAAAAGAATTGAAGTTTGGGTTTCAATGTTGTTAAATATGTGTTATCCTTGTATAACAGAATGGCAAATAGGAATATAATTCTTCTTTGTGCTCCTTTCATTTCTCTTTTAGAACTGAACTATTTCCCCATTTGTCTTTTTTATAAGCAAAATTTGGATTTCATGAACATACGCAAACATGAGTGCTATTTGTTCAGCTGTAATGTCTGAAAAGGAACATCTCAGTGAAATCTGGATTTGAAGTAGAAAATGCTGCATTCCTGTTATCAGAAAGAACAGCAGAATTGTAAGAAACAGTTAAAAGCAGATTTTCCAAAGTGAAACTTTAAAATGGAAAATTTGTTTTAAACCAAAGGACTTTTTCACAGAACCAGAGTAACTGGGATTCAAAGAAACATAATTTTGCACAAAAAGAAATAGATTTATATTTTTTTAAAAGGTACATTACACTCTTTTATTTAAGACTATCTGGACAAAAATGTAGGAGTCCCGGATTTAAGATTGAAAAAGTTAAGTAGCTTTCTTGTATTAATCTTTTTCAGGTATAAAAATCTTGTGAAATTCAAATGAAGAATATGTTTTTAAAAATAAAGTGATGTAATCCTGTTACTAATTTTTTTAATGATAAAGTACATTTACATGCACAAAGAAATGAATAAATGATAAAGCAATTTGTAGTTCTATTGTGTTAGTCATTCACAGTGGTAATAAGAAGTAATACCATATCTAATTTAATTAAACTAAATGTTGTTATCTTAATTTATCTAGCTATTGCAATTTAATCACTGTTAAATGGGGATCATCATTTAATTAAAATTGAGACTAATTAAAGCTTTCAGTTGTTGTTTCAATGAAAGATGTTGTTTTTCACGGAAAAAGCACAAAACCTTTTATGAGGTAAAGAAACCACTTACAACACTGCCTTAGGAACATTTCCTTCCAATTAAAGCATTCACAATACTATGAAAGCATATTGTTATGTTAAACAGAGAGTAGAATAGTTCCTGCATTCCACCCCATCATACACACAGAGACAGAGGGAGAGAACCAGCCATGTTTGGCATTGAATTTACTCTCAGGGAGTCTTCCCACTCCATCACATTTCACATTTCTTAGCGCTCACCAGGTCAGCCCGTGCAGGTGCTGCTGAAAGGATTAGACTTTGTACACTGCGGGAGTTTTCAGCAAGGCCATAAGAGAGAGAGCGAGCCCCGACACGCAATTTTGTCATAGTTCCAGGTTGGAAACCTCCAGGTAAGTTCCTCGTTCCAAAAGAGGCATATCTTGAATCCCAGTATTTTTTCCTAGCAGAAAAACGTGAAGTTGAGGAACTACCTGGGTCATTACAGAGCTGACCCAGAATTTTATTTGATCAAAAATTTCTCAGGATAGTTAGTTGGAGGATGGGGAGAAAGAAGAGAGAACTAAGATGAAAATTCAGCCTTGGTCAGCTTTTCTTCATGGTTTTCATTTATGGAACGTTTCAGACAGTTTTAAAGGAAAGTCACCATGAGAGAAAATAAGCAAAAAATTCTCTGTCTGAAGAGCACACTTAAAAAAAATTATACTTTAAAAACCCAAACACACTCAGCAGTCTCATGGTGATTCTTTTGTGAAGTGACATTAAAAGCTGATTTGCATAAATATAAAAATGAGTTCAAGGTAGAAAGCAGAGTACTGTCAGGGAAAAAAAAAAGAAGAAACAACTGAAGATAAGGGAATATTTAGAACTTTAACATTTTCTAAGCATCCTTGAAGCCTGTATCTGAAAGTAGCTGAAGATTCTTGATAGGTGTGAATAACTGCCAGTCTTTTCCTTGACGTACATCAGATGGAATAATATAGACATATGAGAAAATGAGTTTTGTATCGTTGACTGATGAAATTGATACTTACTTGTTGAAAACTCCAGCAACTTGTTGTGAAATCCATTTATGTTTTTTCCTATCTAATTTTGTGGTTTGTGGGAGCTTTTTTCTTACTATTCAGTTACTTTGAAGTTTTATTACAGGGATAAGAAATGGAAATTATATACATTCTGGAGATAAAATTAAAGGACCCGTTTGCTGTTTTGCAGGTGAACCACCAAATCTTCAAGAGCTAAATTTCCTCATCTTGTGTGACCGGCACGTGTGATATATTGGCAAACCTAGAATGTTATGCAAACAATTGTAATGCGTTCATCAAATGTTTGGCCAAACTGAATGCTATAATTGGAAAGATATGAGCTACTCCTCAACATCCAGGCTCTTTTAGGATTTTGTGAACTCTCAGAGTCCCACCCAGCTGGTTATGAGGCATAAAGAGGATGTTTTCCATCATTTTTAGTAGGATTGTATTTCCTAACTGCAGATTTTTTGGACCTTCTTATTTCTGTGGAAATTATGAAGGTACAATGTCACTGTCTGAGGAAGTTATTCATAGCATCACAGATTTCGGACTTATCACAGGGGCTGACCTTTTTCCTTTATTCTAGCTATTTGTTGTACTTAATATGCATACAACCATAAGCAGAGTGTATCAGAGGGTGTAATGACAGACTTCCCCCCATTTATTTATTTTTGCAAAGCATAACTTTACATTACTGGGTATATCAGGAAGATTTTCTGCTTCATTAAAACTGATTGATAAAGGGGTTATGATTTTCTTGGCCAAGTTTTCCCTTGAACTGAAAAATAAATTATTAGAGGACTTTTTTCTTCTTAAAAGCAGAAAAGAAGATAAATCTGTATATCAACATAAAGTATTTCAGTCATGACAAAATAACAAAAATATAATTTCAAAACAAACCAATTCCTTTTCAGAAAGTGTCAAAACACTTCACAGACAATTTTCAAAATTCACTCGTTGTTTCTTCTACAGCAGCTATTTTGCTATTGAAACATAAATTGCAAGTAGTTTTGGATCTCCTACAGCTCTGCTTTGCAAGTTTATTATCTATCTGCTTAAAATACCATATAAAAGTATCATCCTCATGTATCTGGGAGAGGTTTTTATTTATCCAAATTGGATTTTAACTACTTTCACCCAAGCCAAATTTCATGATTCCGTGGGTACTCCCCCCAAAAAAGCCCCCAAACTAAAAATAAACTAGACATACAACTTCTTTTTAAGCTCTTCCCCTGTTATGTAGGAGCACTTCCAATCTTCTGAAATATGAAGGGGATGTGATACAATATGGTTACTGAGAATAGCATACTTTCATGGACTGGTGGTCTTTTAAATACAGAGTATTTACCAGAGACTTTTCTAGCAGAGGAACATTAATCTTTGACTATATAAATATTTGTATATATGCATACATAGATCCCTATACAATTTGTAGCCCATGTAAAGCCAACATCTGAGTATATTAATGAAAGCCTACCTGAACACCCCAAGCACATCATACATGTCATCATTTAAAGTAGCACTTTAGTAGTCCAACACTAGAGGATCTTTCATTGCAGTGATAAAATTCCAGTGAAATGAAGAGCTTTCACTGGTCGTGTGGTCTAACAGAATTCATTGTATGTATAATAGTGGAGTACAAACCCCTTTAATCTGTTAAGTTTAACCTGTAAAATCTCCTCTTTTCTTAAATAAAGAGATGAGAGAACATTGGGGGTTAAAAGGAAAATAAAATGAAAAAGAAAACACAGCCAGTGGGAGACAAAAAATAGCAAGGGCAAGGAATATAGTAAAATAGATTGACAAGTACCTGTAAAACTGCTGCCTACACAGTACATTGCAAATTACAAGTCATGGTCTATAGACAAAGCATTTGCAACAGCTGAGTTATCAAAAGGACTTAGTCCAAGGCTTTAAAAAGCCATTTTGTCATTTTATGGGGGAAAAAAATGAAAGAAAAAAAATTGTTTGCAAGGAATCACAAGTCAAAGTCATCAAAATACACAGAAGTCAAATCTGCAGTGGGGCAGAAGCTGCTCAGGAGGTCCAGGGATGAGTATTGCAGAAAGAAACATTAGCATTAAAGTGAAAAATTAGGGGCAAAATGACTCAGACAAGCTAGCTGACGCACCCTATACACATCATGCATGAGATCATATTATATATGCAAATCCAACAATACATGGCAATTCTTCTGTGGTAATGCACTAGTACTTCCAGAGAGACTACTGAAAGGCAGACATCCCAGCGTTCCTTAAGACTTCAACCTTAAAGTTTTTAATAGAGCTCTATGATTGAGAAGACGTGATTTTAAGAATTAAGAAGATGTGGGTTGTGGTGGGTTGACCCTGGCTGGACACTGTGTGCCCACCAAGCTGCTCTATCACTGCCCTCCTCAGCAGGACAGTGGGGGAGAAAATAAGATGGAAGAAAACTCATAGGTCAAGATAAAGGCGGTTTAATAAAGCAAAAGCAAAGGCTGTGCATGGAAGCAAAGGAAAACAAAAGATTTATTCTCTACTTCCCATCAGCAGGTGATGTCCAGCCACTTCCCAGGCAGCAGGGCCTCAGTACATGCAGTGGTTGCTCCAGAAGACAAACATTTTGTTATTGCGAAAGCACGCCCCTCCTCCTCCTTCCTCTTAGCTTTTATTGCTGAGCAGGTGTCATAAGGTACGGAATATCCTTCTGGTCAGTTTGGGTCAGCTGTCCTGGCTCTGTCCCCTCCCAAGATCTTGCCCACCCCCAGCCTACTAGTGAGGGCAGAGTGACAGAGAGATGGCCTTGATGCTGTGCGAGCACTCTTCAGCAGTGGCCAAAACACTGCTGTGTTACCAACATCTTTTCTAGCTATCAGTACAAAGCTCAGCACGCTAAGGACTGCTATGGGGAAAATTAAGTCCAACTCAGCCAGACCCAATACAATCTCCATCCCTTATTCCATACCATTTGCATCATGCTCAGGTCCCACATAATTTAATACATATATATATATATCTTCTAACCATCCCATTGTATTTAATTCTCATTACTGAAATCCCTTCTTACCAACACTTAAAACTTAAACTCCATACTTAAACACCCAACAGACAGATATATACATTCTCATTGACTACTAACCCCTGTCCTTTAACAGATAGATATTACTTTCCCATTCCATGGGCTTCCTCCACTCCTCCAGCTGTTCATAAAACCCCTCTATGACTTGGGCCCGACCTGTCAGGATGGGTGCTCAGGATGGGAGAAGCAGTATGTTTGATTGAGATGGGTGCTCAGGGCAGGGGAAGCAGTATGTTCAATTGTAGGGCACCAACACTGGCTTTGGTCGGGTCATCATTGCACTTATCTGGTTCCTTGCAAAACTCACTCTTTATTGGTTCAGGTCATTCCTGCTACATTACTTCCTACAACGTACAACTGACATCACAGTTTAATCTCACAAGGTTAAATCTCCTTGAGGGACACACCAGGTCTCCCCATCCTTCCCCATTACCCACCAAGTACAACCAGGTCCTTGAGCAAAGACAATCCCACGAATGGGTTTGACTTTTCCCATGGAAGGAGAAATCCACACTGCCTTCCCCAGCCACTTCCCTATATGCACGATGGGGACCTTATTTCCTCCCATAGTACGTAAGAGTTTTGTCTGGGCAGGAGCAGGACGGTTAGCAGATCCTCTGGTGTTAACCAGCCAAGCGCCTTCTGCTAAATTTGTATCTCAGTGCTTCCATGCGCCATTGCCCAATGATCTCAACATAGTCTTTAACAGTCCATTATATCTCTCAATCTTTCCAGAGGCTTGTGGGTGATAGGGGATGTGATACACCCATTCAACCCCATGTTTCTTTGCCCAGGGTTATTTTGGAAATGAGTCCCATTTTCTGATTCAATTCTTTCTGGGGTACCATGTCACCACAAAATTTTCCTTTCAAGGCCTAAGTTGGTGTTTCAGGCAGTGGCATGGTTTACACAGTATTTTTCTAGCCAACCCATAGTTGCTTCCACCATGGTGAGTATGTAGCACTTGCCTTGATGTGTTCGTGGCAGTGGTCCAATACAGTCAACTTGCCAGGCCTTGTCATATCGAAAACCCAGCAACTGCCCTCTATTCCAGGGAGATTTTACTTGTGTTGCTTACTTGACTGCAGCACATTTCACATGCATGAGTGACCTGTGTGATGGCCTTCATGGTCAGGTCCACCACTTGATCACAAGCTCGTCTGTAAGTTGCATCTCTCCCTAGATGTCCCTACATTTCATAGGCCTATTCAGCTACAAATAGCTCATCCTTACGCTCCCAGTCCAGGTCCACCTTAGGTACTTCAATTTTGGCAGCCTTGTCTACCTGTTCATTGTTTCGATGTTCTTCAGTGGTGCGGCTTTTGGGCATGTGAACATCTACATGATGTACCTTTAGAGCCATGGTTTCTACCCGGGCAGTGATGCCCTGCCAGTGTGCAGCAGCCCACATGGATTTACCCCTGTGCTGCCAGCTGGTCTTCTTCCACTGCTGTAGCCACCCCCACAGGGCATTAGCCACCACCCAGGAGTCAGTATAGAGATGGAGTTCTGGCCACTTTTCTCGTTCAGCAATCTCTAGGGCTAGTTAGATGGCTTTCACTTCTGCAAACTGACTTCACTCACCTTCTCCTTCAGCGGCTTCAATGACTTGTGTGGGACTCCACACAGCAGCTTTCCACTTCCAGTGGTTTCCTACCACACGGCAGGATCCATCAGTAAACAAAGCATAACACCTTTCATCTTCTGATAACTCATTTTACAGTCGTGTCTCTTGGGCATGAGCCACCTCCTCAGGCAATACTCCAAAATCTCTGCCTTCTGGACAGTCCGTGATCTTTTCCAAGATTCCTGGGTGGTTGGGTTTCCCCAGTCAATCTCATTGCATGATCAATGCTACCTACTCACTCCACGTAGCACTGGTTGGATGATGTGTAGAGGGGATGTTTCCTTCGAACCTCCAGCGTATCACGGGCAATTGTGGTGCTGAGAGGAGATATGCTTCCGTACCAACAACTGCTGAACTGGATCAACCCCCCTCATATGCTGCTAGAATCTGTTTTTCAGTCGGGGTGTAGTGGGCTTCTGATCCTCGGTACCCCCGACTCCAAAACCCTAATGGTCGACCTTGGGTTTCTCCTGGTGTTTTCTGCCACAGGCTCCAGGTGAGACCACGCTCCCCAGCTGCAGTGTAGAGTACATTTTGTACATCTGGTCCTGTCCGGACAGGCCCAAGAGCTACTGCATGAGCTATTTCCTGTCTGATATGCTCAAAGGCTTGTTGTTGTTCAGGGCCCCATTCAAAATAGTTCTTTTTCCGCGTTACTCGATAGAGAGGGCTCACAAGCTGACTATAACCTGGAATATGCATTCTCCAGAACCCCACAAGGCCTAGGAAAGCTTGTGTTTCCTTCTTGTTAGCTGGTGGAGACATAGTTGCTATCTTGTTGGCCACATCCATAGGCATGTGATGGCGTCCATCCTGCCATTTCATTCCCAAGAACTAAATCTCTTGTGCAGCTCCCCTGACCTTGCTTTTTTTTTATTCTGGCAAAACCAGCTTTCAGAAAAATCTGAATTACTCTTTTTTCCTTCTCAAACACTTCTTCTGCCTTGCTGCCCCACACAATCTCATCGATGTATTGTAGAAGTTCAGGGGCATCACCCTTTTCCAGTGCAATTTGGATTAATCCATTACAAAAGGTAGGGCTGTGCTTCCACCCCTGGGGCTGTCGATTCCAGGTGTATTGGACACCCCTCCACGTGACAGCAAACTGTGGCCTGCACTCTGCTGCCAAAGGAGTTGAAAAAAGCGCATTAGCAATGTCGTTGGTAGCATACCACTTGGCTACCTTTGACTCCGGTTCATACTGGAGCTCTAACGTGCCTGGTACAGCAACACTCAATGGTGGCATCACTTCGTTCAGGCCACGATAGTCTACTGTTAACCTCCACCCTCCACCAGACTTTTGCACTGGCCATATAAGACTATTAAAAAAGTGAGTCTTGCTGATGACTCTTTGGCTCTCCAGTTGATAAATCAGTCCTGGGAGCAATTGGCACCTGCTGCTCTTCAATTTGCAGCAATCCCACAATGAAGGAATCTTCCGAGAGGCCAGGCAGGGTAGGTAGCTGTTTGACCTTCTTTGTGTTCACAGTGGCTACACCAAAAGCCCATCAGTACCCCTTTGGGTCCTTGAAGGTCTCCTGAAGTAGTCTATGCCAAGGATACAAGGGACCTCTGGGCCGGTCACAATGGGGTGTTTTTCCCACTTGTCCCCTGTTAAGCTCACCTCAGCCTCCAATACAGACAATTCTTGGCATCCCCCGTCACTCCAGAGATCCAGATGGATTCTGTGGCCCTGTACCCTGATGGCACCAGCGTACACTGTGCACCAGTGTCTACCAAAGCCTTATACTTCTGTGGGTCTGATGTGCCAGGCCATTGAATCCACATGGTCCAGTATACCCAGCCATCCCTTTCCTCCTCCTAGCCAAAGGCAGGGACCCTCTGTTCCTGTTCCAGTTCAGAGTACTCACTGTCTGACCCTTGCAGTGCCAGACCAGAAGTCCCCTCCTGAGGACCAAGGGAGATGATCTCAATTCTATGTCTGGGAGATCGCCGGTTGCCTTCTTGTGTCTCTACAGCAACGACGCTGACAGCCTTTTTGGGTGGCCCCCTCTTAACAGCTGTCTTCACTCTAGGTTCACATACACAGTCTTCCAGCTTAAAGGTGGGTTCACCATCCCAGTTCCTCATGTTGTCCCCCCGGTCAAGAACCAAAGTATGCCACGCAGCATGTGCCTGAGGGTCCCTTTCCCTCTGACCGGGGCAGGAGAGGACTGATTTCTTGGGGCACCCCTGATTGCCAAGGTGCTGGCCTGTAGGGATGAGGAGGTACAGAGATTTTCTTCAAAGTTTTAGAGCCAAGAAGACACTCTCTCCACAGTTAGTGTATCCATATCTAGGTAACGCATTGCTGCCAAACTGTTAGAATATGATTCTGGAGCACTTTGAATCACCTTTCTCCACATAGCCTGTGTGCACAGGACATCCTCTGGACCTTTGGAGACCTCATTATCATCTAGATCACTGTAGATGACTTCCAGCACTGCTAACTCTTTCAGGTACTGGATGCCTTCATCTGCGGTAGTCCACTTTTCTGAGGAATTCACAAGATCTTCCTTGAATGGATATCTTGTCCTCACACTTGAGAGGAGCTGGATCCAGAGACTGAAAATTGCTGCCTCTTTTCCAACTCCTCTCTCAATTCCCTGGTTTCCAGCAAGGGAGCCCAGCTGTTGGGCTTCCTTACCTTCCAGTTGCTGACTGTCAGCCCCGTTATTCCAGCATCAGAGCGGCCAGGCAGCAATCCGCTTACCTGGCTGGCAGCTGTAATCTTTCCACTTGTCTTGAAGTTCTGAGGTCAGGGACCGGGTAGTTTCTGCTTCCTCTCTGAATTCTCCCACTCCTTCCTCCCAATTTCTTTGTGGACGGACCGGCTTCTTGACCAAACCTTCTCTCTTCCTCCTCCCTTACTAATCAATGATATCCGCCCATTGACCTCCTTGTCCACTGTTTCTTTTTCACTACTGGGGTTATTACTGTAGTTGTTGTCGTATGACCCAATACGGGGTATTTAACCATACCAGTAAATTGACTGTGCCTGGAATGAATCTGAGTGTCTGAGGCCAGCTGACACAGCATGGCCTGTGTCCGTAGCATTAAACCCTCTTATTTCCTGAAGCACAGCAATTGGATGCAAATGCTTATTGGGCATGACTCCTGAGTTGTGTTTAGGAACTGCTTGGAGGGATATTTGTTGGCCTGGGCCAAAACTATTTCATAGGCTGCTCTTAAATTTCAAAAACATGGGAGATCACAGGGCAGTGTACTCCTGTCAAGCTTACTCTTATTAGTGTAAACACATTCATAAATTTCCAGGAAGTGAAAATGGACTATAAAGACAAATCACTAACACGTACGACATCAACAGACTGTATCCCTTACACAGGGACTGTTAAGCTCTATGCATATTCAGAGAGAGCACACTATTCCCTTCAAGAACCAGCTCTGCATTTGCTTTCTACATTATATTCTTTCTATATTTGACAGAAAGTGACTTCTCTGCAATAGAGTAGGAAACAAAATTATTTCCCCCTTTCAGAATCCAGACAAGGCCTTTCCAGAGCCTTATGACTTTTGTCAGAGTGATTTTCCTGAACCACTGCTGATAAGCTTCTCACAGTGGTTCTCGAGCTGTTCAGCAGCGAGCTCCTTCAACTTCAGCTTCTTCAGCCATTGCCGGACAAACAGCCAGCCACAGCTGATTTGTTTTTAGCCCCTCAGTAGCTGAAAATATGCGGCAGTATTTTAAATTATACAGCTACCCTTTCAAAATGTTTCAGATGGCTGCAAACACAGACCAAAATAGAGTCAAGATTAAAACCTTTTTTTTTTTTCCTTTTAATGTTTGGAAAGGGGAGGTATAAATTCCTCTCCTTTAGCTGTTCTATGGCTCCCTCAAGAATTCAGCTATTACAATGATAGGTGCAAATAAAGTTTAGCTATTCCCTTACTGTCCGTAACCTCTCAACCCATCTTGAAATTCTCCCACTATTCCCACTGCATGATGTACCAAAATTCTTTTTACAGCTCCTAGGCTCCGTCATCTGTTTCCTTTTTCTCTATCCTTGTCAGGTCAATGTTCTTTAGATTGAATTTTCTTTAGATTGAATTTCCAAACCTCTGCAGAGTCATCAGTTCTTGATTATCCTCCCTTGCAGTACTATTGAACATAAGCCTTGAATCCATGTCTTATTAGGAACTATAAAGATTCAAGAAATCACCCAACAGTGTAGCTGTACTGTTATGCCAGAGGTTGTATAGCTCACCGAAAGCTTGTCTTTGATCGCTGAGCTATCATAAACCTTATTTATGTTGTCTTTCACCTCAGGCTCAATAAGGGTGGAGTTAAATGCTAATGATGACTAAACCAACAGTAACCACGACCAGAGGCTCTTCTTACTGCAAATGAAGAGGGATGAGAATTGATTTAGTGGCATCTATTTATCAGCATTTGTGCATGGGAAGAAAGGGACTGAGACAGGTAATTGTAAAATCAACTGAAATCAAGAGATGCTTAACATCGACAATGGGGTCCTGAGAGTGAGTCAAGAGAAAGGAAAACTTTCTGTACTCTTAGATTGCCAGAGCAGCTGCCTCTTGAAATTTGATGGTACTGCTCTGAGAAACAGAAACTTTAGAGGTAGGCTGGGTTGTATTAGAATAGTATCTCAGTCTCTTCAATTTTTCCACTGTAGAAACAAAAAACCAAACCAACCTTGCAAGGCCCTGAACATTATCTGACTGTATAGTCAAAAGGGACAGCAATGCCACATAAAAGAAACACTCAGCACATTTAAACAGTATCTTATTCAGGTAATGTAAGTATCTACTCTGCCTTAAAATATTACCTTGTGTTTTAGTTGAGCAGTTATCATTGATAAGCAGATTTTTAATCAAGGAAATAAGGCATAGTTAATTATGTGCATGGGTTGTGCTTTAAATTACAGTTTATTAGCTGTGTTCATCACCTTCCAGCCCACAAACCAGGTGTGACATGGCAGTTCTTTCTTTAACTGCTGCTTGCAGAGATTACAGCCAGAACCAGACTTAATCCAATTAGCAAACAGTGTCCTCATGTGAAAAGTGAAAAACTGCTGACAGTTGCAATGACTGCCATTAGTGCTCTTCAGTTAAGAGATTCTCTAATTACAGAGCTTGACATCCTCCAAGGTACCGTGATAGCCTGAAGACACACTGCAAAAAAATAGATTATAGGTGTAAACAAGGTTTATTCAAAAAAGTAAACCATCAGTCATTATGATAGAAAAGAAAATGTTATAAAGTTTGAAGCAACTATAACTGCAGATGCGGGATGATAAAGTATCTTCTTTAAAGTAGGAAAATTAATAGCATTATTTGATAGAGATTAATTTCTATGAACTATCTAAATTGTAACAAATCAAATGCAATTTATTTCCATGAAGTTACAAGTGCGTTTGCTTTGCTGGCCAGAAATAGTTGTTCTTAGTATGGCACATCAGACGCTGTTTTTCCTGGAATAGAGATATATAGTACAAAATTTAGAATGTCTTTTTTTAGGCCTCACAGTTTTTTTAAACTCATGAAAATCTGTGAAATAAGATTGACTACTTTGATCTTTATCGGAAATTATCCATGCTTAAGTTGCTCCTGCATGTCGCCTTTATGAAAAGAGCGGACACACTGATTGTGTGGCACAGCCTACCATCTGTATTTCATGCTTAGTAAGCTTTCTTTGCAATCTATGTTTTGTCCAAGATACCTCATTTTTGCCAGTGTTCTTCCACATTCCATATATTTCATGTTTCATCTTTAGCTGTGACTGTTTCTATGATGAAGAAATCCAAAGGTAAGAAGTATTCCCCTCTTTTGATCTATTCCACTGTTTCTTCACCAAAAATTTTACATTGGAGGCCTTCTGCATACCATTTGTCAAACAAATAATGTGTGGGTAACACAGAACAACCTGAAAAGAAGAGTAAGTTCCAGGAAGAATATATTTTTCCAGAAATGTAATGGCCCAGAGCTGGGGGGGAACAGCCCCTCAGCTAAGAACAAGATAACAGAGAGGACTACTGAAGTTTGTTGAGTGTCTTTTTTTTTTTAAAAAAAACACAAAAAAACCTGAGACATATGAGACCAATATCTCCCTGTCCCCTTATGAAGTTTTATCAGACTGATACAGCTGTACTCTGGTTGCAATTGCACAGTGAGAGAGGAAACACTATTTGAGAAGTATAAAACATACTGCAGAGCATGAGGAGACACCAACAATACAAATGCCTATGTCATCATAAAATGAAATACAAATACCTCTGGGTAGATAGGAAACATGTGTTCATGAGTCTAAAGCATATATATATATATGCCCTTCTTGGAATTCATCAGCATGGTTTAGATGTTTCGTGGGCGTATCCTCAAGTGATCCACAGACTCACATAGAATTATTACCTAATCAAAATGCAAAATTCATTGATGTGACATGTAATTAAGCAATGAAGTTTGAATGTGTTCATTAAGTTGGAATCGAAAATAGATGAGACTTTAGGGTCAAGGTCCTTCAACAGCTAACTTTACCCTAAAGTCCAATCTGATACAGATGCAATTATTAGTTTCGCAATTTAATGAAATCTCATGCAGTCTGAAAAGGTTAATCAGTTCTTATTGGACTAAATCCACATGAAAAGAATCTTAGGTTTGGAAAATGTTATGAAATCAGATACATGAAGCATTCTGGCCAGGATTTCTTCCAAAGGCCTATGAAAGTATGAACGTGGCAGAGTTCGGTTAGGATATCATTTTGAAAAAACAGCAAAAGAGAAGCTGTTGCATAGAAAAATATGATTTTCTTCCTAAGGAATGTTGTAATCATCAGTAGAAAGACAGCATGTTTTCTATCATCCTTTACACAGGTTTGATGGACTCTCACCTGAGCTTGCTTGAAGTTACCTAATAATAGTGAAATTACAGGCTTCAGCTTTGTGAGTAACTGTCTGAAGTATAGGCAGGGTTTATGCTGTTGCAGATAATTACTGGTAATTAGGTAACGTAGTATAAATCTACATTGGTTAGTAGCCTTATATATTGGGAAAATAAATGCATTGTTGTGGAGATACGGTGTTAGAAAGCATTCCATTTAGCTACCTTCTAGTAAAGGAGCATCAGAGACTTTGAGTAATGAAAAGTCATCTATGCAAGCCATTGTGGAGACCAACATCATTGCCATTGTTAAGAGCAGTTGCCATTGGACTAATTGTCATTGGAAGTATAAAATTGCAGGCTGATCTATTTGGATAGCCTTACTTCTAATGTTGAACTAACTCTTTCCACAAAAATAACCTGGGACATTGCTGGATGGATGGATGAAGGCAGCTCTGCATTTCTCTGTCTGATCTGAATCGGATGCTCTGAACAAGAAAAGACTATGAAAATTGGAAGAATATTTAACTCAGTTAAATATTCATGCTGTTAGATAAGGCAGCAGTTACAAATCTACTAGAGAAATAGTAATGGGAAGCCTGGTGGGTCTTTCTTTGTCTCCCTTACACACACCTCCATTTGCACTTCATGAGATCCCACATGTCCCTCTATGACTGCATGACCCTACATGACTACTTGGGTGTATTAACTCAAAATCAGAGTCCTCTTATGTGGCTTCCAGACTGAAAGTTACCTGTATTCAGCAGGAAAAAACAGGCCTAAATGGTCTGTCCTAGTATGCTCCACATAGGCACATCATAGACTGTTCAAATTACTAGAAAAAACATAAATTTTCCTGATGATACATCCACTTCATGAACTTAGCACATTTTCATAAACATATATTGGCAGAGTCTGTCTGTGGGTGACCAAGGTCTACTTGTAAAACAGCACAGTCATTGCAGGCCCTTTCTGAAGTGCTGAAGAGGGAGGCAAGCTGAAAGATTACATTGTGCATAAATGCTGTATTTGGCCAAGTCCAGACGGTTGAGTTCAAGCCACATAATCAACCTTTCAAGACGACCAAAGGAACAGGGGAAGGAAGAGGAATTCCTTATAAGCAATTTTCTCTAGTTCACTTCATTCCTAGCCTCCGGGCACATAGGCCAGATTTTCAGTGCATTAGCATTTACATGGAAATGTCCTCTAGGAAAGCAATCCTTCAGAAGCCTACAGCAGACGTAGAGATCCCCATTTCTTTTCTTATCTACCCCGTGGCCTCTGCAAACAAGGTTTCAGGATTTTATGAATGCTGTTTTCAATATTGTCCTAAACAAATTGCATTGAAATGATTAAGAAAGAGTTGTACCTCAGGGCTATGTACAGCTGGTGACACTCACAGCAGCTTGCATGGAGCCTACGGTTATAGGAGGGACTGGGCTGGCACGTACAAATCTCAGGACTTGAAGGCTGTGACACTATTTGTACCAGTTCAACTGTCTGTTCAGAAAATGAGGAGCAGTCTACTGTCCATTCTGTCACCCTTCAGCACTCTTTGCTATGGGTAAAGAATGGAGAGAAAATAAGCTGCATACACCACATGATTCCTTTTACTTGTGCCTACTTCAAATCACTATCCATGGGAGTAATGGGAACTGAGGTTTTTATTCTCTTTTATGGCCACGCAGGCTCAGCATTTCTAGAGCGTGTAGACATTTAAAACTACAGAAGGGAAATTAATTAGAATTGATGCTTACAAAAACTCTGCTAGGTTCATTTTGAGCTCTTAAGTAGAAGTCCCAAAGTCCAAATTATGAAGTAACCTTCCTACTAACAGATATAGAATCATATAATAGTAGTATGTTATATGTTTTTGCTGTTGCTGTGTGTTCCTTTGCATGAATTTGTATTTATTTTTTTTAAAAAAGATTGATTTTAAACAGTAGTGATATCAAGTTTGTCATTATCAACTGTTCCTCTCCTCCTCACTGTTAGTGCTGTTACACATCTTGTTCACCAACTGTAAATTATTTAGGATTTTCTTGTTTTCCTAACATATATATTTATCACAATGATATTTCCATTGTCAACTGAGACCAAAAGGCTTTATTGCAGCACAAATATTTCACTGTAAATACAAATAGCAGCAAATGAATATTGTTTAAAATTCTAGGGACTTACTGAGAAAAAAATATTGTGTATCAAAATAAGAGGGAAAAATAACTCTGGGTATAGAATGATTTATTAAAACATTCCTTTATTGTTGGAGAACAATTAGTCATGCAATTTGTTTTCAGATCTAATCCATTCATTTACAATGTAACCATTTTAATGAGATGAGTGATGGTTACAGAGGTAAACAGCAAAGCTAGGAGGTCTGGGGACTATTATTACTTAATGTGGCTCCTTGGTGATTTCATTTGGAAAATTTCTGTGATGATTTCTCTCACAGCAACCACATCCTTATACACGAAATGCTTGTACCCTGTGCAGATATTAGGTGCAAATATTATTTCTGTTTTCAGCTGAAGAACTAAGGCATGAAGTGAATGAAGCCAGCCTTTTCAGGAAGTGTGTCTGTTAAGTGTGGGTACTTTCGTAAAGCAATTAGCCTTTCAGAAGCACCATATCATCAAAATGAATGCTCCAAAGTAATTTCAATTCCAAGTATGAGTAATTTTAACCCCACTGTGAATCAAGTCCCAGATCAGATATAATCCAAACATGAACACATAGTTACTGCTGGATAGGGTTTAAATCTTATGGAACACAGGTTTCAGAAAAGAAAGAACAGTTCCATTACGTAAACCTGTGTTAATTCTGTTTCATAAAAAAAACCTACTCAGGCTTTGGATTCACAGGACAACCATCCAACCACTGAGAAAACAAAACAACCAGAAGTGATCAGCCATTAAACACTGGGTGGACCAGACTCTCAGTTTCTTGACCTTCTGCATCCATTTGTACATGTTTCAAGTGTAGTCACTAAAAGCACAGGAGAAACAGTTCTGCTCTTTAAAGAGATACCTTTTACGCTGGGAATCTTAATCACCTTGGCCTACTTGTTATATTAGTATGGAAAATAAACCACAAACAAATATCACTTCCTCTTGTATTAGACATTTTAGTAGCAGGCTTTTATTAACAAAAAAACCCAACAAGAACAAAAACCCCAACTCTGGCCTATTTATAGACACGTTAAGCCCTCAGCAAAACTGACATGGGCTTAAATGTCACTTTTCTAGTAAAATGTTATACTCCGTGTTCTAGCTGGCTGTATCACGTGGGAGCCAGGTCACTGTTCTACAAAATTTGGGGAGAGAAAATAAAGATCACTTAAACTTTTACGCAGACTTGTGGCAATTTTCTTACATTCAACGTCGATAGTATTTAATGCATCTTTAAGATTTAGAGCCCTACTTAGGAGCACTTTACAGGACTGAAGCACTAATGACCATGAAATAAAGTTGCTTGTCAGATTAGGTTTAAATTAGATGAAGTTCGATTAATATATATTAACTTTGCTGGTTTTGACTTTTGCCTGTCATACTAGGGTTATTAGGGAAGTTCTCAGGCATGGAGTTAGCATTTTTTAATTTTGAAGTCAAAGAGTCTTAGAAAGCAAAAGATGTTCCTGTTGTTTTCATAACCCTTACCTGGCAAAATGATGTGATCAAAGGATGTGGAAGGTACGTCTTTTTATTAAACAATACATCTGACGTGTATGTCTTTTGCAAGTACCCTGCAGTACAAGTATAGCAGTTTATTTCATGGGCTTAAAATCAGTGCAATTTATTTTTGTCCCTGACACATTTGCAACTTCATTAGAGAGTCACATGGGCCTTATATTAGCAAAGCCCATGTTATCAGAACAGCTTAACCCTTCAAATGTTTTTATGCAGTTAACTAAAGAGAAATGTTTACTTCCATGTCAAAGGCAATCACCCCTTACTGTCTCACCTAAGTTTTCAGTGTGCTAGTCTTCTCATATTTTCAGTTACTTACTCCATCACATTTGATGAAAACTTTCATATAGTCTATTGTATTCAGAACTGAAGATGAAAAGATTCGGGCAAACTCTCTACAATGGAAGGCTGGGCTAAAAAGCTGGTTGATAGAAGACAGTGACTGTATCTCCTTGTGCTCCAGTTCCTCCCTACTTCTACATATGTGTTGCAAGCTACAGGCTTTTTACCCCTTTTATGAGATGTATTTTTGAAATTACTACTTCAATTTTCCCTCTGTGATCTTTTAAATAAAAAGAAGTGTTTATACAGCTTTTATGTAGCACTTCATCAGGGTAAATTAACCAGTAGAAAAGATGTACTCCATTTGTCAAAATTCCTTTTGAAAACCTCATTTGACTGAGTAAAGAAGGATTTAATGATTAATTACAACTGCAAAAGCGCTTTGATTGGTTTCACTTATTATTTGAACAACTCAAGTATGTGTGTGTATGTTCTTCCAGTCTTTTTAGATATCTTTTAAAAAGAAATTTCGTTACAAATAAGCCATCAAGTCACATTACATCCAGCAATAGTCATTTTCCTATTAACAAGTTTTGAGTCAATAGTAAAGATTAGTCTACACTGAGATCTCACTGACATTTTTCAGTATTACTTTGGAGGTGGAAATGGAGGTCATTCGTAAAGGAAACTCAGTGGTACTATTGAAATTAGCACAAGAAAGAAACTTCTTGAAGAACTGCTTAATGACAAGTGAAATTTATGCTTACATTTCAGATGTTTCGCGGAAATGGAATCATCTCCTAATCCTACAATTCACCTCCAGTCAGACACTGCTCTCCAATAATGTGGTAACAATTACCTACGTGCTTCATCCAGCTATGTGTTTTCCCTGTCTTTAGGAAAGACATGTTTGCAACTCTGTATTTTTCAGCCGAGGATTCAGAACGCCTGTGACACTGGTATAAAGCAGCAGAATCAACAGCAAAAACCTATTGGCACAATGCCTTCCCTACTAAGTAGCAACTGATTTTCCTTCGCTCCCTGTGTCCCTGTACCCCTTTCCTTTTTTCTTTAAAAATCTAGTTTTTCAGCAAATCATCTTTCTTCCCGACATACTACAAAAATAATTTGAGAACCTATTGCAAGTTTTTGTGACTACTTGTTACCCTAGTCTATTATAAAAAGTTGCAATGTTTAACACATTTTTGACATTTCCTCAAGGACATGCAGTCTTTCCCACAAAAAAAGGGTAGTGAATCACACAAACTTAATGACTGCTTAATTTTTAAGAAATGCGACCGACTTCCATTAAATGCATTCAGCTTTCAGTTTCAAGTCAAAAGCATCCAAATCAATATTGCAAAGAACTCCCATTTAAGCCTATAATCAATGCTTGCCAATGCTGAATGAACATCAATTATTAATAATGGATGTGGTTTGGGTTGTTTTACTTATGTCTGCTTTTAGAGTATTATAAAGGATTGCTCCTGCCAAGTGCATCCATTACAGAGGTATCACAGCCCTAAACATAAGAAAAAGTCAAAATTACTGACAAATAATCTTTACTAGCCATGCATAGCCCCTGGCTGGGTTCTAAATTTGTACCTAAGTCTTCTTTTAAATCTGATCATAGTCGTTGAATGCATGTGCCGTAGGAGAGAGGCAGCAAGCCTTACTGCAACATATGAACAGATCACTAAAAGAAATACCAGGATCCTGAGAAAGCTGTAGAGCAGCATGGCTTCATTTGCCTCAGTGACTACATCTACACAGAAGCGGAGTGTCTGCTTCCTGATTTTGAGCCTCCACATTGCTTTGTTGTGCTATGTTATCAGGGACTCTTGGTCTGATCACTTAATACAGCAGCATGGAATACTTGGTACTTAGGTCAGCCGGGAGGGGATGGATAGTTTGGCACAAGCTCGCCTCCTATGGTCCAGATCTCACCACACCTGCAAGACTTCACAGATCCGCACAATAAAACAGCAATAGGAATGGAATTAATCCCATTTAGCCATCTAAGAGTTAGGCATGTGATGTCAGTATGTAATTTAAGATCCTTTTGCAGGCAAATGGGAGAGAAACACCCAAAGGCAATTCAACCCACTGTTGTTAGTCACCCACATTAACATGGTATAAATTACCCCCCCGAAGTTCTGCTTTCTCCCTTAACTGAGAAAAGAAGTCATAAAATGGGGACTGTAAAAGAACAAGCAAACTTCAAGATTGCTAAAGCTGTAAGAAGAATATGCTTTGGTGTAAGAAGAATTGAGAATTGAATACATAAAAGGAAAACAAGTAATTTCCTGCATTAATATTGAAATCACTTTCAGAATATTTCAAAGATGAAAATCAGCCTTAGACTTTTGCTTTTAAAACACAGATTCCAGTTTTGCCTCCCTGACAGTCTGTCCCAACATCTTGCCTGTAATTTCCCTTCTCCTTTTGCCTCCAAATTAGTCTCAAGTTCTAGTTTACAACAATGTTGCAATATGCTTATCTTCTGGACTTTCTTTTGGGTCTATTCAAATTGGTCATCCCTCCATCTCATGTTGGTTAGGCACTGGCGAATGGTTCAAAGCAGGATAGAAAAGATACTTGTTTTCAGTTCGGTGACCTGGTTGCAGATCCAAACCCAGTACACTGCAGAAATGAAGTTGCAGAGAAGCTGCAGAAAGTGCGTAGAATAATTTGGGTTGGAAGGGACCTTTAAAGGTTCTGTCTGGTTTCTTTCTCCTTTGAGGTTGCCTGTTCTCTAGAGGACATAGTGTGGCAGAAAGACAGAAGATATATTCCTAAAAAAAATATTGTTGCAAAACTTTGAGACTGAATTTAAACACATTGAAAACTCATTGAGGAAAAGTTTACCAAAAAAATTAATCTAGGCAGAATAGTGTTTCAAAAACATTTCAGTTGTTTGGGTTGAAATAGTGAAAGTTCAGACTAAGCTAGACATCCCAAATTGCAAATAATACAAAAGCTAATTTAATAATTTCTTTTGATGAACAATATGGTCAGATCTCAAAGCTGGTTGTTGAGAATAGTTGTCGAATATCTTTAAAGAAACATCACAAAATATGTAATGAAAAATGGAGGTGTTGAAGAATAACATTCAACAAAACTCATCTTGCCCCATCTGAAGGAAATAAGTTTGGATGTAATGTAAATAACTGTCAGCCAGAGGCCAGAGATACTGAATATCCCGATGTCCCAAGACAAATGGCGTTATTGCCACATGACATCATCAGTAGACCTGAGGGAAATGCCTCCTTCACTGGTTTCAGCCAGGGATCATTTCTTGCCATAGAGCATCAGTGCCTTCTCAAGAGAGCAGTGGGACGGTATTCAGCCCCACACTGCCCACAGAGGCCCGCGAATGTCACAGAAGATGGCAGCTCCTTTTAAGATTTTTTACTTACCTCTGGCTGAGAAGCCGCGCTTTATAAAAATGGTGCCCAGTAAGCCGGGGAGAGAGACAAAATAACCAACGACGCAAGCGTTCGTAAATTTATCCTGTACGGCTTCAGTGGGGCAGCAGAAGACCCTCACCCGGACGCTGTAGCCCCTGATGTGGTGTCTTGGTCTCCACTCCTCTGGCAAGGCAGACAGCCCTCTGCAAGCCTGGCGGCTACGCGGAGCAGAGCCACGGCTTCTCGCCAGGGCCACCACGGCCCCAAGTCAGCTGTAGCCCTGCACGGTGTAAGCGAGCGTGCTGTTTTGCGTCATGTGGCAATTCCGCAAAATCTGCCGTGATCACATTATTAGAAGTAGCAGCTGAATTACACAGCATGAGCTTTTATGTAGACACTTTGCTTGTTTATTTATTTATTTATTGAAATAACAGCTGGAGAACAGGACATTCCTTTCCTAGCTGACGTCTTTTGCACAATTCAATACATCCTTTTTTTTCTTGATAGGCTTCTATAAACTGTGTCTCAATATGTTCCTCTCAACAGGGATACCAGTGGTGTTCTAACTCCAAATGTGAGATGGATGCTATGCTGCTTTCACTATGTAAAAAGCATATGCTTTTTTTCACAGTAAACGTTTGACATTGTGTTTCATTTCATTCTTTTAATGTCATTCTGTCTGGACTGATTTCTCCTTGTTTCCATTTAATACCTGCAACACTTCTGTGTTCAGATTGTCCCCTGATCATAAAACAAAGGATGGTTTATTTCTGTCTTAAGATTTTGAGTAGAAATATCGGATGCTATCGCAGTCCTTAAGATATGAGTAGCTCTATGCAGACAAGTGGGCAGTGAAAAATTCTATGTTCAGATTAAGATGAGGAGGTTTTAATTAGCATAATATATGCAAGATTTGCCAGGAGACGTCAGCATATAAACTACAGAATTCAGATGAAATTAGGTCACACTGGAATAACAACTCCTCTTTTAGAAGATGTTCTATTCATTTGTGTCTAAATTCTTTCTTAACACAGTCTCTAGCTTTAGTGAATATGAAGAAAACTTGAAAATATGAAGTAACCACAAACCACTGTAGAGGACAATAATAATAATAAAAAAACCCAACAACCAAAACAAGAGAGAAGTAAAATAATTTCTTACTCTCTGAGCAAGATTTTAACCGTCGTTTCCTCTTCTGCCTTCGCGACAAGAGTGACATGATTGTATGGAGTAAGGAGTAGTCCCACAGAGGCAAGCGATCTCGTGAAGCTCTGCTTAGGAAGCTGTTGTTACAATCTTTAGCGGACAACAGACATGAGTGCTTTGGCCGTGAAGTTTGTGTGGGCCTGCAGCTCAACAAAGCTGAGTGTCCCTTAGTGTCTGCTCTACCCAACCTGAAGGAGTTTATACTATTGGTCTGGCCTGTTAGATATTGCATCCATAAAAGTCTATACGATTTATGTCAACAGATATAAACTGAGTAGACATTACGTTGGCTGAGCTTGCACGTAAGCAAATCTCTGGGAGAATCTAACCCTCTCCCAAGCCATGCACACAGACAGTTTGGTCATTAGTGGAGTTTGAGCTGAAGTTCAAAATATAGCCATAGCAAAGAGCTCAGCAGAACTGGATACCATCTATTCACCACAAAGCAATGGAAACTTTGCTTTCTCTATAGTTTGATGTGGGAAATACATGTTTTTAACATCTACCTCTCGTCCCTCAGTGAGGACATCTACCGCAAGAAGCTCTCCCTACTCCAAGGACACTCATTATTTTTTCAATTTCTTCACGGTGTTATACAGATTAGGAATGCTTTTTACCTCAAAATATCAGAGCCCATCAAAGGTAATGGTATACGGGGACCTGCTAGTGTAGCTACTGAGTGCTAAGACACCAAGCTTCACTTGGGTCCCTGTGAATTGAAACTAGATTTAGGGTGTCCACTTCGTCATCTTTTTTAATATTTGTAAATTTACTGTTAGTGAATATAATACCACAGATCATCAGAATTCACAATGTGGGTGGGACTGAGATAACTGCAGACTTTGATTCTGGGACGGGGGTCTCTACTAGCGCCTTGGCCCCTTTAGAGAGGGAGAAATTATATTGCACTAGTATTTCTCTTGTAGCTTCAGACTCATAAGGTTATTATATGAGATCAAATACAGTTTAGAAAGAAAGAAAAATCAGTGCATTGTGTACCTATATTCAACAGTGACTAAGAAGGCATGAATGAAGGTACTCAAAGGGTACTATGTTTCACACAACTGGATAAATGCTACACAAGAAATTAAGATAAAGAAGGAGATGTAACAAACTTCTGCTTTTCTTGAAAACAGAAAATATTTTTTATTATTATATTTGAGGATTTTTTTGTTGGTTTTTTTTTCTATATTTTGAGCAAAGAAGGAAAATGCAAACAAGATTTCCCATTATAAGCATTTCTTATAGAGGAAAAAGAACTAAGTGCAGGTATTATATACCCAAGACAAACACAAGAGGACAAAGAAAGAAATCATTTTAACAGTCCTATTGAGAAAGTCCCAATGCTTAAAGGGCAGATTTAAAATAAATTTAAGTATAAGTTCACACCTAAAAAAAGGAGTGAAGATTTAAATAGTAATAATGGCATGAAACAAAGGAGAGGAAAATGAAGCTGGTGATCATGATGATGTAATTACAGTGCTAGTCATACTTAAACAAAATATTATTACATACCAGTAGAAGAATTCCGTAAGACGCAAACTTGCGTAAGTTGGAGTGGAATAGGAAAAAAAAAAAATCCTTTTTTCCCCAAAAATCTTTATTTTTCAAACTTAGTCTTCAGACTAAAAGTGTATCTGGATCCTTCAAATATTTCATATTTTAACCCCACATATTGGCTGATAAGAATTGAGCCTGGTATTTAGCATATAAAAGCATCATTAGAATCTTCACTGTTCAGCTCAAGCAACAGCTGTTTCTTCTTTTGGAACGACCATAAATTGTGAGATTTAAATCATGCTTTTTTTTTGTACACTAGGTTTCTGATCAGGCAGCTATGAATGATGTTCTGTTAGATCACTTGACCTGGGGTAATGTAACTGATAGCTTATTCCTACTTTACCTGATCCTGAGATGACAATGCCAGAGTTAAGATGGGAAGTTATTCTGTCACTGCAATGTAGTCTCATCAAAAGAATTAATGTACTCATTTCTGAATGAAGACAATCCCTGTCACACATCAGATCACCGTAACAAAGTAAAGGCAGAGGAAGAAAGAGATGTCGTCCAGAGCTTAAATGATGTGCAATTGTATTTTTTAAAACAATTTTTAAAAATTCATTATAATTTACAACAAAACAGATATAAATTCCTCACCTAGCTTCAGTTCATTTAGTAAATGGTATCTCATCTACCTGCAGAAAAGCAGTCCTGAAAATATTTGGGCTTGATTCTATAGCTAATGGTTCTCTGCTGACCTGCTGAGCTGTCAGGGCTCTGCAGCCTGTCAAGTGTCACAAGTCTCATCAAGTACGAGAACAATCTAAACAAAAATTTATTGAACCAAGATGCTTCATTTTTAGATAGGAAATTTCTTTCCAAGTTTCAGATTAGAATCCAAACAAACGAAAATAGTCAGATTTTACTACAGTAATCTGTTGGGAATATAGAAAAAAGCAAAGGAATTCATTGTGCTTTGATAAATTTGTTATTCTGAGAACATAGACAAATCAATTCTAACTTTTTTTGGCCAGGTTTTTTCTCAGATGTCTCCATAATCCTGAATACCATAACTGCTCATATAGAACATATTTTATAGGGCCAGGAAAACGCCCCTCCTGATTCACTTTGGGCTTGATTCAGTGAAAGATTTAGGGTAAGCTCCAGACCACCAGCATGAGACTGGTAGAATTTAGGAGCCTTCTTCACCACTCTGCTGGACTATCTAGGCACCTTATCACACTGAGTATCTTCTTTCCTCAAAGTGTTTGTAAGTTTCTAATTTTGAGGACATGCATTTTTAGACACTTTTTGTATGGAAGGATATGCACCAAGATACGAACTTGCTTCAGGTCTACTCCAATGCTTAAGTACGTAGGTGCCTGTTTCATACATGTAAGAATTCCGAGTGACCCAGTCTGATCGAGCACTTTGAGAGCACATTTGGCACTCATTCAAAGAAAGCAATAGAAAAGAAGGTGGAGCTCACTTCTTGCTATAATGGTTCTAAGATCAAAAACATTGCTAAGGAAGGGGAAATGTGAACTCTGGGATCTCTCAGTTATCGTGTTTTAGGAAAGCACTTAAACCCACTAGCGTTTTCACCCTGAGAGAAAATAATTTTTACTTTTCTTATTGAGGTATGGCTATAATGGAGCCATAGTTCTGGGATCAAAAGAATAACAAGCATTGTAGCTGGAGTCAGCTAGTCAGTTCAGGTAATACTGATTTGTTTTCTACAGTACTGATAGATTTTAAATTAAAATTTTAAAATGACAGACAGACAAAAAACCCAAACCAAACAGCTAGATGTACCCCAGTTGATCTCAGTCCCTCATCCATTTGAGTTATCTCAAATAACGGAAACACTGGGAAATGTAATCAGTCAATAGCTAGAAAATCTCTGAAGATCAAAGCTATTTTTTTTTTAATTAACATTGTAATGCTATGTGGTTTCTCTTGATAAGATCATGTGAGGATGTTATACTTATCTTTTATACAAGATACACCCAAGCTCCATGCTTTTTTCCAGAGTTCTCTTTCCCAATTCTATTGCTGAATAATTTTTTTCATTTTCTTTAATTTATGCAAAATAATTAGTGTGTTTAATCAGACTGTATCAGATTTTTTCTCTAGAAAAGTAAGTCTTCTGTGCTCTAAAACAATATGCATGTTTTTATTAATCTTCCATTATTTTTTATTTTTTTTAATGTTTTGATTGGACTTCAGATTTCTCTGTCTGTATATCTGTTCACTTGTTCTGGTTTTCCTACATTGCAGTAATGTTTTATTCTTGCATGGCTGTTTAAGTTCCTCAGCTTTCATCTATTTCCTGAATATTTTCATCTTGCTTTTGATGTCATTCCCTTAACCTCTCTGTTTTCTAAGATGTAACCCCAATGTTTTCTAAGAATTTTGACTCAGGCTTCCTGCTTCAGGGACATAGATAATTTTTTCTGTAGACACGCTCAGGCATCAATCTGTATTCGTTACTGTGCCTCACTGATGTCACGGATTTGGAGTAGAACGGACTGATTTTTATTATTGGGTTTCTTAACATAGTTTAAAGTTCTAAATTCTATACTCTCAAAAATATCCTTTCTGATATACATGCTTTTCTTTGATCTTCTAAAAAACCCCTTGCAGTAATAATAAACTTTCTTCTTCAAGGTTGTCAATGAAAGAATTGTTTTAGGGAGCTGGCTTGTTGAGCTCTGTTTTTTGTTTTGTGCTGTTTTGTAAGAGAATTTAAAACTAGATTCGTTATTAATACAGCCATAGTCCAAGATGGATTTATATATATATATTTATTTTGCTCAAGTGCTTTGATATTAATGACCTCAATTACTTTATGAGTAAAAGCTAATAGACCTTCAATGGGAAGCCTATGGCTTGCTAACCCAGTTGCACCTATGCTTTATGAGGTCATAAATTGAGCAAAAGGTAGCAGGATTATTCTACACTACTTCACTATCGATCAGATATGCAGCAGCAGAGAATAGCTCATTTTCCTCTATCTGTCAGAGTTGTTTTTATGGTGGTTTCTGTCCTGCTGCCTGGGAAGGCATCCTGTCTTCCATTTGACCAGTCACATATACAGCCCATTTCTTGTCCAACATCCCCAATGACATGCTTGAGTTCGATTTTCCAGCCACCCTCTGTTCAGCTATGATTGCTGGTTTTTCCTTACAAGCTATATTCTGGAGAGGGCTATATTACTTTTTCTTTCCTCACTTTTCATCCTTAGTAATAATGATAATAAGAGTAACTGCTACTAATACATTATGACCGGTCTTGGTGGCTGAGAATATCTTACTCAAACTTGCTTTTAACGTGTGAATGTTGTACGGAAAAAAACCCCACCACATGTTATTCTTCACAATATAAGTACTACTCCATGCAAGGTTTTCATAAGCATAGACTCTTCATGAAGCTTTCTCAAAATGTATGTTTGTGTATATGATCGTCTACTGTCAGCATTATGCCAAAGGGTTTGAACAAGAAAACATAGTTAATTTCTTTTAGAGATGAATCCCTTCCTCTTCCTGGGTCTAGTTATATCTTACTGGGGACTTAGAAGAGCATTATTCTATGCATACTTTTTTAGAGGCAAGATACGAAAGAAACCAAAGTAAGAATGATCCACTAATTTATTTAATTTTATGTGTCTAGATACACTGAAAAGAGGAAAGCATAATCAGTTCTTCAGGAGTATGAGTTATTTCACTTCATTAGTTGTCCAACTTGATGAAGTACCAAACCCGGGCCCCATTTGTCTGCACTGTGAACTGAAACATTTTTGTTGTGTTTAAGGAACAAGTCTACCATAGATTTCCCTTGTGGAGAAGATCAGTTTTCAATGAAAGCTGAGTAATCTGTATTTATTGACTGTGGCGTTCACCTACTTAAGCTTCTTTGGAATATAGAATAAACCATAATCAAGATAAAGCACCAGTTAATTTATCCAGGAGATAGCCATCTCTAAAGCAGTTTCTTTGCAATCTTTGCCTGCTACATTGACCTTTGTAGAGGATACAATTAATCCTCTAACATAACCAAGAGTAACAGCTGATACCCTGACAACACAGTCTTGTGTTTAAAACTCACTGCTTTCCCTGAAGCGTATGTTCTATGATACATATGTGCCTATAAATACGCATCTAAACTAACAATGGTTTCATAAGGTTTCGGTCATTTTGGGGAGAGGGGGGGTCTTTCTGGTTGCAAAGTAAATTTCAGAGTATGTCAGCTCACAACAGGCGTGATGAATGTTTATGTAAGTTTTAAAGATAGCGCTGGTTCAAAGAGTACTCTCTATTTTATGCATGAAGAATCTCTTTGAATCTGTATTTCATTAATCAATGCTGTCAAAAACATTTGGTGATTCTGAGTACCTCAACTTCCGAGGGCTTAATTTAACTTGGCCCCATATTCAGAAGATGGAGGCTCCCTCTTTTCTAAGACTCAAGTCTTCCTTAGAGTCTTTCTTTGGGAATCAAAAGTATTAGGGGTGTGAAGTATCGTCTTCCAAGTTTAGCTGCTTAAAAGCTAAGTATCTAGTTTGAAGCAGTCATCCAGCTCCCTCTGTAGCTGGCAGGAAGAGATAAGTGCAAGCTAAAGCAGTGATATGAAAGCTGGAAAAATACAAAATCTAATTAATGTAGCTGTGCAAGTGACATAACAAAGAACCTGAGAGTGTGATTGACAAGCTGACAGAAAATAGACTAAAAAGCAAGACATCTTTAGCCCATCAAAGGTCTGAAAAAGTCTACTCAGACACCTGTGCTGTAGTATTGTAAGTGGGAAGATGCACAGAACCAATAATGTGCATATATGATCTTTACAGATCTAGAGCGTGAACTAAACATATTGTGCTAATTGCTAATGGTTGTGTGTATATGGATAAAGTGATATTGACAAATTAAAAGTATGTCCAGATTGATAATCAATAACACAATGTATGCCACAATGGAGGTGAATCATTACAGTGAAGTTCTTCTGGGGAGAAGGAGGACCTGGTGTACCCAGAGAGCCGTTTTAGCCCAGGAAGCTGAGAGAGGTCAGAGAAAAGAGTTGGGGTTCAGCAGAAGATAGACAAAGGAGAGAACAGCCAATCCAAAAGACCTTAGAAAGCTGGTTCATCCAAAATAGCTGGGAAAATTACTCTTTGTAAGTGGTGATCTTCTACTGATTACACACCAAGGCTAATTGGCCAGTTTCAATTAAAATCTTCACTTTTGGGGAGTTTTAGTGCAGCCCTTTCCAAGTGCACCAGAGTGAACTTTTGATGCCAGCAGAATTTGCATTAACGTCAAAAGAGCCGTGACATTAACCATGCAGCAGAAGAAACAGCTTTAAAACTGAAATCAACATTTAAGTCTGGCACACGCAACTCTAATGATCATAATTAGTGCTGCAGGACAGATACCTGGACCTTCAGTCACCAGTCATCTACAGATGGTAGTAGATATGCAGGAGCAAATTGTGCTTTGAAGAAAACTAGAGACTTCTTTTGATATTTTGGTCATATGCACTGTACTACATGGAACTTACACCGAAGGTGAATTCATTATTCAGTCTTTCAATGATTGCAGCATAAAATCAAAAGAGAAGGAAAGAAAAAGAATATTATAATTTCCCTTCTGGGAATATTAGACATTTAATAGATATCACATATTTATCAGATAGACAATAATTGGACCTTTTACTTTATGATGGAATGCTTTCTGGCTTTCACAGACTTGTTTGACCAGTATATTTCCTTAATTACCTTTCAGTCCACTAACACCTCAATCATCCCAAAGCTGGTCCATCTGTTCTTCTCTACGTTACTTCTGAGATGAAGTGGAATAATTCATTTCAAACAGAACAGCAGAGTAAATTGTTGGGCTTCTAGTGAACTTGAAGGTCAAATCTTAAAATCTCAGAAGAAATTTAAATTAAATGAAAGTGAGTTCTTATCACTATTTGGATACTCCATGCAATTTCAAGACCCAATTAAAAAAATAAAAAACCTCCCAACACTATCAGGAATTGTGTGCAGTGCCTGGCTTTCACTTCTTATATTTAAGGAATGCAGACTATACAGACTCTCAGATGTCAATGCAGAAAGAAGAACAATGCTGTTCCATAGCACAGCAAAACTGAATATAGTTTGGTATACAAAATTAACTGCAAAATCAATGGCTATGTTGTGAGGATAATATATTTGGAAAGTTATAATATAAGCCATAAAAGAAATTGGTTTGTGCCCCAGCTTTTGATATGTCCCTTAATTTTAAGTAAAAGGCAATGGATAACATTAACGGACATTATTTCTGTCATATTTCCATTACTTTCCTTAAAAACCAGCCATCCTTGAACCGATTCTCTACTGTGTCACTCCTGTTTCAGAATGGTGTGTTCTCTTACAAGAAGCAGAGTTATTAATTGGTGAAATACTGGTGAATGAGGCACTTTTAATGGTCTCTGATTTATTTACCTCTGGACAGTTCACAAAACAGACAAGCTCCAGTACATGCCATCAGTGTCATTCCTGCAAAGTTTCTCTGTTGTGCGAATTCGACTTCTCCATTGAAGCTTGTTAGTAAGGGACTGGGAAACAAACTGAAAAACATTCCCTTCAATAATAACATGAAAAAATATGGTTTTGTAAATAGAGAAAATGATACTGATGTGGAGTCGTGATTCACACACTCGTCTTTACAACAGAACTGTGTTAGGTGGCACAGAGGTGGGCTGTTGGCTGCCTTACAGGTGAGGTTTTTTGGAGGGAGTTCCTATTCCTCTGTAGTGTTTATGCAAGAAGTGACTAATCTGAGTGACTAGCTCTGATTTAGATGCATACTTTGTATACACAGCTAGATGATATGCAGCCCACTCCAAAACATTGCATTAACATTTACGTATGGAAAGGGAAGGATCAAGATGTTTTGGGGAGGAGCAAGCGTTAGTTATGTTCACACCGATACCTGGCTCCCAAGCTAGGCGTCAAAACTGCTCTACTAGCACGCACTTTCCCAGGAGGATATGTCCCAACCTTCCTGATTATGTCGTTCTTTAATGGGGACTATTCCTCAGCTCTGCAAAAAGAAATAGTGTTGACCTAAACTTTCTCCCACTTTTCCATAGGTCCAGGTGGGCAATAATGTCTGGCCTGTCATCTCTCTGCCCTCTCAAGTATCTCAGCTCCTTATGGAGGACTCCATAGACAGAAATGCCATAGAGACAGCAGACGTGGGGCTTTTTTGCATGAATAAGATCTTTACTTTCACCTGGAATTTGATGATCCAAGTCAGAATTATTAGGGTTACATTCAGCTTGGGTGAGGGGGAAGGGGGAAAAATATGTTCAGCATTAACCTGTATCACCTGGACTTTGAAGAAGTTTACACAGTCTTAGAAATCACACACAAACAGCATCTACTTCTTTACAAAATGTCTTTTGGGTTGTATTGCTAGACTCTTTTTCTGGACACTTTATGTAGTGTGAATATGGTGACCACTCCCTGCAGGATTGCAACAATTTTAAACATAGGTTAAATTTTAAGTCCTGAACTACTGTGAAGTGTCCTTTCTAGTGACAACAGCACGAAACACTAGTAGACGAGAGCAAAAGAGATCAAGGTAAGGGTTGCTACCTTTCTAAAACTGGAAAATGCAGGAATTCACAGAGCTAAGGCTTGGCTTTTTAATTTCACCAGGGAGCAAGTTCACAACTTTCCAACCTGTCACTTGCCTTTGCAATTCATCAGACACCTCTCACTGCCAGAACTGTCACATGGACTTTCTGAGATGTTTCAGAGCGAGAAGAAGAAAAGAAAAAAAAAAAAAAAAAAAGTTTTTAGTGAGGAGACAGACATGCCCTTGGACCTGAGCGGTTAGCAAAGGAAACTTGAGGTTGCTCTGGTTAGGAGAAACTGGTAATGGAGTTTTTGCTTCCTTACAAAGGATTCCTAAAGAGCTATTCTCTGAACACAGTAGGAATCATACAGTAGAAGCATAGATTAAGAGTTATGAGCAAAGAGACCTTCAGAAAATATTTGCGTCATAAGCTGGCTGTTACACAGAGAGTTTCACAGATGAGAATTTATCTGAGGAAAGTTCAAATATGTTTGTAGGATGCACAATAATTTGAAAACTGCTTAAATATCCTACAACCTACCAGAAAATGTGAATCAGTCAAAAGGAAAACCGAACCAAAACAAAAAGACAAAACCATATTCATTTAAATAAAACTTTATTTAGATTAGAAGAAAAAAAAAAAAAAAACAGAGACAGGTTCATTCTATTTATCTTTATATACGTAACTGAAGCACTTATTTAGTTCATTATTTCTGTCTTTGGGTTCCCTCTATAATCAAGGCAGAAAGTACCAAGAGAAAGTATGAGATTTATATTGTCTTTGCAATTTACTCTGGGGTACTCAAGGGTCCTCGTACCCTCTGCCGTGGGAGCAGGATGGCTTCTGCCTGCTCTGCTGGAGGCTGAAGGAAATTCTCCTCCTTCAAAGCAGATCAGCCACCTCGTGTCCAAACTTCACCACGCTATGAGCACATAAGCCTAACTTGGTACCTGCTTGCCTAGATGCTGGACATGCAATATTTTTTGCTCTGCACCTCTTGTGTGACTACAGCACAGCTGTGTCTCATCCTCCCACGGTGACATCGCCTTGTCACGTCCCATCAGACCTCCAGGCAGACTACGATGCTTGGAGCACGTGCTGGATGCAGAGCGGCTCAGGGTGAGCCTTCTGCCACGCTGGAGATTTGGGGAGCTGGAGCGGGCGACACATGGCCCCCGCTGTATCGCTGGGTGAGGTGGGCGCTGGACTGCTCGGAGGGTTTCATCTCAGTGAGACTTTCTGGACTCCAGAGAGATCCCAGGAGCAACCTCGTGGGCACGGAATGCAGGCAGCGAGGAGAACAGGCAACGGGGAGCGATTCGAAATGACATGTGACACTAACATATCCCTAAACTTTTCTGACCTGCAAGTCAGATTTTGGGCCAAACACATTGTCTCCTGGCTGTGAAGCCATGCAACTATTAATAAGTACCAAGGAGGTACTTGGATAACACTTTTTGGTGTTATTTCTTTAGCACTTCTGAGGAAGTAATGCCTTGTCTCCAGAAGAAGGGGTCTTCAACAAACATCTAATGTGACTGAACACTGAATACTAGTACACTGGGCTTCACTCTGTCTTGCTGTATCCTTATTCACATATCATTTCTGTGTATTTGGATTTAAATAAAATACTTGAACAGTGTGACTTTAGACAGCGTGCATTTTCCATGTATAGACATATACACTAACAAATAATTGAAGGCCATTTAAATCTATGCTATCCAAAGGGAACCTGACATTCAAATACAAAGTCCTTGTGTTCCAAGTGAAATCTTGTTTTAATCTTTCAACAGGGCGAAAAGCATGTCAGCCTTGTCTTTTACATCATCTGTGGTATGCCACCGCTGGCTGTAGTATGATCTTCTGTGTAGTGGCAGTGTCAGATGACATACATTATCTTTTTTTTTTTTTCAATCTCTCGTTCTCCATACCAGAAATCAAAATCTGAAAAACTTATTGTGGCATATAAAGATTTAGAATAAACTTACTCTAGCATAATTTAGATTTAGAATAGAATAGAATAGGATAGAGTTTAACCAATTTATCATTTACTTTTCTACTTGGGAACCCAAAAGAATGCACCAACTACTAAAAAATTAATAAAATTTGTAATCATTGTTTGTGTATGAATCACAAACCCAGTATAATGCAACTGAAACTTTTTCTGTTTTTCCAAAATGACAATATCAACCTAGGGTTTGGTGGGGTTTTTTTCCTAATCTTTAGAGAAAGCACACTATTCTAAAGTGCACACTATTCTAAACATGGCCCTAAAAGCATACATTGACTTGGCCAAGTTAACCAGAAATTTTGCAATTGCTCCTACTTGATTTGGATAAAAAGTTAATTTAAAAAGACAAATAAAGAGGTTTTCGCTGGCTTTTTTTCCCCTGGAAAGTCAGAAAACCTTGGGTTTATGATTATAATGGGACAAATTTGTTTATAAATAATTTAACTAGATCAACATTTTAAAACAGAAAATTTAGCATATCATTTTTATCCTCATTACAATCTATAAACCTGAAAGATTCTGGAAATGCTAAATACTAGATTCATAAATGGATTTTGTCAGAAGAATCCCAGAGACTTGTCTTCCAAAACGGAGAAGAAAAGAAATAGTTATGGTTACCATATCCCTTGTAAAGACCTTGTGCTTGTGTGAGGCTGGCAGATGACCTAAGCTAGGTTATTGCATTTTAGTTATATCTAACAGCCTGATGAGGCAAAACCAGTTTCCTCCTACATACCTCAAAATACCAACCAAATCAGAAAGAGCCACAGAATTACACCGTCTTTTAAAAATCTATTTTACTGTTGTGGTTTAACCCCAGCCAGCAACTAAGCACCACGCAGCCGCTCACTCACTCTGCACGCCCCCCCGCCCCCAGTGGGATGGGGGAGAAAACTGGGAAAAGAAGTAAAACTTGTGGGTTGAGATAAGAACGGTTCAATAGAACAGAAAAGAAGAAACTAATAATGATAATGGTAACACTAATAAAATGACAACAGTAATAATAAAAGGATTAGAATACGCAAGTGATGCACAGTGCAATTGTTCACCACCCACCTATTGACGACCACTTAGTCCCCGAGTGGTGATTCCCCCCCACCTCCCCCCGCCAGTTTCTATACTGGGCATGACGTCACACAGTATGGAATACCCCTTTGGCCAGTTTGGGTCAGCTGTCCCGGCTGTGTCCCCTCCCAACTCCTTGTGCCCCTCCAGCCTTCTCGCTGGCTGGGCAGGAGAAGCTGCAAAATCCTTGACTTTAGACTAAACACGACTTAGCACCAACTGAAAACATCGGTGTGTTATCAACATTCTTCTCACACCTAACTCAAAACACAGCCCTGGACCAGCTACCAGGATGACAGTTAACTCTATCCCAGCTGAAGCCAGGGCATTTACCCTACCCTTGTTCCTTATATTTAAATTGGTATCCAACCCATTCCTAAATGCTACCTCTATTTTTCAAGGTTCTAAATGGAGCGGGTTCAATGCCAGCCCAACGGAGTCTTGCTTCACCTTGTACGCTGCGCAGCACTGCAGCAGTGCGGGCAGGTAGAGAGGTGGGGCATCTGCAACACCTCAGATTAGAAACCGAGTCGGGATGTCTTCCAGTTCATGCTGCTTTCAGCTTCTCTAATTTTCCATTCATATAATGTTGCAGTTGCCAACCAAGTTTATTCTTATGAGACAGAATATGCAAAATGTAACATTAATTTACTGCCAAACTGAAAGATTTACAGAACGATTGGTGGAGAGATGGCGGAGTAAATGTATTCACATTGAGGGAAATTATCCCAAAACACAGGACTGTTGATGTAGAATTTAAAGATCCTGCTAAATGCTGCAAAGGTCACGTCACAGTGGTTTCATGAGTTGCAGAGGCATGGCTGGGGAAGGTATCTATCTCAGTCAGATAGTGGAATTGCTTTTACACTCGCTCTTGCCATCGACCGTAACGTTAACCAAATATGTTTTGGCAGACAGGGGCCAACGACATGGTCTTGTATGTGAGGAGATAGAACTGGATATTCTTCCACTGAAAAAAACTCCCGGGTAACTTTACCTCACAGCTATACAGCTGAAATAAGTTTATAACTGTCTGTGGAGAATTCAGATAGTACGGTGTTCAAAACCCTCTGGCTACGAGAAAATTAATAGTTTTGTCTTGAGGAAAGGATTTGTATGGAATGCAATAAATAAGACACAGAACCCTACACTGAACAAGAGAAAAAGAATATATTGAATAGCCGTTCATTATCTGAACACTGTCCTAGTTAGCTCATTGAATCAGCTACAAGACCTATAGGAAAAAAGCAACATTTCGTTGTATAACAGGGAATATTGTAATATGAGAATTAAAACCAACCTTAATTCTGTCAGCCTTAATCCTGCACTTCCAGAGCTTCTGATATCAATTTGCAAGCTTAATAATAGTCTTTTCAAACTCGCCTTTATGTTATATATGAAATGAAGGATGGATGTTGATGGTGTAATTGCCTAACAATCACTTTACAAAGTGAACACAATAAAGGATCTCTCTAAATATTTTATTATTCCTTAATAATCTAAGCACAGTGTATAAACTTGATTGTCATATTGATTCTTGGTAATTTAATATTTCAATTAATAATGAATGTGACAGTTTTAAAATATTAATGCATTAATACAATGCAAAATATTACTGCATTGGCCTACCTGACCAGTGCACTGCAACATTTCAAATACAGTTGAAATTTAGTAATGGATACTTACACACTTTATTCTTTTATAGGAAGTATGATAGAAACAACAGCACAATTCAGTTCTTCCATGTCGGAGGTGGAGGTAAGCAAGGGCTAAACACTTTGTAGCTTAACTGACTCATTGTATTCTAATTCTTTGATAATTTCTATGTTAGTGACATAAAAATCGATTATGAACATTAGTTCTGATGTCATCTTTCCAGTATAGAAGTTTATGATACAACGTTTAGGAGGATCCATCTACATATATATGTCAAATGGAATTTTCATATCTGCACAACAGATATGTGAAGGAATTTGAAAAAAACAGTAAATTTGAAATGTAAAACCAGAATATTATGCGGTGCTGTGGTTAAAGATCAGTCACCAAAGTAAATAAACAAATAAATAAATAGCTAAAATCCTTTAGCAATATTCAACTTTGTCCTGAGTGTTGCTTTTCATGGGTATCCCTGCTGAGTTTTAATGTTTTGCTTGATTTTGAAAGTCATGTTATATTCATTACTAATAGTAATATTAAGTATGACTTAAAATGCCTGCTGAATAGAAATGGCCTTCTGAGTTGCACTTGGGCTTCATCAGGGACTGATCACATCTAGAAACTTATCTGCATAGGCAATTTCTTCTCAAGTCTGGAATTCTTTTTTAAATGTTCCTCCCCCACCCCCCCACCCCCCCGTCCTATGGAATGGAATCCTGCAATTTATTATTCTCTTTTATGTCATGTACCTATTTCAGTAAAGGCTAACATGTTACTTATGCTGATAAGATCAGCAGATGAAAAAATGTAGCTTAAACAATTTTTAATTTTAAAGGTTCCTATTGGATGTAAATGTTATGGTATTTTATTAATAATTCTTTGAGGCTATTTGGGTAGAAAGTAGTTTAAGTGTTTTATTTCCATCACCTTATGTATCATTTTGCCTTTTCCAGCATTTAGAGATTCCTGATTTTGGAAGAAAATATTTAATGAGTATAATGACTACAACTAATACTTTTGCAGTGTTATGTAACGTTTCATCTGACTTGCTTTGATATTCTTGTATTGTATGTTGAATACATAATATTCTGCTTTCCACTGACGGACCATCTTGAAAAGTAGTAACATTCCCTATTTCTAAGACTTCTAAAAACATGAATTAACATTCTGGACAAGATGCAAAAAATTACATACCTGCATACATGGACAAGATGCAAAAAATTACATACCTGCATACATGTACCTATAAATATACATATATTTTCTTAGACATATATATTGCAAATTTTTAGATTTTATTTATAACACATGTTTAAAAAATAATATTCAACACAGCTTAATATATGATACCATAATATGAAACTATAAGAATACATTATATTGTGTAATGTATTATAATATATCTATATAATTATGACTAATATAAATACTGAATATAGTAAATGCAGTACATTCATTTATCGCAAAAACCTGAATTAAACATTAAATAAAACTTTGGAGCCCAATATGTAAACTTGAATAAGGATTTAAGGTTCTAGAAGTCTATAATTGTTCTTGAAAACTTTGATCACCATGTGATAAAATTAGCTTCTCATCAGTTTACTATTGCAGTACTTCTGCTTCCAAGATGTTATTGATCTGTAGAACTATGAGAAACATTATTGATATGGATTTCCATGGTAATAAAATTCTTCTATCTAGTATTATTTCACATCAAGGTCTCTCCCTGCAGGTACAGTGCAATTGTGCAATGAAATCTCTCAATTGTGTATTTTGATTTATTCACATATCGAGGGCTCAACTGCCTTTTAAAAGAAAGCATAACAATTTATATTTCAAACTGTCCATCTCTAGAATTAATACATAGGAGCAAAAATATTCAGTAAATATGAACACTTATGTTATTTTTTATTTTATTTTATTTTGATAAAGCAGTAGAAAACTGTTAAATAAGAGTATTTTTTAGCTAAATTTTCTCCAATTTAGCTGATATATATTTTAAGATAGATATTATCCCCTCGAAACCATGCAATAATATGTGCATAGGTGATCGGTTTTTCCCCAGTTCCCCACTAATGCCTGTGACCAAAGGAGTGTAAAAGTATACTACAGAAGTCCATCTCAGGCAATCAGGTATAATTTTCCCATGTGTTGTTATTACATTAGGAATAGCTCATGTACTAACAAAAAATCAAGCAAAATATTATTATTATTCCTCACCGGTGCATTCAGAATATTAAATACTCTAGTTAGAGCTACTTATCTATTGAATATGAATACCTGCATCTTGTGAAGGTTTCTGGGATAAAAGAGGGAAGTGGCTTTTGGAATAATGAAAAGAAAAAGGATTCCTGCATCTACAGGTATTTTCCTAATGGAAAAGCAGCAAAAAGTTGAATGCAAGGAACAAAGTTGTAAAGAGAAGAGATATTAAAAATACCACGTTGCACTGAACATTCCTCCAAGGGTTGCAAGTCAGTGTTAATTTAAAAAAGTAATAATTTCCAAGCTTACCACACGTTTCTCCTGTTGACGTTGTACAAAACTATACAGTTTTAAAAGACCAGGTTGGTCACCGTTAAAAATTGTGAGGGACCCCTGGAAGATCAAGAACGCTCTTCCAATGCTCAGCTGTGCGTCAGGGATAAACCAGCTGACATTTGCTGCCAGAGTGTGGTTTTTTCATACTATTATCTCATGTTATCAGCCCTAAACCAAATCGAATATACCATGCGGCTCACTATAAAACCCGCTGCATACCGAGTACCTTAAACTTTCCTGTGCTGATGAATGTGTGAGAATGGTTCAATATCTGGGTTTATCACTTGTCGAGGTCTTGGAAACAGGAATCATTGTATCCTGATGGTTATTCTGATCTCTCTCTTCACTGCAGTTCAATGTTAGCACTAAAAAAATAGAAAAAGAAAGAAAGAAAGAAAGAAAGAAAGAAAGAAAGAGTATTTACCAAAAGCAAAATATAAATCCCACCTACTACCTATTAGTTCAAGAAGGATCTTTCCTGTTTCAGCTAACAGCTGTGAGGATGGCTGTACAGTTTGATCCATGATCTTCATCCTAGTTATTGTTATAGTTATACTGGCAAAGGGGATCGTGGTGTGACGAGCTATGCGACCTTACATTTGACACTCTCCCTGTGGAGTTTTTCAGATTCAGACAGTTCTGCTGGAGTTTTCTCCATGAGCTGAACAGGAGATCTGTTTCAATATTTTTAATCCAGAATTGTTGGCTGTTCCACTAACTTAAGGATGCTGATATCCTTTTAGAACAGCAGATGAAATTTCCTCTTTTCTGGAACACAAAAGAAGCTGTCAATGAGTCAGTGACTGTACCGGCACTTAACTCTAATCATTAATCCAGAAAGAAATACTCTTATTTGCTGGGGGGCAGGGGGGGCAAGATCCAAGTCTCAGTATAGCTTATGTATTCTTTGAATTATATAAACATGTACATTTATAACTTTATATGCTGGATGAGTGAGAATAATAAATGTTTTTCATTGTCTTGGTGCTCTTCAAATGACAGGGGCACTCCACTCTGCAACTGTTATTCATCCCAGAGCTGACTCCCAGCCCCAAAGTGTTGAGGAATACTATAGTAGGCATTATTATGGAATACTTTTTAAATGTTGACTTCCTAACTGAAATGCAAAGCTTTCCTAACACCAAATCTTGGTAGTCTTATTCCCAATGCGTATTACTTTGTTCTACCAGCAATTGCAGAATTTCTGACACACTATTTCTGTGGTATGTTACTGTTTGGTAAAAGTAAAAGTTAGGATTTACATTGTCCATAAGAATTTAGCAGAGATTTCTGTTAAGTTATATAGGAGAGACCAATGTAGCTTTAAATGTGGTGTGCTTAGAGCATTTTCCAAATGTAAGATTATATGAAGTTCCTTGTAATTTTCCAGCCCTAGCTAGAGGTGAACTGCATTTTTGCACTGGCAGTAATGTTCTTCATAGAAAGGATTATATGGCTGCATAAATCTTTGTAAAAGCCCATTAGTGGTATTTTCAGGAATAATCTAAGTAGAAAAGCATCTGGAGTAAGTGGAAGCATTAGTCCAGTTATGTCTAAAAATTATTCTATTGATCATGAGCCAAAATTGAGCAACACTATAATGCCACCACATATGGATGAGAAATTTTTTTTTTTTCTTGGCAGGCTATCCTGAGTTTGTGGAAATAAAGTCATTAATCTCATTTAATCTTGTTGGTGTCATATACACGCCAAAAAATGTTTTAATTTTTTTTTTTTTTTTAATGGGGATAAGGAGCCAGAACAGTGGGACACGCAATTCTAGGCCATTGAATAATTCTTATCTGGTACATTGTGATACAGATCTTTATGCAAGAATTTAATATCTAAAACTTATACTGAAGTAAAAAGTTGTGGGAACCTCAGTTCAACAGTTTAGCAGGTCTGTACACTGAAAAGGAAAGAGGCCAGGAACTACGTGATCTGTGAGATGAAGGACATCATCTTTAGAATTTGTTCTCAATAAAAGCATCAACACCTGATTCAGAGGCATTGTTACCTCTTCCTTGTTCATGTCACCAGCAACGAGTAGTCTGCCAGGAGACCAAATAACCAAAAGGGCCGGACACTTGAAATAAGTCAGTAAAAAAGTGAAGATATTAAATAATGTAGTAGCAACATGTATACAGAATCAATGTCTTTGCCAGTGGCATTTATTAGGTGGAACAAGGTCTCTTCTGGAGGGTATTTCTTTAGGGACTCTGATTTGAGGAATTTTTCTGTAACTGTGGTAAAGGGATGCAAAGAAATCAATGAGGCTGAGTCAGACTTAGAGATTCCTGGGACACTGAGGGTCTTTCCTGCATAGTAAGAGCACAGTAAGATTGTAGGAATGTTGATCTGAAAGCACCTCTGGAGACTCTAGTCCACCCTCCTGATCAGTGCAGGACCGTCTCCAGTTCTAGACCAGTCAGCTCTGGCTTTCTCTAGCTACATGTTAAAGCCTCCAAGAATGGAGATCTGCAGCGTTTCCAAGAAACCTGTTCTGGTAACAGCCTGTGCTAACTTCCTAGTGGAAAAATATTTTCTTACTGTCCAGCCTAAACTTCCCAAGAAGCAGTGTGGCTCTAGCCCCTTGTTGTATGCCTAGCCCAACTGAGAAGAGTCCGGCGGCCTCAGTTCTGAAATAACCTTCGATTATTCGATGTGCAGCCTTACTAGGGCTGAGCAGAGGGAGACGATAACTTCGCTGGATCCGCCAGTCACGCTGCTTCTATTGTAGCTCAGTGTGAGGTTTTGCTTGTTTGCCATGGAAGTGCATGGTTGAATACAAATCCAGCCTGCGCTCACGGTAATCCCCAGGTCCTTTCCAGCCAGGCCCCTGCCTTGCCAGTCACTTCCCACTTGTACTGGTTCCCTGAGTTCTTCTGCAGTGTCTTTGCTTGAAGAAAGCACAAAGACGTGAACAGCAATAACTGTACAAATGTTTGCCATTTACAAGGGGGAGACTTCTTCAGTCCTTTTAGATTATATGTGAATTATTTAATTCCACAGATTTCTAAAAAGTCTAATAATTTCCCGTGAATAGGAAACCCCAATTTGTTCAGAGTCCAAGACCACGGTTTAGACTGAAGCAAAATATATATTTTAGTTTAAGATAAGCATCAAAGTTTCTTCTTCCTTTCATTTGTATCAGTACTCCACTTGGGTAAAGTTAAGCCAGAGAACACTACTATAACCCAGAAGAAAAAATTAGCAACAACCAGCAACAGCAGCTGTAAGCCATTGCATTTCACTTAGTTATATGCCACTTAGAATGTCTTCTATTGTTTTGTGGTTTGGTTTGGTTTTTTTTTTTCTGAGGTAGTTTTAGGGGTATTTTCTTTTGAAGGCTGGTTCTTCTTCTTTCTTTTTATTCATACATTCTCCTGTAAAATATATTGGTTTTAACTGATTATAGATAAACTAAAAGAGATATACAAACCAATCTAATTTAATCATCTCTAAATGATGTTGTTGAATATTACGGGCAGAGCCATGGAAGCGTGCATATATTTGCTAAACTTGGACCCTGGAGATACAGGTTAATTTAATGTCCTCCCTTCCCTACTATGGGAAAGCCCCATCAAATTGCATTAGGCATTTCAGTGATTGAATTGTGAACTGGAGTTCATCAGAAATTGGTAGTCCAATACTGTAGTTATACATACACACACACGTACACACACGTGTGTGCATATGTGCCCAGAAGGATGGCTTGTGCCACTGGGCTGCTGCTCACTGAAATCAGCAGAAGTCTTACCCATCAAATCCACAGAGTTAGCACTTGGTTTAACATTTTTCTACTAAACTTTTTCTTCATGTAAGGACTATTATTATTAGTGACACTAACCCTTCAAACTGATATTTCTCTCTCATGAGGACTTAATGATAAGAAAATGAAAAGAGAAATGTTTCTGATCACAGCGTCTTGATGTTTCATCCAAGACAGGTAAAGCACAGTACTTCAAAAAGGAATCCCATGTACACTTTTGGTGTGAAATGTGAGATAGTTTATGGAGGATAGCTCTTGGCTGTCTCAGCAGAAAAAATGAATACAAAAGAGATGGTAATGTAATGTCGTTAAAATCATGGTTGTCCAGCTCCCTAGAACTGCAGTTTGTAAACAGTACTTTGTAAATTCTGTAGTAATTAAAACCCAAACCAAACTGAAACAAACAACCCTCGTAAATTTCAATCTAGAAAACCTATTAAAATTAAACTATTAATATTTATGGCTATGTAAGTCAAGCTAATCAATATTTTCTTAGACAGGAATTAAATTCTTTAGCATCAGGTTAGTTTCCAAAATATCCAAATGAGGTAAGTTTATATCTGCTTTGCTTTAGTAGCAGTTGCTTTGCTCCTAAAATATAGTAATTCATGTTATGGCATATATTTTCCCTTTTTTAGAAAAAGACAATAAATTACATTTACATCATGATTTCTCAAAATACAATGCATTCATTCTTGTTTAAATCAGGTATATTGTACACTATGGAAAAATGTGTCTTACAAATTATAATTGGAATTGTTAGCACCAATATCTCCATACAGTCCTAAAAGATATACATTTTGTTAAAATAGAAAATTTGAAAAATAATCTACTATCCAAATTCCAAAGATTTATCTTTGTATCACAGAATTCTAAGCTACAGTCAAGAATTAAACAGGGCATATATATTGGTGAGATAAGTAGCTAAGTAAATGTAAATGAGTAATGTGGACAGCAATGCAACAGTAAATGTAGCAGAACAGAGTCTTTCCCTTCCCTTTTCACCACCACACTCTCCTAAAGACACAGGTCAAGAGATTTGCACCTTGAAGTTAATTACAGAGTAGAGAATCATGTGTTATAGCTATGTTACAGTGTAGCATGGTACTCCTATTTGGCATTTATTATTCAGCTTTCCATCTGTTCATTTTTCCTATGCTGCCTTCCTCACCATTACGTATAGTTTCTAGTAACCTAGTACTTGGAGATTTCAAAAATGGATGTTGGGATTCTCTGTTGGGGTCCAAATAAAGTAGGTTCACTGTTCCTCAAGGACAGAATTTACATGTTACTTTATTGATGAACAATTTAAGAGCTTGGTTGGATGCCACTGGGCATCAATTACAATTCTTGCGAGGACCTGGCATGAATTTACTCACGATTAATGAGATGTCAGCAAAGTTGAAAGAAATGTATTGATGTCCAATAGCAAAGTAATCAGACCCTCACAAGGCCAGGTAATATGAACATCTTTCAGAGAGGTTTCATCTATCTTAAATGCCACGAACAGATTCACTACACTTCACAAAGGGAAAGAAGCGGGCAAGAAAGAAGTACAATACGTTGAACTTCCAAATGCTAAATTAAACGCAAACATAGTGAATCTATGAAAGTGAAAGTGTAAATTTCGTGGTATGCTTTTGTATACCTGGTACTCTGTATGTATATATATGCAGAGATATACACATAGATATAAACTTGGAACTAAAAACATCAACTTTGAAGATTTTTTTTTTTTCTCACTTTTGTCTGGGCCGGGCAGAAGGGAAGCTTTAGAAGTCCAGGCTTTGGGCTTTGAGCTCTTCCATCTTAGGCTTTTCCTCTCTGTGGCAGAACCTAGTGCTGAGAATTAGGTGCATGGGTTTCATGGGGTATTTGTGAGGAGGGAAAGCAACAAAACAAGATGAACAACATGAAAATTTGGACAGGAATTGTTCCAAAATTTCAAATGCAAATATGCTTCTGAAATACTACTTTTCTCCAGAGTATAAACCTGTGACTCGGGGCTTTCAAAGTGGCTTTGCTATGTAAAAGTGGCCGAGCCTAGGTTCTGCAAACCATCCATAAATTATGTATAAACCTTTTATCTGAGAAAACTGAAAAGTTGTCACATTTTAACCAGTGAAGCAGTGGTAACGGTATGCAAGTTTATTTTACAACCTAGGAGTGAGACTAAGCTTTTAAGTCCTCTTCAGCCCAAGAAGATCTGGATCCTCTCCCACAGTAACCTGGTCAGAGACATCTGCACACATTCTCCTGTCCCTTCACTCTGAGGGAGCAGAATATTCAAGTCACTGGGTTTCTAACGTACTCTTAACAATAAGAATGAGAGTTGAACCACTGGCGTTCTTCCTATTGCAACTGTCTGACCAAACTCAGCTGAGAGAACTTACGTGGATTTTTAGAACCAGACAGCAGAAGTGTTTGCTGCTACAGTGAATACATTATCAGTTTGGAGGTATTACTACCATTACAATTTTGCAAGCAGAGAAACTTGAGCCAACTATTACCTCCTATGAGCAGATGAGAGAGATTCTAGATAAATTAATGGTTACAATTATTTTTTACTTAGTTATAATCACAGTCATATTCCTATAATTGAAAACCATTTCTCAGAGAGAGATTTTTATTTGCACTTAAGTGAGCTAGTTGAAAAAGAAAGTGCCTTTGTTGAAAGAACTACTTAGAAACACTCATCAAGAAAAATATTGCTCTATCCTAGAAGACTTTCTAAACAAAGCTGAGGGAACAAAAGTGCATAAGTAATTAGGTCCATCAAGTTGCATTATTAAAATAAGGGGCAAATATATTAAATATAACATAATTTCACTGTGGGTAGTGATGATAACAGGAATATTAAATTGTGAATGTTGTTGAAGTGTTTACAAAAATGAGGGCCAGTTACAAACCAGAGTAATATCTCTCCATTGCAAGTGTTCAAATGCGTCAAAAGTGCCCATTTGTTTAAAACTGAAACTAAGTAATGGTGCATGAAAATTTCCTGATGAACTACAGCTTTTATTTTCCTCCAATTAAAATGGAAATAAGGAAGACATTCTTTGTATGTGCTGGAACATCAGCTTAAAATGAGTTCCCCAAATTTCTTCAGCTGCTTGATACAATGATTGGTTTTAAAAAGCAAATAAGTAATTGATCAGACTAGACTATGTATCGCATTGTGGAGCATCATGCAAAAATTCTTTGATATTTAGTATTCCTATGATGAAATTTTAACTAACTCCCACTGCCTCAGGATAATAATGAGAATATGATAGTAAGTCTCAATAGGATTTTTCTAGCAAACAATTTTGGATGACATATTAAATTATTTGTCTTAAATAAGGATTTGATTGCTCTAAAATTAACATTATTTTAATTTATAGTAATTTGATATCAATTAAGGTACACACTTGAAAATTTAGATACATGTCCATTGTTGTATAGTGCAGTTAAATAAATGACTGTTTTCATAAAGAATTGGTAATTGGTGTTATTTGGATAATAAATACAGAAGGATATAGCTTTTGAGATTAAGAAGATGAACATGTAATGTTTGCTTTCAGAAATGTACACAGATCAAAATATTTCACATAATCACTTCAAAGATTTAAAAGTTGGCCATGGCCCAAACTGAGAAACTACAGAGAAATCTAAAACATTTTATTTGATTAAAAACAAAAACAAACCCAAACTATTTCTGCAGTCTTTGTTTCTCAGGTGTTACTGGGAAAATATATATACATAGCAAAACTGATGGTACATCAGCTGTGCTTTCTTTACTGTTATGGTCAGTGAAAGCCTGGAAGACCAGTGGTGAAAGACTTTTTCTTCACGGACATCCCAAATTTGAGCTCAAAAGGGGAACGAATCCTTGCTCTACATAGGTTCCTGCAGTCTGGGTGAACACGTACAAAATTCCCTTACGTTCAAAACATACTGGACATCAAATTTTCTGGTATCATGCTGGCTATGACCATTGAAGATGAGTGCAAATACAATCCAGCCCTGTGCAATTTAATCCCTAACTTAAAATCCTTCCAAGGAGACAACCAAACCCCTCCAACCCAGAACATCCTTGGGCATGCATTTCCTTAATTATTGATTTTTAAAAAAAAATTCTCCATTACTTATTGTCTCTATGGTCATGTGAAAAAGCGATGAAATAAAATGTGCTTGCGCTTCTGGCTGAGAGAACAAAAACCATTCAGCAACATGCTGCAAAGTTATTGGCAATGCAACTCAGATAACCAGCAGCTGTGGGGAAAGGAAGTAAGAGCAAAAAAAAAAACGTTTGAGCAGGAATTATTGCTTCTTGTGAAGAGAACTAAGGGGAAAACCTGGGAAAAACATAAATGAAGAACAACGAAACCCCTGAAACCTTCTTCTGCCCACACGTTTCCAGGAATCACTTGCAGAATATATATGGTTATATCACAGGAATTAATTAGCCTGATGGACCCAATGGGAAGTAGTAAAAAAGCTCATGATATCAGCAATACTTCTCTGGTTTATTTTATTGGATTTCACACTTTGAACACAAAGCATAAAGAAAGAAAATGTATCTCCTGAAATATATAGAGCTCAAGAAGAGCAGCAGTCGCAAGGATAATTGGTGCTGTTAATATGTATGCTGTGGATACTGCATTCTGCTCCTCAAGAAACTTTGAAAAATAAAGCTAATTTGGGGCGTTTGGGTGCATCGCTACCAGTGCGTTCAGTTAAAAAATAATCATTTCCTCTTCTTCACCGCCTCACTGGATGCTTGAATAAAAACCATTAATGTCTCCCCTCCCTCCTCGCAAGTCTAGACAACTCATGCCGAAAGAGGAGGATAATCAGAGGAAAAGGACATTATTGTGTAGTGGTACAGCGAGAGAGAGAGAAGTTACTTGTAATAAATCATTTTTAAATGCTCCCCAAACGTTTAAAGTTTCTAGTTGTAACTTTACTAGTTATAATCAGTAACTGTTTCTACTAGCCTTGAATTTTGAAGGCCGTTATAATTTAAAACATATTTACTCTTCTTGAAGAATTCAGATTTTCCCATGAGGCTGTTTCAGTCGATGTTCCTAATCTGCATCCAAGACGGCTTCCTTGTCTATCAACATTGTCTCTTGAAGATCTGTCCTTCCGATTAACAAAGAATCTCTGTGTGATACTTGCTTCTTCACTGGGGGAATAACACAGTTGCAGATATTCAGATGTTGAAAATATATACTCTTGAAAGAATTCAGGTGGCAATGTTGGCAACACATCCATACAGCTGGGGACACTTTCGACACACACACACACACACACTCTTCCTATAGATGCACATTTTCCTAGTCACTTAAGCTGCAAGGAACCAATAGCACCATTTCACAGGCAAAACCACAACAGGAGGGAGAGGGCTGCCAAGCATCTTTGACTTCCAGTCCTCCCTTGCTGGTGCTGGTTTATGGATAGACCCTTCCTGCAGATTTGTACTTATTTCATGTTTAAGGGCTTATCACCCCTCTGTCCTGTTTGTGTTTGCAATTATTTCTGGTATTTCACGGTATATCTCAGACAAGCAGAAAAGGTGGTGAGGCAAATGTAATCTCAGAAGGAAAAGGTATCTGAAAATAGTTAAAATCTCTCAAGTATTTTTGGAGAAAGATATGGAGAAGAAAAAGTAGAAGAAAACAAAAGTTTGTGCTCCTGGTACAGATGTTTTCTCCTTATCAACACTTCCTGATTCAAGAGAAATGAGCAGCATATGTATTCATACAGGCTGACTAGCACCTAAAAATCTCTTGTAAGAAATGTGTCTTCATTTATATTTCCCTAGATAATGAGGGAACAGTACAAGTAATCCAGGTTGTTTCTCAGGGCACATGCACTAAGAAAGGACATTTAATACAAGGTAAGAGTCAGCATTCCTTCTCAGCAAAACCTAAAGAGGACAAAAAAACAAAGTGAGAGGATTTAGGTCAGCCTCACCCTCACCTAGAGCACCGCTTTTGGCAGTAATTTTAACAAATTGTCTCATGTTCCTCTCCCATAGAATTTCTGCTGTTGTGCTGTTGACAGACTTTTATCTCTGACACTTGTTCAACCACAGTGCAAGAATGAATATAATTTTTAATCATCTGGTTTTTTCGCCACATACTTGAATCAAATATCTTTTTCTGCAATTTTAAATGCACTTGTGCAGCAACCTGGTGGGCTTGGCAGTGTTAGGTTTACAGTTGGACTTGATGATCTTAAGTGTCTTTTCCAGTCTAAATGATTAAATGATTCTATGAACCTCCTAATACTCCTGAATGTCTGGGCAGTGCATATGTAATCTTAGCAAAACATTGCTGATGCAAGTGATGTAGCACAAAAATTTGTACTTTAATAGATGCTTCACAGCTTTGAATTTGAAAGTTGCCTTGATTTGAAATGTCTTTTAGAAGCCTACTCTAAACACCATGCAGGTGACCTTTACAGCAAGTAACTTTGATGTTCACAAGCTTTAAGACTTAAACCTCTTTCTACTTGCCCGTTTTGTTTTAGAGGTGATGAAAAGCATTAACTGAAGCTCAGAAACTCTTTGGGACAGAAATTCTGTCATTCTATGTATCTGTAATAAACCAATAACACCTAGAGTATTCCTAAATAAATAAATAAATAAATATTAATTATAATTGCTATTATTAGTAACAACTATTATTATTATTTTATTTATTGTTAAAAGCTTCTGGATGCTTATTTAATAAACCACCACTTTTCTTGCTGTAGTTTGGGGAAGTGAATTGACAAGAACTTCATGGCATCAAAAATTTTGCCTTTGGTGTTCCTTTATAGGTGATAAGTAATTGTTCTCATCAAGTTTCCCACTGTGACATCAAGTTATATTCCACTTCTCCTCTGCTGGACTGTTGATTGTTTTCTCTGTTGGGGTTTTGATTCCGGCTGTCAGAGATTTTAATTAAAGTTGAAAATATTTTTCTAAAACAATTTTATGTCCTGATAAGTCACCTATCAAAAGTAGAATTTCTTCATGAGCATGTGACTTTCCTTTTAACGTTTCACTTTCAGGACTCTAGTTTTCGTTTAACTGTGATGAAAGAATCATTTCCTGGCCTTCATTCTTTCGGGTAGAGTTGAGGGAAGTTGTTCAGCCGTTCTCTGTAGTCTGGCCATATACTCTGATAATCTCAGTTTTCACTCTAGTAAAAGTGAACACTGGCAGTGCCCTTAACCTCTCCTGTTCTCTTCCTGTTGCATACGAAGGCCGTGGCTACCCAGCTGCATGTTGGTATGTTCTTATGGGGTTTTGATTTGCTATGGGGTTCTGAAAGAATTCTGGTGTGCGATTAAAATTTTCTGTCACTTTCTGTGGTACAAGTAGCTGGCTCCAATGTTAAAGGAAAGGACTTGATGATCCCTTCTGGTCATGTTGTCCTATCCCCAGTTAAACTGATGCAATTCAAAGAGACTTTTCCTGAATATAAAGATTCAGAAGCAAACAAGCAAATGAAAAACCTGGAGGGTCAGGCTTTACAGTCACAAATCCAATGCTGAATGGATACTGTCCTAACAGCTGTGAGAAGGAAGGAGAGAGAAGGTCCAATACAACATGAATGATATTTCAGGCAGACTTAGATGAAGGAAATGCATTTGAAAAATATTTATATAGTAAAAAAATATGAAATCAGATTTTATTTGTTTACAGGTATGATGTTCAGTAGGAGAATTACATGCTCTCCCCTGCAAAAATATCAGCCACCCCACCTCCCTAATGCATATGCATTATGTATCTTAAATAAACAACCATCTGATCCAAGCAGCTGAATGTGATTTAGCCCCAATAGACTTTCTAGGCACTCTGACACATATTTTCTGCTGTGTTTGATAGAATTCAAGATGACTGTTCTTTTGGCAGTGACCTTTAATTTAAATGTGTCTATAGCAGTCATGCTGTTCCGTACTCATGGTATCTTTCCAAGCTAACTAGGTATTCTTATTTCCTTCTTTCAATAAAATGAGGGGGGGTGGGGGAAATATCTCTGAAATACTAACGTGTCTCTTCATGTTTTTATCACCTAAAGTATTACTGCACTTTAATTACCAAGCGGAGAGCAATGGGATTTTGTCACATTAGGAGAACAGCAACTAGATATTTAAGACAGAAGATAGAGAAAGCAACATAACTGGAAAATGTCACAACATATTTATCCTTTCTAATACTCTCTGCAGACCAGGCTGAAATGTCCTTTTCTGGGTTGAACAGATTCTCAGGAAAAGGAATATCATTTGTTTCTTCCCTTCTTCACCCTTTTTCATTGCACTAATAAACTAATCACTGCATTATTACTCTTTCTACTTTTCAGAATGTATGTGTTTAATGCTTCTGAGACTCTGGAAATAATTTTTCCAATAACTCATTTATAGAAGTTGAATAGCAGTTCCAAGTCAAAGTAAATTGGTTCTCAAAATCACCACATATGAAGGGTAAAATTCTGGCCCCTGGAAAAGCTTTTATGAAGTTTGTTGGATCAATTTTGCACCATTAAAAGATCTAATTTCAGAGAGCAGATGCTCAGTTCTTTCTGAAAATGATCCTAACTGTCACTTTTGAAAAGCTTGTTCTTAATACACAGTATATTATGAGGAAAAAAAAAGAGGACTGCAAACTCATTTTACCCACAATAAATACACACTTCCATGAGCTTTTGGAAACCTATTACAGTCTAAACCAAGCCAGGCCAATAGGTCTGATTTCCTGCTTGTGGCTCTGAATTCTTCCTGTGAAATATTCTGAGTTTATTGGGTTTGCCTATTTCCACAAACTTACAGAATTTGTGAAACTAAATTGAATGGGGTAATGTTGCTTTTTTGAAGTTTACCAGGATGAGAATAGATACATGACGTACTGCCTTTTTTGGTATTAGTGGTGATGGTCATATAAGAAATGAGTTTTTCAAGAAGAAGAATTTACCTTAAGTCTAGACTCTAAAAAAAACCCCAAACCCCAGATTAGAAAATCTGTTGATTTTAGAAGGGAATTGGGAAAGACTAGTGAAGTTTCTACTGCTGGAAATTTTTCCAGTGGAAGACTTGCTATCAATCTTAGTTTAAGCTGAAAAATCACTAATATAGAATTTCACTAAATGGTATAAGTTTTTTTCAGAAAAATTCATAGAAAGTACCATTCTTCTGGACTCTAAGTTACTTATTCATACACAACATGATTTTGGAGAAGCTACACCATTTCCACTGAATTTATACTCAACTTTGTTATTCTCTGAGGCAATTTACATGATGGCCTTTTACCTTACTGAGTGGGAAGACATCGCTGGAGACAGAAATGCTTTCTATGGGTATGTTTGGCCTGAACTGATGAAACAACGGCACTTCAGTGATGCAGTACATGGAGGGAGAATTCTTCATGACAGCGGCTGAAATGCAATGAATTGTGATTAATTCAAAGTTGTACAGATTTTCTTCAGCCTGCCTGGAGTTTAGCATTGTGTTCTGCAATACAGAAGAAGTTTGATATCACAGAGACACAGAATAGTTGAGGTTGGAAGGCACCCCTGAAGATCATCTAGTCCGACCTCCTGCTCAAGCAGGGTCAGCTAGAACAGGTTGGCCAGGACTGTGTTCAGTCAGGTCTGGAATATTGCCACAGATGGAGACTCCACAACCTCTCTGGGCAACCTGTGCCAGCGTTTGACCACCTTCACAGTAAAAAAAAGTGTTTTCTGATGTCTTTTGCTGGACTCACTTCAGTAAATCCCTACCTTTCTTGCACTGGGGAGCCCAGGATTAAATACAGTTATGGATCGTGTTATACATTAACATAGGGTATGTGGGCATGAAAGCGAGTTCCATTCCTCCGAATAGGAGTGAGTTACTTACTTACACAAATTGTTACTTCAGGCTGAAAATATGGGAGTAGGGAGGCCTTTGGAGATAGGATCATTGACTCATAGCAATGAGGTTTGCAGCAAGGAGCATCTACCTACCTTGGTGGCATAAGTCACTGCATTCAGGATGGTAGAATTGAGCAGGGAAACTCTGGGTGGATCATACTCTGGAGATTGCAAGGCAAGACTAGGAGACTAAGGACAGATATGGCACTCAGCTACCTTAAAATCATAGCACCCTACTTTTAGGATCAGGAATTTTGATGAATATTCTGAAGAATATTGCTGCAATTTTCATGAACACTACCACAAAGGAACTATCTGAATAATATTTGTGTAGGAAGCGTTTCAGGAGGTATTTATGAGTCTGAGAGAATAATCATATAACATGCCTTATTACAATACCCATGACCGATATTGATATTTCTCTTCCCAACTGCTGGATCCTGTTAGAAAAATACAGTGCTGCATGCTGTGGTTTAACAATTCAACTTGGCAATACTTTTGAAACAGTAGGTGTACTCATACAGAACAGAACTGACTTCCTGAAAGGCTTCAAGTTCAAGACACCCTAGGAAATAGTATTATAAAATTTCCCTAACCCAAAAAGAATACAATTAAGCAGACAAAGAAAAGACTGGTCAGGGAATTATGACTAACCAAGATCTGAAGCATGAACAGAGTCAGCCCGGTTTTTTATCACCTGATTCAGGTCATTAGCCACAATATAGTACTGTCTCTTGCTGACCATAAACAGCAGATGAACAGGCTACATTATCTAATGGCTTAATAGAATCTAAAGTTTTGTAATCTTATCTGAGAAACTGAAAAGCATCAATGCTGAATGCAATCTGGATTTTAAAAAAAGCCTTACATGAAAAAGGTTGAGTGACATTAGTTGCCTTCCCTATTATGTCTGTTTATCATATGCTATCTTAGAGCAAATACAAAAGCTTTGATTCTCTGCTTTACAATATTAAAAAACCCTCCTGTGTCACCGTCTCTTTCAGTAACACCTTCCTGCCTGCTTTTGGATGTCACAGGCAAGGACTTTGCCGATGGAGTGATTAAATGATGTGCAGTTTGTCCTTAGCAGTGAAGGTGATAATTACACAGAGAACAACAACTAAGGAGTAAGGATGTTCCCCTGGAACAGGTCTGAGAATAAAAACCATCAGATGTGTGCTGCTCTCAATAGCACTGGGCCTCTCTTCATTACTGCCCCATCACTCTTCCGAAATTGATCCCATTTCATCCACTTTAATGAAGTTTAACAAAAAATGTTGCTGAAGAATTTCAATGTCATCTTCTCTCTCAGTAGCTTTCTCCAGAGCACTGAAAATAGCACCTTCTATTCAACAAAGTACACAAAGTGAAACAGCTACCAAAAGATAAGTTCTAGAGTTTTCTTTTATCAACCAAAGTATTTACAAAGAATTTTTTTTTTAAATGTACTCTCTTTCACAAGACAAACTTTTTTATTCTACTTTGTAATTCTAAGAATGTATCTCATGCTGTATAATATGAAATAACATTTATGGCCCAGTCACATGCTACATCGAGCATAGAATATTTTATCTTTTCCTATGTTGATTATCTTTGCTCTAGGAGAGGTAGAGTTATTTGCATGCCAAAAAGGAAAAACAAAGTTGCTCTGAAGTGAACTATTTGTTCTTTTATTTTGAGTTGCATTTTTGAGCCCTCTGTTTCAGAATGGAAGAAATAAAATACAAGAAAACCTCAATATCTCACAGGAACATCCTTAGAAAACCAGGAATTCTCAAGGAGTATATGTTAAGTCAGAAAAGGGAAATAGCCCCAAAGATTTGACCTGGTTTTCTCAAATAATAATGTTTTCTTTAACGTCCTCTACCTGATATTTGCCTACTGACAAACTGTTAGTGTGGAAATTTCTTTCAGATAGAAACCCAATGTCTGCATGAATCACAGTCCAGTCTGCAGGGCAGAATGCTACAAATTGTTCAATGCAGTACAAGTGCGACAATTCTCAAAGCAAAATCACTTCAGTGGTTCCCAGTGATTATTCAATTTATCTGCTACAGTACCATATGCTGGACAAACAATATCCAATGCATCTGTTAAATCATATGCCAATATTAGCTATCTCTTCTCCACTCCTCGTACAGAATGAATGTTATTATAAATAATTGTTATTATTTGGTATAATTGTAGTAGATCTCTTATTTGTATCACTTAAATCTAAAACTGGATATGGAAGTGCTAAAACTGGTGAAATATCTCTATTAGTTATCCAGCAAAATTAGTAATACACTACTTATCTGGCAATAGGCTTATTATGTCCATATATTTTTATACCATAAATAAGAAAACTGAGAAATAGGAGTTAATGTGTCATTGCTGAACTCATAAACACTTGTTAATGAACCAAAGAACCCTATAAACCATGTAAGCAATGTACAGTTTCTCATGCTATATTTCCTTCCTTTAAGAAACAACTTTGTTTAGCATTACCATAGTAATTTTTTTTGCAGAGAAAAAGAGAGTGAAGAAAAAAAAATCTTGCCAGCTTCATATAGTCCTCTCTTTTTTTTGTTTCCCCTTACTGTACTTATGTGGTGGGTCGACCCTGGCTGGAGGCCTGGTGCCCACCAAAGCTGCTCTACCACTCCCGCCCTCAGCTGGACAGGGGAGAGAAAATATAACAAAAGACTCGTGGGTTGAGATAAGGACAGGGAGAGATCACTCACTAATTACTGTCACAGACAAAAGAGACTCAGCTTGGGGAAATTAGTTTAATTTATTACCAATCAAATCAGAGTAGGATAATGAGAAATAAAAACCCAACCTGAGAACAGCTTCCCCCCAGCTCTCCCTCCTTCCCACCTCAACTCCACTCCCGGTTCTCTCCACCTCCTCCCCCTGGTGGTGCAGGGGGATGGGAATAGGGGTTGGGGTCAGTTCTCCATATGCTGTCTCTGCCGCTCCTTCCTCCTCAGGGGCAGGACACCGCACTCATCCCCTGCTTCACTGTGGGATCCCTCCCACGGGAGACCTTCACCAACTTTTCCAGTGTGGGTCCTTCCCACGGGCTGCAGTCCTTCAGGCACAGCCTGCTCCAGCGCGGGCTTCCCGCGGGGTCCCAGCCTCCTTTGGGCATCCCCCTGCTCCGGCGTGGGGTCCCCCCCGGGCTGCAGGTGGAGATCTGCTCCCCCGTGGAGCTCCCTGGGCTGCAGGGGGACAGCCTGCCTCACCGTGGTCTTCATCCCCACGGACTGCAGGGGAATCTCTGCTCCGGCACCTGGAGCATCTCCTGCCCTCCTTCTGCACTGACCTGGGGTCTGTGGGGCTGGTGCCTCACATCTTCTCGCTCCTCTCTCTGGCTACAGTTTCTGTTGTGCAGCAACTTTTTCCCCTTCTGAAATCTGTTCTCCCAGGGGCGCTACCACCATCGCTGATGGGCTCGGCCTTGGCCGGCGGCGAGTCCGACTTGGAGCCGGCTGGCATTGGCTCTGTCGGACATGGGGGAAGGTTCTAGCAGCTTCTCACAGAAGCCACCACTGTAGCCCCCCCGCTACCAAAACCTTGCCACACAAACCCAGTACAACTTAAATCCCTAGAAATAGGATAAGACACAAGTGTTCTTTTAAAAAGCATAATCCAACAACCTTGTCAGTATGTTTAAATAGTAAGACAACAAGAATAGACTTATCCTAGAAAATCTTGTTTTATATACAAACTGGCTGGTGAGGGAAGTTTTCAAAACCAAATGGTTTCACGCTGATTCTTCATTACCTCTGTGGTCCTGTAGAGCAAAAGTAAAAAGAAAAAAAAAAAGAAGAGAAAAATAAAGGCCTCTTGTTCACAGTAAATCTGATCCATCCATTAGACATCTATCTTATAAAATATTTATAATCAGTTCTCTCTTGGGATCTTGAAGTTTGCTCTCTCCCAACGATATTTGATAAGAGCTATTGTACCATTTCAGCATTATCTCCAAGGATCAGATTGGAATAGTAGTATTTGCACAAATACAGTTTAAGCATCTACAAATCATTTTACACCAGAAATCCACCACAGAATTGATATAGAACAGAACAAATGAGCCTGAGTAAACACAGAAATGCACATAAAGCATGATCTTCCCTCCCTGGCATTGCTGGATATTTGCTTTACTGACTGGAAACATGTGGAGTATATTTCTCCCCTCCCACTGTAAAACTGTGCCCATGGGGGTTTGCAATAATGACAATTACCTTTGAAAGAAAACCTGTTACATTATTTATGATACTAAAATCACTATTTATGACAAAGAAATAGTGTATAAGTCTTACAGTCCAAGCAACAGCCATAATTAACACTGTGCAGTTAAGTGCATTTCCCTGGCCAAGTAAAAATTTTAGTCCCACCAGTAGCAATGAACCATGATTTAGACATGGAATGGCTGAACCAAATGTCAGCTAAGTTGTGATAGGAGCTCTGTGTACATGTGCTCTTCCTGAGAAGTATACACAGGAGAACTCGAGTTAGCTTGACTCTTTGACAGTATTCTGGATTTAAATTAAATCAGTGGGAGCATTTCCATGGTTCAAGTTTCTGGGTTTGGTCATTTAGTCTGTTATTTCAGCAGACAAAAAATGGAGGAATATGCACACAAACATATATTTGTTTTGATTGCAAAACTTGGCAATGATAAGATTTATTATTACATAAATCCCGCAAATTCATCCTGGATTTGGGCTCAGATTTCTTCAGATGAAAATGGTGATCTTCATGGTATGTCTGGTATGTCTTAAATGACAATTCCTGGTTCAGCTTTACAAGTATGATAACTATAACAACACTTGGTACAACAAATTATGTAATTGAAATTGGTAGGTATGACCTGTGAAGAACCAATCCAGTGCAATTTCGTTATTAGTAAAATTTATAGGTCATTTGTCTGGATTATCCATCTGTCCTCCCCACTACATAGATTTTAACTTTAGTGGGAATCTAAAAAATCTTAGCATTCAAATTTTAATTTTATGGCACCAAATTTTTTTTAGAATCAAAGATCTTCTATCCTGATAATTCCCTGAATTACTTTCAATTATTCTGAATAGTCTTTATTTACCATTTTGGAGCATTTTTTTCTGAAGACTTTAACCAACCTACAAAGTATGGGACATTATCCTTAATCAAGGCAAAAGCCTTAGAATGTCTCAGGCTCTGCACATTGGTCATGCCAGAGTTTTATCGCTCCTTCGGATGTATCCTTTTCTAAATCCAAACGAGGAGATACAGGATTCATTTCCATTTCTGCCTCTAATACAAGAACTTTAGTAGTCTGGAGCAAAATTCCATAAAGCCACAGCACAGCTATATTTAGGAAAAAAAAATCCTAGCTGCTGTGGAGCACTCTCTACCTCATAGCACGACCCACATTTCCATGCAGCGTTATTCTCTTTTCCACCCTAAAGCGACATGCTCTGAGGGCTGTGTTAGCAGCAGGAGCAAAAGCCATTAGGAGAGAAGCCCTCCCCTGAACTGGGTTGACACCACCTGCAGCAGGCAGCAGGCAGGCAGTCCCACAGCCCTCGGTGCAAGTCCCAGCTTTCTCTCATTCCTGAAGGATACATAGGCAGCAGGGTAAGCTGAAGCAGCCCGAGCCATAAACGCGTTCTTTTGAAACAGTAAGGATAACAGATAACTAGGCCAGAATCAATCTTTCTTAAAGCTATTCCTGGTTTTCTAATATGATTTATATCCCCCTTTTAAGTTTCAGAAAGCTCTTTATGAAAAATGTGTGTCGGACGTAGGGATCCTAGGCAGCCTCCAAATGGTTTCTGTCTTTTGGCTTTGGTGCTAGAGTCTTCGGAGAGTCTTAGCTCAGAACACATTTAAGTTGTCTTCATGTCCTGGGATATTTTTGGACCTACAGCTGAAAGTAAACAAAATAACCCTCTCTATTTCCCGACCCATTCCACATGCTGAGCTATTGCTCAAGGATTCCGCAGGTGTTTATTCAGTAGAAATTTGCAGCTATCTTTCAGGATGAAAAAAAGCAAACTCAGGAGGACAGAACTGATTTTCTCAGTGACCTCGTGAGTTTACAGCAGTGGAGGCTGTATGTTACTGAGTAAAATCTGTAGTAAAAAAAATAAATAAATAAAGTCCAATAGCAACAGTACAGAAACAATGGATTATCTTTGATTTTAAAAACATGTAATTTGTTTTTTATCTGAGTGGAATAGTGGTATTATCCTCTTTAATAATTAACTCTCACATAGATGATGACAAACAAAAACCCGAAGAACTTTCATATCAAACCCCTCGATTTCCTTCAGTCTGAACAGGTCTATCTTCAATGGCTTTGTTATATTTTAACTAGTTGACTGAGAGACAAAGACATTTTAGAAGTTAGCTAAAAGCAAAACAAAACAATCCTGCCCTAGCTTAAGCATTTAGACACAAAAATACAGATATTAAAAAAGTTGAAAACCAAATTTAATTATCACTGGGCTGAACTTCATTATTTTGATTCAGGTTTATGCTCTTGTCTGAGTCTAAAATTTATACTTGTATTTAGAAGAAAGAAAATCCTGGTATTTCCTAGTTTTCTGCACAAAAGCGGTTTCAGGCTTTTTGAACTCTCTTTGTAACATATGGTTCTAGAAGATGACAATTTTACTGGCCCGCTATCCCCCTTTTGAAATGAATCTTTCACTCAATATCCATGTTACATAAACAACCTTAAAACTGGGCTGTTGACTCTCATATCTTCGTAATTTTGAGAACCAGAGGGCTGTGTCAGAATTAGAGGCACTGTTTGGACTCTTTCCTAATATGAATTTATAAATTTATATTTATAAGAGAATTTTCACTAGACTCCCTTAAGAAAACAAGTCCAGTTAATAGAGCAAATTCCTGAGTAGGTTAGCAAGAAGACAAGCAATGGCAATGCAGTTTCCATTTAGCCTGTGGTTTTGCATACAAAAAATCCTTCTGCCATTGTTAATAGAATCAAGGAATGGGTTCAAATGATTTAGGATATTTTTAAAATAGTGTACCACATTGCTCTAGTCCTCTGTTAAAATGTTGCGATCACTGCAGACCACCCTTCTGCGGGATGGTCATTCCCCTTTGCGTCTATATAAGAAGCAAACAAGAATTTCGGTAAGAGGAAAGAGAGCACAGTGTCAATGTGCTAAAGAAGAATAGCAAGGAGTCTATGCAAACAATACATGAAAAATTACCCTTGAGGTCCCACACCGGTGCTCGGAAATTGCTCAGATCCAGCCGTGCACCAAGGGCTGCTTCACTGACCTGTTTTGTGCCGTGGAAACAACCAACCCTGAGTTAAAGACAGGCCTGTGAGACACCGCAGTTCCTTCCACAAACATGTTTTCATGTTTACATTATTTTGTACAGCCCAGATATACTCCAACCTGAGCCTTAAAGCTAGAAGTGTTTAAGTGTGCATTTTTCATACACAGTCTATCCCAGGCTCCAATTCGTATTGCTGCAACTCGTTTACGGAGACCTGTATTAGTCCCACAGACAGTGTCCAAGCCAGTGTTTCCATCTGCGGACTTTCCTGAATCCCCTTAGTCTGTGACAAATTAAAGCAACGTAAGATTTCAGTCTATTAGGGTTATCATTCTCCAGAATGGGAAAATGAATATACTTCATTGTTTTTCTCTTTCTTTAAGCATTCATTGGATTTTAGAAGAAGTATGCTCAAATACACCCAAAGACATTAACATAACACTGGGAAATCTGCCAGCTTCATTTTATTATTTGCATCACAGTAGCTCTTCAAAGCTTTATTGGCAATGCCTGTACTAGTAAATTAATCTGCACAGGGGTACGGGAACAGGCGATGGCACACAGTCGTTGCTACTATTACCTTGTTAACATGGCTGTCACCTGGGGCAGGCAGCATTTGCACAGGCAATTCCCGGGCGCAGTTCAGGGGACAGAACTGAGCAAATCAATCCCCAAAGGCAGTCTGAAGGCACCTTATTTTGAAGGGTAAGAGATTTAGCCATGTGGATGTGAGCTGTGCCATGATACTTGTTCTCAGAGCTAAAGAGCGGTCTCTGGTTTGCTTCTTTTAGTAACAAAAATGTAATTGTTACAGACTTGTATCTTGATGCAGCTAAAACAAATTGTACCTATCTCAAGAAGCTAAAGGCTCCAATGTAAAAGGAGAGCAATAAAAGGAATCTCAGAAAACATCATTGGAATTCATGCCAGCACAGCAGGGTCCTGCTGCCTCCTGTTGTCTGGACCTGGTAGAGATTTATGACAATGCTAATGCTAATAGTGGGCCATTAGCTTAAATAGTTATGCTTATATCCTCTGGTTCCAGATTCACTTTCCATAAGTGATCTAACTGGGAGTATTGTTACATAGCACTTGTTTCACATTATGTTTTTCCTTTTCTTTTTTTCACATTTGCACTGTAATGGATACGCACGGTGCAGACAACAAAAACAGAAAGTAAACCCCAAAACAAACAAAAGAAACAACCCACAATAAAGAAGTAGGATGTGAAGTAAGAAAAGATTGTTCTGTGGAAAGAAGAAAGGAGAAGAGGAAGAAAAAATATGGGAGAATTGGCAAGACAAGGCACTGGACCAGAAGCCAAATAACATAGAACTGCGTCTGGGGAAAGGAAAACAAATTCTTTATATCCTGTTTTTGCAAGGGGTTTATAAGCCTTTACTTTTCCTACTGGAGACTGTAGAACAGCAAAGGATCTGTGAACAGATCTCAACTCCTAAGGAAGTCCTTCTGTCAAAAAATTCTTGCCCTGCTGGATGTTTTCTTTGTTGGAGAAGGAAATGGCATGGGGACTTATATCTGCCGAGGTGAATGTATAACACTTCCAGAGAAAAGCACACAAGACAGTCCATAAAAAGAGAAATTGAAGATTTATATAAGCTATACTTCAAGATTTTCTGGGGAAAAAAAGTCTGTTTTAAAAATACAGACACTCTGAATTCCCTTGTTACTCTGGTTATTTAAGATGTCTGGCCTACAGTTTTTCTACTATGGTCTGTATTTATGGTTCACCTCTAAATCCCTTAAGTAACAAATATTCCATCATGCCTTTCCATGTGGACGAGAAGTTTCTTGGGGAAATGTAAAAAAAAAAAAAAAAAAAAAAAAAAAAAATTAAAAATGAATCCACCAAACTAAATGGTTTCTCTCTGTTTTCTTTCCCTTCTTATTGTCTGTTATTCCTTTCACTGTTCTAGTTCATGTATTTGCCTTCCCCCATCTTGTTTGATTTTTGGTTTGTCTTCCCTCACCGTCTCTGTGTATCCCCAGTGGCAACACAATATTTCTTTTTTCCAGTTTTATTTCTTTTCCTGGACTCCCATAGTAACTAGTTTCCTATAGTTGCTCTTCCCTCAATATGATACTTCTCATATTGGTATATATCCCTCTCTGTCTTTATACTCTGCTACTTCTTTCTACTGTTTCTGGATGATATTTCTCTCTTTTATTTCTCTCAGATTTCTCTTCTCCTCTCTCAGTGCTTAAAGCATCTACTTCCATCTAAGAATCATATCTTTTTAGTAACAAGAGAGAATATTCACTCTTCCAGGATATGTTGTAGGGCAGGGCTGCATCTCTGGGATTTTTTGTGGTTTGGGTTTACTTAAGGTAGATCTACTGTTTAGTATGAGTAACATGACATTATTACAATTCTAGGCATATTAGAGCCCATTCTGCTGTTACAGCTCCATTTCCAGTTACTTCCTCCGGTATACTTCCCATTATATCTTTTCTTCCTTTTTTTAAAAAAAATGTTGGCTATATTGTTCATACTAAGCAATTTGGGGTTTTTTACATTTGTACATTACATCAGTAAAAATTAACGATCTATGAAACAGCCTTGTGCATTTATGAAGCCTGTTATGTAGACTAGCACCAACAGTGTCAAGTGAGATGTGCAAATCATATCATCTGGTGCATACACAGGAGGGACATGCCAACTGATAGACAAGCTTTAAATATCTAAAATCAGTAACTGTGCTCTTAGTTGCCAAAATTTGGGTGAGTGGTTGGTTAAATCATCTTTTGTTTCTCATGTGAGCGGCCAGGATTGGAAACTGTCTCCAGAAACCTTGATTCTCAGGTTTACTTTACCTGAGTTCAGAAAGGATTTAGTTTCTTGGTAATTATAGAATATGAGCCAGAGAAAACCCATGATAAAGTAGCCCCAACTGTAAATGAGTCTCTCTTGGCTATATAAGCTATGCAGGCAGGCAGTTGCTACAATTGGTTTTTGGAAATAGACTCCCTTGGTTAAGCAGTACAGGCTTTCTGAAGAGATGGAGGCAAATCAGTCATATTTCAGTTGTACATTTATAGCTAAAAGTGAAAAGGTATCATCAAGGACACGTTGGCTTTTGTAAGTATAATCTAACCGAAATATTTTTGTCTCCCATCAACATAAATGTCTAATTAGGAGTCTTAAAAGGCAGAGCATAAATATACCTTATAACAAACGACGTGGTTTTGTTTACTAAGGCAAAATCATGACACTTATATTACTTTAAGACTGCAGTAGTTTTATAAATGGCTGATTTTCTTCTTCCTTCAGGTGAAACACTTCATCTTGTGGGATATTTTTTGTTTGTTTGTTTTGCTGTCCCCAACATTTCTTGTTACCCTGTGATTATTAAAGTAAAAAATCATATGTGATTACTAAAGTAAAAAAAAATCACGATGAAGTCACCCAGAAATAACATACTCTCATAAGAAATGTATCAGATGTATTTTGGATTTTCAGTCAAAATCTTCCAGCAGTGTGAGACTGGCTAGCAAATATTAGTCCTAGACCTGACTTCACAATGCTTAACACACTCTCTGCAGAAGGAAATTTCCAATCTGGACTCTGTTAGCAGGTATCTTGTTTATGGTGTTTGGGATGGAGGACATGGTAAAAAGACTGTGTGGGAGCATTAGGCTCCTTTCGTATGTCTTTATTGTGTCAGGTCATTACATTTACTACCGGGTTGATATTCAAACATTAAGTAGATATGCCTTTGCCAGACTTTCAGCTTAATAAGAATGTCAAGTCTTATGTCAAACAGCAGAAAAGTAAAACTCACGTAGTATTTGTAAAGGCAAAAGAGAGAGGTTTTTGAAATCTTTACCCCTTGTAGGATAAAGCCTTTTTTTCAGTGAGAACAGGGTTTCTTTCAGTATCAGATGTGACACCAGAAATCATGTCACTGCAGTTTTGTGCTACATTAGCACACTGACCTCCTAATGGATAAGAAATTTGCCTTTGATGTTTAAAGGTCATTAGTTTCCTTCTATGTTTCTATTTTTTTCCATGCTGCTCTTTTACATAAATGTTTAACCTTGAATTCATAGGTTGCTTTTTCATCATGCATAAATGTTTAACATTGAGTTCAGTGCCTGTCATTTAGTAGCTGGAGGAAAGACTCTCAGCTATCAACTTCACCTAATGGGTGTCTTCATTTTTGTCTTCATTTATCAAAGGTCCTATGATCCCCTGCCTCTCCCACTTTAATTGGGGAACTGTAATTTATTGATAAACAGAAATATAAGTATAAAGTACCCAAACGTACGGGTTAAAAGAAAATGGCAAATTGGCTCCCTGTAGGGCAACTTGGCAAACCCTTCCAGCAATATACTTTTACTCAGATCTCAAATAAAACAACAATAGTCAGCACTTAATGAATTTATATCACTTTTTATGTCTTTCTACACACCACTTGATGTTTTGTTGTCTGCTGGTGCTTTTAGAGATTTCCCTTGTTGATAATGTTTTTGTGTTGCTACCAGGTCTAATTTGGCTTTCAGCTAAGCCTTTGAATTTTTTATAATAAAGTAATTTACAGATGTTAGAAGATAAATTAGCACTGCAAATGCAGTTAAATTGCATAATCACACAGATTGATTTTGTGTTAGCCTTTGAGATGTATAGATACCTTGTGGCATCTCTGTCAAGAAAAGGCAGTGAAAGCAAAAACCTTTCAATTTCTCTGGAAAACAAGGAAAAACATGTCAGAGGACCAGAAAAATAGTACAGCTGTTTGACTGAAATGTCTGGTGGTTTATAAATGTTCAATATCCAGGTAGCGTTCCATATTGACATCAACTGTCCCTGCACACTCGGAGTACACCACAAAATATTCTTTCAAATAAAGCACAATTTGTATGTACAGCAAAGAGTGGGATTTGTTTGTTTGTTTTCTTTTGGCAGTGTCATTGATTTGGAAGAAAAAAAATAATTTAGAGTTCAGTTAATTTCGCAGATTTGTTATGTTCAGAGGAGACTTCTTGAAACAATTAGGGCATCCCAGGATTAATGTGATCGGGAGGATATGTCCAAGAACACATGCAGAATACAAAATTATCCCTCTTGTGGATAAAAACATTTCAGTTAACGTAAGGAGCTGTGAAGTTTTGCATGAGAGTAAGCGTAACTTGGCTGCTAGCATCTTATGAGCAGAACACTGTCACTTGCAGGGACACTCAGTGGTAACCACAGCTTTGTTTCAGTCTGGTCTATGTTGCAGTCACGGGGATAGACGTGCCAATAATTTAAATGCACGAGGTGGGACTTTTACAGATTCTAGGTACAAATCTATGAACCAAACATGTTGTCTCAGCTGCTCGCTAAGGCAGTAGGCACCCCTGCATTTTTTGCTGGAGTCAGGAGAATAAACCACCTCAATCTGGAAGGAAAAATTTTGAAAGAATTTCTTTTCATGCACTCAGAAAAGGAGGGCTTCTTGTTGCATAGTCACAGTCATAAAGCCATGAAGATAAAGACAGGGCAAGCCCTGGTGATGTAGATAATTGAACAATGCATAAGAGATCTGGAAACAGCTTGCAATTAATAACTCAGTAATGCTCGCCGTAATTCACCATCACTGGTGACACTTACTCACATGCACTGATCTATCGATCTTTGAGCTTATGTTTTTAATGTTTTCCTTTCAAAAGAGAATGTATGAGTTCATTATCAAAGGCAGGTAAATCACAGCCTGGTACAGAACCCATAACAACATAGAAAGAGGATAAGCAGAGTGGGGAAAAAAGTTTTCAGGGCAAATATATAAACCTGACCAAAAAACTTAAAATAATAATAATAATAATAATAAAATAGTATGGTAAATACATCTTGAAAAACAGGAAAGTGGAGGCAATCATATGAATGAGGCAATACATGGGAAATGGGGAAAAATGCCTATGTACTGTGAGTTACAGAATTAGGTTAATTCAGTTTTTCCTGGACTTATAATATAATTTCTATGTGAAAATAACATTTTAGGTGGACATTTTATGTTTGGAGGAGAATATGATTTTGTCACACATTTATGTTGCTTTATTTTGTGTTTTTGGTTTTTTTTAAGATTGTCTTCACTTCTTGGTCTTATATTTAGTTCACTAACAGTTATGGAGTAGAAATTCAGTTAAGAAGATATAAACATTAAGTATCAACATATGCGTTTAATAATATTTTTATGGATAATTGCCAGCAGAATACTTTGTGTAACATGTGTTGACAAGTTTCAGCAAAACTCACCTCAAAATAAAAAAAAAGAAGCAGTGTGACATTTTAATCTCTTACATTCTTATGTTAAATATGTTGATGAATATGATGAATGCTGTGGGTGTTTCCTGAGAACACACTGAGAAATAAATTGCTTATAATTGAAACTATAGGGCAAAAATAACATGTTCTCTGCTATGCTCTGTGGAAGGTAGTTTAAAAAAAAATCTGAAATGTTAACATTTTCTTTCCAAAAACAGTTTAAAGAAACAAAGAACACTTTATCTAATTTAACTACTTTTTCATCAAAAAAGGAGGCGAGATTTAACGAAATACTATGGAGGCAAGATTTAACAAAATACTATGGAGGCATGAACTAGGTGAACCACTAGTTCACCTAGCGAAACCACCATTTTAGGTCTCATTAAGGCATGGGTACACACATACATTAGTATTCTGACTTAGAGCCTGAAATCTAATTGGAGAATTTGCTGCATGTTCGAAGGTGTTTTTAAAAGGATTCGTTCTGAGTCAGAACCTGCGCTGGGCAGATTTTTGCATATAGGGCAAAGGACAATTTAACATTAAGGGAAACAAACCAGCAGTTTATATAAAAGGTGGTTTAAAAATATATGAATATGTTAGGGAGACATATTGTCAGTCGAGAGGAGACTCAGCATTTGAATAGGAAATTTACAGATTTTGTGTGTGTGTGTGTGTGTGTGTATAACAATCTGTTTAATCTAATGCATCTACCCTTGCTAAAACAATTACAACCTAAGGTCAGATTGTTGCTATGCTGCAGGAAAACTCTGACAGAGACAAAACTGAACACACCCAGAAAAAGGAAGAGTCGGTCAAAGCCTCCGTGTTTGAAAACAACAATGCAAGGAAAGAAAAATACAGAGAGAGAAAAAAATATCTCTGGGGGTTACTCTTTTGTTGCTTCCTTACACTGTGTTTGTGCAATGAATAATCTCTAAAAAAAAGAGCGTTTCCTCCAAAGGAAACTGAAGTTAAGCTAGAGTGAAGAATCTTAGAGTCAGAATCACAGAATGGTTTGAGTTGGAAGTGACCTCCAAATATCATCTGGTCCAAACACCTCTGCTGTGGGCAGGGACATCTTTCACTTGATCAGTTTGCTCAGAGCCCCTCCAACCTGAATTTGAATGCTTCCAATGATGGGGCATCCACAACCTCTCTGGGCAACCTGTTCCAGTGTCTCACCATCGTCATCGTAAAAAACTCCTTCCTTTTGCCAAATCTAAACATACCCTATCTCTGTTTAAAATCATTGCCCCTCATCCTAGCACTACAGGCCTTTGTAAAAAGTCTCTCCCTGTCTTTCCTACGCACCCCGCTTACGTATTGAAAGGCCACAATAAGGTCTGTCCTTCTTCTCCCCAACTCTCTCAGCCTGTCTTCATAGGGCGGGTGTTCCGGCCCTCTGATCGTTTTTGTGGTCTCCTCTGGACCTGCTCTCTAACACGTATGTGTCTTTCTTGTCCTGAGGGCTCCAGAGCTGAACGCAGGACTACTCCAAGGGGGGTCTCACGAGAGCAGAGCAGAGGCGGAGAATCACCTCCCTCCACGTGCTGGCCACACTGCTTTTTACGCAGCCCAGGATATAGTTGGTTTCTGGGCTGTAGCTGCAATGTGCATCACCAAGGAAGAGTTGACTTTAAAGAGCTGATGAAAAATGTTCTCAAAAGAGAGTTAGAAAAGGGAATTAAAAAAAATAAGGGGCTGCAAAGAGAGAAAAATATTTTACCACTTTTGAGGCAAGAAGGAATCACCTCTTCAGACTTTGGATTTCTAGGAGTTAACTGTCCAGGGCTAAGCATCTAGGACTACTGGTCCTCTTTTACAAGTGCAGATTGGCAGGCATCCTCCAGAGAGCTCATTATTTCTTTCATCTTGACCATTTTTCTTAGGTTGACATGAACTGCCTTCCAGAGAGGCCTCTCTTCACTGAGCGTACAAAGAGCTTGGGTAACTGAAGTTAGGTAAGAAGAAACCCGTGTTCACGTTAGATTGCCCCCCTGCACTCTGTATGTCTGACAAAGCAAGAATCCTATATAAACATGATATTGCTTGCCCTTCTGATAGGATAGACTCATGTCCTCATCTTGAAGGAAATGGCATTATGTCACTTTATAACATCATGCCCTGTCACTGACAGCGTATTATACTTTCTTTGAAAAGAGCTCCCAGCTCAAGGTATTGACAAAATACACTTGTTAGTGAATATGCAATTGCAAAGGAAGTTCACAGAGTACACAAGGGGATAAGACTTTTAAATAAGATGACAAAAAAAAGTTGTTCTCTATAACCCTGCTAGTCCTGACAACAATCCGTTAAGACATTTTGAAAAGCAGCTCTCCTTAGAAATACTTCATATCAGAAGAAACAGTGGTTTTGTAACATATTTAACAGTTTGTAGACTGATAAGAAAACAAAACTATAAAGGGTTGCTTACTATTAGTCCTTGATGTATTAAGCAAGCATTGGTAGAATTATGTAATGTGCCCATTTAAAACAACTATATTGTAAATTGAGAACCATTTGGAATTGAGTTTATTATACAATTTCTTTGAAGCAAACTACGTTCTACATTAATTAATTATTGTTCTATTACTTGTACTCTTGCTATTTGTTCCATACACTAGAAGTTTCTGTCTCAGTGCTGAAATAAACATAAGTTACTATACAGATTAAAATTTTGCCAGTAGAACTTTAATTTTTTTAATATTCAATAAGCACTAGTCCATCACTTCTGAAAGAAACTTTTTTCACTAACCCATTGCGTATGCTCTGCTAGTCTCTAAATTTGAGGATGGCTCAGAGTGAATATCTAGATAAATCAACAGCACCAGTTCCCATGCAACCTTATATTTTCCTTGGAGGTATTTTATGCAAGAACTGACCATGTTGAGACTGGATTACATGATAAAATCTAACATTACTGCTGCACAAGGCATGATGAAAGAGGGCTACTACAACTCCAAAGTTCCATCATAATCCAGTTGCATCCCATATTCTTCCATCAAATAAATTTGTGTATTAGAGATGCTTTCCTGTGGTAAAGTTGCAGTCTATTGCTAGTTGAGGTATTTTGAGTTGCGGTATTGTTTTTCCAGTTTGGTTTTAAAAAGGCAGGTTTCTGTGCAGGTTTCTGAGGACCCTCCTGTCTATCATACCACTGAACAAACGAGTTTGCTACAAAACTAACCTTATTGGAAGAAAGAGAAGCATGTCAGGCATCTGGAAGGGAAAAAAAAAAAAAAAAGCTTGGATGAGCCAACAAGTACAAGGAAAATGTGAAAGAAATAAACACTGTTAAAGGAAATGAAAGGAAATTAAAGACACCTATATCTTCAGGGAGTCCTTTGTAAATACAAAAGAAAATAGAAGTCGTAATGTAAACATTGAAGTATAGCTCCTTACTAACATATGAGGGGTTCACACAAAGCAGAGGATTCAAGCCTAAAGACAGCACAAAGCTGACTTCTGCACTTCCTTACAGTTGAGCTGACATGTTCCAGGCTTGTTACTTCCAGCTAAACTTGGTGTGCTCTATCGTTTATAGGTGTGGCCAGGTCAATGCAGCAATCAAGGATCAAATGCCGAGATTGTGGTTCTTTGCGTCAGCCCAAATCCCCGTGTCGACTGGAACGAGGACGACACCTCTTCTGCACCTCACGCAATCTCCCAGTACTGAGTCGTGTAACCGGGGACTCACTTTGTCCTGGTGAAGGAGCTGTGTTCAACAATCGGTAGAAGCAACATCACGAGCTGTGATCCTCTCTCACACAGATATATGTCCATAACAGATATTTTTATTCTGCTGCTGAATTGAATGAGAACAGCATTTTATGGGTTCAGACTGAAATATGGATCCTGAAAAATGTGGGCTGAATTAAGAAATGAATGTCAATAATACCATTTGACCCAAACCAAAAATTTTACAGACACATTGCGAGAAAACGCCTGCATTCACTTTAGCAGGTCTTTTTATTTAGATAATTAATTGGACAGGCCGTCTGAACTCTCTGAGCGCTCTTCCTCTCAGAAAAGTACCTTCAACACCACCATGTAGAGAGTTTTAGGCAGAGAGATAAATTATCTCTCTCTTCTGTATTGCTAAAATTGTACTTTCCTGGTTTGATTTGAAATATTATGATATTGAAGGATACTCAAACTTACATGCAGTACCATTGGAAATACATGGTGACCAGGGAACTGAACTGCTTTGTCCTTCATAGTTTGCAGATTATTAGAAGATCTTTCCTGACTATTGGTTTATGGTTCCAAATGCCTTTCTAGAAGAGACTGCAATATTTGCCAGTCCTGGAGACGGGTGGGATGTTATGGTATCTCATGGGTCCTCGGTACATTAGGGTGGGGATTCTTCTCATTCAGCTTTAGAAGTCCATGGTGTAGACATTCATAGCTGAGCTAATTACCTAGGGCTTGATAGTCAATGGAGAAAATAACGTTACTTTTAGGAAATGATTCACCTGAGGACACCTAGAATCATAGAATCATTTAGGTTGGAAAGGACCTTTAAGATCATCGAGTCCAACCATTAACCTAACACTGCCAAGTCCACGACTACACAGTGTCCCTAAGCCCCACACCTACACGTCTTTTAAATCCCTCCAGGGATGGTGACTCCACCACTTCCCTGGGCAGCCTGTTCCAATGCTTGACAACCCTTTCACTGAAGACATTTTTCCTAATATCCAGTCTAAACCTCCCCTGGCACAACTTGAGGCCATTTTCTCTTGTCCTTTCACTTGTTACTTTGGAGAAGAGACCGACCCCCACCTTGCTACAGCCTCCTTTCAGGTAGTTGTAGGGAGCGATAAGATGGAAAGAGTTTTGTGCTGAAACAACCCATATTTCTTCATTGACTATAAGGACAAGTTTAAACATCTGGCTCAGACATTGTTCTCTGCATAATTTAAGTCTGCATTTAAAGACATAAATCTCACCCTGCATCACAAATGCCCACAGCAGACAGGTCAAAATTTAGGGAAGAATTTCTTATTTTAAAAATTATAGCAATTTAATATTATTTCTATATTTTCAGATGTAAAAATTTGTATATAATTTCAGATAGGAACGCTATGCTAATTTTACATTTCCTGAGATTCATATATCTTTGCTTATTATTTCTCATATTAAGCAATGTGATGGCTTGAAACAGTGTTTTTCTTAATGAAGCATGATGAAAGGAAACACAACAATGAAAATAATTTGACTTCCTAAAAGGGGTTTGTCTTTCAGCCCACACAGGCCATCAAAACTGTGATCACTGGAATGAACATTTCTATAAGTGTGTCCTTTTTTCTCTGTCAGTTTAGCATCTTGCTAAATAGAAGAAGAAGGTGACAGTTTAACTTTTAAGTGGAAACCTGCAGGGATCATTTAGCTTCCAAACAAGTGATTTAATGCTAAATTGTACTATAGCAGATATACCTTGACCTTCTTGAAATTACAGAGACTTGTTAATTTTAATTTTGGGGCCATGTGCATAAGTGACTATTTATTGTTAGCTGTTTGTTCAGAAATGGTAGACTTCCTTATAAGTGACTATGAATAAATAGCTTTTCCTCATAGATTATGGTAAGCATACTGTCAAATAATACATTATGCACACTATTGTATCAGAAATATTGCATCTCACTACAGGCTACAAACTGCTTAAATATAAATCAAGCACTGACAGAAAAAGAATAGAGAAAACCAGATTAATGTATGTAAATAAAAACTCCAAACACCATTTTGTTTCATCTCTTTTGTACAGAGCACGTGACATCGCAGATATATGTACTGTTTTATTACAGGTTAGTTTTTAAAGCTCATTTCATTAACAAATTTCATACAGAGTATGACATTTGAGCAAAAAGAGTCGATTTTTTTGTTGTTTTGGTTTTGTCTTATGATAATCAACATGACCTGCCAGGCAGAAAAGCAGCTTTGATTATTTAATCCACATTGGGAAGCATACAGCTAGTTTTATGAAAAGCTGACTGCTTTGCAGGGTTTTATGAGGCAAAAAGACAAGCATACAAGATGAGCTTGAGCAGAAAGCTGCATATTAAGAAAGCTAGAGTATGGAGACGATGAGTTGGTTCACCAAAGGGACAGAGAGGAGAGGAGTACATTCATTTATCAGTAGTTTGTGGCATATAAAAAGAAAATAGAAAAAGAGACCAGAACAACTGATGCCCTTCTTCCCTGTGTCCCCCACAAGCCCTGAGTACCTCCCCTTTGAGCTTATGGAAACGGATCATTTATTTCCCAAAGTGGCAGGTTTTGAGTGGGGCTAATGCTGCTATTTATTACTCTGTGCTATTTTTAACCTTGGAAAGGTAACACTTGCACTGTGAGCTGTGGGATTGTGCCATCAGTGTTTTATGAGACAAAGAACCCTTTGGCATGCTACATAGCACACTCCCCAGCTCATCACTGAAGCCAGACTTTGATGCAAAATACAGCAGGTTAGGATAAAACAAACACAATTTACTGGACAGCAAGGGAGGAGACATGTATGGGATATTCTGGAAGTATACAGGGAGACATTCAGGAAATTCAGAGGAAAATCTTGCAAGTCTGGAAGATAGTACCAGTTGGAATCTACACGGGAGAAACAGCCCCTACTTACTAGATCACAAGAAGAAAACTGGGTGAGGAAGCAAAGAAAATTTAGCAAGCTCAGGAAGTCCAGTGAGCTGGATATAGTTGGAAAACTTAGAGGCTAATAAATGGAAAGTATCAGAAATACCTGTTCTACTCTCCTCTTTTCTGAAGCATCCGCTTACAGCCTTTTTTTGAAACAGAGTGCAAAACTTGATACCAAAATTTGAAAAACGATGCCAAATTAGCTGCCTTAAAAATCACTGAAAGACTTTTATGCATAACTAGCAATTTAAATTACAGCAATGATATCTTTATCTATAACTATACACGCCAATATTGTGCAACTTGCAGCAAAACTGCAAGATTTAGCAGTGTGGTTTCCTTCATATGAGGTCAGAACTTAATCCCTGCAATGTTAAGAGGATTAATTAGTGTTTAAAAAGTGATACAGATATTAGGATAAGAAAACACATTGGAAGTGTCAAAAAATATTATACTTCCATGGAAAAATATTTGCATTCTGACAGAGCTGTAAGCTCAGGGAGATCTTTTTATCTTATTTTGCAAAGATCAGGATGGTTGATATTAGCAAAAAACCCCATGTTATCTTCTGCTTTACTTGCCCAATCTGAACAGTTGTTTTCAATTAACCTTTCATGTAACAGCTAACATTGTTCACACAGTATTTAGAAACTATCTTGAGTGGACAGTAGGTGACTAGAGAAGAAGATACTCAACCTACTGTTCAAGAGGCTTTTCTAGTCAAATTGTCTGAATACAAGAAAGAACATTAAAGTGATCAGAAAACTCTCCCTTTTTTTGTCAACAGATTGTCAGAATCCAATAATATTGGATCAGGTTCCTTTTAGATATTCCACATGACAAGAGTTTAATGTTTAATACCAAGTTCACTTACTTGTAGATATTTAACATTACACGGGATTTTGACTTATCAGAGAGATACGTCAATATACTGAAATTGCAGTGAAAGTACGCTTAGCAAACTATAGCAATCGCAATATACCGTTGGATCGCAATACAGATGTGATTCCTGTTAATGGTCTGTATATGCTCACTGTCATGACACTGGGTGTCCCCAACCGCCAGAAGAAGTACATGGATTGAAGCCAGCTCAAGCCCGTTGCTCGCTTCAAAGTTCATTCTACCGGTTGTTCGTTTTTAATGCTGGGCTGGGCTGAGCCACATACAGACTTCCCCCGTGCTGTTCTGGCTAGTTCAAGAGGACATTCACAGCCTTTTGATTAACACTGGGAAAACCATTTACACAACTGGGAGCTGCACTCAACTGATCTATCTAGTTGATCCAGTCAACTGATCCAGCCATTTTTCTAAACCAACGGTCACCCTCTGGTTGCCTTTGTGTTGAGCAAGTCCAGCTTTCCCTACAACAGCTCTGATCACATTAGCAAATATGGCTAATATAAGCCTACCCATAATATGCAGAGGGATGTAACCTCCACCAAAAAAATCTAGAAATTAGGCAATAACTGGAGAAATAAAACTTTAAAAGCCAACAGCTAACTCGTACTCCTAAGTAGACTCTGGATATTCTTTTTATTCTTGCCTTCTTTACCTACTCTTTATTATTGAGAATGCACTCTGAGATTTTCCTGTGTTTCAACAGAAGACGGCTTTGTTTTATTGTATTTAGTTAAAACGAAGAGTTGATCAACAGGACTATGGTCTACTACAATTAACTGGTTAAGCTATGCAATTATATTAGAAAATGCCCTGCAATATCATTTCTATTTCTGCATTATGCTTAAAGTTTCTCCAGAGTTATTTTTTTCTAATATAAACAAAGCCTTCCCATATGTCCTTACAAAGGCAAAGATTTGCTGAGAACTTCAGAATTGGGGAAAATTACTTATCAGCATAAAATTTCTTGTTAGCCACAAAGTTGCAACATAAACAAGCTGTGGAGAGGAGGATCATAGGACCAAATTTTCATCAATGTGACACCAAGTGACACCAATATAAATTAGAATAACTCCAAAGATCCTCTGTGGAGTTGTGCCAGATGTTCACCAGAATATCTGTGATCAGAATCCACTCTTAGGAGTTTAATAGTAACGTTAAGGGAATATATCACCTACCATCAAACACACCATATAAAATGCATAGCCTTAGCTGCCTACAGAGGAAAAAAACGTTGCTTTTTGCAACTCTAGCACAATCCTCAAAAGCATTTAGAAATGCGCTGCATAGACTGTCTTTTTTCATGCTTATTTTTGCTATTGCATGGCTATATCTCAGAGCTGTATTGATTTCTATTCTTTCTATGGTTGATTAATATTACAGGAAGGCATCAAGTGTATTAGTATAGAACTGAATAGCAATATCAGTGCTTTTTCACAAAAACAAACAAACAGACAAGTCCTTTGTGATTTCATCTAGGAATATATATATGCAAAAAGTTATACCACTGAAATTACATAGCCACATAGTCTAGTGACAGAATCTTTCACACGTATCTCCACACCTGTTCAAGAATTTTCAGAAACTACTAGTACCCAGAAAAATTGCAGCTTTCCAGTTAGAGAATTAATAGACTGATTTTTTTTGCAGAGATTTCATTGCCAGGTTAAGTCTTTTCACCTTATAAACTTGTAATATGGAATTTATATTCCTTAGTAGTTGGGTTTGGGTTGATAGGAATTCTGAGCTCATTATAATCTGAGCATATAAGCGTTAGTGAAGAGAAGATTCCTCAAGAGGAACATTTTTCAACTGACCCTGTTCTCAAGGCGTAAAAATTCTTAGCATGTTAAACTTGCCCCTGCCACCTGTGTTTTTTGGTGTTAGTAGCTCATTTTGAACCTTTTTGCTCACCATTGCCTGAACCCCTACCAACAATATCACTTCTGTTCTTCTTATAATGTGTCAATATTATGGCATGACAGATAATGCTGAAGCTACAAACCTGCTCAGAATATTAGTAACCAGAAAAATCACATCCAATTAAGGTAACTGCAGCTCTCAGGCTCTAGCAAGAATACAGGATGATGTCTAAAAATAAGCAACCATTATTCTAACCCAATACCTATCCTTCTGCCTGAATAGATTATATTTTATGAATAGCTGGTGTGTGAGTGAGAAATAGGAATGTTTAAATTATTTGTCTCTACTGAAATTTGCGAAATGAGGGCTTGTGTGATGGACTACAAGTCATCTCATATCAAATGTATGTACTTTAATATTGAAGGACATTTTATTTCTCTATGGAGTGGCTGTTTTGATTAGCTGAATGTTCATGTCATGTGAGTTCTTGTGAAAAAAAAATATCAAAATTTCACTATTCCAGGATCCTGATTATTAGTAGGACATGTGGGGAAAAGCCACCAATTTGCCCAAGAAAAACCTTTTCAGTTACATATTTAAATATTTTAAATTATGTGCTTTAGCTACACTGCAGTGGACAAAAAAAGTACTCTGAAGGAACAATCTGATGCTGAGGTCAGGAAAAGCAGGCTGGAAGGAATGGTGTCTGCTTTGCTCGCTGGCTGTTCTGCTGTATGTTGCTACGTAAAGAAGGCAAGGCTGGACCACAGGAATGGGGAATTCTTGCTTAGGTGGTGGCAGTTGTTGCCAGCCTTTTGAAAAGTTTTGATGCGAGAAGGTAGAAGATTTTCTCTCCTTTAGAGGCAAAAAACATCCACAAGAGAGAAACTTTCCTAAACTGGGAGAGCAAAGAGAGAAAAAGAAGGGAAAGTTTGTAAGAAGGAATCCTACCATAGGCAAGAAAGACTGAGAATCTTGTGGTGTCCACAGTGAGGTCTCAGAGGTGGCAGGAAAAAGATTTCCTAAGGACTTCAGTTGGGACTGTGAAGTTGACTGTTAAAAATTGATGGTTGAGATTCAAATTCAAAGGAGGCTGTTCTGTCAGGATACATGGACAAGGGGGAATTTTGTTTATAAGCACTGTTATTTTAATCTTTTTCATCCAATAGGTCATTTTCTCAGTCTTTGGTCAAATATAAACTTGTTGCAGAGACTGAAAACTCTTTCAGCTTTTTCAGGCATGCTTACTCTAAACTAAGTAGCAGATGGATCATCAAAACTGGCCAAGTCAGGATTCTGTCTTCAGGGGTGGATGAACTTTTCAACCTGGGTGAACTGAGTGCACCGAGAAGAAGAAAAATATGGTACAGCAGTGCGCAGGCTGCTTGTAATTTCCAAGATTACAGGCTTTGACATTGCTTTCTCCAAGGTAGCTACTGGAGCCTGGCAGTGGGCGATGAGCTCCCATACTCGCCGCTGAAAGCAAACATATGCAAAGTAACCAGAGCCCCCCAGGCAGCTGAAAAGCTTGCTAGAATAATCAAGATAAACTCAAGTGTGCTCTACCTCAGAGCTCCATCGCAGCTCTAAGTTATAGGGACTTTGTCAGTAACTTGCAGTACAGTTTTACGCATTTGCAGTGTAGACTTTTGTCAGATTAAACCTTGTGATAACATTATCTCTGTTTTCTGCTTTGGCTACCTTTTTAGCTCAATGGTAGGTGATACTGGAACTTCCTTGCTTCCTGTTGGGAAATATAATGACGACAGGAAATAAAGAGTCTCTTAAGGAGGTTTAACAGAAAAGATAAACTAGGAAATGGAGGCATCTGTGTGTGACAGGGAAATCAGCATTAGTTGTTTTTCATTATATCAGAATTTCTAATAAGCAAACAAAACCAAATAACCGTACTTCTCTATGCTTACCCCAGTATATATCTGCTGTGCTTACTGTTTCACCGTGAATATTTTGATGATAATATAGATATATTTTGATAACTATATCAACAATCAAAATGCTGTGCCCCAGTTCTTGGGCATCACTGTTTCAGGACACATGATGTCCGAGATTGTGAACCTGGACACAGCCCTATGCACAGAGCTTTCAGAGCAGAGCTTTCTTCCAATGACTGGCACCATCTACGTAGACAGACTTTTAGATCATTTTTCCTCTCCCACAAACGCATATTTGGGTATGGGTTTGCTTTCTCACATACTCCTCTGTTTAGCCCTGACGAAGAATATGTGTGTTTAGAAATGGGTTCAAGAGGAAATAATTCATCAGTCATACAGATCGGGTTTTGAGAGTATCTTGTTGGACATGCACTGCACATAGAGGTGTTGCTTCTGGCAGGGAATCAATAGGTCTTTGGAACCCTTGCCCATATTAGCCATGCGCAGGTAGTTTGTATAACACCAATATGACTATTTGTATCTCTCCTACAAAAATAAAGATAAAAATAAATGCCAGACACACAACTATTACATATCATTTTAACAGCAATGATCCTTGAATTTCATTAACTTTTTTTACACATTCTTCACACATCTAATTTTCCATACAACTTCATTCCACTGGCTGGAAAAAGAAGCCACTTTCTTGTAACCATAAGTCATCCCTGGAAGTAAATTATCAGTGAATGGTATTTTCAAATGGTTCATAGTGCCCACATCTTACTAAGAAAAATTATTGTCTTAATATCACTGCAAATTACAAGAGAAATATTATGCATACTAGAATTGTGCTGGATGTTTTATTTAGGAAAACACTGATTCTAAAAACATATCATAATTTACAAATTTATACCAGGGTGTACCATACATTCTTAAAAATTAAAGCTGTCTGGACTGGCTATATTTGCTTATGAAAAATAGCTCAGCTTTAAATAAAGTCATAAAAATTGCATTCTTCTCATTTCTAGGGGTAATCAGCTATGACATTCAGTGACATAAATCTTTGCTCAATTCATTTTCTTCTTCTTCTAGGAAAATAAAAATGAAATGTTTATAAAGGTGATGATCAGAGCAACTGTAATGTAACCTCCACCCTTTCTTTCAGCCATTTTAAAACTGGATGCATGCTGAGTGAGTTTGGAGGCTCTGTATAAGATATTCTGAGAAATTAGTGAAAAATGATTTCACTCTGACTGCCTTCATTTGGCAGTTGTTTTTCGTTCTCTTGCTTGTTTTCAGCTGTGTTGAATGGACTTCTGAAAAATATTATCTCAAGTTTTCATAACATTCATAAGGTCTTTGGGGCCCAATCCCTACTCCAGCTGCAGCCTTTTGCTCTCAGTGGAAAAAGCCTCTATGAAGAGGATTTAGGCCACTGGCACTGATCTAAAGAAACACTCAAGCATGCGAATGAAAACTATAGTATTAGGTTGCTTACTTTGAGAAGTGGGGATGTTTCAATGCTTTTTATTGATAAATAAAGAACATATAGTTTTTTGAAACATAGTATAATAATAACAAAACATGTACTCCCTTCTAATGGAATGGTGATTAGTACTGTCGACATTGTGGCAATGATACTACTTTTCAGTTTGTATTTTGCTGAAAGAATAAAAGGAACAGATTTATATCTTTCTTGTGGAGGAAGATAGGGGAAAGGAAATTCACATATAAAGCTTTGTTTAGTTCAATTTAAAAAAACTCTGATGGGTTTTCATTCTGGAGGATGAATGCATTATTGATAGTTACTTTAAGAAATAACCTAATACTGTTTTCTCCACATTGTTGCTAGTATGAATTTATTCCCAAGAATTTTTACAGTTCTACAATGTAAAAGTTAGCTATCATCACTAGATTATGCTGCTTTCTTTGGATCTGATGTTATGCTCATAGTCTTCAATAACAACTGCAATAACTTTGACCCCTTTGTGAAGATATGACAGCAAGCTGAAATGAAATACAATTTATGAGCTTTTTTCCACCAAAAAGGTATTTGACCTTGAAAACAGGTAAGGAAGAATAGATACTTAAAAATATTGACCCATGGGGAAAAACAGTTAAGGATATGATAAGTTTACTTTAAAGCTACTTAAGATTAGGCAGAAAAAAATGCATGACATAAAGAAAGCGATTAAAAATTCTCAACTTCACTGAACTCTCCAGTGAGTTGTCTATATGTGACATGCAGAAATCAAAAGATTCAAACTGGAATACTTCTGCATTTATATGGTATAATTCTTCATACAATTTCATTTATTATTTCCTGTGAATGTGGTAGAGGTAAGCCCTTTCAGTGTACTTGTTGGATTGAGGAGAAATTACTCTAAATCTGGATAATGGCTTAGACTGATAGTCAGAAACACAACCATCACCACCCCACTCGCCATTTTTATTGTTATACACTGTGTCATGAAGAGGACTAATAAAGCTTGACATGCGTTAATGATTTACTGAATCATATCCATGTCACGTTTTACACATTGTGGCTCTGTCTGCTTAAAAGGAAGGATTCTAAAACACAGCACTGGTAGATTTTTCTCTGCCCTTGTGCATATACATTCAACAATTTTCTTGTCATTAGTACAACTCATCCGCCTTTAGCCATTTAAATATTAGGCAGCTACTATTAAGCAACTCAACTACATTTCCTCAATGGTCAGAACAGACAGAAACCTTATATCTTAGATATACGTCTTACCGTGAAAAAAATCCCCCAGAGAAGCTACGTTTATTATTGCCTAGATAGAACAGCTAATTTGCGTTTTGGATGCTTAATCTAAGGGGCAATGAATCCCCCCCCATTTTGGGTTAAGTACCCAAGAGAGGTTGATGATATGTTTCAAAAGACAGAGTTGAACTCTTCTGTCTATGTTCCAGGCAAATAATTTGTGAATTGGTTCCAGGTCAGAAATCTTGTACATGTTTTATAATAGTTCTGGGCCTCAGCTAACATGTCTGTGTAGCTCCCAAACTGAAAGCAGTTTTGCCCCCAGCGTGAGAAAGGCAGCTCAGCTCCGCTGATATTGTCCATGCTGATACATTCATACAAAGCTGCTTAAGCACTCTTAAAAGATTATAATTGAACACCTCACTTCATCTGGCTTCAAAGAGTGAAAAAAAAAAAGAAAAAAAAAGAAAAAAAGCCAACATAGTTGTACTTATGCATTTCATCAATGAGCTCTGCCAGTTTCTCAAGCGTAAGAAACGGTCCATAAATCAGCTTTCCCTGTCATTTCTGGAATTTAATTTCCCTCTGTATGAGAATTCTACATGGAATATAAAGATTTATGACCATTACAATTACAGAAAAAATATGAAAATGCTGCACTTCAACCTCCACAAGGGTTCCAATGACGATCAAATTTTTCAAACTTTTGAGAAACAGGGGAAGACCTGCTATGTGTGATTCAACTACCAAGAATAAAATGTCTTTATAATATTTTCAATGAACATTGAAAGAAACATAACTCCTAGTGGAATAAAAGGAGGTATAATCTTAGAGGCTATTGTCCTTTAGTAATCTACATGTGTAATCAACCTGAGCATATTATATTATTATTGTACCTGAGAATCTGCCAAAAATACTTATCTGTAGCCTAGAAGAAATTCACAAAAGTCAGGGGAGTCCAAAAGCTATCACTGCAAGTAAGAACTGGCCTAGAAAATGTTTCAGCACCATGCGTTGGTTGGCCGACTACTGCATCTGCTCACGCTGGAGCACTTTCTTCCATGGACTGCTAATATGTCTCTGTGGGAGACGAGGCAGCCAATATGGGACTCCATTCATGATTCCACATATACAGCAGTGCAAACTGGGCAGCTGGATTGTGACATATCAGATAAAAAAAAAAAATTTTCTTTCCATAGATCATCAGCGTGGCTTTTTGCCATATCATTAAAATATTCTGCTAGCCGATACTGACATCGTGCAATCCCCAAATATGCTGTAGCTGGGTATTGTCTACAAAGAAGATTCAGGGCCTCTGCAGCTTTTCTTGGTGATTCTTCTTTTGTGACAGTGAAGACATATAAAGAAGTAAAGGCTCTCTGATCACAATTAGGCACAAAAGAACTTCTCATCGCTTCGTGAGCCTATAAGTTTGCACAAGAAGGGAAAATGTATGTGTACGATGGAAGAACTATTTTTTCTGAGGGTATTAGAGCATGTGGATGTAGTGTTAAGTCTCCCCATGACATTAACTCTTTCAGTCTCTCACACCGCTCAGCCCAAGTTTACTCAGGGCTGCATAAAATCTCTGCTTCAATCTGGAAAACTTAAAGCTCAGTAAGGTGATCTTTATCTTTGATCCAATAAATATGGGAAACTGGAAAAGTCCACTTTAATATAATTTTAATGCTCTCAACTCACCTTACATATACATCCATTATTTATTGTTCTTGTATTCAGCTCTCTGTTAAGAGTTATTCCCCAAAGTAACAGAACACAAGCAGGGGTTTTTTTGTGAACACTGAAAAAGGAGGTCCCTAGGAGTTTGAATTCTGTACGTTCTGAGACTGTTGACTCAGCTGAACTTATAATTTGTATTTGTTGCTATTCTTTAAATTTTATTCTCCGGCCTTGACCCACAACATGCTTTAATGTTCAAATTATGTTTGAATTATTAGCAGGTATTCTTATTCAGTGCTCGCTTTGACTAATTCTCAGCAGGCAGCCTTAAACTTTAGCAAAGATTTATAGCATCTCTGAGAATATTAAACAAGTCTATGCTCCAGACAGCAACAGATAATTAGCATGAAAGTAGAATTTTTGAATGTACATTTTCAGATTTTTTTCCCTAATTACAGATAAATAAGTGTACTGACTTCAGCATTCAGGGGATGCCTGGGATTCATCTCTCCCAACTTTACTGAACAGTGCAAAGACGCTCATTCTGTTAATAAGACTTTCCCAGCTGATGGGTAATTTATGAACAAGGGCCTTACCTATGGTGTTTTATGGTATACCTCTGCTGCTGCTGCTTCTGTGTCATTTTTGCATTGTCTTGAATTCCTCCCGCTCATTCAACCAGGGTTGACACAAAATAAGGAACCCAGTTTATTTTCAGTGGTTCTAAAAAGGGTCACTGTTCTAGTAGGTTTGTACAGATCTACAGATCACTCATCACGTATGTTAACGATAAAGATAATATTGATATTCTGGAGCAGAAAAGAGAAAGAGAGCCTAGAACTCAACAAGAAATTGTTTAAAATGGCACGCTCCGTGACTTCTTTCTGCCTGCAGGTGGGATGTAACAGAAGCCTTAAAGAGCCTCATTAAAGCACCTCAGCAATAGTTGAATCTTTTTGTTCACTCGTAACAACTCATGCTGATTTAGTCTACCTGTGAGCGCACACATTCTGAAGAAGGTTTAGAAGTACATGTGAGGGACTGTGCTGAGCTGCTGACTCACGGTGCTGCTGCCTCAATGTCCTGCTGTTGTAGGGGACTACGCACAAGACGCCCCTGAAGAAACCACCACACCCGCACCTGCCGAGCTGTGCTTGCCCGATAGGGTAATGAGTTCCACGGAAACGGGTGGACTTTTCCGAAAAATTGTGGGGACTGGGACAATAAGAGAACTGCGTACTCCCCTCTCACGGACGGAAGACCCGAACCTGGAAAACATCGGAAGGACCATGACACCTGGCTCTGAAGGAGAGACACCTGACGGGCAGCAGAGGAACCCGACCCTCCATCACCGGCATCGGAACCGACTCGGCGGGACGGTGCTGGCTTCGTGGTGGTGGTAACTAGTCTTGCTACCTCTCTTCCGTTCTCTTGCTTAGGTCTGCCTGTGCTTCTCCTTCCTCCCTCTGTTCTATCGCAGTTATTGGTTATTGTAGGAAATAAAAGTTGTAAGGTTGTACAGCATCTGACCTCGTTTGTGTCTTAATCTCGCTCTCCGGATCATTTAACAAACCTCCCCGGTATTGGATCGGGACAGTACATTATAATGATAATAACATTAGTGCCACCACTCCTTTTGATACCACTGACCACAGGACTTACTTTAAAAACACCAGCCTGGTGAATATCTGGAGCCAGAAAATTAAGAGACTCCCTGTGGTTACTTTAATTTACATCCAAGCTGCTCATCCTAAATGTCACACTTGAGTGCCAGAAGATTCAAATCACAATTCTGTAATCCATGCTTCTTTTCTTAGTATTTTTTCCAAACACTAAAAATCAAGAACATTTGAGCTCCAAATTCACTTTATAGAAATTCATTGATCTAATAGAATGAAACTAATTTTCAAGAGTACCCAAAGTTATGTTTAGCATAACTGGCAAGGACTCTGCAGAAACTTTAGCCTGTGTTTTCCCAGACTGAAGATTCTTCATCTGTCTTGGTTCCTAGCTGCCAGGCAGCACCAGGACAGAGCTTGTGGTAGAGCTGGAAAGTCTGGAATTTGTACAGGCTTTGAGTAAATAACGTTTAACTTCTGTAAGTTCATTCTTAAAAAGAATTCAGCTCATATGAAAATTTCCAGTACATGGCCATCAACTCTATAGACAGCAATTGAGATTCCTCTTGGCTGAAAAGAGTCTGAATAGCAGCTGTGCTTATCTCAGCATCAAAAGGGGCAAGGGAGTGAGATGAAGCTGAGGAAGAGAAGACACAAAAGGATACTTTAAAAGGCAGCTCAAGGGTCTCTCATGCACATCCAGTGGATACACGAGGATTTGAACCCTTGGGAATCTAGAGGAAAAGACAGTCCTTTCCATATAAATGGTAACAGGAATATTGGGCATTTCAGTCACAAGCAAGAGGAAATGAAAGAAGAAAGCAAGTCTCTTTAATGACCTGCTCACGCTGCTGTGCAGAAAGTATGGCCTGCAGATGGTGATATCAATGTTGTATGATGGACATGTTCTGCACTACACAGTACAGGGTAGAGTTTGATTCTTTTATGTACCATTAGAAAATGTATATCTAGACAAATCCTTCATGCTGCTAATCGCTTATAGTCTGAGCTGTGTAAAATGAGTCCTTTTATTTTACCAGGGCTTTTTCTGTCATCTCTTAAAAATCCTCATCTCTCTTCCAGTGAAGCTGTGCTATCAACTGATAGGTCCTAAAAGCAAGCACTTATTTTACAGAAAATAGGATAGATGGAAGCACTGAAATGCCATGGTGATGAACACCATAAAGGAATCTATAGATATAATAAAGTATAAATAAGGTTAGATAATGCCAGGGAGGAATTAAGAAAGCACCTCTTCACAAGGGTTATTATACATATCTAGAAAAAATATTGTCTCTTCTGAAAGTAAGATGACTCGTTTTGCAACAGCCAAATAGCCGCATATTTATTCTATATTGTCTAGAAATGTCATAACTGGGAACTTCCCTGAAGTAGAGGCTAAGGGTAGGTGAGTAGTGCACAATAGTCTAAAGTATTTAACTTTTACAAGAAAAGGAAGAGTTTATTCAATACATAAATTGTAATTTACATAAAATTCATATACAAATCACTGTTCCTTTTTTGCCTGCCAATTTCACATTAAGTATTTGTGCTAGAAAGTTAGGTCAGATTATTTAAGATCAGTTTTCATGTGCTGCCTGAGGGTCACAGCTCAAAAATATGGAATCATCTTTGCTACTTTTACATTAAAACAGATATTTATGAGAAATAAAGAATGTAGAACAGAAAGTTTATGTGTCTGTATTTTATATATTGCAGTAAAATTTAATGACTAATTACCATGCATTGCCTCTTCAAACATCTGAGGACAGCCATATTTCCTCACTCAAGAACAGATACTCTATGGGCTATTCTCCTTTTTGTCATATGCAATACGTGGGCAAGGGGGACTTAGAAACGTAACGCGGGTATATGAATGCCACATGGAAGGCCGGTCAGGTTAGAACCAATGATCGGTTCAGGTATATCTACGGTGGTGCTTTTTAACTATTCCAATGGCATTACCTCATGGTGGATTGTTGTCCGGGATTTACAGATCAAAAAGCCCAGGTCTTTCTTGCTAGAAATAGCAATACCAAGTCCATCAGCTTGGCTGCAGTATCTGATCTGCCTCATGTCTGTGCTGAGACAGTTCTTTTAAGCCATTCAAGTTTTTGATCCGCACAGCTGCTGCTTCACTTATTAGTATTCTACAAAGGAGCTCATTCAGGGATGGTTCACTCCAGGACCGCTCTCAAAGGCAATATGGATGAAACTGCATACTGCACACTCCTCCGACATTATTCCAGCTGACTTCATACTTTCACATGCCCTCATGCACATATCAGGGCATGTAACACACACTTTTCATCTCATGCTACAAAAGTACTTCTCTAGTAAGCTGAAACACAGTTCATGAAGTCATAGACAAAAGAAATCGCCACCTTGTTATCAGCTGCAATCATTTGCGATCAACACTGTCTCTATGGGTAATTTTGAAAGACTGAACTTCCCAGCCTTTCGTAGTTCCTCACTGCACTTTGTTTGTCTTTCTCCTATCAGTATTCTTTAGTCGGAAAAAAAAAGGGATTTTTCCAACTGCAAAACTTTCACTGCTATCTCTAGATACTTGATTCTTCTTTTGACTCTTTCTCCCACCAGTAACAAAAGCAATCCTCTCTGGCTTTGAATGCTGGACAGCATACCCGTCAGAAATGAGGTCTTCATTTGAACTTCACATTTAAAACCCATCATTTTCCTTGCAAGTTAGGGTGACTGAAGTTTTTAAACAGAATACATTTTCTTTTGGTAGTATATTTGTTTAGAAATACATTGTGCAGTGGCGCTAACTAGACATATATATTGCCCAGTGTTAGATCAGTAACACAAGACTTTGCAAAAAAATATACACAATTAATTGTGTCTTGGGGGAAAAAAAAGAAAAAAAGAATCTGTACACAAGTCTAATTTATTTTTGCTCTTCTTTATACTGATATATTTTAAAACTGTGTTTTATCAACTCTAATTAATGCTGGTGACACATCACAGAGAAACCATTCTTGTCTATGCTGGAACAAGTTTGTACAATAGGTACATAAAGGTATATATGCTCAATTTTAAAACTTTAAAATTTCTACAACATATTTACCACATGTAGTAATCTTTCCCTAGTTCTCTGGAATCCCAAGTAGGCATTTGCTTAATGTGCTATGGATCAAAAAAAGGCCTTGTTTTGGGCTTTAATTTCCAGCTCTAGCCAGCATAGAAAATGTTCTTCTAATACCTCCAAAACCATAGTTGTGAATTTTTATACCATGTGTCAAATATAAAGCAAAGAGTTTTAAACCTTTCACCACTAAGGGAAATGAAAACTTTACTCAAAAAGGGCCAGGCAGACTTCTGCTGTTGAAAATCAATAGTTCCAATAAGCTTTAAAGTGCATCACTGTCCATATAAATAGGTTGTTTTGCATGCAATCTTCTTTCCCAGATTTTTCTGGTTTATGAACCTATTTTATATTTTTGTCATCTATAACATCCCGTAGCAACAAGTTTCGCAATTTAGCTGTTTTGTGTAAAAAATACTGCCTTTTGTTTTCTTGAAGATCTGCTTCCTAGGAAGTTCATTTGATGTGTTTATTCACATCTTCCAAGTGTTCATGATTTTATTGACCTCTAACTTATTCCACAGTTACCTCTTTTTCTAACTATATAGACTCTGCACAAAAACTACCTCATAATTTTCATTATTTTTTTTACCATATTCTATTTTTTCTACATTCTACCCAAGACTAGGAGAGACAGAACTGCCAAGTGTTTATGTATTTCTTTAAATATATTATTTTTTGTTGTTGTTTATTCCTTCCCTAGTCATTCAAAATACTATATTTGGGTTTTTTGAGCACTTCCTAGGACAGACCTGATATTTCTGTAGAACTGTCTACAATGAGTTCAGAATCTCTTTCTTGAATGCTAATAAGTTATTTAGGGTCTCTCATTGTTTATATATGTAGAGGTTATTCTATCTGCTCATTATTCTACATTTATCACCACTGAATTTCATCTATTACTGCTCATTCAGTATTGTAAACTAGTGCAAATTTTCACAGCCAGATTTTGCTTTTATTATCCTGAATAACTTAACACTACCAGAAAACTTTGTCACCTCACTACTCACCTCTTTTCTGGTTAGCTTATGAATATGTGTAATATATGAGCAGGTGAGAAAATGCAACGTGCAATGAATTCGCAAAAAGCGTCTAGCTCTGGCTTCCTCTGGTTTTAACCCTTTTTCTATACCACTGCGGCGACTTCATCATCCAAGGACTATACAGGATTACAGAGACACAAAGGCTAATTAGTCATCACTTTAGGGGTGGGAGGGCAGTGCTAAACCCAGAATGAATATATGCAAGAAATTTTCCAGCATTTCTGGTGGAAGTGGTTGCTCCTTAAAGTTAGGATCAGCTGGGGCCAGTAGCCCAGAAAACCCCTAGGTGTACGTGTTTTAATTAATATTAATTTTCGATTCTCCTCCCCGTCCCACTGGGGAGGAGCGGTGGGGAGTGATAGAGCGGCTGCAGGGTGCTTAGTTGGTGGCTGCGATTAAACCATGGCAGTGAATGACTGCTTGTTCTTTTAATATCCACACGTGTTTTTACAGAATGAATTTTGTTTCTTTCTATGCCTTTTTTGTTTAATGTCATGCCTGAGAGTTACACTGGGATTTTCTTATTGGCATGGCTAAAGGACTATCTGACAGAGGTGAAGTCTGTAGTATCTGCAAAGTTTTGCTTTTGCCTTTTTTGGTTTTGGATTGCTGATTGCTGTTTTTGGGAAATTACCGGAATCTCAAAAAATGTGCCAATGTCAGTGTAATTCTTCCTAAATTGAACGTCATGACCCTGGAAATGTCAGTGGATAAGAAGGGAGTCCCTGCAAACAATAAACCCCAGAGAAATGTTAATGGAAACGCAGACAGAACACTGGAAGGCAAGCAGAAGAAAAATGTTTAGGAACTGCTGCCTAATGTAGAGTCATTTCAGATACCTTTAAGTACCAGCTACGACTTTAAAAGGGTACCCTGTTACTTGCAAGCTAGGCAAAAGCACGCCCATATTTGCTCTGCTTTTAGGTACATTTACGTATTGTAAGTTAGGCGCTTGGGTTGTCTTTTTCTTCTTTGCTTGCTTTGTTAGTGCACAGCTTTTTAACTGAATGTAGTGTATGATCAGCATTATTGCCTATGTAGACACATGTACCTCTTGAACAAAAGCAATACAAATACATGAGGGAATAACAGTTTTTATTTCTATTTTTGATGAAGAGAAAAAAAAAAATTATCATTTACTGCTCTCATCCGATGTAATGAAAATTCAAGGTGGTATTAAACCACGGAGAATTTTTCAATCTGGAATTTTATATAGACTTCTATGTAGTTTATTACTGAATGGAACTTATGGAGAAGTTAACTTCAAATTCATCTATTTCTGTCTCCAGCTCAGTTAAGACCCTGTGTTGTAATTCCTTCTCAGGTATTTTCTCCATTACATTACCAAACTTCACTTTATACCTTGCACTTGATAATGAAACTACGAAAAGTTCCCTAACTAGAAGTAACAGTGTTCTACTTGAGTTCAGGCAAGTCAGAGGCAGAGGAAGAGCTACCTCCTTTTTAAAATTGGGTGTTGGTCACGGTGAAAAGACAACTGTTTATTAGGTGATTTATTCATTTATTTGTAACAACAGTTATATAATGCGTGAGCAGCTATTACTTAATTTGTTTTGGCTTTAGCTTAGCTTTGTATGTTTGGTGCAATGTCTATTGTTACAATCATTTTGATATATTGTTTTAATTGACAGATAGTAATATGGGGTAGTTACCATTTGTAGCCTGAACTATGTGTACCACTAGACTGAAGATGTAGTGTAGAGCTGTGCAGATGGGGACTGATAGCAGAGATCTTGACAGTGTGGGCACAGGATGAAAGCAGAGGCTTCAAGCCATAAGGCTTTAGGCAGACCCTCAGTGAACAATTTCTGATCATTGGAGGAATGTAATTTTGGAAGCCTTGTAAAAACTGGTTTTAGGGAAAACAAAGAGAACAAGAAACGAGTATCCAACATATGTAAACTACACCATACATAGAAAAAAAAATGGACAGGATATGGCAAACATAAAAATAACACCAAGTGGGTCCTCGAGTGAATGAAAATAACGTAACAACAGTGCCACGTTTCTGGTGAAGGACTTGGGCTGTTGATGACCAAGTCACACTACCTGCTTCTAGGAAGACCAGCACCATCAACCTTAGGACCCACAGAAGTACTGGAAGAGTGAGCATACCACCAAAGAAAGGATTAGATACTAAAAAGTTTGTGTATATCAGCATTAAATGATTTATTAAAGATCCCTGCAATAATTACCCAGTTTGGTTAGTGTCATTGTAAACTGAGTAATATTTTTTAATACTTTAACTATCCTTTCATTAGGCTAATAATGAATTATTGCCTTAAATATGAGGAGAGTTTCATTAGCCCACAGAAGTTGCAGAATGTGACTGATCCGGTGCCCTGCCCTGGAATTCTCTAAGACTTTGGAAGAAACCACTGAACACAGTTCTGAGTTTGACTGTAGAAAGAGACCAATGAGACTTTTTAAATTTGGTGTATACTTTTACTGTTATTGCCTGTATCAGATACTTTTTCAATGGGACTTTTAGTGGTTCCATTGACTATATATGCAAGAAAAGATATGAAGGAGCTTGCTACAAAAATCTGAAAATGGCACTGCCAGTTTCTGTTGAGGATGCTGATGTTATGAAGAGGAGTTCTGACTTGCATCAATGGATAAAAATTTTCACTATCAACTCTTCAATTTTTTTATTTGTATTTTTAAGGAGGCATTATTCAAAAGCTATTAGGAATCAATGAAGTAAAATTCATGCTTTGGAGAACAGATGAAGTAGCTGGCTTTCACAACAGAAGGATATGCCCATTGCAGCTCAGGAACAGGACCTAACGAGAAGTCAGGGCGTGCGAGGAGAGCAGAGATCGACTTCTGTTATAACATTAGATTCTTATTTTTCCATCCACTTGCTCTGAGGACTGGCTGCAAGAAGTGAAGATCTGCTGAGGCCAAATTCAAGCTCATGGTTATTTCTCACTGTAAGCCAATGCTGTGCCTTAGTTTTGAATGCAAATCAGAAGAAACAGATGTTTCTCCTACCTGTTTCCAGTCATCATCATCAAATGGCAGTTGGAAAAAAAAGAAATCTGTCTCTCGGCTGAATGCACTTTTCTTTTTGAAGTGTTCTTACCATAGAGATGTGTTACATATTCTACATTTTAAGATTATTTTTTTCTGTTTACATCTGGATTCCTACTGTCTAGCTGATTTCCCCAGAACAGGTAATAGGCATTCAATTGGAGGTGTCCTTTCTGGAGTCATGTTTTATTTTTACAACCGCTAACTGTTGGATGGGCACTCACCACATCCTACAGGTCAAATGTGTCATGGATTTTAAGTTGGGGAAGTCTTAAATCACATATAGGCCTTAGCAGCAGTCCAGTTTGAGCAAGCTGAAGATTTTAAGCTTAAGATATGAATATCTCATCCTATTCTAATAAGGATATTATTTTAACTACGGTAAATGTCTGAATAATACTGTTGGCCAAAACACAGCATGACCATCATTTAAAGATACCACTAATTGTTTCTTTTCGTTCTGAGAAAAAAAAAAGAAATTTTTATGATGCTTAAAAGCTTTACTTCACCATGAAGTAAAATAGCTGTTGTACAGCTGATGGGGAAGAAAAGAAGAAAAAGAAAAACATTTAAGAGCCTTTGTGTACTTACCAGCATCAACATCAGAGGGTAGTATTGTCGTCCTGAGCTCTCTCATGGCAGCTGGGCACCAGTGGCGGTGACTGGGAGAGGCGGTGGAAGGAGCAGCAGCAGGGGTGACACAAACTCCAAGATGTTTCTTGCTGCCCCAAATCCATTACAGTATGGAGTCAGTAATCAAGGTTTAGTTTAGCTGTATTCCTCATCACTACTGTTTATGCACTGCTTTTATATATTGTCTGTCTGTTCCCTTTAGTACTAAGAAAACATCTAAAGGACATCTGAAAATGAGATATTAAATTAATCTCATTTATCAAAAGCACAATAAGCTGTTCTAGGCTTCGCTGCTTGGAATTAAAGCTCTTCACCTGATTTCTGCAACACTCTATGTCCTGTGCACTCCTTCAAGGAGGAAGGAAAGAAAGAAATTAGTTTTCTTTTGTTACCTATTCAACTTATTAAAAGAAACACGAAGAAACTGTGAGTCACACTGTGACATGAATGAGGAGGAAATTGTCTGAAAAGAACTCACTTGTAATGAAATAAACTCACCTAAGATGAAATAAAACCCCAATGTACTTCAGGGTATTTCTAAGGATTTATATTCTATTGATAGCAAAGAACAAATCAAACTATGGTACAAAGAAGATTTGCATACAGAAACTGCTCAGAAAAGGTGATTTGCATTACACTTCCTGCCACCCTCTAATATCCCTCTTTTTGTTCACAGTACAAACTTTTATGCCAATCTTAAGGCTTGTGAATGTCACCTTCTCAGTGATGTAGTCTCATCTGGCATAAAGACTTGGTGGTAGAGAACTGTCCAAACCTGGGAAGAGGTTACCAAGACTTGAATCAGATCTTCTCATTTTAATAAAATTCTACAGTTTCTTAATCTTTGCCATGTGTCAATGGACAGAAAAATTTCAAGTCTGTGCTGTTTGGGTGAACAACACTGTAGGAATCAAGAGAGGATTTAAATTGCTAAATTGTGCCCCTGGTGAATTTCTGTGATCAGAGTAACAAGGACGGAGAAAGAAGTTGCTTAAAAAGAACTCACTGAAAATGAAATAACACTTAAATAAAAGTCTTAATTTTTTTCACAATTTTTCTAAGGTATTCTATTATTCTGATTACAATTAACAGCTCAATTACAGTATAGTCCTATCACAGCTAGAAGCTGATATCTAACATTAAAATATAAAGGACTGTTCCTGAACATACAGAAGACATGTATGAGATACAAAAGTTGTATTCATCCAAAGAGAAGAAAATGAATTTGTTGTATCAAAAGGTGCTGCAAGAAAGGCATAGGAATTAAAACAGATATAAAAGCATCATATACACTAAAGAAAACCCTTTCTTAGTCATTTCAATGCAGTGTCAGTAACCACAACAATTGTTTCACTTTTAGTTGTGAAAGAGAAATTAAAAACCCATAATAAAAATCAAGTTTCTTTATTTTCCTTTTCCAAAAAATTCCTCGTTGCCGTACGTGATTGAAATATTCATTTTATTAAAACAATTGTTTTATTAAAGAAGTCTTTAAGACAAACACATTTAATATGTAAAATATTCAGAGGATTGTGTATTCCAAAAACGTAATACCCTATGCTAGATTAGTTTGCTAATATTTAGGAAGAAAAGGTTGCAGCTAGAGAAAATTGTAACTCAGAACTAGTTTTGGTGTTGGATCTCTTTTCTTTCCCATTTTTTTTGCTCAGAGGCTCTATATACAGCCTTAAAGCCATTTAAAAAAGGGTACAAGATTGCAACATTATGATGCTGTGAGAATTAAAGGCCCCTTGGTTTGTGCAGCCTGCAGGTTTTGACTCCTGTACAAGTAGCTGTTCCACCTGTCTATGTCTTGAAAATGATGCAGGAGATGAAAAGCAACGATGTGGAGCCTGGAAATAAGAAGTCTGAGCTTCTTGGGACCAGTTAACGTATATGGTGTTATTTCCCCCTGACCTGAGCATGATAGCATAAGGCTGGGGCAGAGAACAAGGGAGTATATCCAGGGGTGTAATGGCCTTCTGCTGCAACAATCCAAGCAAATAACGTACGTCCATCTACCCTTTTGGACAAATATTAGTAGTGGGGATAACACTGGTAGAGGTACCAAGATTTCAGAGTACAGTATTCCAGCGAATAAACCTGCAGTGTATACCATAGTAAAGACTAAACTTTCCCAAAGGATAGGAGAATGCAACAACCACTGGGATGCAAAACTCAATTTGCTATTTGATTTTAAAATTATCTGCCTGGCCGGTGCATCTGATACTTAAGTCCTCACAGACATTGTTAGGAATCCCCCTTTCACATGTAAATCCTCTCTAACCCCCTTGCAGTGTCCTAAAAATTTAGAAAGCAAAAGTAGTGTTTTCTTATTGTCTGTATCAGTCTCACACAACACAGCACAGTTCCCATCAACACTCATGCAATCAGTGTGGATATCACCACCCTTCTGCAGGGCTGCTTGCCTTTGCCATGTAATTGTTTTTCTTGTTCCCCTCTGATGAATTTGACACAAGGGTGATGATTCTAAAATATATCCAACTTCTAAAATATTATGCCAGCATGCGTGAAGAGCTGTTTTCTCAGGAGGAATGAATATGCACTTTAATACTTAGTCCTCTTGTCTCAGATCTGTACTTGTGAGTGGGTTGAAGACTGTGATTAGTTTAAGTACTGTAGAGAAAGTCTGTCATGACCTAATTTGTCCCATTAGTCACTTGGCCTAACATCTTCACAAGCACCCAGTCTTCTCACATTTGTAAGAATCTGATTGTCTTCAGATGTCTGCGTGCTTTTGAGAATTGCAGCCTTCTTCATTAGGCTAAAAATAAAATGATCGTAAAGCAAACTATTCATTTATCTTTTTGGTTTGGCCATACATGTGTGTATCCTCAAATAATTGAAGAGTTGTCACTGTTTAACCCAGTATAAAAGACACAGAGAGGGAATGAAAATTGGGAATGGGCTAAAACTGTAAATAAGCTTGAAGTATCAGACTTTTGAAACTTGTGTGGAATTTAAAATATCATTACACAACAATGTTAAATTGCACCTTTACTATCTGAAGATGGAAAAGTGCAGTACCCTTGAAAGAAAGTTTGCAATGGAGCAAACATTCAATGAAATTCAATGAAATACAGGAAAATTCCCCTATTAACTTTAATAAAGCTCTCACTAGGCTCAAAAGCTTTTGGAGATTTAAAAGTAGATAATGTGTTTCCAACTACTTGGTTATTTTGTTTTTTTTTTTTTAATTGTATTTTTGCAGGCTCTTGCAGTTTTATTAATGAACACTTAGATTCACATACACATTCACATAATGTAAGGGTCCTATTAAACTAGCCTGAGACCAAAACATAGCAAACCCTAATCCCCAAGTATTCCATCAAATAATTCCCAAATCTGGCTTGCAAAAGTTTACAAACCACAATCCTTGTAAATATGACTAACCAGCCAATGGCTAGACATCACATGCCAAGTTTTGAAATCCTTAACATCTCTACTATGTTGTCATGAATCTGCAAATTCGGATCAGACATCTATTTGTGATTTAGTATGCACTCCTCATTATTCTGCAGTTTAAAATGATCCAGAGCCCAGGGAAGGAACAACCCCATGTAATTTGGTGGCCAGCTCAGCTCTGATGACAAGCAATAAGTTGAACATAACTGAAGCCACCGTCTCAAAAAGATGCAACTCCTGCATCACAGCATTCCAATTGTGATTGGTGTGGAACACCAGTATTTAATTCCACGGGTTCCTAAGGCTGGTGTGTGTGGCAGAACTCATCATCTACCCCTCCTAAAGACTACGAGGTAATACAACAGGAAAACTCCCTGTTACGGTAAAAAGAAAGGTAGAGGGGAGAGAAAAATAGACAAACGAGAGTGAAAGAGATGCTGTTGTGTTTTCAGCAGGGAATGGATGTTGCTTAAGAAGGGATGGAAAGGGGAGATAACAGTGCCAAGAAAATGTTATCATAGAGCTGGAAATTACTTTGTCCAGGAGTGAAAAACAACCCGTGGGTGCCTGATGGAGGAGGTGGTATTCTGCGTTTGTGTTCGGACAGAAGTACTGTAGTGTGATTTGGGCTGGGCTTACAGAGAACAGTAGCAACAGTGTTGGACAATCATGTTCGTAGCTGAAGAAAGGTAACGGTATTTATGATCAGAGCTGGTCCACATATGACATTTTTAAAAAAAATCAATATATTTTAGAACTTCATTATAAAAATAGGGGAAGGGGTGCCAAAACTAGGAAAACTATTTTTTTTTTACCCCCTTTTTCCTATTTCTACTCTTTCATCTTTATTTTCTTAAAATGATAAAAGGAGAGCTATAAAAGTGTAAAGGTGATTAGAACAGAAAGAGGAGTATTTCTAAAGAGAAATACATCTCCCAAAATAAGAAAAATATGAAAAAAAAAAGAAGAAAAGAAATCTCGTTCTTTCAAAAACAAAGGATGGAATAGCAGTAATTTAAAAATGTTCACATTTCCCTCCTTTCTTCAAACAGAGGTATGTAATCGGACTGGAAACTCTGGTTAGATTTTTAACATTTTCTAGATACTCTTGCCTCCCTTCATGCTTATCTTGAGCTGACCTGACATCCCTTTTCGGTGAAGACGTTGTCCGTTAAAATGGCAGATACACTCTCACCCTATCTCCCCGCTGTGACATTGCACGTACTAAAGGATGCGCCCGGCATCTTTCTCTGAGGATGTGACTTCCAGGAGTTCGGAGTAGGCACCACGGTTTTGTCACACATCTGTCACTGCGCGGCTCTTCGGGGTGGCTGTGTGGGAACAGCTCTGTCTGCCACAGGCGGCGCGAGCCCTCGTAAGGGAGAGCAGTCGTACCAACGTGAAGCTGTGAGGCTGAGGGGAATACAGAAGAACTGTCAGCAAAATTCGGCGCTCAATAGAAAGAGAAATACAAGTTTCCTAACAAGACATTTTCCCATTCTTTATGTATATAAAAAAAGTGATTTATTTATTTCACATAACAGTTTGTTGAACCTCTTTAAGAAATTAAGTAAAATATATTCTAGAGATGGAAAACTTAGTCAACTCTGAGCTGCCTCCCTTTCCAGTACTGGGCTTTGTACTGTTCTGCTGGTTTTGAACATTTCAAAAGCAGAATTTGGAAATTTGTCAGGTTTCATTTAGTAATCATTCTATACTTTTGAGTACAGATGAATGCCTGTTTACCATCCCATTATGAAATAACATGTCTGTACACTTCCATTCTTACAGCTGTTTTACTACTACAAGTACCTCTCTAAAAGTGTCACAAGAAAAATGTATAGGGAATAAATGATTTTATGGGATTCTTACAGTGGATATTCACTCATATAGTTTGCAGAATGTGCCTGTAGGGAAAAAAAAAAAAAGTAATTCTCAAGTTCTGCTTTACAAATGATAGAGAAAAAAATGTGTGTGATTGAAATCCATTTCAAAAGCACCTTATTGTATTGTTCAAATCCAAACCTTCCGAGTGCTGGGGCAATAGGATGTGTGTGGGTGGTTTACATGTCTTCTGAATGGCACAAATGAATATGTTGACAGAAGCACTAATTAATGCTCAGAAACATTTCAAAGTAAATAACTAGATGTACAGACAATCTGTGATGCTTTTTCTTGTGAAATAAATTGCATTATGGGAAGAAAAGATAAAGCGGGTAGTATTTCAGTCTTCAAGAAATTATACGGGTAGTTCTGTAAACTGAAAGGTATGAAATCACTTTCCAATCTCACTTTGTCTTAAAAAGAATAATGTAGTAAAAGTTGAGGTATTTTCTTGATGCTTTTTTCATATTCAATTTTCAGAAAATGTGAATTGAAAAATTTCCCTATTATGCCTCCTGCATGTCAAAGATGCTGAGGATGTCAGAAGTATGGAGCTGGCAGAGTTTGTGGGAGGAAAAAGGTATTACATTCTTAAGCATCTCAACAGTCTGCAGTTCTAGACAGAAAGAAGAAGCCCTCATTCAATAAAAAACATATCCTGAAATATATTGTTCTTAAGAGTTAGTTAATCATGACTCTATGCAGTTTGTCATAATCCTTTCCTTTCCTTTGGGACTCTTCTGTTTTCCACAAAAACTTCGTCCCAAACAAGTCACTATACACCAACCCAGTCAAGTGCATAGAAGATCCAACATGATGATGATATTTGAGTATCTCCTGTCTCTCACGCATAAAGTCCCACTTATAAGATCTAGACCTTTTTATCATAAGAAGGTTTCCTTTTCCACAGTTTAAACATTGCAGATCTTGCTTTTCTTCGTTCTGATTTATGATGAAAATTCCTCAGAGCCTGCTGTTTTGCTGGTTAAAGTCTGCGAACAGGAAAAGAGCTTGCCAAATTGAAAGGCAAGAGAAGAAAAGACTGCAGCGTGAAGAAGTCTTTTGCAAGTCGTTGGGTTAAGAGAGCTGTGAACCGAACTGGAAAAGAAAAACAGTGATAATTGCAGTGCTAGAGTTGAGGTTTTCTGAATGTGACATGATTATGGTTTGCCAGGAGCGGAATAGAACACGGGAGTCGTAGGGGACTGTCCCAGAAGATGTATCAGCCATGACAGGTTACCTTAAAGAGAAAAGGCTGCCTTCTTAGTATGAATCAGATGCAGAAAAATAAAAGCATTTAGGAGCACTTAGCTCATAAGCATTTAAACTATCTTTTTTCCCTTGTCTATTTGAATACATAGCACTAAGCAAAAAAGAGACTCATTTATGATACAGTTCGTACAAAGTCTGTGGGTCTTTGTCTCCATCAGTAGGCATGTTTAATGGTAAGTTTGGGGTGTTTTTAACAAAACTTTAAATTGCAGGCTGTAAATTGTAAATATGCTGAGTTTATGTCAAGAAATATCTGTGACTTCTATCAATATCATAAAAATACCTTCTTTTTCAAAGGTTTGCCAGTTCATATGTAATTTTTTTTCCAAACCACATGAAGAGTATTTCTTCATGACTTCCCAGTCTGTAGCACAGTTAATTAGTTCTAAGGCACCTAACTCTGTCTCTACACTAGATACATCTGGCTCTTCAGCTACTTCCAGGTTTTGGGTTTTTTTAAACTAGAATTAAATTTAAATTATTGCTTGAAAAATATTTCTTTAATGTCTTGTCTAGAAGCTCTGAAAGAAAATATTCAGTCTTAAACCTGTGAAATGGTTAAGGTAGGAAGCCCTGCAGTTTTCCACATTTGGAAAAAGCATCATGCAGTGTAGAGTTGAAATATATCAATGATTTTGAAAACATGCCACAACTATGACATGGATAAAAACGCTGGGTCAAATTTTTAAGTCCAGTATTTTACAGTCTTCTAGGATATGAGAAAGTATCAGTCTTCTTTCATCCTTCTCACTTCTTCTAGCAGAGATCCCAATGTTTCTTCAGCAGGATTCTGAGTTGCAAAACATTAGTCTAGGTTATGCGATTTTTCAAAAGTTTGTCCTGACCTGAAGTTGAATCTTTTCTTTGGAGAAGTGACATTTAGAGACAGACACAAAGAAAAAAAAGGAATATTATTTGATACCTGGAACAAAATAGTGTAAAGAATATGTATCTTCTAGCAATTTTGGAATTAATTGAAACTCGTATGAATTAAACATTAAAAGCTCTTTAGCAAATGTATTTGTCAAATATACCCATAAATTGTTACATGGAGATACATTTTTTATTTGTTGCATGGAGCCACAGAAATGTAAAATAACTCTGAGCATTTCAAAATCACAGCCAAACTCCCAACATTACAAGATCTGATACCATTCATAAAATAACTTTAAATGTTGGAAGGATCCTTTAACTTGATTTGTGAGGTTTTTGAAGTTACCTGTGTTATCACAAATGTCCATAAAATTATTTGATCAGAATCCCCAAAATTATTTTTTATTAATCACCTGACTCCAGGAGCTGATACTACAAGACTGATGTATCACCATTATTTATGAGATTGTTTTTTAGAGGTGTTCCTGGAATTTTTTTATTTTTTTTTTTTTTACTTTAGAAAATGTCAGGGTATGGAAATTCAGATTAACTCTCTGCTAATAGTAATTTACTCGTAATAGCTAGCTTTCAACATGGACTATGTGACTATAACAAATTTTCATTTTATTGAAAACGTGTGTAACAAATATGAATGACGGTCTTTATTAATTTCTAGATATCTTTCTATGTTAAGATTAATTTGATTAATGCCTAGTCCTAGTGTATCTTTAGGCAACAGCAAAGTTTCTGTTCACATTAGGACCACAGTCACTGTTTTCACAATGACAGATAAAAGTCAATTATATTCAATTTTCTAAAGTTTTTGGTAAAGTTACCTTTTTTCCTCTTATCTTCAATGTATACATATGTTCACACACAATTGTAGAAGTGTTCTCCAGCATAATCTTCATATGCAGCATATAAACGATTCTATAAAAGGTAATTAGAGAAAAAAATACGATTTCTGCTGGAAACAGCAAAAGTGGACTCTGGTACTTGATAGCAGGGACCAACATTGGTATTTGGTTTTAAGATAACACTGTGACTTATGGCACTAGAAGTTCACAACAGCATACAGAGAAACTAAAGGTCTCAGGAGGATTATTTTAAGACTTAATAATAGGAATTGGATCAAAGATTCTGCAGATTTTTTTTTCAGGTCATATCTGATGAATTTTGATGGCACAATTTTCCAAATGTAGCAGCATCCTTAGCCAGCTGACACAGATTTAAACAACAATTTTGGTATCAATACTATGTCCTCTTAATTTCTTGCCTACGTCTGCCTTCCTTATCAGTTGTGCTTTAAAGAAAAGCAACCACGTTCGACTGAACTAGTATACATATACACCCCTTTATTTAAGTACTCTAGTATGAAAACCAATGGAATCTGGATACTCCTTTTTAATGCCGGGCTATCTGCAAACATCAGAATAACGGCAAGCAAATGGGTCCATTCTCACAGTCGCTGTTTTCCAACATAAGAAAGTCACTGCTACCAGGTATGCTGTCTGGTGGTACTTAGGAAACTCTAATTAAAATAGATCCCAGGCCATCGTCTGAGTTCTATATTTAATGGGATTTGCTAGGAAGATCTTGTTTCTAATTTCATGTGTTCTGTAAGATTCATGACAATTGTCATGGGAGCTTCCAGACTGAGGTAGCTACCAAGCTCCCTCCACAACGGAGTGAACAGAAATATTCGGACTTGTTTCCTGTACAGTTTCCTTGCTTTCAAGTAAACAAGCACATAGAAAAGAAGACTGAGCTACGAGGCACAAGATAATGCTGAAGAGGGTATTACCTTTCTTCTCAGCCTATCAGCAGATGTGGGAGCATCAGCATCTTTGCTCCTGAAGTAATGAACCTCAACCTGTGTGAGGATTCTTTCCCAGGGAAACTGAATAATAAATGCAGTGCGGATCTGAAGTGTCAGAGCAGTGCTAAACAACTTTCTAGCCAGTGACAGAGTACAATGTCTACTGAGACCCAGTCCAGACCCTCCTTAGGAGGCTGTGCCACCCCAAAAGAGGTTTTGCAGCCAACTCCAAAGGGCTTCGAGTATGGTCTTCAGGCTTGATCTTAACTCCCCCAACCAGGAAACTTGCTATTCCCTGCCTGTGTCACAGTCCCACAAATGCTGCCTGCTTTCTGTGCTCTGACCTACAAGTGGAGTTCTTAATTGCACGGTCTTCCAGAGCACAGAAGAAAGCATGGCCATCCAAGAAAACAGTCTGCATAAAGTTCCTCTTCTCCCAGTATTGCTGTTGCCTGTGGGCAGCAGGGAAGGATAAGGTGACAGGAATGAAGAACTCTGGCACTGCTGTGGGTAGACTTCTTGCTCATGAAGCCAGCAGAGCAGAAGCAAAATTACTCAGTTTCTCTATCTGTAAAATAGTGATTATGGTTTTCCGTAGTGGGTAAGGTACTTTGGGATCTAGCAGTTATGTGCTAAATATCCTTTCTGAAATGTGTTAGGAGGATTAAGGATGCGTCTCTGCAAGTTAGAATACTATGAAGCTGTTATAAAGACACAGAATTTTCTAGTAGAAAGGGAAAACCTTATTCAAAGAACTAATAAAGTAATAATAAATTTAAGCAATCTCTACATAGAGATTTTTATTTCTTACTCATGCTAGATAAATACACTGCATATGTGATTCCATTTGCATTTTGTATGAACTGCTTGTTTGCAGACAGGAACAGCTACATCATAACTATCACTATCCTGTAACATACTGGTGCTTTAGTCCCTAACATTAAAAGCAATTTTAAATGGTTCGGTTTGTAAAATGTTATTTTCATTAATGTAACAGTGCCCTCTATGTTCCAGAGATTGCACTGAGGGTAATATCATTCTTTGTACACTTAATAAAACTCCCTTTTTTATTTCAAGTGCTCTTTATGAAAGGGTGAATTTACCATGTTATTATTTTTTTTTACCACTAAGTTCCACCAAAAAAAAAAAAAAAAAAAAAAAAAAAAAGACAAGTTTTTATAAGCAAGGAATGAAATGGCAATTTTATTTTGAAGCTGTTAATCACATTGTAAATAACCAGACACATATAATTTTCTGACATTAAATAAAGGAAAAACAGATTATTATGTTTTGGGGGGGAAATAATTTTCAAACCCTACAATTAACATTTAAAAGATCTCAGAAGTAATAGCATATTTGCTTTCAGCAAAAGATCATAACCAATGAGTTATGGGTTTACTGCACACATTAAAACATTCAAGAGGTTTCACGGTGAAAGGGAAGCACATATGAATTATGAGGCACTGACATGTATATGCACTCCTGGTCACTGAATCTTTATTATACAGAGATGACCAGATTTTCTTAATATATTTGTAAGACAAAAATGGGAAAGATTTCTTCATATTGTATACAAAATTCTCACAATTTAAATTGTAACACAAAGGAACTCTGTCTGATTGTTCGCTAATGTTAAGAAGAAGAGCTCTTCAGGACATGAGTTCTTTACTGAGTGTTTTTCTAAAAAACAAAGGGAGGAAAAAACATAAGAGGAAAAAGTCTTTTATGAAAGCTGCTGCACTTAAATCGTACACAGTGGGACCAAGCTAGTAAGTACAAGTCATAAGCAGGTATTTTGGGACTAGGAAACCACAGCTCATTATTCAGTCAAGAGGGAAGAATAATTGTAATGATGGCATTAAACACACCAAGAGGATAGCCTGAGTCCAGGTGGAAAGCATGCTGAAAATAAAGATTAATTTAAACTTTTTCACCTTACTTTGGAACATTTCACTTCTATGCTCTCTTTCCATTAGCTTTCAGTCTCTACATACCTTGATAGGAAAGAGTGGGAGACCAACAGGGTATTAACCCCAATTTCTTTTTTCTCAACTCCTGCTACTATTTAGTGTTCAGAATGCTTCTGAACTTCTACAAGAATATCGCTTGCTTAGAGATGAGCTGAATTGAACCCACTGTAAACTGAGCTGTTTTAAATATTCCATGGCAACATTTTCCTGAAGCTTATGAAGAGAAAGTGGAGAGGGGTGGAAAGTTTAATATGTTTTACTTCAGGTGAAGTGTTGCTATAAAGAAAATCACTTTGCTGAAAATCGAGGCTTTTTGAATTAATAGATGTCTTACTGTTTTCCAGAAGGAAGGTTCCTGAAATCATTTATTGTGAAAAACATTTAACAGCCAAAGCAGAAGGCAGCTACTAGATACATTATAATAGAAACTCATTGCAACTGCCTCTATATCTTTCTTGGAAATGGCAATGTTAAATGAATTCTGTGAACCCTTAGAAATAAAACAGTTTCAGTACTGAGGGTGGGACCTTCTCGCTGTCCAAAGAAATTTCATTGTTTGCTTATTCTTTGTACTGTATATGGTTACAGAAATACAAGATGTTGTAGAACAATGGCCTGTTATTCCTGCCTGTTCGAGCTAAAAATGCCACTTCCCCAGGAACGTCAGTGGGTTTTTCACAATAGTTGAGGCAAAGATGGTTTCCTATAACATACCTGTGACCTTTCATTAAGAGAATGATGATGCTTTGTGTGGCAGTGTACTTACATAGACAAATGCACGCTTTTCTTAATTATCTCTCAATTCTTTCCCTACTCTTTCCCTACTCTCGATCTTAAGTGTTTGGGAATCCTTGACTTTGTTGGCTATCTTCTTCTCCATATTAGCACCAAGTGGCTTTGGCACTATTTCCATCCCCTCTTAGTTCTGAAGCCAGCTGTATGAGATTCAGCAAGGCTCAGTGCCAGGTCCTGCACTTGGGTCACAGCAACCCCACGCAGCGCTACGGGCCTGGGGAAGAGGGGCTGGAAAGCTGCCCGCTGGAAAAAGACCTGGGGGTGCTGGTCGACAGCCGGCTGACTACGAGCCAGCAGTGTGCCCAGGTGGCCAAGAAGGCCAACGGCATCCTGGCCTGTATCAGAAACAGTGTGGCCAGCAGGAGCAGGGAGGTGATCGTCCCCCTGTACTGGGCACTGGTGAGGCTGCACCTCGAGTCCTGTGTTCAGTTTTGGGCCCCTCACAACAGGAAAGACCTTGAGGTGCTGGAGCGTGTCCAGAGAAGGGCAACCAAGCTGGTGAGGGGGCTGGAGCACAAGTCTGATGAGGAGCGGCTGAGGGAGCTGGGGTTGTTTCGTCTGGAGAAAAGGAGGCTGAGGGGAGACCTGATCGCTCTCTGCAACTACCTGAAGGGGGGTTGTAGTGAGGTGGGTGCTGGTCTCTTCTATCAAGTAACTAGTGATAGGACGAGAGGAAATGGCCTCAAGTTTTGCCAGGGGAGGTTTAGTTTGGATATTAGGAAAAAAATTTTCACCAAAAGGGTTGCCAAGCATTGGAACGGGCTGCACGGGGAAGTGGTGGAGTCACCATCCCTGGAGGGATTTAAAAGACTTGTAGATGTGGCACTTAGGGACATGGTTTAGTGGTGGACTTGACAGTGTGAGGTTAATGGTTAGACTTGCTGATCTTAAAGGGGTTTTTCAACCTAAATGATTCTGTGATTCTATAATATCTTCCGTCTTTCTCTTCCTTTCCATCTATCTGCTCATAAGACAAAGGCTTGTGTCAGGCAAAAGGGGTAAATGAAATATAAGCCCCTACCTTTCAAATTTTTAAATCATGCTCACATCATACAGAATACAGGTCCTTTTACTCAGCTTTTTATGGAGAAAGTTGTTGTGATATGGAAGCATTTTTCAAGGAGAAGTTACAACAGCAGTTAAACAAAACAAAAAAAAGGATTTTCCAGCTATTCAGAAATGATGGAAAACTACAAAGGGCAGGGGACAGGGCACACCACTGTAATTCAAGAAATATACAAGGCAATGGAATTAAATTCATCATAGTGATGACAAAGGCTGTAACAAGTGCAAGAAATACAGAACAAATCTTTCTTTTTGATAGTGATTGCAATGACTCTGAGAAATGCAACGAAGTTTGCTCACTGCTGTAATAGCTTGACATCTCATGAATTTACTATCTTATTCTTTTCCTCCATTAACTTAATCCCACTGCTTTATTTGTCTAAAAGATATGCCTTTTGGGGAGCAGGGAGTTCAGAAAAGTAGGATTTGTGATGAATCAATCTGCACTTTCGTTGCCTGAGGACAGACCTAAAATACATAAAATACACTCCCTTTTCTAGTGCCTACTTAAATTGATTTGAAAATAGGAACTGCAAATGAAGATTGGAAAATGTTCTCTAACCCATTAGTATGAAAATCAGCAAATGAATATCATTTTAAGAAAACAGTTAAGCACACTATACATGAAAATGGCAGTGACAAATTATCCAACCTATAGATAGTTATACACAGTTATCTATTTTAGAGCTCAGCAAAAGTTAAGAGGGTCTGTATCCTGACAATCGCTAATGACCTAGGACCCCCATGAAGTCTGCTACGCTTTTTTTACTTACCCTATGAGAAAGGAGCTCAGAGAAAGGATGTCAGCTAAGGCAGTAACAGAGTCCTCCAAGAGAACCTGCTGTCTTAGCTGGCTACACAAGAGAATGACGCATAAGAAACTTCTATAACCTTCTCATATACGGTAACCAGTGAGTGTTTTCTGCATTTTATGAATAAAGAAGAGAGAGGTCTGTAGCTACTATGTCCATGAAAGAAGAAAACCTTCTATAAGCAAGATGAGGCAGGAGGGAAACTAGGGAAAGGTTGATCGACAACTGAGGCAGTATCATTACAACACTGTACAAACTGATTGTGCATCCACGTTTGAAATAATTCTGGTCCCTTGTGACAGGGAAATATTTTTTCAAGGAGGTGAAGTTACAAGAAAAGTTAAACAAAACAAAAGAACAGAATTGGACTAGAAAAGATATAGAAAGAATATGACAAGGACAGCTTCTGTAAAAGAAACAGACTCTGCAGCCTCAAAACGAGACAGTACAAACAAATAAAATGGAGGCCTTAAAAATCATGAATGGCAATGGCTGTTCACTCCCTCTGTGAACTAGCGGCATAAAAAGAAACAAGTACAGCACATGTAAATAAGACAAATCTAATGATTCTGTACATTACACAAACTATAGATCCCCATCTTAAACCACTCTCAATTTACTGCAGGTCCCCAGTACTTCAAAAAGTGGTTGGACAAAAGTGCCACCGCTGGCTCAGGCATTGACTGAAATACAAATCACCAGAGGCTGTAAAATGCACCAGCAAATGCTACTCTGTCCTGTTGCTGGACAGTCTTTGTGGACCTCGCAGCACCACTGTCATACGGAGTGATGATGAGTTGGACTGTGCTGTAACCTAATGTGATTATTCTTGCATTGGTGAGAGGGCTTTGTAAAACTCAATGACCTGAATATTCCTCCCTGTAGTACCTGAACAAGGGTAAGGCTAAAAATATCATCCATCCTCTAACTGTACGATTTTTTTTTTCTTTTTGATATCAACAGGACACTGACATTTTTTTCCAGAAGTTAAAATTATCCCAAATACCCTTTTCAGAATATCTTGCAAACATTGTTTGCTTAGTGTCACCAGTTTTTGAAAACAGAACTATGCAGCTAGTATATTCCTAAAAGGTTTTTGAAATGATTACTTCTCCATTTAGATTTAAGAACAGATTTTTAACGTTCTGCTCAGTCTCTCTTTTTCCTTAGTATTTCTTTCACTCACAAAGTTGAAGGACAATGCATTTCTGAGAAGTTATATTGGTAGGTGATCTTTCTTAAGCTACACACTACTACTTGAAGAAGCACAGTTAATCCAAAAGAACTTGAAGGTGGGCTGGGATCCTGTCTTCAATGCATCCTTCTTGCTGAGAGACAGAGGAGCTCTCTGATCATGGCACATTGTCTTCCTCAATCAAAAAGAGAGGAGATGTAATTGTAAGATTAATAAGAATTGTAAGATGGTTTAGAAAATCACTGGTAATAATCTGTTGGAACAGATAAAAGGAAAATTATATCAGAATGCAGAGACAACTCCGGATTTTCAAGATGTTGGAAGAATTTTTAGTTAGAAAATTTTCTTAGCAGTTGGTTTCATCCCATGAAAGGCAAAAAAAGGAAAGCCTCAATGTAAATTACCCTCTGTGTTGTTAGTGTCAACCTTGTTTGGCTCAAAACAAATTATTATGGAGTTGTAATGATAGACTACCTTCTAGTGCAGAAGAAGACTACACAAGCATGATTTCTGATGTCTCCTTAAAGAAGAGACCAGTCTTTGCTGAAAGCAAGCTAGAACAATCTGAAGCCGAAAGAACTTTTAAGAAGATTTCCAGACCATTGATTTTCACTGTTTAATAAATCTAGGTAGTAGGCACAGAATAGTATAATAAAGTATAATATGTTGGACCGATCATGAACCGGTTAACTGACTTCTTAAAAATAAGCCATCAGTGGTCAATCATCACTATACAGGAGACTGGGGTTCCACTTGGAACAGGACACTGTCCAATGAGACTTATAAGGAAGTAATTATCTAATCACCAGCAGTAAAACATGTGGAGGACATAAAATTTATCACAGTGGTAAATAATAATGAGAATGTAGATGCCATAAAGTAATCTGGATAGCTTGATAAACCAGTCATATCCAAATGAAGTATTTCTAATGCAGCCAGATAGAAAGCTATTAATTTAATAATGGAGTATGCAGCTGCAGAATAAGATGTTTTTTTTTTTTTTTTTTCCTGAAAAGAGGAGATTAAAAAGATCTAAAAGTCATAGTGGCAAAATAACCAGCTTTCAGAACAATGCTGTAGCAATAAGAAGTAATCTGCTTCTTGGAGAAGGAAAAGTTAATTAGAGTGCATAGCTGATTTTACCACTGCTGAGAGTGTTCTCAGGATATTCCCTATAATTCTGGTCTCTAGATATTTTAAAAGAAGGATAAAAGTTAGGGAAGGTTCATGAAAAAAAGATTAGCAAAAATGATGGAAGCATTGGAGAAAGTACCTTAAAGTGAAACACAGAACATATCAAAAAGAAGATTGTAAGGTGATTTGATTGCAGTGTGTAAGTATCTTCACAGACAAAAAAAAAAAAAACAAAACCAAACCTTTCAGTACTACAGAGCTCTTTTATCTAGTGGAAGACATCGTAACAAGAGCCAGTAGTTGGAAATTGAAACTAGATATTCACGTTGGAAATAAGTTGTGCATTTTCTTCAATTATGGAAGAGAATCTATCAATGCTAGTGACAGGTTTTCTCATCTCTTGTTAGCTTCAAATCAAGGCTGGGAGGTTTTCTAAAAGCCTATTACATCCTGATATGATGAAAAAGAAGAAGAAGAAAAAAGTTTTTCTGCTTAATTTAAACCATCCAGGTGAAATTCAAGGACAAGAAACATTCAAGGATTCAAATAGAATGGTCCCTTGTAAAAATCCCATATGATTAGCAGTCTTACAAAATTGCAACTTATATTCAAATTGATAAGTCCAATGTGATGTTATCACAACATTGAGTGAAGCCAGCACATTACAAACTTGGTCTCCAGATGATCAGTTCGTGGTATACTGCTTCTGCAACATCCTCAGGACGTTATAGCACTCTCAAGAGAAATGCTACACTCCATCAAAGAAAATAAAAGCACTTTCTTCCTCTTCTTAATGTGATGGCTGGATTTGAAGTAATGCCTTTCCCTTCTTCCTACTCATCATCACCTCAAGCTCTCCATCATACCCTCCCTCTCTGACCCTTGATTCCTGGTTGCTTCTGATCTTAAAATGTCTTTGTCTCTGCCTTTTTCCACTGGCAGCATTGAAAAGAATTTTCAGTGTCAAATGTTTCCCGGACTATTCAATTTTTCCCTTGCAAAAAGTAAGCTATTGACACTTTGTGGTCTGTGCAGGTCTCAGCGATTTAAATTTATTTTTACTTTATTTAGGATGGAAGTGACAAAAAATCTCTTAAACTATTAAAACAGAACTAGCTTTTTCAGTGTGTACCATGAATTTGGAAAAGAGCTGAATTTTATTTTCTGAATGCCATATCTGACTCTATCTGCCTTTCACGTTGTTGTCCACCTGCTTGCATATCATTTACTCTAAAGGAGCATGGAAGCACTCTTAGAAACTTAAGAGGAAAAGTAATATAATGACCCAGTCAGAAGTATCCCCAAAGGCAACGTTGCCAGATGTATAGCTGTGAAGGACATCTCAGGAGATTTGATAATTCATCAATAAAAAATATTTTGTCCTGGAAAATGTTTCATCAAGGCTTGTTCTGCAGGGGTGTTTCCTACTTTTGCTCAAGGTGACTCTGGACTCTTTTCACACTCTCCTCCCCCTCAAGAAAACTTTAAAAAATCTTGGGTTCATTCTAACCTAAGAAACTCCTTTTTTCTATCATAGGAAGCCTATCAATGGGAGCCTGCCCAGTTCTGCTCTGTGATCCAGCCTTGGAGACAAAGCTGTTTAGTCAAGACTGAAAACAGGGACGTCAACAGCCAGTGATCTGTTTGAAGAGTGGTTGTATCAAGTGCTGTGGGGTAAGACAGGCCATCTAAAATAAATCAGAAGAAGCTGACAGGAACACGCTTTGAACTGAGGAATGGAAAAATAAATGATGTCTTGTTTTGAAGAAGTTGATTGAAAGCCATTTTGATAAGACAATTTCACAAATTTTCAGAGAGAGATCCAGGCTAGATTTGAGGACATAGTAACATCTGTTATCCTGGGATCTGTAACCCAGGACTCAGGTTGGGGTTGGGCAGGCTATAAACCCATTCCTGGAAGGTGATAGCATGATTCCTGATGTCTTTATGAGGGGTAATAAGACCTTGAGCAAGGACTGTAATTCAGTCAGTCTGGTATCTGTAATATTGCCTGTATTCCTCTCTCATAACAAGCTTAGAAGGTTACTTTCCTGGAAATGTTCTGGATTTTTATTTATTTTTAAATGTTTCTCATTCCCACTTCTTCCTCCTTACTTAGCTATCCTTATGTTCAGGATTTTTTTCTGTGGACTGACCTAACCCTCATTGTCTTAAACTTAAACACTATTTTTTTGTTCTGTCCATCTGGACACAGAATACTTTCTTTTCATAGCAGCACTTTACATGACCAAAGGTTATTATCTTATCCGTGATTAATCTTCTCTAAATAAACAATTCCAGTCCTCTCAGTCTTTCTTTAATATATTTTTCAAAGCTCAGTGCTTGCATTAGCTTACCTAGTTGATCAAAACTCTTCTTGAGATATGATGCCCCAAAATGTGCCTTGAAGTATGGTGCAGTTCCACATAACCATGGCGGAACAGGACAAAGTTAGCTTCCCGCATTTTCAAGATGATGCTTCTGTGTATTCCAATAGAATACACATTTGTCTTTTTCGCAACCTAGTATTACTTATATTCATAAATCTTATGGTAATCCTTCTTTTATAGAAGTAAAGAAAAAAACCAAGAGGATTTATTGGGGGTCACTTAGTGGAGAAATGTCTCGAGTCCTATTCTGGTCCCGTAGCCAGTTATTCATGCTGTTTTGGAATATGCTCAGTTTCATTTTCTTTTCAGAATATGTTTGCCCTGTTGACATGTACACTTAGAGTCTGTTTCTCCCCAGCAGATCTGACTGCTGCAGACATGCTGCTTGGCAGACACCGCGTCCTGCCCTCTCCTGGGGCATTGTGCATTGCTATGGGTCACTCCTAGGGAGCCGGGAATAAATAACTTAGATATTTCCCCAAATATCAGATTACAAAGAATAAATACTAAGAAATTTTCATCTAGCAAAAGGACCCCCCTGAGATGTACACAAAGAAATAGTTTGAATCTGGAGACAGCATAAATTATTTCAGTGTGTCCATGGCTATACACAAAAACATTTAGTGGCCTATATGTCATTCCTATAGGTCTAGTGCTGCAGGGTCATGTGATTTTTGCTGTGGTCTGGAAAGTGACCTCTACTCTACTTTTTTGTAATTTGCTTTAAGATCATTTATATGTGGAAATAGAAGAGATGGAAGTTTGGGGTGTTGGGAAAAATATATTTAACATTTGTCAAGTGTCATCCACTATAATCCCATGATTTTTTGTCAGCACCTTTCTTTAGAGCAACTGTCTGCCACTCTAGTCTGACAGTGAGAAACAAAAGAGCTGAAAAGCCTGAGTGTTTGCTAGACTGTTGCAATATCTCATATATTTAAATGTCACTTATTAAATTATAGTGAATGATTTTTTCATATTGCAGATGGTACAGTAAATAGGGACAGAGAAGAGAGCAGGAAGCTATGAAAAAAATTCATCAATTTATTTCCTTTGCTCTATCCACTGGAACTGGGGAGGATCTTTTTGTTTGTTTGTTTCTTTACACTAATTAATTATTTGTATGTGTATTTCAATAATGATTCACCAGTTTTCATGGATATTTGAGTAAGAAAGTTTAGATATTTCTAAGATAGAGTTCCGGAGAACAATTGCAGTCCAAATCAGTGCTGCATTAGAAAAGATTTTAGCACAGTGATTAGGCTGCTATTCTGGGTTGTAAGAGAGGATGTCAGTTGCCTAAAATCAAACATCAAGGGGCGGTTTAGATGCCCCAGGTTATCCACCATATTTATATGAGCCTATAGCAGTACAGGGAAGCAGCTGGGGGAAAGCCATGGAGTGAATAAAACCAAAATGGATGTGCAGGAGAGAAACATGAGCAAAAAACCCCTTTTGAAGTCCTGTTCAGCTTTGGTCTGGCAGTGTACCCTTCCTAGGACACTTTAGACATAGCTAGTCTCCCATTTGTGAAATCGTGAAGATCTCCAGCAAGAAAGATTTCCATTTCAGAATAGTCAGGGAAAGAGATATTTGTGCACAACAAACATCTCCAACTTCCAATTGAGCAGGGAAGGAACTTGAAACTCTTTTTCCCATGGCCCAAATAATTGTGCTGATGATGGCTGTCCTCCAGCATCCTGCAGCTTCTCTTTTTATTTTATCCACTGTCATTTAAATTTCAAAAGGTTTTGATTAAATCCCAATGTCAAACAGGAACAGTTTTTGAATACTCAGAAATTGTTTTGCAATGGAAAAACTGTTTACCAATGTACTAAGAATCAAAAAGGCTTTTGCTACTTTGCAAGTACGAATGACAAAAGATGAATATTTAGAGGTACATACAATATACATTTTAAAAAATATGAGCTATGCTAAATCAACTATAGTTTTATTTTATAGGACTTTGTAGTGTTAAGGCTATCATTAGGTAATACTGTGATAATGTGTGAGGAAGAAACCACACTGAACCATAATTATTAACACCTATTGTGATGGCACGAGAGTATCTTGGAATCCTTGCTGCACTCACTGTTTCTGCAAAAATACAGTCCCTGCTCTGAAAAGCTCATAATCTAAATAAATGAGAGCAGCAGTGGAAAAGTAGCTTTGTAGACGGGACAGAATTCTGTGCTGTTGAAAAAAAATAATCAACATATATTGTTCGTTGTTTAATTCTGCATCTGAGAAACGTTTCACTGCCAGTTCCCGAGGTGACATCATGCGCATAGTTTGAACACTGGTACGTTTTTGCTTCTGTTTTTCTTTCCCTCCTTTGTGGAAAGCACGTCCCTGTGTCTAAGTGCTTCCTCTGGTTGACTAGTATGATATTCCATGTTGTCTCAATGCTTTCTAGAAGTATCCAGCATGCTGAAACCTACTTCAGCAGTGACCTTATTTCAGTCTAGCTGTATATATGTTAACTTGCATTATTTTTATGTCTGACCTCTTATTACTGTTTACTGCCATGTTTCTAACATCTCAGCTCTTTGTTTTATCTGTTTCAGCTGTGTTCAATATTCCTTTCTACATCAGAGTGATTATCACTGAATTCCACGAATATGCTCTTTGTTCTTCTGGATCATTATAGACTAAAAATAAGAAGAGACATCACAGAGACCTCATTTCTTCCAGTAAAAGCCTTCCAGCAAATTCACATTTTGCTCATTGCTCTCTTTATGTCTTCAGCCCACATGCAGTTCAAGTGAAAGTACCTAAGTACTGTTATCTGAGTAAATAATGTTATGTGTTTTGCAACATTTACTCACTACCAGGCATGTCTGCCTAGAGAGTATTCTTTATACTGAAGATAATTGTAGTCAAATAATTTGGAGTGAAACTAGGGTTACTATTTCATGACAATATTACTGTAGTATAATAATTATTGTATTTTATCCGCACAAGAGAAAATAGTAGCAAAATGTAAGCATGCCACGTGCATGTGCTAATTTTAAATATTGCTCTGTAAATCTACCCAGCTACATAAAGATAGAATTACAACATATTTGTTGACATAGCTGTTACAGCATTATTATTGCCACAAAAGGAAACATTTTCAGCTTGCATGCTCTTAATCTGCTGGTGCATTTTCCAATTTGTGCAGGCAATTTTCCATCCTTACACATTTATTTGCATTGTAGTAGTCTAAAGACACAAATCACTACACATATACCCAGAGGCATGTAGAGATACACACAAAGTTGTAGACACATGTTTATGTATATATAGATATATATGTGTATATGCATGTATAAATTTAGTTTTAACGTATCTGCTTTTATATGGATATTTGTGCTATATATAAGATACAAAACATATTTGAAAGTCTATTTAAAACATTTTGCTAATGTGTACATCTGCATGAAGGCTGTGAGTTACACTGCTATTTTCACAAGTGTTATCCTGAATTCCAAGCAAAAGTTTCAGTAATTTCCCATACAGCTATTTGAAATCTCACTTGTTGCCTTTCTTGTATTCATGACACACAATTTTGAATACAGACACTAATTGCATAGCATTACCTGAGTTGTTAGTACTGTTACATTTCCAAACAATTTCATTATACCTTTAGGAAACTGATGTAATAAAATTACCAACTGAAAAGTCACCCTTAATTTATTGTCTTTTAAGGGTAGTTTCAATAATCTAAGAAAAAAAGCAATCGAGTTTATTATCAATTATGGAGTTTATCTTAGTGGAAGGAAAAGGCTTTATTTCTAGCTAAAAAGAAAAGAAAAACTTGTGCCACAGGGCTGGGCTTGCTTCAAATTGTTCAACATGGAACTACAGTGAGGTTAAAAGATGAGGAGAGCTCCCAGCAGAGCAAAGGCATCCTCATTTTTCATTGTCATATCCCATTAGAGCTAAATGACATGAATTCAAGAGTAACGTGGATTTCTTTGGGCAGGTATGCAGTCTCTACAAAGGCATTCAGTAGTATTCTTTAGAGATCAGCTTAGCGGTGCCAAAGAGTTTCAGGTACTGAAAATTCCCGCTTACTTCATATACTAAACACACACAGAGAGGCATTCAAAACTACTAGTCCCACTATTTGGACAAGGATCTACAGAAATACATAGAACAGAAGGAACAGGGAAGGAACAGAAGGTACAGTTGGATAAGCAAATGGAAACAGAATTTGATAGGCAACTGGATAAAGACACAGATTGAGTTTCTAGTTTCAATCTCCATATTAATAGACATGGAGAATTTTATTTGCAATGACTACTTAAATTATTTATAGGATGAAATTAGCCACAATGCTAAAACACATAATAACGTTAAATATCACTAAATTAGCTTCTAGAGTGACTATTACTGCAAAGACATGCCAAATTATTGAATAATAGCACTTTCATACATTAAACACAAAATATCACAATTTAAATTATTAGCTTACATGGTTTTGAATTACACTATCTGCCAGCTTATATAATAAATGCAGAATATTGATGAATGCAAATTACATTAGAGTACAATTGAGATAAGTGTCCACTACATTTTACTAGGGAGGTTTTTAGGGGCAGGAGCATAACAGGAAATCCTTTATGTCTAAGAATAAGGGTTGATGTCCAGCCACTTCAGTCCTAAATATCTTAGCCATCTCCACATTTTACTGTCGCTTATCCTAGATGGCTTCCATGTACCCAGAGTGATGAAATGTAGTGTGCTCAGGTTTGTGTGAGGTGAAATGTCCAGCCAGCAGCAGAACATGCAATATGTTGAGTTTGCAGTATTCATCCTGAAACTCCCTATCAGCCCTTTGAATCATGAGAGTGTAATGGTATCTTTTTTGAGCAGGTTCCTGACGATAGGATCCAAGTGTTAACTAACATGGCAAAGAGAAAAAGAAAGAAATAGTGGTGTGTAATAACAGGTTCTCTCATATGCACTGCGTGGAGAACTTCTGCTGTTTGTCCACTGTTAGTACCGTGAGAAAGTTGAGAAATAGCACTGAAATTGAAGTGGTGGTGTCAAAGAAAAGAGCTCTTTCAGGCAGCATCAACACCGAAGACTGGTAAGTTGTAGGAAAGGGAGGTTATTAACACTTCAGTTTAGTACCAGAAGAACGAGTCTCTCTGTAATATTGAAAAGCTTATACATTTACTTTCAAGATACATATTACAAGTTTCAATAGTTTGCAAAAATCAAGCCAATTAATCAGAGGAAATGTAGAGAAAAAGAATGAAAATTAACAAATAATTAGTAGCGATGATGTCTAATCACAGACAATTCTTAAAACATTACTTTGAGATTTAGATATGAAGGTTACTAGGTACATTCAAAGTACTTTATAAATTTGGAGTGTGTATTTGATTCCTAACTACTTACTGTCCTTGAATAGCATACACCCATACCAAAGATCAGAGTTCATTTACATGTTAATAACTTATTAGTAGTGATTTACCAGTCTGTTTATACAGCACCTGATCCAGGTGTCATTAAAATAAGTATAAAAACTTAATTACTTTAATGGGACTTGGATGATGTCCCAGGTGATAAAGAGCAGTGCCACCTTTTTAGCCTTCTGGTACATTTCCCTGAGCAGCAGAGATGCCTGAGTAACTTTCTGCCAGCAAAAGTGACAATTTCACTGTTCATTCCCCTGTTCTTGTCTGCATCGTTCCCTCCCTTGTGTTATATGGCTTGGAGGATACCTTGCTGAGCCAATTCTATTTATCAGCTTGGCAAAAAGCTGATAAGCTACAGTTGGTCTACAGTTTTGTTAGCATTTTTGCTGAGCTACTGAAATGAAGTAACTCACAAAAGCCCCAGCTAAACGTCAGGGTGAGCTGGGCCAGGACCGTGCAGACAAGACTGAGGAAAAGAAAAACGAGACGGAGGAGGAAAACTCCCTCTTTTTGACTTTACAATCTGCCAAGTTAGTGCACTCCAGCTAGTGAAAGTACTTCTGTAGGCACTCTTTCGTGTTACTAATACTTTGATGCAAGATCTGGCTGAGGTTCTCCCATCTCTCCATCCCATCAACATTATGGATTCAGAGACATGAGACCATGCTGTGAATTAATTCCTGGAAGAAAAAAGTTGTGGTTGAGCAATGCTTAAATCCAGCATGAATCCTTCAGCAAGATGGACTAGTACCACATTAGCAAAGTGCTCATTTGGTACAAACTAACTTTTCCAGTTCAGGTTCACCAAACCAAAATCAGTGGGTAAGCTTGGTACGAGCAGACACTGTGCCCATCTTCCTGCAGCCAGCAGTAAACCAATGTATAAGCATAAACTCAGGAAAAACTCCTTGTGGCCTGTTAATTCAACAGTAATGCAATCAAGAGTCTATCTAAGCCTTCCAGGTGATCTGAGAGTATATAAACCTAACATGAACAATGGAGTAACCCTGGATAAAGCATTTCTCTAAACCAGTGAATGTGGCTTGCTGGTTCAGTACGCAGCGGCACAAACAGCTGATGAGGAAAGTACAATATTGGGAAAGGAGAAAAAGCTAAGGGTGAACAAAAAGGGAAAAGAAATTGCAATGCAATGTGATGATGTACCATTATGCTTGGGACATATATCCTTGTCTAGATTTACGTTACCTTATGGACATCTCCAGCTGCTCATCACTGCCTCTGTCCGTCCCGACTCCCGGGCAGAATTTACCATCACTCTGATATGCTAGCTCTGCTGCTGCCAAGACAGTTTCACAGTGTTCTGCCTTTGGAAAAATCTTGTATGGAAACCCCTTCACTTAACCTACCTCACTTTGACCGCAATTTTGACATGAGCAGCTCTGCTGAGAAATTTAAGGGAGTGATAATCACCAGCAAGGAGAGCTGGCAAGGAGCAGCTGGGAAAGTAACTCTTCCCCCTCTTTGCAAAGCACACTTCTGCCTCAACACTTACAGGTTAACGTAGCAGCATCATTGACTACTGCTTTACAAGAGCAGCTCTGTAACTATGTTTTGGTTTGTGTGTAAAGGCAAGAAATTCCTCTCTCTCTGACAATCCTGAATTATTTAATTTGGACTCACTACTGGCAAACGGATTCCTGAGGACAGCTTTTGGATCCATGAATGCTCAGTGAAAGGCATTGCCAAGGCTGTTACCCAACTGACGAGTAACTGAATTATATACCAGTCCACTTACTCAAGAAGAGAAATAGAGAGGCAATCTTTATCCAGAATCAGAAAGGGTTGATTAACATACCAGTAAGAGGTCTGGTTTTCTATGTTGGAAGGATGAAAGTCTATTGCTTCTGTGTTGGGACAGTTCAGGTTTTCATCTATGGCTGAGAAGATGCTATTTTGCCCATACTCCAAACAAAAATAATACAATTGGATAAGTAAGGAAGAGTTAGTAACATACTTATCAATCTTCCTTATCAAATCTTAGAGCTGAAAGGGAGCTCAGGATTTTATTTAGTCCATGCTCTGCCTCAGAGACACTTAACTGTACCTAGATCTTTCACATTTGTCCAATTTGTTCTTCTAGAGTTCATTTGATGGAAATTCCCCCAAATCTCCACACAGTCTTCTCCAGTTTGATAATATCTTATTGTTAGGAATAAGGGGGGGTGGGGTAGGCTCCCAAATGTATAATCCAGTAAGTAAGCAGAAGTTCAGTGCCTGAGGAAGAAAAAGAATTAATTACAACTTTGGATTTGCATCTTCTTTGCCACCTTGCCAAGAGATTGAGGGCACTGGAAAAGAAGGGTTTTATTTCACTCACATTCGTACTCATCCAACTACTAACACTAAAACTTTGACAATGAGATGAATCAAATAAAGGCTTAGCTACACAATGCATTTAGGCTGCGAAAGGGAAGTTTCTGCCTTATTCACAGGCACCATTCAGCTATTTAATTTTTTGTTTTCTTTTCCTCTTTTCTGCAGAACTCCAATAAATCCTCCTTTTGTTCACTCAGAAATGAACCTGACTGTGGCTGTGAGAGAGGGATGTTCTTCCATGGTGTTCTGAGAGGAATTGATCTGTGCCCTTTTACCAGGCAGAATAGTACATCCATAATCTAAAGGCAAAAAACATCAGGGTATTTGTAATCAGGTCAAAATCCTATTCTTTCAAACATCTATTGATTTTTAGAAATTTCTTTTGGATGATAAGAAAGAGATTACCATGCTTTATTGGACAACTGACCAAAGCATTCATTCTGAGTGTGGAGCATCTCAGATGCTTTTTCTGCCATGAAGAATTGCCCATATCACATCCTTGTGATACAAGATCAGAGACTTGAATTTGTATTTCCTCTATCCTTGATCAGTGCATTAATCAAGAGATTGACAAGTGTATGAATTTATTTCTCATCAGAGGTGACTACTAAATACCATATAGAACATGTTTTTTATTTTTTTTTATACTCCCCAAAATGAAAGCTCCAGTTCCAATTAAAAAAGATGCAAGAAATTGTATCTTTTAAGTATTTTCCAAAAGGTATTTTATTTGGTTTTGTGGGAAAAAAAAAAATATTTTGAAGGTTAAGAAATCATTACAGAATGAAAGTGTCATTCTCTGGAAAATTGCATTAAGAATATAAGATTAAAATTTGTATATAATAATTAAAATAATATGTAAATAATAACTTAAAAGTTTTTACAGACAACACAACCAGAAATAATGTTACAGATATTTACCATTTCCTGTTACATAGCTCAGATTTGTATGGTAAATTTCTTAAATTTAAATCATTTAAGCACAACACCAGAAAGAAAGCCAAGTATATGCAAGGAGCAACAGCTCAAGTTCACATTTTTCAACAAAATTTGATCAACTGTTGCTGAGAAGATGCTGTTTTGCCCACGTTCCAAACAAACCCCCGAATTCTTGAGAAGAACCAGTGCATTTGACAATATGTCACTATAGAGGCAGGAAATGATTCACTGAGTGTTACATTTACCAAGTTCTAGTCTTTAGCAAAAGCACTGTGTACTTCTCCAAACTCGGTTTCCATATGTTGAGTAGAGACTGATTTTTCTTCCCACTACTTCTCACAAGGTTTGATCCTTGCTAAATGCGCTTCATCCCCTCACGGCTCTTAGTGCACATAAATCATGACCAAACTCAGACTCCCAGAGCTTCTTATGCTTTCAGTGTGTAAAAGATGTTTTCCTAATCCCATGCTACACTTGAGAGACTTTCTCATATTACTGCTCCACTTGTTCAACTGAACAAGAAGAGGCTGCATTTAAGAAAAGCTACAAAATAAGAAGAGAAAGAAGAGAGAAAGTAAGGGAGAAAGGGCAAATATAGGGGAAAATAGGAGCAACCAGATAGGAAAGATGCACAAAATGCTGAAAGGGAAGAAGAGAGAGAGTTCAGGAGCAAGAGCCTGTGAGCTGGGGAAACCTGATGAAGCGCTAAGAGAATAATTGTGGGCTAAACCACCAGCCGAGGCTGAGAAGATCGGTTTCAAAACAGGGAAAATTGTATGGCAGTAAACACAATACACCTGTAACTGTTAGACAATACTTTCTGCTGGACATGGAAATGAATACATTCTTTTCACATGTCAGCATTTCTTCGTAATCTGAAAAAAGGTAGTCATATTTTACTGCTTGAGGTAACATTTTGTGACAACACTTTTTTTCCTAATACATAAAAAGTGGTTTGCTTCACCAGAAGCATCCTAAAACTGTGTGCTCAAATCATTTGATCATAAATAAAAGGAAGTGAAAAAAATTAGAAGTAAAATATCATTTTGAAGTTTGATCAAATGCTATGTTTTGAATTAAAACAAACCTCACACATGAAACAAAGCACTCTGAGGGCGCCCTTCACCATCGGAGCGATTTTTGTTTTGCTATACGACAATGAAAGCATTTAATTCTGCATTACAAAGAGTGTTGCCAGCAGGTCGAGGGAGGTGAGCCTTCCTCTCTACTCAGCATTGGTGAGGCCACACCTGGAGCGCTGGGTCCAGTCCTGGGCTCAGAGATATGGAAATACTCAAGCAGATCCAGCAAAGGGCACTAAAAGGTTTAAGGGACTGGAATATCTTTTATCTAAGGAAAGGCTGAGAGAGTTGAGGATCTAGGGGATCTCATCAATGTGTACAAATACCTGAAGGGAGGGTTCAAAGAGGAGGGAACCAGGCTCTTTTCAGTGGTGGCCCATAACAGTACCAGAGGCAATGAACACTGCCTGAGATGCAGGAGCATCCGTCTCAACTTCAGGAAAGACTTTTTACTGTGAGGGTGACAGGGTGTCCAGAGAAGGTGTGGAGTCTCCATCCTTGGAGGTACTCAAAAGCCGTCTGGACACGGTCTTGGGCAACCAGTGCTAGCCGGCCCTGCTTGAGCAGGGGGTTGGATCAGACGGCCTCCAGAGGTGTCTTCTGACTTCAGCCATTCTGCGGTTCTGCAGTTCTGTAATTTCAGGTCATATCTTTGGCTTCAAGCTTGAGGTTAAACAACAAACTGATGACAGATGAAAATCAGCTTCTCAAAGTAGACTTGTGTTAGGTTAAATACTGAATTACTTTTGGAGTTAACAATCAGTCCTTGACTGCTGTATCATCCTGATGGAGGATGATACTGTCATCAAGAATGTAATTTTCATTATTTCCAACATCTGGTTTTAAAAGTGAAAAAAAAAAAAAAAAAAGTTTCAATGGTATGACTAGAATATTTAACTTACAAATAAAGATTTCTCAAGTTACAAAATGCCTATGTTACAGTTTCCAGTACAATTTTAAGTCAGCTCCTTTATAATACCCTGTATTTGGGTAAGATATGAAATGCTTCCTTTTTAAAGAGAGCTCCTAGCTTATCAAAGGCTCAGAGAAAGGACTGAAAACCCAAGAGAGTATTAAATCTCCTGACCTGTGAGTAGTAGACTCATTGAGTCCAGTAATCTGTGAGTACTGTTATTATTAAAAGAATATTATTCTAATAACCTTTTCTTTTTTTTGGAGCTGTTTTATACTATAGCTGAGTGAAACCTGCATTTCAGTAAAGGAGTAATAGAGCAGGTTACTGTCCTCTTCCAAGGCAGTACCAGTACGTGTGTTAAGTAGTTTTATTACTTGCAGTCATTAGCATCTGAAATGCGTAGATAGTTGGGGAGATGGAATAGGAGTACCAGGCAGTTGAATGGTCACCTACAATCATATTCTCTAAAAGATTTCTAGTTTTATGGTTTCTTTTGTCACATAATCAGGTTTTTTAGACACTCACATGAGAGTGTCTAGAAAAATGCCCTTAAGACCTGCCAAGTCTATAACATAATCTGTAATAAAAATTTTGTACGTTCCTGGTAATGAGAAACGTTACAAACCTCTTGCTGACTACCTTGGTTGTCTACCAGAGGTGTTAACGGGTATCCTTATCCATGAATTTGCAAGGCAGACATTTCTGTGAGGAGAGTTCCCTCATTCAGGTTTGCAAACTGAGAATCTAGCTTGATACTTTGCAGAGTGACTCAGGAATAACATGGACAGGTTGACCTCAGATAGGTTGCAAGTTCTGTCTAATTTCTTCACACAGTTCAGCTTTCCCTGTCAGGTCATTAAAGGACATTTTCTTATGAAGCTGAGAAGGAAGGAAAGGAAACTCATGCATCTGTATGTAAGAGAAGATACAGAATGCAAATGTATCTTAGAATCCTGTTGTAAACACCATTTTTCAAAGGAGAGAGGTAGAATATATACACTGTATGAGAGAACATAACTGGACTTGAAATTGAAAAAAAAGGTAATTATATCTAATTATTTTATTTTAGCATTGAGAAAAATTAGGTAATGAAATGATGCCCAGCGAGAAAGCTGAGGTATAGTTGCTGCAATTGCTTGACAGAGGATTACATTAAATTTTAGGAATATACATATGTATATACGTATGCATGTGTTTATGTGTTCACACACACATACACCTCCAGGAGACAGACTAGCAGTGAAATATAATCCGCTATGTGCAAAAAGATTGAAACAGATGACCCAAGAGGTCTTTTCCAGTCATATCAGCTGAGTGTTTCTATGATTAAGAATAAAAATATAAATCAAAAGTGTATACAGTATGAATTGTTTATGCAAAATCCAGGCTCAGAACTCATTAACATATTTGCAGTGCTTATTTGAACAGACTACAGTAAATTGCATTTTTAAAAATAGTTCACATAGATTCCAACAGAAAAGGCACAGAAAAAAAACAGGTTGTCAACATCAAGTAAGAGAAACCTGTCCAAAATAAAAATAAATATGATTGCAAGAGAGAAAATGGCTCTTCTCCCTGAAGATTTCTTAGAGTAGCCAAGAAAAATTAAATGTCTAACTGAAACTGAGAGAAAAGAGTATCATTTCACACAAAGATGATTTACGTGGGTGACATATGTGACAGGGAAATATATTAATAAATTGCTTATTTCACTTAACGATAAGATCAATATAGGAAAATTAAATAACCTTTTTTAATTTAATGTATAAGCTTTTTAAAGTTTTAATCTTTATGAGAAACGTATATGCACACACATCTCATCATTGTTACACTATTCTTATTGCTACCTATATTTTACCCAGTAAAGACTGGGTATTTAATACTTCGCATATATTGCAAGGATCAGAAAAGGCTGATAAAAGAATAGAAGAGTTTTTTTTGCCACGCTGCATAAAGATGACATTGATGCACAGCCCCTGTATGTGACAAAGCCAGTCTCCAGATATCTTCCTCTCGCTAAGATATTTTAGCATGGAGTTCAGGTTTCAAAACAAGTTGACGATCCCAGCAAATCCCAGCCCTTCCTATACGTATGAACCGTCTACCTGCCCAAAGAAGAATACAGTAATAGAGAATGATTTAATACTGTGTGCAAATAATATCATTCTTGATCTGCTTATTGTATCACATTTGAAAAACTAAAATAAATTTCATGAGGGTTTGGATTTTTTGCTCTTTTATTTTTCCTCCTTTTTTTTGCCTCTCTTATTAAGTCTGTTTGTGAACGGCTGCTTCTCTGGGGCATGTTCTTTGAACTTTCATGAGTTCCCAGTTATAGCTGGAAATTAGACTTCCCACCTTTTGTTTAAATGGAGAAATTTACTGAACCCCAGCAGCTGAAATTTTACCCCTTGAGGTCTTTACAAAATGAGAGAAGCCTACAGTAAAAAAATGGAATGGAAAGAAAAATAAGAAGGTAAAACTCTATAATTACTATTATCAGGAAATCAAAGTATCTCTTTTCCTTTTTTTTCCTTTGTTCTTTTACCCTAAACAACATCATCCATAATTGTTTAGCTACAAGGCTTACTTCAAAGATTAGTAACTTATGACTGCAGTTCTAAAGAGACCTAACCATGTAATTTCTTTGCTTTAAATATAAAGCCTACATTGGCAAAACATGAATGCATTTTATTAAGCCTTACTAAATTTCCATTAATTCTCAGAGCTATAGATTTCACTCAACTTAAAATGAAAAATCATTACCCTCGGAAAAAAACATTTCATTGTTTAAGTATGTAATTAATATTGTAATTCAAAATTCCTTGAATCAGTCAGCCAAAGGAGAGAGGTTTATTGAGGAATGATCTTGTATTTGGTTTGCGTGGCAAGGTTTTGGTAGCTGGGGTGCTACAAGGGTGGCTTCCGTGAGAAGTTGCTAGAACCTTCCCCATGTCCGACAGAGCCAATGCCAGCCGGCTCCAAGAAGGACCTGCTGCTGGCCAAGTGGCCCATCAGTGACGGTGGTAGCGCCTCTGGGAGAACAGATTTAAGAAGGGAAAAAAAAACTTGCTCAACTGCAGCAATGTGAGAAGATGTGAGAGAAGCAGCCCCGCAGACCCCCAGGTCAGTGTGGAAGGAGGGGGAGGAGATGCTCCAGGCGCCGGAGCAGAGATTCCCCTGCAGCCCGTGGGGAAGACCACGGTGAGGCCGGCTGTCCCCCTGCAGCCCAGGGAGCTCCACGGGGGAGCAGATCTCCACCTGCAGCCCGGGGAGAGAGGAGCCCACGCCGGAGCAGGGGGATGCCCGAAGGAGGCTGGGACCCCGTGTTGGAGCAGGCTCCTGGCAGGACCTGCGGATCTGTGGAGAGAGGAGCCCGTGGAGCAGGTTTCCTGGCAGGACTTGGGACCCCATGGGGGACCCAGGCTGGAGCAGGCTGTGCCTGAAGGACTGCAGCCCGGGGAAGGGACCCACGCTGGAGCAGTTTGTGAAGAACTGCAGCCCGTGGGAAGGACCCACGTTGGAGCAGTTCATGGAGGACTGCCTCCCACGGCGGAGCAGGGCCCGAGCGCGGAGTCTTCCTCCCCCTGAGGAGGAAGGAGCGGCAGAGACAAGGGGTGAGGAACCGACCCCAGCCCCCGTCCCCTGTTCCCCAGGGAGAGAGAACCGGGAGTGGGGCTGGGGTGGGGAGGAGGGGGGCGAGGGGGAAGGTGTTTTTTAAGATTTGGGTTTACTTCCCATTATCCTGTTTTGATTGGATTGGTAGTCAATTAAATTGATTTGGTTTCTTCCCCCGGCTGAGCCTGTCTTTTGCCCGTGCCCATAAGTGGGGAGTGATCCCTCCCTGCCCTTGCCTCAGCCCATGATAGCTTCTTTATATTTTCTCCTCATCCCACCATGGTTGGGAGAGGAGTGAGCGAGCGGCTGCGTGGTGCTTTGTTACCGGCTGGGCTGAAACCATGCTGCAGGGTCAACCCACCACAGATCTGAAGGCATATGAATATCTGAAAGAATACTGAGCTTTTGCAAATAACAATGTAATACACATCCAGGTCATCAAAACAAGAAATGCAAGCACGAAAACCACTGAGTTTATCCTGTTGTCACTTATAACTATAAAATATAACGGAATATTTGGTCCTGATCCTAAGCAGTGGCACAATTACGTATTGTGATTATCAGGTAGGTATCTTTTATTTTTCTTTCATTTCATAAATACATGTTCATATCACTAAACTTCTATATCCCTGGGTTTAGAAGGAGAAACACTACCATTAGTGTGTGGAAGTGAGAACTCCAGGTGATTAGTGTCAACCACTTAATAGTACCTTCAAATGTCAATGAACTGCTTGCAGCACAAAATAAATATTTATAATTAATATTTTTAATTAACTGCCATGACTAATGAGTTGCATGTAGGTCTGTTTTTTAATCTTTTGGAAATAGATTAAGCTTCTGTCTGAAAAACAAAATTCTGCAACAACGAGTAAACACACCACACGGACAGGGCCATTAGGCTGTGTTAAACAGTCTCAGCATGACTGTTTTTAAGCACAACCTTTGAGAAAGACTTTGAAATTTTAACTTCAATTCTCTCAAAAATAATTTTTGATTATGCTATGAATTGATAACTGATTTCTACTTTTGAACAAGATTGCAACTGCCATCACATTTAGTACACGGTATCTACAAAGTGTTAAGGGATATTTATTCCAAATTCTGAAAGGTCTCTGGGTTTTTGAGGGGAAGGAGGAGGCGGAAGGTGTGGAGACACGAAACCTGAGTCAAGGTTCGGTGTCTGATTCCTCAGGCTGCAGCACAGAACTTCCAGCTTTGGACTTACGAGACTACGGTGGCTACAAATTGAACTCTTCAGATTTAAAGTTGTTTTGAGGATTGGGGAAACTTGGGAATGTTTCTAAATGCATAAATCTGGATGTTTGTCAGTAAACAAAGAAATATGTATATCTCCAAGGATTTAAATGCAATCCTAGCTATAAAATTAAGAGGTATTTTGCATAATGCAGGGAATAGCAGAGAGTTCTTGTATGGGGATGTTCAAAAGTAATCTGTCAAATTGAGACTCGCTGTAAAAATCCATTTGTTGTAATTGATTTCTAAAATGTGGTACTTATAGAAGGCAGTGCTCCTATAATGAACAATTAATCTCGTAAGAACACATTTTGTTAGCACCTAACAAAATGGAGATTATTTGAATATTTTGAATAGAAATACATAAAAATATCATATAACCAAAAGACATGAGAAATTAAAATACAATGGTTTCCTAATCTTGCCAGCTGTCCTGGGAATGTTTTAACTTCAACATTTCATTACATTTTTGTCTCTTACTTTTGCCTCTGGCATTGTGACCTCTGGCCTGCTAGAGCTTAATGACTTTGAGCTCTAAGAAAGCAAATAAAAGAGCAAATGAAAACACTTTTGTTGGTTGTTTTTGGAAATATTACTACTTGTTTCATTACAGGGCCAGCTCTTAGGAATAAAAGAAGCTCAGCTTTCCAAAAAAAGAAAAAAAAGTTTCTTCACTTTGTGACTGTAAAGAAAAAGCTTTAAAAGTGTTTGCGGAGCAGCATAAAATTCAAACATCAAGAAGCAAACACAAGAACAAAATGTGCTTCTTCTCAGATAAACTTAATTACATCTTCATTACAATGTAGTTATACAATTCATATGTCCTCATCATTATTCATTATATCTTTATTATAATCTCCCTCATTTGGGGAAGAAGGAGAGCCAACCAATGATTATGGAACATTTAAACTGAAAGAGGGTAGATTTAAATTAGATGTAAGGAAGAAATTCTTCACTGTGAGGGTGGTGAGAAACAGGTTGCCCAGAGAGGCTGTGGCTGCCCCATCCCTGGCAGTGTTCAAGGCCAGGTTGGATGGGGCTTTCAGCAACCTGGTCTGGTGGAAGGTGTCCCTGCCCGTGGCAGGGGGGTTGGAACTAGATGAGCTTTCAGGTCCTTCCAACCCAAACCTTTCTGTGATTCTATGGTTTGGAACACAGAATGCAGCTTTTTCTTTAAAATTCCTGCTCTACAAGAGTGCATCAGAATTTGTATTTTTCTGTTTCAGTGAATGCCATTCACTTGTACTAACCAATGTATCTACCAACTAGAGAAGAAGATGAATAGAGAGGTCTGCCTTACCTCTTAGGCTGATTTTATAGCCAGTGGGAAGAAACAAACACCTCAAAAGAGCAGGCAATTTGACCCAAGATACAGCAACATGAGTTCCACTGCCCTCTGGAGTCCTGTAAGCCATCTTGCCCTTTATCAGCTGTGAAGGGAGTGAAGAGAAACTTACTCTTCTACTCACTGGTGGTGAGATGGGCCAGCTCCACTTAGCTATCGGTATTTACCTATAGATATACCTAAGATTTATAGAATAGACCAAATATGAACACATGCAAAATTCCCAATTGAGATGGGATTGCTGTAATTTTGATTTGAGTGTGCTGAAACTAACCACTTCTTGGTTTTAAGCCCTAGCCCCCTTTGAATTTTTCTATTGTCATTTAGATGAAACTTTAAATAGAGTCTTAATTATCTGAATTTATTTGGTTTGAACATATTAAAAAGAAGTGTGTGTGTGCATGTGTACATCTCACTAGTGACTGGACCTGAAGCCAAGTGGGACTAGAGAACTCTGTTAGATCCCAAACCCCACCAGATTCACCTACCTCCAACACCTACCAGCTTGTTTGCTGGCCCTTAAAACCCCAAGGTTTACATTAAACCGGCTTCCATGTTGGGAAGCAAAACTGATCAGAACTCTGCATCAATCTGGTAAAGCAACTCTGTTCATTAATGGAAGTTAAGGCAATAATTTCATTGTTGAATCAAATATTCTTTAACTTTCAGCTAGTCTGATCTTCACAGTGTTCTCCAGTGATTTAGTTTATGTTTGCTTTTGAACAAAAAACCTGTCTTCCCCCGATACCTGACGAGAAACAAGAAAGAATAACCTACACTTAAACCTAACACACATAGTGGCAGACAGGATCAGATCTCCACTTCAGCAGATTTCTCCTTTCCAGCCCTGCCTTAAAGCAGACCAGCAAAAGATCTATATATGATTTCAAATTGTTTAATGATGTGATTTTTCTTCGTAAGTAGTCCTCATGTACAAATGTATGCATAGAAGAAATGTCTGTGAAATGTAATAGATACTTTGTTCATTCCACCCATTGGCATTAGGACCCTAGCTGGAGGCTCAGGTTTAAGAGACTCTGCTTAAAGAGAGATGTTTTCCATTTGGAGACAGTCTGGAGGAGAGTAACATAGATGATCAATGGGAATCACTGGGAAAATTGGAGTTACTTAGTCTAGACAGAAAAAGACTGAGGTGAGATACAGTAAGAGTCTTCTAATGTGTAAAGGGGAGCTGCAAGAGGAAGGGTATAAAATCTGTTTTTTTACTGGAACTAGAGTAAGAAATAATGGACTTGGAGTTCATCAAAGATGACTGTGGGAGGCATTTAAAAAGACTGACAACTTTGAAGACAGATCTGCAATGGAGTAGATTGTCTGGGAAGGTATGGACACTCCATCACTGAAGACTTTTTAGAACAGATTAGATGAATATGTGTCTTGGGTGGGTTAGTTATAGCTGATTCTGCCTCGGATCTGCAGACTGGGCTAGATGACCTTTCAAGCTCTGATCTATGATGCTATAGAAACAATACTAACCTCCTTCGTAACACACTTTCGTGCCTACTGTTAAAAAGCCAAGTGTTATCATCAGATGCAGAGGAGAGAGAGATTAAGAAGTAGTGAGAAATGTAATGTAAGTGTTTATTTTTAATGTGAACATATAAGCCATTAAATTTATTAGAAGGATTAACAGACAGATAGGCAGACATATATGAGGAGCACGTTTGTGTGACTAATTTCTCTAAAAGCTAAGGCAAAAAGACTAAACTGAATTTCCTGTGGAGTTTGGGTATCTCCACTGCCAGCCTATAAATGAGAGAAAGATTTCAGGAATCAGTTTTTTTCCTTCACTTTTCTAACCTCTTCTTGTATTCATCTCTAGATACTACAAAGCTCTTTTGAGCTTCTTTCTTGGCTCATTAATAACAACACCTGCTTCATTTACACGCAATGAGAGGTTGTGGGAATCCAGTCTTCAATCTTACTGTGTTACAGGATCTTTTTTAATTCATATTTCTAAACGGAAAACTATATTAAGCATGGGTTTTTTAAGTATTCTGAGATTTTTGCAAATGCCAGTTAAGTATTGTTAACTGTTAATACAACTAAAACCAAAACTACCTATAAATCACAATTTTAAAATTCTCTGTAACAATTGGCTGATGGCTGACTACTTGTGAATTAATAAGTCTTATGAGTTCACAAGTGAGTAAAAAATGAGAATTATGCATCATAAAGTGTATTCTCTTCATTTTGCTTGAGGTTTAGTTGGCTTTTTTTAGGGGGGAGGTATTAGTGTGGGGTTTTTATTATTTTTATTTACAAGATACTAATTTATGGGCCAAGTTATGATAGCTTCACATTGATGGTATGCTGTCTCTTTGACTTTTAGAAGACTATTTGTACAGTAAAGAATCATTTGGTGAAATTAGATCAGATTTTGACCAATGCTTTTTGCATTATTTACGTTTACTTTTGTAGCATTTTTGTCATGATAATGAAGTCTCAGTGGTATGCAACTTTTCAAAGGGATGCTAATATTAGCTCTTTGTTCCGTAATAAAGGTTGCCTATTTGGTGCAAATTATGGAGATTGAGGTTTGAAAAGTGTAGTTAAGCAAGATTCACATATTAACTTGCACTAAAAAATCACCCTAGAGCACTCTGAAGGTAGAAAATATCATTCATATGCCAACTGTTATTGTTGCGGGAAGGATAAAGAAAAATATATACTCAAGAGAATATGGCACTATTTAATCTTAGCTGTGAATTTTCTTAGTTTAATGGACTGGATTTCTCAATAGAATATAAAATATAGTAGAAACAGAGAAAGATTTAAACTTCTTTCCATGTTCTCCAGCTAATCTATCCTCCAGCCTTTTTATTGACTTGCAGTAATATCAGTGAAAAATTTATTCTGCAGAATTTAGCACCGTAGGCTGGATTAGCAAGAAGTTGTTGAAATGCTAGCCACTGGTATTTCTGAGCATCTCAAACAGGCAGCCAGAAGAGAGCAATGTGTCAGACATCAAACGAGTTTAAAAGAGGGGTTTAGCCAGCTCAGCAATTTAGATGTAGCTGAGATGTTTACCTCTGGGATGAAGCCTCTAGCTACATAGAATTGCTGCTCCATAAGTGTCTTCTGGCAATGGATATGTCCACCGGACCTTTCTCAAAAATACAGTAAGAATTTTTAACTGTAATCAGAATACCTCCAAGAAAACTCTTTTTCACATTTGAGAGCACTTGAAACCATATTTTTTTCAGCAATATTTCTTTCACTCACTGCCTTATTGACCATGCTGAGGACACACAACATGAATCTAACCCGTTCCACCAGCATCCCCTGCCCATGCTGAAGCTAAACATTTTATTCTAAATACTTTCGTTAAAACTCTTAGAAACAAGATAGAAATAGGAAGTTGGTGAGAGAAAGATGCCTGGCTACACGGCCCTTGTGGTAATGTTACTCACAACCTTGGGGCTAGGCCCCCAATTTGGAAAGGAGGGCATAGGCTAGATGGATTTAAACCTGCTGCGTAATTGGTCTTTGCATGAGCAGCTTGCTTGAAAAAATTTAAGTTTTTGCTTTGCAAGCACAATAGGGCTCTCATCACAAGCACGGTGGTTTTCTATGCACATATACTTACTCACAATGCCCAAGGCCTTGCTTATTACCAAGTATCAAATTTCGAGAGCATGGATATGCCTAGTTGGAAACAGAGGTTGACCTCCCTAAGGACATTTTACTGTCAAAATGCAAATGTCCATTGGCTCTAGGTACTGTGCAGCTTACTATCAACTGAACATTGGTAGTAAGAATCCTTTGGGGTTTCTAGGGCTAATGTTTTTTAGATTTGGAAAAACAACACTTTACGTAAATCATTCAGAATCATGGTCTAAACATTTTCTTTAGAAGAACAACTAAACCCACACAGTAAGAACATTTCTTATCTGACATTTGCAACTATTTCATCTGTCTAAAATGTATTAAGGATAATGTTTATGTTTTTTCATCCTTACACCTCTGTTTCACCCACTGATGTTTTTCGTAGCTTGTTTTCTGTTTATCATTATAAGAATCCTACAATGACTTTCCTCTCAGCTCCAGAGGATGGTTGCATAAAATTAAAAATCAATTATCAAGTAGATATCTACTCGGGAAGGTATTGACCACAAAATTCACAAATGTCTGTGAGATGTGTTTTCAATTCTTTGAAACTCTTAAAAGTCAATTGCAGGTTAGGTACCACTAATAAACCTTTGAAATACAAGATTCTCTCTTCATCTAGGTGAATCAAGGAAACATAGTAAGTAAAATAAAAATAGTAATACCACAAAAAATGCTTGGAGGATAAGTAAGTTTCCCACGCTACATGTCTCTCTGTTTCCTGGAAACATATCTTTTCAGCTTCTCAGACAATTTGCTTTCCTTTCACTCTGACAAAGAAATAGATATGTCTCAATCAACTATTAATATACATTTTCTTTGCAAATCTCTAATGGAGTTTTTCATCTCCTGTACAGCTTTCCTATCAGAAGCGCTAACATCATATTGCCATGAAATATTTAGCTCTAATAAGTGTAAGCCAGCTCTTAACATATAATTTAATAACAAGCAACCTGTAATTCAGTGGCAACAATTCTTTCTCCAAACATATGGATATTTTAGAGAAACCTTGGGGAGAGAATAAGGATATCTGTTTAAACTAAATTTCTTCACTTTCCACACATACAATCAGTAAATGGAATTACATAGAAAAAATTAGAGAGAAAAGATAAAGTTCTAAGCAGTTGTTTTTAGATGCTTAACAAGCTGGCTTTCAGCTGATGGAAAGGTAGAAATGCTAAGTGCATTGCTGATATAAAAGTACTGAAATTCAGAAATAAATGAAGATGTGACTACAGGTGCCTTTCTTCTATCGGTAGACTGTGATCTCAGTGAAATGCCATAAAGCTGTTCTTACCTCAGAATAAATCATTGCTGAGTAAGGACATCATTTATAATTCGGTCAAAGCTACTGACTTCGTGTGAACTTTACCTAATATTAAGCCTGAGATGGCAAAAATTATCATTCAGTTTTAGAAAAGGACTTCATCTCATTGATATTTGTAGACCTGTTTAATGTTTTGCAAATGACTATACTTTCATTATTATACTATGTCCATATTACTATAAATGTCCATGTTATCTTATCATTTAAGTTCTTCCACATGAGAAGAAAACATGAAGATGGAAAGAATGACTATTTACATCATTCACATAATTAAAGTATGGGAGTTAGCTGTTCACTTTATTCTATTAAAAAATGTAGGTGGGTGTTTCTAACTCTTGACAATAGTGGGGACTAAATTTGATAGTTATGAACAGTAAACTGTGTCTGAGTAAGGCAGACATTGATGAACACAATATGCCTATTACTGATATTTGCTCGTGCAGTTGCATGTGAGAAACTTCAAGCTGGTATTTGGCAGACTAAATGACAGTATGTACTAAAAGACATGGGCTTCACTTGGGCTGTACAGAGAACACATTTATGTGCCTATCACACAGCTTTAGTAGAAATAAGGCTAATTAAACAAAGTGCACAAAACCAATGTAGTATAAGCAGCCAGAACAGTCTCTATAATCCTTAGGTCCGCCTTCCTTAAGAGGAGCCAGCTCTGATGTCCCTGTGTCTGTGGAACAGAGGTGCCTTTTCTTGCTATGCCAAAAGAAATGAGAATGCTATCACTTAATTAGGTTTGCCAGCAACCTTTGAGAAAAGTGAGATTATGATATGTTCATGATTCCTAGCAGGAATCGGTAGATTTTCTCAACAGTATTGTTTCTTTAAACTGAAGATCACAGTGGCTGAGCATTTTTCCATCATCAAGGTATGGTTTTGTAAAGAACTGGAATTTGTTGTGGTTATCAGCTTCTCCTTCAGTGCCTCCAGCCTGCGTCTCCACTTTGACTAAGCCCATACGTACAGCAGAACAGAAGAATGCTTGTTATATGCTAACATGGATTTGAAATAGATTGTTTGGGTTTCATTTAGATTCGCTGAGAGCCAGAAACAGTAACACATTTTTATAAAGCAGTATTAGTCTTGGGGAGTCATTAAAATGTGAGTGTTACAGTTTAGCCTTTTAATTTTTTCAGCTCCACCAGTTGCATCTGCTATGCGTGCACAGAACAGAGGTACGGCGGTGCAGAGCTGCAGTCTGTTTGTAGGAATCCTTTAACCCGGGAATACAACACAGTCATCACAGCCTCTCAGTTCACCTTTTCATTGGCTCTATGAAAGGCATTTCTGAATGCAGGCAGGCTGGGACAGCAGAAATTTGGGATGCACCAAAGCACACGAAAGGGAATGAGCCAGAAGTAGAACAGAAGTAAATTATTTTCCACTTTAACTGCTGTATATATGCTTGCTGTTCACTTATCTTTCAAGATAATTTGTATGCACTGAAAGAATGTGAATGCAGCTCAAAGAACAGGGTAAAAAGCGTATTTACATCCTTATTTTAGATGAATGTTTTTAATTTAATTAGAAACACATTTCCTTTCCTCACTCTATGCCTTCTCAATGGCAAGTTTTCTGCAGCAGTGTCAGTCTTTCACCGGCCACCCGTACAGCACCTAGCACAATGAGGATCTGTTCTCATCTGACAGCTCTATACATGAATCATAACAACATTTCTGGAAGTTACTCAGCTTCACGAGTAATTAAACAGGAAAAAAAAGGCAGGACTGTTCCAATGGAAATTAAGTGTACTAACTGCCTAGTTTTGTCAAAAAGATTCTGAGTTCAGTTAGCGTAGTATTTCACAATAACTATGGATAAGTTTCATGTCACCCACTGATAACTGCATGTATTTTGTACCATTGCAACCATAGGTAAACTATGCCTTACAGGCAACCTATGGTGAAAGGATTATCATAGTTTCTACTGCAAAGTCCTCTTCAAAGAGGCTTGTATCTCAGCACTTGTTTTCTCAGTTTCTCCTTTGCAGAAGAGAGGGAATACTGATGAACTTCCTTTTAAACTTTACTTTTCTGATGGATAACTTTCCTACAACTGTAAAACAATATATGAAGTACACAACTGACAACATTCTTTAGTAAAACTGCTGTATTTCAATCATTACCCAATATTCCATAAAAAATAGTGCGAAAATGATGTATTTTGCTTTCCAGGCCAATATGAAGCCATCCCTCAATTACTGATCACTTGTGGGGCAGAAAAAAAAGGTAAACCCAAGCCTCCTGTGAGTAGCCATGTGGAACTAATAGCATCACTTCAAGTCAGTGTACCTGCAGGAAGCCTCATAAGCAGAAATCACTTTCCAATTCCATTGAAAATGCATGAGCTAAAAAAGTCCATGTCCATCCATTTGTTCAAAACTACTGTGGCTCTGCAAAGCTGTCATGGGTAGCAAATAAAGTTACTCCTATAGGTACGAGAGTCCCCTTGGAGTTTAACTTCATCAGCTGCTAAAAGGTAAGAGGAAAAGAAAACAATGGTGGATTAAATTCCCTGTGATAGATAATACTTTTCATGTGTGATAGTGACAAGACGGTAACTTTGTCTCTGGAATACAACTGCCCACTGCTTTTTCTGTCAGACCTTGTAATGGGACAATGGGGAATGAAGTCCTTATTTTCTTACCTCCTCTTGTTGCAATGAGCACACATGACTAAATAGATCTGTGGAAAACATCTTTTATTTAGAATATAATTAACTTGCGTATCAGACTTTCTACTGTAGATTTTTAAACCAGGAATACTCTCATTTGTTGTATGATTTTTTTTTTCCTATTGAAATTACCAGTGTATTGAGTAGAAAGATTGTTAGTCTTTGTCCTGAGTGCTAAAGTATCATTTACAAGTGGTGGATACATACTTTGTGTTCAAAGCAGTACAAACAAAACAATGAAGGTGACTGCCCTTAAAGAGCTTGGGAACTGAGAATTAGTTAAGAAAGGATGGATAGATGCCAACAGACAAAACCAAAAAGGATATGGTGAAGTAGTATTTGTCAGCATGCTGGGTAAGGGGCTAAGAACTGTTTAGAACATTTCCCACAAAACCAAGCATTAGCAAGATTCACTGAGACTGAAATGTTTGCCACTGGAACAAACTCATCTCTCCCATACTCCTCCCTTGCAGGTTCCCAGAGCGCTGGCAGGGGGGCTGGGACCTGGGTCTTGAAGTCCTTGAGCCTCATGGTTTCTTACAAGGAAGGCTCTCCAAGAGCAGTAACCCAAGCAGTGCTGGGTCCTCAGCCCTGAATGACCTCACCTCAGGAGTCTCCCAAAGCCACAGACTACAGAAATAGAAAAGATTAAATTTCTTGAGCAGCAGCATATTGCAGCTAGGACACACTGTATTTCCAGGTTTTCTCTTGGAAGTTTCCCACTTTTGGTTTAGATTGAAGTTCAATGAAACATGCGCTTGCATTCAGGAAACAAGATTCCTCACAAGTAACAGACCTTATTTTTCAGACAACTTTCTGTCCACCTAACAGTTGTCAAGACTTTTGGTAGACATCATATCAGAGGCGGACATTTATTTGGTAGCTTTGAAGTAATTTTTAGAGAATGAACTTAAGTGTGGAAGAAAACATGAAAAACATATTTGAAAATCTAGTAAGTAGTAATAGAAACAGATCTTATGGAATCAGAGGTAGGAATCAATCTCTGTCCACTGAATGAGAAATTAGATCACAGATGACATTTGATGATAGAATAATCCTTCTGGTTTTAAATGCCTTAAGTCTGAAAGGGAGCTTGCTTTCAAGGAGGCTGGATGTTAATCCTTCATTCAAGTCTTAGTAAGTGTATCATACCTAAGGTAGGTCCTGTGTAATGATTTCTGAAAAGCCAAAATATGATCTATGTCTCAGAAAAGTCAAAGTAAAAATAGTGGAAGAAATTGTAACCGTCTGTTATCTATCCTTGAACTTGTGTTCCACAGATGCAGCCATACATGTGCATACACACGCACACACACACACACACATTATTTTGAGGTACAAGGCTGAAATATATTTACTGTAGAATTAAAAGGAAGTCCTCCATCTCTCATGAGATAAAGAGATAATCATCAGGGGATGGTACCAGAAATACCAATGAAATTAGAACCTCTGCTAATGAGTCCTCCCAACTTTTATATCATGTAGTCAAGGCCTATGTGTTAATATAGAGGTAATATTTTGGCCTAGCTGAATTTTGTTCATATCTTGCAGATTTTATTAACATTCATAATATGGAATAGTTCTTGCTGTCTCATTTCTGTTATGTGTACTAACGATTTGAGACATTCTTACGCATTGCATACTGTAATTGCTGTGGGGCTAAGCAGGCACAACTTTTCAGACTTAGTTTTGAATGCTCATTTGCCATTTCTTAATCAAAGTCTAAGTCTGATCTTTGCCATATATAGAAGAAACTTTCTCAGGAAGAGAAAATTCTTAAAAATTGTCTCTTCCTAAACCTATGTGGCTTAAGATAATCAGTGGAAATAAAGACAGTAGTGCAGTTTTAAGATCATACTTATAAATGTATGCCGATGCTTTTCTTAACTCTCTTGTATTTTACTTCTTTCACTATGATAATTCACACACTTCCCCTACCTCTGGTCTACATTTCATCGTGATATAACCTGACTCCTTTCAATTCTCAGGAACTTAAAACAAAATAAAACAAAACAACCCCCCCCAAAACATCCCCGAACCATCAAAGTGTTATTACATTATGTGATTAATTTCCTTATACTCTCTCTTCTGTCTGTCCACATAGACCTAAAAAGACTTTTTCTTTCAGGTCATGGCAAATAGCATAGTTAGGTCCTCGTTTAAGACAAGTTTTGGACTCTACAGTACTTTGAACAATTAATAGAATTAAATAATGAAGAAGAGAGTGTAAGAACTCAAGGTCAGCCAAGGTGATACATGAGGTGTAAGGGGTGAGTGCACTGTACCAGTTTTAGTTCTAATATATATGGCTGTGGACAAGAAAAAGAGATTATTCTTGTGTGAGTAAGTGGGTGGCAGGAAAGAACAAGAAGAAAGTATATTTACCACTTTGAAATAGAGGCAGAAAAGGGACACTCTTAAAAACGGGAGTTGTAAAACTCGAGAATGTGGGTATAAAAACCCAGCCGTGACTGTGAGATTTGATGAAAATGAACTAGATTCTCTCCTCTCTTCCTTCAAAGGCAATGCTAATCCTAAAAGGTCAAAAGAATATGAATATGAAACACCAATGTGAAAGAAAATCTTTAAAATACATAGCCCAGATCACACCATTTTCTCAGTAATGCATGCACTTTCTCACTAGGTGAAACAAGCATCTCAGTGGGGGCCAGATGCCTGCCGCTCATGTTGAGCGGTACAAAGAATGGGAAAAACTGTGAAGTGTGAAATAAGGAGCTTCTCAGAAGGAGCAATGGTGTTGGATGAGGTAAATAAAACATGATGACACTCATCTAGACAACCACCGGTGCTGAATTAATTGTGAATGGCAATCTTAGAATGCACCGTTGCATTAACCAAACAACATGTCACCATGCTTACCCTCCAAAGTGTTGCTTTTTGCATCTGCTGTGTCACATACAGTAGCAGTGGTTTGCAGCTGTGGTATTTTAGTAGGATGAAAGCAGCGTGCTTCCTCCATTCTGAACATCATACTCCCCTGAGGAAACCTGGAGTTAGGCAGTAGTGGAAGAATGGTCTCTTCATGAAGGCTTTTCGGTCGGTGATTTTTTTTTATCAGTAAGAACATTCACAGGAAACTAATGTGATTTTTCTGCAAGTGCATTCATAAAGGAAAAGTGTTCCTGAAACTATTTTAAAATCGGTGCTCTGACAACTGATACAGGACCGAAAGAGTTAGGCTGTTGGAGAGGAGGAAAACCAAAAATCCGTAAAGACTGTGAAGAATATCATATCACAAATACCACCACTCTACCAATTATTTATAGGTTTGGATCACCACAGGTGGAAAAGGGATTTACACCTCTAATATCCTGAATCAGTGATCCAGACACTGACTTTTGGATAAAAGGAGGCATCACACCTTTATCTTCCCTCTGCTATTGCCCGGCAAGGCTGGTGGAAGTAATCATCTCCCAGAGCAATATGTTCCCACTACAAAATACAACAGCTTCCCAATACATGGGTTGATTTCAGCCTTCTTTAAGCACCTTCCTGTGTATGGACCTCATACTTCAGTGGCTAATTTACAGACATCTTGCATGGGAAACCTGAGATTCATACTGCTGGACAGTGTTTCAACCAGAAATTAGATTCCTAAAACTGGAGTTTGTGTGGTTTAGTCCTTCCTTCTTCCTGTTTCAGTTCTTTGTTATTGTCGTGGTTTAACCCTCGTCGGCAGCTCAGCCCCACGCAGCCGCTCGCTCACCCAACCCCAGTGGGATGGGGGAGAGAATCGGAAGGGTAAAAGTGAGAAAACTCCTGGGCTGAGATAAAGACAGTTTAACAGGGAAAGCAAAGCAAACCGAGGAATCCCTTCCCCGCTCCCCAGGGGCAGGCGGGTGCTCAGCCACCCCCAGGACAGCAGGGCTCCATCACGCCCAACGGGGACTGGGGAAGACAAACGCCATCGCTCCCAACGTCCCCCCGTCCTTCTCCTTCCCCCAGCTCGAGATGGGGAGCGTGACGTCCTACGGTCTGGGATCTCCCTTGGGTCGGTCGGGGTCGGCTGTCCCGGCTGTGTGTCCCCCCAACCCGTTGTGCCCCCCCCAGGCTCCTCGCTGGTGGGGTGGGGGGAGAAGCAGAACAGCCCTTGGCTCCGGGTGAGCGCTGCTCAGTGGTGACGGAAACATCCCGGGGTTATCGACACTGTTTCCAGCACAAATCCAACACACAGTCCCATACCAGCTACTGTGAAGAAAATGAACTCTATCCGAGCCAAACCCAGCACATTCTCCACCCCTTATTCCATACTGTTTATGTCATGCTCAGGTACCATACTATCAAATACATCCTCATTAACCACTCCCCCCCCCCCCCTTCCCATCCTTTGATATAATATGCAGATATCATTCCCTCAGTCTATGGACTACCCCTGTAAAATGTCCACAAAATGTTCAAAAACGTCTGCAAAATGTCTACTGAGTTCATCTAGCCCCTGAATTTGAGCTCCATCTCTTATGGTGGTCACAGTTATTCTCACTCAAAACCCTTACTGCTTGAACTATTGAATAAGGAAAGCTACTTGGCTACGTAAATTGGTAGGTATACTGGATGTCTGCTAGGCCTACATGACATTTAAACATGACTTTTCTGGAAGACAGTTCTTTTTAGCATCTGTTTCTGCATTCAATGTCTAGTTTATTCATAGACATCCTAAATCTCCTGGGAATCGAAATATTAAAGCATAAAGCAAAAGTAACTTATCTCAACCAATCAATACCATCTTCATACAATGGAGAGGAAAAGTAGAGGATAGGATCTTTTTACAAAAATAATTGTTTGAGCAGTAACAAGGAGCAAATATATTCCTAAAATCATTGTTCATGGAGAACTTAAGCAAGAAAGAGGTTGCATTTCCTGAATAAATTATTCACTGAAAATTATTCACTCAAATCCCTGTACATTAAGGCTCCTAATTTTTCCAGGATATGTGACAAATGGCTTCAGATCATTTAAGTCATGCCTGGATGCGATTGTAAAGCCTCCAGCAACATACAGCTGAAGTGGGAAGAAGTGTAAATACTCACAGCAGCTGCCATATCAAAAAGCAATCACGATTCTCATTGAAACAAGCTGAGCTCTTTAAAAGAATGTTAATCAGCACTCTTCAGACAGATCATCTCACTGGAGACAATGAACAGCAAGTCCTCTACTGTTTACAGTCTCTGAACAGATCATTTTGAAAGGAATTATTTGTAGATGAAATGAAAAGTACATTCCATTAAGACCTTTTTCTTTTAAGAAATTCTGGTGATTTGTTTTCTAAGTCTATCATGCTATATTTGCATAGGTACTGACTATGAGTTGTTCGAATGACATACCCCAGCCAGCATTATTAAATACAATCTGGAGTCTTCCTGGAAACTAAAAGTAGCCAACCCCATAACGGACATAAACTCTTCTACACAGGCTTCTGTGATACGCTCTATATCATCATCTGTACAGAGGGAACTACGCAGAAAACAGCCAGCTATGTCCTTGATCAAGCTACTGAACGTAAAAGTGCAGGTTATTTAGATAACCTCAGGAATATAAAGAAATCTCTCTTTGCGTTGTGTGGCATAGACCTGTGTTTGCTCATCTGAAGGAGAAACTATTTCAGTGGTCTGTAAGGCTGCTGAGTTTGAACGGTGCGTACTGTTGACAAACACAGATGGAATCTGTTTAACAGTAGGCAGGGATATGCCAGTCTAAGGAAAGGGTTTTGTTGGCAAGTAATCACAGCACAAATTATTTTCTAGCAAACCTGAAACTCTGTCAGGTGGGAGCAGCAAGGAGTGAGTGCATTTTTGTAAACTTTGGAAGAGAAATGCTTCCTATTAGATTATGGCTGAAAATCTTTGATAGCACATCCTGCAGTCCCTTACATTTCCTTCCTTGGAGCCGGATCTACAAAAGTTTGTAACCTTTCTTTAAATTCTTGATTTCTTACTTAAGTCAATTGGAATGTATGTCCATTTATAGCAGTTAAGTATGTACATATTTTTATGGAGTTGGTCTTAAATTTAAATGCGCAGATAACCTCTAGTCGCTTTGGGTTTGGGCTTGAAAGTGCCTAGCAGGGGACAACTGGATTGCTGATGAGGCAGCACAGGCACAACCATGAAAAAAACCCAGTACTAGTAACAACTATTCTGTATATGTTTGTTCTACTCTGGGTTCAAAGAGGATTCTTCTTACTATCTTTGAAAATGCCTTCCTTTGTGATTTACAGTTGTGGCAGCTTTAGGGTAGTCAGGGAACTCAATACCCATACCAAGTCCACTGGCAGAGGAAAACAATGAACTTCAAAAATAGCCTGTAGAATGTGTGTGTGTGTATAAATAATGCAAATAACAACAAAATATTCCCAATTAGGCAGAGTTGGTGACATACGCTCTTCTTTCCAGGACTTCTAATGGGGAAAAAAGGAGAGGTTTAAAAATAGTAGAAGCTTTTTGACTTCTAGCAGCCAGGTGTAGGGCACCTAATAAATAAGCAAAGAGTTCTGTGACAAGTACTGTTTTGTCTTCAATTAAAATTGTTCCTTAAATTAAACAAACAAACAAACAACTAAACCCTTAATGATAGCAACAACAAGGAAAAGAAATCTGGAAAACTTGTCAACAAAAGAAACGTAAAACAGGTTTGGAAGAGAAAGCAAGTCAGAAAAAAATTAGTTTCTGAAACCAGAGTTTATCTGCTGATGCTTTTTATCCCATTTGAAAAAGAAGATTTTTTTTTTTAATCAGACTGAAATAAAATCTTAATATGGGCATATAGGCAGTGTCTTTATATGGATAAATAATAAGCAAGAATAGAATTTAGGGAATTATGTAAATATCTTTGGGATATTTTAAGGATGGACAAGCATTTCAGGATAAAAAATAATCTCCACCTCGACAAACACACATCTGCTCTGAAACACTGTCTCTTGAGAATACATCTCCTGTTGGGAATTTTAAAAGGTCTGAGCTAAATTTACCTTGAATTCAAAGGGCCTATGAGTATCTTCAGAAGGACCTTTCAACATACCTTTTGAATGTATATTTTGCTTGTCCTACCTTCAGTTCCAACCAGAAGTTAAATAGAAGCATGCAGACGCTTTGGGAAGTATTCTCTCACTACAATTTCCAGACATAGTTAGAAATACACATGTTCTAATTCACTCAAAAAAGCACATTACTTACTGATGATGTAGCTGAGCAGCCCACCTTCTGAAGTATTGCTATCAGAATTATTTAACGGTCATCTGCTTTCATAGCAGCTAGGAACATAAAAATAGTATTTTGGAGTGACTTGAGCATTGCCACAGTAGTGACCATCCCGGTACTTTCTGTAACTAAATCTGCAGCTCAACGTTTTGTGAGCTAGAGAATGAAGCATCACAAAAAGTATGACTGTGCCACAGCATGCAAGAGCTGTTGTGTTCTTCACTATGTGCCTGAATAAAACACCAGCTCCAAACTGAAGGTGGTATTGGACAAGGACCAACCTTGTCAAGGTCCCTGACAAAGAAGAGAGGAGGATGGGGAGGCAGTGGGGGCAAACACCGGCCGAAGGAGGTGACTGGGGAGTGAGACCCAACGCCCAAGACTGACTGCAGCCAGGGAGGGCCCCAGCACGCTCACTGCCGTGTGGCCTGGGAGCAATGCACGCACTGGCCAAGGCACTATACGTCTCCTGCAGAAAGACAAAGCTGTTTTCAGGCTGAAATCCACCATTTTTAGAACCCCAGGCAGCCCCTACTCTGTGGAAGAACAGCTGTACTAATTGACTTGAAGGTATAAACCAGGAACCTTCAGAACAAAGACCAAAAAAACCATTTTTACCTCTAACTAGAGTAATTTCTGCAGGTTAAGATGCAAAACAGTGCTTTCTCCTTTGTGAAACTGTGTAGAGGCAATTCTATTCTGTATCTTTCTGTGGTGGGTTGACCTTGGCTAGACACCAGGCACCCACCAAGCCACTTTATCGCTGCCCTCCTCAGCAGGATAGCGGGGAAGAAATAAGACAGAAAAAAATGTATGGGTCAAGATAATGACAGTTTAATAAAGCAAAAGCAAAGGCTGCGTGTGGAAGAAAAGGAAAACAAAAAAATATATTCTCTACTTCCCATCAGCAGGTGATGTCCACCCACTTCCCAGGCAGTAGGGCTTTGATATGTGTCGTGGTTGCTCTGGAAGACAAACATCATGATAATGCATGTTTTCCCCCCCCCTCGTCCTCCTTTCTTAGCTTTTATTGCTGAGCAGACACCATAAGGTACGGAATATCCCTTTGGCCAGTTTGGGTCAGCTGTCCTGGCTCTGTCCCCTCCCAACATCTTGCCCACCCCCAGCCTGCTGGGTGAGATGGGGGCAATGTTGGAGAGCCAGCCTTGATGCTGCGCCAGCCCTGCTCAGCGGTGGCCAAAACACTGGTGTGCTATCAGCACCTTTCTAGCTACCAATATAAAACTGCGAGGGCTGCTATGGGGAGAATTAACTCCATCCCAGCCAGACCCAATACGCTATTTCAGAATCTAGGCCTTCTTTATAATGCCGTATGCACTATTTCTAGCTGAACAAGAGGAGGAATATTAGGTAAACTAATCTCATCTAAAATGGTTGAGGAATTTTGCTGCTATTCACATTACGTGAAACGCTATCTATTTCTGGTGACCTGTTTTTAAATTTGCTGATTATCGAGCCGATTATCTCTTCTGACCTTAGCCCTGGCTGCTCGGTGAAGTCAGCACTAAGTGTGCTTTTCAAAATGTGCTAAGAGCCAAGTAAGACTCAGTATAAAAATCTATTTACTCAGCACACATAAAAAAAAATAATAAATTCTTGGAAATAAAATTTCATAGAATTATGTTGAAATTTTTTATTTAGGTAACAGAAATGTTTAAATTCCTTGTAAAGCTTTCTGCAGCTTTTAAGAACTTAATACATGTAAGCACATAAATTTTATTAATAAACAGAGGCATATACTGGAATGTGATGGGACTTCAAAGTGCTTTTAAAATGAGAGTATTCTTCTCTTAAATGAAATTTCAACAGAGACAACCTTCAAAAAATTCAGATTATGGCAATTTTCAGGCATCTGTTATAAAAAATCTTATCTCACTACGATCTAGCAAAAGTTATCAAATAATAAAAAAGTTCATGATTTTTATTATTTTTTTAAGTATTTATTTTACCACAAGAAGCCAAGCTATGATGCAAGATAATAGAGTTCACAGTGACATTACCATATAGTATGATATTATGTCTCCCAGTTATTTCCTTAGGTAGTAACAAGTGTAAAATACTCTTTTTTTCCCCCTCAATTAGCCATTTCCAGATGCTTTCAGTTACTAGGAGCCATATTCAGAACTTTTAGTTTTGAAAACCAGACAGGGTGTCACAGTCCTTGGTCCCAGTAGCATCTAAATCACAGAGTAAAAATATAAATGATAGGGAATAATACTAGAAACTAATTTCTCTCCCCCAGTCAAATATTGGGCTGTTTCTTTGTGCTCTCAAAATGTTCCTATTTTCTTAAGGTAACCTAAAAATGGCGGTGTGAGGAGTATTTACTAATTTCCTGACATCAACTGCATCTTAACAATATTTTGACAACATATTGTGCAGGAATCACAGGTGTGCACCGATACCTGTCGCCTACCTGGTTTCTATGGCAGTTGCAAGTGAGCATTACAACTTAAAATGGCTTTGCACATACTCACTGATCAATAGGGCAGCCTCAGGAGCCCTAGAGAAGTATTTTATTTTATAGGTTGGTGACTAGAGAACGCTTTTGGGAAGTGAGGGCTTGGAATCTTTATACAGAGAGGAGGGAAATGTACCCATACTTCCACTCCCAGGGTGCTCTATCCACTGGAGTATATTGAAAAAAAGTATATGGTAGCATCACTAAAGTCATATATACCATCCAACAATTTTGTGACAAGGCTCTTGGCTCTTTAAATGCATAAAGATAAAAATAAGGGCCAGGACTGAGAAGCGGACCTAAAGCCACAAAAGGATAGTGTTCCTCTTTGATGCGGATTGTGTCGGTGGTTTTTGCTTTATCCTGCAAAAGAAGGAAAGAGAGGGAGAGCAGAGCGACTGCTTGTTTTGCCTTTTCCCCCAGCACAGATAAATACCCAGACCGGTCTGCAGCAGCCTGCGATAAGCCACTGTCTGCTCAGTCTCCGCGGCACCGCTGTAGCTGTCAGGCTTATTTAAATTGCTCCCTACCAGTTGTTTTAGCTCCAGTAGCGCTACCATATACAAAGCACTGTATTTGAGGCAGATGCAGCTTCAGGTTTTTCAATGACGCCAGGCTCACTCCTATTATGCATTGAGGACACACAAATGGGGGCTGAGGGCTGGTTTCTGCCCCGGCTCTCGTGCCAGCAGAGGAGCAATTTGGCACCTTCAGAATCAAATCCACGTACAGCTCGGTGACTGCTGGTTTGACCTAGAAAACAGCAGACCGTACGCATATTTAATATTCTGTTCTACTAAGCGGGACCTCAGCATGAGGTTGCTGACGTTCACCCATCCCGCTGCAGGAGCACACACTTGAGAACGAAGCTTACCAGCTTAACGACACACAAACTCAGCTTGTGGCCAGGGCTGAGCTGCTGCTCTAATTCCACTCCCACTAGCTGAAATCATTCTGGGACTCCACCTTAAAGTAACCAACACTTGAGAGGAAAAGCAAGAGGAGATCAATTTGCCTGCTACTATGATGTCTAATTAAAACACCGTATGTGCTGAGAGACTTGTCACAGTTTGTTAAACCATTGAAGGAGTTGCTGGCATTAAGTCCACTTTACAGGAAAATCCTGCTTCAGTCGAAGCCCATTAAAATATTTTTCACAAAAAACCCTAAATTCACATTTAAATCTGGAAATCCCATTAGCTTCTGTACGGGTGTTATGTTCTCTAAATTTAAATACACCTGTTCATAAACCTCTTTACTGTTTGCAAAACACATTATAGATTTCCCAATACAGTGTTTAATTTATTTCATTTCCTACAACCAATATATCTGATCTGAGTGTGATCTCATTCCCTTGACAAGTTTCTAGCACAGTTTTTCAGATTTCTAATTATTTTAGTTTCCTATACGAGGAGCAACATAGCACTTATCATCTCCTATGTGACAGTACCAGACCTATTCCAAACAGATGGGTCTTGCAATTTGCCGTAAATGTGGGAATCCAAGATATTTTAATAGTTTGAACTGGTAGTCTGAACCATATAAATCTTTGGTAATTTGGCTTAACCTAAGAGCACGGCCAAAGCTCACGAGAAGCATTACAGAAGTCTGAAAATGCCATCCACAAAACCCCATACCAGAATCTTTCATGACGAGAAGTACCATATTTTATTTGGATTCTCAGTCCCATACTGAAATTACTAGGTGATCATGATGGTTCAGTCTGCCTGTTACTTTGATGTATCATGAATTCTGCAAAAGACATCCTTTTATTTGGCCAATTATTTTTAAAGTCATTTAGGATATGGGAAGCAATGGGAATAAATTCCCAACAAACATGTTATTCTGATGGTTAGCAGGTTCCTGTCCACAGATCCATAATGTTCGATATAACCTACAGCTCAGAACAGAAGACAAGAATTACTCTTCAGAGAGACTTGAAGACATTTTGTAAGGTAATTTTAATAACAAAGCATTGGGCACGAGGGATTCAGGTTACCTATGCCTAAATGGAGGTGTGTAGTGCCATTTGAGGTGGAACTCGAGACCTCCCTGTGTGTCTGACAGGTACAAAATGGCATTATGGAAATGTACATATTTCTCACCTGAAAGCTGGAGGGATGGTGCAATACCTTGGGGCACCTCAGAAAGCATTAAACGCCTAAGTTTCCAACTGAATCAAACCCAAAGAGAGACTTTGCCCCAAAAGATTCTTCTGCCAGTCTGAGGTAGAACCGAGTCTCCCATTACACATTTAAGTGCTGTTGCAGAGAGCTGCGTGGAATTCATAAAACAATTTCAAATCATACATACATGTGCTGTTTGGAGAAATTTGAAGAGAATCACTTCAACTTTTTTAGCGCGCTCTTTTGGTGCAGTGAGGCATGATTATCAAGGAAAATGACAATGATCTCATCAGTTTACAAACTATCATTTGTTGCTTATTTCCACTCCCAGCTGTAACCAGCTAGATATTTTTTCACTGGGGTATAAATCAAAATATTTAAAGGGTTTTAATGGTCAGTCCCAAGTTATTCTCTACAGCTTTGCAATGCTGCTAATTAAAGAACCATAGATGAAATTTTTAATATTTCTGAAATGTATTCATCATGCTGTGGGTTTTTTCCTTACAAGTGCTCCCAACCTACTGAAACACTACAAGTAGAGTGTGGAAGTCAAATAGTTCTTTTTACTCCACATTTATTTTCAGTAAGAAGCTACTGGATTACAACGCTGGGCAAAAAATAGATTTGGTTAATAAATTCAAATAACAATGGAACAAGAAGCATAATACTTATATTCCCTCTATTTCCAGAAAACCCTCTCTTGTATAGCTTATAATAACACCTCTCAAAAATAAAGACTATGTATGTTTTGTGGCATTCAGGATATATACCCTACCAAATGCAGAAAACTAGAGATGGAATGGCTTGGGCATGAAGTCTGATTTTGCTGTCACACCATAGTTCTTTCAAATACACTCCACTTGCTAACCTTCATTAGGAAAAGAGCATTTGAGACTTTGCTGAAAGCTTTAGGAAAATCATAGTGTTAGACATTTATTTCTTATTCCCATGAGCATAGAGAGAAATCTCACTTCTTGTCACGAGTGTTATACATTTTTGAGGAAATTAGATCAGTTTCAAAAATTGCAAATTATCATCATGATCTTTTAAAATTGATTTTCAGTACTTATAAACATTTACATTAATTCTTCCGTTACTTTTTTCCTAGGAACTGAAATTATTCTGGATGGTCTGCAACTGTAATTTTTACCCCTTTCAGAAGACTAGCAACATTTTCTTTCTTCATTTACCTCAACCAAACGTTTTCAAAATGATCATTAAAAAATTCTGAGATCACTTCAGCCAGTTCAGAAAGCATTTAAGATGAAATTCAGGAAGACCAGAATGACATACATATCCTTACAGTCTCACTCATCTAATGTTTTCATGCATGACCTATTCGAGGATGAGACCTTTCCCCCTTGATTTGTATTAATTGTACCTGTTTCCTACTCACAGGCTCTCTTTCTTGTCAAAATTAAGCAGTAAGTCATTAGAAAGGTGCGTTTTCCTCAAGTTATCTGCCAATGATTTTTCCTCTCTATAGTAGTAAATCTTAATTTTTGTTGTTAGAATTACTTTGAAGGATGGACAGTTTTCCTTGGGCTTGCTTCCCTGAGCTCTCACCTGCCTGCTGCCTCATATCTCATGAAGTTCATTGTTTTCGGTTTGGTGACCTCTCTTTCCCTTCCTAATGATCAATAACTCCTGCCATTTCAAGATCCCTCTCATGATCTGCTTCTCATTTTCATGTGAGAGAGAAGTTTCTCTATATCAGTTAGAATCAAATTTAGAAGATAATCCCTTGTACTTGCTTTCTCCACTTTCTATACAAAACCTCCTGTCATCAGTTAATGCCAACAGAGAATCATGAAAATATTCATGATGGCAACAAATAGTAACAGACTGCATGCAATAGTTTTCTTCTTGAGTTCCCATTTGCCATGAACTTCCCATAATTTTCATAAGGTTTTTTTTTTTTTTTTAAATCATACATTCAGAGTTTGTTTCATAATTTTTAGGTTCTGTGCCTTTAAATGGATCAATAGAATGTACTAACTTCAGCTGAGTGAAAAAGGAACTAGTTTTTTAGATAAAACTGTGTTGCACATACCAAGTAAGTGTGCTGTGATATTGTATCACAGTTATTTGCTTGTTCTTAGGAAACAAATTTCTGAATGCTTAATAAAGAGGTGTAACGTCAAGATTTCCCAGGTGCATTCGTGTGCCCAAGACTCTGGCTCACCAACAGCCAGCTACTGGATTTCTCCATATCAGCTCAGGTGTCCTTCCACCCTTCAACAAATCAATGCCAGGAGAGATTATAGTACAATGCTAAAGATGTGTGGGTCTGTTCCTTTGCTGCTACTACACTATAAATGGATATATACTACAGAAGTCTATTACCTGAGAGCATGTAGGTTCAGTATCAGGTAGTGCTTAATAAGTATATACCTTACAGCTCCCTGCAATGTGACATATACTGCAATAATTTTGAGTTTTGATCTAAAAATGCAGTGATCTGGATTGCTATCAGCTAATTCTTGGTGGATTGCTGAAAAATAATTTATTTTCTCTAAGTAATTCTGGTTTGCTAATCATCCACTCCAAATTAAGAACAGAAGAGTGTAAAAACAGAGTCTTAGAGAGTGACTTCTCTTAAAACAATAATAGCAAGTCATTTAATGTTTAAAACATGGGACTTATTTCCACTATCACAGTTATTTTGTTAAAAAATATGTGCAGGTAATAAAATAACACCTAGTCATATGTGCCTTTTCTTTTAATATGAAATATATCCCCTCTGCTTTTACCTGAATATTGAAAATGCTGTAATAAAGAACACTTGAAAAGAATACAGTATAACCCAAACAGCAAAAGTTTTCAGCACAGGTAGCAGAAAACATCATGAGTATTTCTGACTGATTGAATCAAAAATGGGTTTTACTAAACGGAAGTGGTGACCATCATTTTTCTGTAATCTCTGTGGGTGTGCTACTCTTTCATACCTCTGTTTATTCCATCACATAATTCTCATTTCTCAAGGTCCATCACAAAGATTCACATAATTAGTAATTTGGTAAAGGAACTGTCTTTAACCCAGTTTTTTGACTGTCATCGATACAGCTTCTATCTTATGCCCCCTTATTGCTACTGCAAAAGAAAATAGTAATAATGAATGCAAAATAGTCTGCTTGAGTATTCTTCATTAAAAGAAGAAATGTCGTTTCATAAGCTTTATCAGAAAGTTGATGTCTAGCTAGACATTGAGCTCCATGGTTATTTTTCAAATGTTCTCTTCTTCCAAATAATTTAACTCCTTCATCTAATTCCATTATATTGCTCATTTTGATGGCACTGTTTGAACCATGAAACAATATTTCCAAGAAGTTTTCATAGTTAATTTGTCACTGACTGATTTTTTTTTTTTCTTTTTATTTAAGATAATAGATTGAAGTAAAAGCTTGGTTTGGCAGCAGTCTGTAGGTATCTTAGCAGTAAATAAATAAAAGACACAAGCAAGTGAGCATCATGACACCAAGGATTTTGCAGGACCTTTTTTTTTTTAATAAAACTGTACAGACAGGATTTCATTCTAAGATTTCACTTTATTAAGTTAGAGGCAACTTTTATGGCTATCATATGGGACGCTGTACAAGAGTGCAGTTACAGGGTTCAGTGACAAAGCTGAAAGGAAAATTCATGAAGGCCTAAAAAACTTCTTTAAAGTAAAAGTAATGTTACTTCCTATTGCCATATAAGTAATTACATGAAATACATCTGAAAATAGTTTAATTAATTATAAAATATTTGTAGAAATGCTTTAGTAGAAAGCAGAACTAAGTAACAGGTTATCCTGCCTAATTTTGTACTTGCATCCTATTCTTTAGTTTTTATTGAAAGAAATGATTCCTGGTGGCTCATTGTAGGGCCTTTGGCAGTGCCTGGAACCAGAATAGGACACACTAGGCTGAGGGATGGAGGAGGAAGTTAGGTCATTTGGACCTAATCCTATAGAACACTGTGAAAAAAATACCTTTTCATACTGTGTTTAGTTTCCTGACATGAATTTTATTCAGTTATTTTTATGATTTCATCATTTTTAACCTGTTCTTGTGTAATTTTCCAAATTGGCACTAGAGAAAAATGAATAAAATAGAATGAATATGTGCTCTTTCTCAGTAAATCGATATATAAACTAGTTACGTTACTTGAGATAGCAATCCACAGTTGAATAATCAATATTTTATTCTTGGTGGCATACACATTCTTTTACCACTGTTTGTTACTATTTGATGAAATAAATATCTTCTGCTAATATTTAGCTTTATTTATTGTGGTGGGTTGACCCTGGCTAGACGTCAGGGGCCCGCCAAAGCTGCTCTATCACTCCCCTCCTCAGCTGGACAGGAAAGAGAAAATATAACCAAAGACTCGTGGGTTCAGATAAGGACAGGGAGAGATCACTCACCAATTACCGTCATGTGCAAAACAACTCGACTTGGGGAAAAATAATTTATTACCAATGAAGTCAGAGTAGCGTAGTGAGGAATAAAACTGAATCTCAAAACACCTTCTCCTGACCCTTCCCGCCTTCCTGGCTCAACTCCACTCCTGATTTTCTCCACCTCTGTCCCCCCAGAAGCACAGGGGGACGGGGAATGGAGGTTGGGGTCAGTTCATCACATGTCTCTGTTGCTCCTTCTTCCTCAGGGGAAGGAGGACTCTGCACTCATCCCCTGCTCCACCGTGTCACCACAGGAGACAGTCCTTCACGAACTTCTCCAATGTGAGTCCTTCCCACAGGCTGCAGTTCTTCACAAACTGCTCCAGCGTGGGTCCCTTCCCCGGGCTGCAGTCCTTCAGGCACAGCCTGCTCCAGCCTGGGTCCCCCATGGGGTCACAAATCGTGCCAGGAAACCTGCTCCAGCGTGGGCTCCTCTCTCCACAGACCCGCAGGTCCTGCCAGGAGCCTGCTCCCACGGGGTCCCAGCCTCCTTCGGGAACCCACCTGCTCCGGCGTGGGCTCCTCTCTCCCCGGGCTGCAGGTGGAGATCTGCTCCCCCGTGGACCTCCCTGGGCTGCAGGGGGACAGCCTGCCTCACCGTGGTCTTCCCCACGGGCTGCAGGGGAATCTCTGCTCCAGTGCCTGGAACATCTCCTCCCTTCTTCTGCACTGACCTGGGGGTCTGCGGGGCTGTTTCTCTTATCTTGTCACTCCTCTCTCCAGCTGCAGTTTCTGTTCCCTTCTGAAATCTGTTCTCCCAGAGGCACTACCACCATCACTGATGGGCTCAGCCTTGGCCAGGGGTGGATCCGTCTTAGAGACGGCTGGCATTGGCTCTGTCAGACATGGGGGAAGGTTCTAGCAGCCTCTCACAGAAGCCACCCCTGTAGCCCCCCTGCTACCAAAACCTTGCCACACAAACCCAGTACATTCATAAATTTTCATGTTAATTTACAGGAGCAACAGCATACATATTTGAACCAGGTTATAAGCTACAGATGTAGAAGTGTTATACTACTCTAAAAAGGTTTAAAAGCTTAAGTTTTATTAAAAGTCTTTAATAAAGGATTATTTATTTATAAATTCCTAGTTACATTCTTTTCAGGCTTTTAAATTCTGTTCCTGCAGCAGTCAGGTGATTCCGATGTGAAGGGATAACCAAGTATGCTCTATAGATTTAGAACATGGCCAAGCCAACTGAAGCAGAGGTAGTAGGCCTGGCAGGTCTAACAGCCCCAGAAGTAACAAATACGTCTTTCCCTTCTGTTGTGGGTCTCTTTAGTACTCCTCCAAATTAGAGGAAGAGCAGCCACAAAAAACCCAAATAATACTGACTTGAAGATGGATTTGAAAAATTCACCATTTGTGCACAGTGGTGACTTCTCCACAGGCGTGTTGTCCCCTGAGGATGCTCCTGGAGCTGCCAGCTTCATCGCCTGCCAAGTTTGGTTCTGTTTTATTAGCTTGACACACTGCATGATGACAGTCTCAAGCCTTGTGTGTCTGAATTCTATCTTTCAACATATTGCTTCGGGCCTGTTGTTTCTAACTTCCCATCAGGTGCTGTCATTTTCCAGTAGTCGGCTGTGGAGAAGTACCCTCTGTGCTTACCTAGCACACTATAGTTCCTGTTTACATTAAAGAAATCTGCACTAGCTACAAGAACAATGATGACCTGTCATCCTGGCAGAGGTTTTGTATAGAAGTGAACTGTATAAATAAAAGCCCATTCTGAAATGAAGCCAAGAGATTACATTAGGGCTTTGTCCCAAAGAAATGTTATCAATTAACTTAAATATGTGTGACTTCTCACAATAAATGAATGTCTGGTTCATATCTTGACTAATTTTCTGCCACCAGAGATGGACAGAACAGTACTGTATAGTGCAACTTATTTAATTCACTTAAGTTAGAAGAAAATGAATGCCTTCCAGTTAAAAAAATGAGTACACAAGCACTGAAAACTGAAAAAATATTGCATCACAACATGTTCTGTGGTTATTTATCTTTTATGTGCTCGTGTAATTTTAGTAATTCGTAACTTACTAGTAAATGCAGCCAAGAAGTGTTTGTAAATACTGTAAGTTCTGCATAATGTGATTTCACAAGCATACTCTCCTATGAGATCTTCCATTTTCAAAATGTCTTTCTTTTACAGCTAGGCATTGGTTTTGAAACACTATTAGCTGCCATCTCACTTTGCATAAGTTTCTGAAAGTTAAAATTTCAGCTTTGAAGGGAGAGATGATGTGATGGCTAATATTTTTATGCCTGTTTAATTGCTATTGATTTCTTGATCTTTTATCTTTCTTGATCATATGCTAAGTGAGCAGATGTACATAAAAGTACAAATGGATTTAAGAAGAGAGCAGAGAACTGCCTGTACTGGCTATTAACCCTAATGTGTAGGTGCATCCTCCAGGTGAGATTTACCAAAAGAGAGACAATTCAATGCCTGTCTTGCTCTGGAAGGTGAATATTTGGTGAAGTGATCCCTTCTTAGGCTACAGCAGAGCCTGGCCATGGATGCTTTTTATTCCTGATCCTGTTCAGTCAAGAAAACACAGACAACTTTCACATAATATCTGCTACCGGGCATGGTGGGAAGCTCCGTACCAGACTGGCTGGGGGTTTCATCTGACCTCCTACTGTGGTCATTTTCTTCTTATGGGTTTTTCTTTGCTCTTTCTGAAGCATCTAAACACCTAGGACAGTTTAAAACCATCTTTTTTATACATTCCTGCCAAAAAGGTTTGGTTCATCTACCTAGGACATTTTAAAGTATTACTGAGGCTGCTTCTACAAATAGCAACAACTACATCTAATCTGAAAAAATCCTCCACCAACGGGACTGATCTCCAGGCCAAGGGGAAAGGGAAAACCTGTGCCCGTGGTCCTGCCGGCTGCCCTTCTGGAGCAGGTCAACTGTGCCCACACTACACAGCGCTCCAGCCTGGGTGTCCTCTGGGTTTTCTGTGACACTTTTGTGGCCCTAAAACATAATTACCTGTCATTTAGATTACTGAAATTTGAAATTCCTGAAATGATGAGAAGATTGTGTTGCTGCCCACACGAATGCTGTTATAACCATGGCATCACACCAGGCCTGGGCCATGGTATTAAGGGGAGGGGAAGTTCTCAAAGGCCCTTGGGAATAATCCTGGAGAACAAGGAATGGCGTAGTAGCTCTGCCTTCCTCTGCTTACACCATGCACGGTCTGTGGTCCCTGGAGCATGCTACACCAGGAGTTGCATCTGGGCTTTGTCTCAAAGGGAAATGCACATTTAATTGCAAAAGAGAATTAAGTGATATATGCAGGGTGGACTATCTGGGGACCAATCAGGATTTGGGAGCAAAACAAAAGGCTGAACTTTTTGGCAAAATGCACCATCTATTATCCAATTCTCACTGAAAACCATGTTGCTAGTCACTTCTGAAAAGTTTAACTCTGCATTTTTTGCTTATTGAAGCTTATTTTTAACTGCTATCCAGGAATTTTGTTGAAATCACAATTGCAGCCCTGACCCAGCTTGGGGAATTCAGCTTCAGTTGTCTATTGTTATATTCAATTGATTACAAACCCCATCATTCCTGCATGCCAACATTTTGTGTCTGGGTCCACATTTTTCTTCTGCATTGAAGTAAGAAAACAAATTTTGCTCATCTGCCTTGTATTCATACATTCATTATATGTATACACATATGTACCATAAGGAAAGAATACAAATGGACCAATGAGAATTAGTTGCACAATGCTTTTTATCTGTATGTGCTAAGTCCTCAACAAACAATGATAGGCAGCAAGAATGACTAAAATCAACATGCTCTCTACGGGGTTTTCTCTGGGTACTGGAAGTGGAATATTCAGAATCAGTTTTGCTGTTTCTTCTATCCCTTGATGCCCTGCTAACCACAAGTCTTTTTTGCAAAAAAAAAACACCACCAGAGAACTATAAATAACCTCTGTTCTAGTTCTGAAGGACATTTCTCAAACAAATGAGGGTGGAATGCACTGCTCATAAATCAGAAAAAAGAACATCAAGCATCAAAATGAGATATTAACTTCTCTGTTAGGGATAAGCAAGGTAACTCCTAAATCAGACTTCTGCCATTATTAGCTGCCAGGGTTCAGCTACCTCTGCCTTCAAAGCTTGCTTGTTTTGTATCTGAATATCTACAATTTAATGGCAAACAATAAACAGAAGGATGACTCTATTTAGAGGATGAATTATAACATGCTGAGGTCTACAGTAGAGGGTGCTGAAATAAATAGGTTAAAAAAGAGACTGTGAAGTTGTAATATTTAAAATTATAGACCTAGAAAAAGTTGATGTAATTTACTTACAAAGCAGTTAAACTAATGCTTTGTTTTAGAAAAACATAATCAGATATCCCCAAATTATAGAAAAAAATCTATTAATCACTTTTACCTTTTAAGGGAAAAAAAGTACTTCATAGCTATACTATACTACAGAATACATTAGGCTTGTTATTCTTTAATAATTTGCTTTTTCCTCAATATATTGAACAATTTTTTCAAAAAACCATCTTTTCATTATTCCTTGAAGGTCTAAGAAACACTTTTCCTTACAGAATACAGCTCTTCACTGGCAGCATTGCATGGATTGTCATCATTTCATGTTTCTCACAATTGCTCAGAACTTCAGAATATTAAAGCATAAGCCCTTACTGTTGGAGATAAAAACTATATATCAACTGAAAACATAAAAGATTCAAGCCTCAAAAAGAGACCATGAGCTATATAAGTCATATAAAAATATTAGAAATGCAATGAAAGAGTTGTACCCGTGGTTGCAGGTGGGATTTCATAAAACACTGAGTAAATGGAGTCATGTCATTTTGATATTTTTACCTAAAGTTCTGTGTTTAAAATCAAGTTTCTGTAGATAGCTCCCAGTGATCAACTAATTTACAAGTACACAGCTGTGCTGAAAACAATGCTTGTAGGGTGTTGTTCCTTGTCTATATTTTTCTTTAGGGAAAGGCAGAAAATCTACCTCACTTTCTTAGGCTATAGAAGGCTCTGAAGCCTAATCAGGAGGGGAAACCCCCCCCCCCAACATTCTTTCCAATCCTCAGTCATTTATGAAAGGTGTTCTTCAATCGTTCTGATTTTTCAGCTTAGAAATTAGTCCCTAATACTCTTGAATAAATTAAGCTTTCTGACTACTGGTTGGGCTTTTTTAATTTCTCTTACACAGAATCCTCAAAGATAACATATAGATTTCAGGGGATCACATGCCTCATAAAGGAACTGCTACACTGAATTAGTTTTACATGGGTCAGAATCAGGTATCCTCACATCACATTAGCTACCTAAAACACGGAGGGAAGTACATCAGTGGCTGAAAAACTGACTGAGAATCTAGTTTCCCTCTTTTGCACAGCCCTGTGTGCTGTTCCCCTCTTTCTCAATTCCCACACATGGTTCGGAAAAGCTAAGAGGTGGAAATGCAATGATATTGAGTAGCAGAGCTTTCATAAGGTAGTTCGGTTCACTGATATCTCTTCATTAGATATAAGACAGGAATCTTTTGTGAACCCTGGGTCTTCTTGAAAACGTTCTAAAGTCAAGAATAATTTTTTTTATTATGATTTTTAAGCTAGAATGACCTGTGAATCATGCAGTTGCATAAGAAAAAACAAACAAACAAACAAAAAGTTGCATAGAAGAAAAAAAAACAAAAAACAAAAAAAACCCCAACAAAACAAACAAGCAAGCAAGAATCTCTTCATCCTTTGTTCTATTTAAGAACAAAGTTGATGCACATAGTGGTAGGACATTCTAAATTTTACACAGACACATTAGAGAGAAGAAGAAAACACCCAGGGAGACTTAATTTGCCAGAGAAAAATGTTACCAATTTCAGCAGCAAATCAAAAGCTCTACAGTAAACAAAATAAAACCTCAAATTAAAAAAAAAAACAAAAACAATTTGTGTTAAGCCATTTTTATTATCTCTGGAGAAAACCTTTTCATTTTCATATGGCAGGAGAAAAACTAGTAGCATTTGGTGAGAAAAATACTAGTTTTCTGTTAGAAATAACTAATATAAGGATGCCTAAATTAATTATCACTTTTTTATTAATAATATTTACACTAATATACATATTTTTACTTACTTATATTTATAAGAAAGACATCTAACAGGTTTTTTAGTAGACATTGCCTAATATTGTTTTACCAGTGACCTTGCTACCAGTTTATGCTTCAGAAATAATCTATTTTGTTCCAGTTCTTAGTATCCTCTTGAACTGGAGGCCATTACCTTCAAAACTGTCATAAAAGCAGCTTTTTTTTTTTTTTCTGCTGTGTAAGGAAATACAAGAAGTTGTCTAAAGAACTTAAGTTCAACAGCTACAGGCTGACTCATGTGGTTGTTTCTATTTATCATAAAGTGCACCTACATAAAGAATGCAGGTTGTGTTTCCAGGCCATCCGTTCATTTCATGCTGCTCTTGTGGAAGAATGTGAAAATGAAACAGTGGGAGAATTGCTTGAGAATTATTGCTGTGTGAGGGAACTCATCAGAGTATAAAGCTGGTGGGGCAACGCCACCGTCTCTTGGCTGCTTTCTTCACCAGCCACGGCTAGTAGCAGGAACTCTCCAGACTGGGGTGAAGAGAAGCAGAACATCAGCCGTGGGCTGAAGAAGAATGGGAAGGTGACATAGCAACTCACATTTCTACCAAAACTAGTGAATGAGTTGGTATCCTTAAGGATTTTCAGCCAAAAAGGAGTGGGGTTTAAACAAATGCCGGTATCAGACATCCTGGGATTTGCAAGCCTCATATGACTGCTTCACAACAACGTGGAGGATGAAACGTACTGACATTTAACTGCATCCCTTTTCTTGACATCTCAAAAAGTAGTTGTTCCTATAACCTGAAAATGCGGTGGGCACCATATCCTTCTGTATTTATTGACTACTTAGAATCCTATCTTGTATCTTCACTGAGCCTCCCAAGGAACACAGTAAAAATGGAAACCATACGTTTGGGTGAATTTTCCAAAACTTCTGCAAATCTCCAAGCAATTCTTCTTATTATTTTTGCTAGGATTTCATTTTCAATTCAAAACTTAATTGCTTTCGATGTGCTTACTCTTTTGATTGTGTTAGTCTAATTTTCACAGTATTCCTCAAACACAGGGCTGACAGATAGTCACCCCAACTCCCTTATCATCCTCAAAGGAGTGATTAACATTGTGTCTGATCTCCATGAGAAGTCAGTAATAAGCTGTGGGCACTAATCCATTTTCTATTTTTGTAAAATGTAGAACTGCTGATATACCTGAAAATCGTCAAAGCCTGGGAAGGAGTGGTCCCACACACAAGCAGGTGGTGGGACCACAGATATCTCTAGCAAAACTGTCAGTCTGGGAGTTTGCTAACCATTCCTTAAGTGGGTAGAAGGGGTTGTTGTGGCTTTTTGGTTGGTTGATTGATGGGGTTTTTCACTATTTTGACATATATTTTCTTTCACCTTAGATTCTCACTAGCAGCTACAGCAGCACAAGCATAATTGATTAGATAAACGGAAGGAGCAGAAAAGAAGTGGCAAGAAGGCTGCTTCTTAATAACATTTTGCCAACAGAGAAATCATAGTGTTGGATCACACTGGAGTTTATAGAATAAAGTGGAAAAGAGCATTTTGTACTTGAAAGATTTAAGTGCTTGCTAGTAGTTCTGCCGAGTAAATGAGGTATTTCTGTTAGGTCCCATAAACGGAAGAGCAGCTTATAGGCTTCTCTAAGAAGATTCAGAGTGCCTCTGTAATAAGGGTAACTAATCCTTCAGGAAGAGAAAGCCTGACATTGTAAACTCCATCCTCAAAGCCCCCCAAATTGTTGTGGGTGAAAACTACCTCAAGAAAATACTTCTTGAGAGGGCAGTGCACACTAGGAACCCATGTTCGAGGTTATACAAGGATTGAGTGAAGGTCCAGCTTGACCAATGGACAAAGAGGGAGGTAGAGTTTGGGTTTGATTCTGATGGGGGTTTGTTTGCTGTCATGTAAATTATTGTACCGTTATTTCCTATTCTGAGTTTTGGAAAGAAACAAAAAAACCCCACAGATTCATTCTTACCTTCCGTTGTTTTGTGTTATGGGTTGTTGCAAGATAAAATCGAAACTCACCATCCTTTTGGAATACCTTCAGTGAGGCAAGTGGGATATTCTGGCAGTTTGAACTCTCTCCAGTTTACGGCTCCAGAGAATCCCTAGGGTAATATTTGTCTTCTCAGCTGTATTGGCCAAAAGCTGGTGAAATAGGAACCTTGGGGGTGTAAGAATTTTGCAATCATACATGCAATTGAAAAAAAATCCTCCTAGAACAGAATTAGGGCAGTGAAGAAAAAACCTGCATCCTGAGGTTCCCAGGCGAGCTTGTGAACATTGTATTGTGACTTTTGCAGTTTATTATTATCACTGAATTGCATGACCACAGAGGTAAATCACTCTTATTAAGGACTTCCTACCATCATTAAAAAAAGTGAAAAAAATTGACAAAAAATTTCAACAGACTGAGGGCAAGGCTGACATCAATTAAAAAAAAACTTGTCAAACTTACTTGGAAAAGGACCAGAACTGTTGCTCCTGTTAAACTTCCTTTCCTTGCCTTCTGGGGGAAAAACAAAACAAAACAAAACAAAACAAAAACCAAACAACAAAGAAGAAAAAATACCACAGAATTGTTCACTATCATACATACAACACATCTTATGTTATATAAACAATTTGTATTGTATAAAAGTCTGCAGTTTTTAGCTCTTGGTGAATGATTATATCTGGAATCCAACCTTTTTTATTCCATAATTATGTGATCTAGTGTTACATGTATAACCCCCCTTTTTTTAATATGTTCCTGACAACTTAATATACCTTGTCAGACCTCAAGAAGTCAAATTCATAAGGCAGATTAGCAAAAATCATAAGATGCATTTAAAAATCTTCTTACTATTAAAGAACAATTAGAAGGACTATCAGAATTGTGTTAACTCTCCTCTTTGGTCGTAATACTACCAGTTTGGTTAATCCTGCCTTACAAAATTAGTCTCCTCCTGTACTCACTATGGATCCATTTTGCCCCTATTCACACAACTAGGATTTTTGCCATGCACAGGAACAACAACATAGCTAAATGCTAGCATGATCTAGATCCCTCAGCGATGCCCATGTGTAGGGCTTTGTTATGGAAAAGATTTTCCTTCAGAGAAAATGGTTCCTTAATTTTTAATATATATTTAAATCCCATAAATCAACGATTACCTTCACGCAGTATTTATGGGTAAGAACACATAACTGATGAACACACCATAAGCTGAAGTTATCTAGTCAAGATCACATTTCTGGAAGATGTTTTTTTAGTCAGACAACTTACAGAACTTATTACAGGAATAAGTGCATTAAATTGGTGACAGCCAATGTGTCTTCAGTAAGGGCAAAACGTGCCTGACAAATTTGGTGGGTTTCTACAACGGGGTTACAGCATTGGTGGATAAGGGAAGAGCGACTGACATCATTTACCTGGATTTGCACAAAGACTTTGACACTGTCCTGCACAACATCCTTGCCTATAAGTGAAGAGACATGGATTTGACAGATGGACCACTTGGTGGATAAGGAATTGGCTGGATAATCACACTCAAAGAGTTGCAGTCAACAGCCCGATGTCCAAGTGGAGACCAGTGAGGAGTGGCGCTCCTCAGGGGTCGGTATTGGGACGGGCGCTGTTTAACATCTTTGTCGGCGACATGGACAGTGGGATTGAGTGCACCCTCAGCAAGTTTGCTGACAACAAGCTGTGTGGTGTGGCAGCCACGCTGAAGGGAAGGGATGCCATCCAGAGAGACCTGGATGAGCTCAAGAAGTGGGCCCATGTGATCTTCATGAAGTTCAACAAGGCCAAGCGCAAGGTCCTGCACATGGGTTGGGGCAATCGAAGCACAGATACAGACTGGGTGATGAGTGGATTGAGAGCAGCCCTGAGGAGAAAGACTTGGGACTATCGGTTGACGAGAAGCTCAACATGAGCTGACAGTGTGTGTTTGCAGCCCAGAAAGCCAACTGTATCCTGGGCTGCATCAAAAGAAGTGTGGCCAGCAGGTGGAGGGAGGGGATTCTGCCCTTCTAGTCCACTCTGGTGAGGCCTCACCTGCAGTACTGTGTCCAGCTCTGGGGCCCCCAACATAAGAAGGACATGGACCTGTTGGAGTGAGTCCAGAGGAGGGCCACAAAGATGATCAGAGGGCTGGAGCACCTCTCCTATGAGGACAGGCTGAGAGAGTTGGGGTTGTTCGGCCTGGAGAAGAGAAGGCTCTGGGTAGACCTTACAGCAGCCTTTCAGTACCTAGAGGGGGCCTACAGGAAAGCTGGAGAAGAACTTTTTACAAGGGCACGTAGTGAAAGGACAAGGGGTAATGGCTTTAAACTGAAAGAAGTTCCTCACTGTGAGGGTGGTGAGGCACTGGAAGAGGTTGCCCAGAGAGGCTGTGGCTGCCCCATCCCTGGCAGTGTTCAAGGCCAGGTTGGATGGGGCTTTCAGCAACCTGGTCTAGTGGAAGGTGTCCCTGCCCATGGCAGGGGTTTGGAACTAGATGATCTTTAAGGTCCCTCCCAATCCAAACCATTCTATGAAATTTTCCAGTTTTGTTTTATATAAAGTGTCAGGCTGGATGGTCTAAGTGTTGCTTCCAGGGTCAAAACATGAACGTGCTAATATGTTATCTTGAATTATGACAGATTTAGGTCTGTGCTTAAGTGCTTTTCTCTACCAGGTTCTAAGTTTTAAAATTATTTTTGTTACAAGTGGAAGATTCCTGAGAGAAGGGAACACTACGCTGCAAATTTAAAAGAAAAAAAAAAAAAAAATCCTTACCAGCAATGCATTTGGTCTTAATTCTAGCTAGTAAACACCATTTTTAGAAGCAATTCCAAAGACTTTTAATTATGGATTGAGTAGAGACATGCAAATATTTTTACTGTGATTTCTTAAAGAGAATATAATGAGCAGTCTGAAGCAGTCTACAAACCCAGAGACTGTGCAGAGCAGATAATTATGTAATTGGGAATATGTCAGCACCTATATTCTGAATCAGAGAAAGGACTTGAAAAGGAAAATATCTTTCTTTTATTTGAATTTTATGGTTTAAAAAAAAAAAGTAATCAATCACTTTTCCTTGAGAATAGGTGTTGGGTTTCTTTCGCTGTAATTTATACCAAATTGTCCTCTGACATTTCATTTTGCTGTTTAAAATTGTTGCAACTTTGAATAAAACATTTTTTGTGCTTTGTGTATTGTAAATTAATTGCTCCTGTCAGATGAATAGCTCATCTTGGGAATACAGCAAGTTATTGTATACTTGTCAGTGTTTTTTTTAGTGCACCCATGAAAACTGAAGCGAACTGATGCAAGAGAAAAACCCCAAACAAAACAAGCCCCACTCCTCCCTGAACAAATAAAATAATAAGGAGAGCTCAGTTTCTCTCAGAAAGGGCTTCCAAGCACTGTCACATCAGATATGGGAGACTAGAGTACATTCACCCTTCAGGAAAGACATTTTTATATTCATTTCAGTCATTGCTCGTAATAGAGTTTAACAGCTGAAAATCCTTCAGTTGACCTCCTGTCTATCTTTGTTTCTTCTTCTAATACTATTTCTCGGAGAGCAAAAAGTCTATCCAAACAATCTGGAATGACAGCAACAGTACACATGCATACACACACATATATATATACACACATATATAACAACAATATGTTGTATATGTACAACAGTATGTATATTGTGTTCAGTTTAGATCTATATGTGTGTAGCAAATGTTTGTATTGTTAAATATATATCTAACAACAATAGGTATTCCTATATATCCGCCATACCCCTACACACAGAATAAAAAACTGTCAAAGGCATCTGTTTTGGGGATGTTAGAACTGATGCAGGTAAATAATTGCAATTACTTAAATTGCTTTTTTTTCCATACACAAGGAAAATCTCAGAGCCACATGGTACAAATAGATCACATATGGAAACTAATTAAAACCCTGTCAAAGCAAGCCTGTCATCTTCAACTGAAATGAGCGAGGAAGAAAATGGAACAACACTGCTATAAAATTTGGCACAATAAGTTGCTTTTATTTGAAAATATCTTGAGAGAATTTAGAAGCTGAGATAGCCTCTTGAAAACACTGTTTACTTATCACTCCCCTACTATTCTTACAATACCTTGAAGTTTCTAGCCATAAAATTTCTCCAGCCTGATTGGAATAGCATCCTAACATCACAGCTTTATCCAGTTTCGACAAAAAACTTATAATACCTTCTTCTACAGAAGAAAGATATGCAAGGAGGTAGAATACGGACAATGCAAACCAGGTGAAATTGCCAGCGGGAATTCTGGATTTGCTGCCCTTTAAAGTAGGGCCTCCTAGAGGGTCAGTCCCACTGACTCATCAAACCTCTGGCAAAAGTACCAGGGTTGATCTATTTGCCTAAAGGCCTGAGAGTCTGCAGCTCTACCTCATGCAAAAAAAGTTTTTCTTAGTTTACTTTGGGCAATTGCTTAAAGATGTTGGCTTTGCAGCTAGCAAATAATTCCATTCCAGCTTTGTCCTGGTCCTATCAGCATTTCTTCTTGAAATATGATCGGTGTGTTTGACTAAGCTAATAGTTAACGTATGCACTTCTGAGGGAGGCACTTAACCACTGTAGCACTTGTCAAATAGAAAAGGTGACGAAAAAAGCTTTTGCTAATAGGTTTACAAATATATGTTCTCAGACAGCGTACAAGTTCCACTTCTACCTCTCTTGCTGCCTCATTTCTTTCCCAGCTAGTAGAATAGTGTCGTGGTTTCAGCCCAGCCCATAACAAAACACCACAAAGCCGCTCGATCACTCCCTGCCTGCCGCGGGATGAGGAGAAAAGGTGAAGAAAAGCTCGTGGGTCGAGACAAGGACAGGGAGGGATCACTTCCCACTTATGGTCATGGGCAAAAGACAGGCTCAGCTTGGGGAAGAAACAAAATCAATTTAATTGACTACCAATCCAATCAAAACAGGATAATGGGAAGTAAACCCAAATCTTAAAAAAAGCCTTCCCCCTCGCCCCCCTCCTTCCCACCCCAGCCCCACTCCCGGTTCTCTCTCCCTGGGGAACAGGGGACGGGAGCTGGGGTCGGTTCCTCACCCCTTGTCTCTGCCGCTCCTTCCTCCTCAGGGGGAGGAGGACTCCGCGCTCGGCCCCTGCTCTGCCGTGGGGTGTCTCCCGTGGGAGGCAGTCCTCCACGAACTTCTCGAACCTGAGTCCTTCCCACAGGCTGCAGTTCTTCATGAACTGCTCCAGCGCGGGTACTTTCCATGGGCTGCAGTCCTTCAGTCACAGACTGCTCCAGCTCGGGCTTTCCCACAGAGTCGCGGCCATTTTGGGCGGCCTCCGCTCCCCTCCACGGGCTGGGGGGGACAGCCTGCCGCCTCCCCGCGGGCTGCGGGGGCATCCCCTCCTCCCCCGCTCCTCCTCCTTCCCTGACCTCGGGATCCGCAGAGGGGTTCCTCTCACATCTGATCCCCCGACTCCCTCACGGGGCGTTCCCCTTCGGAAATCTCTTCTCCCAGAGGCGCTACCGCCGTCGCTGAGGGGCTCGGCCTGGGCCAGAGGCGGGGCCGGCTCCGAGCCGGGGCAGCTTCCAGCAGCTTCGAGCTTCGAGCCCTGCAGCCCTCTCCCCCGCTACCAAAAAACCCCTGTGCCACACAAACCTATAATAAACAGCTAAACTTTCTCACTCTTAAGGAAAGTCCAAATAAAGTTTGACGTCTCTCTACTGATGTTTTAATCATCTTCTGATCTGTTCTACTGAAAGAAAAAAAGATTCTCACCTAGGTTTTCTGCCTGCTCTATTCCAGTACTTTGTCCAGCTGCACTTCTCATACCAAAACCCACTCTCTGAATATATCTCCACCATAAAAGAGCTTACTCACTTGGAGTTTCACCAGTATTACTTTCAGGGCCCTGACCAACCTCACGTGAGGCCTCCACCCACACCAGTCATCCCAGAAACTGCATTTAAGTTCAGCCTGGGGCATTCAGTCCTTGCCTGAGCCATACCAGAAAAGTGGTAGTCTCCAGCTCAGCTATACCCTGGTTATGGGTCTTCTTGATACTGATCCTGACCGACAGACTGATTTCTTGGCCCTGCCTTATCACAGTGTATCTGTCTGGCAATCGCTGTATCTCATCCTAACCCTAACCTTCAGGCTAACTTAATGGCTTGACCTTGGACCTGTCTCATCACCAAAAAATTGCCTTTTGATCTGGACTCTTGGTTGGACCTGACCATGGTCTCCAGGTCTGTCCTGCTGCCTTGCTTGGGTACTTTGGGATGGGCCCTCACTGGTAAGTCCTCTGGCCTAGGAGTCATGTGCAGCTTCACATACTGGAAGGCGAGTAAAAGGAGAAGAGGCCTCCATACGTGGTTCTTTGCTTTTATTTTAAATAATTTCTTTAGTAAGATCAACATTTACAGATATGTTGGAATTGCGACTAGTTTCAATGCAAACAGATTGATGGTTTATAAGTGCCTTCAAAATATAACCTTTTTCCTCCTTGCCAGTCACAGCCAGGCTGCATCTCTTTAATAACTGAAATTGTCATTAAAGGTGAGAAAACATTTAATTGTTGCAGCGTCCAGTAGTTACCAGCATGCAGCCTCCAACAAACGTATGTACAAGATAGGATATTTATTAGTATAACTTCTTATACTGAAGTTCTATGAATTTAAATTTCTTCAAATACAAGGATCTTTAGATAATTTTTCTGCCTCTTTGTCCTTATTATAGTGATAGCAAATGACCTTACTGCAATGCACTTGTCCATTGCTTCAGTTAGTGACTTCATGTTTTTCATATTATTTCCTATCTAGTTTCTTCTAACTCGCTTGCTTCCCGAGTGCTGGTTCTGCCGGATACCAATTGCTGATGATAATACATTGGCCTAAAAATAAAATGACCATACATCTCCAGACCAGCTGTATTTTTGCTGAGATGTTTTCTAGTGTATGAAATTGTTTATGTAACAATACACAACACAACATTTAAGCATTGCTTAGTGTGCCCTGTCTGTCACTTTGTCTCCAGATTTTGGCATTCTTTCCATTTTTGCTGCTTACTGTTCATTTCCTTGAGTATATGTATCTAGCGAATGACTTGAGCTCAGTGGCACTGAATTGCTGGAGTTTTACTTTGATGTATTATGCAACATATATTTATTTACAGCTTGCAAATTATACCTTCCTTTTGAAATCATAATTCCCAATGCCCAAATATCCCCAACATGCTCCATCTCCAAATTCTGAAGTCGTGCTAGCTTTACAATTGTTTTATAAGAGCAGCCCTGGAATACCTTCATTTCTGCAGCTCAAGACAAACTTCCTTCCAGGCTCAGCATGTCTTGCTGTTGTCACCAGTGCTGTTGTCACTTCATCTTTTAATGTTTCAATGGTGATGGTCCCTAGCACTTTATGGACAAAAAGAGTCCTGCCTAAGAAGAATTTATGCAATATACTTCTGGATCATTCAGAAAAGTCAGTTATGATAAATACTGTGCATGGAAGCAGTTGCAACATTATAACTTTGATTTCCATTAAATTTCAAAGAGACCTTCTAGATTTGAACCAGCAACAGCCAGAAAATATGCAGAGGCAAACATATTCAAAGTAAAATAAAGTGTACCATAAACCAGTACTCAATTACTTAGAAACTGATTTTATGAGGAATATTGTGATTTTTTTTTTTTACTAGCTTCCCTTGAAATTTATTTGTACTTAAAACATGAAATGCAATATTCCATTCCGTAATAATTTTCCATTTCCAATCATGATGCATTACCAAAGATACATTTCAATTAAGTATACAGTGCTTTTTATGGCATATTCTTGGGTAGTTAGAAAGTGGTTTTGTCACAATTTAGAGAAAAATAATGAACAAGTTAGGGTAGAATAGAAAATCTTTAGGTACATTTATTTTATTTACAAAACGGAGAAGTAAGAGGCAATCTTGTGAGAAGAACCAAGTAAAGGAATACAGTTTCTCCTGTGATTATGTAGTAGTGAATGAGGTAGCAATGTTAACTTCAATCCAATCAAGATCCAGGACTCTTGCGTAAGTTTTGCAAATCATTTAAGTACCATTTAAGAAGGAAGGTTTCTTTCATGTCAATGAGGAGCGAATGGAAGGATTTTGGTAACTAACATTAGTTTATTGCGGATTCTGTGTGGGTAACTTCTGCATCCTGATTCATTCACTGACTGAGTAGGAGTTTGGAATTTGGCTTAAGTTCTTAATACTTATTTCCCTTCCTGTAGAACAGTTGCACATACACTGGTTAGGTATAAGTACATTGTACACTGTTTAGGGTAAAAGAAAGTATATTTTATTAAACAGTATTGACTTATGAATGGTGACTGGAAATCAAATCAATATGTGCATGTTTAGACCATTTATTGTATATAAGTGAGGTCTGAAAAGTGGTTTTGTGTTTGGAAACAGGCTTCTCTCCTCCCATTTATCTATCATTAAAAATATAAGTGATATTGCATTTTGGCTTCTTTGGTTGCAGGACTTCTGGACTCCACATTAATGGTTTAAGCACTCTTTACGCTTATAGTAGAAAGTTTATTCAACAGCATGAAGAGTACAGTCATTCACTGCTGCCAATGGAGGTTTAATGTAAACATTTCAAAGATTATTTCTAGTAATTAATATATGTAGTTTGACTATGCCCAGGAGCTCTGGCTTAGAACAAATATGATTAATTGATCTCTACAGTCTTCACTCAGTTTGGATATCTTCCACTGCAAAGACTGCGCATCCTGCTACCTTGTAAGATTTCTCAGATCCAGACTCTATTCAGCAGTCACGCTGAAGCAGGACCAGAATAAATCATTGCAGAGTCTCTAAGCCAACAGATATCATTAGGCTTGAAGTTACAAGCTTAGACAGATGTCCTGAGACTGCAGCACAGATCCATCTGTAATCAGTGAAAATGAAGAGGAAAAATTATAGTTGTATCGCTACAGTGAATACTGATTGAATCCAAAACTCAGGTAGAAGCAGCCAAGGCACTTTGGTCCACTTCTTTTGAGGAGCTTTGACATGACTTTATGCAGTGCATCTACACCTCAGTTTGCATATTTCCAAGTGATATACAATTATTAATCCAGGAGGACTATTTAGAAATCTAGATCCCACAGATGGCAGCCATTCAGTACCACGTTCACATTCAGAAATTATGAAGAGGAAAGAGAAGAAGAAGATTCTATCCTTTCATTTCATTGTGGCTGCAGAATAGTCAGCCGAAAGATTTCAACAGCTGTCAGACTTTTTCCTGCTTGAAAAATCCTACAAGAAATAAAAGCTCAACTAACTTTGTATTTCCAGTTCTACCAGTAATGGGAGCACTGGAAGACCTGCCAAGTCTGTACTTTCATGGTATTTTTATTTGATTGCAAAACAAAAAAGCTCAGAGCATAGATATGCATATGAGACGAAATGTAGATTTTGTCCTTCAGATTACAATTTCAATGCCTTTGAATTTCATCCAATCAGCATTCCTGATTTTTCAGACTCTTTCCTTGTAACCTTCCTATGACAGTTTCCTGACATCTCTTGCTGTCATCCACATTCAATCGAGTTAGAGAGATAGTTCTTGTAATGTATATTTTAATTTGATTCTTTGGAAAGGTAACTCTTATGCTGGCTCTCAGAAGGGACCGGCATGTTAGGCAAAGCACAGGAAGTGCTTAAACAAACAAAAATTGGAACAACTAGTGAATCTGAATTTCTATCATTTTTATTTTGTTCTGATTTGTTGCCCTCATTTACAGAGTCAGACAACATATCCATAAAATTTCATTCCCTATTCCTTGGCTAAGTTATTGCTCCATTCACATGTTAAGAAAGCTTCAGAAAGTAGACTTTCATATCTCCATAGCAGAATGGATAATTTAACTAACGCATTTCACTGAATGAACCCGTGTTTTCTCCTTGTCTTGTTGCTATGAATGTATCTATCCAATAATGATGTTTTGCACTCACTGGATCAATTAAGATTCTAAATTCAATTACACTATTACAATTTTCATATTGCAGTGAAACCGTTTGAATCGCAAAGAATTTTACACAATGATAACAATCGGCCGTTGCAATAATCTCCCCAGGGAAGTGGTGGATTCCCCAACATTGGACACTTTGAAGATTCAGCTGGACAGGGTGCTGGGCCATCTTGTCTAGACCGTGCTTTTTGCCAAGAAAGGTTGGACCAGATGATCCCTGAGGTCCCTTCCAACATGGTATACTATGATTCTATGAATTATTTCTGTTCCTTGATTGGATGAAAGATCAAACCCCTTCAGCACAAATATTAAAGGTAATTTAACACTGCTTTCCATAGCGTTCATGCCCGTAAACTGCATTTCTTCAATGTTTGTGGAAAGCAAATATAAAAACCCTGGAACTTGGCCAAATAGATAAATTTATCATTCCAAAGAATGTTCCTAAGAGACTTTGTATTGTTCACCATATTCTTTTTAATATTAAGAACTGATATTGATCCTGGACAGAACTTGATCCTACAGTGGGGAAGGGGACCAAGCTAGAAAAAAAGTGATTAACTTGCATCTTGTGGCCACATCTTTCAGCTTTCATTGCACAGTAACAACTTTAAATAAACTCGAAAAGAAGGAGATTGTTCTGACAAATGGCCCTGGTAAATCATTCTGAAGCTGTATAACAGACAGACAACAGCTGCATAGATTTTTGGACTTAATAATGTGGTTGCATAAGTATGGTATAACACCATGTTCTAGTACTGAGCACTGAATTTATTCACAGTTGCATTTTTTATTTTTTTTCCTGTCTGTTCTAATAAACTTTTTTCAAATAATATGAAGTAAATTCTGTTAGGTTGTTGCAACTTCTTTTTGAAAGATCCTAGGTAGATTAGGTTTTACTTCGACTGTGTTCACTCAGAATTTTGTTTTATGATCTCATGTGAAAGAGGATATAGAGTACCTTGAATGAATCCTAGATAGGCCTTTTTTGCATGTTGATTATATTGCTGATTAATTGAAGGATGGAATATATGACACAAGAAGCATTAGATGCAATTTCTGATATAATCTTTTAGAAGTGACACTCCATAGCTACAGAGAAATTGCTGTTATGAAAATGGCAAGGAACTGGATACGGAATGAAATGGCTTCAGTGGTTTTTTTAGACTGACTCATGAGTATGAATTCTTACTGCTGTTACAAATCATGCTGTTCTGGGGGTTTGACCATTAGCTGAAGAATTCAAATCAGTGGTTCATAATTCCCCCCACAAGGACACTAGATGCGTACCTTTATGTCTCGTGCAGCTAGACACAGTGCAATTCATCTCTTACTTCAATTTGCCTTGCTGCCTCTATTTATAGTATTAACAAGTCCCAAGCAGACCAGACAGGAATGTAGAAATTAAATGTAGCTCTGAAAGCACTCAGGTGCTTTTTATTTTGCTTTGTTTCCTCCCTTTATCTGAGAGAGTAGACATTTGAAAATATCATGGTACTGCAGTAAAAGCGAAACAATTTCTGAAGAGCTGATGATCAGCAGAGGCAACTGTTGGTTCTTGGAACAGGGAGAAAACAGAAGCATTGAGCAACTGCTGAGATGAATAGCACAGAAAAAAATGTTCATAAGTGATAAAGAATCAAGAAGGAAGGAGAAACATAATTTAAAAATTACAGTAGAATAAAAAACTTCTGATCTACCCAAATGCCTCCATGACAGTCTTATGTCCTAAAAGAATCATTCCTGGTTCATATGTTGCTACTTAGGAATACAGTGGCCTCTCCATACTATCCTGGAGAAAGATATTTCTAAGCTTTGCTGTACTGAACTGGAAAGGATGATCTTGGCAGTCCTGACTCATATATACATTACAGTTTCACAACATGAATGTGAGTCTATATATATTTAGTCATTTCTACAAGAATTCCCATACAGTAGTATAATGGTATTATGCCAGTCCATTCATCTCGGGAGAAAATTCATATTCTAGCTCAATTTTTAACCTGATACAGAACCTGAAAATAGATCAGGTATGGAGGTCTGCTCAGAAATCTCAGAAATTGGTCACATTTTCTACCTAAACAATGCCCTCTGCCATCCACAATAAACTGGCTCATCCTGTTCTGAATGTTCTTCCATTAATCTTAATCTCCCATATTGTGTGTTAAATACATACGCACATATATATGTATGGGCATATATGTGTACACACCCCCCATGCATATACATGCATATCTGAGTGGTTCTGCCATTTCCAAGGACTTTGGTTTGAAGAAATACTTGGATGACAGTTATGCTATTTTCATCACATCCCTTCTGAAATGTCTGTCAGGCTTGATTTTGATGACATCATCTATTTTGTCCTGTGTGCTTCAGGCCACAATTTAAATGAAACCTGAGAAAACTTTGTCATCAAATAGTCTAAGAATGAGATACGTAGTATGCAGCAAGACATCCAACACTAAAGTGGGAAATAAAAGATCTCCCTGTCAGCTCCTGTTCAAAACCTTTATGAGTATAATGCTCTTGCTGTTTTAATCTAACCTTTAGTCTTGAATCTTCAATACTTTTTTTTTTTTTTTTTTTAATAACTGATCTGGGGGAATTGAGTTAATGGTACTTTTGTAATTTGCTCACTATCGTGAGTTTGATCTCAACATTATTAATAAGAAGTTACATGCAGTATTTTCTAAATTTATCATACTTATTTTAAAGAAAGAACCAGGATGTGTGTTACAGAACAATCAGGGTTCTTGATTTATTAATTAAAGAGCAAAGCAGTGCCTCAGATGTTGTATCTCAGAGGCTTGAATTCCATACTTACCACTTCTGAATCATGAGATCACACCTGCTATTTTTGTAAAAATAAATGAAGAGAAGAAGAGACAATCTTTTAAAATAATACAGTTCTGTTCATTCTCTTTCCTGTAAAGAAAAATAAGAACAAAAGGGGGGGGGGGGGGGGGGCGGGAAGAGGAAATATTCCTAAGTAAAATGCTGCAATGTAAATTGTGGTACTTTAATAAGCTGATGAGTGAAATTTGCTGCAATTTAACCAAGATATGTATTCTATGTTCTAATAGAAATGCTTTGAGCTATTCTTGCAGCCTGACACATCCCAGCTTTCCCTGTACCTTTTTTTGTCAGCGTAGCTCTTTCTTTTGCCTTGTGGTTTGCTGGTGTTTTGGGGAGAACATGGATTTCTCTCTGATATTATGAAGATATTGTTCTTCTAGTCCTAGGTGGCCAATGATATAGTCTATTTTTCTTTCTCAGCTGAAGACTGTTAGCAAGTACACCTCTGGAATGTGTTAGGAGATTAAATTGTACACTAGATCTGCAATGAATGGTAAGTGAATGGTGAAATACCCTCATTTCAAATCTTACATATAATTTAAACTGTGGATTCCATCAGGGAAGGGAATGTAAATTGGTGTATAAACCTTTATGCACCTTACATATTTTCTCAAGGACCTCTGTTTAGACTACTGAGAAAAAACAAGGCTTTATTGTTAATGCTGCAAAGTCAATACTTGAATCACAAACTGAAACTGATTTTTTTTCTGACTCATGGACCACTAGAACTGCTAAATTCCAGTTTGGGAATATATTAGCATATGTAGTGCTTTCCAAAGTTGTTTCTGGAGCTTCAGAGTAAACTAGTCTTTTCAAATAAGCTCTTCATATTTCATATTGAATGGTTTTATAAAAAGAAGAGGAGATACAGGGGCAAGTGGGACAATTATTAAGAAGTTTTATTAACCTTAAGCACTTTTATCATCAGTCTGCCTCGCCATCTCTAAACTTAAGCACCAATATTGATTACTTAATATCATATAAAGAAACCTAAGACAAAATACAGAGTACACAAAATTTCCAAGAGGAATTTTCTTCCTTTCTATATTATTAAATATTCAGTTTTCTAGGTATGATATTAAAACTGGAGCAAAGAATGTAGCCACAGAAAAGTCAATCTGTTAATTTGAGTCAAATCTGGTGTTAGATTTTAAAATGCAGAAGGGACCATGATACAGAGTTCACACTGAAACTAATAATGTTGCTCTCTTGAGAGAGATTTCTTAATCTCTTCAAAGTTTAAGAAATAGGATTAAGGAAAGGGCTTAAGAAAAGTTTATCTTCTCTAAAAATTTGCAGATAAAAAAAATGTTGGTATTTTTAAGGTTCCCCATGTTTGCTGGCTGAAATCTTGGTGGTTTTGACATCAGTGAGATCAGAATTTCAGCAGTAAGTTATGAGGTTGCTGCAACAATATCTCTAGCACACAGATATATTTTGGAGTTCTCCACATACGTGTACTGAACCATTGCCGTAAGTCACAAGACTCAATTCAATAAATATTTAAGAGTTAACGTATTTGAACTTTTATCTGAAATTTTACAAAAATCTTCCACTAGAACTCATTAAGTTTGTTCGTACAGCTTTTTGGAACTATAGACTGCAATTAATACAAGAACCTTATAATGAGAGAACAGGTTCTGTAACTTTACAGATCTTATTGGTTTTGCAGTATTCCTGAGTTTGTGCCTATTCGGTACTATTGTTAGCACACCCAGACAGAATAAGATGTAACAGCCATGCATTATTTAAAAGCCATGCCTTGACAAGTGATGACAGTTGAATGTGACAATTTTAGAGATGCTTATTTGTTAAGATTTCACAATAATCAGTTTTCAAACTTCTTGCAAAATTCCTGTTAAATAATAGTTTGAGGCAGCTCAGCGACAGTACTTTATTCTATTAAACTAGAAAATTCCTCCCCAAACCATCTGGGCTGGCAGGTGTTCATCATCAGATCTAGGTTGCTATGAGACAGGAGATTGCTTATGCTAATTAGTCATGTAGCAAGAAACTCCAGTTTTGCTCATTTGAAACAACTTCTGTTTGCAAGGGCATATTATCAGTACCTGTAAAGCTCAAGGTGTAAAACTCAAGTTAAGAATGTGAGAAAAAGCTCCTTGAGTAAGGCCTGTGGTGGGGCTACTCACATGCACAAAAGCTCTCAGGTTCGCCCCTACGTCTCTGCCCCATGGGCGGTTGCTTTATGTGAACGGTGTGTTAGCGTTTACCTCTGCGAGATAGATTAAGTCCCAAGTCCAGCTCAGTCATTCAGTTTAACTAACGGAAATTAGGAGTGTCCCTCTGAGTTAGAGCCATTGCAGTGTTGAATTTTCTGCCTGTGAACCTTCCTAATGCTTCCAGGCCCAGGACAGGAGAAGGCAGGAAATACTATGCATTTCAAACACCCCGGTTATGAACTTTTATTATTTGTATTATAGTAAAACTCAGAAGCTCAGGCTAAGGTTATTATAGCATTCAGTAATCAACATTATAAACAGCCAATAGACATGGCTACAGAATTCTCCATGCTGGAGTCGGAACAAGTAAAGGGTAAAACTTAGACAATCCAAAATCGGCTTAAATTGAGACAAATGCAGACAGTATACTCTGCAACCCTGGTAACACTCTAAGTAAAAGACAACTCCGATTTTGGATCCCAAACTTCCCTATCCACTGGCTCCCAAACACTCTATTGCATATGACCATCTAACCACTTAGTCTCTTTGTAAACAACATCAAAATTCAAAGATAGGTTGGGAGAAGTATACAAGCACTGATTATGTCCCCACTTAGGCAAAGACCACTGGAAAGGGGCCGAGTTCATTCTAAAGCACAGTTGTCCAGGATTTCACAGTCATGGTGGTTTCATCCAAGTGTGTAACAACCAGAAGAGACAGCGTAACTAATAGTTTCAGTGAATGGTTTCAAGAGTAACTTCTTGTCCCTGTGTCCAGGGTAGTGTATGCATATTTTTCTTCAATGCAATGCATGTAAGGATTTCCAAGAGACCAGAACTCAGGGAGTCTTCAGGCCACTGGCATACAATCAAACCTAAATTTTGCTTATTGTTATTTTTGCCCCATAAATCTTGCAGAGCTTCTAGAAGTGCCTTTGGTAGGGAAAAAGCAACCTGTTACAGTCTCACCCATAACTGGAGAATAATACTAGAAGTGAGGGTTTGAATTCTCTCTGACCAATGGAGTCCCCATCACCCTTATCTAATGGCAGTCTCTCTGTTTTTCCAAGTACGCAAAAGCAGGGTATTTTTCTCTTCAAGTTTCCTATGCCTAGTCTGAAATGCAGTTAAGAGATTCCTAATGAGCAGCTCTTAATCAAGGCATCAGAGATCACCTTAGACATGTTCTTTGCCTACTCTTTCTCTTTGGCTGGTTGTAGCTGCTCCCTGCCAAACCTACAAGAATGTCAAATCACTCTTTGAAGATCCTGCTGTCTGTCAGAGGACTGGGACTCAGATATCTGAGGCCATGCTGTCTCTTAACACAAGGTCATGAAATGGTCAGGTCCAGAGACAGCATCCTGATCTCCTGAGGTCATGCATTCCAGGTAGGTAATTAGTTCAAATAGCATAACAAAGTATTTATTTTTGCAGTTAGAAGCTTTTTTTCTATTTCATCTGTCCTGTTGATTTTTGGTGTACTCAACACAACGTGTGTGGACTGACTCCAAGAAAGAAACTCCAGGCAGTCATAGCTTCCCCAATGACTAATACTTGATCATATCTGTTCTAGGATAAGCATCCATCTGGCTTAATCAGTATATAGGGGCTCAGATTCTATTTTCCTTTCTCTTGATGGCACACAGCCACCTTAACAATGAAGCATTAAAAAGAAAAAATAAAAAAAAGTTACTGTATTTAATGTGGCAGACCAGCTTATGATGAGTGCAAAACCACTTTAGACTTAATTCATAGTGCTAATAAGCAACAGGCAGCCTTCCACAGAAGCAGTGATTTGCAGAGTGCAGTTTATGTTGCTTTCCCTGATTCTACACACACCCCTCTTTTTTTAACCAGAAGAGTCCCTGTTTCCAATTGAAACACTTGCAGAATAGTTAGAATCCAAGAATGAAACTTCTGTTACGAAATCAGCACTTGGACTAATACTGCAGGCAAGTTTTTCCTTCAGATCCTCCTGGGGGACCTTAACCATCTCCAGCTCTGTCTACATTAGCAAGTCGCAGGGTTAACAGAAGTGTATCTTCAAGAACAAATCACATGATGCTGAAGACTTGATGTCCACATGTGTTTTGGAGGTTGAGATGGGGTTGTTAGAAATGGTATACTTTATTCCACAACGTTCTAATGCTTGACTGAGGGTGCAATTTTGGATCTCAGTCCATTCCTAAATTTTCATGTTCATTGTCTCAAAACATTAAAAGGCTCAAAACTTCTGTTCTAGTAATTTAATTCTGAAGAGTGGAACTATTAGAATTTTTGCAGAGGCCCTCTGTTTCAGGTTGAAAAGAAAAGTCCCCCCACACCTCCCTATCCTGAAAGTTCCCATAATAAACAATATTTTAAAAAGAATTAAAGGGAAAAAAAAATCATCTCTGTGAAGCTGACCTGAAAGGGATTCATTACTTTTCCCACAGAGAAAACTGTTGTGGCAAGAGATGAGGCAATGTAAAGTGTTCCACTCAATTGTTGAATGGAATCATTTGGCTGGAATCATTAAAGTCTTATTCACCCATGCAGCAAGCAAATTGAGAAACCTGATGATTCAAGGAAAGTTTGATTGTTTTATAGACATCATTCTTCATCCAATTAAGGAGAAGCAAAGTTTGGTGCTGTCTTAATGTGGGGGACAAGAAAACAGGCATTTAATTTTCTGGTAGCACAAACTTATAAATTAGGAAGGAAAAAAAATATTATCCTAATGTTTTTTGATGAACTGAGTACCCAATGCTTCTCTTTTTAAGGTCAGTGAAATATAAGAAGCTGTAGGGATATTGTGAGATTTACACAAACTATTGATGAGTACCTCCTTATTTTAATTCACCTGTGTTTGTGAGATTGATAGTTATCCCACTGGCATTTATGCCATGTGTTTTTGCGGTTACTTTGTTCGTTTGCAAGAATATCCAGGGAAGAGATTTTATCTGCAATTTGTACCTGTCACAGCACAAACACTGGTTTTTGTCACTGTACACCTGCCTCGGGTGGTCTGAAAGGCATGTGTTACGACAAGAGGAGGAAGTTAGTGTTCCAAGCCACCGAGCAATCAATTAAAATGAGTAAGAAGGAGGAGGAATATAAGGAGTATCCTTTGCACACAAGGGTCCTTCGCTAGAGAGCATTTGTTCTTCAAACAAGGAATCCACCATGTAGCTGGATAAGAAGACAAGTTGAAAGATTCGACATTGCGCCCCATGCGCTCTGTGTAAGTGCACTTGTGCAGACACAAGGCAATGGAGCGTGGGCTTCCTGACTAGTCTGACTAGCCAAAGAGCTGAGAAAGGAGAACTAGCACACACAGTTCTTTGTTCAGGAGGAAGGGCAGAACCAGGAAGAAAAGAGGAAAGGGAGTCACAGCGACAGTCTAACACTGCTTCTTCTGACTTGTGTAATGCCTTTCCAATGATATAAAGGCTGCTGAATACTTTATCATACTGCCCTACTGTGTTCTCATTAGCATGTCGCCTTCTGAAGGGCAGCTCATTTAATTCCCAAATAGTAATTTAGAAACCAATGTTTCTAACTTTTTAACAAAGTTTTTAAGTTAGAACGACAACGCTTACAGTGTATTTTCAGAGAGCTGTGAATACCCATCATTGCAAGCACAGAAAGGCAAAGAAATACTGTCTTTTCTATTGTCCCTTTAAGTGTCTTTAGGCAAACATCTTTTCTATCCGCTAAATCAAAGTTAGATGCAGCCATGAAGTTGAGATGCTATGTATGTCCAAAAATAACCTGTCCAGACACCTGTCAGAATAGGAACTAAAAAGAAAAGCTGATTCTGTATAAGGAATATGTAACCTGTGGCTCTTATTCAATCTGTACTACTACTAACATAGACCAAAGTAGCGTGTTTGTGCGTACACACACACAAAACCATGCAAAGGTAGGAAGAAAGATCAGGTGCTGCAGTGGTCACAGCCACAAGAAGGATGAAGTAGATGCTGTGGTGGGTGTTGCAAAGCTTCAGCTGGACATGGAAAGCTGATTTTGCATAACTAAGAAGCTGATGAAAAAAGAAGGGGGGACAGAAAAAAAGGTTCTGACCTCAAAGAAAAAAAAAACAAATGAATAAACAAAAAAAACCCAGAACAAGAACCTGAGAAATAATGTGGAATCTGGAGTCTTCTCTGGCAAGAGATAACATCAGCTCAGTCTCAACCACATCTTTACTTATTTAGAAGTAAATAGAGAAGCTTAGGAAATATTGCATCCTGTAGCCTTTGGTATTGAAGTCACACACCGTGTGTCACCCTGCTTGCACTTTTAGGTCAGTCACACAGTAAATTGGAATAGTTTCTCACTCTTCTTCCATTGCCCATGCCCTTAAAATACCCATTGGCGAGCAGACTAAAAGTCAGTCAGCTAGTCTGACTGCTGAGGGGGGACTGTTCCCTCAGCTGGAGGTCCTGGCCGGCGTGGGTCCAGCCCCGCTCCTCGGAGGAAAAGAAATGGTGTGCCCACGTGGCATTCCCCACTAGGAGATCCTCAAAATACGCTGCCCGCGGCGAGGCTGAGGAAGGTGCTCGGAAGCGGCAGCGGTGTGGAGTGATGTGCCAGGTAAAGTGCCTCAAGGCACTGGGGATAGAAGGTGCCCCGGGGGGGAATTGCAGAGCCGCCATGATACCGAGCTCGTGCTTTGCCTCCTGATTCCTGGGACTGACCTGAGCCCCCTGCGCTGTTCAGAGCAGCCTGGATCTTTCTGTGGCTGAACATAAAGAGGGCGCTGCCCCTAGATTGTAACACTTAAGAATTCCCATGCTAGCAGAAATTTCTCTTGCACCTTCCTTGCTGTCCTATGACCCCCCTATGATTCTTCAATGATGCAGAAAGCCTGAGTCGCAGATCTGGCCCACACCACGCTGCTGCATAGAAATAACATTGCTCTGAATACTTTGTCTCAAAGGATGCTGACAGAATTTTAAAATATTCTTCACAGAAAAAAAACGTTTTTTGTATAGACATACACAAAGTCCTATAAAAACAGTTCCCTTAAACGAATTGCTAATTGGAAAGTGCTTAATGCTCATGGTTCACAACTTAGGACATTTAATTTTATTTTTTTTTTAATTTTAAATAAATTAGTGAAATTCTGTTGCTAAGCTAATTAGGCAACTGCCTTTCATTAACTGTGCTGCTTCAGCTTCTTGCCAGCTTGGATTTTTACAAGTAAAATGAGCATGATGATTCCAGCCTACTTTCTAGCAACCTGATACACTGAACCCTTATATCTGGCATACCTCAGCAATTAGTATAATGTCCAAATGTAATGGGTTTGCTGGTACAGCATCTGAGCTCCACCTCTGGTAACTCATGTAATTAACTAAATAAAATAAACCAAGCATGCTTTGTAGAAGCAGAAGCTTATTGACAGCAAGACATGTGAAAGCTTGAACCCTGCTTTGCTTCAGCTGTACATCCTCTCCCAACAACATTTGTTCTCTTTCCATGAATAATAAGGTAAACAGGAGCGAGTAACTGTTTGAGGAGAGGATTGTTGTGTATGTGTAGAAGACAGGGTATACACTGTTAAGAAGGACTTCATCATCAGTCTGTGCAATGCAAATGGGCAAATTTGAAAGCGTTCAATACTTTGAGCAACCTGACCTAGTGAACGATGTCCCTGCCCATGTCAGTAGGGTTGGACTAGATCATCCTGAAGGTCCTTTCCAACCCAAACAGTTCTATGATTCTATGATCAAGGACTTGATCATTAGGAAGCCTGCATAAAACCATTTACACTAACACTTACTTGTCTAAGTTTGTCCGAAAGTATGCTGTTCCTTAGCTGGTCAACTGTGAAATACAGATAATGGCTTCTCTGTGAGAATAAATACATTTGGAGAGCAGGGCAACAGGCTAAAATAGGTAGAGCAGTGCTGACAGCTAAAACAACTTCTGATCCTTTCCATGACACAAAAAAATAACAATTCTGCAGCAAGGTGGGCATGAGATAAGATCCCCTTAAAACACCTTTTTTTTACCTCACATAGGATTTATTTTTTCATCTTTGAACTCATTGCAATAATAAACTACTTGAGAAAATAAATAAAGAATAACATCACCCCTTTGCCCCTCAACCAAAAAAAGCATTTTTGTTGTTTCCTTCAGATGAAAGAAAGACCGAAAAAAGGCAGGAGCATACTACAAGTTGAGTAATAAGCAAGCCCTCCACAATAAGTACACTTTGCAAGACTCAAAGCAAGATAACAGGATAAGAAGCCCTCTACAAAGTGATAATGGATACATTGTTCATGATAATACCAGCAATAACAGCAAGTTGCATTTTCCAATAATGTATCTTCTTGTACAGATGATAGTGTTAAAACTCCTCTGTGCTCTTTTTTCTTGCTATGAAAAATGAATAGTAAACATTAACGAGTGCTTCTGTCTGGTGTCTCGATTCTCTGTTTGAAAGATGCCACTTTTAGGTAAAGAAAGCTTCAAAAGCCTGCCATTATCAAATGAAATAAAATCAGTAGGAGGGCAGGCATTTGTGCTCAGAACCCTTGTTGGATTTGTAGCAGCATTAGCGCACACACACAAAAAACCCTAAAAAAGCAACCCCTCGCACAAAGAAAACCCCAAACCCACACCCACGCCCCCCCAAGAAACCCAGACAAATTTATTATATTATTTCATTTCATTCATTCTTGCTTTGGATGCAATTTTGTGCTGAAGTGCACCAGTCAAACCTCCCTACTGTGTCAAATCTACCATGGCTGATCCCTTGCATAGGGGCAAAGAAAAATATATATTAGATCTTAGTGTCATTACCCACTCTTCTAAAAGAGCAGCTCATAGCCAAGTAGCTGTAGACCGTAGTTGGAGCCATGATCTCCATCGAGGCTCGGTGCCTGGATGAGGGCAAGTCCAAGGCAAACGGCAGATGTGCGAGGAGTTCATACCGATGCCGTAGCTGCGACTCAGCTGGCATTCCTGCCTTAACATCAGAACTGAACAGCCTTGGCAGAGGGACGAAGAAGTGGCCCAAAAAGCTGCAGATGGTGTTCTTTTAGTGACTGAGGTAATTAAACAACCCCAGAGTGGAAAGAAAAGGAATATTCCAGAAGTCTGTGCGGGTATATTAAGTTGTTCGCAGGTGGAAGTTGACTGATAGTGCAATAACCCGATGAAAAATTAAATTCAGTATTTCCAAGAATTTTTGGCATCTGCTTTTCTCTTTACCTGCTGGCCCACATGGAACTGGTCCCCTGTCTGCAGTGCTCAAAGGAGCCAAAACGGAAAAATCAGAAGAATCAGCCAAATAAGCAGCAAATGTCAAGAAGGGGAGGGGAGAATAAAGTCTAAAATCTGCCCCTCAAAGGGTAAGTTCACAGAGAATTTGGCAAGAAGTCAGCAAAGGCCCTTCCCATGCTGCCTGTGCCATGGAAAGGGGCATGAATCCAAATATTTTCATACGCTGATATTTCACGCCATTTCCTAGTAGAGAGAAAACAAAGTCTTATTCCAATATGCTTTTCACAGATTTTTATCTTTTTTTTTTTTTTTTTTTTTTAATTTTTAAGTTAACAAAAAACATTCCTAGTAATTTAGGATAGACTAAATTTTATCAAAGAAAAAGAATTTAAAGGTGAATTAATAGAGAAGGTGATAAAAATAAATTGCTTTTTATTTATAGCCCTTTTAGTACCTGGATATGGTAGGGTAAGCTCCCTCATCCACCAGTTTATTGTGGTATTATGTTTATTTAGTATGATTTATATTGTATTTATTAAATGTTAATGATGGGAACTCATCACATAACTTTGTCTCTAAATATTAGTCAGGCTTGGATCTGTAGGCATTAAAAATTTAAGAAAAGAACGTGATTGTTTTCAAATGTTTAAATCTGTGAGATCAGCTCAGGAGGTGATTTTTCCCCTCCCTTTGGTGCTAAATGGAAAAGACTACCCTAATTTTTTTCTAGGTCTTTAACCTAAGTTTTGTTATGGAATGAAACACTAATGAAATTAACAGCTATGAAATTTCAGAAGCTTTTCAGGAGGGAAGCAAAAAATGAACAGTAAAATGTTAATACATTATGAGATCTTAATTATTTTTGTGGTGTTAAAACTGTGAGGGCATCCACAAACAAACAAACAAAAACCCCAACAACAACAAAAAGTTGATAAATAAAACGGAGTTTGTGCTTTATTCTTGTTAACACGATTTTCAGGACAGGTCTCTTAGTTGCACTAGCTCTGCCCCTGGGTAAGATTTAAAATGAGAAACCAACTTCAGTACAGTATATTGTATGAACAGGACCTGTCATTCTTACCTTTGGAAACCATTCTTCGGTGTAGTAGATGTTCTCTGGATGCAAAGTTTCCAGAGAGATTCGTTAGCAATTGAACGTGTGTTTAATGATGAGTTTTAGCCTTACTCTGCCTCAACTCATGGATAGATACCAGTATTACAACTTCCTATGGAAATGAACAAGGAAACTTTATGACCCCATCTTCTTTTATCTTTCTTTTTCTCTTCTACGTTTTCATCTGGAAGTGCTTAGAAAAAAATGACCATAACTATCAACACGCAGATATAATCTAAATGGAGTATTATCTGCATTTTTATGTTCAGACTCAGCGAGCCTTTTACAAAGGTTAGCAGAATCATATATGGGTTTCATTATTTCATAGTGAAGAAACATTTCAAATATAGAGAAAAAAATAAAATGCATTTATTATGCAAACATGTACCTATTTTTTTTAAAAAATAGATTATCAACACCCAAAGGTAAATCTGAGTTTTGCATTCATAACTCATTCTCAGGAGCAATTTAAAGTCATAAATATGGCAGTCAAAGGTTATATCTCTATGGGCCCACAAAACGTTTGATCTACATGCAAAAGGACTCCGTAGCAAAATGTACTCATTTCACTCCACTCCAAGGTACAGTGTATTAAATAAATAAATAAATAAATAAATAAACCCACAGAATCCTTGGGAGGGAAAAATCTGTTACAACTATGTAATTTTCATTCTTATTTTTTCATACTTACCTATTGGTGATTTGATCAAAATCAAATTGTTTTCTGTAATTGTCTAAAACATTATACGTAAGGAAACTTTCTAATGAACTTCCCAGTAAAACTTCATAACAGACAGCAGATTTCCATCACAAGCATACAAGTATTTCCAGTGTCCCCAATAGAAGCCGCCTTCTCTCATTTTAAAAGTCATCAGAAGAGTCATCCCAAAGGCAGGAGGAGATTGAAAAAGTTTCTTGATAGCAAGCATGTAGAATACATTGCCTTGCATTAAAAAAATCGCAAATGTTTCCCATTATATCAAATGCAATTTCCTTCTCCAACTCCTCGGAGGTTTCCATTCCTATAAATTTACAGACATGTCAGGCTACCATTTCTCAATAAAATAACTTCGCTTATTCGACTTCAGTGCCACAACTCTCAGGAACTTTTACCTTTGGCATAGTCTGTATCTCTTAAAATTCCACAACAAGGCATTAAGCCACATTTCATCACATGGAATCAAGAAACTATTAGTTTTTAATGAAGTGAGGCTGCAGAAAACAAAAAAAAAGAGTCGTACCATTTTACTATTATAACTTATAATGTCAGTGGATTGAATATTCCTGGAAATAAAATTGAATTTTAACAAGTTTGGCAATGCACATTGCCACAGAGTGCAAGCACTGCTGAAGGTAACCACAGGAGTCCGCAACGGGAACTGGGGTGTCATTCATCTTTGGGACATGCAGCGAAAGGCCAACAGTCTCAAATGTCTTCTCAGGGTCTTTTGATGTAGCTGTGAGGAATGCTTAAGTTGGAAACACTAATCTCTCTCATTTTCATTTGTAAACCAAGACAGCATGTGAACAAAGGCTTTCAGAGATTAAATAAGATGTATTGACTGACAGGGTCATTAGTCCTTGGCATTGCACATGTCTGCATTTGAAGAGTATATTTCTGCTTGGAAAAATGCAGAGGTTTATAGTAAAAATATGTAAATCGATGGAATTAGAGAACTGTTGAATCTGTCAACCGCTGGCAAATTAACTAAAGAAAGTTTGACTTCCATAGCTCTATGTGAGAACGGGAAAGTGTTTTTGACCTCGGTGGGATTCTTCCTGTCACAGATTTGTGCCAATACTCTCACACCCACAGTTCTGTCCCGAGAAGTGCGTGCGTCTAATGCTGCCCTTCCTTACCACCAAGCGTTCCCCATCCGGTAACGTGGCAAAAGCCGCCCCCCTCGCCCCCCAAGACGCACTCAAGGGAGCGCAGTGGAGCACCACAGCTGGGGGAACCCAATGCCCCTCTCAGAGACGGGACCCTCTGTCCCTTACAGCCTATAAGGAGACGATGAAAACGACAGAGCTGAGGTCTTCACGGTGGTGCATGGCAGGAGAATGACGGGCAGTGAGCGCAAGTTGAACCAAGAGAGCTTGGGACTGGATCCAGGAAAACATTTTTCACCGTGAGGACAGGCAGGCAATAGAGCCGGTGGTCCGAATGGGCGGTGAGGTCTCCAGCCTTTGAAGTTTTCACATCCTAAGTGGGACATGGGCAGGGTGGGAAGGAGCCCCAGGGACTGGGCGGGGGGGGGGGGGCAGGGCTGTGGGTGCCCTCAGGGTCCGGACACCGACCCTGCTCTGAGCCCGAGATTGGACTCCCGACCTTTCAATCTGAATTATTATATGACCCTGAGACCTGGGGAATGGCAGCATAAAATCTCTTTTTCCTAAAAGAAATGCAAGCAAACAGAAAATAAAAAGAAATATTTAGAGACTGAACTTTGTAACTTTTAATAGTCAAAGAACAGGCTCAGCCAATGAGGTCACTTTAAGCAGGGTATATCGACCATAACCTGTTTGAATGGCGGTAACGCAAATGGCAAACTACGATACTGCCACTGCACAAAACGCATAGGAATAACAGAACAGACCTAGTAGTGGAGAGGCAGTGCTGCCGCCTAGAGAGCCCAGTCAAATAGAATGAGCGCATTATATTTGTATTAAAACCTAGCATGGAGTACATTTCCAAAGACAAGAAGGAAATGTAATATTAAGTATTGGCCAAGTGAATGTGCACCCGGCAAGCTTAAAGTACAAAAGTCCTCATAATAATTGGAAGATCTAGTTATTCATATGGATAAATAACATAAAATTTAGTTCAACAATAAAATTTTAGACTGTTGCTTGAAGCAATTAATCACAAAGCCCAAATTTATACACTGAAACTGTTTGAAAACTGGTTTATAACCATGCAGTGAACACAACTTACAAAATACAGTTAGCTGCATAAAAATGAAAAGCAAACAAAAATATCCACTCTGTTATTGATTAACTCCTAAGAAATTAATTATGGGAAAATGAGGAAGAGTTTTAAAGGAGCATCACAACAAGTAAAGTGTTTGCATGCAACACTGAGACTGTTTAATGACACAAAACCCTCCAAAAATAATCTAAACCATCTTTAACAAGTCCACAAATAAAGGCAGTGTGTGTAATAAGAAGTGTAAATGAGGATCCTAAAACTAAAATGAATGCCTACAAAGACTGGAATTTCTGGCTAGAACTACAGAAGTACACAGGTTAAAAAAAGTTAAATGAAAAACCATAATAAATGAATCTAAAAGACTATTTATGAACAATTTAGTAACAACATCGAAAGCAAGTAAAAATTTTTTGAAAGGCATTAAAAGAGTCTTACAACAGAGACTGAAGAGCCAATAGATGATCAAGATATAGTACTCAGGAAAACAAAGACTGTTCAGGGAAAATAAGAATAAAGCCTTCGTGGAATATATTTTTATGTGGTGAGTGGGAGATCTGTTTCAAAATGTAATATGTTTTAAAAGAAATTAGTAGCATTAATAGTAGCAGTCACTATAACCAGAATTTTTGCCACAAAAAAGCCAAAAGTATTCATTGTCAAACTACTAACAGTCATTTTGTAGCTAGTCGTGTGTATACTCAGTTCATTAAGTTGGCTTCAGTATGAAAGAATGGCAGTCAATAAAAAGTCATGGTAATTATAAAAGCATTCAGGGGGCTTCTCAGAAATTATAGTTCAATAAATCTGACTCATATACTGGAAAAGCTAGCTGAAAATATACATTTGACAACGGTCAGAAAGAATATTGGGAAATATGGATGTGTGGTCTGACTATGGCAGCTGTTCTTGTGTTTCTGTATGTTTCTCTTGTGAAATTACCCTTAATACCATTCAATTTCACAGAGAAACATAAGAAAATCAGCAATATAAAAGATGTTAATGCATTCCGAATCATTAAAACCCAGCCAACCTATTGTAACTGATCCCTTTTGACTGGTTGAAACACAGAGAAACTTCAGTCATTTAATGTACCTTGGATTTACACTGGCAGATATAGGAACTGTATTGGGAAAGTGATTGGATCATTTTGCGTATACATTTGTATTGCATTATCTACCTGATGCTATGACGAGAGGAAAGAAAGTCAGAATAACAACCTTTTGTAAAAAAGAAAATACAGTAATTTCTTCTGGGTTTTTTTGTATCAGCTATAGGCTTTAGTTGTATGGTTTAGTCATTGCGGTGTCCTCATGTCACTGGAGGAGAGGAAATTAAGTCTCTGTAATTTGCTAATATTTGAGACATTTTATTTTTCTCTTTTTTTTCTGTGTAATCTCTGTCTTAAGGTACTTGAATAAAGTTCAGATATGTTCACAAAAATTGTTTAGCAAGGTTACATGCAGAAACATCTATTGTTTCAGCCGATGATTTTAGGTGCTGCCATGATTTCAGTCAGGACCGTGGGGATGCTTTGAAAGCAAAATATTACTTCATTTTCCAGGGAAGAACGTGGTGGTGGCAGGTGTGAAAATGGAAGCTTTTTCAGGAAGAAGTGGGAAATCAGTGGTGACTGCGGCGTTACTTGCTAGAGGCTGAATGGCTGTTAACTGCATTACCAAGTTGTTGATTTACGTGTTGTACACTTAGAGTCAATTTTACAAGGAAGTCCCTGAGTCTAACTGACAGGAGATGTATTTACTTTCTCTAACAGTTTTTGCTTGCTCAAAGTATTTCTGTTTTTCCTTGAGGTGCTTACCAACAAGGAATGTTTGTGACTAATATCCACTTTTCTTAAGAATGACTTTTTGACTTTATATGCAAGAAGTGCATATAGTCCTTTTTTATATTTTTTAGTCTTCCATTAAACAAAGCTTCTTTCAAAAGCCCTGTTGGTTTTGCTGGCCCTACAAATATTTATGCAAGGCTATGTGGTCTACTGAACAGGGAGGGGCATAGGTGGTGAGTTCATGCATTTCTCTATATGAATGTAAAAATATAGGTGGGACTTCTATTACATTCAGTTTCTACAATAATTGCGTATCAATTTACAATTGATTAATTGTTTTTATCAGCATAGCATATACAGTAGTTATCAGTTCTTTCCTGAATTTATCTGCATGCTATATTGATTTCCACCCACTCCAACTGTATATTCTACATCAATTTATAATATTTGAATCTGCTGATGAAGGTTTAATATTTAAAATTTATGTAGTTAGTAAAAACAATTAGACGTCTTTTCCAGGCTTTATTCAAATTATGGATTACTTTGATAAAAAAGTCAGATTAGATTTCTATCAACAATGACAAAAATTGAGAAGGTAACTGCTTAATAATTTATTTCAGTTTAAGGTCTGTTGTGCAGCTGTTGCTTTTATGAGGAGATACTTTTTGCCAGTTAAAAACCTTTTTTTTTTTCCTGCTTAGTAATCTACAAAGCTGTATCTTGAAATATATTCTGATTAAAAGTGCTAGGGTCTAAGGTCCAATGAAAATAAATCTGCTCACAAAAAGAAATTATATGCTTTGGCCTAATAATAATTTTGAATGCCCACACTGTTTCAGAAGCCTGTCAAATTAACAAAAAAATGACAGATTTAATTTTCAGCACTGATCTTGACTATCTACACCTTACAATTTGTGTTGTCAAATTAAGTTGATGAAAAAATGCAGGATGAATTCTATATAAATCTTTCAAAATAAAAGAAAACAACTGTTAGATGGCATTAACAATAACCTGCAGTCTACAAACAGTAGTACAGGAATATTTACCACAATTTTCTGAATTATTGAAAACCATAATTACTAAGATGAAAATTCGAGGATTTTTTTGTTTTGCTTTCAGCTTTAAAGTGTGACTTTCAAGCAGGTGAATTGCAATTCATGCATGCAATCCCAGGTCGTTATCTAAAAAAGAGAAAAGAAAAAAGAAAGGATGATCCTGTGGTTATAGCAGGGTGTCTACTTGACATGTACGTAATATTAATATTTATAGGAAAGGAACAACAAGGTTAGTTAGATGACTTACCAAAGTCCAAAATTACCACTGAAATGAAACTGTGTGCAGTAGCTGCTTACATGTAAATGTGTTTTTGTGGATGCTTTTTGGTCTGGGAGTTCCCCTGACTTCTGCACATCTGGCTATTGCTGCTTGCACCCACAGGTTTGGACTTGACTTTTGCTTAAGCATCACTGAATTCTAAAGACTACGGGAATAACTCAAAGGTCACTTAAGTTGATCTACAGACAACTTTTCCACGCGTCTAATGACTCTGAAGATTCGTGAATGGAGGGCGCAGGTTCTCACTACCACCTACCCTACACAGCCTAGTGATTAGAGCCTCGAAGTAGTAAGTATGTATTTACTTCCCTACTTGAGAGTTCCAAATTGTATTTCTCCCTCTCATTTCCTACAAAATCTTTAGTAAGCTGGATAGCCTCCTCCTCTGGAAATAGTGTGAAAAACTGCAGTTTGATGCATAGGCTACTAACTGTCTTCAGTGCTACTAGACATAAGCCCCTCAAGCACACCTGTGATTTGCATTACATTGCTATTGAATGAAACAACAACAACAACAACAAAAATCCTGGCTGACCAAAATCCAAGACTCTCTTTGGTAGGGAATGCTTCATATGGAACTATGGAATCACATTCTTCTTTTCTCATCTTCTGTCTACAGGACAAGGATTCAGCATCACAAGAATTACACAGGAGAGAGAGAAAACATTCTCAGTCCCCAGACAGTCCTTCTGCTGGAAGTTAAGGAGCTTTCCTAGGAAGCATAGCTTTGAATCCCAGTTTCCCCTGCACACTGAACCAAGATAGTGCTCTCCTCATATAGTCCTTTAGATAACAGTATAAAAAAAAGGCGGTGGCGCATACCTGTAGTCCCAGCTACTCGGGAGGCTGAGCCGGCCGGATCGCTTGAGCCCAGGAGTTCTGGGCTGCAGTGCGCTGTGCCGAGCCGGCATCAATATGGTGAGTCCCGGGGAGCCGGGGGACACCAGGTTGACTAAGGAGGGGTGAACCGGCCCAGGTCGGAGACGGAGCAGGTCAAAGCTCCCGTGCCGGTCAGTAGCAGGATCACGCCTGTGAATAGCCACTGCAGCGTAGCCTGGGCAACACAGAGAGACACGGGTTCCTTGAAAAAAAAGACTGTGGTGGGTTGACCCTGGCAGGATGCCAGGTGCCCACCAAAGCCGTTCTGTCACTCCCCCTCCTCAGCTGGGCAGGGGAGAGAAAAATATAACGAAAAGCTTGCGGGTTGAGATAAGGACAGGTGAGATCATTCACTAATTAGCGTCATGGGCAAAACAGGCTCAGCTTGGGGAAAATTAGCTCAATTTATTACAAATCAGCCAGAGTAAGGTAATGAGAAATAAACCCAAATCTCAGAACATCTTCCCTCCACCCCTCCCTTCTTCCCAGGCACAACTTCACTCCCAGATTTCTCCACCAAGTGCCGCAGGGGGACGGGGATGGGGTTTACGGCCATTTCATCACACGTTATTTTCTGCCGATAATCCTCCTCAGAAGAAGGGCTCATCACACTCTTCCCCTGCTCCGCCATGGGGTCTCTCCTATGGGAGACAGTCCTCCATGAAATTCTCCAACGTGGGTCCTTCCCACGGGCTGCAGTTCTTCACAAACTGCTCCAGCGTGGGTCCCTTCCCTGGGCTGCAGTCCTTCAGGCACAGCCTGCTCCAGCGTGGGTCCCCCGCGGGGTCACAAGTCCTGCCAGAAAACCTGCTCCAATGTGGGCTTCTCTCTCCTCGGATCCGCAGGTCCTGCCAGGAGCCTGCTCCAACACAGGGTCCCAGCCTCCTTCGGGCATCCCTCTGCTCCGGCGTGGGCTCCTCTCTCCCCGGGCTGCAGGTGGAGATCTGCTCCCCCGTGGAGCTCCCTGGGCTGCAGGGGGACAGCCGGCCTCACCGTGGTCTTCCCCACGGGCTGCAGGGGAATCTCTGCTCCAGCGCCTGGAGCATCTCCTCCCTCCTTCTGCACTGACCTGGGGGGCCGCGGGGCTGTTTCTCTTACACATTCTCACTCCTCGCTCTGGCTACTGTTTCTGCCCACCTCAACTTTTTTTTCCTTCTTAAGAATGTTATCACAGAGGCGTTACCACTATCGCTGATGGGCTCGGCCTTGGCCGGTGGCGGGTCCGTCTTAGAGCCGGCTGGTACGGGCTCTCTCGGACACAGGGGAAGCTTCCAGCAGCTTCTCACAGAAGCCACCCCTGTAACCCCCCAGCTACCAAAACCTTGCCACACAAAACCAATACACTGATGCAAAGGAAAACTGTTATTTAATAACCGCCACTACTAATTCCTGCATCATGGATATTTTCCTTGAGGGTCTCCAATCCAGATTGAATGTCTTCACCTTTCCTTCCTTCCACACATTATTTGTAAGATCTGACAGGATCACAGTCCAGAGTAATATGTCCAAAGGGCACGTGAATAAATATTTAGCATCTACTAAAGGAAAGATATTTCTTTTTTAATAACACTGATTTTTACAAATGCAAGCCAGAGGAGTCTGCAGATGCTCCATAGCACTAAATGAGGTTTCATTCACATGATGGAACCTACTAATATTCTCTCCAAGTGGAAAACCAAGCAAACGTGTCTTTAGAAACTGGCCGAGTCACACCATCCCCAGCGCTAACAGCTCTTACTACTGTCAGGAGAAACTGCACCTGTACTCTGGAATGCCTCTGAGAGTCTCGCTATTGCATTATCAGGATAATTTATACTTTTCTCTATGTTTCCTAAATAGCGAGCGTGGAGAGATGATGAATTCATGTATATCACAAAACTACAGATACCCAGTATGCCTACATAACCTATTATTTCTAGACAAATAATCCGCTTATGACCAGTTTCATTTAGTTTTACATTATCAATAACCTCTTTCTTCTGTATACAAGGGATGTAAGAGGATATGATCTTGACTTTCCTTCTGTGACATTTACTGAAATTGCATTTTCATCTACATGGAGCATCTAGTGAGGTGAAGGTGGGAGACACGTGCTTTGCACAGGGAAAGCTTGTACACAGCTATTGTTTTTATTAATGGTGAATTCATTCCTAAGGAGTAACTGAAAAATTGTCATAAAAGATTCACAGAAACAGAAGAATATATATCTAATATCTAAGATAAGAATATTTATAAGAATATCTAAGAATATATATCTCTATCTAAGAATATATCCCTTAAAAGACACTCCTAATTTCCATCACTGATTAAAAGATATTTTGGTGAAGCCAAGAATGTGCAAGTCAGTGATCAGTCAGACTGGGAGCAGTCCTGGGACAGCCCTGGGGCTGGAGTGGGGTCTCCGATCTCTGACGGGGGCGTTGGGATCCCCCATGCCACCACACCTCCGTGCTCCTCCGTGGCGCTGAGGATGAGCCTTTCAGCACCCCGTGAGATCAGCCTGTGGGTCACACAGGCAGGGGCTGCAGAAGCACCCGGAGAATGGTGGCATGAAACCTCCATTCTTCTTCCACTCTTCCAAAGTGAGAAAATTCCAAGTACGTGTGAGCCTGTAAAGGTGGCACATATAGGACCCTCTTTTTAAACAGAGGGGAGGTCTCTTTAGCATTCAATAAATTAAGTTGGCTAACAAATACAGGAGCATCTGCGCTTTAACCTTTACACGCAGTTTTCTTAGATTGGTTAAAAGAAGAGATACAGTTTGCAAATGTAATATTCTTGTCCTGTCTTGAAAGTGATTTTCTCAATCCCATCAAATGCAACTGGTGATACTGCATTTCCCAAAGTAAATCAAGATCTTATATTTGACAGTCTGCATGGAACCCCCCTGGGACATAAAAGAATGCTCCCAGAAATATTAACATTCTTTTTTTCCTCTATTTACATTTGCCCATTGCTTGAAGTGTCAGATAAGAACATATATTCTCTATAGCTTTTCTAGCTAGGACTTTTTTTTTTTTTTCAGTATTTGCTTTTTTTTTTTTTTTTTTTTTTTTTAGTTTATAGAAATTTTGATAATAAACTTTTCACTCCTGGCTTATATATTTACCTGTATGCCATGATTTATCCTGTAAGTGTATTCTGCTCTTACTAACAACTAAAGGCAAAAGCTTTCAGATTCCATTTATCAGAGGCTGATTAGAGTCAATAATAATAATAATACTAATTGTAAAAAAAAAAGAACAGTGGAAAACTCAACAAAAAAGGTAAAAAGAAAAAATATCTTCAAATAAAATTATAGACTTAAAATTAAGCAAATAGGTGAGCGCAAAGCAAGAGGCATTTTTGTTTATGTATAGTTCAATAAAATTAAAGAAGTAACCTCACCACATCTGAGTTGGTTGTTCCCTTATTCATTAATTAGCTAATAAAAGGGTTTTTCTACTAAAAGTATTTTTGTGTAGCGGATGTTCCTTAGGATTTTGTTGAGAACCACATCCAAGATAGCGTTCCATTATTCATACTAATCAGAAACAAAGGTCATCTCCAAAGGAGTTATTTAGGAAGGCTTACCTCTTTTTAAATAAGCAGTATAGTACATTCACGTGCTATTCTGCAATAATTTCAGATATACTTCTTTCTGATTATTACAAAAGGACAGTAAATTGTATTTTGTAAGCACATATTCCCTTAAGAGGTGCAAGGATTAATTTATGACTTATTTTGGGGGCTGAAATAGATAAATTATGAGGGGTGACTCAAAAGCCAGTGATGGGAAAGACATTTTCAGCTATTAATGTAGGGATACGAGCACAGTACGCAGACAGGAGTCATCCTTGCGCTATCTTCCCCAAACCCTCAACTCTTGCCCAATCTGCAGTCATTTACATCTGTAAGTGACAAGTGAGAAGAATTAGGAACAAGTGAAAAGAAAAGCCTTTTTTCCCCCCTTTGAATACGTAAAAATAGCTTAAGTGAATTCTGTGATTTGGCTCTTACGGTGTCCCATTCAAAGTGATGTTTTAATCTGGCCTAGGTATGTTATTCTTCTCAAATGAAATAATGGATGAATTTAAGCACCTGTTATTAAATAAATGTAAGTTCCACAAATCAGCCAGCACTTCAGTCTTCCTGCTGCGAGCACCAGCTCATCCTGTACCCGTGCCCTACTGCCCGAGAACGGTGCTGCCACAAGGCGTAGCCTGTATCCCTGAGGTAGAGGAACATGCCGTTTTGCTGCATGATAGGATACTTTGTTTCCACCAAAATTCTGATACAGTTACCTTTTATCCATTTTATTTTCCTAGCTCAAGGAAAAGAAGAACAAACAAACAAACAAAAAAAGAAACCCAGTACCTCCACACCCTGTAAAACATCACTGACTGCTGAGAAAATAATTTCAGTGCTATAGGAGATCTGGAAAGAACTCTGTAGTAGAAGATGCATAAGAATAAACTGAGAAGAAAATTAGTTACTCGAAAATTAAAGATCTTAAGTCTGATTCTGATTTGAAGACACCTATATGATTGATTCCTGTATTATTGTAGATTTTTTTTGATTACTGACTTATACTTGGTTCAGCAGAATCTTATTCTTACTGATGATCAGGAGGGAACCGCTGTTTACCTTTCATCTCTGAGATATTATTGTAAAGAACAGCACACGTTGGGGATTTGGGGAGGTGAGGTCCAAAAATAAAGGGGAAAAAAAAAAGATAGGCAAGCACAGCAGCATGACTGGGAGAGAAGGAAGAATATTTACAAATTGGAAACGACTGAAAGAGTCATAGAGATGTCGGTCATTTCTTTAGTGACAAAGAGACTAGATACGGTGCCAAGCAGTTTTGGTTTTCTTTCTGTTCCTCACCAAGGCTGACCCAATCTCACACTTAGTAATTACGTGTCTTTTCTCACTAAAAAGTACATCTTTGAAGTGAGACTCCATGAGCCAATTAGGCAGATTAGTCTCAAAACACACAGGATGCAGCAGTTCTCATTTGTTGACCCTTGGACAGCTGTGCTAATCACTTTGTCTCTAGATTATCAACGCATTAGCTCAATTACAGCTACTTTAGTTTTTAAAAATGTGAGGAATCTTATTAGCGTTCCCAGCATAGCTGGAATATGTGGGCTGACTGTCCAGCTGTATCTTCTGTTGCTGAGTTTAAAGAACATAAAGAGGACAAAGACACAGTCAGTGGAGCGTCAGCTCAAAGTGCAGGTCTAAATGTTCCTGATTGTGATTGCTTTAATTGGTTTTATGAACAGAAATTTTCTCTGTAAATTGTCTATTGTTTATTTAAGGTGTGGCCAGCAACACTGTCAGAAAATGTACATATTTTTCTCTTACTACAGAAGAGCGATGAATGAATTCTAGCTTGATTTACTTTTTAGAAAGCTTTTAATTTCTGTGCTTTTACTTGCAATATTTTGTTATGTATAAAGCTATGTACTTTAATTAATGTGAAAATACAGAAGCAAGTGCAGTAGTCATTACTTCTCAGTAGTCCTATTTATGTCTTGTCTTGAATTCTAAAATTATTCGTAATAAAGTAAGGAATCTACAGCCATCCCTTTCCCTTTTAAAGTTATGGGGAATAGTAAACTTGCAAAAAAAAAAAAAATACTAGAACTTCAGTTTAATATTTCATCATGAATAAGTCAGAATATCATATCAGAACTTCCTCTCAGCCTGGTGAATATTAATATTGCACCTAGTTAAGGCCAAGAAAAAACTAAGGGTTGAAACATGATGATCTTCAAAAGATACAGAAGCAATGTGAAGGTTATTACATCGTTTCCTCTGCTTACCCCTAATGTTACAGCGAAAAAGACTCCTAGACCAGACTTTTGCTATCCCATTAGTGCTGGTGATCACTGTACTCCAAAATCCATTAGTCTATTCCTGATGAGAGTAAAACCAGTTCAGGAAGACTGGTCTGTGCAAAACACCATGAGGATCAGGGTTCTGTGAAAAATAAATTTATGAACCTCATCCTGATGTAGTTCTATCCCAGGGGTAAACTGGGTTTATGATAATACTGGATTTTACTGCTTGCTAAAAAAAGAGTTTTGATAGGATTTTTCACTTTGGTAGGGGTTTTGTTGTTTTGTTGTTAATGATGGAAGAAAACAATTTTTTTGTATTTTTTCAGTGAAACCTGAACACTATGAAAAAAAATTAAATTTTACAGGGAGAAAAGAAGTGAGGGAGAGGGAGAGGGAGAGAGAAAGGGAGAGGGAGAGGTATTCCATAGTCACATGGAGTCACATGAAGGAAGAGACAGGCATCTCTAAAAAGTACTTAATCTCACCTTGCTTAGAGATCTGAGGACAGCAGAAAACCCCCTCTAGAATTAATGACAAGAAAGGGAAAAGTACCTTGATGTGTCAAATGGCTGAGGTATCAAATACAAGCAGTATACTAGTAGAGAATTATTCTTAAATAGTGTAAAACTAGTTCAATAGCACAATACACGCATAAATAGCCATTAGGTTTATTGTGAGCAGGGGTACAAAATCAGATCTATCATGTAGCAAATGCATTTCTAGTGAAAATGTTGGATTTAGTTATTGAGCTCAGGGACACTAAGAGCTCCATTTATTTTCTTGGGATGCTTTCTACTATGAATTCTTCAAACTTCATAAAACCTGTGCTGTAATATTTGCTCTTTTTCTTGTTAGTTGAGTGTAATTATTACGTAGGAAAAAACTAATTTAAAAAAAGAAATGTTCTCCTTGTGCTGTGCAAAATTATAGTAATAGTGCTGATTTACATCAGACGAGGATCTAGGTTCTCAAAAAACATTATTTAATCAAGTGTTATGGATACAGTTTTACTTGGATCTACTTTTGCTTAACACATGCTTTCACTTTTCTGTATATATTCAATCAGTTTCACAGTTTAGACATGTGACACATCAAATCCTCTCATTTTTCCCCAAATTATTTGTAACAAATTCACAGCTCAGCACCAGGCCTGGAATGCTCTAGGTGATGTATGCCTTACATGGTGAGCTCCTCAAATGGTCAAATATCAGGTGACATAGCTCTTTTATATACCAGTCAAATCTCATTTAATTCTGGGAGAGTAATCTTATTTTTTAAACTATTTCTTGCATTCTGTCAACAATTTATTTTTCCCTCACAGTGCTGAATACAAATATCTAGTAGAAATAAGCCAAGAAATTTCATGGAAAAGCATATGCTAGTGGGGTGTAAGGAAGCTATCGCTAGATGGCAGTCATGATGGTGACGTTTTCCATAATGACATGGAAAGAAAAGAATCGGAACTGGAGGATTACTGGCTTTGCACAGGTATTTACTGCAGTGCAATGGGCAGCACACTGGAAGATCAGGTTGACAGAGACATGCTGAAGGGTCAGAAAGCTGTAGATGGCAAAAAAGTTGAAAACTCTCAGATCATTGCAGAAAGATCTTCTTTAGCACGTTAACCTGGCCTTTGATGAGCTTTAAATATGATTTTTTTTTTTTTGCAGTGGGTACAATTTGTTGTACCTAACTCTGCCTTTTCAAAGTGTTTTAAAAGATGTAGAGCCCCAACTGGATTTCCTGCTTGCATCACTCTTTAAAGGCTTAAACCAAAACTTTTATTCTCCTCAGCTCAATGCTAAGCTGCAGTCTTGGAGTTTGAGAAGGCCAAGGATGCCTTTCATTTCTTTTGTTAAGGTATGGATTTCATGAACAGAGCAGTGAGTATGCTTTTTGATTTTATGTGACTTCGATTACTAGAACATTTCAGGGCTATTCCTTTAATCTTCTGAGAAGATTCTCTTGATGACTCAGATTATAAGGATAGATCTCATTTACTGATCACTGCAAGCAGACTAGGTTTCTGACACTTTCCTATATACTCTTTTTTTTAATAATCTTCCTAACAGAGGAGCTTAAGGAGATGAAATATAAAATAGACAGTTAATTATGAATATAGAGAAACTGCCTGAATTAAATGAGGATTGTTCCCTATGAGCAGGAAAGCTTTAAAAGTTGAAATATGAAACATTTTTTTAATAATTAATATTCTGAAACGGAAATGAATCAAGTGGAAATTCAGCTGAAAGTTACCTGGAGAGCTCCACAGAAAGTGTGTATTCAGTACAGCAGATTCCTATGGACCTTCACACATACATACTAGGGAAAATGAAAGTGAAGAGATATAAAAGCTGTATTCAGTACTGGGATTTTAAATTACTTGATTGGGATGAGAAAATTGTTTTAGTGCTGAATGAAAACTTGTCTGACCTTTTTTTATAACCCTATTTTCATTAGATGTAAAAGAGATGAAGTAAATAGCTGTAGAAGAATCTGCTTTCTGAAGCAAATTATTTTCTTTCTTTTGTCTTTAGGGACATTTACGGGATATTGAACATTAAATACTATGTGTATACAAATGTGATGAAACAACTTTTACAAATGTATTCATATTTTTTTCTATTTATATTTATAATATAAATAGATGGATTGGTAAATTCCTGGGGATTAATTTAAAATTGCAACTCACTGAAGTCACAGTTTCCAGAACTGCTACCTGCCTACCCAACTGGTAGTTTTTAATGGTAGGATTTACCCCATGAAACATATTTTCAAAGCTGCTCCTGACATGTCTGGCTGAGAATCACCAACTCATTTAAAAAAGGTTGCAATCAAGCAGGCTGTTGGACAAGACTGAAATTTGCAGAACCCCATGAAGACCCTACGTTCTCATATGCATTCAGAAATTCAGTTGTAAATCCAATGCTAGGTTTGGATGCACATCGGAATAGGCATGTCCATTCTTGCCCTGTATTAGAAGGTTAACTGTAGAGGGCCATAAACTAGCTTCTTAGAGGTTTGTTTGTTTCAACTCTTCTATAATGTAACGGAAATCATGTTTTAAATAAAAAGCGCCCTTCAGAATTGCAGCACAGCAGGCAGAAACACCGCATTGCACCCGTGAGTCACTGTCATGTAATGCAACCGAAGGCAGGAGGCTAATCGTGATTTTCATCGGTTCACAAAAAGTTTCAGAAACACTAGCGTTGACTCAAGCGAAGGGACTGCTCCACTTCGAACTTCGTAAATCAGACAATAACTGAGAAACAAACAGAGACCACCATGTCCTTTGTGGATTGCACTCATCGTTTCCTTCCTCCCTTCTCCTTTTCTTTGTGCTTTGGAGAACAGCTTATGTCCTGGTCCTGAGAAGACACCGTCTTTTTCATTGTAGTGTCCCAACAGGCAACTCACGATTGTCTCACGGCTACACGTACAGGCATACGCGGGTTGGAAAAGCTGAAGCGATCACAGCGTGTGGTACTAGAAGATCACCCCACTCTCTCCCTTCACCTTGTAGCCTTACTAATGAAGAGTCAGAAGCTGGTTTGAAGTGTTCCTCGTCAATCAGTCCGTATGCTGCCTGGGAGGACGCCTCATACGCTCTCTAAGTTGCTCGGCTTTGTACAGGGAGTTGTGGCTTTCAGGTAGATGGAAACAGCAAAATGAGATGTGGTGTAGAGAGCTGTTTGTTTGGTGATGTGGATCAGACAGGCTTAAGGATAGCAGAACAGAGATGACGTGGATGATATTGTAGCAGAGACGCGAGTAATCTACTTCTCCATCTTGAAGCAAGTGGCTACCGTGACATAAATGTTTCACTGAACGTAATATGTCACAGCCTGTCACGCAGTAGCAGAACCATATTGCGGTAAGATTATATCTACTCAGCAGCAATCACGTGTATTTTCAGTTAGAGAGCATTTTGGGAGAAACAACAGTGCATTTGGAAAGCCCGTGTGAAAGGAAAAAGTGAGAGAAGAGCTGGGCAGGTAAGGACCAGCTCCTAGACCCCGCTCACGAGCTTTGAGGGTGGGAACCGCTCACAAGTTTTGGGGAAAGCAGAGCCTTTCCCCTTCGTTGCATCCTGTCTCAAGACTGGGAGCTATGAGAGCATCCCTTGCCTTGTGACATGGAGGAAAAGATGTAGTAGGAAAAGAAAACATTACACCAGCTTGGCGGCAGATGACCTTCTCTTCAACCACTGGTGACAAAAAGGAGCTGTCTGGCTTTCAACGCAGCAGCTCGGAACGGGTCGGGGAGCAGGAGGCCCTCTGGACCTTCCCTTTGCTCCACATCTTCTGCAGGTCCACAGAGCTGTAGGATGTTAACCAGTTAATACAGCGTAGGGCTAACAAGCCTGACTTACAGATACTTGGGTTTGTAGTAAAAAAAAGTTAAAAAAATGAAAAGTAAAAAGATTAGTAAAAAATAGTAAATAATAATAATAGTAAAAAATAGTTTAAACCCCTATTTTTATAGTTTGCTGACTGAGCAAGATGACTTTCCAGACAGATTAGATACTGTTCCTGAAACTCTGGTGCTTGATCTATATTTTTTACCTCCACAGACCATTATATGTTTTTCAGCATCTAATGCATTAGCACTGTTACAAATGTCCATACCTATTCTTTCCTACCGTAATAAACCCCGCTTAGAAATAAGCAGCTGAAGAGAGAAACAGTTGCCTTTAATTCAATATGCGGCTTTGAGTTTGGCTGAACTATGAAGTTATTTCTAGGCCAGAGGTGTTAGAAAGTGAGTAGCTGTGTGGTAGTCTTCCTTCAGGGAGGCTAGCGACCTCCCGCTGAGAACTTATTGCCTGCAATTCTGTAACAGGGGAAGTGGTTCTTCAGCTGCTACAAAGGTGACAAGGAAAACCGTATGTGTTCTGAGAACACAAAAATATTAGTTGTCATCGATATTACACCTCGACTTCATAGGTTTCACCTTTCTTTGCAAAGCTTCCTAGACATGATTTCTTGTATGCTTAGAAATGTAGGAAAATGGAGACAAATCAGGTCCGGAAAGTTGCTTGGAAATATCCTAAAATAATCCATAGGACAGATGTGAAACAAATTCCAGTTATCTTGCATTTTAATGTCTTTTTATTTATACTGTGACCCTATTTTAAAGGGACACCTTTCTAAATAGATGGGCTTTCCCCTAAAGTCTGTATCAAAAGAGAATAGCTTTTGAGGAGTGGAAGAAAGACTCCTGAATGTGTTATTCCCGAGTCTCCTTATATTTGAAGGTTTTTTGTGCTCCTTTCACCCACCTAAAGGTACTTGCAGAATGTGATTGCTTAGAATTTTCACAGTCACATGTGCTGGTCAAAAAAATTATTCCAGAATGCATTTTTTCCATAAAGTGACTGAAAATTGCTTGGCAGAGAAACCCTTCTAAGGACAGGCATCCTGAAGTGGAAAAATCTACTCACAAAGCTTTTTGATTGGTTCCATGTGAGGTTCTTCAGTTTTTTGGCGAAATCCATCAGAAAGAGAAGTCCCCAAATTAAAAACTTTACATTTTCCCCGTGGCTTATATCCATGCACACTGAAGCTTACCATTACCAGAGAAAGAACCACACAAACTGTTCAGCCTAAATGTTGTGTGGCCGTCCCTTGGCGTGGTTTGGGGCAGAGCGAGGAAGAAGCGGGGCTGCGTTCGGAACAGATCCTTCTTGCCCAAAACCAGTGAGGGGAGCCCCGGGACCGAGCACCTTGCAGCGCTGAAGCAAGGGCATCCCTCAGGCCTTGTGTGTTGCGGATGCTTAACCGTAATCTGGAAAAACGTACAAAAAAAGCGTGAATTTCCACCCCGCACTCGGAGGAAGGTGAGAGAAAGGTTATGGTGGAGACCCCTGGGTGACCGTCCCTTCGGTAACCAGCAAACACATTGCCAGCTCCGAGGACACGGGTCGGGGAATCAGTTATTAACAGATACACAAAACGGAGTTGTAAATGGTTCCGGGGTGCTTCGTGCTTGTGGTCGATGCCCTGCACCAGCTGCAGAACTTAAAGCAGTCCTCTGGCTGCAAACTCCTGTTAAATCTCAAATTCTTGAGGGCAACTACGGATGGCACACTTTTGAGCTCCTGGCTCTATACGCTTCTGTTAACAACCACTTGCCACCCTCTGCCAGCTGCACAGAATCTCCGGGTCACAGAATTTAAGACTGAGGTTTTAATATCTTTTCACTTGATTAATTTTAAGACAAAATCTTGCTGTAATAAACGTGAGTGGAACCCAGGATCAGGACCATTTAGTGACACTGTTACTTGTGGGAAAAATATTGCTAGAAAGATTGACTCTCTTGGAAAATAACTGCTACTTTAGGGCATTATTTCCCGTTTTCAGTTACCTTTTGTATCCAGGCGGCACTTCCGTGCCTCCGGACTTGAGGATGGGAAGACAGATACCTAGTTCCGTGAGGCAGTCATTTTCAGTCAAGTCAGACTGTACCTCTGATACAACAAATCCAGTGTCCATGTAAACACAAAACAGCTGACTGTGGATTTTATTAATACCCAAGAAGAAAACCTTGTATTTGCAGTGGACATCAGCTGAGTAAAAAGAAAGAGGAGATTATCAATGCCAATCTACTTTATTTCAGTCTTTCAAAAGCTATGTATCTTTTCAAACCGATGCATTTCGTATGGTAATCCCCAAACACAATTCCGTAGGATTTTTCTGGTGTGCAGGTAGGAGCAATTTCTTTTATTGGTGCTCCTTCCCTTTGCATAAAATATTTGCTGTTGGATGACATATAGTCCAGGTGCTAGTGTGCTGCCATGTGAAATGGAACAAAAGATTGCCAGTCTCTGCAGCAGTAAAAATTATCAGCAGGACAGCAACGCGCTCCTGAGTCCCCGGCAGCTTTAGAAGAGGGAATCATGGCTTCATTCATGTCAGGCAGCAGAAAGAACCGAATCTGTCTCTCCGCATGTCTGATGAATAATGTGATCATTGCCGAATCCTATTGTTTCATAAATGGTCTCCAACTCTGCCTTTATTTCCACTCAGAAGGCCCAAAATGGAATCAAAAAGCTTTGTTTTGTAATTAAGGCAAAGAAACACTTTTTTTTGTGAGAGGAAAAAAACCCTTCGTTCAACCTCAACCATTTTTCCCCAATTATTCAGTTCAGTGATTGAACTGAATAATTATCATGCCTAACTGCTACTCATCTATCATTCAGGCCAAACTGGAATTGCAGTTATTAATCAAAGTATGTTATGATGGTTGGCAAAATGAATCGCTGTTCCTCCAAAATAAACTCTTCATCAGTGAATACTGATACGTGTGTGATATTCCAGAACACTTTGCCGTTTCTTTTGGTGCATAGCTACAGCTTTAGGGTTCTCCAGGACCATTTCTGAAAATATTTATTTTGTGGAAAATACAAGCACATACAAGTTATGGATATCTGAACCAGATTATGTAAGACAAATCTTTTCTATTAGTATGCAGTTTAAACTTATTTTAACAGAAACTTTTGAGAGTTTTAAGATGTTTGAATAACACGCTTTCCTAAATATTTCACATGGCTTTTGTGCTTGGAATTCAAATACCATATAAAGAGCTTTATTAAATGCTTGTGGGTTTTGTAGGTCTCCACGAACTTTGACGAGGACAATAAAACCAAATAGATTATGCCGAGGGACTTCTTAAATTAAGAAACAAGGAAAATGGCATTAGCAAATTTCCCATTCCAATTTCATAGACATTAAAGGGTTCAAATAGATTGTGCACATTTCCAGCTTATGAGGAATGATATGAAGGGGAACTAGGAAGAGGAACAGCCATGAGACTGACTGGGACTTTATACAGTTTGGTATAGAGGGCACTAAACCCCTTCTGCTATCACAATAAATCTGCAAGTTTTATACAGAAAATACATATTGCTTATTAACTACAGTTACACAATTTCCAGGGGGGGAAATATAATTAAATTCAGAAAAAAAATAGACATATCAAAAGAAAAAAAAAATCTTAGCATTTGTAACAAAACAAAAGAAACCCTTGCATAGATGTTAATGCTTAAAAGCACTCAAAATTGTCAATTTCCAGACATCTAATTCTATCTTTAATTGAAATAATAGGTGCAAGATTTTAGGATGATATCTACAAAAGCTGAACAGTATCTCCTCCAGTCATGCATTTTAATTCACTTTTTTCTTTATGGAGAGTTGGCCATTTCCAAGAAATTTCTCAGAGATGCTTTTTATCATATAACATCTGAGAGTTTTTGCTTTTCCAAACAGTTGGAAAATAACTTTTTTTTTTTTTTTTTTTACTTACTGTTGTTGTTCTTGTTCAAGTGTAATTTGTTTAAAAGAAGATCCATGTCTAGCAGCTAAAATGTATTACTGTACTTGATGGATATTTTTTCAGCATGGTGAGTATGAGCGAAAAAGTTAGGATGAGAAAAGCACAAGAAAGAGGGGAAGTAATTTAATTAGCTTCCGGGCCTATTTACTCTAAATTTTGACAAAATGCTAAGAAGAAAATCATTTAAAATTAATACTAGTTTTGACAACTTACTTTTCTTTGAGATATGCTAATTTGAAATATTGATTTGAGGTAATTTGCAAATAATACTTGGAATCTGCAACTCCAAAATTTTAAACTGAATTGAAGACAGTACAGTTCCAGGTGTTATAAGATCCATGTGAGCTAATGGACAAAAAGTGTGCTAAGTGTCCTTACAATATCATTCTGCCTGAGTGTTTCCGGATTTTCTCCAGGTAAATCATTTAATTTTTTTTTTATCTCTCTGAGAAAAACAGTGTAACTGTGGATTAGGTCAAGAGTTCCTTTGCACAGAAAAGACTACAAGACTGAGGTCTCCTGCTAGTCAAAGAAACAGCAGAATCATGTCTTTACATCTCCATTTTGAGGTGAAAACGTCTTTATATTATACAATAGGATCCTGCAGGACTTTTCTATGAGAAAATCAGTTGTTCAAAGGGGTGGGTATATTCTAACCAAATATTTGTTACCTCATGGAATATACTTACGGTTTGGTGTCATCAGGCACTGGAAATTAGAAGTCACTTAATGAACATTGAACTACTTATTCAACCAGTGAATGTCAATCACCAGTTACGTCTCTTGTTAATGTACTATATATATCTCACTTCTTTTTCTTTGCCTTACGATTCTGATTTTATATTTAAATAATAAACTTGGTATCCCTGATCTCTAGAGGATTGTCTTATCTCAATTTAAGAAGATGAACTGAAGCGTAACGTGCTGTGGCAAATGCATGCATACCAGGGTCTGGAAAGAGGAGGCATGAAGAAAAATGAATGTTCACCTACATACTACTAGGGATATAATTATATTGTATGTATTAAAGTATATGCATCTTATGGATTAGGAACTTTACTGAATGGCAATCAGTAAAGGATCAGTGGAATAAAACTGTGGAAGTGATTACTGCTGAGCTGCAGTGGTAAATGTAACCTATTAGCTCAGTTTGGGATAATCAGTGGAGCTAAAAAGCCTCATTACTACAATAAAATACCATTTGTGGCAAAAGAGTAACAGCTGACCTTAGAGACAAAATACAGATTGAGGTCTCCATCTATCTTGCCACTGAACTATCAAAACACAAAACCTCAGGAATAGGTATGATTTTTCTGAATTCAGAGGTTATTACTCAGCAATGTATTTTAGTCATGCAATCAGTTCTGTGAGGCAACATATCTTTAGGCATGCAAGTGATATCAACAGTCTCTGAGCAGGGTTAAATATCACGCCTCGTTCATCGTGCCAAAGGGACAGCTTTACCACTACGTATTTTTAACTTTATTTTTATTTTTTGTTTGGTCAATGCCTGAAAATGGATTTTTTATGACTAGTACAAATACTCAAATATGGAAATATTACAAAGGGCGAGAATCTAAAGAAAATCTAAGCATACTCTGGTAGGTGAATCAACACTTCCATATCAAGAAGATTATAGATAACATATAGATAACATTCTTTGAAAATAGATTTTACAGGTATTAGAAATATAAAAATAGAGACTATTTGCTTTCATAGACAAAGTTATTTCTTTCTTATTTCATAGTTCATTTTTTACACCTTTGTTTCCTAGTAGCTTATTGTGCTTCTGTGTAAAAGGTGTGTAGACAGCATGCAAAGGATGTTAGTATCTCTAATATTAATATTATCTCTAATATCTCCTTAATATGTCTAATTTTAATTATCCAATCACATTCTATAAAAAAACACCAATTTAACCAGGGCAAGAAATCATAACCTTAAGTCAACTGACAAATACATAGGATCTGGGAATGCTTAGAAAGATGAGATGAAATAGAGTTATCGCCATCCACTACTTCAAGCCATATGGATAAATTCCTCTTCTGTATGAAAACAACTATTAGTGACAAATGAATGATATAGCATGTACATGGAACATAGAAAAACATCCCACTTAGAGTAATGGGGAGAAATCCTGGGTGTCCAGATGGTATTTGAGTAACATATGAGATTAAATTATAATTATGGTAGAATTAGGAATTGCAAGGGACTGGTAGCCCATTCTGCTGCTAGTAGTATCTTTCCTACACAGGAAATCTTCCAGTTCTGCTTCTGTACACATGAAGAAGTGATTTTGAGATCTTACCTACATTTGAATAGTGAATCAATTAATATATTTATTAATATTTGCACACTTCAAAAGTTTAAATAGGTTATTATTAAAGAGTCTAAAAAAACCCCACCATTTACATGCTTTCAGAAACTTTACATGGAAATTTTATTTTCATTTTTCTTTTTTTTTTTTTTTCAATTGCTTATCATACACATTTTTCACTGTAATTTTCCATAAATATATATGGACAAACTTGACATATTAGACACTAGTACAAGCCTGGAATAGAAGTTAATGAGCAAAATTGCATTTAAATACAATGTAATGCAGTGCATAAGCATTTTACAGGGTTAATATACATTATGAACAATGAATTTTGTCAGGCCAAAACAAAGATTTGGCATCTAGAAAGAGAATGTTATCATTCACCCAGATCTCTTTGGAACATAAATAGCACCTCTAGCTAATAAATGATTGTCAAAAAAAAAAAAAAAAAAAAAAAAAAATCTAGCCAATATATTCAAGTAAAAACCGTACAGTATTGCAAAATACAAAAAGGAAAAATAAAATTTGTTAGTCAACAACAATGGCTACTGCATGTTTAATTATTGCATAGCAATACCAAGTTTTGTTGGTAGACTGCAAATATGGTGAACTTTCCAAGTAGGCTATAAAGTGGAAAATGCACCTATGTCACACTTCAAGAAGGGTATTTATACATGTGCTTTATGTACCACTCTGAAAAATCTCTCAATACCTTTAAGGTAGAACTTTCAAAGAGTCAGAGGCAAATGTAGACTTTTCATGGGGTTGCCTACCCAAAATAATAGAAACTCAAACCTGGAAAAGGTATGAAAAATTGTCTGTTTTTAGAGTCTCATGTTCTGGAGAGCTGCCCCTAGTAATTTAACGGGAATATTGTTTGCAGGGCCTTGAGTATTCTCATTTTCCATACTTTTTACAAGAATATCATGTCCATTAATACTTTGTATGATCTTGTCATACATACTGCAACAGATGAAAACTCAGCCTGTGTGTTGCAGTCTGTTCAGAGATCATCTAGTTAGTATTTCCCCAACAAAAACACCCAACCGACCCCCTCAGCAACAACGTAGGTTTTACAGTCTAACAACAAGGAGAATTCTCAGTGATCTTAGGCCACTTTGAAGGGAGTCATGGTTGAACTACCAGTGTTATGTAATATTGCAGTTTTCTGAATGAATTTCTACTATAAATAAAACCAGCAGAAACTGAAAAATAATAAAATACACTCTTACAGAAAACCTTTAAATTTTTCTGTCATTTGCTGAAGTCTTTTATTTGCTTACAAATATGTTTCATTTATCAGGCACAGTATGCAACTTACTCTAAAACATTATATATATTTTATATATACATAAATATATATAATATATATAAATTAGAGCTTTTTATATAGGGGAATACATATATACACACATACACACATATGAATATATATTCCCTTATATATATGTCTATATATACATTCCCAAAAGACATAAACCATTTTCTCTGGCAATAAGAAAAATGAAGAATATAAACTGCTGAAGGAAGGCTTGAAAGGAAATAGGTAATTTCCTTTGGGGTTAAACAGATTTGTTCAGATATTTATTTAAATATATCCTCTATATTTTATAATCTACATTCAGAGTTTATGGTGTTTGGTTTTTTCTATTTACATAGACTATAAAAATAATACATATTGTGCGTTAATTTAGGGACTGATTCATTAGGAATATTATGCAGGTGTAGCTAAATTTGCCAGTTGCAGCAAATCCTGCATTTGCTGTGTTATATCTGATACTCCTGAGCTCTGATATGGAGAAAATAAGGCTGAAGCCTCCACTGAAGGCACATCACCTCCAATGTCTGATAAAGCTCTTTGATGATAGGGTTTTTTTTTATGTTGGCTTCGGTAGACTTTGTACTAGGTCCTAGAAGGCAGGAATGGTTTGCAGACTAAAAAGAAGAATATCTTTGAATAAACAATCATCATCTCTGGTTTTGTAAAGAGCATATGAAGAACAATCATTATACCTTGTCCCTGATCCAACATTTTGTGACCATCTCCCTCAATTGCCCCACAAAAGGGAAAGCAACTAGAGCTCTGTGTTATTTCTAAACCAAAGAAACATTTTTTTCAGGGAAGCAAATTGCAAAGTGTTCTGTAATACTTTTTAAAACTGGTTTGATATATCAACTAAGTAGTGTTTCCATTTAATTCCACTAACTCAGAAATGGAAAAAACCCAACTAACCAACCAACCAACCAACCAAAAAAAAAAACCCCGAAAAAAGGAAGGCCAGTATCTCTCAGAAAGGGCAGTAGACTTTGGATATCTAAATGACACGTTGAGTTTTTATACCAGTTCAGTGATGTAAAAACTACACCAGTATGGGTTAAGTCTTTAGACTTAATAAAGCTATGCCAATTGATACAAAGAATTTGGTCATAAATATGCACTGCCTTAAAAATAGAACTGTAGGTAGCTTCAAATGTTTGGGAGACTTTCTAATAGTCTGTAAAGGTTTTATCATTATACTTCTTGTTAACTGTATTTTTCCAGGGTCGTGCAAGTCTCCAAACTTCAATTGAGAGGTAGATGAAGAGAAAAATTTGAACTCCAAAACAACAACATGCAAATTATGTTGAAATTACATAGCAATGCTTATGCAAATTGTGATCAAAAAAGTGATAATACGTGCAAACACTTTCAATATATATATGCACAAATATCAGAAAAGCACCCTCTCCCCAAAAAAATCCAGAGAGCCTTGTTAAAATTGATATGTCGTCTCTGAAAATAATTATTTAAAAACTTCCTTTATATTCCTCTCTGTGAGTAGAAAAATAGTCATCTATAGAGAAACTAACAAAAGTTGCCTTGATTCAATTCTGTTCTAGGCAAAAATGTCGCTATCGGTTACGGCATGTTCATCTATAAAACCGGTCGCTGGCTTTGTTTAGTGAAATCCTGATGGCTGCCCCCAATCTGGCTGTATGTGGCATCTGTAGCTTATCATCCATCTGCATAATATCTCCCCACTAACACTCACAACCATCCAGACCTGAAAATAGCGTGTGAAAAACGTTGCTTAGGCATTTGAGGAAAGAGAATGTCAAGAAAGCATTTAAGAAAAAAAGTCACTACATTCCAGGTCCAAATTCTTTGTGGTACATCAAAATGGAGAATGGGCTTGGGGGTGGGAGTGGGGAACCTTCAAGAGGAACGAGAGTTCTCGGGGAGTAACAATTAGGTACACACCGCCAAATATTTTCTAAGCACGCTAGATGATGATTTGCGAGAAGACCGTTAAAATTCATGTGAATTTTGAATCATGATGTCAGTGAAACTGCTGCCATTCACTTCAGCAAGAAGTTGAACTCCCTCTCATAAGGACAGCACAATTAAAAAAAAATAAAAATCTCTTTGAAGATAAAATAAGACTTTCCTAACTCTGCCGAAACAGTTCACAAATCACACTCCTGAAATAAAAGCATTGTAGTCTGACTACTTATGCTACAGGATTTCATATAAAAAGATGCTTTTGTGAACTTAATGGAAATACGGAACTGGCAACGGTTGCAACCACAGTTCAATAGGGAGAGGTGGGAGGGGTGGAATTTTGATATGTTCTTGAAAAAGTACTGAGAATTATCAGTGAGAAGTCTTTCTCTGGAGTTGGAAAGGGCAATAGAGAAGAACTCTCCAGCTACTAGTGAGTATGATGTCAAAAACCTCTAAAGAGATAAAAGTATCCGGATGCGTAGTCTGAAACTACTTGAAATTTAACCTTGATGTTAAAAAGGAAAAATATTATTGATGTTATCCCCTTTCCTACTAATTTTAAAATTTTGGCATTATTTTTCTTGATTGCTCAAATAAGGGCAAGATGGTAATTAGGCTCAGTGATATTGCGGCAGAGAAGTGAAAAGGATGAAGTATACATGAGTATAAGTGAGATTAAGACCAATTAAGGATTTCCTTGAGCTGACTGAGGGAGACCACAGACTCCATAGCGCGTAACAGATGCGTGTGGCATGTCGTGAAGTTTGAGAGTACAGTTCTTCATCGTAGGGCTGGGGCATCTCTTAGTCCTGACCGTGCACTGGTCCGGACTGAGGGCGAGGTAATTAAAAGAAACCAGAGGAATTTAGCGGGACGGTATATACCCGGGTCTTATCCTGAAAGCAGAAACGAAATGATGAAATGATTTGCAGTATAAATTACAACTCAGTAAGAGTGATATTCAGGGGTTTGAAGGCAAGTTATACTCATTTTGCTACTTTCCTGCTCAGTATAGAGGTGATTCAAGGCAATTTTTTATTATTACTACTTTTAGAAATAAGAGCTACCTATACAAGGCAATTGCCCCTTTAGGACCTGTTATTTGGAAGACACAGTTTTTTAATTCCAGGCAGTTTTTGCATAGATATGGTTCCAATTTTCTTCATTCATCTCTGGATTTTAACTTCTTTAACATTCAGTAATATCAAGAGTATTCTGATGGTTTTTATTTTGCTGCTAGTAATAAGAGGAAAAGTAATGAAGGAGGTGTAAGGAAATGTTTCACTTGCCTCAGTTCCTACTTTATATTGCTCCAGTTGCCTGCTACATCATTTTACCTTCTGGGATTAAAAATTGCACTTTGTGAGTGGTGATAAAGCAGCTCTTTTATTCCCGTTATTTTTTAGCATAATTGACCAGAGATGAAAGAGTAGTATCTCTGCAGAGGGTTGTGTTTATTCAAATTTTTATTTCGGCTAAGATAGCAACATAATTTTTGTTCCTGGTGGTCAGGTGTGTCTACGGCTCGAGGAACCTTGGTTTTCCCTTATTTCTTATGCCATGTTGCATCGTATTCTCCAATCCTGCATAAAACAGGTAAGTTGCTTTCATTGTTCCTGAAAGCCCCTTTTTATCATCTGTTTCCTGAGACCTTTATCTACTCAACAGCAACTTTCAGCAGACTTAAGTCCAAAGTTGACACTTGTTGTCTTCTACCCTGTATTCTTAATGACGCTGTTTTTTGCAAAGAGATAATAAGCACCTAGAATTTTGCCTCAGCCATTTTGGTTCAGCCTCTATATTAATCTCTTTTCAAATAACCTCTGCCTTGCTACCGCTTGCTGTCAAGAGCAGAGTGATGTTCCTGATGACTATTCTTTAGCTAAAATTTCAGTTCATCTTTTACAATCCAGTATTTATAACTGATATTGCTCACTGTATGAAAGCTTAGTGTCTGTGAAACTCAATCACTTTCTGGCTCTGGGCACGTAGGGCCCTCTCAGATCCTGGAATCACCCTGTATGTTTGTATAGCCAGAAACAGAGCAATGCTTTTACCTCGTGGGCTGCTGGCAGGGCTACGGTTCGGAAGGAGGAGCAGTGTCTTTGTTTCTCCTCTGAAGCTGGGGGCTAGGAGAGGAACTTTAATTTTACTGGGACAAAATTACTCTCCTTTACACAGTTCACCACTCAAATCTGAGCATTTAACCCGTATTTTCTCCCCAAACTCTGAAATGCACATATTTTGTTGCTGATGTGCCTATAAAATTACAGGACTTGTAGAAGATGTTTGCTTTTCCTGCATATAATTAGGTAAAAAGTAGGTAGTCATTTCTGTACCATGCTGTGAGCAGATTCGTGATGCTTGTCCCCCAAAACGGTGCTGAGATAATGAAAAAGCTCAGCATTACTGTGGAACTTCGTAGTATATAAGATGATAACCCAGCAAAACAGACGCAAGCACTACCAAAATTTTTAGAAGAAGATTGAAAATAATAGTATTGAACACTACTCTTAAGAAATGGCTTTCTTAAAATCCGCTAGATTTTACTTTTTTTTTTTTTCTTTCGTTATTGGTGCTTCAAAGTGTGTTTAGCACAGTTAGCTGTCCAATATATTTGCAACTTTTTGAGATTTAAAAGAGGGCTAAAATGAATGATATTCTTTTCCTGGAACTGAGTGTATGTGCATCCTGCATAAACAGGGCATAAATGTTTTATGAATCAGACCCTTAATTTTCACAACTTCTGAGGCATTTATATACATCTCTCCAAAACGAATAGCACCTTTCCTCACCTACAAATAGAACAGAAATATTTTCACTGAATACCTTCAGAAGCTTGCACTTTTACCTTTCAAGTGCAATGCTAAATCATTTCTGCAAAGTAAAATTGTAGATTTATGCTTTCTTTTGCCTAAAGGAAGAGGAACAATTATGTACATTTTGATTTATATGAGTGTCTGTGTGAAATTGTAGACACAAGACCAAATATCCTGCACAAAAATGATACATCAGTACAAAGGTTCCAGACTGGCACTGTCAATGTGCCTTGCAGCATTTTTGCTTGAACTGGCATTACAAAAAAAAGAAGTAGCTTTTCACTAAATACTTTGGAAAGGGAGGTGAGAACTGGTATGAAGTTACCTGTCTGCAAAGACCTGAAGTTAGACCCTAAATCTCCTCACAGCGGACCAGCTAGTGACTTGCCAATAAACCCAAGCATCTACTTTGAAGTCATTGCCACGAAACTGATTCAGGCCGTAAAAGCCAAGGGTGAGTATCTTTTTGACTTCGTAACAGGTTCTGAATCTAGTCCCGTTAGGAAGAAGGCTTCACAGCCCAGATCCTTCAGCCATACAGGATTACCTAATCAAACAAACTAATTGCCACTCTTGTTAGCGATGTAAATCTTGGTTTAAAATCTTCTTATGTACAGGCAGATTTTAGCGTAGTTTGAATTAGTGAGGTCTGAACGTACTTTGTGTTCAAATGTATATGTTGAAGTACAATGTAGTCAGCTATCACAGGAGGAAACAACTGCTGGAATATATTGTAATTCAGCTGTTTATTGTATTTTAGAGATGGTGCCCACCAATTGTTCATCTTCTAGCCTTAACTTTTACATTCATATTATAATTGTTTATACAGACACAATGTATCTTTTTGATCTAGCGGGCATACAAAAGAGAAAATGTTTCAGTGTGCTTCACTCAGGTACTCTGTCTCTTCTGAAACAAATGTTTGAGCTTATAGTCTTTTTAATATTAGTGGTAAGTACAGTTTGGGCAGATTATTTCAACAGACTTTAACAATTCTCTAAAGATGAACACAAAGTATCTTCCCAAATAAGACTAGGAGATACTTTTGCATTAGATATACTTTTGACACAAAACTGTTTTTCATTGGAAGGCTTTATAGTCTGGTTTACCTGACTCTTGATTCTCCAGACTCATACTTTGATGGACTCATTTGCATGGAGTCCCTACCTCTGTAATCTCAATTTTGTATCACTGAAATAAATAAATGGTAGGTAGTAATTTAACTTAGAGTCTTGCCACGGGGCAAAAATCTGTTCCCATCCAATATTGTGACTGATCATTATTACCACAAAACCTGGCCTCTGTCTTGAAGACATATTTCTAAAGGAAGTCATAAATGTGGCCTTCTGAGCTATATTGCAGATTAAATATTGGTTTCTCTTTCTGAAGGATCTTCAAGACCTTTATCTGCTCTGCTGGCAGCATCTTCATTCTCATTGTTTGTTAATGGTTCCGCTTCCTTTGAGTCAGCATTCTTCTGCGCTTTCTGCTTCTCATCTTCTAACTTCTTTTCTTTTGCCAAAAGCCTGTAGTTAATGGCATTGCCAATGAACAGCCAGATACTGGCCACAATCACAATCACTCCGCAGACAAAATACATGTACTGGTATTCACCGGTAACATCCACTAACCAGCCTGAAATACAAAGACGAGAAGAGAGAAACTGAATCTTTAGAATAGGATACCCAATACAATTTAGATCTTTCCCTCGGAGAAAGAGCTATATATTGCTTGGTTTTGAAGTTGGAGCAGAAAAGCATTTTCAACGTGTTCAAATTGTCTAGCATATATAGAGGAACTCTAACGAAATCTGGATTAGTCAAGGTAGCAATTGTTATTGGAGTCACCGACAATGATAAAATATTGAAGAACAAAGCAAGTAAAGCTTAACGAATAATGACAGACAGTTTTTTAGTTCTTTCATTTTCATTCCTACATAGCCTTATTATTTTATTCACCTCCTAATTTTGTTTCCTATTGTTTTGGAGTGACTGTCTGACACTCACGGAGGCTTCATACAGACAAGAGGATGAAGAGGTATGTGCCTTTTTAGGCTGCTGTCACTGCGCTTCAGCTGCCTGCTTTTCACTTTTACTTTCCTGTGACTGGTGAAAGCGATAGAAAGGCTCGTCCCTTCAGCTTTCAAGCTCAACTGCTGAGTTTTAAACTATGAAGCCTGCCCCTAAAAATTTCATCCACACCTCTGAGATTAATTTGGTCATGACAAGGAAAACCAAATATAACTGTCCTTCCACTTTATGAGCCATTATTTCTAAATTTTCCCAACTCCCAAATCAACATTCGTACGTATCCAAGTATTTAGCTCTGAACTATGCTACGCTGTCATTGAATTTCACAGGATAACCTGTGCGCTTCAATTTAGTATGGATTTAGATGCTTTTACTGGGTTGAAGCCATAATGCCAGCCTATTCACCTAATACACATTTACAAGCCATTAAATTGGTTTAGTTTTTTCTTTATTTCTCCAGCCTCGTATTAGGAAAAACTCAAATAGGACTGCAAGTGCATAATTCACCTATTAGTGTAAACAGTACAATTTACTGTTTATTATCAGTGAGCAGTCTCATAAAACTGATGATTAAAAATGAAATTCCGCATTAACATTACTTCAGAATAATATTTTAAAGGATATAAACTAGTCAAAACTGGAATTCAGCTTTTCCACATGTTCGTCCCCTTTGGTGTCTCTATTTAATATGATAAATCAATTATTCTTACTTTTATAGCACAAACACATGCTTTTCAAAACTTCCGCAAAGCAAATATACTGAAAAGTAAAGAGTTGCATTTGCTATTGCTCCATAAATATTAGATTTACTGTCTTTAGAATTAATATTAATACTGATTTCAGAACCTAACATAAGAGGCTGGACTCTGGTGGTCCCAGGCTCCCTCCCCCCACTAGATGGCATAGGAAGAGTCTGTGTGAGAATAGATGCTGTTCTGCCGTTACCAAATTCAATTTGTATGTTACAAGTTGAGGGAAATATGGAATATCTTGAGGACCTTTAAACATGCACTTGGACAAATATTATTGCACTGAAGTGAGAGGATTTGTTTTCGCATATTTAAAATTTCACTCGACATTGCTATTTTCATAGAAATACTGACTAACCCTCAAAATACTTTGATATGTATAAATGGTTTTGGACACACATAATCTTGCTGCCTTTTGTGGCACTGTCTGTGTGGGTGTAGTGTACGTTCACAAGGCCGGTAATCTCACTATCTTTATTTTCATACTGTTGGGCTTACACTGCAATAGACACATACACAAGTAACCAATACTTTTCAATAAGATTTAAGCATCTATTTCTTTAGTCTCTTATATCATCAGAAACCTTAAGATTATAAAACTTACTAACAGCATTACTAAGTACTGACTAAAGAGCAAGCAAACAAAAAAACTTTGGGCAAGAGTCTTCATCGTTTTGGGTGCTGGAGGCCCAAAAGTTATGAAATTAGTCCAAGCTATACCCCCAGGCTCCCTTTAAGCTCCCGTTACACTCAAAAGAGTGAAGCTGGCAACATTGCCATCTTTCAGTCAGTTCGCACTCTGAATTGCCTTACATGTATGTGTTGGCTCTAAGAAGAGGCTGAAGGACCGGCTGCGGTGGTGTCAACTCGCGACAGGGCGCAACGGTCCATGGCACCGTGCTGGAATCCCACCATGCCTGCGCCCTGCCGAGGCTGCTGAGCACGCCCCTGTCCTGTCTGGCACCTCCCTGCCACTTTCTTCTCTCTGGAAATGCCAGTCCTCTCCGTTTAGACAAACGGAAGTTGCTATTTTAATTTTAAGCGAGTGCTCCTCCTGCTGCCACTAGGTTAGAGAAACTATAAGCCGCTCCGTGAGATCTTCACAACAACTGACCGGCGGATTTGACCCATTCAAGAGAGTAAGAACTGTGTTGGCAAAGAGCAAATTGGAGCTGAATACACGTAAATCAAGGTTGCAAAGTTAGCACTACGTGCTATCAGGAAAACACACATTTATCACCTGGATTGGTGGGCCAGTAGAGAATGCTCTTAATCTATCTATTGCACAAGCGTGCAATGTATGCCTTTAGGTTCTCGTGTGGATCTGCAGCTGTTAAAGCCCAAAGGTAACTGATGCTACAGTCACAGCGAAAACATTAAACGTTAAGAACAGTGTTTGTATTAATTCAATGCTAAATCGCATGATTATGCTGTAATGTCTGAAAAAATGAAATAAAAGAGATTCTTACCTCCTAGAGGAGGGCCTATGAGCACAGGGCAACATTCCACGATGGTGACAAGTCCAACCGCACTGGAAAATCTGGCAGCCCCAACGAGGTCCATCAATGTCTCAAAAAGAACGCTGCTAACCATTCCAAATGCAAACCCAAAAAATACAGCATATATCACCAAGCCAGTGTAATTTGTTGCCAGAGGGCACAAGATATGACAGACGCCGTTGTACAAGACAGCAAAACTAAAAAAGTACTGAATCTTTGGCCGGATAAACTTGGAGTTTGCTACAAGTCCCATTGAAGGCCTAGCAAACATGTCTACAAAAGCTAAGATAGATAGCAAAAAAGCAGCAGAATATTCATCAATTCCCTTGTGCTTGGCATAAGGAGCCAAGAATACTATTGGAGCGAAGAAACCGATAAACATAATGACGTTTCCTGACAAATAGATCAGAAACCCTCTGTGTTTGAAGAGGGACAGATCTAGATATTTATTCATAGTTTGCCAAAAAGACTTCTTGTTGTTTTTGTGCAAGGTAGAATCTCCTGTGCCTTTTTCAACATCTTTTTTCACAGGAGGGACTGTTTTCGGTCCAACAGGTCTCATCAGTGACCCAGCCACACAGCAGTTCAAAAGAAGTCCTCCCAGAATGAGAAAGCTTCCTTTCCAGCCAAACGCATTAAAGAGGAATTGATTGAGAGGTGCCAATGTGCTCAGAAACACTGGACTTCCAGCCATGGCCAATCCATTGGCAATGGGACGCTTCTTATAGAAATACTTGCCAATCATGGTCAAGGCAGGCTGTAAGTTGAAAGCTAAACCCAGACCTAAACAACACATAAAAGACAGTATTATTGCAGGTCATGCACTGAAAAACATATCACACCTCTTTCAAGTTATTTTTAAAATGACCAAGATCTAATCCAGTGGTTTCCAACAAAGACAGAAACCAACTAGCATCAGGGAATGAAATACAGCTTCGTGGCTGTCTATGTGTGTTAACACAAGACTGTGTCATGATGGCAGTCTGCCATTTCCCCCCGTAACACTGCAATAAACCCCAAAACTCCTTGTTGTGTTTCAGCAATGATAGAGACGGGGGAATCCACAGAGGAATGACAGTATCAGGGCCTTGACTCACCATTTTTATATTTACTAAGCTATAATGCGATTCTCTCTTGGCTCATTTCACAAAAGTTATTAAACGTCACCTCAGCTACAATGAATGCAGGGTGTATTTAAATGCATTAATCTCCTCATTTCTTATTTCCAGCTCTATTTAAGATCAAACTTGTATACAAAAGTGGAGCTTAAGATGGCTAATTATTTCGGAGCACATTCAGCTCCACTTCCCCAGGTATGGAAGTCACAACTAAAGGTGGAAGTGTTGCAGAGGACATGCATCGGAGCAGAGCACCCACCCTTTCAGTGGGCCTCCAGTTTAGGGTGTAAAAAACAAGAGCTTTAAGAAATAATCACTGAACAAAGAAGGACTCCTTTAGTTCCAACATAAAACAAGACGAGCTTGAATGTAGGAACAAGTATTACCCCATTCATTTATTACCTACAAATATTTCATCTTGCCTTCCTTATTCTGAGGAGGCAGTTTAAAAAACACCTCACAACTTTTGATAAGCAGGTTATTTAATTTACTGGCTTTATGATCATTGTTGTTCATTGCCTTAGGCAATATCCCTGCCTTTGATGATATATGAATAATTTTATTTGGGGATTGACCCTGGGGGATTTTAACAGAAAGCTATTGAGCTGGAAGTTGTTATACTTTTCTGTGAGAGTATATGTATCTACAAACCTACAGAAAGCTGGTACTAGCTTTCGCATTTTTACTAGAGTTCTGCTAGCCTCTGCCACCCCGTTTGAAGTGCAACATGATTGAAAGCTAAAAGAATGAATATGAAATTCTACACAAATGACTGTAATAAGTGCTGTCACAAGCCAATCAGTTTTTATACCATAATTACAGTGCAGTGTAGAACACTAAATACATACAGCATTTATCGAATAAAATCATCAGTTGTTCCTGAATTATCCTAAGAAATAATTTATATCATACCAGCTAATTTAAAGGATTAGATAGTTCAGGTAGCTGAAATGAACTGATCTTGCTACCTTCTTGGTTTACATTTGTACAATGCTTTGCACAGTGCATTCTTGATCAGTAAGGCTCATTGGTAGAACAGTATTAGAAAAAATATAATATAGAATAATATAGAATAATATAGTATAGAATAATATAATATAATAATACCTTTCAAACAAGACTCTTACCTCCAACGACACCAATACATAGATAAAGTTCCAGGACGCTATTGCAGAAAGAAGAAGCAATCATTCCAAATGAACACAGGATACCTCCTGCTATCATCACAGGCCGGCTACCATACTTATTCACCAAAATGCTGCTTATGGGACCTGTTGGTAGAAAGAAAATGCGTTAACAGGTAACAGGTAACTCGATCACACATGTCTTTGTATTTAGGATATGTTGGAATGCTTTCCTCTTCCATCCCAGAAATCGTTTAGCTGTTTCTTCACCAATTTGTCTTACAAACACCCTCTGTGAGTTTGCAGACACATGAGCCTGGATGTGGATATATTGCCTCCACGACAATATAAATATTGATTAGTCATGGAGACGGATAAAAAGATTAAAGACATCAGACAAGCAAGAGGGATTGTTACAGTTCACAAGCAATCAATACTGAGCTCAGTCAATGGAAGTTTTGAAAGTGCAAGGACCGAAGAATTTCAAGTATGAGACAGATATCAAAACTCCACAGAGCAGGAGGAATCTCCAGACAAGCAAACTAATAACTGACCTTAGTACAGTAGCATGTCCTGGACTCCTACTTAAAACTACACATAGACTTAGAAATATTGTCAAATCGGAATGTAAATCACTGGCCCCTGAGGCTCGTTTTCCCTTACCTCATGCAGAAAGGAGTGTTAATGGGCAGTAAGATGACTATAGGGTGTCTGGGAAAATCTAAGATGCGGTTTAGCAAAAAGACCTATAAACTTTGAAAATATTGCTACAGGTCTGTTTTTCAGTTCCAACCGCAATTCAATTTATGGTGTAATTACGTCCATACTAAACAAACAGCTAGTGTGCAATTTAGCATGACATGCATTATATGTTTTTTAAACGACCGTGACTAGAATAGACGGTGTGCTACATATCAAGATTAAGAGGTTGTCAAAGCTCTTTAGGTAAACCTGCATACCATCTGACTGCACTATATTTGGCCCAAACCATTACGAATAGTCTTGCTTTTGCAATAACTAAACTTATCCAATTCAAAAATAAAATTAAAAAAAAAAAAACATAATAAAAAGCAATATATTTCAAACTCAAGATAAAGCCGGCACCTGGCATAAAGTGGGATGCCAAGCTCTGCATCTGATTTCACTGCAAATCATTCACTGTACTGGTGACAGTTTTAAGTCTCTTTTTATAAATATCTGAAGGAATAAATGCCAGAAACTCCATGACAAAGCCAAATATAACCAAGTTTAAAAGTGTATTTTCATAGGTGCAGTGTTATTTTAGACTCCACTGTTTGAATTACCTTGAAGGTTTAAAGTATTATTAGGGATGTATTGTAAATGTTAATTACTACTTGCATATCAACAACAAAAGCCTTAAGCATATGCCGAACGATCAATTTTGAGCTTAGCTCCTTACGGAAATAAGCTTCTACAACAGCGTTGCCCTGTGCCCGCTCGCCTTTTCTAATAGCTTGTGAATCCGGAGGTCAGTTTGACAATAACTTGACTGAAGGGCAAAGATTTGAGTGATGTTTAGATCTTACGGTTTGTGCATTCATTAAACACCTTGGGTCCCAAGGAGCCCGGGGAAGCTCCTAGAAGGCTCCTTGTCCGGGCAGCACAGACACTGACCATTACACCCTGGTTTTCACCAGTCGAAGCAATCTATCTTCTCACCCAGGCAGCTGTGCCATTTCACGTAGGTGGGGGCATAGAGGAGAAAGAGGGTGGCAATTGTACTGTGAAGGCAGAGGATGCTCAGAGTGAAGCGTTAGGCTTGTCTCACACACACATAAGCACGGGAGATCAAGCTCTGCTGCTCACCGAGCTGCAGCTTGAGCCTATCTGGATATTGGAACCAACATCCCCAGCACGGAATGGCCCACCAGATACACAATAGCCCAGAGATTCATTAAAAGACTTTAAATCACCTATGAAGCACGAAGACGTTTCACCGACAGCTTGCATTAGGAGAAAGCTAACGCTTCTTTATTTCCATTTTGGGGGGACCACTGAGCAGAGCAGTGGCGTGGTGGGCTTCGTCCTTTGAGGCCATATGGAGCAAGCAGTGAAACATGAAGGATGGACAAATTACACTCCAAGCACTTTCCAAATATATCATGCTTACTTCTCCTGTCTTAATAAACTTGTGTCCTCATAACTATGCTGAAGCATAACTTCAATCACGATTTTTTTTATTTATAGAGCTGTGTTTGGACAATCAGTAGTTTGGCTCGTGTTTGAATTAGAAAGAAAGCCCTTTTGAAATACGTGAACGATACAGCTATTTTCTCCGGGTCAAAAAAGTCCCTTTTAACTGGAACTCTTTGTTTAACTCAAAGCAAAAAGTTTCATCTCAATATCAAATGATATTTATACTTTTGAAAATGAGTTAAAGCTAAGGCAATTTTCTGAGGAAAAAAAAAAAATTGTTGCCATAGCTAAAAGCAATACCAGTATTTCGCTTCAAAGATATCAAAATAATGATATTTAAAATTCTTTTCAAATTCTTTTTCCTGTGATGAAATGGAAGTATTTACAAAACTGTAAACGAAAAATTGGGTTAGTATTTGTCAACATTCTGACCTCCCCCCAAATTACTGCTGTAATAAACGTTGCCTTGCCATAGCCTTACTGAAAAATATTCCTTTGCTGATCCTTAGAAAAAAATGTGGGAAAGAGGCATCATAGCAGGGAAATATTTGACCACACTCTTTACAGATTTATTCACTACAGGCAGCACCTTGAATTTTACCCTTAGATAAATACTTCAGTTATGATGGAGATAGCAATATTTCTGCTCTCATTAAACAAAGACAGCGTGAAAAGCCAGAAGGATAGGTGTGAGACCAAATGAAAAAGATGCGGTAAATCCACACATAGCAGACTATCAAGTGTTGGAAAGGGAGTAATGGCATTAAAAAAGATTGTTGTGCAATATTGCTACATTGTTAGCATTTTTAATAAAATTATAGATCAAAAAGACTGCATTGCACAGCACTGACAAGGTTTTCCAACCATAATCAAGGACAAAGACGAGCTCTGCTGTTAATATTCACTCCCAAAGAGTACTGACTCCAATATTCTTTAATACTGTTCCATCAGTCCTTCCTTCCTTCTCCCATAGGACAGGAAAATGAGCCAGATTCTTCCTTTTTTAGGGGTGTGGGGAAGAGGTTTCTTTTTAGTGGGTGGTTGGTCACGTTTTCTGGGGGTTGTCCAGAAATGGCAAGTTTCCCTCTCCTTTGAGGGAACTCATTTTGCAGACAGTTCCTTACCAGGACCAAGAAAACTGCATCTCTGCAGGTCTTAACGGTGGCACTTAAGCCAAGTTACAGCTTTGCAGATCAAAGCATGCGGCGTTAGCCTCCCCTAAGAGACCTGTTAGCTGAGGTCAAATATGGATGTATTAATTTAGGTAGGCAGTGGATGAAGACACCAAAGGAAAGACAAAGCTGTCTGACGGGTCTGAGCTCTGTACTATTGAATGACCTCAATCGGGAACTTATTATGAATTTAAAATTCCTTTAAACATAATTTTCTCTTTGAGATGTTTCCCTTAAGTTAATGCTGTGTATTTACCACCACAGCTCCATTTAATTTGGGGTTTTCTTTTAGTATATTCCAGTATTTTGATTTAAAATTTGTGCATGTGGGAAATATTAATTGTACCATAAGCCATAAAGTTAGTTAAAGCTTACTACCTAAGTTACCTAGGAACCCTTCCAATCTGATCAGCCGGTTAAACATTTTCTTGTGACATCTGCACATATATACTTGGTTTTGGAGTCTCATAAAAGAATGCATATTCATACCTTAACATATAGGAATCTACATAAATTCCAGCTGTTTGCCTGCCATCATACATTTTTTAGCCATGCACAAATGTCTTTTCAAATCTAACAGCTTCTATAATTATTTAAGCAATGCTTACACGCCAGCAGGTGCCTATATTCCTTGCCTATTTTTAATTTTTAGCAGAAGGAAGATTAAGCTGTTTAAGTACTGTAACCCAGCCAAAAGCATGTTATACATTAACGCACGTTAATGCACTGAAGGACTGCTGGATCCCCGAGTCTACTTTCCTGAAGTAACTACGTAACAGATGTTAAGTCAGGAAGCCCACAAGAATATTTACTCCGATCTCTCCCTTAGCACCTACAAACCATCAGCCACAAAAGACTATACGTTCCCTAAACCAAATTTAAGACCATTATCATAATATGCTAACAATCTCCCGGCTGTATTTTTGGATTATATCTTTCTGTTTGAGGCAAATGACCAGAGTGTGAGCAGGAATAAGAGAGCGACTGTAACCGGTGGCACAGAAGAGCCCTTTCAGGAAGGGCTGTGCAGGACACAAATGCTTTAGAAGACAAGAAAAACCAGCAGCTTTTCACATTCTTTGTCATATGTCAAGGGCAAGATGGCAAAAGCCATTTCAGCTATGTGAGCAGGGACTGGCTCATGCATTTGGGAGCTGTTTGTGATATTTGATACAAAGCCTATAAAAATGTGACGCCCACGCTCTGTTTTGAGGGCTCAGCAGAACGTTCACTTGCACATCTGTGTTGTGCAAAATGTGAGGACAAAGCTGGTCTCGCTGGTCTTCAGTGAATACCAAGATCTCTCGGAAGAAATATATTGCTTACAAAGGAGATTAATTATTTCATATCATAACGAAGGTATCAATTATCCATATTTGCCTCTCACTTTCAAGTTTAACTTTTCAATCACCGTTTAAATCTTCCTTCGTCTGCTAAGCCATACTGTTGTAAATGAAAAGCAATAAAAAAGATTACATAACTGAATAATAAGTAGATTTAAAAAGCAGATGTTTGAAGAAATAATCACTTTTTTCCCCCTTAAAAGATGCTTATTGTGCTAATACAGTTTAAACATAGCTCGAACATTAAAGTTTCTTTTTAAAGAAATGTACCGCTTGGTATTTTTGTAGAAATGAATAGAGGGCTCAGACTATGCACTATACATTTAATATTCTTTCTCATATAGCTACACTCTCAGAGATACACACACTTATGTACACACATCTATCCACTTATTCACTTTTTTCAGCCCTAAGAAAATATACACTTCAAAACATGATCTGACTCTGGAGACACTGCAACAACTTTATATCTAGTATCTCTAAAAGCTTAAAGGATGCAAACCAGCTAACAGTATTTCCATTTCATAATACGTTGAGGTAATAGTAGAGGCAGATCAGTTTTAAGGCCATGAAATAGAATAAAGGAAGATTTATTTGACATAAAATCTGTATCTTGCTCAGCTCTCAGGTAGAATAACATTTATAAGTCCAAACGTATTAGGTACACTCCATTAATTTATAAAAGGAAGAGAATCTAGGACACTAGAATTCTTGCTGCCTTTTCTCTTTTCCATCAGTTTTTCTCTTACCAAAATGAAAAAGAATATATTTACTTTAGACGTTCTCCCGTAAATAGACACCACTTTCAGTGAGGAATGACAAAATGTTCCGCAACTTAAGTGTGTAATAACTAGCCAGAATGGTTGCAATAGTAGGGATTGGTTTGTAGCAGTATCAAGCTGCCATAAGTGTCTTTTATGTCCATAAAGACGTCATCTTTGGGTCTATTCTATATTTATATTCACTGTAGGAATGAAAGTTTCTTTAAAAAGTATATAACCTAGGTTTTAGTATTTAATTTATTTGTTCTGGTTTGATTTTTCACTGCCATAGTACAATGATGTAATTAAAGACCATCCATATCCATAATTTGTTTCACATACAGCCAGTACATTTATGCTTTTTATTTTGCTACCTGCACTATTTTTAGTATGGAACTAGAGGTGAACCTTCCTGATATAGAGGTAATTTTTTAAACATTCACTGACAATGTCACACAGTGTTCATAATGTCATTGATACAAAGCAACCTGAAATGACTCAGTCTAAACAATATGACATTTATTTAAATAAAGGGAATTGCTGAAAAAAGTTGAAAATAAATGCAATAATAATATTTCAAGTTGCACTAATGCAATATTGTAGATTGCATCTTGTCAAGTCAAGTGATTTAAACACAAGTACATTTTTAGCCACCTGCTCTGCAGAGACAACGCAGCTATCTTTCCAGTCCGGCTTTATTTTTTATTTCTGTTTCTTACAAGGCTGGAAAAGCCTGAGGAGCTCCAAGAATTAACATTAGGATAAGCTACTTGTTAATATCAGTGAGACTTTTTTTTTCTTCCTTCTTTTTTTTTTTCTTTCTTCCGTTTTTCCTTTTTTCTTTTTCTTTCTTCTTTTTCTTTTTTACTTTTTTGTCTTTTTTTCTTTTTTCTTCTTTTTTTTTTCTTTTTCTTCTTTTCCTCTCTTTTTCTTTTTTTTTTCTTTTTCTTTTTATTTTCCTTTTTTTTTTTTTTTTTTTTTTTGTTACAAAATATAAAATCCACTTGCAGCAGGTAATTTGCTTTGTTTGGAAAAGAATCCCCAATATTTTGCTAAAGTAGAGCCTTATCTTTCACTTTAAAACAGCTCCTTCAACCACAAACACTTTAAGCAAGTACTTAGTACTGCTGCTGGAATGTCATCTCTGGCACCTAGAGGAAAAGCAACTCAAAATTGATTCTGATCATGTTTAAAACCTGTTCATTAAGTTGGAAAATGCTTTAAAAATATGCTGCTTTTCTCAAGCAGGACTAAGTCAAAATACTGAGCTTTCTATGACAGTCTTATCCGTAGTTCAAAAACCTTCAGCTAAATAATTTTAGTACTCTTGGATAGGCATCTAGAGAAGGCAGACAGAAAAAAAATCCAAAAAAGTATTGATGAATTTGAAAGTATGAAAATGTCATGCAACTATTTTTGTGTTAGATTCCTTATCCCATTTCTGGGAACGGTAACCTGCATTTCGGACATGTCCTATGTGTTTGTGTAACAGCAACAAAGGTAACGTAGTTCAACAGTCACTGGAAAACTTCCTCTGTGCATTTGGCAGTATTTTTTTTTCTATTATTTCATGTAACATTTACAACTGGCTGCACTGATTCCATAAACCTAGATAATATAGTAACCTTGACAGAAAGCAAAGAAAAAAAGAAAATGCTTTTTGCAATAAATATCACTGAAAAGAAATGGCTACCACTGAGTTAGTGTTGCTAAACCATGAGTTAAGGTAGCTCGGCAGCTGAAAGCCCGGCATGCCGGGCAAGAAGCAGTCGGTCGTCCGACCATCCATCACACTTTGCTCACCGCTTCCCCTCCTCTGACTATATTTCCTCAGTGTCATGCACGCATTCTCACTCGTGTCCTGAAGGATCCTTGAATCCTATTAAGTTTCTATCTTTTGATTACTAATGAGGATTAATTTGACCTTCAGCTATTCCTTAGGACTTTTATAAGAAATACAGCCTGGCTGGTGGTAGAGTGCCTCAACACACGGGCTGCCGCTTCGTGGTTTCTCCTCCCAAAAGGTTACATCTGCTGATTTAGAACTGATGTGCGCAACTCAGGAACGTGGACGCCCGGCTGCAAATATGAGCTGCCTTTGTCCTGAAATCTTCAGAAGAAACAAAATAAGTGATAAGTGGTGCTGGCGCTTGCTCTAAATAAATTGCTTTTCTGTAGAAATGAGAGATCCTTGATCTCTTTTGGTATTTCAGGTTTTTTTCCCCCAGTGACACATCAGAGACAGGAACTGAGGGCATTATGTATTTTGATTAAAGCTGTTGACTGGCTTACTGGTTCTTTTCTTGTTTTCTAGGGTGCCAATGTGTATGGAGTTATGGACCATATAATTTAGAAAACATCTTCAATTTAGAAAATTACTCTATATCTATGAATTTTAAAAAGTTGGAAAACTGCCCAGTTTTTAATCAAGGAGGAGCCATGCTCATTACTATTTACATTGATACATATTGATGCTTTATATTAATTATCTTTTGCATGCTCTGCTACAAATTTTTTTTTTTTTCATGAGAGGTTAAAACACTTGATCACAAAGCAGAGGACTTTAAGATGATTTATGACTTTTTTTTTTTAAATTAGCAATATGAAACTTTATAATATTTAATAGGAAATGAGTGTAATTCTATGAGCGGCTGAACACAGCAGTTTTCAGAGGCATTTATGGTCACTGACTACAAAAAAATTTCTGTCTCAAAATTGCTTGCCCAGATTTCACATTGACACATTTATTGTGAAATGAAGTCAGATGCAGCAAAATATTTCAGCGCTTTTTTTTAAACTTTCCTTATATTTGTATTCCTGTTACCTTCAGACATTCGCAAAAACTAGTCTGCCAACTTGGAAAAAGGCAAGAAACATGAAGAAAGGAGGGAACAAGCTAATGAGGAGATGGAACCAAAGCACCTATAAGAGAGATGTATCTAAATAGAGACATTGTAACACCAGGCACGTTTTTTTCACAAAGTGGCCTGCATGCCTCTGTAATGGGGATAGCTGGAAATAGCATCAGCACAATATGTGCATCACAAATGGTCTTCTCAGATAAATGGTCTTTTCTTCTCAGAAAACCGATGCAACCATCTTGTAACTTAAGCAGTAAATGTCACGTAGTGTATCAACATGAACATTAGAAAATTCAGTGGCAAATATGAGGTACTGGGAAGAATTAATGAAAGTTTCCTGCAGAAGAAAAGACAATGAATTTTTAAAGCTTAGTATTCAGAGGCCTCACAGGCTTGCATGTATCTAAATTTAAAACAGCTTTTCAGACCCCCAAAATGTGTTGAGGATTTCACTTAAATAATAATGCTGTTGACAAGCAGAATGAACCTGTGCCATTAAAGGTTACTTCTTTAAATGAAAAACCAAATAAGGACTTACTCATTTTTCCTCACCAGAAATACAGTAAAGATAATAATACTGATATATATATGCACACTAGTAAATGTAATCCTTTATAGCAGTAGTTAATATGAAGGAATTAATAATAAACTTCACTAAATTTACATCCTGTTCAGGGTTTCACTAGGAACTTCAGGAGGCATAGCTCTAACTATGCTCCAATGAAAATATTTAGTGATTTTCTTCCAGAGGTCTCATCCTTGAATTATTATCCATTCATCTCAGTGGCTGCTCCTTCTTTCTCTGTGGATGGTTGCAAGTGAAAGACTTTGTTCCATTTGGCAATATCCGTGTTTGAGTCCTTGTACCGAAAAAAGCATCACATTTCTGAAAAGATTAAAATTAATCCTATCCAATATGTCTGTTTTCAGGGAACGAAGGAAAATTAATGCTAAACCGAGTTTTAGTTTTTCTAGTTTTTCTGTTTTTTCTATCTGTCTCAAAAGTAATCTTACTAAAAAACTGCGATGCCCAGACACAGAGACTACATATTCACACGAACACACACACACAAAAAGCCCCCAAACCCTACCGCTTTTCCTCAGCCGATTTCTGGACTCCTAATGATATAAATGAGTTGTTTGTTCCTAAGATAATAGAAAGTACTCATCCCATTTGTAAGTATTTTTCACGTGGAAATTTCTGAACTCATTCTTCCAAGTTCAAAGAACTTGAAAATTTGTAATGGAAGAAGACTTCGTGTTTAGTACTTTGTATCTTGCCAAAGCAGATTACAGTTTCAGCTATAAAAATCGTCTTTACAGCTTGCTAACTGCGTGCACCAGATTGCCAAACAAGTTCTGCATATTCTGCTGTTACAAAGGGAGGACGATTTTCTGTATTGTTGCAGATCATAAAACTGAAGAGAAAGACAAGAGGTTACAGCGTACCGTTGTCACAACTACAATTATAGCAACTTGAAAATAAGAGATATGTTGTTAATCTCAGAGCTAGTTGTTGGGAAGGAAAAAACCCCACAGAACAAACAGTCCTTGCAAACATTTGTTTTAATTCTTCATAGACATTTTCCTAAACCATGTTATTAGCTAGTTACAAATATTTCCCTTTTTATTTTCTTCCTCCTTGAGTAATGACTGTCTTTTCTACAAATCTGTGTATGCACATATGAACACAATATTCATAAATATTAATTACTCACCACTTCCTATTTATTATTCCTTATTATCATTCATTACTTTTCCTGGAAGCAGAACAATACTTTGTCATTTGGAAGGCTAACAGACATCACAGAGAGGAAAAAGTCATAGCAAACAATTTCAGAGGACCTTGCACAGGCTATTTAGTAATTCTTATGAATGTAGGGTATATTCTCCGTAACTCAAACCATTACATTTTTCAGATAACGCATTCACTGTGAAAAATTCAGCCAACTCCAGTTAAGATTAATATTGTCATTTGGATTTCTCTGTCTTCTACAAATTGGCCATCATATTAATGTTCACACAATATCCCATTTTTACGCTGCACATCATCCTACAGTTTGTTTTCTTCCAGAATAATATCATAACTAACTCAACTTGGAAATGATTCCTTATATATTGTTACAGGCAATAATATGTAATTTCAGAAGGCACAAGATACATGTTTCTTCCTAGTTCCTCCTTTATCATATTCCTTTCTGGTGTCAATTTTGCACTGTATAATTAAACTTCAAATTGAATATACTCAGTCTACTACCTATGATGTTTCTGTGGACCACTTACTGTGAATTATGGATCATGAGTGGATCATTAAATCTCATCTACATATTCAGAATATATGTAACACAAAGTATAAATCTGGATGTATTTATAACTTGGAAGTGTCCTGAGAAATCATCATATTTAGGTCATTGCCAATAACATTGTAAGATTATTTCCAAATCCATTTGCTATTTGACACATATGTATCATTAAGCTAAAAATGTACTTTATAGAAAAATCTTTCTAAAACATTATTTTATCATTATTTTCATTATAATTGTATTTTTAATAATATCTAATAAAATGCATATGATGACTTTAAGTGGTAGCAATTAGAAGAAAAGAGTAGGAATTTCCCAAACTCCTTTACAGCCCGTAAATCAGATCCTGTCTGAAGAACTGTGTAATGTAAACATATGTGAATAATATTTAGTTCACAACATACTGGGGGAATGGGAAGAGGGAGGGAAGGGGGAAGGGGAAATAGGGAGGGGACGGAAAAGGGAAAAGGAAAGAGGAGGGGGAAGGAACTTATTTGTGATTCAAAGTTATCATACAAACTGGGAACTGATCATTGTCATTAGGTTTTGGCACCTGAAGTATTTAGAGTGTAAGTGCAGACAATGATAGTATATTAACGGGATCATACCAGGTACAGAATTTGCATTTTTCCCAGTATTTTGCAAAAGAGGAGACTAAGAAACTGGGGTGGGGGTGAGGGGAGACACAACTACATTCAGTTGTCAATTAAAAGGAGAATATTTGGGTGGATTCATTTGTAGGTTTTTTCCCTGTGTTCAGACAAGTGAAAAAAACCCCATGTTTGTATATTCAAAAAATCTGTTTAATTATAGAATGATATATAAATGTAACACTGAATATTTTGTCTTCCAGGTCCAAAAGACTAAAAGCAATATAAAGTGTCAAATGGCTAGAAACATGAAGAAAAAAATCCAAACTAGAATAATGAAAACCCAAAAGTTACCAACAGAATATCCTCCTGATCAACAATAGGTACAAGATTTATGTCATGTTTTCCATCTTTCAACGCGTTTCTTTATGTCAGCTGTGCCTGAATCAGTAGCCTTTATTACACCCTAGAGGAGGCGGAACCTTTGGAGACAACTTAGTGAACAGTTCCAGAATTTGGAAAGTGTCCCTTCAGATCAGAGCATTTTCCAATTTCCTTACACTTTGGACAACCCATATTTAACTGCTTTTTAAAAATAATAATCTTCAGGAAAATATTTACTGATTAATCAATAATTTAAGAATTAATTCTAATCTCATCTCTCCTCTTTCTTTTTTCCTTGCTTCTCCCTAGCCTTTTACAGCAAAATACACACGCCTGAGACTAACACTCTACCCAATAAAATTGGGTAGAGAAATCCGATACTTTTTTTTAATCTGTACATTATCTGAGCAGATGCCAGTTTATCTTTGCATATTACCCTACCCACCTCACATACTTTCTGTCATCAGAATTGAATTTGTCATCAGGTTGACACTTTTAGATTTCCATCTACAATGGAAAGAGCTTTACCTGATGGGTCTTTCAATTTTGTAGCTGTTTCCTATGTATAGTCACATGCCACTGCTTTTGTGGACTGGATCAACAAATGCACTTTCCATGGACTGTAATCGACCAAGACGTGATGATTTCTTTTAATGAGGCGGAAAGTACGCCTTTCCCTATGAAAACAGTATTTCATAAAATATGACCAAGTGCAGAGTGAAAGAATCATGAAAAAATAGTAGAGGAAGGCTGGGACTTAAGCAGTGGAAAAGGAATATATTATGAGGGAGGTGGGGAAATGCCTTTATGGCGTTTGTGTTTTGCACGGACTAGAGAGGAAACGTCATCTACGATGTTCTGCATGCCGTCCTTTCCCTTGTAGCAGCAGAGGACAGATCTCCACAGACAAGGTCTTCTGAAAATGGGGGGGTGGAGGGGTAGGGGAAGTCTAGATGAAGTCTGCTTGCATGAACAAGGAATATTTGAGCTCTGCTGCACAAAGCAACACGAAGCAGTTTGGTGACCTAGTGCCATCTTATTGCACTTGTAGATAATATTTGTGTGGCTTTTGAACCAGGCATGTTTTCTTACCCAGTGTGAAGAAGTAAAACAACCCACCAGTGGCAGAAACCTTATTCTCCACCAAGTAATGTCAAGCAACTTACTTCTAATGATTGTGATGCATCATAAATTCAAAATAAATTAGTGCCCATTAAAATACAGGCTTCTCATGATTTATATTACAGATGCTGCCTGAACATCATGCATTCCTGGAGCCACCTTTCATCTAAGGAGCTATGTTGATATTCTTCAGCCAGAATATATTAAAATAATCCAATAAAATATACCCGCTTCTGCGAGGATTTAACTTGTGTGCCTGTGAGGAGAATATTACTTAGGTTTACTAATGAAAGAATTATTTTCTTCCCACAGGAAGAACTGTGTTTCTGGAGTAAGTTTTAATACATCTTACTGAGAGGCAATTGGTTAGAAAGTTGACTGATCTAGGCAATATGTATATCTGAACACCTTGTCAAGTAAATGTTTTATAACACTGGGAGAAATGATCCAGAAGAAATTCTATGACACAAATTTGTTCTTGCCTTAATCCCATATGCCACTTCAGCTCTGTTTCTCTGAGCACAGGGTCAAGTGCTTTGCACTCAGGTTACTGTTTACATTTGAGTAAGTAAATATAAAAAGCTTCTAAATCACAATGGCAATGGTTTATATAACCTTGCACACTCTTCGCACAGGTATAAACTATGGCACTGTGTGAAAGACAAGCGAATCACTCCCACATGTACCATCTTTGTGACACGGTATTTGATTTTTAAGGAACAATACATAAAATTAGAACTAGCATTGCATGAAAAACTCTTATGCTTTAACATCCATTTTATTCCCAAGCTGAAATAAAAATTTCAAGTCTCAGAATTTTCAGTTGAATTAAAACTCTTCAAATAATCACTCTGAAATATCTCAAACGTCTTCTGTCATACAAATAAACAAATCTGAAATATAACTAACTATCTGGCATTCTCATGATCTAATTCTTCCTCTTAGCTTTTCAAAATAATTGCAGACATTTTGTTTCAGGTCATTTGGTACTACATTGCATTTCATTACCAAACCGTCTTAAAAAGAATTGCAGCGCTACAGTTTGTTAATGTAGTATAAGCCAAATTGCTGGGCTCTGTTGCTCGTTATTGTATATGCAGTCCCATAACACACATTGGATCTCACTCTGAGACGAACTGCCCCATCGCATTCTGGGAGGTGTAGTCCTTCGGCAACTCCAGCCCATAGGAGGGAGGGGATTGTGGTGGGGTTTTTTGTCAAACATTTTTGAATTTATTTTTAGATTTTCTGTAACTTTCTATGACAATAAAAATGTGTTAATCAAAAAATTATTATTTAGGCCATCAGCCCCTTACAAGCACCTCTGATGTTGACTATATTCTGTCCTCACGTGAGGATCATACAATTTCAGGTCACTATGTGAAAGTGTTTTGTTACATAGTTTGTTGCTTCAGTGAATAATCAGAACAATCCTTACAGTCACCGTGCCTGATTCTCCACTGCTCAGTGCACTTTGCAGCACTGGAACACTGTGGAATCCAATAAATTAAAACTGAAGGTAGGAGACTCACACTTAAGATCAAATTGTACTTGTGTCCATAATAGAAAAGAAATGTTTTTTTATGAAGCAGAGATAAGCTTATTGACAAACAAGTCAAAAGTTTAATCAAATGATTACTTTAATAAATGAACACTGTCAGTTTTGCTCAAATACTGTAAATCCTCAAAGCTAATCTTCTATATTTTATTTATATTTTATTTTGGGGAAAAGCCATGAATCATTTATGTATAATGTATTTTTAAGGCTGACATAAATAAAAATGAGATTTTAATGAGTGCCTCTGGGAGCACTTAAGTCATTGAAAGTACACTGTCAAGAGATCTTGATGTTACAAACACCTTTGGATAAACATATTTGCATAAATATATAAACATGTTTATATGTTGACTTTAAGCAGGTGAAAAATGTATTTTAACTTTGACCTTTATGACATCACTGAGGTATTTAAAACTAAGCACATGTTGAAGGATTAGCACCACAGCGCCCATACTCGGAATGGAGTCCCAGGCAATTAGTTTACATGTCTCTGATAAGAGCATAACATTGTCAGTTAAAGTTGTCATTCATTACTATGAATTTCAATGGATCTGTTGTTGCACATGGGTGCATATCTCTGACAGGAACATTCTTAGATTTCAAGGTCTCTAGGGAGCGAAATACGGTGTATTAGTATAGGGCAACAATCATGTAGGGTGGCATCACCTCAGACTTGTGCAAAATGGGCATCGGGACCCTTCCTCTAGATTCCTTTAGCACTCAAAAGACAGGGAGGTCTTTCTAAACCATGATTTATTTGATGTGTTTTGGACATGTAATTGAGGAAGGGTTGAATCAGAGACTCCCATTTTTACCGAATGACAACAGAAGATGTAGAGGCAACTGGATCAGATGTAGGTGCCTATGCTGAGGAAGACTAAATACATGAATCCTGTCCATATAATCTTGAGTGACTATTGTTAAAAAGTTTCCTAAAAGTCAAAGCACTTAATGGTAAGTGTTCCAAAGCAGTACACATGGAAAACCAAACAGGCACCTGTTCCCATCATCAGTGGGAAAGCGTTGCAGGAAGTGTTTGAACTAGATGAGGAAATCAACACCTTATTTCACAAGACAGTCCCCTATTTTAATCACATTCTTTCATTTGGTTGTCTAGTCACATTACTTATTCACCCAAACAAAAGTCAGGTAAAACTGTGTGAAAATGTTTAACTGTTTCTTGACAATTGAAAAAAAACCTGCCAAAATTTCTGGAAAAGAAAGGTAAGCTTTTCTTTTGCTTGTATGCACCAATGAAACATTACTTACTATAGCTGCCGTCGTTTGTGCTCTTTGGCATACGTAATCTTAATAGAATGTCACCGTTGGATGAAAAGGTTCTGACTGATCAAAAACTCTTCATATGGTATATAAGTTTATCTACATATGTCATATGTGCTCTCTGCAAAAATCTTCAAAACCAGTTAATCAATTAAAAGAGTGTTTAAAATAATCATAAAAGACAATTGAAAACCACCTCATTCTTTGATCTCTGTAGTTCCCCTGGCATCAGCATAAGCCTGTCACTAAGTCCCTGGTCCACTTACTTCTGTTGATGACTATAGGTCTACATCTCTTTATGAATCACAGTAAAAGTCTCAGCTGTTGCTATTTGATGCTGGCTTGGAATATCTTCTAAACGTATCGGTACAACTCTGTTTCCCTTCAAAATAAACAAGGGAATAGTTCTTAGACGTTCCAAAACAATGGACCAGTACAATTCTATAATAAGTTCTTTGTAAAGTGCTGGGTTTATTATTTCAGTTGAAGTGCTGGTGTGACTACAATGGTATACACAGACTTTTCCTTCCCCACAGTTCTTCTCTGGTATCTGCCTAAATATCTCATGATACCCAGTTGTGCTAGACCATTGTTTCATTACCTTTGAATTACCCGGCACACATCACAAATACAACCATTGTATGATCCAGCGATATGAAAAACTATATGGGAACTAATCCAGCGCTATTAGTACACACAAAATAAGCATTCTTTTGTCAAAGTATTACAAGCTCAGTGAACATATCAAAGGCCTAAGTTTGTCGCTTGATATCTTTCTTAAACAAACCCAAAGTTTTAGCCCCTTGGAAAATGTATTTTATGATGCATGTTATTTATTATTGTTTGACTTTGACCCATTACTTGAAACTAAGTGGGAGAGAAAAAAGAAATCTTTGCAGATAAAAAAGCTGTCCATACTCATTACTTTACTTATAGAAATCCCTGTCTATAAAACCAAATGGAGATCAAGATAAATACAAAGCATAAATAGGAAAAGAGTGCTTAACTAACGTTCGTTAGGTAATCCATGTTGCCTACTTGTATGTAAATGAAAACTGTTTTAGTAAAGGGCTTGAGTTAATTAAATTTATTTCTATATTTTTCTATATTTCTTTGATATGCATCAAATCATTACTAATAACCTCCGGTTTGGACACAGAAAGAGCTTGGCAGAAGCACAGTGGTAATACTTCATCACGTAATGTCTTTCTGACAATTATTCAAAATTAATGTAAGTGTACGATAGCAGACAAAAACCCCTTAATTCTCCCAGTGGCAGCACGTCCTTAACTTTGAGACTGGCTTCCTGAGGGTGTCTCAGTAAATCCCAGTAAAAACTATGTTTCATGAAAACTTGACAAAATTAGATCCCCAAACAGCACTGAATATTTAACAATTAGATCTTATCTGTTCAGCCAAACATAACAAGTTGCAGAGTCAAAAACCAGCTTGCTCCTGTAGATAGGACGACAAACCTGTTTGAAAACAATGTACAAACCCACCTACAACAGATCTGCTTTTTTTTCATCTCTCTTCCCGTGACCACTTTAAAGAGTGTTTTGTAAACATTAGGGAAGGTCTCTGTTTAAAACAGCCATTGCTCCTGCAGAACTCTGCCCTAGAAAGTACAGTTTTACTAAAACTCAGAGTCTTCCAAGAAACGAAACAAGTGGCTGTATTATCCTTCAGAGGCTTTACCAGGCTCCCTTAGCATTCAGGTCTTCTTTTTTGAAAACTGAACTACTGTAAATTTATAATAGTTTTGTTATTCTTGATACCTCTTTTTTGTGCTTATCTCCACTTGCTAGTGAGAGTCAAAATGCTCTGTTCTTGTGGCACCCCATTATGACTTCTTTTCCTTTATCTGCGAGTCTCAAATTAACTAGACATAGATGTTTTACATATATTTTAGGCTAAATGTGAAGTATTCCCTCGTGCCCATGAGGCATTTGGAAAGTTGATAAGTTCTGCTTTCAAGGACACTCTAAATGAGGTTATTAAAATTCAACACTTTGCATATTCTGATGGAGAAAAACGCTTGTCCCTGACAACAAAGGACATAGGTCAATTTAAGAAGGCTTTTCCATCTCCTTATACATGGCCACTGAATTCCTTGTGCCAGTATTTGTAAAACCAACATAAGAAAACGTTACCGGGGAGGAAGAAGTGTAAGAGCCCAGGTCCTGTCCAAAAGTAAAAATCCATAACCATCTGTTGTTTGTGTTACATGGATTTTGCAACTGTCATCTCCACTGTGCACGCCATTTCATCTTCACAGCAATATCACCAAAACACCCACTGAGATAAAATCACAAATATTTTGAACATACCATATGATATGTTATTTTCCAAATTAGTATTTGACAAAGTCAAAATGAGGATTTGTCTATAGGTTACCTTTGTGTTGTCACCTGAAAAATCCTTTAAGGGTTTGGAAATATTTAACCTCAAACATGAATAACTTAAGAAATACAGAAGAAGAGAGAGGAAGCTATTTATTGCTTCATTTTTTAATTATAAGCATGTTCTGAAAAATGGTAATGGCCACTACTTACACTTATATAGCATTTTTCTTCAAAAGGGGTCCAAAGGTGCTTTTTAAATTATTTACTTAGAAATATCATCTAGAATTTAAATGGACCTTTCTTTTTTGAACTTCAGACCAGCAAAATTACCCCACATTTCACAGCTGAGTATGGCTTGAAGGATTTAGCAGCTCTCAGGCTAATCTCTATAACGCAGTGTCACTCCCAAAAAGTTATTTTGGAAAAAAACCCAAACAAATAAACAACCCACAAACAAAACAAAGAAACGAAACCCCCAAACTGAAATTGTCCTTGGAAAAATGACAGAAAACAAGTTAAAGACAAGTAAACCAACTGCTTTTTCCCCAAGGAAATCTAAAACTCAAGGTCAGATGTGTCTGAAATCACCGGACCTGTCACATGGCTTTTTCATAGCTGCCACTAAGGCTCCTATCAAACCTACACTGAAAGCAATGAAAACATTTTTACTGGAAACAGATCGAGCTCCGATAAGAAGTTCTCTAATCACCTTTGGCTGTTACCGCTGCGCAGTGTGAGAGGTGAAGTTTTGAAAAAGAGAAGAATGAACTGACAGAACTTGAGGTCAAATGTATTTGATCTTTTTCTTGAATTCCTTAGTGCTTGTGGGTGTTAGAGCATAAATACGGCTCGATAAATGTATTAACACATATATAGCTTATGTATATAAGAATACATACACACACACGTATTTTATATACATATGTGTTCATGCACATACAGAAACACAGGTTGCCCTGTCAGGATAACTCAATTAATTCCATTTTATCCCAGCTTCTGTCCTCCAGTAACGCAAGTTTGGTGGGCTCAGCCACAGTCCCTTGGGTGTAGCAGCCCATCACAAAACCATCACCCTTAATTTAATACAATTGACAGTCTCTGCTCAGGAGAGGCAGAAGAAGGAGTTGCCATGGAGACTGAACTATTGCTCTTCTCCAGAGGATGCTTTTTTCAAGCACAGGCTGAACAGTAGAGGCTGTGCAATACCTGTAACCTTGATCACATCACAGGATCCTGCTTTTTGGGATGGCTTTTTAGTAAACAGCAACAAACATCCAGAAGATTGGAGGGGGGGGCGGAGTTTAAGAAAACAAACAAAACAAACAAAAAAACCCCCAAACCCAACAAAAACCAGTATGAAAACGCATATTATGCCAGATTGAGAGGGGAAAAGAGTTTCATATTGATTTATCAGATTTGTCACCTCTGCTTAGTGCTTTCCTAACGGGGTGAATGCTGTGCTTGACCTATTTGCTGGAATTAACCAGGACTGCAGGAGACCATATGGATTGCCAGATGGTCTGCTATAATTTAATGCCATTTATTCTAAGTATGAAGTAAGTGATAAACATAATTAACATTTTTTAGCTCCTTACTGGATGCCTTTTATTAGTTTCTTTTTTTTTTTTTTTTTTTCCTCAGGCATTGAAAGGTAAGTTAATACCTTGTTACTGAAACACAGATGCCAGCTAATTACTGCAAGAGGCTGCAGCCTCCAAAGCGAAGAGTGTCTGCACAGGCTCGAACTTACTCACTGACCCCACTGTGATGATTAATAAGTTGAATGCTAAGCTCTAATGAGGATGACAGATCTTAGATGTTTTCAGGTTACCTTAATTAGTAGTATGATGAACAGAGTGTTCATCGCAGACGTACGTATCGCACTTCATAGTAAACAATACACCTTGTACTCATGGTCTGAACGTGTATTTCATATTATAGCACATCAAATGCTGAGGAATCAAACCACCTTCAGACAGTAAAAACAAAGGAGTGATTTCCTTCAGAAATGTTTTTCCTGATTGCTATTTCATATTCTGCCAGTGATTGTCTAAATGGCCTATTTTTTAGGAAGTGCTTCTAGAGAAGCTATGGCTTCAAAGAGTGTTTATATCAGGCAGGGTCGTTATTCTCAGCGTTTTAAAAGCACGAGTCTCTAACAAGATATCCAAACAACTTTGCCTACTATTCCTGTGCGGATAATCTTCATAGTGACTGGGGTAGGTGTTAGCAGAATGAATAGTAAACAATTTTGTAATTTTTAATGTCAATGTGCAGGTGAAGTTAGTATGCTGGGACTCAGAACAGTAAAAGAGGTATTAGAGAAAAGACAGAAGTACTAAATGCGTTGCATTTTACATGAAAAGTTGTGCACGTTGAACCTCAGAGATAAAAATGACCACAGCTAAACATCCTGTGGTTTGCACCTGTACTGTTAATAAAACTTGGGTGAACTTTGAGATGACAAAAATGGCGTAAATTAAACGTTATTCAAAGATTAAAACAGAAGAACAGCACCTGCACTATAAAGCAAATCCGCCCTTAGAAAATCAAGCTCCAACCAGAAAAAGTGGTGAAAAAGGGTCCAGGTCAAAAGTCACAGCACAGGGAAAGCAGAAACAAACTCCAGCTTTTCAACATCTGTGCTCTTCCCTTGTTCCAGGTGGGCCCAGCACTTGTCCAGGGGCCTCCACAGTTACACGTACACATGCACACAATACACATGTACGCTCCCGAGTGCAAGTGCTGATGCATCCTTAAGAAGCAACTACATTAGAGGGGACCCAGAGGTGATGGGACATACCTGCTCTTTTACTCCACTCTGGCTTGCATTAGTTCAAGTTACTTCACCTGGTGAATTTTGGTGAATCACTTGGTTATTGTTGCTGGTCCTATAAAATCCTCTATGATTCTCCACTAGTGTATGAATAATTTATGATTCTTTATTAGCATATGAATAAAAATGGGATCAAAATATCTGAACAGCAAGCTTTTGTTGATATTGACCCCACCGGTCAAGATGTCTTTATAAGGTCTCTGTCTCTGCCAGCATTTGAAAAAAGGATCCACTTTTCCACCCCATTAACTGAAAAATATTTACCTGAGGTACTTAAGCTAATGCTATGCTGGCTGCAGGTTCATTTTTCTAGTCAGAGGGGAAAAACAGGTACTTTGAGAGAACAGCTCAGGTAGCCTGAATTTCTCTCTACAGGCACCTTTCTCTTTTCCCTGACTGCTAAAGGAGCTAGGGTCATTCAGGTGTCAAAACTTAGGTGGGTTGAAATCAGAGATAAAAAACTACCATGCTAAAAATGAGACTTTATGCTTCCTTCAATAGGTTGTTTACTGGACCTGATAATACCGTACTTTATTATTACACAGATACCACTTCTGAAAAACATTGGAGTGATGCTCTTCAGTGATTAAAGATATTGAATCTCTATGTGCTATTGGCACAAAGTTTTCCATTTCTATCTATACAGGTTTATACATATGTACATACACACACACATAAATATAAAGGTATGCATTTAATTGATCCATCATTGCAGTCTGAGACGTTCCAAGTGGTTACCTCATGCCATCCAAAGAAAGGGCAATGCCAGTTCTATTGCCTGAAATAACCTCTTATTCAGACCTCTGTACTGCCTGAAAAAGTGTTTTGCCTAAGTAGCAGCTAGCTCCCACCAATACTTGAGAAAATATTCTGAAAGAATGAAGAAATCAAGCTGAATTTTACAGTTAGTCTTTGAGGTTGATAGACACAAAACCTGCCAAAGCAGGTTTGACACTTAGTACTTAAACATGGCTTTATATTTTAAAATTCTTTACTTGTTCTTTACTTCCTTGCTCACAAGAAAAAAGATATTAAAGACTTTATGTTCACTGTTTATTTCAGTCCCAAGAATAATATTGTCTGTATCTTAGCTCTTATGCAGATGGCATGTATGAAACATGGCTCTTGGCCTAACCGGAAAGTAGGATTTTATTTTAGGACAAACAGGGATGAGATATAAACCCCCTGTCTACAGAGGAATACCTATGCCTGACTAATGAACCCTAGTTGCCATAATAATTTTCTGTGTTTAAGCTCCATCATCTGATCTACTGAGAGATCTCATCGAGGCAGTGGAAACCAGGCAACTGTACCCCCAGTCCCAGGAGGAGTTACTTGGGCACTGGGTTTTTTTTGAAAATGTGACTTTCAGAAACTGTGAATTTCGGGCAAAATTGCAAAATAGAATTAGGTAAAGGAACAAACAAAAGGCTCTAAGGGGAAAACAAAAAGGGAGAGAATATAAAATGTTTTAAAAGTGAAAGTAAACAGTGCTTTAAGGATGATGAGGCTACCGGGACTCTGATAAAGTATGATACAAAAAGAAACGTGTATTTTGGTAAATTCTTTAGGTAATAATGATAAATTGATGTAGGAATTAACTTTAAATGCTTTAGGACCATAGGTAAAAAACCAAACCCAAACGATGGTATTTGCAAATTTCACAAGTATCTTACCTCCTGCATACATGACAGCCAACATTATCGACGATATCCAAGCTATCTCACTATATGATGTGTGGAAGATTTCTTGTATTTCTTTGAAGAATACCGTGATGGCTTTGGGGAATGCATAGGAAAATCCAATGGAGATAAAAGCCCCAAAGACCACAACCCATCCCCAACCTCCATCTGGAGGTGGGTACTGTGGCGCTGCTGCTGGTGGCATTTTTGGTCTTTGTCTCTTCTCCAACTAGGCTGAAAAAGAAGAGAAGAAGCAAGGTTTCAAACAGTTTTCCTTTCTTTCTTTATCAAGCTGCAGGATTCAATCATCGTCTGCAGGGATTATAAAGAAACCTCAGAGCAGAGACCAATTTCTAGCTTTCATGGGACCACAGAACACGAGCACCTGTTTTCAGAAGCAAAATCTGCTCTGCAAAAAAACCTCACGGCAAGAATACTTGCGATATCCTATTCAGTATGTGGCAACTGTTACAAATCACTGATCTCAATCACTGAACTTGTATTTGCAATTAGTCACTTATTGGAAAGCGGTGTGTTTGTGGGGATTAATTTATGTAGCTCTACTATCTACAGTGTGGATTCAGCACAGGAATGAAACAGAAAAAAAACCCTGGAAATTGGATTTACAGGAAACAATGGGAAAAAGTTACAGTAAAAATTACAGTAAAGTTACAGTAAATGCCATTGTGTTAGCAAGATTTAGCAGTACCTGAGCAAAATCATCAGCAATGACAGCAAGGAATAAATTCATTACACAGTTTTTTACCATATGCTGTCATTATCCAGTTTTTGAGGATTGTTGCTATCTCTTGGTTATCTCATGAAAACATCTAAAAAGCAGGTTCTAAGCAGAGATATAAAATTCCCCGTGTATCCATAAAATAAATACAAAATGTTACAATTCCATATTGTACTCTTATTTTTAACATTTTCATCTTCATATTAGTTGATGTCGATATGACTTTGTAGGAACAAGGTGGGGCTTGATAGGACTATTTTTGCTCCGCTTCCACATGTCAGAAGACATCAGGAAGTCTTTCACTAATAACCTCACAAACTTTCCACAGCTATTCTCTAATTCAGAATTTAACATAAAAGATGCCACCAGAGTGATATCTTACAGAGGTTCTGAGAGGTGCAACCAACACATTCAGGCAGCTCAAGAAATCATAGGTAATTCTCTTAAAACTCCTAGGCCTGAAATAAATTTCATACTGTTATTATCATCCTGATGCCTAAAAACTTAAGCTTTCTACATTCTTCACAACCTTTTTAGGAAATATGCAATAGTGAGAATCCATTTGGTAATTCTGAGATTTTTCCACTGTCAAATCCCTTTATTATTAAACACAGAGCTGGAGTCCTGTGTTTTCTTCTGTGTAATCCAGCCTACACAAACAGTAAGAACTGAAAATTCCTCCTTCCTCTCTGTTTCTTTCTTGGGCATTTAGGCAACTTATTACTCTCAACTGGTCTCCTGCCATACCAGTCTCGAAAGCTGTGGATGATAACAGTGTGTAGGTTGCTGTTATGCTTATGATTACCAGCAAGTCTCTGTGTGATTTCTTCCATGCCGCTTAACGGCATATTCCAATTTCTGGCAGCAAACTGCATTAACAGTGGAAGTGATATGATTACCTTAACGAAATCTAAAAACCAAACTGTGTCAGCTTATATTAATCTCTCGGGATAGTGCCTGGAGTACTTTCTGGGTAAACACCATGGAGCACTGCGTGCAATATATGCCACAAAACGAGCAAAATGTTGCTTTTAAGTTTATCTATCGCTAGGCTAGCCCTGGGATAGAAGCCCACTGGACTTCTGCATCTCCACTTTCCTGAAGCTGATTGTAGCCATCACCCTGATATTGCAGACCTCTGGGGGGAAGCTAAATCAACCATTAAAACACCTGGGGTATATGCAAGGTTGCAAAAGCCCAGGTAGTTTGGTTTCTGCATCGTATCACACAGATATGCCACTGGCAGCAATAGGTATCTACTGTTCTGTACACAGAGCATATAAATCATTTTATATGCGTGTCCAGAAAGAACCTCTGGCACGTACTTTGTTTCTGCTTATCCTAGTCTCAGCTTAACATTAGTCCACTGACGTACATCAGTGAGGAAAATCTGGGCCTGCCACTAGAAGAAGTTGGACAAGCAGCGACAATTCTGGTGGCTGAGACTTAACTTTGGCAAAGCAATTAAATACCAGTTTGTTTTGCTGCATCGGGACCCATTAGAACAAAGAGTATCTCAGAAAGCCCATTGTAACTTAGAACACACATAGCGATGATCGATTGCCTTCAAAAGCACAAACCCTCAAATCGGCCTGAAAAGCAGAACTCTATTTCGGCGAACTCAGTGACAGGAAACAACGAAGTTTGCTATCTGTCCCAGAAAGCTGCTGTTCTGCTCATCTGAGAAAACTTTTGGTTATTTCCTAAAAAAAGGTTAACTATTGTTTTCTTACACTTCAAAGGTTTCAGCATATTTGTTTTCCTATTTCGTATTCATATGACAACACTTCTAGCTCTATTATAAATTTTAGTAATGCCACACAACATCAAGGCATCTCTCTCCATAAAAATGGAAAGGGATTATCAATTTATTGAAGAAGCACTCCATTTCCTAAACATAATACACGACCACTTTGAAAAATCACTGACACCACATTACTCAGAAGAATGCTGAAGGTTCCCGAATGTCACTAAGGCATCGGTGCTTTGGAAAGATCCCATTATATCCAGCTCGGTGCTTTCCTCCCTTCAAAAGCTTCACAGTAAACTAAGGGGGCATTAAGGAGAGGAGCAAAGGGGCATTGGCTGCTGCTAAGCCTCAGCCTAGAGGCAAACTCCTGCAAAGTCCATTGCATGGCCAGCTTGTAACGCTGCAGCAGTAAAAGGCTGGCTGCTAACCTATACCAGACCTTAGGCTGTCACAAAGAAGAGCCTGGATCATTGTGTCTCACACCTCCTGTTTATTCCACAGAGGAGAGTTAATAATAGCTTCCCCGATGCTCCTTTATGATGGTGATAGCTAATTTTAGCTCCAGTTATTAAAAGGTAAAAAGGAAAAAAACCCACGTTTGCACCAAGAGGAAAAAAGTATTCATTTTGTCAGGAACATTAAATCCAACATCTCAAACTTCCCATACCTGCTCAGGAGCTAAAGCCACTTTCTTCTGTAAAATCTGCACTTAATATCCCTGAAACTGAAATCCCTCTAAACAGTCTAGCACATTAACATACCTAGCTCTAATCTAAGCCTAACTGGTAAGATTTGAGTAGTACAGGTAATATACGGACAAGTGCAAAATCCATTAGCAACCAAAACAAAACAGCATTTTAGATCAGTGGGTGTAAATGTTGACAAGGGAAGAGGCAGAAGACGGAGGAATGAAGCAGTGACAAGCAAATTGCCTTTTCAGACCTCTCACAGCTTATTATGAGCCGTGAAAAATACAAAGAAAAACAGTAGAAAGCATAAAACCAGGCATGTGTGATGATGTTCATGTGAAGGACATGGTGCCAGGAAAAAAAAAAAAAAAGCAGCACTTGAGTAAATAAAGGTCACCACCCGTGTTTTTCATCAGTCAGATGAATTTCATCATGTGCTTAAAGCCAGCGAGCGAGCACTGCTCGTACCTTTGCTTTTATAGGCAAGCGGCGGGTGAGGAACGCTGCCTGCCCCCCGCCAGGGCAGCAGCAGGCGAACAGCGACCGAAGCGCGTCCTGAGCGAAGGCGTCCATCTCCCTTCTCCCTCAGACACGGAGAGGCTGCTCAGCCTCTCCGTACCCCGAGTCAGACTGCACACAAGGATTTTCTCCTAAGCTCCTTCTAGCTCCCCTGTATAAATCCCATTTATGTAAGCAGTGAACGAGACCATAGCCTACTGTAGTAAGAGCTGCGTGTGTCTACTACCAAATAATAGGAGAGAAGCAGGGCGAGAGGACACTTCCAAAACATCTGATATGCAACGCTATTATATAGGTCTCAGCACATTCGAACTTACTTAGGCAAATGAGAACTAGTGAATGAAAGAGAGAAAGGGAGAGAAGGAGGAAGGGATGGAGGAAGGAAGGGAAAGGAAATTTTAAAAGAGAAAAAAAGGAAGAGAGAAAGCAGCAAGCAAGCAACAAGGTCACACTAAGAGCAAACGCTACAGACAAATAATGTATCTTGATACCATGCACCGTGGACTTCAGCCAGCAATGATCAACCCGTTCAGACTGCTCTTGTACCGATGCTTCATTAATATTCTGCAGTTGCCAGCTGCCAGAATCAGCTATCAATACAACAGCTTGTCAAAGACTCTTCTGAGAAGGGGTTATGTCGTTCTCTTGTTTACAGAGACTCTGATTTTACTGGGAGTTTTAGTTTTGTTTTCCTGCCACATTAGAGTAACTGCTTTTCTGCTTGCATTTTGTCTGCCTTGTCCTCAACGCGCCCCATCACCACTTGACTCAGCGGCCATTTGTCCCAGAATAAAAGAGCTGGTATGGGAAAAATCTGTCCCCAGTTGCCGTAGGATAGTAGGAGTATTTGGCACATGTGTACTGCATTCCGGTTCCACACAGTAAGCCAAGGACCTGAAAACCCTTTGCAAACTTGAGCAAAGTCAGTCTTAGTACATCCCTGTGGGGTGACTGAGAAGTATCGTCCACTTTCAACAAAACAAATACACTAATAGGCTAAATAACCTAAGCCTTGTCCCAAATCAGTGGCAGAGCTGGGATGTGGACTAATGTCCAAGTAAGCTGTGAGTTATGACTAAGATTCTTAAGTACATCTGCATTTTAGAAACTCATTAAGTAGCAAATGCAGATTAATTGCACCGCTTAATACTTGAGTTAGGAGCACAGGCGGGGTACAATGTTTGCTTTATAGCTTTGAATAGTCTGCTGCTCTAACTTACCCCTAACGAATGTCAATTACATTGTGGTATTTGAAATAAATGACTTTGTGGTAGCATTAGTGAAATAATGAGCTATAGAGGAGTTATACTCTTACAAAAGATCCTTGCTTAAAAGCTGCAAAACTTCCAATATTCTTACGTTTATTAACAGCTCTTTCACAAGTCCAAGCAGGATGGCAGGATAGGCATCATGTCATCAGATGGAATTGCCTCCCTAACCTCTACAAGCTATTCTCATTGTCTTGTGAGCAATATTCAGTACCGGAAGAAAAAAAGATCCTCTTAGTTTTGCGACAAGGTTTTGCTCTGACTTGGGATTTTCTTTTGTGGAGAACAGGAAGATGCAGCAAGGCTCTGACTGAAGGGATCAAGAGAGCTCGTTCTTCGCTTTTAGCTCTAACTCACTCGGTTCTGGAGGCAAGGGAGCTCCTAATGAGCTCTGGTACCTAAAAGAACTGGCTAATCATCCTGGAAGAGGAAAAGACTCTCCATTTTGCCTGAATGTCTGTATTCAGTGACTGCGGGGTATGCGAGAAATGAAGCCCAGGTAGATGAAAGATACACTTGGAATCTGACTTGACTGCCTTTTTTTCCACTAGGGTCGAACCTGCAGGACAAACACACCCTATGTGAGACCAAAACTGCCAAAATGGGCCCAGGCTATTTAGCATTTCGGAGAGCTGCTGGTTTTTGTAAAGTTTCTCCAACAGGCTTGAATCAAAGGGCCATGTCTGTGAATGCTTTCCAGACACTTATGTGACAATAAAATTAATTAGATATATAGTTTGTTAGATTAAATTGTATTTATGGGGCATATGTTAGGATTTACTAACATTTACTAAGGATTTTTGTTAGAAGTCTAAGCAAATCTTTAAAAAAGAAAAAAACCAAAATCACTAGCCTTACTCAATTTTAAAGTCCATTTCACTTCAGTCTTTACTAGCACAATATCCGACAATATTAAAATATATTACTATAAGTATTTTAAGTATAAAGCTATAGCTTATTGAGAAAAAACAAACTTTGTTTTTCGCTTGAAGAGGAGATGAAGGAACTAATTCTAAATATTCACATCTATGAAACAAACACGGAGTTGTTCAACCCATCCATAATTTACAGTTGAGAAGCAATATTGTAGTATGCTTGTCATCCCACTGAGGCAGTAACAAGGTGGTGTGGGAAACTAATAGCCCCTCACACATCCAAAGCGGGTATATTAATATTCTTCCAAATACCTAGGAGGCTGGCAGAGGCAGGCTCTGTGGAGGCAAGCAGAAACGAGGCAAAGGCACATGTTGCAAGACATAAATAAATGAACAATCCCAATAACTTTCTTTCTTCTTAGGGTCTGGCACTGTAGCGGGCTGATCCGTAGTAACAGCATCAGCTGAGCAGATAATTGGATGTAAAAGCAAAACCTGTTTGCGGAGTTAAACAAGGACGATTAGAGATGTGAGTTCCTGATGGCTGTGGGAATAATGAGAGGTCTGATTCACTTTTACCAAGAAGACTGGAATAAAGGCACATGCCTTGTAATTCCTTCTTCCTGTTTGAGGACTCAAATAGGATTACTGAGACAGAAGTGAGCCCTGTAAGATATTGCCCTATAAAAAGCAAAAATGTATAAATTATGCTGTGAGAGTGTAATTAAAATCCCATTTGCACTAAGGCCCTATTTCATCGCCGTTTAAACAGAGGCTGAGGCCAAAAGCTATTACTAAGCCAGTCACTGAAGTCAGGTTTTTACAGAACTGGAACCCCCATCTGAAAAAAATTACATTGAAACTATACTGGAATTGTTACATCATTGAAATCAGATTCTGAGCGCTGCTGAGCCACTAGTGAGATGGCTAACTTTATTTGTGAAAACTAATATCAATGCAGCATTTATAATTCACTGGAGGGTTTTGGGGATTTTCGTTGGGGGGGGGAGGGGAGTTGTGGGTTTTTTAACCTCCCATGTTTTGCTGCCACATTCTCCTGGGAAACCATAATCTGTATTCACAATGACAGTCATGGGTTGGACTTCCATTCATCATGTCTTCTGTTATTACTTTTTTCCATTGATTTTAAGGGAAACCTAAATGACTGGCTTACTCTGGATGACTAAATGCCTAGACGTGAAGTGAAGTGAAATGAATTTCAACCAAAGTGACTGCAATTCTGTTTTAATTACTTCAAAATAGCAGTCAATAGAAAATCTAGCCTGAAGAGGCTGGCACTCCACCCAAATTGAAGTGCACTGAAATGAAATGTTGATGGCTAAATTGAAAATGCCAGTGATCCAGTCTGAAGAATTAACCAGTTTTAACAATAACTTGACTGAGGTTGATGAAAAATTCTGCATACCTGGAAAAAACAAACCCATCATACTAATCAACCTTTCAAAAAAACCCAACCCAAAACTTTGTCGTGCTATTAAAGAACTAGTTTTAATAAGCTCAGCTAAACCTGTCCTTCATATCTCAAAGCGTTGGCTCCCCACACTGCAAGAATATTGATCTACTTATTCATTTTTAACCACTCGTACCACCCTTTAAATTCTAGAACCGCTCCCTCATATTTAACTATGGTAGTTACCAGCTTTACAACCTGTTGTATAAGCTCATTGTTTTAACTCTGTGTAGACCAATTTTGAGCCGTATTTCTTAATGTAAGCCTTTTCAGTACATCAGCACACTCATCTTTGAAATTCACATTGAGTGACTATTATAAAGAAGAAGAATACCTGGAATAACAAAAGTCATGTAAATCTGGAGCTGTATGCTTGATACATATTTTTAAGAGTTCTTATGTTTGGAAGATGGGGAGTTATATTTTCACTTATTTGTAGTGTTTTATAAATGGAAGAACTAAGGTTTCAAGTCAGTGTTAATAGAGTTGTCTGCACAGCTGCTGCACATTGCTTGAAAAATAAATAGCATAATCTTTCCAAAGCAGCAGATTTTCCATTATCAATAATAACAGATATTCATTTTAATATCATTCTCTCAATAATAAGCTGCAGAAAAAAAATATCAATGATGGGAAAAGCTAGTCTATTCTTAGGCTGTGCTATTAGTTAAGGTTCTCAAAATCAAAATTAATGTCTTTTTACATAAACATATAATTTGGAAGTGGCAATGTTTAATTCATTTATTGCTGAAGATAATATTCACATCCATTTACCAGCTTAATATTTGACGTTATGAAGATGCAATAGATTCCAATTCAAATTCTGCTGACATTAATTTCTGCAAACTTTATCAGTTACTCTGTGCTCTTGAGATTAGAATCCAACCCCTGGCTGTCTTCTCTACTTCACTATTACGGCCCAGTGTTCTTTCTGTTTATGTCCCACCACTTGCCTAAATCCTGGCCTGGAAGCACCATCTCACACATACTGGGAAAATATTTTTCTTCTATTTTCGTGAAGCACATGACTCCCATGGGTGGAAATAGTTACAAATGCTTGAGTCTCAGTGACAACTACTTAGATTATGTAATAGGAAGTAAACTGATCTGGATTCTGTTCCTAAGAGCATATGACTGGAAACACATAACAAGCCAAGGCTGGAAAATAACTCCAGACAGCAAAAGCTCATACGAGGTTCACATTTCATCTATTCCTGCCAGTCTGGAAATTGTTCCTAGTTTAAGAAATATTTTCTGTATTGTTAGTAAAATGGAAAAAGTTAGGAACAATTCTGATGACATAGAGACTTTTAGAAGTTTGAACTGGGAAATCTAATGAGTTATGAATTATCTGTTAGCAAAGCTACAGTTAACTTATGTATTATATAGAAAATTACATAAATAAGGCAAAAAGGAAATGGGCAGAACCACCAAAACTTTCAGTGAGGAAAACAGCTTTTAAAAGAAATTACTTGGGGACCATTGTATCTTAGAAAAGCCAGAAGAGTTTCTGCAGTTGTAGGTATCCAGTCTAAAAAACTCCCCAGGATTTAGGTCATAAGTAAGAAGCTATTCGGTTAATGTAGATTTTAAAAGCTGTGTGAGAGTAGAGCAAGTAAGCCATCTACTTGTATGAAATAAAATTAAAAACATACAGCTAATTCAAACTGCAAAATCCAGTCAATACAGCTCTGCCTGTAAAGGTTTGATGTGTGAGCTCTTTCTGCCAGTGAAAGTTAAAATGTGAGCCACTGATTCCAAGCACAATATAGCCAAAAGATAATTAATCCAGAGGTCCTTCCAGAATTACTAAAACATAGTAGGTCGGTAGAAAGAAAGAAAGAAGAAAGAATGAACAAATGAACTTCATCTGCCTTAACAGAATTTAGTAGAGGTGAAAGGTTTTTATACATTTACAAAAAATGTTTTTAGAACTGAATCAGTGTGGCTTCATAAAACAAAGTGGAAAAATTCTAAAAAATGTCAACATTTTTCTCGTAGACATGGTCTACCTGAGAGATTTCTCAAGCCAGAGACGTTAATTTTCATTTTATTAATCTTATGACCAGTGATATCCATGGGTCTGAAAAAGCCAAACATGACAGCAAGGTGTGTTCCTCCCTCCAGCTGTCTCCAGTTCCAGGCAGATAGATCGTCACGCAGATATGCCAACACAGTGCTCGTGTTTGGGGCCATGCAGGGGCCATCCTTGAAGGTGCACTTGCCATTTCTTAAGTACAGAAATCAGATTTTAATAGCACCTTGAGGACTGTGCAGGGGAAGGTATCATCTCTAACCACTTAGCACTGAAGTAGACAGTATGTCCAGCACACTCAACTTTCAGCCTTTCTTATGCTGATATTTATGCTGGTAAAAGATTGTAAACAAAGTTCTATTCTTGTTTGATAGCCTGTAAATTTGAGCAGACAGCTAAACAAACGGGGAGGTATATATTTACATGGGACAGTGTCGTGCTATGCAGATACTCGTGCTATCTCTTGATGGCTAAATGTGGCTAGTAGGAGTTGAATAGCTGTGTTAGCTCAGTATCCCATCGAGGCAACTTAGATCTACTCAGGTATCATGGCATTGTGCTACATAAAATAAGTACATGTATGATGATTATTTGTCCAGTCTGGAACATGATGATCAAAGATTCATTTGAAGTATGTACCAAAACTAATATAATTTAGGCAATGGCAATGTTTTAGCATAAACAAATACAGGGAAGGAAGAAGTTATGATTGTATTTGATTTCCATGGGAAGGAAGAGGATGTTTAATTACAAACTCACTATGTACTTTGTCCAAGTGTTAATAAGGTGACCTGCCGATATGTATACAAAACAACTTTAAAGACAGAGATGGTTTAATCAAATTCTGATGTGTACTCCTCCACCCATTGTGAGAAATTGGACATGGGGAGATCAAAAAACCTCTCTTGCCTATTATGGAGGACACTTTTTCCTAACACAGTACACAACACCCAAAGAGTACAACATACTGCTGTACCTCTCAGAGACTAGTTCTACAATGCTACAGCTAAAACAGCCTTCAACTAATTTGCAGCAGGCTTTAGAATTCATCAAGAGTTTAATATAAATCATATTGTTTATGCATGTATCATTTGCAACGTTTTTATTCTGCCTTTTATTAAATCCCCACTGAACATCCAGAATACATGCATGAAGCCTGTGGTTCTGCTCTGGCACAGCGGCACTGAAAAGTTGTTTAGTGCTTATCAATACACTCAAAGAGATGAAGAGATGACCAACCACCGAAGGATGCAAGAGAAGTGCTACATCATTCTGAAACTTCTCCCCTCTCATGTTGACATCAGGAATTTCTGAAGAATCTAGAAATCCAATTTTTTTTTTTCCCATATTTTTTCATATTTACCATATTTGAATCTCCCATTATGGATTTTCCATTTAATCCCAGCACTATGCATTTACCTTATACAACATCCATTTCCCCAATTTACAGTGTGGAACACAAGCCTTTTGGCCAGAACTTACCAGCTATCTTAGCCTGTTACGAAAGTGCTCCTTTCAAACATTAAGACAAGAGGAATTCCTTTTCTTACTACAAATGGATGATCCAAATAGGCCACTTTCTGCGTTGCAGACCCAAAAAGTAAACCTGAAGACCGAAGTCCTGAACTGCAGCAGCCTGCTAATTATGCAATATGAGCTTGCTATTGCAATAGTTCTGGTTTAGCTGGTAATTACTCATTTTTGACAGAGAACATGGGGTAGCATTGCTTCATTGCTCAAAAGTAACCTGATAAATTCACAACAAGTTGCACTTCTGATATATGCTGGACTAACTGTAAAACTTCTCCCACGTGCCAAAGTGCTTTGCTCTACAAAACCCTTCTTTGCCAAAACTACACCAAAGTAAACAGACTCACAAGCATTAGCTTTTACATTTCTGTATCATCACAAGAAAAGCTTTACACTTCAGATTGTTCTCCCGTGAACTGAGATAACATAACACTCATTATTCTTGTTATTGAGAATCTAGATCAAAATATTTCAAATCTTCAAAATTTCACTATAGTAGTTGCAATAGAAACAGCAGTACAGTTTACATAAATATATAGCAAATGAGACAAGAAATATAAAGATCTCTGTGGTATTTGCATGCTTCCAATTAGCAAAAGGGCACAGTAAAAATATTCACAGAAGAGACTAGTTAAATCATATTTACCTGGAAGCTTAATAAATCAAGAGCAAGCCATATTGAATGTAGGGCAATGAGTGCATCAATCTAAGCAATGACTCTGTTGTCCCTTTCAGAACAGAAGTTTAATCAGCTCAGAGGCCAAAAATTGAGTTGTATTTTTCCTTGTGAAAAGGAGATACATACATTTGCTTTTTATCTTATGATTTATACTGAAGGCCCACTTACACATAAAACCAGTTGAGCCAAACTTTCTATATGTAAAATTGCTCATAATGTGTAAAAACATGTACAGCACACTCCACATATCTATTTATTTTGTCTTGGTAACAAGACAAGGAAGCAGCAGCAGAGTCTTGTAAATCTCAAGGTTTTTCCTTGAGAAAGCAATACAATGCTGGGATTCATGGCCCAGGAGCCTTGTAGTCCACTGAAGATTACTCTTTCAGTCTTCAAGACAATAATACTTTTCTTTGTGTACCAAACATCCAACTCTCGAGTTTATATGTTTTTCTAAAACCTTTAAAGTCATGTCTTTTAGTCATTTCTACTGAAGTCTATTATCCTATTATCCTACCTATCCATAGGTATGCATAGGCCATGCACAGACTTCCTATACATAGACTTTTACTTTCACACACAGCCCAACTGACTTCAGATGGGCTTAGATGGATTTGAACTACAAATCCGTACTTCTAATTGTCATTTAGCTAGATCCTTTCTCAGTCAATAGTTGCAGATGAAACAACAACCACCTTCTGGGATGACTGGATTTAAGTAGGCTTTTTTTTTTTTTTTTTTTTTTTTTTTTTTTTTTTTACAGTTTTTCTCCAAACACACTTTTCAATATTCCACGTATGGCTCAAAATATTACTGGATGTACTGCCAGGTGATTCCAGTGGGACGTTGTACTTGTTTTAATCTGTTTTATTCAAGCACAAAATCTGTGTTCTGTTCAACCTTATTATTATTCCTTTTTCATGATATTTTTCATCTTATATATTAAACATGGAATTTGGGGTTTGTTTTGGTTTTTTTCCCCTGTAAGTTATGTAGGGTGAGATTCATCTCTTCAGTCAACAAAATGTTTATACTAAGAGACTCCAAAAAAATCTGTATGGCTTTCATGTATAGAAAAAGCATGGGTTGTTTCTTTATCTTCTCCCTCATATAATTTACTGATTCAAAAACCATGTCTGTAAAATGCTGCATACATTTATTGTACTGTTTACATGATAAAAAGCATATGATGGAAAAACATACCTAAGTTGCGGTTTTGTGCCTGTGCATCTCGGATGATGGTACAATGCATGTAGGTGGTAGTACTTATGAAATGAAATTTGAATGCACAGAATTTGTCATTTGCCCTTTGTGGGGAAATGTGTGATTGGCCCCTGCAGAATAAAGCTGACTTTTAAAAGAGCACTGATAAGCCTTGAATGCTGAGATAGTGAAAAAGGACAGTAACAGAATGTACCTGTTCAGGTTTCCTGAGCAGATATCAGTGTGCAAAAGGATGAGGCAAATAGTGTTGTTTTCATCCCTAAAATGTGAATAAAGCTATGACTCATCTTCTTTGCAAAACAAAATAGGACTTTGAGGAGGAGTGCATGAGATGTCATCTAGCTCTGGCTATTTATGAGTTTTTCAATTGGCTCTCGCACCTATCTGTTATGCGTCAGACCTAAACCCACCTCGTAGGGTTAGCTGCAATCTATAAAGTCATGCATACATTTGCAGTACATATACATTACACAATAGCTATTATTATGATAGTTGTGCATAGTTCAAATGTCAAATTAACTCAAAGTACTGCTTAATTTTCCATCAATCAAAGGAGAATCTTAATCCTTTCTAGCACCTTCCCTAAATAAGACTATTGTAGGATTTTTTCATATGTAGTTCATAGATTTTTTTACAATTCTTTAAATGAAAACAACATAGCAATGCAATGATGATGTACAAATTCTGTACATAACTGAATAAAATATTTTCTACTGTACACTCCTTCAGTCATATTTCTGGAAGAGACAGAGTGGGGATTCTGTATATTACAATCTGCCAGTTCAGTAAACCAGCAGAAATGCAATAGAACAGAATGCAAAAGTCTGGTTTTGAATGATAGCAAACTTTTATGTACTTCTGACACTTCTCACACCCCACATTTGCACATGCAGGTGGTGTTTTCTAACAAGTGGATTTTTATGAATCTATCTCCCACAAAAAAAGCTCCCTCAAACTTCATTTGGATTTGACAATTAATTCTGAACTGGAAATCTGGCATAAAAAATCAGTCCTCCAAAAAGAAAAGATTAAACCTCTTTTAAATAGAACAGGTACTGTAACTCTTGAATTGTCCTTAGGTATAAAAGAAACAGATTGAAGCTCTGCACTCAGAATACTTCTTTGGTTACACTGAATTTGTACTATTAGAGCAGCCAAAGAGGTACAACATAGTTCTTAACAAGACGATTTGACCAAAATTGTGACCAGAAGCACTGTAAGAAAAGAAAGCGTAAATAAATAAACAAAACAAACCGGCACTCCTGTCCTATGAAGTTGCATGCCTTCTATGATCCATAAGAAAACATATAAAACAAAGTACTCAACTCCTTTGAGGCACATAGGATAAAATTACATATAAAACAGATACTAAAGCAATATTTTGGTAGACTCAAGGGTAAGACTGAGTGATTAGTCATTACTTAATGCATAGCACATCTATTTCAGACCAGTGGCTGGATCACCTAATATAAATTGTGCTTTTAGAAATGCTCCTGTTTATCCTGATTTCTTAAAAGATCAAGAAGAAACCCTCTTGAAGAATATGTTTTATCTATCTGCATATTTCATTGTTATGGGCTGCTCCTAAGTAAGTGTTGTAAAAGGCTACTCTGACCATTACCTGAGCCTTGAATCACCCACATTCAGCCTCTTCAAAGCTTTTATGTCACTCACTGAAATTCACCATATTTTGGCTTCTGCATGAGGAACACCTCCAAGGTTCATTAGACAAATACTTCAATACAACTACTCTAGAATCATTTAGGTTTTTCAAAAGAATTATAATAAAAGCATAATTATTTACAAGTTAATACAGTTTGAAAGAAAAACTTTACAAAGAGTATCTTTCTCTAAAGACTTAAGAAAGTGAAATAGGACAATATCCTTTGTGAATAATGATTATATAATGCCAAAAAAATCATTCAAAATTGTGAAAATGGCTTAGAAATAGTAATAATGTTGACATGAGCTAGACAATAAGGTTGTACTTGTGCCTCCTCCATAATTACATAAGGAGAACATAACTTACAGTTACATATTTCACATACACTACATATCTACAAGTCTTTATGATGAAGATATGCATAGCTACGCCTTACTTGAAGAAAATGATTACTGTTGTCTGTTAACAGAGCAAAGCGCTGGTTTATTTGCTCTAACATATCATACATACCTGCTCTGATGTGAAATATTGTAATATTACTCTACCATTTGCTGCCAAGTAACTACAAAATCATTGTTAATTGCCGATAAAGCACTTGAAATAAAGTGCTTATTTAAGCAAAGCAAAGATGGCTCTAGGGCGTATTTGCACCATGGGATTGGCATAAAATGGCTACTATACAATCCGAAATGGAGTCTTTATCCTTATCAATTACAAAGAAAGATGTATTTTATCAACAAACCTCTATCCAAAATAGTATTATTATGTGCATTCCAGGATATTACAGTTCACAGAAGAATGCGACATACAGATAAATTTGAATATAATAACTGGTTGTAGATTTTTGTTTCTTCTGGATATCAGTGCTGAGCAGATGAATGTGAAAAATACACAGCCTTTCTGAAGTATGATGTTTATTTTACAAATAGGATGATGTACCCAGGACAGGAAACATGAAACAGAGAGATGTATTAAGTCTTTCAAGGTATACATGAGCTGTTTCACGCTGGAGCATATTTCCACTCCTGTATGGGTTGATTGGTATGTGTCAGGTTGAGTGATACATTTAATCCCTCCTCTTTTGCAATTTCTTGGGTTTAGTGGATTGCACTGTATTTATTCTTTCCTCTTAATGATGATTTTTTCATGATGTATATTTATTGTATGAGTGCACCAGTAATATTAAGTATACACCTGACTATTTTTGTCTCCATGCCTGACATGGAATCATAGTCTTCCAGTCAAGGCAATGACTTAGGTTTCAGGTGACATGGACCCATTCTCTCATTCTGCATCAAACTTTTCTTGTAATTTTAGGCAAGACTTTCATGTCTCAGTTCAACAAAGAGCTTAAGAACACGCATACATCCATTTTTATTTCAAACAAAACATTTAGGCTCAAGAGCTTGGCAAACTGATTGTTGGTTACAGCTGTCTAATGTGTCTGTAGTGGAAAGACAATCAATTCAGGAAAACCTAACATCTACATATCCACCTCCAAAGCAGCAATTTCTCCTGCTCAGGCTAAATTTTGTTAGCCAAATCTTCAGCAGCCAAGGAATACGAGATCATTGCCTCCCAAATAGAACAGTTTTATCAAGACTGACAATGTCCTCCTGAATAGTCTCACAACTGAAGTACTCCTCTGAAATGGAAAATATGTTGGCTAGAATTTTCTTGGATGGAAAACTAACTTGAACGTTAGGTAATGTTCTGTTTATTGAGCAAGTGCCTGAAAAGGACGTGCCAGTGTCACCTAACACAACCACCAGCGTGACACCCTATTGACCAGGTAAACCTCTACAACTGTAGAACAGTCCAGACCTATCAAATGACCTCATGTTGTTTCCTTAACAGACCCTGATGGGCGTAAGGCATCCCGCACAATCAAGGCTGGGGCACTCCTGACCACGCCAAGAAACAGAACGTTAACGCTCCGATTCAACTAGGAAAAGAAATTTAAGGGGCTTCACTACCATGCAGCAGCTCTTTGAGGTTTTGATTACTGAAGTTTATATATAAGCTTATATTTATTATCATGGATATATGAAGCTTGTATATCAAGCTTACATATGAAGCTTATACTCCTTTCCGTATCAAACTTTATTGTAGTGAATTGAGGGATGATGAGAACTGCCCAAATACACGTCTCTGATGAAAACAGCAATCAAGACTATTTTCTACAGCCATGAAAAGCTCTCCATCTAAGTGCCTGTATATGATCAGTTTTATCACGTTTATTTTGTCCATTAAGGGAATTCAGCAATTAGTGGGACTGTTGTAGAATATATTGTCTATCGGTTTCTTCTTTCCTCTTTCAGTCTTCAGTGTGAGAGAATATATATGCTTCCCAATGGCAAGGTCTTAAACGCTGTATTATTTTTGCCCTTTAGAACTGCCTTTTGCACAAGCCCATGTCAAAACCTATTTAACCTACCTGCATTTTTAAAGCATTTATCGCTGCGGCACTGCCCCCAGAGTGCGGTACAAAGATTACAAAACAACAGGCAGGCTACCTGCAGATAGGCAGTGGAATCTGTGTGTTCTGAGTGCTGTGATACCATGAAGATTCTCTGGAACAATCAAGGGAGACAGAAAAAAAATTAGGCTCCGCACAAAACTTTCCAAAATGAGAGTGGTAGTGGGGCATCCCAAATTTCAAAACAATTTTTTATATTTCTTTTTATTTATTTATTTTCCTGTATTCATGGAAAAGCATCGAAGGTTTATTTATGCAAATAATCTGAACTCAATGGGAAAAAGAGTATTTCAGAAACATTTGTTCTCACTCTCTCTTTCAAAAAGAAAAAAAATATACCAAAAAAAGATTTTTAAATGCAACTTTCTTATTTGGTCTAGCACACTCATTCAAGATTTATAGATGTATATATTTTGCAGGGCAAACAATAGCAAGTCTTTTTTTAGCTGAAAAAGAGGACAAAAAGCATTAAAGTCAACATTTCAGATGAGGAGAATTTTTAGTGATATGCGAAACCATAAAAGATTAAAGCTAATGTTTCAGACTTTGCAAAAATATTCTCCCTTGTCTTCACTATAAACTTGGCAATTTCAATGCCAATCGCATTTTTAATTGAGAGTGAGTGAAGCCCAGTAGCAGTGTTAATTTGCTGATTATATGATAGAAACAGCCTCTCTACAGTTCATCTCAGATTATTTCTCTCTCGTACGCAAAGAAACGTATCTTTTTGATTATTCTGAATTCAACAGATTCCAATGTCCAAGTTCTTCTACTAGAAAAATATGACATCTTGATTTTGAAAATTTGAAATCATAATGTAGAAACAACCTCTTCCTTTTATTTGTTGCAAATGAAAGAAGCAATCCATCAGAAAACCAGTAGTCATCCTGAAATGTAAGGACTTAGTAGAAAAATTAAAATCAGTGCTGGCTTTGCTGTTGCATGCCACTAAGCTGAAATCATATATGCAAAGTCCACACATTCAGCACTAGCCAACCTATTGTCTGTTTGTATTTTGCAGCATGAGCAAGTGCTTGTTAAAGGACATGGAAAAAAAGGAGCAGATTAGCATACTTTCTGTGCCAAAGTAGAATTTACTCATAAAAAAGAAAAAGTTGCCATAAACAAACCAGGAAAGCATTCTGGGGGATTAGCGTGGCATGCATAGTATTTTTTGAAGCCTCGATTGTATTTGTCATCCATTCTGCCTTCTGTATCATCACATTTATCTTATTTAAACTGTCTTTTATTTCTCCAATATTTTAATACCTGTGCTCACACTGAAGGATGTTGCAGGAGGACTCAGCTGAAATTTCAGATGAAATATTTGGCATCACAGCAGAACAAGGTCACCTTTTAGCCTCATGACGGGAGGTTTTGGTTCACCCTCACTGAGCCTGCCTGTACTATATTCCGAGTTAAGTCATGCAAGGAGGTGGGAACGATTACGCAAGAAAATGTGGGCAGGCTCAGTAATGTGTATAACCATATGCACCTCTCAGAAAAGAAGGACTCGGCTCTCCCCTCTCAGTAGGGTTTGCTTCTCTCTGTGGTCTTTCAGTTGCCTCTTCCTTTCCATTCTTTCCTACTCAAGCCAGAGAAAAATTCTGTGTTTGCACACAAATAAATAAGGTATCTTTCTTTTGTGCTGAATAGCACAGTCACAGGTATTTTAAAAAACTATTTGTGGCTTGCTATAACCCTGCAGCACTTTTTCCGATAGCTGTTCTCGCCTCAGCTGACCAGCACAGAATGCCACAGCGTTTCTGGGGAAAACCTGCCACGCCCAACAGCTTTCAACTGTGAAATCATTCAACAGATTTTGGAAAAAATGTAGATCGGGGCCAGACTGCTGGGTTTTATTTGATAGAATTTATCAACACAGAATTTCATGGAAATTCAACAGTTTATACTTTCTTCATCAAGTGGTCTGATTAAACGCTAGTTTTAGGAGCAAATATTAAAAAAAATTCTATTCTCTGTAACTGTTTTCTTACTCTTCAGCTCATTCCCTGGCATCCAGAATACCCCAGTTGTTTCTTTGCAATGATCAGACTCATTAATTCCTGCAAAAAATACAGGTGCATGGGCTTGATTCTCTCTTCCAAAATACTGCTGGCCAACAGAGTAGTATGAGCACAGCAAAGATAACTACAATGAAGAAAACACAGCAACAAAATTGTTTTTTGTCTTAGAACAATCAGATCCTGAATCAAATTAGAGAGGAAGGACAGAGGAGTTTATAACTAGGCTCAGAGGATAGGAAAATCTACCATAAAAGTTTTTTCTTCCTTCAATTTCAGAGGTCTTATACACCAGAGGGGGGGGAAAAGGGGGGAGGAGGGGGAAACCAACCTTACCAGTCTTTATTATTGGAACAAGATTATGTAAAACTTTTCACATATTCCTTTAATAGCAGTTTCTAAGAATTAAATCTATATGAAACTGGGGCTTTGGATTCGTTTTTCCTCCAACGTTTCTCTGAGACAAAAGTCATATGAAATGTTAATACTGATGCCAAAAAGATATTGATTTAAATAAGTAAACAAATAAAATCAATATGATTCTAAAACCCTAGCAATAAATTCTCCAGACTCATGCTCTATCTGAAGCATGTCTGTCTCACCTGTGCATGCAAATAAAAAAAAGCTGCTCTAGAAAAAAGAATTGCTTTCAACAGTTAAGCTTTAAATAAGGGCTCAGGATGATTTTTAAAATTGACCAGTTATTTAATGAATCTCAATTTCTGAGTAATCAACTCATACCATGACAAAAAAAAGATTCATTTTCAGAAACTGCAGAAAACTTACACTGTGCGAAGTAACACAGTACACTTAGGGCGTAAGGCAACAGGAACCTGGTTCTGTGTATGCAAGGCACTGACCAAGTTTCTCACACAGAAAGTAATAAAATTCAATGTATTTTAAAAGCAAACACATCTGCATCTGTATAGGTCCCACCATCCTCTGATCCCAAACATTATAGGAGCTTTAGGCTTACAGAAGACTTTTGACTGTTTATGGGTTGAATATCCAGATTTCAGATTAATGCTGCCTAGGCCTGGCTTATTTCTGCCTGAGATTTTCTGGGCAGAAATACGAGCATCTGCTTTGTATGACAGAGAAGCTGTGAGTCTCAGGTACCAAGCTGCAGGAGACCACTGTGCATCCACAACAGACATCTCTGAGATTTCTGCATAATTGCCAAAAGTCCTAAAATTCTGACTTGAAAAGATTTCCAGATGAGAAACAAGGATCTGCACATCAGGGTACGAATATCTTCTAGATGTACTGAACTAAGACATAACCCGATTGCAATGAAATACATAGATGAACGCTTCCTCTATCTATTCTAATAGTTTGGATAATATTTATACGCTTCATGTTATCATCTGTGTTTTAATTTGCTACTGGCAATGTCATTTCCCATCATTCATCCTTTCTTCGTCACTTTGTCATATAAGAAATAAATAGCATTTAGAAAGAATTATTTTTGCACTTTTTTCTGTTTTAATTCCTTATGGTTTCCTTTTATGGAGAGGCAAAAGAATCTTATTTAGAAATTATCTATTAATTCAGAATTCATCAAGCAGCAATGCTGTCCACTTCACTTTCCAATTTCAACACTAAAATTTTCTTTCTAAGGAAATATATGAAAGGTCACCTTGATAATGCAAATGAAGAACAGGATCAGAGTATTTCATATCCAAGACATTGAATTATATGTAGCAAACCCAATTTAAGCATGTCACATATGATAGGTAGCATTTTATGAAACGTGAGCAACAGGGCAACTAAAACACAGTGATAAACATTGGAACTGTTGCCAAAAGGAATAAAACCAAACCAAACCAAAACCAGCCTTATTTTAGTTTTATTCCATGCACCGCACCTCAGAGATAACCCTACATTTCACAAACCTTGTTGCAGGGCTTAAACCACAAAACCTTTTGCTACGACCTGACAGGGGTAATTAATGATCCATCAAAAATGACAAGGAAGTACATTTTATACTAACAGAGTAACAAGCTAAACCACCCTCCGCTGGCTGAATCCAGATAAATAAACCAAGTCATGCCATACTATGTCAAGGCTTAAATACAATTTTCCTACTTGCATGGCATGCCTGAGACAAATACAGCCTGAGGTTTCCAACAACAGACATGCTGTTATTATGGCAACTGCACAGGGTAATAAAAGAAACCTTGTGAAAATCACACGTGACAAAAGTTGAAAGGAAAGTCACAGTAAATAATTGCTTCCCTGAAGCTGGGCCTACTGCTTTTCTTTCAAGTATTTCCAGGACTGTTTGTTAGTCTGTACCTTACATAAATTCTGCAATAAAATAATTTTTATTAGTATTACAGGTATGCACATGATATCAGATGCTGAAATGAGAATTTTGTAAAGCAGGCTTTAGGCTAGAAGAATGTATTGATATTTGATTATTATATCATGATAGCATCAATCTATTGTCTTTAATGGACTTCATCCTCATATACAGGGTATAGGAGAGAAAGAAAGTTGGTTCTCTATTCATAAAGATGTTAGGATGATCAAAACCAGGAAAAGGTAGATGTGTCTTTGGGACTTCCATGAAACAAAATTGCATTTTAACCCCATATCTGTTTAAATAGGTAAGGCCCTTCTGGTTATTAATATATAGATGTCTGAATTTGATGGAAGAAAGAGAAATCAAGACAAAAATAAAATAAAAAAAAAAATGAACAAGCGTATAGAAGATGAAAATCAGCATAAAATATTTAGAGGGAATATGCTGATACAACAGGTTACTTTGGGGCAATATTAAAGTAATGCAAAGTAATTTTTGTAACTTTTAATGCTGTCAGATTTTTGCCCTGACATCTCCTTCCAGAAATACTGTCTATGAAGATAGGAGAATCTTCTGGAAATCTAGCACTTCTACATTGGATAAACCTTTCCAGTTCTGAGCAGGCAGAATCATGTTTGTACTGTTCGTACTGTGCACAAAAGAAAAAGATTAAGAAGTGACTAAATGTCAGTAGCTAGGCACTTCTGACTCATGCTACAGGCTCAGAAAAACCCTCTTTCCAGTGCATTACAGAGTCAACATCTTTCAGAAATTGTAATACTCACCATGTATAAATGAACAAGCAATGCTCTGAAAGCAAGTCCAGATGCTGTCCTCATAAGCAATGAGGACACAGTGGAAGTAAGCCTTCATGTGAAAGTCCGCCTCTCTCTTACCTGCCATTTTAAGACACCATGCTGAGACACCTCAGAGGTCAAGATCTAGCTCACCAGTTTAAAATCAGCCCCAGACTCATCAGCAATGATTTTTGTCTGTTGTTCCGTAAACGTGGCCATCAGGATACAGACATCAGGATAGTCTGCACTTTATGTGGACGGTTCATGTCTCATATAAAAAGCCAATAAATACATCCATCTCTTCATGACACTGGCTTCTATTACCAGGCACCCACACACTGGGCTGTGTGGCATCTGGAAAAACAGCTTTAGGAGTATCTTGGTTGGATGAGGACAACGTGAATGTGTGTATTTAGATGAAGAGAAAGAGAGGGGAGAAACAGAACATGCAAGAAAGAGTGAGGGAGAGAAAGAAAGATGGATGAAGTGATAACTGAGAGAGAAGAACATTAATTGTTCTTCATTGAGTATTGGCAAACAAGGAAAAACAGTTTCAACTTCTTCCTTATTATGGTTAGCAGGGAAGGAGAGATGAGGAATTTATATTTAGCCAAAGAACTACATTTCCCTAGTGGCATAAGGAAATTAATGCGTATCTACTTTTCTATTAACTTAAGGTTAAACTGCCCTTCAGATACGTTTCTGGTAGAAATGAAATGCTCCTCAGGAATAGATATCAAATGTTACCCCAGTCTTTAGAAGCAACTTGGCGACTCAGCTGATAGGACAGTTGCAGTAACTAACAAAGCTGCTTTTCTGTCATTGATATATTTCATTGTGATATGTATAACACTTCTAATTGGGAAGGATTTGCTTCTGTAATTTCCCTTCATGTCTTCTGTTTCCACTCTATAATACCCATCAAATCATCAGCCTTACAGTATGATTTGATTGCACGCAGGGCTAGCACTATTTTCCTCAGTTTGTATCTACTGCTTGAATTACAGTAACTTTTAATTCGGAACTAATTACATTTTCCCATATTAACACATCTCAAACTGTCTCTGCTTTGTCAGTCTGTTTAACCAGCATTGCACAAGAATACTGGGCCCTTGAGCCTAAAATTATGTATATTTGCATGCCATTTTCTTCTCTTACTGCTATCGCACGAGTGATTCAGCTGCACTGTGCGGCCAGATGTTAGTACATACTGTTGATCTATATAATTCTTGCCAAGTCAGAAATTAATATCATGGGATCATTTTGAACAAATAAAGCACTTACTGAGGGACAGAAAACAATGTGTCTTATGTGAGCGATGCAATGCATCCCACAAGGCTTTTTTTATAGACTGTAATTAACTCTTTAATATTTTCATACATTATAGAAAGTCTTCCTCATAAGTCAGAGATGAATTACTAAGCAAAAAATGCTAATGTTTGTTCCAATGGTGTATTTCTTACTGATTGATACAAATTAGTTTCCTAATAATATGTGACTGGAGTTCACTACTAAAGCAAAAATTCCTACTCTATAGAGTTACATTCCTGTTCACCTCTTTTCCTATTTCCAAGTTAAAAATTACTCATTTGGTATTAAAAATTGAGAACATATCAGTAATGTGATGTATCACAGTGATACTAAAACTCAATTCATACTCTCCAAAAAGTCTCACAAAAAAATAAATAATGAATTCAAGGCAGTTAAGATACAGAAAAAGACACCCAAAAGCACTTAAATGGTTGTTTCATTATACCAGTATTTTAGTACAGTGATGGTCTACTTATGACTAGTGATTTAAAGTGTCTGTAATGCCAGATTTGGTTAAACTACTTTTTAAAGATCCCTGATTTGTCATTAGGTGGGATTTCTTCTCCTTTTTCCATTTTTCTTTATTTCACTACTAAATATCTTTCTTTTAAGTGCCTGTTTTGTGGGGATGAAGGTGCACAAAATGAAAAATTGCTTCCTCCTCACACTATGCTTAGTCTTCTGATTTGCAGGTGTAATTTCACCCTCATTCAAACAGATCTTTTCAAATGTTGACTTCTACTCTTAAGACGAGTGGTTGTTATAAAAATACGTGGGGACAAGGGGGATGGCTTTCCCTCTCACAGCTTGAGCAGCTCAGCTCAGATAACCATGCCCAAGAAGAGCTGATTCTCCTCCTTGTAGCCCCATCTCAATTGTCCTAATCCAGAGAACACCAAAAAGAAGGGGGTTTTGGCCGCCTCTCATGGAGCCTTCTTCATGTTGTATGGTCACGTACACCATACTCTCTTCATCCCACATACCTCCTCAGTCCTTTTGCCTTTCTACTGCATGTTTCAAGGTCTCACCTCACTTCACGCCTGCCATCGTCCCCTTTGTGCAAAGGGACAAAACCTAAGGGGCTCAAAAAGACACACTTTCCCACAGATCAGCTGCTGCAGTTTTGCTTTCCTACCTCCTTCTCTCGACCTAGCGCACTACCAGCACAGATCGCTGGAGTTGGACACCACCATCAGCCCGTCAGCTGAAGTTATAATGACCTTAGGCTGAAGTTACATCAACCTGCCATTTACAACGTAGATTAAGTTTTTCTTCTCCTGGGGCCCTAATTCCGATGTCTTCAGGCAAGGGCTCGCCAGCAGCGTAGGCGTGTGTGTGAGTTACCTCCTAACTTCTTCTGGGAGCGCTGGCTGCTGCGTACAGCCTGCCAGGGGCTGCCCCTCCGCCAGCAACCTGGGCACCCAGGCTGCACCGGCATGGCTCCATGTCTGCATTCCCAAGGAAGTGCAGGCTGCAAAACAAACACAAAGACCAAGCCAAAAACGTTCACACTATGTTATCTAATGATAAGAGGCCCTTTTTTTGCAACATCCATTTCTATCGCGCTCTTCTTTCACAAATACCTGAGGTTTATTGTCAACCAGGGCAAGCGCTTCAGCTTTAATGAATCTGATAGCAGGGAGGGAGAATGGAAAAATGAATTAACGCTTCATACAGCCACCACAGATAGCCGCCCAGAATCAAGTGAAATAGGCTCTTCCCAGTCAATCTAAAGATGATGTAATGACATCAATCACATATTCTTGCTGCTCTACATCTGTGACGCTGTAAAAAACTCAATGATGTAGAGAAGGTTAGTAGGTAACAACTACTTGCTATTTCTCACAATACAAGGATGAGGAGCTATTCAAAGAAATGATCAGGTAGGTTCTTTAAAGATGCATATTTTTAAGGCAAATCCACAAAGAGTGAATGGTATACCATTCTACTTCCCTAAATAAACTTTGAACCATGCCTGAAACCTAGGGGAAAAAAAACAACCAACCAAACAAACAAAACCCCACTACCTTTCCCTTAGAAATCCTACTCCTCAAATAATCCTAACAGTCATGTCACCATCCCTTTCTCTCAGAACAAACATTAAAGAGGTATTTTCTGGGTATTTTATCCTTGTCTCACAGGTCTAGATTTCAGAAGACACTGTGTGGACTGCCACATTTTGCTGTCACTGTCAGAGTATTTCCTGAACATATTGCAAAATTAACCATTTTGAAAAAGGGAGAGTAATTACTATTCCCAAACGTGGGAGTTAGACCTTAGAGTCTCTTGACACAAGGCAATGGTAAATTTAATGAAATATAAAATAGTTTGCTAACTACTAAGCATTGTAAACCAATAGTTACCAGGAAAACACTCAATTCTTCCAACGATATTCCCTATAACAAACCTCAGTAAACAACCTCACTCTCTCTCCTGTATGCTTCTCTCTAGGAAAAGACTCCTCGGCGATTCAGTGGCACAAACACACGCTAAGTATTTTTTCTGGACCAGAGCTAGACACCGCAACACACCCAGGGACTGAATTCCAGACAGGCAAACGACTGCGAAGACGTGCACCTTCCCCTTTTGTTTCACGTTTGCGGCTCTGCTGCACGATGGCTCGAGAGCGTAACTACTGCTGTCAGGCTGATCTCGTGAAAAGGAGGGGGATGTACAGGACAGCTGGCCAGCAACAGATGGGGATATGCTGTTCCATCTCGCAGGTTGGTAGAGCTCCTGTTGCAGCACATGCTGTCCAGAAGGAATTCTAACTCTAATGCAGCACCGGTCTTCCAAAGGAGGCCTGGCTTCAAGCCACAGTCAAGTCCTAGAATTCAAAGAACTTCTTAAATTTTCTACCTACTCCTTTAACAGCCCAGTCATTTATAGCTCAGATCAGCTGCTTGCACGGGAAATTAATTAGTCAGTTCTTTAAATTCTTTTTTGTTTAAGATAAGGTGAAAGCATGCTGTAACCTTCGCCGGTTTTGTGAACGGAACTTGATATACCTGATTTCTTGTCCTTGGAAGGAGAAAATTCTTTGCTTTTCTGATCACATGGTAAATGCAGAAAGGTCATCATCAGTCCCAGTCACCACAAGGATGATTGCTTTCACTCATTCTGCTTTACAGTAACATTGGCTTTGACCATCAACTGACTTCTAAAATAGTTAAGCTGCATTAAAATTAAGACTGTTGTTATTGAAATTTACAATGAACTGAATTTATCTTTCATTCATTCTCTTAACTTTGTATAGACACTTAGAGTTTAATTTTGTTCCTTTGATATTTCAAATTAAATATTACTTGAAAAAGAAAAAGTAAAACTCATTTGAAAACTTATAGAAACAGAAATGGAGATACCAGTTCATTTTGACCTTCTGAGTGAAAAGAAATGAATGAATTAAACATTTATGCCATTTCTCATTATGAAGGTGACTGGACGCAATTGTAGAGAGCTCATTCCACTATGCAAACTCACCCTGACCCAACTAGTCATTGTGCGTCAGTATAAAGAATTATCATCTGGTCTTATCTCCTTAAAATAGAGATACTGTCTCTTATGGATAAAGTTATCTGTAGCATGTCATACACAGAAAATCAGAGGACAGTATTCATTTGTAGTGCTAGCTCCACATCAGGGTTTACACCACAAGGCACAAATATAAACTAATGGAAAAGCTGAACTAATACCTGAATATACAAAATGTAACAAGGAAGTTAAAGGGGATTACAAAATTGGATTTGGCTGAGAAATACTGCTTCTTTGCATTACCGTCCGTGGCACTGCGTACAAAAAGTGTTTTAACTTCACAGGGTATGTCAAGACACCTTGAGCTCATACTTGGCAGTTTATTAGAAATTTTATGCCAAAGATGTCTGTACAATCCCATACAGAGCTGTAAGTGTTCAATAGGACATTTCTTTTCTTCATGCCTTTTTTCTCTTTTAAAATGGCTTTCAAGTAAAAAAGATATATATTAACAGTGATGTATAAACACAAGTCTGTAGTAAATCCTTTTTGAACACGTTCTAAATTACTAATTAGAAAAATGGATATGGGCTAATATTCATTAAATGCTATTTTGGTATTACGTATTTCCTTTTTTTTTTTTTCTAAACTGAAGGATCAGTTTACAGAAATACGCATACAGTCTGACCCTTTTGAAATGCCTACTGACTTCAAGGAAAATCTGTCTGAGAACATGAATGGATGTTTTACAGCTTCTTCCTCATTATCAACAAATATTTCAGTATCTGAACTAAAGGAGCTATTCTTATGAATGCTTACACACAGCATTTTAGTACTCGTGCATATTTTTACTAGACCCTACAGCATTATGTTTCACTCTGATAACCCTCTTAAAGGGAGTCTTGATGAAAAACCCAACAACTTTGCATAATGTGGTCTATAAAAAACAACAGGATACTCAGAGTACTCATGCAAAAAAAATTAATATTCAGACTAAATGTTTACAGATGTGAGCCTTTAAACAAACGCAGTGAGCTAGTACTGAGTTTACCTTACTTTCTTAGCTACTAATTTACCCTCACCACAAACCAGAACGTAAACCAGATACAGTTCTACCCAGAATAAGGAGTTGAACTCGCTGAATAAAATATTGCCATTTTTATGTCTTCTCTTTCTCTGCAAAGTCACAGCCTACCCTTTTCCTTTTTCATGGTCTTTCTGTTCTTAAATTTGAGGCCTCCAGTTAAAGGCACATCATCAGCTTATCAACTATCAAATATTTTGTTTAACTGATTATGAAAATAGTTAGAATTATTATTCTAACCTATTATTGTTTCTCTAGTTTCTTCATGCAAGAGACATTATTGTTACTGTACAATATGTGCCATATAATATCCGTGTAAATCACAATCCCTATATCAGAGTTCAAAATTTAATGTAAAAGGACAAATATAAGTGTACATTTACAATTTTCATAATTTAGATAATTGGCATATATGGTATATAGCTTTTTTATGAGCACACATATACACTGACATTTCTGTGATTACAGAAATGCATGAATTATGCTGCTAAACATACAATATTCATTTGCTGCAGTATCATGAAAGAATAAAATTTTAAATAGAAATCTGATAATGGAGACTGTTGAGTGTTTTGTCAGTTTTCAGGATCTTCAGGACCAAACATCACATATGGCAATTTTATTTGAGGTTGATGACCAGTTCCATTTGTCATGTACAAGAAGTTGATTCCATCAGTTTTGTACTGTTTTGAATCACCAGATGGCACTTTTCCCTGCTCTAAAGACTTCCCATCTGAGCGTGTAGGAGTTAGATCTGGGAGAAACGTTGCCAGCTGAACTGAGATGCTGTATAGATGTTGAGAGCTTTACCAGTAAAGAAGCACTTGTCTTGTTTCGATCTTTCTCTTTAGCTGAAAATATTCTTTCTCAAATTAGTTGCTATAGACAAGCTATGTCTACAGAAGTGGAAAAAAAGAATTAAAAAAACCCCACTTCTGTCAACACATATGCGCTGCCCAGGCATTCTTTCACATTCCCCACAAGACTATATTTAAAGCTGCATTTCTAACTTGAATAAAATAATATTGACAAAATGAAATAAAACTGTGTTGAAAAGTTTGTCCACTTCCAAGTACTACTATAATTTTGCTGCTTTTATTCTGGCTATGTTCTTCAAGTATTTTCTCTCCCTTGTTTCCATGTGCAATCCACAGGAAGGAAAAAAAAATCAGAAAAGTATGCAGTCATGGCAAGAGCTCTCAGTGAAGTATAATCATGATTCATTATCATCACATACTAACAGAATATCTCAGTGGAAACACCATAAAGCAATGTTTAAACATCATGCAGTGATTGTTTTATGTCTGTAACCACATTGCACACACACCTTTCACTCTCCTGCTTTCTTCTTTTATGTGGGTCAAGCACAACACTTCCTTTTGCTGTGACTTTGCGGAGAAGAGACAGGCTGATTTGGGGTTTTTTCCCCTCAATCTCTTTCCATCTTATAACTGTTTAAGGGGATAGGGGGTTCTACGGGTAAATCAATTTTGTGTGAAAATCTGAAAAACAGTTCTTTAGGAGGTAAATTAAAGCAAAAGGAATTTTCCTCATATTGGAACTTCACTACGATTGCATGCAGCATCATGAAAAATCACTTGTTCAAACGTGACTCCTTTGTGCAATGATTTGGGAACCTCTACCATTATGCTGTAGGAATACCTTTCTGTTATCTCCTATTTTTACTAACAGGCAAGTGACTCTTTTTACTATTGGAGAGTTACAATACATCAGTTCTACATGAGGATGGGACTATGTGAATATACGCTGGGTCACTGGTGAAAAACAAAATATTACTTATTTTTTGATCACTCCTATATTTTCTTTTTTTCATAAATAATTTATGACTAATCTTTCATGTAGATTTATCATATAATGAGCAAATACAAATGAAAAAATATAAAGAAAGGCATAAAAACACCCATCGGACATAAGCGTGACAACTGCCACCATTGACCAGTTTTGTCAGGTTTTGTTTTGCTGTTTGACCCATTTAAGTCCACAGCCGTACTATGTGGCAAGCCATTACAGGGCTTCTGATGTCAGAGGAGTTGTGAAGATGACAGCCAAAATTCTGGCCCCTAAGCCATCAGCCTGCTTTAGTGAAATCAAAGACAGCTTTGCGCTCCGTTTTGAGCTCAGTAAGCAAAGAATTAGACCTTGAGGCTTTAAACTTTGATAACAGGGATGACAAAACCAGCACCAAAAATCACCAGGTTATCCCCATGAAGTAAACTCAGTAAACTTTTCTCCAAAATACTATTGGCAAAACTGTTTAGCTTGGTTGGAGATTTTAGAGGGGTTGTTTTTATGAAAAACAGAATTGGAAACTACTTTTGCTCTTGCTTCAGTCAAAAGAATACAGTAATTTTTAAGTGCCTACGCTAAAACGAGGCATAGGACACTGAGTTCTGAGGTTGTAAAAGACTGAGAGTTACTTGTGTCAGTGAAATATACACCCACATTGCTTGCTTTAAAGCAACCCCTCATTCTTCATCACAAAAACCTCTGGCACTGCAGAAGAACCAACTGTGCAAGTGCCCAGTGAGGCTGAGCAGCCTTCATTCCATCGCTGGGTTTCCTGCAGGGGGATTATGTTATGGCTGCCCTCCCAAATCCTTACGAAAATAAGATGTTTATCATGAAGACTTGTCTTGTAAGTAAATCTGATACTGCATTTATGAGTTACTTCAGAACACATGGGATTAATTCTCCCTGTCAGCCCAGGCTCTAGTCTTCACTCCCACACGCGCTGCCACAGCAATCATCCACCTTGCCTGTTGCCTCAGCTATGCCCAACTTGTCTTCAAATCTTCTCCTGCCCTCATTCATCTTTTTTTTCCATATTAGCTGGGAGCTTCTTGAGCTTCTCCAAAGCTGTGTTTCTGCCAAACACTTTGCTTGCACTCTTTATCACTGTCCTGTCATTCCTCTAATTCAATCCGAGCCACATAGTCACAGAACCACTTCCAGCACGCCCTTCGCTCTAACTCGGATTTACATTTCATGTCAATCAGCCCTGAAATCCGACCTGAACTACACTGATGCTTCCCTTTCTTTAAAGTTTCTCTTTAGAAGACTCATCTTTGAACTCTTTGTTTTCTCAGAAATATTGGCAAAATATATGAACAATAAGCGTCAATCACATCTATAAAGCCTGACAAGACTGGGGAGTGTCGCCATTCAGTCATTAATACTTGTTATAACTTCTTAGGAGTAGACAGAGTGTAAGAATGTTTCTTCTTTGAAGTTCTTCACACTCTTGCATCAATATATGCTAGATAATCATTACAAAGCCAATAGCAAATATTGTGCAACGTGAGCTGGTGCATTGACTTGTCTTGCATTTAATTAGTCAATTAGTTTTGCATGGATTACCGCAGGAATCTGAAACTACCTATTGCTACTAAGTAAAGCTAAAAGGAAATAGAAAAACGGCACATTACCTGGCAGAGAGCTGCTGTCCAAGACAATAATCTGAACTTGATAGGTACAGAGCCTTTGTTCAGTTTGAACATTTAAAGACTCTTTGGAGACCTGATTGGCTGATTATCACACATGATGTTTGGACAGTTTATTTTGTGTGACCAATTGCCAAACCAACAAGCATCTCAAATTACTGAGGTGGAAGGGGTAATTGTGAAGCTCAACATTCAGAACACAATCCCACAGAAGGGCATCCTTGGTTTATTAACATTACATCGTCCGCTCAGGGTTTCTTTCACAGTTTCTTTGTCTGACACGCAGGATTTTTCCTTATCATCCTCTGTGTACATTCAAAAGTCTATTTAGATGCTATAGCCTTTAAAATGAGTGCTAATATCTGGGGGCACCTGAACGTACATTGTGGCTAATGCTACAGGAGTACGTACTGAGATGCTGAGTGTGAACCTGCCTTTTAAAACCTATAGTAAGTTAAGATCAGTATTAATATGACTTTGTTCAACAAATTAAAAATGTAATAAAGATGCTCTAAAGATCATCAGCAGAAGCTTAAAAGCAAAATTGGAGGCACTCAGTGTTGCAAAAGTCTAATTTTTTTCTCATTTGAACAAAATCGTCCAGCAATTAACAGTAAATATGCAATTAACTTAGACTTTTTTAGACTGCTCCATTAACAGCCATGGTAAAATACCACATTAGGCTTTATAGAGAAACTTCTTTGTATTAATAAGCAATGCTAGCCACTACATTATTTAAAAAGCTGTATTTTGCTGGAGATAATGCAGAATTTGCTTCAGAGCTCCAAAAACTATTTTCCGTTATATCTTAAATTTTACACAAACTCACCATTTTTTTATAGAAAAAAAATCAAATCATCTGCAATAGTGATGATAAAATAAATGCGCACATAAAAGGCAAGTTGTACCTTAGACCAGATCCTAACTTCACTCAAGAATTCTGAGCAAAATGCTTTTACAAGTTCACATTAAAAGCCTTTCCTTTTTAATTGCAAAAATGACCTTAACTATTTTTGTCAGAGAAGCAAACAAAAAGGTGTATGTGTCCTTACAATTGTTATTTTTCACCAGTCTCACACACCTTACTTGCCTTGACCAAATAAATGCTGGAAGGGATGAAACCTCATGGCCAAATGAAATGGAAAAACATTCTGCGGACTCAGGTCAAAAAAAGAAAACAAAGAAACTTTTTCTCATCCTAGATATTCACTGTCCAACTGACATTAAAGCCTCAGAGCTCTCAGAAGTGCTTTGTTTGGGCATTCTAGAGGGTCTCTGGGACAGATTTTATGAGCAAACTGCTGTTACTTTCACTGCCTATCACTCTGAATATTCACGGGGAAAGAAGCAATTCTCTCAATGAACTTATTAATTTATCTGAAAATAATGATGCTAACGATGATCTGCATTTCTAATACCTGCAGCAATTTCGCATGACAAGTGAGACGAGTTCTAAAACTACTGGATGCACACCCAATATGACGGTTGCTTAAAGAAAAAGACCGACCTAATCATGAGAAAATATTATCATTTAATTGATCTCTGTACTGTCTAAAACTTTAATTTGAATCTGAAACGGTTCCTTCGGGAAGGATGAAATCTATGGGAGATAAGACGCGGCGGCGATAGGCAAGCCTCTAACGGCAAACTGCGGGGAGGACTATTTGCGAGAGGTCTCCGCCTCGGCACGGAGGACAAGGGCAGGAAGGGAATGTGTTTGCTGACACAAGCACATGAGAAGAGGACAAAAAAGGAGGAGAACACGGGTTGCTGAACTCTGACAGAGACCCTGCGGTGCCAACACGGCCGCGTTTCCTATTCTTGGAGAGAAATAGGAAGCGAGGCATTGTTCGCGTTGGACGCCCTCTGCTCCGTTTCGACCGCTTGCGTTTCGGCCCGCATATGGCCTCTCACTTCTGTCAGCCCGGAGGCTCCCCCCTGCCGTGCCCTTGGGTGGCAGGCCCTTCCTTCCACAGGATCGAAGAGAAAACCACCTCTGCCTTCCAGATTTCTGCATCTGCGGAAAGCAGCCGCAGAAAGAGGGGGTAAGAGCGGGTACCACCGCGGTGTCCCCGAAGGCCAGCCCTCAAGTGCGCTTCGGCGCGACGGAGCCAGAAAAAAAAGTTAATACTGTCTTGGACCGTTGTCTATAAAAACATATAGGTACCGTGAGGGCTGTTAGTCAACTCACCATATGAGACTAATCTGGCAGTGTATTTTGTGAGTAATAATGGCAGTGGGGTTTTAAATATAGCAGGAAGACAGCTACTCGAGAGCTCCCTCCGCGATGGGTGCCTAGATGCCGTTGCTTTACTGCACCTTGCTGCCCACTCACACGGAGCCACACGCGTATTGAATTTAACCATTCCTTCCTGGAAGAGAGCCAGGCACCAGAAAAGGGCTGAGGTTTTCTTCCGGGATCGTGAGCTTCAACTAGTAAAACAGAAGCATGTTCACCATAACCATTCAGTCTGGATGCCAATCGGAATGTCAGCTCAGGTTTGCTACTCACTAAACATCTGTTTCAGTACAACGCCTGTTTATTAAGAGACACTTAAAAAAAAAAATCTCCTTTGCACACAGCCAAGTGATATCATTAATATTACAGCACAATTTTTCCTTCAGTCACAATCCAAGGATGTTGGTTTTCTTGAAAGAATGCTTTACATTAGCACTGGCAACAGTACTTAAAGCTATAGAGCGGTTTGTTCTAATAATGGAGGTTTGGTCACAAATTGTTTTCTGTTGGTGTGAAATTTTTTTTTTTTTTTTTGGTCTAATCCCCTGCAAGACCTCAGATAGGGGGTGACAATCTCCACTTCTCCTGTTTCTCCTACTAGCATATACTTTCATCTTTTCACATTTTAGGGAAGATTTAAGCTTTTAATAAAGCTCTGCAAGGTATCTTTTGGCTTACATATGATTTGTGACTTTTTCTGATTTAAGGGAGGGATTCATCACAGCCATATTTAGACACTGACAGTGCCGATATCTGCATGTGATCTGGATACCTAGGTTCCACTTACAGTCGATGGGCAGAAATGAACTTCTGGGACAGATCTCACTGACCTGTTTTAGACATCTAAGCTGTAATGAAATGATACGTGGCCTACAAGTGCCTGTATCTCTCCATTATATAAAGTGGGTCTAGATAAGTTGTTCAATTATAGATACCTATGCTACTGAACTCTGCATTTGGAAGGACACAGCCCTCTGTGTTCATAATACCGTTTCTTGGTATTGCAGGGGACTGACAATAATCACCCAGTTCCTTCTTCCAGTCCAATGTTTTTAAATCTTAGGTGTTTTGGGGTAGGTAGGAGGAGGGTTTTCTTGTTTATTTAACTCTCATAAAATAAGAAAGTGAAAAATATATGTTCTGGGTTCTAAAAATATTCTTTCTATCTTCTTTGAAATAGATCCACAGCTTAACAGTAAAGTGTTGAAATCTGAAATTTTGCAATCTTTTCTGTATTGCTGAGAAAAATACGTTCAGTTTGGCCGAGTAATGAGTCTCTGAAAAGCATGTGCTGCAATACCCATATTTTGTTGCTGTGTTTGTAAAATGTACAACTCGGGAATGTTGCATTACGAACTTTTTCGTGGCTACCGTGGCTGGACAGAAGAAAATTTATGGAAGATGCAGATAAACTATCTCATGCTTTATGTACATAGCATAGACAACTGATGGTATCCTTTTTGAAAGTAAATCATCAAGTCTTATGTAGCAAAAGCAAACCTCTGCATTGTTAGACAAAAAAGTGACAAATTTTGTATGTGTAATTTTCATTCACAATTTACTCAACTAAGTCACTGCATAAACCATCCAATTAAAACATGAAAAAATGTTCAATGCCTTACAGAACAACGTAGAGGCCAGCTTACCTTATGTAAAGACTGGACAGTTGCCCAGAGCTGCAAAGTTGGAGAGGCAGCATTTTTAGAGCCAATTTGTGACTGCACTGATTAAATTGCTAATAAGACATTAATTTTTATAATGCATAAATACTTTGTCTCATATCATTCTGGAACTTTGTGAGACTGTATTTCATAATAGCTGAATATGTGGCATTCTGGAATTCTATAAAAATGCTGGTATTAAATATAATTTCTTGCAAATGTTGGAGTAGAGGCAGCTGAATATATTTTACTCAAGGCACAAAATAGCTAGGGCTGTCTCTGATGGTGCAGATAGCATGTGGGACTGCACACAACTGACCAGAAAACCAGTAACAGTTTGCCAGAGATACTGCCAAGTCTTTTTGAATAAGCTCAAGAATTCCATAGTAGCTCCGTTTGCAGAAAAAAAGGGCGATATTAATTTAAAACTATTCCCTGTGAATTATTTATAAAGTATTGTGGTTCAGGCCTGAAGTAGTTTTGTTGGCTTAGATAACTGCAGATACACAAGAGCTTGAGTAATAAGATATGCCATAGGGTGTGACACTGCACAAGTCTCAGTGTGTTAGGTATGAAGAAAATGCAAATCTGAAAGGTACGTTGCAAATCACATTGCCCAGCACACAGCCTTTTGGGGTGGTTCTTGCCTGATTCTCCTGTAAGCACTCTTCTGCAGCGGTTAGCCTCAAGACACAGTAAGGAGTCAACGGAGAAGACCATAAAGAAGCCAGGAATGGACAACAGCAGGACCAGACTTGCTGTACCTGGTCAGTGTGAAACGCAGAGATTTTCTCACCTGTCTCCAAAATGGCAGTAACTCTCCCCTCTTGTACACCACCTTTCAGAGCAAGCCAGAAACACCGGTGTGTTAAAAACTGCCTGTGCACAAGTCGCTAAACGGACATATCGGTAGTTTCCTTCTCACCACCTGTACTTCAGCGCTCACTGGAATGGCACCGTGGCAAACACACATGCTCCCCCACCAGCCCCTTGGTCTGCCAGCCCTCCCCAGCGGCGACTGCCGCTTCAGCCTGCTCCGTGGGACGCTCACCACCCTCCCTCCCTAATCCCCCAAAGGCTGCTGCTCTCACCCCCCGTGCTCTAACAGCTCTAGTAACAGAAAAAACATACCAGCATACAAAGTCCAAGGAAAGGAAAAACCGCCCCGTAACTGACTTAAGGCTTGTTCACCACAAGACTGATATTTCGTGTGTCCCCGGTGCCTCGATTTCCCCTCAGTCGTCCGCACTATCTTGTATTTAAATGTATTTATATGGATATAGAGATAATTGTACACAAAATAAAAGAACACGATACCTTCAAAATAATTTTTAAGGCTACTCCATCAGGGAACAGTTAAGCCATGATTATTTGAGTATCTCCTAATAACGTAAAGAAGTATGAACTTGGCCACTTGCACTCTTACTTTTTTAAAACACTGCAGTAGCACATGAAGACAAAATATGTTCAACTCACTAATATATGTTTGCAATTTTTCTGTTTTACTCAGATCACTTTAGAGTATCATACCAAATCCCTTCCTTTGTCTTTCATAAATTATTTGTGGGCAAGTGTATTTTTTAGAGTAGAAAAATATCTTTTTCTAGTCAAATCAGATAATGTATGTGAGCCTAATTCAGTGGAACTGAGTGTGTACATGAGACTTACTGAGTACTATAAAATGTGTTCTTCACAGGGGAGAGGATGCTATGAGGACATTGCAAAATATAAGTGAAAAGGAAAATGAGCTTGAATGGAGTGGTACTACTGCCTTTACTGGCATCTTAATTTTTAATGGTATACGTCTTGTGAAAGCCTAAAACTCTTAGCTTTAACATAGCAAATCTTTGTAGCTGCATAATTATTACGTTAAGCAAAAAATATTTGTTTCCAGCCTGTAAGAAAATGCAAGATGGTCTCCAGCTTGAAAGTTTATGATTTACGTACAGATACATAAATTGCTAAATATATGTTATATTTGTAACTCAGCTTTTCAGCCATATTTGGGCCATGATTAAAGAAGGCATTTAAAACAAGTAAGCAATAAATGTAGGTGTACACTATAGTGAGAACATGACAGTTGTACTTGGGTATATATTACTTTAACATATAAGCATAGTGATAAAAGTATTCAGAACTGATGAAGTAATTTTGTTTAAAGACAAGGAGGAGATATAACCCACGGTGATTAAAGGGTGCAGTATAATGTCTTTCTACTTTGCCTAGAGGGGCAGCTGTGCTGGCAGAAGCTTTCACCCCTGAGGGATCAACTCTTGGCTGTAGCTTCTACCAGGGTAAAGCAGGTTTATTTTTATGGGCAGAAATCCACACAAATCCTGCCAACTGAGGCTCCTCAGGAGACAGATAAATTTTTATGCAACTCCCAGCTGGCCTGAATACTGCAACAGCAGCACCTTTCCCTTACAGCTCACTTTTCTTTTTTGCTCTCTGGACTAATCAACTTCTTTCAAGCCACCCTGAGTCTGTCTATTTGAGATAAATACAACACTTTCAGCTACCACGGGTAAAAGATTCAGATCAATGTACGGGTTCACTGTAGCTCTGCAGCAGCTATTTTGTACACGTGTGGTGTTTTTACAGACGGTAACCCTAGCAGTAACACAAACCACCTCCCAAAAGTCAGCCCATGGTCCACAACACAACTGCTCAATCTGCTCTAATACTTATGCTGCTCCATTTTAGGATTGAAATCAAAGCCAGCACTCTGACAGCACTGCGCATTCCCTCCACTTTGAGGCATAGAGGTTTTTTTAGGTAGCTCACGCTACCATGGTTTTCCTCAAAAGCAGGGCAGAAAAGGAGTCAGTGCATTGCTGGACTAACTGAGAATTAAAGCCCAGCAGCCTGACAGCTCATATCATGTACCTTCCCCTCTTTCTCTACCTTCAAGACCTTGCATCTTCTCACTGCTGTCGCCAGCCTTCTCACTCCTGCTTGAAGAATCACTGCAACACCCTCCAAGACAAGACATTACCAATTCTCCGAAGGAAAAAAAAAAAGAGAAATCAAAAACCGTCTTATATAAGCTCTTCTGTCTTTACAACAAGCAATAGTCTCTCATGGTTCCCTTTTGCAGCAGAAAGTAGGCAGCCCATTTCTGTCCTCAGCAGGGCCCAGATAAACAGTTCTACCAAATGAAGAAATAAACAGGGATTCCCTCTGGCAAGGTCAGAGAAGCAGATGAAAATGACCCTGAGAGCACGAGTTCAACCAAATACAAAAGGTTCCGTGCTCAGTGGGGTTTGGTTAAATAATTCAGGTCCAATCTTTTAGGAACACAAATACAAACCATTCCCTTCTCAATGGGGTAACAGAAACAAACACACAAAGTTAATGAACCCAGCAGGGATTGACCAAACAGTTCAAACTCCCCTTTGGAGCAGCGAGAACAGCTATGAAGCAAACAACCTTAGCCACTTGGCACTGGAAAACAGAACCTGCTCTGCTTTGGTTGGATGAGTAAAACCTTCCTTGATTACAGGAGTCCTTCATTCTTCAGAAGGCTAAATTTACTATTAAGTGCTGACTGAAGAGTCATCCGTTTGGTTCGGACAGTTCCTGTGCCAAGTCAAAGCAATGGCAGTGAAATGCCTCCTCCAAGCACTCGATCCCTTTGTTTTCTTACTGGGTCCAGATTCTACAACTTTTCACACTCCTGTACTGCCAACATGCAGGTTCCCCTCCTTCCGTCCCGTGCTTGCTTTCACACTGTTCCCCTTGTATGAAACAATCTCCTTTTTTTATCCATCAGTATCCACTACTCCTTCTATGTACCTCATCATAGGAGTGTTCTTCCAAAGGAGTCAAAAGGCTCGTATGGAAAATACACCTACATGTACCTATGGTACCTATGGCAGATCAATATGCACTGTAAATACCATACTGCAGGACTAGAACTCCCTGAAACACCAAACCAATTTACCCACACTTCTTTTTCCAGTGCTTTCTTCTTCACCACCCCCACCCCCCTTCAGCTCCTAGTATGCAGCATTTTGTGTATTTCTTCCTATTTTTGTGTCACTTTCTGTGCTTGTATATATACATACAATTATTTCTGTTAGAAAAACTGTCTCCTCACTTACCTATATTTAGTTGCCATAATGAGAAGCAAGTAGATGCTTCTTTGAGACTATACCAGAATGCAAGATTCTCTGCTTATAAAACAACTATATCTGCTGTTCAAAGTACTTATAAAATAAGCTGTTCAGCCTATACAGTTATAACTTCTGATTTCATCCTGTACGAGTTTTAGTTAGAAGAGAGGATTGATTTAAAAGTAGGATTTAAGCTTCAGTTATTAAGAGATAACAACCTACTTACCCAGGATCCAGTAACACTGAAATTAAAGATCCTAATTTAGGTGGCTAATTTAGGTTTCACAAGATTGTTGTGCTGCATACAAAAACTGTTGTATTTATACACCTGGGAAAAAATTGGTAAATGGAGGGAAAGAACAAAAAGAAAAAAAAGAAAAAAGAAAAAATCGTAACTACCTTATTAAGGTTAAAAACATATTCTGAATCCTCAGTAAAACATATCATTCAATATTCTGTAAGAATCCTATTCTATTAGACTAGCAATTTAAGTATAATAATTTAAAAGTAAGCTTGGACATGGCAACTACAATAGCTTTGCTAATTTTTCAGGAAATAGCTACAAGAAAAAAAATATATCATTGCCTCATAGCTGCAATATATTTGCATCGAGAACAATACGATTTAAGCCACCATTTTAGGTGTATAATGTTTCAGCAATGCTAAAGCATATCCAGAAGTGCAAGCTGATTACCTAGTTGAGCAAGACCATCTTGTTTCATTAACACCTTTCTATGCTATCACACTCAGAAGAACTTATTTTCATCGTGGGAAGGACAGGCTTCTGTATCCTATTACATTATGAACACAATACGACTGTATTTTCCAGGTTGCATAAAACAATCGGCTTTAGTATTAAGCATAACGGTGGAAGCCGCTATTATTTTTTTAATCGCAAAAATAATTCGGAGCTAGAAACCGTCAAATGGCTCAACACTCCCTTATGCAGGTGGGTGCTAGTGGGCGCAGCCACGTACACGTGGCATATTTGCGTTTTGTACGTCAGAGCTCCTTTTTCACGGCACACTGAGAGGGAGTCGCCGGCACCCGTGCAGCTCAAGTTCACAAACGCGCCGGGTGGGATGCGTTAGCAGCCTGCAGCCTGGCACGGGCCTTCCCGCTGCTCTACAAGCCGTAAGTCAGGAACAATCCCCTTTTTGCCCACCCACCACTAAAGCACCTGAACAAATCCATACTGCGGAGTCCACGTCGGCTCCCACTGAGGTTACAGGCCACCATTACTCAAGTAAATCTAAATGATATTTCTACCCTTTATTTAATTTTACAGTGTTACATGTAATGGTTTTGAATTTTTTTTACAGTATTTCCAAAGTACTTCTGGAAGTCAAGGTATTCTCAACCACCAGGCTAAAACTCAACACTCGCCTTTTATTTTCAAGGCTGCAGTATTAATATTTAAGAACTGTGTTGCTCAATTGTTTGTTAATTTTTCCTCTTTTCATATTTCATATTCACTCCTTTAGTAACATATTCATGTCTTTATTGTTTGATGAATATACTGGTATACGCAACAGCACTGCCAAGAGTGCACCCCCATTTGGTGATTAGACAACACAACTATTCATCAACAACAAAAAGCTTGCTATGGCCTACAATTAGCACATGGAAATAATAAAAGCAAAGGTCAACATTCTCTCTACTCCTTTCTCAAAAGCAAACAAACAAAAATCTGAAGACAACTAAAAACAACTCTGACTGAAAATATGACACATTACTCCACTTCTGCTAGCTTGATGATATTTGCCCCTGTGAAATTCCTCAAAATAATAATATTTCCTCAGGTTATTGACTCTTTCAATTCTACTCTGTTTTCACCTTCTACATCTGTAATTTTTCTAAGGCTACATTTTTTCTTTACCCTAATCATAACACCTGAAAGGCAGAATTAAAAAACAGAAGGGTAAAGAATGTAAACACTCATAACTCTGAAGGTAAAAATAGCATTATAGAAACCATAAATACTGGTTACTATGGAGGAGCATCATCTGTGCCATATAAAAGCTGTCCTAAAAGTAAGCACGTCTCTGACAGTTTCAAGTTTTAGTGTGGAAAACCCAGTATGCCAGTAGGACAAGCAGAGCAGAATAGTAACTTGATCTTCTTCCTTGAGTTTTTTTATTCTAATAAAAGGTGGGAAGAAAAATCCTCTCACAGAAAGAAGGAGGGGAAGAGAAGGACTGAGAAGATGGACACATGAAAGTATTTGTTTGGAAACAGAGAAATCATTTTGATAATCATTATGAGAAATAATTTCCATTTAAACTAATTGGGCAAGTCAAAGCAAGTGCTCCAAAGGACTAACTAACCAAGTCTTGAGAAGCTGTTGAAAGAGTCTCATCAGCCATTACTGGGTGTAAACCACGAGTAACCTCTTTTAACCCAGTGGCACTGCACAAGAGGAAGGGAGATCAAGTTCGGACCTGGAGTCACAGGAGCAGAGGAAATGCCAATCAAGCAACGCTGACATATTCCTTGACTGAGAGAAAATACCACAACGGGTTTAGGTCCGCTTTAAATGCCCCTCCTGGATTTCTATGCCTTGTGAGTTTGGCCCTTACATTCATTAGCTTTGCTTGTAAACCTCATTCACTATTACAATATAGCTAAAACTGAGGCAGGCCATACACAGCTCTTAAAATGCTCTAGTGCTGTTATGTATGAATGAGGAAATAAGCTAAATTGAAATAAAGCACCCTCATATCCAGCATAACTACATCAAAACATCTCTTTTTTTGAGAACTACATCAGAAAAACATGAGAAAAAACCCTACCTTATGCCTCTAGCCAACATAATTATATCGGCACAAGAACAAGAAAAAAGGATCTCCTTTTTTCCTATTCTTCACAAATACAATGCATGCTTCATGCTTTGTAAGTACACGCTATTACGGCATATTCTTTTCTACCTATTTTCCTTAAATATACAACCCAGAGGTCTCGAAATACACAAGGTTTTTTTCACTCCTTGCTAAAATCTGGTGTTGTGGCTTCTGATCATGGGCTATTGAGTCTCCTGATGTGCCTTTTGTAGTGTTGGTGAGGAGAAGGGAAGAGGCTGCCTAATGGAAGACAGGGAGTGAGGACCCCTGCGTGATACAATGAGCAGAGATCTTACAAATTCCTCAGGGCAGAAGGGAAGCCTTTAGCTTAACACTACGTACAAATCATTATAAAGATGTATGTCTTAAAAAGGGTTTGGTAATGGGATGATAGGGCCATTGCCTTCTTCATCTTCCACCACCAATTTCCCTCCACAGTCTATTCTGTTCTCTCCACCTCCTCCCAGATGCAGCCCCCCTTGGTCAGCCAGCTTGAGTCTCTGTCCTAAGCACATTTTTTGCTGCTTCTGAAACCAGTCTTCAGCTCCAGTTTGCAGTTTATAGCTTACCAATTCCCATTTGTAACATCAGCAGGAGGCATTGCTGAGACCACAGGGTCCGGTACCCCATTTCAGACCCAAATCCATCCCTGGCATAGCATGCAAAACCAGTTAACTTCTAGAAAAGATTTGTTCAGTGGAGAGCATACTAAGCAAAGGCACAATTCTCAAGGAATTTAACATGTAAAATTCCAATTGTTAAGAAACCAGACACCTACATTCCCATGGGGAGCTTATTTGCATCATTAAGTTGTTCTTTTTCCTTTCTTTTTTGAACCTTGTCTGAGGGCCATATTAAAAATGCAAACTATAGGAGCTCAATATAGTAATCCCAACTGCTATGGAATTTTAATTCAATAGTATGGCAAACTGTTGAGACGTCCTACATTTTAAGGTTTCCAATTTCTCACAATGGTCAACAAAGCAGCTATGTCTCTCAGAAGCCAAGTTGTTATAGACGGTATTTTGAACATAGTCCTGCATCACTTCAAAAATTCTAGCCTTCACTGGCAAATATTTATGTCATTATCCCAGAGATTTGAAAAAAATGTCACAAAGTACTTGATTTCTATGGTTAAAAAACCCACTCTAATACAACTGATTTCAAAAGCACACGCTGAAAGTAAACACATTTCTCTATCTGAAAACTAATCAAATATATTACAGTAGGAACTGATTTTGTTTAAAAAAATCAAATATGTGTTCTGCATGTACGCTTTTGCCATTTTTGTCAGCACAGAAATGCTGTTCTTTTTGGTTTGTTTCCTCACATGTTCTTAGTACTGTAAAATTCATATCTGTACTCAGTATTTCTTGAATTCAGGAAACAAGCCCTGAGAAGCACAAGGCTGAAGCTGACACTATGAGTTTTAAAGTAATACAAGAGAAACCGAGATTTCATCCTTCTTTTGTCTCCTGTTTGCTTCTACCATAGACCACGAGACTGTCTAAGTGATGAGTGGCAAGCATGAATACTAAAATCTTAATTAATCTATTTCTGTGAAAAAAAATAATTTCTATCTTTTGGGATGATGTATTATTGGTTTGTGACTGATTTTACTAATTTCTACTGCACGGAACACATGCAAAAGGCAACGTACACCATTGCTCTGTCGTTACCACCACTGTAGTGACAGCAAACGGCTAAAGTTCTTTGATGCCAACCACATTTTGAACACCATTACAATGCTTTGTCATGTGTGCTGTCCTGAAGCGCCCAACTTGGGAGTGCTGCCAACAGTTTGCTGTCACTGAGGCCATATGATGGGAGGGCACTACACGATGGTCCTGCCTGAAGCTGCAGCAGGAGTCTGCTAGCAGGTGTGGGAAGATGAGCTATTCTAAAGGACCAGAACTTTTAAAAATATATAAAGATAAGAAAAGACATGAAATAAGAGGTGTTCTGAGCTGTCTTCTGTGCAACGTGCTTTCTGAATGTTCCCACAGCACCTTAATCATCACCTACAGCTGAGTCCTCTGTTGGAAAACCTTAAAGAGAGATAAAAGTGAAATAACTACCAAGCTTGCTGTCAAAACAACTGGAAAATATTCTTTTTGGGGGTACAAATGTTCAAGCAGGAAGAAAGCAAACACTGTTTAAACAATCCTGCACGTTTGGGCAACTCCAGTCTGCAGAGTTTTATGCTTTGACCATTAAAATCAGATGCTGTCATTATCCTTCAGAGTAACCATATGAAAAGAACGTCAAATCCACCTATTCTGAAATATTCCAACTTCTGCATTGTTTGGGCTTTCGGCAGTTTTTCAATAGCTGACTTAAAAGTACAAGTTTCCTACAGTCTAAAGTGATTAGTCAATTCTATACGATTTACACTATTACTCAGAGCACTGCTTTTTTGTTGGGTGGAACTGAAGTACATTCAATACCTCACATTCAATAACCATGACACCAAGTTAAAAGAAAATCCATCAACAGCTAAATTAAAAAAGAAAAATCAGGCTTAAGTTTGTTCTCTAGTGCTTCCTGATTTTGTGAATTAACATTAATTCTATTTCTTAAGATCTTAAGTCTTACAACCACAAAGGAAAAGACTCCATTCTTTTCCATTAATTTTCCTCCTTCCTTTGGGGGAACTTTCTTAATTGCCCTAGTTATGTTAATATCCTTTTGGAAATGCTTACTCAATTTTTAACAGCAAATGCTCTTAACGCACACCTCTGATTACACAATACTGCAAGTGTCATGAGACAGGAAAGCACCAGGTCCTGGAAATAAAATATGTTAGCATGTAACTGGGGGCCTGACCTTGAAGATAACAAATAAAGGAACTACTTAAAGACACTGCATAAACTAAAATTAAAAATATAAACAACAAAAGAACAAGCTGATGATGATGATTCTTCCCCCCAAGACACAAATATTATGAAATAAAAATCTTGAGACTGCAAGGAAAAAAACAAACCAAACTGGGACTGTTTCTAGTTTGTCAGCCACCGTGACCTGGCTAGACATTTGCTCTTCAATAAAAGCTTAACGTTATTTTGATTGCTTGACTATAAGACCAAGAGCTATAAGAAATATCAGAAATATGTGATAGATAATAAAGCCAAATACAGTTCCGCAGTCAGTTTGTCCGATATCCTTATTCCTCAAGTCATGGAATATTATCTCCTTACTCCTATATCCCAATTACTTTCATCTGAATACCACAAACTTTACTTCAAATGTTCCAAGATTCACAATAAAATTATGAAAGTTGGCACCACAGCTCACAAATACATGCAAGCCAAGGAATGCAGGTTTGGACTGAGATGCCTATGTGGGACACAGCCCGTTTCCCACTTTCGTTTGACCCATAAACCAGTTGGTCAATGAGGTCCTATTTTCCTATCCAACCTCCTCCTTGGTGCTATCCAAACATTAGGCCATACGTATTACACCAACAGACACAGAAACTGGTAATGTTCTCTAACAACGATTAACAGCTATGCCCTAACTCTTTTTTTTTTAATATAAAACAAAAGAGAATTATATTTTCATAATCATACCAACCTTGAAACATAAAATTCATTTAACAGCGCAAATTATTTGCATAGCCCAAGAACATTCTTCTGTTCTTGATCCTTGCATAAGAAAATGGACAGCTTTAACTCTGGCAAATGGCGTAAGGGATACAATTCATGGAGAATTATATCCGGACACCATCTTTGCTAAAGCAAACACCTTCTCGAGAAAAATGCAACTCTTTGAGAGCACCCCGTGATGTTGCAATAGGAGAAAAAATCAGGTAGGCTGTAGTCTCTTTTCTTGAACTGGAAGGGGTCCAGTAATAACCTGAGTTACTGGAGGCAAAACCACCTGCTCATCATAAGAAGAGGACAAGATAATTTACTTAAGAAACAAAGGATACCAGAGAGGACTTTTTTCTTAAAAAAAAAAAAAAAGCAATGGGTGTCAGAAATATGTATATATATATGTAAAGAAATAGACAAGAAGTACGACATAGTGAACCAAATCCAAGAAAGAAGAGTAATGAAAGAAAAATGTTTTAAAAAAGATCAGCTTCTGATTCAAGGAGAAGTACCCTTTTCTCTCCCTTATCTTGCCTATCTGTAAATAACAGCATCTCCTTTAAGGCTGCCCAAAGGATTGCCTGCGTCCATAAAACTCAGATTCTAGAATGAGGATTTTGCCATAGCAAGAGCTGAGTGAGCTTAAATCCAGTATATACTCCAGAGGAGTGACAGAGGGAATTAGGTTAAAGAGCTGGTAGGAGACTTTTTTAATAATACTATTAATGATGCATTCATTTACACTGAAAAGTGCTGAAACAGAATTCCACCTCTCCACTGGAGCTGCAAAGCCACAATGTTTAACTACACCGATTCTTTGATATTTCCCTTTGTAATACTTCAAAGTCTCCCCCTTTACGTGTAAAATACCTGCTCAAATCAGTGGTATCGCTACACAAATCCAAAGAGTTTTCCTATCCATAAAGCGTGTGAATTTCATTTTCTGCCATCCATTAAGACCTTCCTTGAAGACCACACTTGATATTTAGGCTATTGTACGTCTCCATCGTCTAAATAAAATAAGGCTGACTTCATTAACCAAAATGACTTACTGCTGCCGTAGAAAGAAAATCCGTAACCTCCAGCCACCCTCTGCCTGTTCAAAATGATCAGCTGCTTTGCTCTGAAGCCACTTACGTTGCAAACACTATGTTGCACACTAGGCTAGCTGGGCCCTTACTGATACGTGGAGTTACAGTTTTAGAATAAATTGCACAAATAATAGAAACATCCGGAGGACAATTTCCTCTCTGAATTGATTCCACCATGTGGAAGGAGTAGATATTCACCACTCACTCCCAAGTATGATATTCAAAGCTAGCAGACAATAATGGAAGGAGAGAGGAGAGAGTTGTCTACAAATAAGAAGGGAATCGCTTACACATTATTCCCAGATTTAATACTTGTACATAAAAGCATTTACCACTTTTATTGAACTATTTGTCAGTTTTCTGCTTCCTTTAAATATCAGTCTACATCCCTCTGTCTTGAAGACTAACTTTCGTATCATGATTCATCTAGACAGAGCTGAGGCAGTATTTTGTTGGCTCGATTGGTGTGCTGTTAAGTTTATGGCCCCATTCCTGCAACGGAAGCTGCAAGCACCTATTTCATTACTATTTGATAAGTAACTTGAGAGCCACAGATGGATGTCACTATGGAAACACGAATTATTATCATACAGACCAACGAAACGAGAATGGACGTCCATGAGGCACCGGCTTCCTTCACTCTCTTTCTTTCTCCCAAACCAGCTTTCAACAGTATTTTCGGTAAGACTCCTTTACTGAAAGCTCAGGCTGGCATCTGAAAGGCCGGCTCTCTCTAAATGCTGTTCCTTTTTGTTTTCCTATCCACCTGGCTGGGAAAGCAGTGGAGAGCCCGCGTCCGTTCTGCGGGTAACGCGCAGGTAACGCGCCCTCCCGGGAGTAGCGGGTGACGCTCCGGTCTCCGAAACGTGAACAGGGCGACTTCTCGCCCTCTTCTAAGGTCGCTGCGGTGTCTCGCAGGGGCCACCTCAGCAACCGCGAGCCCAGGACACGGAGGTCTCCGTGGGCGCCGGGAGCTCTTTTTCCCTTGGGACGGCCGCCCCTCGCCAGGGAGGCTCTTCCGACCGGTGGCCGCGTGCCACCAGAGGTCAAGTAAAGAGAACGATGGAGAAGGAACGTTCCCCCCCGGCTCCGGTACCGGTTATGCCGGGAGCCCCAGTACACGGCCACCGCCTAAGGCCACCAATCTTTGGAGAGGGTGACGCCAGCGGGGTAACCCACGGTGCACCACAGCCTCCATCCAGACCCACCTTCCCCAAGGTCATCCCCGACCCCAGCGCCATGACATGGGCGCTTCTCGCAGGCCCCTTTCCGATGACGGCACCGCGCTTTTTCTCTCCCCTCGGCAGCCCCCCCCGCCCCTTCCTCCGCGCCTCCCAACCTCTCTCCCCTCCGCCGGCGCTGCGGGGATGCGCTTCGCGGAGGCGGGATCGTGTGTGTCCCCCCCCCCCCCCCAGCCCCCGAAACGGCGGCCTCGGCCCCGCCGCCCTGTCAGAACCGGGGTGGGGGAGCACGGCGGGGGCGTGCGGCTGGTGGGGGTGTGTGTGACTGACAGCGCGGCGGGCACGGCCGCCCTCCCGCAGGCGAGGGGGGGGGGGGGGGGGGCACGGCCGCGGTAGCCCCGTTCTCCGTCCCCCCGGAGCCCTCCCCGGTGGGGGCGACCTCAGCGGCCTCGCTGCTCCTCCTCCTCCTCCTCCTCCTCCTCCCTCCTGGCGGGTAGGTTACGTTACCTGGTCTCTAGCTCGGGTCGGATCTAATCCCGCGGCTCCCGGTCCCTGCCGCGGGGGGGGGGGTAGGGTGGGGTGGGGGGGATGAGTGTGGTAATTAATTTATTTATTTCCCCATGAGGTGTCCTCAGCAGCGGCGGGAGAGCCCGGGCCGGGAGGCGGGGGGGGAACGGACGGACGGATGGGAAAAAGGGTGAAGCCCGCGGGCTGGGAGCCGAAGGGGCTCCGCTCTCCCGGGGTTAAGGGGGAGGGGGGGGGGTGGGGGAAGCTGCCGGGGAAAAGCGGCCGAGGCGTCTTCGGCACCGGCGCGGGGGGGCGGGGGCTGCGGCGGAGCCGCCTCCCGGGGCTGCCCAACCCGGCGCGGCGGGGGCGCGGCGACCGGCCCGGCGAGAGGGAGGTGGGACGCGGCGAGACGCGGCGAGACACGCCGGGGAGGGAGGGAGGGAGGGGGGGGCACAGCTCCGGGGGCGTCCCGGCCCCTCTCGCCCTCCCCCGGCCCCTGTCGCCCCCCCCCCCCCCCCGGCCCCTCTCGCCCTCCCCCCCGGCCCCCTGCTCCCCACCCCGGCCGAGGCGTCAGCCCCCCCCGGCTGCCCGCCTACCTGCCGCCGAGCCCCCCCCCCGCCCCTTCCTCGTCCTCCTCCTCCTCCTCAGGACCGAGGGCGCCAAGTATTGCGCGTTATAAGGCTGTTTGCTCTCGCTGTTCTCAAGGAAAGGTTACGGAAAGGCGCGGCGGTTTGCTCGTGTCGGGGGGGGGAAAAAAAGGAAAAAAAAAAAGAATTAACAGAGATCTTTTTTGTGCTAAACGCGGGAACTTCGTCCTCTGAAGCAGGAACTGAAATTTGGCCAGTCAGCGATGAGTTTGTGGTTAAAAACTTGGTCGCCTCTTTCTTTGTCCCCTTTTTTCTCTCCATAAAAAAAAAAAAAAAAGTCCCCCTTTTTCCTCTCCCTTAAAAGAAAGAAGTCTCCCTTTTTCCTCTCCTTTTAAAAAAAGTCCCCCTTTTTCCTCTCCCTTAAAAGAAAAAAGTCTCCCTTTTTCCTCTCCTTTTAAAAAAAAAGTCCCCCTTTTTCCTCTCCCTTAAAAAAAAAGTCTCCCTTTTTTCCTCTCCCTTAAAAAAAAAAAAAAAAAAGTCACGAGAACTTTTTTGTATATATCATGACCATATTTATGAAAGTGGCCACTAAATTATCCACAAATTCTGTCCTTAAGGCTAAAATCCTGTAGGGAAACAGTTAGGACATAATCATACAGTTGCCTAATTAAAGCCTTTACCACAATGTCTATTCTCATGGGTAAAGGTTGCACATTATGTGCAACATTTAAGGTAGTGGGAGCAGGCCAGAGTAATTACAGTTTTGACATTATGTTGCAAAACATGTACAAAAGTGAATGTGGTTATCCTGATATTATTTTTTTTTTAACTTTATTGCATGTACTTTGTTTAGTGAGAGCTTTATGAATCGGATCTTTACAGACGTGTTAGGAACTGGGACTGCCTGCGTGTGGACAGGAGAAGAGAGAACTTGCGTTGTGGTTGGGGACATTCCCGTTTCCTGAGCTGCTAGCGAAGGAGGGGAGGACTCGATAGGGTTGTCTGTTTATTTTCCGTCAATAACATTTTAATCCCTTAGCTAGCGTCAGCCACAATGTACAAAGGGTTTTGAAAAATAAACTGGAGAGGAGCATGGCACCCCTCAAAAAAAGCTGCAGCATGGGTGGCAATACCCATTACACGTCGAAGAATCCATCCACAGAGGACTGCCATCTTGAAGCACAAATTCATATAAATCAGATTTTCTTTGGCTCCGTTGCTTATAAATCTGTTTGCTTTTATGTGAGGAATTCTGTGTTTTAAACTGCAGTCGTTAAACCGGAAGATGCAGACCCAGAAATCTCCGTAATGTAACATTTTATCATTCCTTCTTTCTTGAGGATATCATTGTTACAATTTATGGATCGTCTGCTTCCACTGCAAGTTCTTCACATTCGCTTCGTCAGGTATTTGTAAAGCGGCCAGGTCGCTACGGTCTCTGGGCAGATCCTGGGACAGCCATCGTAAGGAGCGGTGAGTGGTTCACTGGCAGAGACAGCAAATGCTTTTATTGCTGGAGCGGGAGGGAACAGTTTGGAGTCGTTTTTGTGACATCCCGTACCCCAAGTAACACTTGAGTTAGGTACCTGAGTCCAGGGACATTTTCAGGAGCAGACGTCCATGGCGACTGCCACGGCGGCTCGTGGAAGTCGCGGTTGCGTTAATTCGGGTGGCGGTGCCAGTCCTCTCTTGTGCAAGTGCGTGAGAGGAGCCTGTGCCCAGCATCCCGGCGGTGATGGTGTCCGTCCCGGCAGCGGGTTGGACCACGGGCTTTGGGAGATGAAGGAGAGAACCAAGGGGGGACCCACCGAGCCAAGCGGAGGGACGAGCAAACACTAAGCAGCGACTCTTGGGCATAGAAGCACAGGAGCCTTGGGTACAGATGCCCATGGGCAAACTCACTGTCACTTCCAGGCAGGCCCACACACAATTACAGGATTAAAAATGTGTCAGTTAGGATGAAATCTGATGTAAGATCTTCCATAGAGAAGCTGCTAGTGCCAAAATCAAAGTTGTAGACTCGGCATTACAGCGGTGTTAAGCTCTCTTCCACATTCAAACGCTTTGCATGCCCTGAAGAAAATCATAGGCTGTATGGGACCTCATACAGTTCCTGTAAAATGCCGAGCATGGCTAGATTGTCTTTTACAGTGAAATACTATGGTTTACCTACTGGTTTGTGGAATGTTAGGAAAGTCATTTTCAAAGGGAGCTGAAGAATAAATACATGAAGATAGATACGGTAACTGTTTTTCATTGCATAGTTCTGTGTCCTCCACTGATGTACCTTAATAAGAATAAATATGTATTTCTATACTTATAAATATAGACGCTTTTTATTTATAAATGTATGCTGTATACTATAGACAATAAATTTTACACAGTGACAGATGTGATAAGGTATATCACATACACAGTATTTGCTGTACTGCATGGTACATACTGCACGCTATGCATAGCACAGTGCTACATACAGTACAAATGGATGTATTCTGTGTTTATATATAATAAATTTGTATGTATATTACTACTGCATACATTAACATACCTATCTAGAAATAGTAGATTATATTAACATATGTTAACCATTACACAGACATATACATTTTCTGTGTATACATATGTGCCTCACACAGTTTCTTTCTCTACCTCTTTTCAGAACACCCTCTCTAGGAAAGCTGTATGCATCTTAATTGGCTTACTGTTGCTGTGTGCTTCATCGCATTTTGCGTTTTCTACTCTGAAGGCAGAGTCTAAACATGAGCTAGCTGCAGTTATAACAGTGTGTGATTCTGGCCTATAGTCTGCACAATTTCAGATACAGCTTAATGTCTGCATCCTGCTTAAAGTCACAAAAATTACGATGAGCCCTCAGAGTAAAAGTCGATGTATGATCTTATTTTTTTATGCCGACCTCGACTGCAGTGACATCAGGTTTGTGAAGCAAATGCACTCCCTTGTGAGTGCTGCAGAATGAAGGCTCTGAAGTGATTCAGTTTCCTGTTGCAGATTAAAAAAAACCAAACCCGTTGTCATTCTACATCTTTCCAGTCTCGGAGCACCTTCAATGTAGGAAGCCCATTATTAGGAGTAAAAATATTCATAGCTATGCTCTAAGGGTAAGAATTAAAAATGTATTAGTGGTAGCAATTAATAATTTCCATGTGAATTTCAAGAAGCTAGGAAAGGTTCAGAGCTGTGTGTGCATGTGTCTGTATATGGGGTTCTGGCATTCTGTATTTTTCAGTGATCTAATGGTAAAGAAGAAATTAAACAAACTTATCTAGCGTGTGTGTGAAAAGAAATCGCACATCTGGTTATTCATTCTGCGTCCATTCAATAGTGAGAAGGACTTCTGGGAGGCTGCATGTTATGTACTCTCCTGTTTCAGTTGGTAACAGCTTGAGGTCTTTTTAGTGATATTAACGGGAAAAGGTTTTAAGTATAATTTTTCAACAGAGAAAAAGAAAATGCTGCAAATGTTGAATACCTGATGGTATTTTCTGTGACCCTATCCACTAACTGTTTGGGTAAGTCTCCTACTGGAATAGGAGTCCATTTCCCCCATGTGCCACTTGTCACAGAGTTTCATTTGAACCCAAAATGTTACAAGTCCTCTCCTAAGCTTAGATTCTTCTGCTACATCACAGATCATGTCTTCTAGTCGCAGAGCCTGGATCTAAAGCGTGCATCTTTATGATTGTGTGTCATTCTGGCCTACATAAGATTGCATTCTGATTATGTGTTTGTCTTCTGGATTGATTTCTGTTCCACAAATATGCAACTCAAACTTCTCTCATGTCCATATGCAGGCTGGTGTGGTGTGCATGCTCCTCATCTCCAGCAAATACACAGGGTATTATCATTAAAATTATATTGGTAAATCACCTAAGCTACCTCCTGTAAGCTTTATATCAACAACTAATCATTGTCAGCCTGTGTCTCACTCCACCCTCATTCATACACACAGATAGCTCTGTCGCTAGCATAAAACTTTAATCCTAGTTCTGTATAGTGAAAGACATACATATACTTCAATTTTTGTGATAAAATTCATATAAATATGATGAGACTGTAGAATTCTAATGATAAAATATAGCCAAAGCATGTCTTTCTATTGAGGTGAGTTTTCTCTATAAGCATCGACCATGTCCATTCCAGACCCAATAAAATCCTTTTCTTTTACAGCTCCTGGGGACACAGAACACAGCACATTGTAACTACAGGGATAGACTTGACTGCGAAAGATCTCTATCAGGCATCACAGAGAATTTGAGGCAGTTGGCAGTTATCAGCCGAAGCAGGTAGTCAGTAGAAGTGTAGAAGATAAATAGATAATAGAAAAGCAATCTGGAAACCTGGGAGAGATAATAAACCTCTCTTCTAGAGGGGAGGTAACAACTCGGGTAGGTCACTGATGAACTCAACTCCCAGATCAGTGCTGTGTCTAATACTGCTGAAAATACAGTAGCAGTTCATGCCTGTCAGCTGTGAAGTAGTATTCAAGATGTTGTTGGAAACGCAGTTTGACATATTCAGTCATAGAAACCACTACTGCAGTAGAGTGAGGAAGGATCACACTGCTGAAAGACAGGTGACCAAATACCAGGAACACCATGACCCTCTATTAAATTACAGTTGCCAGAATAGAAAACTAGTTACGCCCCCTTCTTACCCTGCATGCTGCTGTGTCTATACTGCCAGCACAACCGTTACATAGGACTCCTGCCATACTGATCGTGGTCCTCTGCGGGACACGTGATTTCTTTTTTGTGTAAGTTCTGCTTGCCTTAAAATAACCGTTCTGTTTTCCCTACCATGAGCACAGAGAAGAGAGGGCAAGGCACATGTCTGTGAGTAAAAAATGTGTTGTTCTTAGTAGCTGTATATTAAAACAGTCCTACAAAACATCTTTCTCTTCAAGTCACTCTTATAATTCTCAAATTCCTGTCTATGGAAAGTGTGAAATATTGCATGAACGCGCAAGGAAACTGATACCATTTGATAACTCTTCTTGCTGGCTTCTGAGATCTTGTAGGACTGTATTGGTGGTAGGGAGATAGCATCAGGAGATATTTTTGTGAGTGTGCGCACAGAAAAGAAGTCTGTCAGTGGCATCTTTCCACCAAAGAAGTGCTCAAATTACTTCACTGACATCTGTCTTTATTTTGTTAAACCACTCAGGTAGACCACAGGAAGTAGCTGATGTCAGTGTAACGTGAATTCTTGTGGAGCTGAACAAAAAATAAAATAAAAGAAAAAAGAAAAGAAAAGGAAAGAAAGACTTCTGCTGCTCAATTTGCTTTGAAAGATGCCTTAAAAAAGATCTGTCTGTACCACAAGAGTTATAAATCATTCTGTGCATTATACTGAAAGCGCATAAACCAAGACACATGAATCAAATATTTTTAGAGTATTGGTCAACACTGTTAAAGAAAGTCCTAAACAGGAAAGCAACATATTATATTCACAAAACCCATTAACAAAATTAAGGTGTGTCCATGTTGCTGGTTGCATAAATAATTGAACATTCTCTGTAATTCTTAAAAAGTAACTGATGTACATGTTTTTATTTTTTTATGTATTGTTTTAATATTTGTTTTATGATGCCACTGGACGTGAATCACTTGTGTGCCTCTGTAAATTCTGCCTCTAAGTAGTGATTGCTGAGGGTGTTTTTCCTTTCATATCTCATTCTATGACCGCTGAAATAAGAAAAGGTCAAAGTTTTAAAGCTTACATACATCAAAAGTTTAAAATGGTGATTTGCTATTTTGAGGCCTGATTTGTTTTTCCATTGTGCCAGTATAATCCTAGTGATAAACTCTGGGCCAGTCTAGATCCATTTTTCATATCAATTTCTCAGTTTAGATGTTATACAACTGTAAATTACAAGCATTGTGTTATAAGATACGCTTAACTTCATTAGATTACAAAAGTTTTTAGGTAGCAGGAGGATTTTCTTTCTGACTTGCGTATTTTTGTTTTTAAAAGAAGATAAAAGAGAAATAGCTAAAAAGTTGCTTATTAAATAAAATTCTAGAATGTGCCTAAATATTCATTATATAATAGTCCAGTATGTCAGTAATTATCAGCTAAGAAGATGTTGACAACATGTTGTCCTAAACAGTGCAAATAATACTTAGGATAATATAAGGGGCAAGATGTAAGACAGCATCACTCCCAGGGAAGCATCCTTATAATTAGGTTAGAAACGGGCCTTCTTACTTCTCTCTCATGAATCCTTTGAATATTGCGGACGTTTTCTATGCTATAATCCAGATTCAACAGGAAAAATGGAGAATAAATAGTTCAGCTCAGTCTCAGGCTCCATAACTCTCTGAGATTCAGTACTGCTATAGGAGGTCTAAACAGAAGGAAATCTTATCTGGTCAAGTTCCCTCACTGTGCATAAAAGGAGGCATTCTTCATTACCTGGTTGTGCTCAAAAATTAATTCAGTGCTCTGAGTCTCAGGGCATGAAGATGTCTGTTCCATGTAGGTACATGAGTCAGATAACTGTTCAGACAAACATCACGGTTGAGTGTTCCCAAAGACAGTTGCTGTACCATCAGTGGAAAGGAAAAGGCTTCCTCCTTAAGGGTTTTTAACTTCCTCATGGAGGCACTTAACCCACTCACTGATTGTCTGAGAGTTGGGATGCCTAAAGAACTACATCTGAATCATCCTGCAGCTATAATACTCTGAATAAGGCCCTTAAGAGTAGATTGGTTTGCAGAAACATTAAGTGTCAATGAGCACACTCTGATGGGATCACATTCTGCACTCAAAGTAACGTGAAAATGCAACTCCTGACTTGGTTTACAGAATATCATGAACATCTTGAGTACCGTGAGTATATTGAATATGCAATTAATATTCAATACTTTCATTTGTTATTCATTGTGTTGAAAGCACTGGACTACATGATCAAAATCATACATGAAGAGCTTTTACTTCATGCCTTTATGACTTATTAAAATCATAGTTTACGTTGCAACTCTCCTCTGGGATAGTCGCATTTTTCCAAAGTGGGTAAAACCTAAGAAATGGAAGTGTGTTTGGATTACTAGTGCTTTGCATGCCTCAAAACTGTAAAATCCTCAGTATATCCGATTAGGTCAAAAATGTAGTTTTGCAAGATAAAGGTACTACAGAAGATTTCAGATGTAGCGATACGTTTAAGTTTTGGGGGCTACATAGCCAACGGGTCCTTCTCCCAACACACAAATCAACACCAGGAGGCTTTTAAAGAAGAAACCACACGATACTTATGTATGCAGTTCTACAGCAGAGTACGAGGAAGCAGAAGTCAATACTCTTTCGGTGAAGGCCTCAGACTGCTAATCCAGACCCTGTTTTACCCAACAGATATGTGGCATGGCAGCCATGTGTTTGCAGGTGTTCACATATGTGCTCTTACTTCTTTTTGGCGAGTCTCTTATTCTGTAACAATTAGGCCTGCTGGAGCTTCTGCTGGTGCCTTGGGATCCCACTGTTCTGTTTTAGTTATTCCACAAAATAAAAATTTCTTTCTTAATTTCTCTTTTATTGGCAGTCATTGTCTCATTGCCAGTAACGTATTTGGATACACAAGTATGATGTTTTGTATTGAATTATGCACTTCTAAACAAATGGCTTGAATTCTGCAGCACTTTATTTTGGTCTAGGATGAGACTTTAGTAGAGATGAAGACACCTTAGCCATCTATATGGAAGTGCTCAAGTGTAAGCTGTATGTGTAAACTCCTGTTCTAGGCAACAGAGTCGATGCAATCTGTGAAGCCTACTCAGTGCCTTAGCTGATGAACTGCTTTGGATATGTTTCAGGGTGAGCTGGGTTGTTCTCTCACCTCCATCTGAACACAGAGAAAAAATATGGCATCTTGCAAAATGTACTGTCAGTTTCTGTGTCTTGCAGTTCTCTAAAGGACGTAACTTCCAGAAACTGGAAAAATATTCTACTGTAATCATTAGGTTTCTGACAAAAATGGTAAAAAGAACTTTCTTGAGTTTCTCCCAAAGATAAATTAGGATTCTGTGTGTCATGGTTTAAGCCCAGCTGGCAACAAAGCACCATGAGTCTGCTTGCTTACTCCTCCCTCCCCAGCCCCAGTGGGATGGGGAGGAGAAAATACAAAGAAATGGTTGTGGGTCAAGACAAGGGCAGGGAGGGGTCATTCACCACTTATGTTCATGGGCAAAAGACGAACTCACTTGGGGAAAAACACAAAACCAATTTACTTTGTTAACAATCAAATCAAAACAAGGATAATGAGAAGTAAAACCAAACCTTAGAACAGCTTCCCCCCACCCCCCCTCCTTCCTGGCTCAACTCCACTCCCGATTTTCTCCCCCCAGCAGCGCAGGGGAACAGGGGATGAGGGTTGGGGTCAGTCCATCGTACCTTGTCTCTGCCTCTCCTTCCTCCTCAGGGGGAGGAGGACTCCGCGCTCGGCCCCTGCTCCACCATGGGCTCCGTCCCTCCCACGGTAGACAGTCCTCCATGAACTTCTCCAGCGTGGGTCCTTCCTGCGGGCTGCAGTTCCTCACAGACTGCTGCAGCATGGGTCCTTTCTGCAGGCCGGTCTTCAGTCACGCACTGCTCCAGCGCAGGCTTTACCACAGAGTCACGGCCATCTTGGGGGGGGGCCTCCATTCCCCTCCACGGGCTGGGGGGGACGGGGGGACAACAGCCTGCCGCCTCACCACAGGCTGCAGGGACATCTCCTCCTGCCCCATTCCTCCGCCTTCCCCGACCTCAGTGTCTGCAGAAGGATTCCCCTCACATTCCAATTCCCCTATTCACTGCAGGTTCCCCTTTTTAAGTATGTTCTCCCACAGGTGTTACCACTATCACTGAGGGGCTCGGCCTGGGCCAGAGGAGGGGCCGGCTGTGAGCCGGGGGAGCTTCCAGCAGCTTCTCCCAGGAGCCGGCCCTGCGGACCCTCACCTGCTACCAAACCCCCCCACACAAACCCAAAACACCGTGAAATTGTCAAATCATCTCTTGTCATTTGCTGTGACTTGTGCACTTCTATACTCTAAACTGGTAACAGGTATTTGGCCAAGTAAAAGCAATCTTGGGTAATCTTTGTGTGCCTTTATCCTGAAAATGTGTATGGGTGTAATGATGTCAGTTCTTGAATCTCTCGGGCTTATTCGATACATTTAAGATATTAAGAGGATTATTTGAGTCGGTAGCCTGTAATAATGGAAGACTGCAGAAAGTTACTCTGAATTTGGTGTTTGCCTTGCTTACCTGTTCCATGTGAATAAAATACTTTCCTGTAAAGACAGGTTTTGTTTCCTTTGTAGTGATTGTACATATCGGGGGAAGGGAAGTCATTTGTCCCTTAGCCCAAAGATTTTTCCTTCTCATAGCACCAAACACCTGTTTTCTTTTAGCACATTGGGTTAACCTGAAGATCAACAGCCAATATACCAGAGAGCAGGTTTGAATCCAAGCGTCAAATGAAAATGGAAAGCGATAGCAAAGGACCCAATCCAAGTTAGAGTTGGACTAAGGTTACACAGGGTGGCTACTGACCCAGGACAGCTACAGAGACAGCGCCTAGACAGCTGCAGAGCAGTGGCAGCCAGCCAGTGTTCCTCAACAGATGAAGACGAGGCCAAAAGGAGGAGGACTTAAATCTCAGATATTAGCTGCTCTAATATAGAACAAACAGGCTATATAAGAGCCTTACGTGCTGCGACAAGAATTACAACAGCTAGCTGGAAACAAAGTCTGTGAAGCTTCTTGTGCAACTTTGCAAATAGAAATTCTCATGACCGAAGTATTTAAAAAATATTAGCTTTTGAGACATATTTAGTTCTAAAAGTTGTGTACACTAGGTATATCATAAACAATCTGCCCTCAAATACGTCATCTACTGAGTCATTAAAGAAAGGTCATGACTTCACAGGCACATTTCAGTTTACGCAAAGATAATCCTAGTTACCCTTCTTAGGTTGGGAATCAGGATTTGTAAGCCCGGGTGTGTTGTTTTTAGTAGCCCACTCTTCATGATGGTATACCATGTCTTGTGTACTTTAATTGTTCTTTGAACAAACAAAAGCTACCTATGAAAGCCCTGTTTCTCTCTGAAAGTACATTTTTTCAGATATCATCTATAAATTGTGAGCATCTCCACTGGCTGAAAAGGTTACTGTTCCTATCCTATTTATAAAGCATATTAATGCTTTACAAAATAGTTGCAGACCCTGACACAAAACCCTGGCAATTGAAAACCAGGCAATTAAACAGCTCAAAAAGGAGAAGAAATGCAGTACAAAAAGATCTCTGCAGAGAACCTGTAGCTGTCTGTGACCCTCCCCATTATTCTCTGTAGGACGTACGCAGGTAGTTTGGATTAGCCATGGCTACAGATGATGTCAGAACCAGTCCTCAAAATCTTTTTCATTATCCATTATGAAAATATTCTACAGAGCTGTGGTACCAGATATTAAGCAACCTCTTACATATATTTTTTTAATGTCAATAGAATTATTTTTCATTAAGGTTTAAGTTATGTGTGCTGTATACTATGTCTATTTTTTTTCCTATTAAATCCAAAATCTTTCCTGATAAGGGCATCCTTTCTCAAAGTACTTCTTAAAATAGAATAGCTTGATGCTGTGAATAGCACATTGACATTGATGAAAACCAGGGAGATGCAAACAAATTGTAGCAAGTCTCCAGACTTGCTGTATACTTCAGAAATGGTTTGACTCATTAGTAGATTAATAGGCTGCACAGAGAGCTGGATCTTTGAAAGAAGTCAGTGAATTAAGGGCAGACTATTACCCTGTAGCTCCCATTAGCCCGCACATTAACCAGATAGATCTACAGATATTTCTGTCCCATTCAAATCACTGGAACAATGGATATAGGTTTTATATAAAATCAGCATGGCCATAAAATGGAATGTAGGAACATTTTACAATTACCGCAGTTAGAATGGCCAAAGCCTTTGAATATCGCTTTGTCAGGATTTTTATTCTTTCTCAAGAGCCTACCTTTTCACAAATCTGAGGTAGCTGAATATCACAATCAGGTTTCCTAGTATGGTTATTTTTTGCTCAGTAATAATTCATAAAACCATTTAACAACTTTCACGTAAAAATATATTTTGATATATCTGATAGAAACTATACCTGATCTTGGCTGAGGGCAAAAGAAAGGGTAAGATGACCTGTTATCTATGATTGCAAGCCACTCTTCTCATCCTTTATCTTTCAAACAGGGATCAGTTGTGATGACAGATACAGTGAAATACAACAGTCCCTTCCAACGGGCTTGTAGTGTTCTGTGTGTGCAGCAAGGTCGTAGGAAAGGTCAGCAAGGTCCCAAACACTGCACTTTAAAGAGGTCAGTTGTGCGGGGGGAGCCTCTGCCAGGTACATTTTGAATTTCAGTTACTTTATGTGAGATTTATATGACCAAATGGAACTTTTGCAATGTAACAGCTACATCAGAGCTAAGCATCTAGGCTACCCTTATGCTGAGTGGTTAGAAGTAGGAACCTGAAGGACACAGTTAATTTCATCAAAAAGGTCTAAAATGAGGCAGTGGAATTGTGTTTCTGGAACTGCCCATTTGTCTCTATTGACTACAAAGACAACCCAGGGTGTTAGTACAGGCATAAATATCCGCAGCTTAAAAATCTAAAGTGAAGTGAAATGACTTCCATCCTAACTTTTCTCTTGTTTGCATATTGCCATCCTTTTTCAGGGAAAAATTGATCAGTGGGCTCAAAACAGATTTATCATACTGCCTTTAGCTGATTTTTGAGTGCTCAATAGTTCATTATATCCACTCTGTTTGTGTCCTGTAGTACAATGACTTATCACAGGCTTCCAATTTTGCCTGATAGTTCCGCATTAGATAAGCACATTATCAGCTAAGCTGAAGAAAATAAAAACAAAAAGCCGTTAAGTTATGCATGAGAACTTAAGAATTTCCAGAGTAATGGACTTTCTGCTATACTCTCCAGCGCTGAACAATGACAAGGACGGAGAAGACATGGATTGTGTTGCTTTTCCTGATTTTACTTTAGATGTAGTAAGAGAAATTTCATCCTGATTCTGCCTGCCAGTCAATGTATGCCCCTAAACATAAAGACAAAACTTTGTCGGTCAGTTCACTGCACTTTAACTGCATGTTACTGCTGTTATGTACTCCATACGGACTATTACTTGAAAAACGTGCTTTGAATAGATCCTGCACTGTGGATGTAATATCCAACAGAAGCGAAGAAACGGCACAGTTTTGCTGCACTCGTATTTTGTGTAAGGTATAAAGACTCGACTTACAGATGGCTTGAACCCCCATAAAGCTCTGCAGGAGCAGGAGGGTTTTATGCATTGACAAGCCCAAAGCTACGGCTAATGAGCCCAGGCCAGCAATGCACCTACCAGAGACCTGCCCGTAGCTGGCAGCCGATCTGTGATATTCACGGAGAAGATATTTTTCTCCTGCATGCAACATCTCTTTGCCAAGTGTATTCAGACTTGGCACAGGTAGAAATATTTGATGCTCAGCTGTTTTCTGCTTTGATAGGAAATATTGGTGTTTGGTGAGTTTTTTCTCCCGCATATGAAAACTGTATTCTCTGTTTCTTATAGCCTTCATCAAATACTTAGCTAACCATCATTACAAAAATGCAGTAAAAGAAGCAATATTAATTAAAAAACCCTGGCTGCCAGTCTTCTTGTAGTGCTACTGATCATTTAGAATTATCAAATAAAATAAGGCATGATTTTCAAAGGGGACCAAATTGGGTGTATATATAAAGAATTCAATTTCCACTTATTTCTCAGTGAGAATTTTTGAAGGAGAGAAAGATGGAAAAATTATAGACATTTGTTCTCAGCAAGCACAATGAGACTGATTTGTTGTTTATAAACCAACGCTCATGTTTTGTTACGCATATATTACTATACAATTAATTTTGCATCTTAGAGAACTGTGTTTGTTTAGTTCTTTGTCATACATTCCTGTCAATATCCTGAATGAAAGGGGTGAAGATAGAGTGGCTTAAAATAGTAGAAAAAAATCCCCAACAGCCCTCCCCCGCAAAAACCCACCAAAAGTTCCAATGGGGAAAAGTTCTTTCTATATTGGGGTAATATTTGGGGTAATTTATTGATGTTTGTCTGAGTGTTTCATGTTAGCAGTGGTATGGTAATGTTTTTGTTGTGAATGATGTGAGAAGTGGCCAGATTAGCAAATGAGTGCTTTTCTGAATCTTAATCATGAAAGATCAATAAGTGATTCTAAAATTACTTGTGACAGATCTCAGCAATAATAGAGGAATATAGTTTTCGATTCACTTGTGTACTTCAGCACATTAATGTCAATGAGACTGATTATGTTTTAAGGCTGTGCAAAGAATTGATTTTTCAATTTAGCTTGTGAATTAAGCAATAGAAATAATTTTTATTCTGAGAAGCCAGTGTTTTGTGTTTCTTCTTCTTTTTTTTTTTTTTTTTTTTTTTTTTTTTTTTAACTTTAGGTTCCAGACTGATATGAAAAAAAAATCAATTAGTTTGAGATCAAAGTGTGGTGTGGCCTTTTACAAACAATTTTCTTGGGCCACAGGTAAGAAAAAGTAAAGGAGAAGATGGACCAGATGCAGAGACAAAGCTGCTGGAGAAAGCCACATATTTCTTTCTGTTGGAGTGTTAGAATGTCCACCTGTGTTAGGCAGTCTAGGTTTAGTTTTCAGTTCACCTTAGGGGATTTAAATCCTAAACTTCTCTAATCCTAACTGCCGAGCTGCAAATGGTTTTGTAGAGAGAAGAAAAATTCTAGCAGAAGTAACAGAAGTCTTATCTTCTCTCTTCTCTGCATTACCCTCAGAATATCTAGTGCCTTGGGAGAAGGTATTAATTTAACCTATGAAATAAACTGTTTCAGATTCCTAACCTCAATCAGAAAGAGAAGAGATCTGAGTTCAGACAAGCACCATAACAGCTGGGATGTGGAGCATGGGAAAGCTGGGAAATTTGTGGATAAGAGATCTGTATACTGGAAGTCCTTCATTTGTTATAATCACTGAGTCAGAGAGAGCTTGATAGTATCGGGTTCAGAAAACCTTTCAACTGGATTTAAAAGCACTAATACAAAACAGTACAGTAAAAGGTAAATACGCTCTTCTATTTCTGCTTTGTCCTCTGAAGTTAGTATGCTAACCTAGGGTCTGGGAGAAAGCTGGGAATTTAAGCAGGGACTGCCAAATTTTGTATGAATGTCAGGAGCAGTAGATTAAGCAGGCGTAATGATAGTTCTACATTTGTGTGTAATGAAATTTTCAAAATTCTGGTAATGAGCACATTTGGCTTCCACTCACATCATTTTGAAGTGACTGAAAATGGATTTTTTGAGGAATTTATACTTTGTCAAATCATCATCAACATCATCGTCATCTCTACTCATCTCTGCTCGTCTCACAACAGCCTTAGCCACAGTCCTTCAATGGATTAGGATGGAACAGAATTAAAGGATACCGTTGGGAACACTTGGCACAATAAGGGTCTTTGATACGGGGTAGATTTCCTTTCGCATCATGTTACTAAATTACTGCAGTGACAGAAAAGGGGAGAAGAACTATTTCTAGTTTCGCAAATGCACCAAATGTTGGTGTTATAGAACTGAATTGTTTGACTTAAAGAATTGAAATGCATAAATGCAGATTCAGCAAACAATGTTAAGATGCTGATGCCTTGCAAATTTGGAACGTGACTGTGTGAACAAGGGCAATTTGGCAACACGGCCGTCACTCCCTCTTGTCCTCTGCTTATGGGGTTTTGTGACTTCGCTGACTGTTTTTAACAGACTTTGTTTTCTTTGTCACGTCCCTCAGTGTATTTCATAGACTGAGCAAAGGGATGTAAGAATTACAACAGATCCTATTTCCTGCCACATTAGTACCTACTTAATACAAACCTTTTCCTTCTCTCTGTCCCACATGTATACATACACACAGAAAATTAAGAATAGGTGGTTTTGCATAACCCAATGGTTTAAAACTTTGAAGATGGAATTAGAGCCTGGAATAAATCAAAATGAGTAAGAGGAAACAAGAGGTCATTTTAACCTATAACGTTATATAAACTTGTTTTTGAAAGAAGGAGCATCAATGATGGAAATTATTTTTGTTTAAACTAAAGGAACTCTTGATTATGCTGTTTCAAGGTTTCTAGGGAAGTCATAAAAGTGTCTTACTGAGAACCTAAAATTTTGTTGAGAGGAAGTGTGCATATAGAGCACCATCAGAGATTTGGGTTTTGTAGACCTCAGAAACAGGATTTCAAAGGATATCTTTGGCAATCAAGTTCAATCTCCTGTTATTGTTGACTATGTTGTTACAATAATTTTTGAGATTTAGACATCTATATTAAAATAGACTTTTCTTCCCAGAGTTCCTCAATATCTTCTTCCCACAGTTCCTCACTTCAGAAGGATGTATTTCAGAACTTCTCTGTTAAGTGTCATCTTCTCTTTATGCTCAGCTGGGGCACAATATTAACCAAATCCAAGGTTCACTTTCTCCTTATTCCCATATTTATCTTTACCTTATTTTGACATCGTTCTTTATAAATTACGCTCTGACTTACTTTTTTGAAGATATGTCTTCTTTTTCTTTTTTTCAAGCTGCAAGTTGCTGCCTATAATTAATGGCCTATTAGCTACTTATTGACTCAAGAAAGGATAAAACTTATCCATTCAAAGAAGTCAGGATGTAAATTTGAGAGTGAAATGTTTTCCTTCACTGCAGTATGTAATTAGATCAACCTGTCCACTAAGAAGTGTAGTAATACAAGCATCTTCATTAATTTATGGAGTTCATACTGGTTCATACCCACAACGTTTTCAGAGCATGCTAGTTGAAGGCATCTGTTACAGGTTCTGGGGTGGCATCGACAGGGCTTGGGGGTGTATTCAAGGTACGAGACTTGCTGAAAGTGGAAGGGATGGGTGGATGGTTAGTTGGGGACAGCAGGGTGGAGAAAGCTCTGGGTGCCGGAGTGGCTCTTGGCTCACACAATCCCAAGTATTTTCTAGGAGAGTGCTAGATGGTACAGGTGAAAACCATGCCAGAGAGTATGTTAATAATTAAGGAGTATGAGTGGTTTGTTTCAGGGTTTGAGCTTGCTCTCTGGTCCTATTTTATTAAGCACTGTAGACATAGCCAATTGAGATAAGGTTTTACTGCTGGGCTCATTTTCTCCTAATCCAAAAAAATGTTCAAACATGACTAGATAAGGAGACAGAGGCAGATAACATCAGGCTGGTTTCAATAACAAGGACTGAACAAGGGTAGCAGAAAATACTTGCTTTTCCTATTCACAGTTGAAGTAAATTATGATTTTACCCTCTGCTACATATACATGTTTAGTGGATTTTATTAGAACGGAAATGCTGCAGGGATCCCAGAACAGAAATAGAAAGTAAAAGAGGAGAGGTGCAAAGAAAGAACAATGAACGTGTTATAAATCCAGAACTACAGAAATGGATGAAGAGGAGTCTTAAATAGGACTTTCATAAATACAACAAAGACTGCAATGACACCTTCATCCCAGTCCCACAATAGGTCTTTAAGAAAGACTATTGACGTTAATACTGTAATACTGCATTTTATTCGGGTGTTTTAAATAGAAGATTAAAGTAATAAATCTGTCTAGAGATATAACAGTAAACCACAAAAATGTCTTGATTTTTAAAAACTAACTGATACATCTTTGGCCAACCCTGCTGTCCAAATCTATTTGCCTTAAAAATTATGAAAATAATGTTCATGTTGTTTCTTTGAAAGGTCTTAAGACAATGTGTCCATAAAGTAAAATAAAATAATAACTATCCAGATCCATTGAGAATATAAACAAAGAAATATGGCAATTTAACTACTTTGTATTCTTACTATTACTATGATTTGTGTATCTTTGGTTGAAAATGGTTGTAGACGATTCACTAATGGCAACAGAAATGACAAGAGACTTTGCAGTTGGCAGCTTTACAAAACAAAGTAACGATACATATTGTATGATGTGATACCTAAAGAAAAGTAAAATAATTGTAATTCTATTAAAATTCAGTTTTAATAGTGTTTTAAAAATGCAGAACATCCTTGTTGCTCCTTGAAAAAATCTCTTTTCATGTAATTTTCCTCACAATACTCCACGTTGCTCGGTTTGTGCTGTATTTATTAAAATGAACATTAAATCACTTTTAAAAACATTATAGGTGATTATCAATTCCATGCTTATACTATTTATTTCAATAAGACAAATTTAGCGCTGAGACTACACCCTCAACCAGGTACATTGACTACAGTAGAAATGTAGATCTGTGAAGGACTGAACGGGGAGATCATTCTCCATGCAGTGCTTTTACCTTTCAGTTCCATTATGAATTTTGAGAGTTAGCGTGAGAGGTACTTCACAGAATAGTGGCCTGAAGTGAAGAAGTGCTGATCAAGCCTCTTGTCAATGCAAAGTAAATCATTAGCCCGCTGTTTTTAAAATTGCATGGGCATGGCTTTAAAGTGAGACTCTCAGAAATATTCCTTCTAATTTTTCAAGGGGATGAGCAAATCTGTGAGAAATGCTTGCTGAGAAATCAAGAGCCCAGGTTGGGAAGGTAAAGACATCGGTGGATGTCTCTCAGGAAACAAAGGAGTGGCCCTATTGACCTCAGAAATGTACAGTGAAGCTTTTGGTTGCTTCCTTTGTAAGATAACTACATTCTACATTTAATTCCTTTGATTATCCCTGCATTAGAACTCTACTTCTGGTGGGGCACTAGCCTGTTATTTTTTAGTGCACTGACAGCCATAGAGAGCTGCAAAGGTACTGAATCAAGTACATTATTTACTAGCAAAAATGACAGTGGGAAAATGTTGAATGGCAGCTCTGTGTTCTGCAGTTAACATCTAAAGACGAAGATCTGAGAACAAATCTATCGTAAGTGCTTTGTACCATAAGGACCTCTCTTTCGGAACGTAGCCCAAAGGACTGCAACCACGTACTGATGAACCTGACAAATCCAGGTCTCCTCTGCAGGTAGGAGAAAAGGTGCTGGACTGTTTCTTCCAACGGCAGGTTAGCAGCACAAAACTCAATAAACTTGGCTTAAGTGCAGTGCGTGTGTACTGTATTAAAAGGCTTTTACGCCGTCTTGGTTAAAAAGATCTCTGATCTGCAGAGATGAGGTGATGATGAGCAGCATTAACCACCCAGTCAAGTAACTCATTAAGAGCATGGCTTGCATCCAGACTCTGCTTGCTACTGCTTTGTGAGTTGCTGGCCTCGGGGACCCTAAAACGTGAGGAAACATAATTTGAATTAATTTCCTTACCTATCTGTGGTTCTCCACCTCAATCGAGAGAGACAAATATTGGCCCTACATGATTATAAAAGCATCTTTTTTGTTCTTATATAAAAGAAAACCCATCTTGGAACTGAGCAACTTGCTGCCAAATCGCTTTTTTGCTGGGCTGATGTGATATTTTCAGATAGCGAGAGAGACTGGTTTGTACTGTAATCAGGCTCTCTCCGCAGGTGGTGGTATTTGACAGTGAAACTGGGAAAATCTTTCTCTGTCCTTGCATCTTAAAAGGCAGGGAACATGCTCAGATGAAGCGTACAGATCTCACCGTGGGTGAAGGGAGAAGGCGAGAATGCGCTGACAAGGACTGGGAGGGATCGCTCTGCGACTTGGTGGTGAAATGTCCTTTGTATTAATCCTCTTCATCAAGGAAAGTCTACGCTTCGCACAACAGATGTCTTGACTCAAGGTGTTTGGGAGACTCTGTGAATCCCTTGTCAGGACAAGTGTGAATCATTTTTGGGAGGAGAGAGAAAAAGCAGATTAATAAATAGGAAAGGGACGGCTCAACAGCAGAGCTGTTTATCTGAGAGGTAGAGAGCTACATTCAGCCTCCAGCTCCATGTGATTCAGAGCAGAAATTAAAACGTTGGTCTCATTCTCCTTTAGGAGCTGAAATCCCATTTTGAGTAACTGGGACGAGGAGAAATTTTTATGTGTAATTGTGTAAATAAGCCTGGTTATGCTGTAGCTGGATTTGACCCAGAATTTTATTTGAATGACTGCTGTATTTCCAAGTAACTGGGAATGAGTATTTGACTGCAGATATTTTCCTTGACGGCATAAATGTCTCATACCTTATTTGCAAGCAGTTGTGGTAAACTTACTGGCTTTTTTCCTGCTTATGTGGGTGTATACCCACAGCATTCTTTTGCTAGGTAATAAATCAGCTGAAGTATCACACATCCCAGGTTTTTTTTACATGTTATGGCTATACCCGAAAGCATTTCAGTGGATGTCTCTCAGTAAACAAAGGAGTGGCCCTCTTGACTTCAGAAATGTAAAGCAAAGCTTTTGTTTGCTTCCTCTGTAAGATAACTACATTCAACAAACAGCTTTGACCTTTCTCCTCCTGGATAATAAATCTACCATTATTTTCTAGAACCTCCTTATTTTGTAATTTGAATTTGAATTCCATCTTTAAGGAAAAAATGTACAGGATCAGTAACCGTTGAATCCACATTTATTTAATAAATTGAGAAAACTACAGAAACAGTAATTTATACCCAAGAAAAAGCTGATTTTTCTGATTAACAAGCTAACAATTCCTATTGTTAAGGATTTAATTTCTATCACTATAAGCTATATTAACACAATATTAGTATATTTTAAAAGCTGTGAAGAGAAGCTTCATATTAAACATCAGCATAATTTATCATAGCATCATAGAATCATAGAATCATAGAATGGTTTGGGCTGGAAGGGTCCTTAAAGATCATCTACTTCCACCCCCCACCCCCCACCCCCCCTGCCATGAGCAGGGACACAGCTTTTTATCAGTAAATTTTCTAATATGATAATGGAGTCTGGTAATAGTAAAAATAGCATTATGCCAGATGGGTAATAAAAGCAATTATAAAAACCAAGGGGTGGGTATTTGGATAGAAAAATCTATGAAATAATTGCTTACATAGTACTGAATTTAAACAAACAGTTCTGTAACCATTTTTTTCTTTCTGTTTGTAATTTATTTCCACACATTAAGAACTCAGAAGAACATCATGTAAAGAAAAGGACAAAGATGTGGATGTACTTGCAAGCATTGTACCAAAATGTTTCTGAAGCTGACTTTGAGCAGCTGCAGAATGATCTAGATGGCTGATTGTTAAAAAACTATAGACAAAATTCAACACCAATAATTGCACAGAAATGCACATGGAAAGAAAAACAATCCTAGATATAGATACAATGACATGCATCAGTGTAACTCTTTCCACTTGGAAAGAGATTTTGGGAGCTTTTTGGTATAGTTCTCTGACAGTCTGAGCTTGATGCTCAGTAATGGTCAGAAACCAATCACAGTAATATGATTTATTAACAAAGGAATGTAAAGCAAAGCAGGAATCATAATTATACCAATGGGTAGAAGTGGGATTTGCAAATTGTAAATATTTCATCAGTTTCTGGAAATGCAAATACATAAAAACCTCCAAACGTGTGAAAAACATGGAGAAGGGTGTGTGGCATGATAAGAGGTAAGAAATTGCTTAGGACAAGTGAAAAATGAAATAAAGACATAGGGGTTTCCAAATTCTGATTGCTTTCCCTTCAGATATATAATTTCTAGATTACATGCTTGGCATGTTTCTTTATCAAAAGGACAAATAATTTAGTATCCATGATGCTCTTTAAGATTGTATGTATTTGCTCTAAATTAAGTGTTTGAAAATTAGACACCTGTCTTAGCTATTCACCTTAGCTATGCTATCTAATCAATAGGGGGAAACAGACACTACAGAAGACTTTCATCTCACCTTAACATAGGAATCCAAAATTGCTCCAGTTAATTGCCTTTGAGATGTCTATTTCCATCCATTCATTTTAAAGACAGCTTAGAGTGACTACCTCAGCTACAGTAATGTGCTATTGGTATTTCTGCCATATATGTGTGCTCCTCCTTATTTACTATATATACAGCATCCATATCCATATAGCATATACATGACATCTATATATACAAATATACATACAACAGTTCAAGGATGTTTTTGGTTTTGATGTGTGCGTAGAGATGATAGCTCTTAGGTCTCTGTCGTGGTTTAACCCTCGTCGGCAGCTCAGCCCCACGCAGCCGCTCGCTCACCCAACCCCAGTGGGATGGGGGAGAGAATCGGAAGGGTAAAAGTGAGAAAACTCCTGGGCTGAGATAAAGACAGTTTAACAGGGAAAGCAAAGCAAACCGAGGAATCCCTTCCCCGCTCCCCAGGGGCAGGCGGGTGCTCAGCCACCCCCAGGACAGCAGGGCTCCATCACGCCCAACGGGGACTGGGGAAGACAAACGCCATCGCTCCCAACGTCCCCCCGTCCTTCTCCTTCCCCCAGCTCGAGATGGGGAGCGTGACGTCCTACGGTCTGGGATCTCCCTTGGGTCGGTCGGGGTCGGCTGTCCCGGCTGTGCCCCCCCCCAACCCCTTGTGCCCCCCCAGGCTCCTCGCTGGTGGGGTGGGGGGAGAAGCAGAACAGCCCTTGGCTCTGGGTGAGCGCTGCTCAGCCGTGACGGAAACATCCTGGGGTTATCGACACTGTTTCCAGCACAAATCCAAAACAGCCCCACACCAGCTACTGTGGAGAAAACTAACTCTGTCCCGGCTGAACCCAGCACAGTCTCCAACACTGCCCAGCAGAAATCCTCTGTAAAGATGAAAGGTTGATCAGTTTTCACTTTAATTCTGTGATGGCTAACTTGTCATCAACTGTTGGCCATTATTTCACTATACAAACCTCTAATGGAGGAGAAATCAACTAGACAGCAGTTTATACAAGAAAAGCCTGGAAAAAAGTATCCATTGGGGATGCAAAACCATTTCTAGCACGCATTTGCAATAGCAATGGAGAGAGGAGGGTCTGCATATTGTATCTACTGCTCACCTCCGTACAATGTCTGCTTATTTCAAAGAAGCTTCTGCTGTTTCAAGAGATGTTACTAATTCCAGGGGGAAACACGTTTTCACTGAAATGTGATGATTTGAATGGAACGTGAAGACATGAAGTAGTAATGGTTAACAGGTCATGGGTTAATGAAATAGTTTTTCAGTTCCCTTGCAAACTGTGGTGGATTTTTCCTACTTTTGAAAAAAATCAGAGTGTTAAAGTCTGAGTGCAAAGACTTACTTGCAAAGATTGTAATTAAAGTTCAAAGCCAGTTGTAGTAGGAGCCAGTTATAGCCAAAATATCACTTTGTATATGTGGGTAGGATTTTGCTGCGTGGTTTTATCTATTTAAGTCTGTAGTATTTCCATTTTTATTCTTAACTGAGAAATCTGTTTCCAGCGTAGTTTGCTCATGGTGCTACTAACCCATTGTAAATACATAAGATTTTTCTTCAGACCCTGCATAGCCTTTCTGTCAGATTTTGAAATGATTTAATAAAATTATTGTTGACTTTAGCGTGCTTAATGATCTGGAACCTTTTTTTATCAACCATTTGCATATTCCTAATGGAAATATTGTGAGGTATTTCTCTCTCAGCTGTTTGCTAGCCATGAATATCACCTTACAGCATGTGGATAGAAAGGCATTTTTTCCCCCATATTCCTATATCACATATTTTTGCTTCTTGCCCTTCTTAGCTTAGCATTAACATGTATCTTAAACTGAATTTGCAAAGCTGATGTGAAATGAGGTGCATAAATATGCATTCTGTTGTATATTTGTATATTTATGCACAACACGGTAAGGTTGCAAACCTGAGCCGTTTACATTCAGTAGGAAAAGTCCAATTTAAAAATGCAGGAGTGACATCAGGTCCAGTGAAAGCACAGTGTTATGTTAAAGGAGGAAAATAAAAGTATCAGGAGTGAGTACAGATTTAGATATGGAAGCATATTCAGTAGAATTAATTGACATTATCCTTTTTATTCCTAAGCAGTGAATACAAAAGTTATTTTATTCCCAGCCATTATTATTCTTTATATCCAGTAAGAACTGGGCGAATTGTGTAGTGAATTGTAGTATAAAGAAGACAAGTTTTGTTTGTGCTAGAATCAGAAATATGAAATACGTGGTAATTTCATTCTTGGAGTGTCCCTTTTGTTATGACAACTATTATATTTGGTTTTTATGAAGTAAGAAAGATTATCTTTCATCTTAACAAATGCTTTGCTCTTTTACTTGCTAATGAGAAAAAACACCTTCCACAGCAAATTTAGTTGTAAATTTTGTCAGTAGAAGTCTGCCCTATTTAACATAGTTCTTTTCTAGTCTTCTGTGTGTTCAGGTTATTAAAGAATGCTCTTGGTATTTTTGTAATTTTTTTGTGATATTTCGTATGGTGTCAGTATATACATGGGACATCAACACTGGAGTTAGAAAGAAAAAAATAAAAGGCAAAAATGCTTCTCTGTTCCAAGGAGTTAGTAAACTTTCATGAATTCAGAACTAAACTTCTGGACAGTAAGTGGAACGGGAGAGGATCCTTCGGAGGGAACAGTTTATTGCAAAGTTCATATCAATCATACTCCAAACCGATATAAATTTCAGATTTTTCCTCATTAAAATATTTTTCCTTTCCAAAGTGAGACCTGTCCCTGTCCATCCTCCATCAACTAATATTTTTGGAACCTCACTGCCTCTTCTCTCAATTTAATACCCCAAACATGAGACTAGTGTATATCAGAAAAGGTCTGTCTCCATGTCTCTTGTTGCATTTCATTTTCCACATATCTATATATTAACTGAAGAGTCATTTCAGCCTTATCATAGTCCTTCAAAGGAGTAAATTCTAGTTTCAGAACAGTTTCTCAGTTTCCCTCTCTCAACCAAGAATATTTAATCATTTATGTGAAAAGAAGCAACTGCATAGATCTGTTAAAGTTTAAGACAATCACCTGGCCTGTACAAAGGGCAGGTGAGTTCAGGAAACTCTCTAAATTTGAAATAAATATTGGACTCATTCTTAAATCTATCTGATCCCTTTCAGACTGATTATCTATGATCTCCTGAAGTTCAGTACTTTGTCAAGAGGCCATAACATGGCTGGGTATAGCCAAAGTTATGCTGAAAGCATGGAAAGGTAACCTATATAGCAATGTACAATATGATATTGGATACTAAAAAATACAAGAAATGGTTGAGGAGAAGGTAGTAGTTTAGTTCTGTTTGAGGAGGAGGTAGTAGTTTAGCTCTGTTTAGAAGTGCAAATTAACTGAGAGTTGGCACACAACTTATAAAGACAGTTTTAGAAGATTTCATAAGATTTGGTCAGCCAAGATTGAACAAGAGACCCTGTTGTACTGACCATAAAATGAAGGGTGGCGCAGCTTATGTTGTGTTTCCTCACCTTTTATGCTCAGGGTGCTTAAACCTTATCTGGAATCTTTACAGGTTTGTTTTTTCTAAACTTTTTTTTTTAATAACAGGAGTTTTCTCTGAACACGTGACATTCCCACATATTTTCCAAGCATTTCCTTCCATACTCATGTCACCCACGTACAGTCTCCATTCTTCCACTTCCTATCATGCAAATGGGCCTAATATCCCTGTTAAAAACCCCCCACTTTTCTCCCAAGTCCTGTCTTAAACAGACAATTAGCCTTACAAATTGAACTCTAATAATTTCTTTCCCTCCTTGACAGATTGCTCCATCTCTGCAACATAGTGAAATACATGTGCTTCACAAGCGTGGCCGTGAACGAAAGCTGGCTCATAGACATTCTCTTCCCCTTCTAAGGGAAAGAAAAAGGGAGAAGGATTTTTTGTAATGACCCTCTTCAGAAGGGAGTTTACAGCTTTAGTCTCAAAGAAACCATTTATGCTAAGGGACATGAAGTCCAGAGCTCTGCCTGTCATCTTTTTTGTGTGTGTGTCTATTCCAAAAGAAGAGCATCTGTTTGGAAAACCTTTGCTTCTGTTACATATTTCCTAAATTGGACACACAGGTAGTCTCAATGAGAAATAGGAGCTGTCTTACAGATATTCAGTTCCCTAGCTTTTGATAAGCTACAATATCAATTTTTTCTTCTGTTTTTCTGAAAAACTATGATTAGCAAAATTGACAATGAAAGATAAGTCTGTGACAAATAAGGTCGGCCTGGCTCCTGAATTTAATTTGCTCTTAGCATGCTGGTATTACTGCTATGGTTATTATGACATTTCTGTGAATAAATAGTTCATATTATAAAGAGATCTATTTCCATTTCAAGTAATGCTTTTTCATTTTTCACTAGAAATATTCAATCAGAATGTGATTTACAAGTATTACCTAGTTTTTTTGTTACAATGTTTTTTTTCTGTTAGATACTCACCTACACATTCATACATATATAGGCATACATATGTTCATGTATATTTTTATACAGTTTTGAATCTGCCAGTTTGAATTATGAAATCATATAACTACTGCAAACAGAGCAAGCAATTCTTGTTGTATCAAAAAAGACTCCATATACAAACTATGATGATTATAATAAAATTTCATGAGAGTGAAAACATTAACATTTCAAATATGATGTTAGAGTGACAAAATCACCTTTGCAATGTGTCTTCATATACTTCTTCAATCTTCCAGAATCTCACTTTTATGTGAAAATGCTGTCAAAGAAATGAATGCAGTACATTTTTAGGTAACCCTGGAATCACTACGTTTAGAGCTCAGAAACAGATCAAAGGAGAGCTATAGAAGTTAAAGAGAGAGGAAATCCTTATGTTGTTTCTAGACGTGAGACTCTAGGGAGCATATGTTTGAATGAATAAGCAAATAGAGCTCCAATGATTAGACAATTTAATGTTATTTCAGAACAGTTACTGCAGATGAGCAGAATTTCTGTAAAATGAGAAGACAGTCAACCAGTTTAAACTTGCAAGTATAATCTCAGAGGATCAACTATGCCTCATAGAATATTTAGTCTTCTGCCATCATGAAAGTACCTTCTTCTGTTTTCTGGTTCTAGATGCTGAATGCCATGCTCTCATAGAGATCACATGTAATTGCAAAATTTCAAAGCAACTGGGTTTTGTGTGTATAATGCTGTTATGAAGGAATATGTACACTGGGTGCCAAAGCTAAAAAGGTTTGTTGGTTGGGGCTTTTTTTGTCTTTTTTTTTCCACAGAAAAAGATTGTATTTGACAGGATAAACATTACAAGTTTACACAGTTGAATAAATATTTCACAGGGAAAACATTAATCAGTTTTCCATTGAGATATTCTGGGATAGTTGGAAGACATGCTTACTGAAATTAATCTTATGTCTGCAGGTTTTTAGCTTGCTCTAGTACATAAAGTGAAACCAAGTTTTGGTCTGAGAAAGCAATTAATGCCTGCCTGCAACTATGCCTAAAATATATAATCTGGGAACATCCAGTCTGAGTCTTTGGACACAAATGCATGTTTGTGTCCAAAAAAACCAGGAGTGCATTATCTCCTTTCCATTTGTGACCTAGTTAACATAAAAGGAAATCTGGAAGTGTGGCCAAGCCAGGAGCCATGGCATGTTTCCCAACTCACTAAATCAGAGGAACAAGTCTGTGGAGCATAATGGTTGCCTAAAAGAAGTCAAACTATACTAAGTAAGTTCAAGTAGAAAAAACATATTTTGACTAAACACTACATTCCCATGTAGGAATTGCAGAAAATGTCATTAATAAAAGAGATACTCCTTTAGCAGTAGACAACATCTCCAAAGTTTGAATACCTACAAAATACATACAAAATTGCAGCTGGATTGGAAAGCAGTCCCTTTTTGTTGTGATTGCTAATTATCTCACATCTCTTCTTGAAGTGCTTTCTATAGAATATGAAAGCTATTATGGGCATTTTCCATATTCTTTTAAAGGACAGATAACTTCATAATATTTTGGATTACTGGCTAGTATTGTACTATTCAAGTTGCTACCTTAGTGTACAATAACTCCTTGGTATTATCTTCTCTGTTCCCAGGCAAATCTTTCAAGCTCCATGTCTGATTAGAAATAGTTTGTATGAAAGTATGACAACTTGTAGGACAGTCCATCTTATCACAAAAAAAAAAATAATAAAAATCATCCAACTAAGCAAGAATCGCTCAAAATTTCTTGAAGCTTTGTATGCAAGAAACCCCTAATAAGAGATTAAAAATATCTTTGGGGCCATTGCTTATGTGGGCTTCTACAGGTAAGTCAGCCAGAAGAGGAAGCTCAAAGAAAGCGTACCCCCTGATGAACACGACTGGCAAACTGGTAACGATGGACAAAGAGAAGGCTGAGGTACTCAACAACTTTTTTGCCTCAGTCTTCACTGGCAGCCTCTCTTCCCACACCTCTCGAGTGGATGGACCATAAGATATGGACTGGGGGAGCAAAGTCCCTCCCAGCGTAAGAGAAGATCAGGTTCGTGACCACCTGAGGAACCTGAGCTAACATAAGTCTGTGGGACCTGATGAGATGCCTCCCAGAGTCCTGAGGGAATTGGCTGATGTGGTTGGTGAGCCACATGATATTTGAAAAGTCATGGCAGTCAGGTGAAGTCCCTGGTGACTGGAAAAAGGAAGATATTGCCTCATTTTTAAGAAGGGTAGAAAGGAGGACCCTGGGAACTACTGACCTCTCAGCCTCACCTCTGTGCCTGGGAAGGTCATAGCACAGATCCTCCTGGAAGGTATGCTAAGGCACATGGAGGACAGGGAGGTGATTCAAGACAACGAGCATGGCTTCACCAAGGGCAAGTCCTGCCTGACCAACCTAGTGGCCTTCTATGATGGAGTGACTACATCAGTGGACAAGGGCTCACTCACTTCCCTCCCACCCAGTGGGAGAGAATCAGGAAAAAAATAAGTAAAACTCATGGGCTGAGATAGGAACAGTTTAATAGGACAGAAAGGAAGAAAATAATAATAAGAATAATATAATAATATAATAATAGGATTGGACTATACAAGTGATGCACAATGCAATTGCTCACCACTCACCGACTGATGCCCAGTCAGATCCCGAGCAGAGATCCCCCCACCCCCACTCCCCCCAGTTTACATACTGGGCATGACGTCCCATGGTATGGAATACCCTTTTGGCCAGTTGGGATCAGCTGCCCTGGCTGTGTCCCCTCCCAACTCCTTGTGTCCCTCCAGCCTTCCTGCTGGCTGGGCAGGAGAAGCTGCAAAATCCTTGACTTGGTATAAACACTACTTAGCCACAACCTAAAACTTCAGTGTGTTATCAACATTCTTCTCATACTGAACCCAAAAGATAACACTATACCAGCTGCTGCAAAGAAAATTAACTCTATCCCAGCCAAAGAGGAACACAGGCAAGAGATGATAAAGAGGTGTCAGAGTGTGTGTTTCCATCATGAGTTTCCTAAGGGCCCAGTAGCAGATGAACCTACACAGCGGTCACAGCCAGTACGTATCAGACTCCCCCCCAAATTCTCTTTGCAATAAAAGCAACCTCAGCTGTTGGAGATATCACTGGGCTGCATAGGAGAGATGGAGGACAAACACGTTGTGAATTTTGTTGCTGAAATAATTTCTGTTAATTTTTTATTATTCTCTCATAACTTAAGACTGGGGCATCTTTGAAGTAGCAAAGCATTCTATGGCATCATGTATTCTATGCATTTTTTATGATAACAATTTAAAATTAAGAATTAAATCAAGGGTTTGACATAGAATGAATCTTTTCTTTCTTCTTTCTTTCTTTCTTTTTTTCTTTCTTTCTTTCTTTCTTTCTTCCTTCCTTTCTTCCTTTCTTTCTTCCTTTCTTTTTAATTTCTGTCCTCAGGCAAAAGTATAGAATACAGTTCAACACTGAGTTTCCTTCTTGGATTACTGCAGTATCCTTTTAAAGTATAAGAAAGATCTTAGGGCTCAGACAGGCTCCACAAAACCTTTCCATGTAAATACCGCAGTGTAGTATATTTTGATATCTTATTTAGATTCCAGACCGGGTAAGCAGATTCAGCCACACACTCCTCTGTGTTTCAGCTGAGAATTTCAAGGCTGGCTGTGAGGTAAAGTGAGGGTCTCCTGCTGACGGTACAGAAGACTACAGGGACTTCATTAGATACAGTACGTGTAGAAAAACAGGCACGTTTATAGGTGGTATCTAGAGGAATGGCACAATAGGGAAACATTTGAGTTATGCAGTGATCTTTTAGTAGGCCATCAAGATTATCAGGATAACAGGGTACATAGAGGAATGGTTTTATGTAACATTTTCCCTAAATTTTTGGTTTCTTAATTGACAAATTCCCTCAAGAAACTCAAGGTATGGTTGTAAGTCATGAACCAACATTTACAGTCAACCACCTTACCTGAGGCAAGTGAACAAATCAGAAAACAAGAGCATAGACCTAAAATTTGGGGAATCATGGGAGTTGTAGGAGGTGACCAACTTTTTGATCTTTTGAACCCAGTACTTCCAACTGGAATAAGTGAACTGCTTACATTCCTTGACCTTTGGTGGTAGAACTTAGCTTAATAATAATGAGGTTTTGATGGCATCTCTGCTGAATCATCCAAGATTATAAATTGGGGGGAACCTTATTACAGTTTACGACTTGAGAGTTTCTAATTCACAGTTAATTATTTCAATTAAAAAAACCAAACACCTGTGTGTCCTGGCTTTGGCTGGGATAGAGTTAATTTTCTTTGCAGCAGCTGGTACAGTGTTATCTTTTGGGTTCAGTAGGAGAAGAATGTTGATAACACACTGAAGTTTTAGGTTGTGGCTAAGTAGTGTTTATACCAAGTCAAGGATTTTGCAGCTTCTCCTGCCCAGCCAGCAGGAAGGCTGGAGGGACACAAGGAGTTGGGAGGGGACACAGCCAGGGCAGCTGATCCCAACTGGCCAAAAGGGTATTCCATACCATGGGACGTCATGCCCAGTATGTAAACTGGGGGGAGTGGGGGTGGGGGGATCTCTGCTCGGGATCTGACTGGGCATCAGTCGGTGAGTGGTGAGCAATTGCATTGTGCATCACTTGTATAGTCCAATCCTATTATTATATTATTATATTATTCTTATTATTGTTTCCTTCCTTTCTGTCCTATTAAACTGTTCCTATCTCAGCCCATGAGTTTTACTTATTTTTTTCCTGATTCTCTCCCACTGGGTGGGAGGGAAGTGAGTGAGCGCCTGCGTGGTGCTTAGTTGCTGGCTGGAATTAAACCATCACACTGGGGGAAAAAAAGCACTAAATTTGCAAGATTTTGAAATGCATTTAGAAGCATTACATCATGTTGCAGGATGCTTGGTGCTACTCCTATACTGACAGTTTTCTACATTAAACAGGGAAAAGTGTGGTTTATTATCAAGACAGTGTGAAAATTGTTGCAATGGTCAGCTGGGGTGAGTGCAGTTTGCAATATTCTCTGACTATGGCTTGGTCTGAGCTGAATTTTGGAATTATGAATTTTGGATTACTTTTGGCCCAAGGTTTTGGAAACAAAATCCTCATTTACTTGATAATACAGTTGTCATTAGAAAGATTGAAAGCATCCTCATGGAGTGATGAACCATTCAGGAATGTTATGCATCCCAGATGGAAAGGTGGGATTGGCCAACCAGAGGCCTCCTCTCTACACCCACTTTTTGGGACATTTGTATCTAACTGACAGTCTTGTGGAATTTACTCTGCAAATTCCAGATGATGCATCTGGAGTCATACAATGCAACTTCTGTTCTACAATGAGGCACATCAGTAAAAGGAAGTACTACGAGTACGTTAGTCATCAAGTCAACAAAATGATATTTTGGAATAAAAAATAACTAATAGGAGAAATCAGAGATGTATTCTGTAAAGGTAGAGAGTATTAAAGATACTGGTGAAGTATTGTCTTAAGCACTAAGTTGTTGCCTTTGATGATCAAGACCGCTGAGCTGCATAAATGTGTAAACAACTAGAATGAGTAGAGAACAAGGGTCAGAATATTTTTGTTATTTATAAATATATCAAAAGTATAAAAGCTACAGGGGAAAAAAAAAGTATTAATCTTAAAGGATAGTGTTGGCATATGATCAAATTATTATAAATTTACCATGTATCTATATAGGCTGGAAATTTAGAAGCTGTCTTCATAAAGAAAAATTGGACTTCTGTAGACTGGTAAGTTGACTGTAATCAAAGGTTTTTGTGGATCTTTCTTTAGTTTTCAGTGATGCTTCCATCAAATGCCCTCCCTATAAGAAGACTTTTGGTATTTATTGCTGAGGTAGGGTTTTGAAAAATAAAAAAGGAAATATAACGGTATTGGTCCTTTGATGGGCAATGAAATGTTGCCTCCTAGAGCATGTACACATTGCAAAATGGTAGACATACTGGAATAATTTTAGAAAGTGTAGTCTGTAATAATTTACTTCAGTAGTGATCAAACTAGACCAATATAGGACAAGACACTGGGCTGACAAGATAGGAATGAGAGAGAGACAGGCTATAGATTGCTTGTGAATTTGGGTGGCAAGACTAATAGAAGTTTTGGGGTTTTGTCAGGTCAGAAATCTTGACAGCATGAAAGTTACTTATTGCTTCAGTCTTGCATTACCTGCAGCTTGTTAAGCACTTGCAGTTCCTGTACGTCAGTGTTCTCCAGATGGGGAATAAATAGGAGCATTCTGAATAAAGCAAGGATATTTAACAAGCCTATTGTTATATTTTTTCCTGGGTCCTTTGCATTGGGCAATGTTTGGCATTGAGAGTTTACATTTTGAACAGGTAGATGAGAGAAAGTAAATTAATTTCACTATTAGTATGCTTTTCACTTACAGGTAAAATATAGCAAAACCAGTGGTCGGTACAGAAGGTAAGGCATTTTAGACCTCTTAAATAATTATTTGGCTTGAGTAGTGACTAACATGATAAGAATAGGTAGGAAATTTTAGATTGCTTTCTTATTCTGCTAGAGGATTTACAGCTTATGACGGTCCTGTATGGTGAAAACAGTACTTCAAGGTTGGTCTTTCACAATGGCTTTGTACTGAAGTAGAACTGAAAGTAGTGACTTATCTATCTAGTGTCCAGTGAGGGTGAGAATGTAAAGATGGACCATGACACTTGCAGAAGAGTGATGTTAATTGAAACAATTTTTGCTGCAGTTCTGTTTTTCTCAGATATGTTTATACAGCCTCTCCAAGAACACACATGGAGAAAATGTTGCTTAAATTGTAGAGTTAAATATTTCAGTACTCCAGAAAAATCAATTAATAGGGAGAGACATAATTCAGCTGATATTTTAGGGTAAACTGACTTTAATATTTTTATTTTTTTCCTCTTTTTACATCTAGATGTGGTCAGACATGACTGACCACCTATTTTCTAGCTCCACTAGAAATATGCTGTAAAGCCTCCATAAAGATGTTTTCCTCTCCTGAATACTCTTTAATAGCTTTATACGCATGACAGTATTGTGCAGGGACATCCAAGTGTGTTGTGAAAGAGCTAGCTTGGTTACTTGGTTATCTGAGCATTGCTCAGCCCATACTAATAGATCTTGTTTCTTAGACCATTGCACTTCTGCTTCTTCACACGGCAGTGCATTTGCCATCAAAGTACAAAGTTTCTCATGTTGTATTCAGTTGTATTTCTACTGAAACATCCAGACGGAGACACTGTAGCACCGAGGTCCACAGTTTAGGAAAATACTGCTTACCAGGGTCTCAGGTAATAACTTTTGACTATTTCTGCAGTTTTTGACTTTTGGAATACCTTTAAAGTTAAAAGCTGACTCCTGAAACATACATAAGAGCTGATTCTGGATAGATGATCTAGATGGTGAGACTGTGAAATACTTCAAAGTGTTCTGTCTTCATGTCTGTATTGGAGACTTCTTGACTTAAAACAAAAAGAACATTCTACAGGTGTTGTCCTCTCTTTTGAACAAAATGTGGAGCCCTATGCTTTTTCTTAATGTAAAAGATAGGCTAGGACAATCTGGGAACTTGGATAGGGGTTGTACGTTGTAGGTTTATGTAGGTTTATCGTGTTGCATATTTTTCCTGAAGCCATTAAGTAATGTCTATATCATCTATGCCACAGGAATATAGGTGATTTCTGTCACACACCCCTTCAGGTGCTACTCTCCAAAAATTCCATTACTGTACGCCAGTATCTTGTAAGCATTCAGTTGTAATAGAAAATTGAGCATAAATTATTATGAAATTTTCCAGCAGTAATATTGGGCAATGACTAGAGCTCTGGAATCTACTCACAGTTCTGCTGGGAGCTTTTCACAGCTCTTGCCCCGTCTGCCTTTCTTTGTAAAGTTAAAATAACAATCTACTTCCATCGTAAAGTTGCAGCGAGTTTTCCTGATGGAAAGTTTTGTCTGAATGATGGAAAGAATGCCAAACGTTACCTAACCACATTTCTGTTGCAGACGCATTTATATGCAGGTACAACTTCACAGGTATGGCAGTTATTATGTACTAGCTGCCACATTTGTCTTTTAAAAAGACATTGCTCTTTCAATTCAATACAGACATTCTCTGACAAAAGAAAGTGTTTCATTAATGCTGAGTTAAGGTTGCCTGTGGGTTTGTGCCCTACCTAAGGAGTAGGGTCAGTGAAATTTAACCTTTTAAAACCAGAAAATTCTGAATTATTGGATGTGAAGTTGTTAATCTGCCATCTTTGAGCAATGACCTTAAAAGTCCACAATATACAGATTCAAACAGTCTTTGCCAACAAGGTCATATTTCAGAGGAAATAGAGCCCTTGATAACTTTAGGACAATACATAACACTTTTTTTTTTTTTTTTAAAAAACCTTTTTAAAGGTAAAAGGTGTGGCTAAGTAAACCACAGTGAGTTGAAGCTATCCCCACGTGGGTCACAGCTAGGAAGTAACCCCAAATATGCTATGTTTTACAATCCCTTTATACACTTTCATAAATTTTCTTTTTCTGCAGCATATTCACTCTCACAACACTGAAAAATCTACGACAAGAAAAGGTTTGAATTTCTTTGCACTGATATTGGATTAAGACACACATACTCCTCTCTCTCCTTGAATACACCCAGCACTGGCTCAGACCCAGATCTCCTCATAGTGCCAACCTGCTCCAACTAATCCCTTCACCGTCCAATATCACTGCACTTAGTGCAGTGAATCCAGCTGAAACGCATGTGGATTTTTGCCAGCTGGGGAGGAATAACAGAGCCAATGCTTCACTGACATGTATTTTAGTATTATTTTTCATGATATTCACAAGTTTAAGTTACACACACAAGTCTCTGCTTCCTGATTTTCAGCTATCTGAAAATCACTGGATTAAACATTCTAGAAAGGAACGTGACTGTACTGACACTCTAAATCCTGGTAAAAGACATTTTGGTCAGGCATTTATTATGTACCACACGCTTCAGATCCAGACAAACACGATTTTGCTGCATGCCGAGGTAAGTTGCCAAGAAACATTTTACACGGAGCGTGGAGAAATGGGAAGGGGGATTATGTGGCTGCTTGGAGCTTCTGTATGTACTTGGGGACATGCACAAAGTTTGTGGAATAGAACAGAGTGAGGAGAACGCTTGGGATTCGGTAAGAAAAATAAGGTAAGGTCAGAGGATGCTTTCGTGATTTAAAGCTCTGGGGTTGGGATCTGAAGTAGATGACAGCCACAAAGGGCTTCTCTGTAATGCTGCTGGCAGAAAGATTATAGCTGTCCTGGGACTAAGCAGTAGGAAACAGAAACATCGTGAATACCAGAGGGAATGAGATCAAGAACAGAATCTGCAAGAATTTCAGCAGGCAGTTTAGCCCCAAACTAAAATACAGTTTTATGGATTTCTTTTGAACTTGGGGATATCTGTGGCATTGTTTTGTATGGGAAAAGTGAATAGTTTTGTTCTCTGTTTGTCCTAAGACGGACGTTGAGGACTCAAGAGAGAAACGTATTGCCAAACCACCAGTCACCCAGCAAAACACGAAAAGAGACTATGATAACTGATCAAGGATTTGGTAGGGCCTGTGGAAGCAAAAATGGAATAAACGTTAGAGAAAATGCATCATTCATCTCTGGTGTGGCTACACTCATGCAATGACATTGTACAAGCGATGATTACTGACAAGGTGATAAAAAGGCAGTAGGAGCCATGAATAAAGATATCTAAGGAAAGTCATAAACACACGATTCATCAAAAAATGAAAATCCTTAGAAACATTTCCATTTTCAAAATATTGTGCAAGGCTCCCTTCAGGAAAAAGACTTTCTGAGCATGGAATCAAATAAGTTCCTAGTTCCCTTCTGTTAACAAAATAAATACTCTAATTTTTACCTTGGAAAGAGACTACAGTGTGGGAAAAAAAAAAAAAAAAAAAAAAAAAAAAGTCTTTTCAAAAAAATCCATCAATGATTTTGCTAAAGTTTTCAAACATTATAACATCATGAAAATGAAATGCTAGATTGCCACACAGCCTGGATCATAACATACAAGGTAGGTGTTTTCATGTTGCAGAATAATTATAAACACATCTCCAGTTTTCACCTGCAGGAACAGCTACTGAAATTGCACAACTGTAATTAACAGAATAACTCTATCTGGTAAAAGTTTTGGCTGTAAGGAGAAGGAAAAAGGGAAGAAGGCAAAGGAGAAAACAAAAAATACAGATGTTTTTCAGACAGTAATTTGACTGTGTACAAAACCTTTGGAGTACTAAATTTTGCCCAACCCTCTAAATAACATTTTGTCTCAATACAGTTTTAGAAATGCATAGTAGATAATAGTGTGAATCTGAAAAAAATAATAAAAATACCCCACTATAGGATTTTTTAATGTTGCCTTTATTACTGTAGTGCAGAGGATGCATGTGAATACAATACTTCTACGGCTGTTGTTAGGAAGCTGATCGTAAAGCTCGATTAGTGTTATCAGCATTTAACTGTGGGATTGGAATAGTGGTACTACACAGAAAAAGTATTACCAGCTCCCAGTGTCTGGGGATATTCAGGATTTCTATTTCAGATCTGGATAATACTGCATATGCACCGTAATGCGTAGTCTACTGTCCCAGATGAGCTCACGAAGTTTGGATCCTCAACAACTTAAATCTTTGGAATGCAGTTTTCATAATGTGGTCTATGTGTTTGCTCTTTCTCACGTAAAATATCCTTCCCATGATATAATTCATTATTTAGTAGGACATTATCAACATCAATATTTAAATAACACCTTCCTCACCTGCGATAAAAGGAGGCCAGATTAACCCTAATCTTGAGATGGTTTTTGTCTTCAAGTGTGGCTGCTCATCAAATGTATCTCACTCAAAATGTCAATGTATTTTATTCATTTTTATTTGTAACATCTTATTTCCTTTAAATTCTGAGTGAAGCAAGAACACACACAACTTAAAATTGAACCCCTGAATTCACAGTATCCATTTACTAATGTGGATACTTTGTGCTGATACTTTGTGTTGCATGTTGAAATTGCATTTTTATTTGTTCTCTACCTTCTTTTAATCTGACGTAACTCCTTAACAGGTGTTTTTCAGTGTTGTTATCAAAGAAAAATGTGTTCTGTTTATTTTTAGATAACACGGACAAGTTCAAAGTTTCATATAGGAATAAAGAGTCCTTGAGGTCATATTGTTTATATTATCTTTGGTTACTGTTCCATTTAGAAATTTCAGCCAGTGCTTAAGCTTCATTAAAGCATATAGCAGATAGCACTTACTGTAAAGTCATTAATAAATAAGAGTATTTTTAGTTTTCCCAACCATTAACAAGTATGAGCAGAAGGAAGTGATTTTGACTTCCTGCGTTTTATGAAGTATTTCTGTCTTAGGTTCTAAATTATATAAGCAGTAGCTTAAAAATATGCGATTATTTCCATTCACATCTTTGTTTACATTTCATATATATTATGACAGCATCTAAGGAATAAGAACTTCGTGATAAAACTAGTGACTATTCTTAAACTCTGAAATAGCACATTTCATTATGGTTTGTAAAGAAAACTTAGCAGAAGGGAATGTTTATTGGTTGGCATTAAAAAATCTTTTAATGATGACAAGTATTATTTATGATTCATGTCAAAGAAAGAAATAATCCCAAAGATCCTAAATCACGGAAGAAGAAAGAGAAACCAAAATCCAGGCACCCACTGAACTCAGATGACTTTTCACAGTGATCTGCAGACTAGCAATCTCCAGAATTCATTGTATCATCACTGACAATAGGGTGATAACAGCTGCTAAAATAAAGTGGATTATGGTTGTATAGGGACTTGTAAAAAATCAAGAGTACTTTAAAGAGAGTCAATCTCACCTAACTGAGACTCATTGCTGGCACCTCCAGGGAAAGAGCGAATTCCGAGGGACTGTGCAAGCTGCTCCTTTGAGTTAGGTTTTGTGTGCGTAGTGTAGGAGTTATTTCTAGTGGTAAACAACCCTCAGAGGATCCGTTTGGTCTGGTCGTGCAGATCATGTGTGATCTGAATCGAGTAATTAAAATAAAATGTAACCAGCAGTGCATTAAAGAGGGGGATAGAAAGAGATCCACGGCCCCGCCTACCTGGCAAATCTCATGTATCTGTTTTGAACAATGAAGGCTTTATACCGAAAAACCCTTTCAGGAAATGAAGGATTTGACAGTGTTAGGGATCTATGTTTTAGCGCTTATCTACATTAGTGCAAACTCTTCATCCAGATACGCTACATCATGATGAAACTGAGCTCGCATACACAGACTGTAGCTCAGTCAACCTCTGCGTATTCACACACTCAGCCTGCTAGGGAGACAGATCTGTAAGAGGGAAAAATGTTTTGGAAAGAGCATCTTGTCAGTGATCACTCATTTTCAAGAGATTAACCATAACAAATACGAATTGGCCAGACTCCAAAGGAATACCCAAGCTTATAGGGGATATATCTCTCAGGACCACCCCCCCACCACCCCCCTTTTCTTCTGATCTATGCATGTTGCATTGCACTTTGAATTCTCGCATACGACTGTACGTATTTCTCCTCTGGGCAAACAGCAGCGAGGGGAAGAGAGGAACATGGGCGTCTCCTCCCACGCTGCTTTTTATGCCCCTGAAAGAAAAAAAAAAAGTGTTCCTGATTCTAGTTCCTTATCTAGATAGCTGTTTGTGTGTGTATATACTAATTTAGGCAAATTTCCTAGCTAATTCCAACTATTCTAGGCTGGTGAGGGGTGTTATTGATCAACCATTAGCAGTATCCAATCCTCTTTGGCATGGATGATCATGCCTACAATGCAGATTATTCTTCATGGAACTGCTGATGCAACCGTAGCACCCCAAAAGTGGAGAAGCAAGAGATGTCAGAAACAGAAGTGGTAGTGGAGCAAAAACCAAGATTTCACTGTGAGAATGAAAAGAAAAAGACAAATTGGGTTTAGCCAAAATACTAAAAGAAGTTGTTTTTTCTCTGCAGTGCTCTTAAAGATAACTTTACTTCTATTTTAACTAAATCAAATAAGTAACAGACCTTTTAAACATCCACTATTAATTTAAGACAACCCACAAGCATTTTATTAATTTTATCTTTTATTATTTGAATGATCTCTTTCCAAATTCCTTGAGAGATTTCAGCCATGCATTGTCTACCTGATTTATTACTGATTGACAATTACTGAAGAGAACTTTCTGAAGAGTGTAAAGCTGGTCACTCAGAAATTGATGAATGTCAGATCTGTTTGCCTGTATAACCTTATTTAGGTTGTATATGGATTTTGAGATAGTCTTTAATGATAAAATTGTTATCCAATTCTCTGCCTTCCCAGTGAAAACAGCAGGCTGTGTAAAAGCTCCGGTATATACTGACATAGTGATAAAGTAATGATTTAAGTTCCATATTAAGAAAAGGGAGGGAGAACCACGTCTGCAAAAAAGGTCTGGTTTACTAGGGTGGGGTCTAACGTTGTATATAAGCTGATCTACCTCCTGCTTCCTGATCTTGGATTGCATGTCCCATCTCCATCATGGTCCTGTCTTATTAGGGGTTTTGTTTGTTTGCTTGGTTGGTTTTTTACCCCAATAGTTAATGAAACTAAAGTGGGAGAAAGCTTTTTATGTTTTTGTGGGTTACTTTTTTCCTGCTGTTTTTCTCATTGAATAGGCATATTATAGGGCCTCAAAAACTGCAGAGCTGGCAGAAGGCATGCAGCAGAATTGGGAATTCCATGCTGGAAGTTATGAGATCAGTTTATCTTTAGTCACACTTTGAATTCTCATTTCATTTTTCTTTTTTCTCTGTCAAATGCAGAAAATTTAACCTTCCCAGAGGAGGGTCCAGTCTTAAACGAGACACCTCCCTCCTCTTTTAAGGAGGGAAGAAAAATAAGAAATAATAGTAGGAAATAATAGGAAATGTCCAGTACTGCTATTCCCTTTGGGATTTAGTCCATCTAAGGAAATAATTATTGATGGTCACATGGACTGAAACACAGGGTGTATCACCTTCATAGCAGATTCTAAGATCTCCTGGGTGAAAAGGCTCTTCATCCCTTCTCTTAAAATTGAGCCATCCCATTATGTCTGTGGACATAAAGGAGAAAAGAGAAGGTGAAGTCTGACTGTGGTGGGTTATTAGGGCCCCCAGCTGGGCGTGAGGGAGATGGTTCCAGTGCTGCCTCGCCGGCACGACAGACGACTGGAGCGTCAGCTGAGAGGAACCAAAGCTTTAGTGGAACGCGCCATGTGTCTACACGGTAATGAAACACACCTTTTCTGCACAGAAAGAGCAAACATAGCAAATTTATTGATGGAGACTCTTCAAGAGAGCTACATCTCCAAAACTGAACATCACATTGAGCGTACATTCACACTGGAAAGCAACCTATTGCTCTGTCTGGAGACACGGTAAGAAATGTAGTGAGTAATCCTGGTCTTGTGCAACTCACAAAGATACAGACTGGGAAGCTGGGGAATCGTTCCTACTTTGGGTGATTCTAACTAGGTGCAAAGATAGATCTTGTTAAGGTAGATTTCATAACTGTTGGGAAAAAAGAAATACCAAGGCCAACAGAACAGACATGGGGGGTTTTTTTGGTTGTTTTTCTTTTCAGAAAAAGAGTACACCGTAGGGCAGAAGTCCTTAGAGATGTAAAATATCTTTCCAAGACATCTTTAACAGAAGAGGTAATACATCAGCAGAATATGAAACAGGTAAAAGAACCCAATTATCCTGGAATACACATAATAAAAATAGTCCTACCACGCTCAGAAGAAACCTCTCACTCTTAATGATTATTTAGGTAGATTGGTTACGTTTGGTATTCTAGAGAGTTCAAGTGCATGCTGAATGGATTCTTTTTTTCAGTAGCTAGATTTCACAATGGGAGGAGAGGATCATAAGGGATTTGAATAACTATGGTAAAAAAATATCAATGCCTAGCTGTTAAAGAATAAATTTTGTGGCAACCAATACATGTTCAATAGTCTGCATTGATTGTGATAATTTTTTTTTTCTCCTTTAAAAATAAGTTGTAAGCTTTTAATACTTTGTTTGGGTAACTGTGGCTCTGCTGGCTTACATTTGGAGTTATGTTTTGTACCTGAAGTACAGTCCCAAAAGAATAGTTGAAGCTATTCAGATTATTAAGGTATGACATGGAGGATAGTCTAATGTAAGATGAAACAATGCAGAAACATAACCAGATGTTTAGATAAACTCTGAAAATGGCTCATATTGCAGATTTAAAACACAACAACAAATATAAGGTAAAGAAACCATAGAATTAGGACCGGTAGTCTTGTTATGGGATATGCATAAGTCTTAATAGGATAGAGGTGATTCCTTGACCTATAGAAATAAAATTATGTACAAAAATTTGTGGGTACAGTATGTACAGAAAAGTTTTACCTAGTCCAGCTGCTTTCTGAAGGGCCTTTCTCAATTAGTAAAAGCGCAGAACAGGTAAGAGATACCGATCAAAACACAGAGTTTGAAATTCTTACACAATTCAAGCAGAAGGCAACTGTCCTGACATTCGAGTACAAAAAGCGCCAAAGCTGTCACCTGATGCTTGTAAGCAGGGCCTTGGGGACACGCTTGTACGAAGGCAGGGTGATTGCTTGAAACTCGTAGCATATGCTTCCAAAGCTTGGACTGAATCTGAGCGTCGGTGTGCAGAAGCAGAATAAGGATCTCTAGCTGTACTGTATGCAAGGAAGGAAATATGTTGGTTTCTTTTTCCCAAGGGAGAGCAGGTTTCATAGAAAAAGGTCATGAGTTTTGAAAGACAGCTACAAAAAAGAAGTTAGAAAAGGCTTCTGGATTTCAGAAAATTTTCCTTTTCAGTTTCAATTGTATGATTTACAAACAGAGATGAAAGAGGAAAAGACTCTGCGGTAACAGAAAACTTGTTCTCAGCTTGGGAGAGAAAAGAAGTAAGAAGACATAGGAGTCTGATACTGGAACTAGATGAGGCTTCTCAGAAAAACTGCTTCAGGTGTGACAGTCCTCTCTCAGAAGATATGGTCTGACGCTGCAGAAGCCGCAGCGTGAAATCAAACTGCCAAAGATGGTGATGGCTATTAATATCTTCCCCTTATAACAACTCCAATCTTTGTGACACAGATGATGCTGTATTTAAGAACAACAGGCTTTATTCTGTGTTGATTTCAGATGGTTGGTTGCTATTTTCTACATGTGGAAGTACCAGAAATAGAAATATTAAACATAAAATTAGGTCAGCTAAGTTTGTAGTTAAGTTGCAGAGTAGTGTCCTTGAATCTGATCCTTTCAACTGCTCCAGTTTTGTTCAAGTGAAATCAGCCCATTAAAATATTTAGCCAAAAATAATGGTATTTTACACTGTTGTAAATACTATAAGAGATTATGTGGGTGGCACATACATATATATATATATGGGGGGGGGGTAAAGATGGACAGAGACAGATAAACACAACGGATAAAATCTGTTAACACCCAGAACTGTGTTTATGTGTATATTATTCTAATTCAAATATAACATAAGAAAAGAAAGGCAAAGAAAATAGTGGTCTTTGAGGAATTTTGCCTTGTTCTGGGGAGGTGGTAGCTAAGCAAAAGCAGCTGTATAAAGAATATAAAAGATATAGTCAGAGCCTTCATCAAGAAGAGATAGGAAAGAGCCGGACTCTGTGTGCCTGTCGTCTAAAAAAGAACAAACTGTAAAGTGCAAAAGGATCAGAGGAAGCGTTGAACAACGAAACAGAGCAAATATGTAGCAGTGTGCATCGTCTCTTTGGAAAGGGTTGCTGAAGGACAAGTAATGTGTAACTTTGTGTTGCAAGGCAACACCTCTGGAACTTTCTCGTAAAACTGGTTTGACTGTCTGCTCACAAGGAGAGCCAGTTTGGATACAAGGACAGGCGCAGACCTTTCCTCCTCCTTTTCAGGTCTTAGAAAAATATTTATACCTTGCTTGAGAAATAACAAAGGTTTGCCTCTGCAACGAGTCTAGGGACAGAAATGTCATTACCTGCAGGATAGCTGCAAGCGCAGGGCTGGATCCTGGATGGCGAAGGCCATGGGGAGCTGTCGTGCCCTCTGTAGCTCCTGCCCCGCCAAGGAGCGTCTGGTGAGCGTCTAGGTCTTGTCTTGGATCTGTCCTGGGGGAATCGGGAACTTGGAGTGAGCCATGGGACACACCAGCCCTTCAACATCAGTGTTTAGTTCCCAGTCATTAGCAGCCAATCTAACAACATTAATTTGCCCTGCAGACTACCCGGGTTTGGTCTGCTTAGCTGGTTCCTTGATTTTTAGTCTAGTTCTAGTGAACCTAATCTGACCGCACCTGTATTTTTTCTCCTGTTTTATTATCAAATTTACTCTTCTCAGCTCAGCAGCTCCATTCCCTGAAGTCCTGCTAGTTGCCAGTTCTTTTCTCCTTGCTTTCTTTTTTCTCACCTGGAATATTCTTCAGTCCTGTTTTCTTCTGTACAAGAATCTGCGTCACCATCCATTCATTGGCTCCCATTTTTCCATGCTGAGTCTTAGATTTAGATCTTGTCTCCTCTTTATATCAATGCTTAGGCTTCCTCCTCCATATTTCTTGCAGCCTGGAGAAGCCAGGTGCACCACAGACAGCCAAGAAGAGACAGATCCCCTTTTCTTTTTTCCAGTCCTAGCACCTGTGCAGTCCCACTCCTACTTTCCTGACTGTGAAAACCGTTAAGGGAAAAGTCTGACTGTTCATAGAGTCACTCCATAGCTTTGGCTTATATTGGGATTATACGAGCCTGTTGCCTAGCCCGTGATTTACTGCAGAAGCTATAGAATAACGTATGGTCTAGAAGCGCTCGGAAGATACGAAGGGACTGAGCGCAACAAGCTGCCCTGAAGATCTGGTGCCTGTGCTGGCTGGTCTGGAGCTGCGAGAAGTTCAAACACACTAGGAACCTTTGTTTCTCTGGCAAGTTTTTATTAAGTTTGTTTTGGTGCTAACCGTCAGGGCACTAACAAGCCTCAGCTGCCCCAGCCAGCCTCACCTGGACCTCCTCACCCTGCCCATTGCTCCTGGAGCCTCATTTAAGCTCGGGCTGGGACTAGCAGGCTTGGTTTAAGCTATGATATAGCTTAAAAAAAAAGCTTAACCTGTGTTAAAACCTACTTCTGGCTCTGTCTCCCGGCTGGATGCCCGGTATGAGCCCCAGGCCTGGTTCATGGCTTGCTCTGCCTGGGGCTGCCTGCAGACCCCGTCAGCACCCCAAGCCCACGCCGTCGGCGGCAGGGAGACGGCATCCGCTGCCGCCAAACTCACCGCTGGGTCCCCAGCCCCGAGCGAGTAGCCAGCCCTCGCTGTGCCCTGGCACCAGCTTGGCTCTCACATATGCAGTTTGGCCAGTCTGAAGGCTGAAAAAAAAAAAAAAAAAGAGGTCTGTATCAAATGCCTGTGTTAAAACAGAGCGGTGATACCAAAAGAGTACAGAATTATTGTCAGTTATCATTTCTCCCCACAGAGCTGCACACTGTGAAGCTCCACGGCAGCTTTAAACATCATGAGGAAGTTATTTACGGAAGGCGCTGTAGGTGGGGAAAAGAAAATTCCATCCCTTGGAAGAGTTGGCTGCTTATGCAGTTCCTCCGTGTGCGAGATATCTCTGGTAGGTGTTTGTCTTCATGGCAGATTTCTGTCTAATGTTGTACTACTTCCTGCAGTGCGCTGGCTCTTCCAGCCCTTTACTTGGGTCCTGACCTTGATTATACACTCCTTTTTATGGATAATAAGTGCAAGCTTCAAAAAACCTCCTATCGTTGTACTTCTTAATTCCCCAGTCAGTTCAAGATCCTTTCTCTCGCAGAAAATGTTTGAGATTAGTACGTGACTTGTGGCTTTGCCTGAAAAAGTAATGAAGCATTTGGACCTTTGGCTTGTGGGCCTTTTATTTAATTTTATTCCTCCCTCACAGCTTGGATCATGGAGCTGGAGCCAAGGGAGCAGGCGGGCATGCCTTCAAATTGTAATTTGCCTTCAGCTGTAGCTTTTCTTGGAGTATGAACACAGTCCCTGAGTGTCACTGCTGAAGCGCTCCCATTCACGCTGCTTCTGTAACCGAGCACTTACGGCATACTGATACGGGCGCCGCTCTTTGTTTAAGGATGTGTGCAGTATAGTTTTGTATAAAAGCTGTTATGCTGGCTTACCATGGATTGTCTGAGGGGCTGGATGAGTCAATATCTAAAGACGTTTTTCTTCTTTCTGGTTGCAAAATTTTCTTTCTTCACACTTCTTACTCTTTCTGATTTTGGTGATCTTTCTCTGTTACTTGATCGTTGTTTTGCCTGTTTATTTTGGGTGGAAGGCTATTAGTGTGTCGTTTGTAAATGATGAGTTTTCAAAGGAGGAATGTGTTGGTTTTGGTTTTGTGTTTTTTTTTCATTTCTTCTATTTTAGGTATCTGGTTTATCTCATTTGCTAACTGTATCAACTAATCTTTCCAACTATATGACTGCACTGCATGTCTGATCATATGACTGGATTAGTTTCTAAAGAATCTGTGAACAGTTCCTCCTTAAACACAAAAAGGGCAGTGTGCACCTTCTAGTTACCATCTAGTGAATAAGAATTTTGCTTAAAAACAGATTTCCCCCTCCCCCCCTTTAGCTTGATATATTCTTCTTTCACCATTTTAAAAATGAGGCTTTTTTTTTTCAAGCTTTCAAACTGAAATAGCAACAGCTGTTGAAGGATAACTTCTCTTTCCACATTTTTTCTCTTTATATTTAAAGTCGGTTTGAGTCTGCAGTATTTATATCTGAATTTCACTCTCTAGTGTGGGATGCCATCTCGGTAGGGAATGGTGTTGAGTGAAAGAGAACATCAATGGAGACCTCACGCAGTATAACACCTACCTTATATGTGTTAGGAGGGAGTGGTGTTAGCAGATCTCAGCGAAATACTTCCAGACAACAAGATGTGCCTTTGCTAATGACTGCTTATGAATGATTACACTGGGTTCCGGGGGAGCAGAGGCATTACAAATTTGGGAGGGGAAAAAAGAAAAAAGCTACAGATATTATTGAATGTCTTTGTTTTGTTTACTTTACATTTTATTTTATTTACTACCAGTTTTACTTATGAGAATGATAGGAGAGACATTGAGCCATTACACTTAGAAATCCCTGTGATTCCCAAAGGTTTCTTCCCACTGTGAGTTTAAGCCCTACTCCACATACATGCTGTCCACGAATTCGGCTGCAAAGGAATACCTGACTTTTGGGACAGGAAAGTTGAATGTGTCTCAGTGCAATGATAGCTGCATCAGTCTTTGCAATCTGTTGGGTATGAGACTCAAATGTGCTTTCATCACGCCGGGCTATTGCAGCAGCATTCGTACGGCAGGTAGCATGTTATACAGCATGTTACTCGCTCTCCCTCCCTGTTAATTCCATGTGGATGTATCACCCCAGTGCAGCAAATCACACAGCCTAGGAAAGGGTGTGATAACAGCACCTCAGTGAAGGATCTCAGAGGATCCTAGTGATGCTAGCTTTTGGAGAGATTGGGAACCTCAAGCTTCATGAGATTACTGAGGGAAAGTCAGTCACTAGCACTCTTGCATTGGCATCTGACCTGCCAAAACCTGTAAATCCCAAAGTATTTAATTTCATATGTTTGCTCTCTGAATCCACTGTTCTTTCACGGTGCCTTTTCAGTGGCAGCTGTATCGAGTGGCTGGGAAGGTTTAAGCTATGTGCATTAGAGACAGGCAACTTCAAGCTTTTATGTTTGCAGAGGAGAAAAGACTTCAAATTAGTTGCCCCATCCTGTTTCCTAGTTGCATTTCCAATATTTATTCTCATAGCATTACCTCCTCCTCCTATTTCTATTTACACTGCCAGTTCTGGCAATTTCTTTTTCTCTGTAAAACTCTTGTAAGCCTGGCCCATGTCTTCACCAAACCTGCCATGTAAATAGAATGTTTGTGAAGCTGCATGGCTATTGTGGCAGTAGCAGTTTATATTTGATTTTGTCTGAATATCAGGCAGTCATACAGAAGAGTCACACTCAGCAAGGTGGGAGGGTGAATCAACCCTGTGTATTTGTAATGGTTCCCAAATACAGTCATATATTCTCTTTCATCTGTTGAGCTGGTTTTTGGTACAGAATGCAGAAGTGAAGCTGCTGTTCCATAACACAGGAACAGCAACACAAACTTGAAGAACTGATTTATGCCCTATTTCCACTAAGTTATGCAAGTTGGAAAGCTTCAAAAGCCTCAGCAATCTGACGCAATTGGTACGATCGTTGTTGGAACCTGATTTCCATGTGTGTGTGCTGTATGCATGCCTTCAGACAATATACAGCCATCTTCTATTAGCAAAAGGAAGTAATATGCATTCATTTAATGATTAAGGACAATGTTGTTTTCAGAGTGAAAGTAAAGAAATCATTTTGTCACGAACAGACACGGCTGGGGGTAAAAAGAAGAAAAGATGAATTGACTGTTTACTGTTTGATGTATTCATGGATTTTCAGAAAGGAATCAAAAGAACGTATCTAACAAACCCTGCATACAAAACAGGATTAAAACTGACCTAGAAACTAATATTCAAAATGCGTATTATGCAGCTGAGAGAACTGGGCTTGTTTAGCCTGGAGAAAAGGAGGCTGAGGGGAGACCTGATCGCTCTCTACAACTGCCTGAAGGGGGTTGTGGTGAGGTGGGGGTCGGTCTCTTCTCCCAAGTAACAAGTGATAGGACGAGAGAAAATGGCCTCAGGTTACGCCAGGGGTGGTTTAGTTTCGCTATTAGGAAAAATGTCTTCAGCGAAAGGGTTGTCAGGTATTGGAGCAGGCTGCCCAGGGAAGTGGTGGAGTCACCGTCCCTGGAGGGATTTAAGAGACGTGTAGGTGTGGGGCTCAGGGACATGGTTTAGTGGTGGACTTGGCAGTGCTAGTTGGACTCGATGATCTTAAAGCTCTTTTCCAACCTGAATGATTTTGTGATTCTATATTCAGTCACAGAGTTAGAAAAGGGCAATTTATATTAATGTTATCTGTATAATCTGTTAAGTGTAAAACAATTCTTACATGCAGGTTGAGGTAGAGGGGCGGGTGGGTGCAAAATACTACAAAAAAACTTACAAGATTACAAGATTTATAATTTGTCAAAGATGGGATGGAGGAGGTGGGAAGAGGGGAAGAGCTTTATTTTTTCCTCTTAGCACCAGAGCTCCAGGGCTGCATATGATAGTCCCTTCCTATTAATCAGCCTCCCCCCTTCCCCTTACCTTTCTCGCCTTCTTTAGTTGCTATGTTTGAGCCTGATCTTGGTTTCTTGCTCCAGCAATCCCCGTGCAATTATTCTTTCCCTTGCACCGTGTGTTATCTTGCATATAACTGTTTTAAAGGCCAGCCATTCACATACACTACACATAGTGCAATCCCTACTGTAGCATAAGAATATAGTAAAATTAGCATAAAAGCATTGCAGCTCTACTCATACCACAATTTAATTATGTTTTTGTGCTGGGTTTAGAGTCAAGACTTAAGAACACCTAGAAAAAAAGACTGCTTTCTAAGCAGGGTCATCTGTGATCCTGTAGAATTAAGGAAAGAGGAGAAACCTCTTTTGGAAAGCTGGTCACCGATTCCCAAAGAAAGGGTGAAAAGCCCTTGGGATAGATATGGAGATGCAAACCAAAAAAGATAAGTAGTCAGACTTCAAGAGGACATCTTCCTTGTGCTTAGAGGCTTTGCTCATACCTTTATTTACTAAATGCTCATACATTTATCTACTAAATAAAACAGAATTACTTTGTGGCATCAAGCACTGGTGTGTGAATGTATGTATAGTTTAATTGTTAGCACGATTACTAACCGTCAAGATTTTGAATCAAATAAATAGAAATATTTCAGAAATTCGGCAGTTTTGCTTCTCTCTCTTTTTTTTTAGGGAGAGTGTTTAAGCAGGTGAATATGAACTAGGGCATTGCCTGGCCTCAGGGTTAGAAAATGGCCCCAGCCTCTTTTATTTACTTTTCTAGACATAATCACAGGCCTCAGAAAGGGGACAGAGCATAGATAACGCTGTGACAGGTTCATTGTACTGAGAAATGGGTAATAAAAAGTGTAGTCAGTCAAGGTAAAGTGTTGATTAAAGATCTGATCCCAAGCTTATTCTGCATTTTCAGCACTCCTATGAAATTCCCAGGGGACATTAGAGGTGCCTTTCTATGCAGTCCCTAAGGGGAACAAGCAGCTGCTTTCCTTTTAGTGCATCTCTTCTAAAGACTAATGGGATTTGCTGACAGGAGAGAAATAATTTGCACCTGTCTATGCCATCTTCAGAGCATCTGGTCAATTTAAACCAATTTACATCAATATTCAAAAAGTGTGAATATTGATGTAATATTACGCTTTGAAATTGGTCCATTCATTATTTATGATGGATGTTACTATGTGCAAGTTTCTTTTTGGACTGGCTAGAAGGTAGATTTCTTGTTTCTATTGACCAACAGTAGTGTGGAAATTCTGGATTCTGCTACAAATGTGCATGAAGAACACATTCCCCCACTGGAAAAAAAAAGCTGTTGATATATGGATCAAATAAAAATACCAGTTCTAAATTTCTTTTGTGCCTACAAGTTTTTATTAGGACACAAAATATTGTGGAAGCATTTTATAAGGTTAAGTTTCACAAGCATTTCAAGAGCTTGCCTTCAATTTCTCATAACTTTACAAAGTTCTAAGTGTTTGGGGTGAAACCTTCCATCTGACAGCTTTGCCTTAGCCTGAATTTCTCTGGAAACCATCAGTAAACAGTGTATGGCCATTTCCTAGGATAAGACTGAAGAAAGCTACATTGTCCTTTCAAGTTAAAAAAAGTAAAAGCATTGCAGTGGTGTTACTCTGAAGCTCTAGTAACTCAATACGGAACAGGTGACTTGACATTTAGCCCTGGAGCAGGTCTCCGCATTAAGAGTGTGCCATTTGCCAGCAAGTATCTGTGAAACCTATTGGCATGACTTGAATCTGTAGGGTAGATCAACATGCTGGATGAAAAATCCACGATACTTTATATGAGGTGTGCTATTACGTCCAAGAGCAGCAGGCTGTGCCATGGATGAGTTTCCAGTCTTTTCTTCGAAGCTTTTGAACATCAGGAGTATGTCTAATGTTTCCTTGATTTTTTGTTTTGGTTTTAAATCAGAAAACACGTTCCTCACTAAAACTGCAAAGTCAAATGCTGGAAAGTTAGGAGATTATAGGATTTAGGTTGGTTTTGCAGCCTTAACCAAATTTGTATATATTAGGTTGCAATTCTGTTTTGTGTGCTTACCGCGTTTTGTCTCGTGGGATATTTCTTTCAGTTGGTGCTCCTGGTAAGCCGTGTGAATCATCAGGGTGATTCAGAACTATAACATACAGGAGGCTGTTCTTGCCTTATTTATTACTGAACTTAGAAGATATGTTGTGACAGGACAGGTGACAGGAAAACTATTTAATGCTGCTAGCCTTAGAACTATAGTGTGATTTTAGGCAAGTCAATGAAACCATGTTTTTTTAGCTGTGATCACTGGGAGTATCTAGACTCTTAATCAAGAGCTAGTCTGAGCTTGCACTGAAACACACAGAGATCTATGAGACCTTCTTCAAAGCACCCTTATCACTTCCTAGAAGTTTCACAGACAGAGCTGCTGAGAATGAACTTGAGATCAAGTTTTGACTCACTCATTATCTGGCTGCCCAGTTACTTGTCTACTTTGAACCAAGAGTAGAAAACGATATGCTGAAGAATGCAGCACTGCACCTTCAGAAGAGTCTTGTCTTAAGTGGGGTCATTTCCATGGAAGCATCTGCATCATAACGTGCTTGGCTCAGCGAAGTACTGCAGTCTTAGTCAGGACCCTCATTTCCCGAATGATTGCTGACTGTTTGTGTAAAAACAAAGACTTAGCTCAAGGTGTGCTGGCCTTGCTGCCTGCTGACCTTGTCTCCCTTTGTGTGAACAACTGATTTGTTGCTTGTTATTTTTCTGCATTTCAGCTGATTCCCAAATTGCTTTGAATTTTTCCCATCGCTAATTAGAAAGCGGATGCACTGAAGGATAAGGTGAAACCTCATCTTTGGCAGTTACTTGGCGACTCTCGATGGTTCTCCTTAAAAGTTCTCTTATTAGCATGATCATCCCATCATAAAGAGCCCTGGCAGGTTACAATAGTTACTGTCGCTAATTCATGCCTGCCAAGCCTGTTCACTTAGCAGCAGGCCACACTTCAATGAGAGTTTTAACAAGTCTCCCCATTAGACAGCATCTTATTGGTTTCCTCATTATAGCAAGATCTGATTTCCTTCATTAGCTACAAGACTTCTACTTGTGGTACAAATATCCAAGAACTGGCAATGACTTCAGATTTTCTAAACTAGCATCCAAGTCCAATTAGAGTTAGATTGCTTACTGAGGAGGAAAAGAAAAATGAAAAAAAAAAAAATTAAAACAAACAAGCAACCCCCCCCACTAATTTAAATCCAGGACTTGTTTTTTCATTTACTGTCATGGTTTCTACGTGTTATCCCATTAGTGTAGCAAATATGAAGAAAGTTTATCCGGAGAGTCCTTTTATCCTGACGGAGCTTTGTACAAAAAGCTTACTTGTAAGTGGAAAAAAATAACATAACCTTTCTACTTGTATATGACAAATTGATTCCTAATCTTTTGATCCAAAGTAAATATGACCAGGTTGCTGTCCTACCTTGAATTTTCTTGTGGTGTTTTTTACAGGTATGACAAGACAAGCATTACAGATCCTGAGTTCTGATCCCTGGTTTATAGTTTCGTATTCTGCTGCTTTATGCCAACATGAACATGGAGTAGCCCAGAAATAGCATGTTCAATAGGAGATGACTTTTAGAGGACAATCTGTTTTGGACCAGGATCCCATGCTAGGGTTAAGCATAGGATACCAGCTCTGGGCTTAGGACTTCTTTACAAAGAAAGAAACAATTATAGAGACATAAAAAGTTTAATCTACCATTTAAACAACCTAAAATATGAAGTTCAATAATGGATTATCATCTTCAGGAAATCCCTGTTTGCAACCTGCCTCAGGCATCCTGGGATTCAACGACAGAATCCATGTGAACAAAAAATTACTGTTGAAAGGATCCCTGAGGCCAGTCAGGGTGAATCATATAGCCTAAGATGAATACACCTTGAGGTGCAATCAGCTGTGTAAATACACTCAGCGTCTGACCACCATTCCAAGCAAACCTCAGTATACATTCAGAATACTGCTCCTTTGTTGCTCAGGAGCTTATAGATGTCTGGGAGGGAGGACGTCTGGGAAGAATAAACAGTGAATTCCTTAAGTATTGCCTGTATGGAACTGGGCAAGTTTGCACATCAATTTCTTAAGAATCTCCCACACTTTATGAGGTCTTATCATGATGTTCACCAAGAGGACTGAAGGCAGTTTAGGAGGCCGTTGCGTGTTTGATAGCCTGTGATATGAAGAGGGAATACCCTGAGCTGCATTGCACTGCTGATTGATAGTTACCACTGAGATTTACTTACGGAAAACTGGCACATTACAGTACTTTAGTAGAAGCTCCAAGGAGTACCAATTGTGCAAATGCATTTATGTCATATGGAAACTGGCAAAGTTAGTAAATTCTTTAAGAAATATTGATGGACAGGGAGAATTACAAAACCAGCATATATTAATTGGATTTCATTTTGTTGAAAATTGTTGACATAGCTCCAGTGACTAGGCCTAAATCATAAGGTTGTATGGTAAATTGAGGTTTTTTGAACAAAACACTGGGCCTGTTGCCTTACATAACATTATATGCTTTAACAATAATTGAAGAAAAACAACACATTCTCTTCTTTTTATTATTATGCTTGGGTTTATTTGTGTTCATGACTATCAGTGGCTGTATCAGCCAGAGATGATCGTCTTGTTAGTATGATGCTCTCTGGCTTATTGCACCTCTCTCACTGAAATTATTTTGTGTAGTTTACAGAGCATGATTCGTGGGTTTTCATGGAGGGCTCCGGTCTTTGGATATTCTCGTGAACATACTCCTGTGAAATACCATATCTCACTTATTTCATAACCTTGAGAGGGACCTTGCGTCATTAGCTTTTTCTCATTTTTTTGATTGTCTATTCAATTTCTACTCAAATATCTATTTGCATATACTCAGATGCTAAAGTAACTGGAAATACATAAGGTTCTTGTAATATCTTATTCACCAACTTATTTTACATAATAAAATAATCAATAGCAGATCATTTATCTGAAGGCTGCTCAAAATGTTTACTTTAGTTTCTAGAGTTTTTGAGTATGTATCTGGAAAGAATCAACAATGTATTTAGTGGCAAATTGTTAATAAAGAAGATATGGTATTTTCAAGACATGCAATTTTTAAACTTAATTTTATTTTTTGTGACCAGGCTGCGGTTATGCAGATATTCACAAACATAGATGTCGGTAAAATTCCATACTTTTCTTTCCCAGAACATTTATGAATTCATTCATTCATACTTCTGGTTTTGCTTATACCTTAAAGGTACTCTGTTTAATATTAGGTTAGAGAAGTTGTGTAATAAGAGTAACCTGGCCAAACATTCATAATCAGAATATTGGCTTTCTTTTTTCATATCCACGCATATTCCAAGTAATCTGAGAAGGATGATGTTTTCAGTTGTACTGTTAATGGAGAATATACATCCTTGCTTAGTCTTCTTTGGTTTGGATTTAGTTCCTCACTTCACTTCCTGAACAGAGAAAACAGTGCCTAACTTTGAGTCAGTGGTTTGAGTTTTAACTTGAAATACTTTCTGATATGATACATGTATTCTCATTACCAACTGTGGTGTCACGAGTCTCCAGACCAATTCGGGTAAATCTGGAAAGTCTTATACCTTGCCTGGGCCTGGTGCTGTAACATTAAATAATTATGTTCTACTGCTCTGTGATTTGAAGGCACTTTAATTTTCCTGCTAGCAGGGAATGATGAAGGCAGGAATATATGAAAAGCTCCTAGTTGCTTGCAATTAAGGTGCATTGGTACAGCTGAGTAAATGAAAAATCTCTCACAAGCAGAGCTCTTACTGTAAGCAAAACGTACTTACTGTTTTGACACACGATGTGATGGGTTTCTCTCTCCCCTTTGATACAAATGTTAACATTATTCATAACGTACTGAAGTACCAAGGTAGACAGCACTAAACAGCACCACAGAAATTACTGTTTATCCCTACATACCATCCTTTTTTTGGACATACTTCTATTTCAATGCTATTTGCTTCTCGTCCTCTGCAACACTGTAGTCGATGACAATGCAGTGAACCCTCCAAGATTTTTATTAGATATAGCTGAAACCTATGTGGCCTACATTTGTTCTTAAGACAGAAATTTATATAAAGGTGGTATGGAAGCAGTCAGAAAATAGAATAGTTAGGTTCTGTGTTGTATCACAATGTCATATTTTTTTCCAAACAAGTCACTCCTACTTCACCATCTTGGCATATCTTTCAATAAAAAGCTTGGAGGAAGTGTATGTGCAGGTATCAAACACAATACACAGAGAAGGACTGCATTACACTCAGTATAAACCAAAACACTGATACTTACTATCTTCTGCATCACATTTGCTCAAAGAACATTTAAAGTTAGCAAAAACTTAACATGGAAAGTTTGCTCCTTTATGAATACGTTAAGGCACATTTCTTTGGAAATCTGATCTGAAATGTCTCATTAACTCTATTTGTAGAATAGTTTATGAGCGTGTTTACCACAGAGAATGAAGAGGTTGCATGTAAAGTTTGTCCTAATAAAATTCAGGTGAACACTAGTGATGAAAAATTACATTATATTTGCTACAAAATCTTCTTTCCTTCCTCACAGGATTGCAAAAATGAAAGCAGCTGGAAAAAAATTTACAAATTGACATGCAGCATGCCAAAGCTACAGTATAAGCCAATTCCTTGAATGCCACAGTTTCCCCCGATATTTATAGTTTAAACTTCATAGTAAGATACTCCCTGGGATGTCATTGGTCCCAGGATCTCAAAAGGATCTCCTGCTTTAGAATTGGTTTTGACAGAGAAGCAAGTAGTATGATGCACTTGTTCATATTTCCAGGGAATTGTTTAAATTCTCAACAGTTCTCCAACTATTTAAGCGTATTTAATATTTTTAATGACAGAATTCAATATGTGCCTTGGCTTTTAATTTATGAGCATAATGTACCATTTACTTGAGGGAAATGTGAACTCTCCTAAAAGAACATAGACAACATAGGTAAATGTTAAATACTTTCAGTGCCACCTATTGGCTGATAAATTATTTGATTTAATGATAAACATCAGCTTCATAATATTGGACAAAGGAGTGAGATGGGCTATTTATACTAATATTTCTAACTTGTATTGAAGGTAAAGCCAGCATCAGTGTCTACAATCACATTCAAAGACATTATCCCACCTCCAAGGAATTTAAACTCTAAACACATATTTGTTTTTTCTTTATAGAAAACAACACATAAATGCATCCTGTGGGATGCTTCAGACATCTTATGGTAGGATCACGCTTTAGAAATCATGTAGTGAGTCAGTAACATGGTGGGAGACATAGGAAGATGTCAGGAAGCGATTTAAACTTGTCTTTTTAGCCTGATGATGGGTTTTTCTTTGTTTGAGCATATGATCTAATCAGTTTATCTAAAGTTAGATTCTCCTTTGTAAAATTTCAAGCCAAAGATACTCGTCACTGCATCTCAGATTCCATTTCTGGAATGTACTGAGCACTGTGGCATCTCTGAGCACGTAAACCTTAACTTTCCGCATTCATAATTTCATCAGGAACCCGAGCAATACCATTCAATTCACTGGAACTACACACATACTTAAAAGTACTCTCAACAACTCTTTTCTAGAGCAAACCAAAGTTTGCCACCTTGCATGAATGAGGCTTATATATATTTTATCATCTTTAAAACGTTCATGCTTCTTAAGTCTCCTAATGGCTTTAAGTTTAGGATTTCAGGTAAACTATTCAGAAGCTGTGTTTATACAGGAAAGGCTTATTTGTTGCATACATGGTTTTGAAGCTTGATGTTTCATGGCAGAGATGATAACTGAAGTGTTACATTTATTTCTTAGTTCTAGGAATTCTACCCTTAAATATGATTTATGCTTTTTTTCCTCTGTGTTCTAAGGAGGGTTTTTTGTCCCCTGGATAAGTTATACAACAGTAAATAGGTGAAATTATGCCTAATAATTTCGAAGAACCTAGCTGATTTGAAAATTGGGCTTGATTATAGTTCCCTATGTCGGAAAGGGACGTAAGGTCCCATACAGCTCTTTGTTCATATGTTGCTGACACCTTTTTTAAGAAGGTGTCAGATTTTTGTTACTTAATTGAAGAATGTGTTCTAGATAAGATATCTTTTTAATCAGTGAAGCAAAAAGGAAAAGCACTTGGGGTGACAGAGAGTTACCTTATCTCTTTGATAAACTTTTCCATCAGATGCTTGAAGAGCAGAGCTGCACCAATGCCAAGAGGGTCTAACCACTGCAAAATGAGAACGGACCAATTTCTGGCCAGTCCTATCCTAAAAAAGGGAATTTGTCTCGCATCTCTTTAGCTACCTGAGAGTTCAGAGTCTACCTAAGCTGGCTGCCTAGGGTCCTTGTATAGTGAAAGGCAACCTCTCCGGGTTGGCAGCTTAGAGAGAAATCCTAGTTACTTTACTGTTCTGGTTCATTGTCCTATATCTTTACCAGGTACCTGTCCCATATCAGGGACCACACAGGGAATGCAGGTGACCTTAAATTTAACACAAAACCTTTTTAGGAGACTGAAATTTTGAAATGAGTCCTACCCTAACCGTCAAACTCTTTGACTTTGAACACCAGTATGTGCTTTGAGAGCATTTCCAGTTGTCTCAGTTTCTTTAAAAAAAAAAAAAAAAAAAAAAATTGTCAGATCTATGTTACAAAATCATCTTGGGATCAATGTCCCTGGCAGGGGGGCAGGAAGGGCAGGACCTCCCCATCTGCGGCTCCCAGAGGTCGTGGGACTGGTCCCAACTGCGAAGGTCCACCCTGCCTGGCCCATGGGCAGCCTCCACCATCGCTGTCCTCATAGTGCACTGACACTGTCAACATTTTGGCACTGATTTAATCCCTCCTTTCAGGCCTTTTCTACTCCTGGCATTAATTTTTTGCTTCTCCTTTCTCCTCGTGCCCTCGCTGAATCAGGCTGCCCTTTTTCTGGCACTGAAACGCAGCAAAGCTGCCTGAAGGCTGTGAACTTTTGGCCACAGACTCAGAAGCCATGACAGAGGCTGAGGCAACAAAATGACTCAAGGCCTGAAGCGCATTTGAAAAAAGAGAAAAAATCTGTCCCGTAGGATTTGAAATAAATTAGGTTTTTACTGAACGACAACGCAATCCTTGGCCAAAGGACAAAAGAAATCCTGGAATGGGAGCCATGCATTCTTTAGGCTAACACGGTGCAAAAAACCCCACGAGCATCAGCGCTAAACTATATCCTCTTGGTGAGGGAGGAATCCTGCACTACAATAATTATTTAATGACAGAAGAAAACCTCTGCCTTAGGGTTCCTCTGAACCCCAGCTTTCAGATCACTTCCACCACAGAAGAGCTGTTCCCCATTTTCTCTAGTTTATTTCAAAGGTCCGGAAACAATTGCAGTTCTTATATTCATTAATCTGCAACTTCTTTGCTATTTGGTAGTGCACAAAATTATGACACTGGTTCTACTTTAATTCTCACTTCCAAACCTGATGTTATATAGGTCAAACCAAAAATGACCCTTAGCTGTGGAAACTTATTTCCTGGCTAGGGGTAAAATCATACGAGGGCATCTAATTGTGCAAAATGTGAACTATGTAGGGGACTACAAAAATAGGTATAGCAGCTGATTTGCAATACTTCTGATGTTAGATGCTTTTGCTTACACAGGTCACAAGATTTTGGTGCTGTCACATCCCAATCAAAATTCATGTTTTAATTAGTCTTCTGGATAAAATCAAATGTGGATCTGGAATATAACCTGTCTAATAGTAGAAAACCACTCATCACTTATGTAGCTTTTTTTCACAAATGTTTTGATTTTTAATAGGTTAATTTATTTAGCTAAATCAGTCTCCAATTTCCCAAATTTTTCATATTAAATTGTCAAGCATTTATCTTTTTGTAGATAAACTTTTGCCACAGAGTTGCCTATGGTATCATCCTCATTTTGGTACTTTCCTTTTCCAAACAAACAGAAATCATGTAAGACCTACCTTTCAGATGAATTTTTTACCATTTTTCAATGTTTATATCATTTGACTTAGAAACTCATTCCTCCTGGTCCATATTCAAATAATTTTTAAAATGTTCTTAGTGAAAAACATGTCATTACTGTGATTAATCTCAACTGATGACAACACTCTGCACAACTAAATTGTCACTCTAGAAGAAAAAAACCCAGCAACTCTATTTAACAGGGTTTCTTGTGTCATGATGCTTGTTCAAGTATTACAAAGTTCATAATAAATTATCTCCATATGCTATTAACTGTGTTCATGTCAAAGACATAGGTCTCAAGTGTGATGATTTTAAATTTCTACAAACAAATGTTTAGTAGAATCAGTCACTTGAGAACACAGTAACAATATAATTCCGGCACTAATTTGCTATCAGCAAGACTGTCTAAACTATGCACTGAGCTGCTGCTTTCTTTAAACAGTGGTTCTGGGTTGTGTCTTTCCACAAACAAAGTATTTAAAGATACAGTTCGCTCTTTGTTGAAGATCTCTCTCAATCAACCAGTGTGCTACTTGGAAATATAGAAATAAAAATTGAGTAAGACTCTTGCCTACATGCCAAACTGTTAACTCCAATAGACTGTCAAGAGAAAAGAAAGAAAAGCGTGGGTTTATATTTTTGAAAATTCATATCTATGGGATACCTTTGTCTGACTCCTACGATCCTATGCTTTTTAGGTCCCACTTAATTACTGAAATAATTCCGTTGTTCCTTTTACTCAAAACTATGATTCTAAGTCACAGCCTGGTACTTGTACTTTATCCAGGACAGTTTTACGGTCTAGCACTGTTTATTAAGTAGGGAAAACTCCTTTTGTATTTATTCCTGAATGTTTTCTATGAGTTCAGTTGGAATTCCAAACTTTCAGAAACTGGTATGTTCGTTTAGAGTTAAACTAGCCTTAGCTTGAGAGTTCTTTTTGGTTTTGGAAAAAGTAGCTATATTCTGAGGTTTATATGAGAATATTATAACTTTATTTCTGTTTAAAGTCAGCTGAAACCAATTCTCTTTGTTGAAGAGCCAAATCATTTATTTGCTTTTGCTTAAAACATTACAGTGATTGTAGTCCAAAATGATGTTCTTTGGATACGCTTCATGTGATGTTGTTGGCTTGTTAAGCACATCCTTTAAAAAGATGGAAAAAAAAAATAATGTTAGCCTTCTTTCACAAAACAGCTAGTAACTCACAGTTTCACAGGAATCTAAAAAATATTTACTACAATTTTAAAAGATTATGTCAGGAAAAAAATTCAAATGTATGAGCGTGTTTCTGGACAGCTTGATTGTTATGTCCTGCAGCTGTGTCACATTTTTTGTGTACAGATTTATGTTGTAGATTTTCAAAATAAACACGGTTCCAGACAAGCGGATACAATATGATGATGCATTTTGAGACTGGTACGGTTCCTTTAATTCTTGTTTAAAATGGCTTCTCAGCCTTCTGAGTACCACCAGAGAGACTAGACTCTTTGCTTATTGCTGCGGCGGCAGACTGCTCAGTGCGCGTACCTCATGGTGCGGTCGTGATGAACCTTCACTGCGTGTTCCGTTTGCTGTGCCCACAAGCTTTTCAAGTAGGAATTATTTGTTTAGTTAAATAGCGGCCTGTTTTTCTGTGAAAAATTATTACTAATGGCTGTTCACTAGGAAAAAAGACAAATCCCCGAATCCTTATAGCTACTTAGACTGGCAGCTGGTTTAGTCAATTAACTTAAAGCATCGTTTTCCACTGTGGCAGTGTTCTTATGGGACTCGAGTCTCTTTTATGCCTGATGCTGGACAGCAAACCGGTAATGTTTATTTTATTAATTTGTAATGACACAGGTTACCCATGAAAATTGTGATGAACTATTCTTTGCTGATGAAAATATACTCTTCTTGGGTCTTTTTTTAATATATCTCAGTATATTGATTTAGCAGCTGAAAAGGGCATGAAAAGCCAGCAGAAGGAAAAGCAAGCCCTAGGAAGGAGATAAATATCTATTAAGCACAAATGTTATTCCTAACTGAACACATGTCGTATTTTCTAGCATTGTCCTGTCATTAATTCAAAGAAAGCCAATGCAAATAGCTTCAAGACAAATAGCAATATCATTGCATAAGACCAAATTGGTATTACTTAATTTTACCTGCCTTAAAGTTAAATATCTCCTCGAAACTTCTCAATGCTTGACTCCATTCTGTGCTCTTTTAGCGAGCAGTACAGCTAGAATTGGAATGAACTGACACCTGGAAGAAACTGTCTGTCTCTCTATTTGTCTTTGCTTCCCTTGGTTAGGGTTAGGTTGGGTTGCCTTTCCCTCACCTTCCCCCCAGTCACCTCAAGCTTATTTGAATGAAGTGAGTACAGGAGAACTTCATGTGTCCTCTTCCTTTTTAGTCATATATTTTATGGGAAAACATTACACTTTTCTATCTTATTCTGATTTTAGTTATTTTTCTATCTTGTCATATAGATGTCAAAAACACATTACTGTCGTTAAAGCCAGTAATTTTTTTTATATTATCCATTGAAACAAAGCTTCTAATATAGTCAGGATTGTAAATGAGAGCCTTATTCCACTGTAAAGGTGACAGAAAGACACACAAGTGCTACATATTCACGTTTTTTATTGATTAATTGACAATAGAAAATTTTTTTTCCATAGAATTACAACAAAAAATAAAATTCTATTTATTGTTCTTTTTTAATTGACAATTCAATCCCTTGTTAACTAATTCCTCTGCCTAAATAGATCCATAATAATATCTTTGGGAATCAGACTTTTATCCAGGAGCCACTGTTGGAGCTTTCAGTCCTGGTGATCAGTGAAGTACAGCTTGACTCTTTTCAAATTTTGCATTGCGTTGTAAAATAAAAGAAGATGTATTTTATATTTGCACACATGCTTTCTAATTGTTTAATCAGCCAAATTGAAATTTTACAAATAAAAAACATTTGTCATTTCATTACTGCATTGTTTGGGGTTCAAGAGACATTTGATCATCATAATTGAGTAACGGGCATTAGCTACAGTGATAATCAAAATAAACATAGAACATTTATATAGCATCTTTCATCGCAAGGTCCTTTTCTAAATTACTTAATTCATGTACAAACTGAGCATGAATAAAGTGTTAAGGTTAAACAACCAAGCCTTCAGAAATTAGTCATGGCGAAGTCAAGAGTTTTCTTCCAGACATACATCTTCAAAAAATGTGATACCTCTTTAACATTAAACGGCTAAATATTAGGTTATCTGAACACTAAATATTTCTTGCCTCAGTTCTATACAGTGACTAAAATTGTATTGTTTGAAAAGATTTAAAAGCTTAACTTCTTCACTCCCACCCCACTGGATGCTTTAAAGAATGTCTTCATGCGTTTATGATTTGCTTTCCAGTGGTAAGCGTGTGATTAGCATTAAACTGTGCTTGGCCTTATACATAAGCATGAAAGACACAATTATATCGGTCTGTAAAAAATACAGCTTTCCATTAGAAAAATCTGTTTTATTTAAGATGGTACTTTTGACACTAGAAGTGTATTGTTTGGTTTGGCCTTTTTTTTAATTTTATTTTATTTCTGATTAAATTACAATATCAAAATGTCCCGTTTATGAATTATATTGAAATGAACAAATATAAATACTCTATGGCCCAAACTTTTGTATAAGAAGCTGCTTCATTTCATGTATTTTTAAATAAGAAATAAAAGGGTTGCAATAAAATGATTCATTTTTACTACCCAGAAACCCATTTTCTAACGTTCTGTAAATGTTCTGAAAGAGTGCCTTCCAGTACTGTTTGAAACAGAAAAAATGTTTGTTCCCTTATAGATGAGATCATGAAACCATTTCAGGCAGTGGGAATGTTGTCATGAGCTTCACTTGGGCCAGGCTTTTCAAAACAGATTGTTGGATTTTTGTGAAATGCAAAGGTCAGGTACTAAGTAACTGTGCTATAGAAGAAAAATCTTATGCAGGCTGAATCCTAACTGACAGAGATGAGTAGGTTTAAATTCCAGAAATGTGGAGACTAGTTTAAAATACTCAGATTTCCAAGTACCAAGGATTTGAATATTTGTGGTTTGGAAGGAGATGGTGAAACCTTACCTCTGTTGTTTGTTCTGCAACACACAGTTATGACTGTAGAGAAATCATTTTCATGTAATCTTGTTTCCATGTTAGCAGTATCTCTTTCATTTTTAAGATTAGTGAAGATGTATGACACGTATAACCATTTTTTATATATAAATGTGCAACACTTTTCTATGAGGCAATGTACTACACAGCCTACAGTATACATAAGCCCCTCTAAAGTAGTCTAGTTAATAGTAGTCTTCTGCTGCAAGTTTTTGCAAATACAAGACAACTTGATGCAAGAATTTTAAGCTTAGAGTTGACTTGCACAGTGCAGATATAAGAGGAGCTCTAAATGGGAATGAAGCAGCACCCTCAAGCCTCTCAACAGGCTTGAAGGTTTGTGTATTAATGGGCCTCCTGGTCTTGGGATAGCCTAGCCATACTAATGAAAAAGTATCTTTGAGCAACTTTTAAAAGGGTCAAAGCTGAGGTACTACAGTTCTGGAGAGCAATCTTTTATTCTCAACTTTACTTCCTAGTCCAAATGGAGAAAATATTATTACAAAGTGAATGGAAAATCTCTCTGTAAAAGAAAAACAGTCAACAGCATAGCCATTTGGAAGACAAAACAAAACAAAACAAAAAACCCCACAAACCCTGTTTATGTAAGAGGGAACTTGCAAACGCCATCCCCCCCGCCCCCCTCCCCCCCCAAAAAAAAAAGAAAAAAAAAAGCTATACTTATGAAGTGTTAGGATAGGTAAAGACTGACAAGAAATTTAAACCCCTAACTTTTTAGCCATTCTGTAATCGTGCTTAGTGCTTAGAGTTTCGGTAAAATACTGGCAAGAACTACCTTCTCCCACCCTACACAGAATGAGATGAAAGAGTTTTCAGGGAACTAATGATTTTCTCTAATCTTTCTTTTGACCCTTTTCCATTTCAGAAGTGGCATAATCTTGCACTAAATCTCACTGATCCAGCTGTTTAAATCCAGTGGACTTTAGGGTAGACAAAATTTCTAGGGAGAGGCAGTATATTCTATAGATCAATGGAAAAGAAAGGACAAGATTTCAGGCTTTTTCAGTCTGAAACAGAGCCAGCCATTAAACAAAAAGAATAGGTCTACATCTTCTGAGCTGGATACATTACAATATTGCTGTGCACACTACCCTAGCTTTTGGCAACTAAGTAAAATGATAAATTTCAATTTATTTCCCCCAAATGGCTTAAGAAACACAGTCTACTTGTTTTCCTCTATTCAAATATCCCCAAAGACTAGGTAGTCAAATATTATTGATACTTGGTAAATTCCAGAACACTTTAAAATGCATTATCCATTGCATTCAGTAAATATATTTTCTGCCTATTTGGCCATCTCTATGTAAACTAGTTAGTAAAACCCAAACATTGATAATGGGGGTTGCTGTTACTATTTATTTTCACTATTATCCCAGAAAGGCAGCAAAAAAAGAGAAGGATTTGGGTTTTTTGAAGAACTTAGTACAGTGGCAGATAATCTGCAAATAGACTGAAAGAAGAAGAGGTGGCAAAAATTTGTGGGGAAAAGTGGCAGTGTTGCCTATACTTTCCTGATTCCGGTTTCATTTTTTCCCTTTGCGATGTACAAAATGAAAATGTGTACCTGCTTGCTGTAGGTGGTATCCTGTACAGGACTCCTCCTTTTAGTAATAGTGTAATTCAGGAGGGATTTGAAGAAGAAGAAAAGCTGGGTCTTAGGGCTAGTAATAGAGGGAAATAATGGAAAGATTTCCAAGAGTGTAGGTCTAGCTTCCTGCTCTTTATAATTTTAGGTGTACTTGGTCCTGCTGGCAACGTAGCCTTTGAGGAAATATTTGTAAGGACTCTCTTACGCTTTGGTAGGCTTAACAGCAGGATGTTTTGCAGTTATGTTGCTGAGTCTTCCTGACAAGTTTAAAAAATACAAAAGAAAGGTGGTTTTGTGTTGTATCTTACCTAAAGATAGCACACCTATTGCAAACACGGTAAAGAAAGCAGCTTCATAATTGACAAAAAGAACTTTCCATCTTTTTGACTGCCTAATGAAATATTTTTCTCAAACACCCACGAGTAAATAATGATCCTTGTAAGGCACATGTACCCATGTGCTTTTGCTGTGGCTCTTAGGTCAGGAATAGGGAAGTTCAGGGTTTATCTATCACAGTCCTTGCAATACAGAACTACTTCCAGGAAGAACCTATTAATCAGACTAATTCAGCGCTCTGCCCGTGCCTGCTGTATAAAACTTTATAAGTCCTCCTGCCAAACCTTTGTCACTCTCTTTTCTATTCAATAATTGAAAAGGCCTTCATTGCCTTTAATGGTTATTTTAATTCTGGATAATGATCGGGTCATTCGAGAGAGACCTTTTTACAAGGCTGATTATTTTTAAATTGTTTCTTATAATATGTAGTATCTTTCCAAAGAGCTTGAGATTAACGAAGGGTCTTAGTAGCCTGACATTTTTAATTATTTGCATCTCATATTCAAATACCGTGGCATCTGCAGAAATGTCAGTGTCAGGGCCCTGAGTGTGCCGATGTACCTGAAGTACCCTGGCAAGTCTCACCTGAGGCCTCTACCCGCCCATTCTTTGCCCGTTGGGTTGGGAGCTGCATCAACCTCAAGCTCTCGCCCTGCTTGGTCCTTCCTGAGCTATGCGATGGGTCCGCCGCCCTCAGCCCTGACGTTCAGGCAGAGGTTGGCGAGTGGGTCTCCGCTCTACGGCGCGGTAGCTCTAACCTCTGAGCTAGTGGAATGAAGTCCCGCATCTTCATCTGAAGAAAGATGGACCTACCTCCTGAAGAGGACTCGCAGTTGAGGGCCCTGCATGGAGGATCCAAGTGTTAGGGGTAGTTACTAAGACTCAAGACTCTTCTGAAGTGGTTCCTTTACAGCCTAGTAAATTTTGTGACTGTTTAGCAACTAGTATTTTACCTTGCTCCATTCCTCTAGGAGTTTCTTTCTGAGGCACTCAGTACTCAGTGTGCTCTTTCAGTGAGTGGGAGATGGAAATTTATTTCCCTCCTGCCTAAGAGTATTTCTTCTCCCCACCACTAAGTGCCCTAAAAAGCTGCCAGCAGAAGTGGGTGGAGAGGTATACACAGACATATTCAAGTATCTTTTTCTTGTGCAGCATTAAGCAAAATGGGAAAAATAGAATGTGTTGGATATAAATTACTAAACTCATTTGATGTGGTAAATTAGCCTGAATATTAAATACTGAACTACACAGTTTTCCATTGAGAAAGAAAGGCAGTGAAACAGATGTATAATTTTCAAGCTTAAGCTCTTCTCATTATTCTGCAGACTCTTTTTTCTTTGCAATATTATCTCACAGTGAGCCATGAAAATGTTAAGCATTGTGCGTTGTTCTTACGGAATTTTTTTCCTGAAGCCTAACAGCAGTAGAGGAAGATGAGAACTCTACATGCCTATTTCTTGCCTGTAAAGATTAAATAATAGGGGACATTGTTCAGGGTTATCTGCTCTGCATTCTGAGCACTGGTCATTTGGCAGTATTTACACACCTACAGGACTGATCATGACTTGTGTGCCAAGTAAGGATCTGTAACTGTCACCGAATTCAACTGTTTTCACTGTGCTTCTACTCATAATGGATCACTTTCAGAAAAGCACAGGCAATGACTTAGGCTGTTCATAGGGGAGTTCAAATACTAATAGATTTGGCTACTTGCTGACCCAAATGAAAAATCTCCCAAAGGACACTGTAATGGTGAAGAAGAATTGAGACAGGACTGGAAATCCCCCAGGAAAGTGGAAGGTAGAAATGAATGCTTTTGTATCACCAAAAGCCGTGCTGTTGTCCATACCAGGAGGTTAACTTATAAAACGGTTCATTGAAGAAAATAAGTACTTTCATCATGAATAATGCCTATAGAATTTTCCTCACTGTTTTTACTAGCAAGGGAAAATCCACATCAGAAATCGCTACTCAAATTTGATTAGTGTGAAATAACTTCATGCTGCAGGACTTGTAGATATAATAGCAGCCCCCACCAAAAATTTGTTCTCAAAATGCTGCACAAGTTTTCAAAGATTTTTTTGTTCTTATAGCCACAAAGATGGCAGTTAACCGTTTCCCTTGACCAGGCTGCAAAACATTTAAGAATTAGTAGACCTGAAACTGAAGGTCAGGAGACTATTATTGGGTCAAATACTGATACCATGAAAATAATTTCTATAACGCTGATTTCTTTAGCCTTCAAAAGTGATATGGGTTAATTTAGTAGAACAATTTTTTGCATATATGCAGTATTTTGATCCTGTAATACAATGAAAAGAAAAAGTAAGAAAGAATTGGGTTTCGATGTAAGAATATCAGGAAGTCACTTTTTAGATATGATCTAGTTCTGAGTGCTCTGGAATAAGCATCACTGTCTTCTGCAAAATTAGCATTAGTCCAGAAGTTCATTTTTTAAACATGCCTACAGAATCAGCCAGAGATTTGACAGCTGTGTGCATGCAAAATAAAGTGAAGATAGATTATATACAGGAGTTGCCTTGACAGAGTTTTTGTTCTATGCCTAGCAGCGTTTCATCAGAATTATCTGTTGTAATGTAATTGTGTCTATTTACTTTATGTACCTGTGGATTGTTTGCATTATCAAAGGTTTCTTCAGTGAGTATAATCAAACCAAGTCTAGAAATAGTCCTTTCCCAAGCAATGGAAAAGGGGTCCTGAGGCTTCAGAACTGTCTGGATTTTGGGAAGTTATTATTAGTGCAGACTTTTCTCCAAAGTGGAACACCATTCTCACAAATAAGTTAAGTATGTTCAGCTGAATGTGTCTTACTAAGAAAGAATAATGGTCTATCGTCATGAGTCTTGGTCTTCAGCAGCATTTGAGATTATACAACCAGTAGAAAGGATCCCACAAGTTTCTAAATTTTCTTCTTTCTCTGAAATGATGTAGAATAAACAGGGTCATTCTGTGAGGTGGAATAAACTGACAGTTGGATGGATTACATTGTACAGATTACAGTGCACAGATAACTGTAAAGTACACCCACATATGAACGCACTGTGATCCGTTAACAAAGTGCTCTGAAAAAAATTGCTTACTTAGGAACGATATAGCCCTTGTACCACAGAGAAGCTGTATTGGGCTTCTGTGACACATTTCAGGTAGCATATTGCTTTACTTTCAGAGACAGGCAAGAACTAGGTTCTTCCTTGGTGTCACAGAGAGCACACATTCGGGCAGGACCCTGCCAATCTTCTTCTGTCATCTTCTGTTCCCAGGCAGGATTGTATGTGGCTATGTTGCTAGAGCCCCAGTTTGAACATGGCTGGAACGTTTCCCAGATGAGGGGGAGAGAATGTCATAGCCAGAATTATGATCTGCCTAGCAGACACAAAAATAATTGTGCACAAGTGTATACATGTGGGGTCTTTGCTAGGTCCAGATTTTGTCTCGCTCATTTATATAAATGCCAGGTCTACGGCCAGGCAGTGTCGGTATCTGCCGGGTATTCCCCCATCCCATTTAAAGTGCCATCTGCTTTTTCATATATCTGCCAAGTATATGGATTGTCTGCTGTTTTCCATTTTATGTCACGTTATTAATAATGGTAATGAATGTTTGCTGAATGATAGTTGCACAGGCTGTAGTTGTAAAATTCATGGACACACATTCCTGTCCTTTCCTATTTATCTTACTAGTGCCAGAACTCTGGACATACTTTTCACCTCTCAAATATTTATTTCTCGTAATGATTTCTTCTAATGTCCCAATATATCATAGTGCTTTACAAAATATTAGTCCCTGATTCATGTAACTAACTACATGAGGCTGAGCATACATGTATCCATGCATTTTCAACCTATGCAGGCTGCGAGTACAAAATTATAACAAGCTTTAAATACAGAAAGGAATAATCTGGCAGGGCTCCCCCATCTCACATATCATTTGAAGAAGCCCATCATTTCACAGTCACAACAGTAAAGGTAGCAAATAAATAGTCCTTCCCCACACTTCTCCTGACACCAAGTTTATTAACCCATTATGATAAACAGTGTGCAGCAGGTTTTGGTATTTTAAAACACGGTAAAATAGAATTAATCTCATTTTTAAAAGCCTCATACAAGGACACTTTTTTTCCTTTCAATATATCTTCCTTTTAAATGTCTCAGCTCTGAAGACCCTTATGTCTATGGCATAAATGAAGTATAAAAATAACCTTTCAAAGGGACATCCCCTATGTAATTTTTCATGATATGTAACTCAATTTCATTGTAGCTGTGGATACTTATGATGGTTGCATGATATATACTTCACATATTTATTGTAACTATTTTTCCACTGAAATCTGGTATCAGACCTCTGCAGTGGGATAGTATAGTGTAATCAGAAGTAATCATGTCTTTCCCATCAGAACTGTCTGTCCCAATGTTCCCAAGAGGGTATAAAAAGCCACTTAATCACTAGTTGTAATATGTTTGTTGGCGATTTCATTTTTTGTTTCACCTTGAGCGCTACAGTGAGGTCAACCCTCATGAGTACAATTTTATATGCGGCTACAATAACTTGAATCCTACCTTGAATATTTTTTACTTACATACATATAAGGTCAGTGTGAACAGTAAATATGTCTGTCATTGAACCAACACTCTTGATTTTGGCCTTGTTATCTGACAGTTCTTGTAACTTGAAATAAACTTTCAGCTAGGTCCAAAAGAGGATTTAGTAGCTAAAGCAGACTTAGGTAAGACTAAGTCCCTAAATTCAAAACTGTAGGAATGAAAAACGATGGTCACCTTCTGCTTAGCCTTGGAAGTGTCACAGGTCCATGAAAGATCCTCTTTTCACGTGCAGGACTTCGAAGGGTTCAGGAAATGATAGACAAGTTGTTTAAGTGTGGTTTTTATCTGGCCATTAAGGGTTCTCCACAGTTTTGCCTAGTGAGCTTTTAATCTCCTGGCTGTTCCCAGGGCATGCCTTATGCACTTCAGCATGAGAAGACACGGCTTTGTGTTGGAGCACAGGTGGAGGGAGCCGCATTTGGCCAAACAACCTGAATTCGTGTTCCTCTTTTGACCTTGTCGCGAATTGCCCTATTAGGCTGGAAACTACCTGTGAAACAGAAGCTTTTGTTGAAAGCAAAGAGAAGATGCTGAATTTCACTTGGTCAGGCTGGCTTGAGTGCTACACGTGTCAACCAAATGCTGAAAAATACCTCAACAGTCCTAGGAGTAGACACGCTTTCCCCAAAAGAGCAAAAGCGTGAGGCTACAAATGATAATCGTCCTCCTCCAGCCCTTTCCCTAGGTGCCTGTCTTTCCAAGGCAGCACACGGTGGCAGCAGGTGAGAAGGGAACGAACCCCACGGCAAAGCAACCATGGGACATCGAGCATTGGTGTAAAAGCTGCAGAAGACTCTGTCTCTACATCTCACCCGTGGGCAGGTCATCTAAAAACTGGGCTGTAAATGCGAGACCCTCGCTCTGCCCTTGAATTAAAGGTTACACTTTTAATTCCAGGAGGATGCTGCAAAGTAATGAGAATTTTTTCCATGTAGTCCAGTGAGAGAACGAGGTTCAATGACTTGTCTTTGGATTTTCTTGTTCAGCGGTGCTCAGTGACAGCTACCAATGTTTGCACGCTGCTGGGTCCCCTCACTCTGTGGCGGTTTTCAACTTTTTTTGAAGGCACCTGGCTCCCCTTTGAGATCTACCAGGTGATCTACCAGGGGACTAAATGCCTAATTTTGAACTCCACATCATATTTGAATCTGGCACTTTTCCTTTAAGTGTTCTTCTCATAAGGGATGCTCACAAACTGACACAATGTCATGACTTCTTTTTTTTTAATAATAGAAACAATGTATAATGTCTTCTTAAAGGTGGTCCAGCTTTTCTCTGTACCTCTGTACACCAAGCACACAAAAATATTTTTGGGTATCATTCTTCAGTGTAAAACTGCTTTTAGACAACTGAAGAATAATATAAAGCCAAAATTGTTTCATTACCAAAGAAAAAAATATATGTATATATAATACATAATTCTGAACCTTTAAAAAAATTAAAAATTCAGAGTTGGAACCTGGGGGTTGTTTTCCTATTTTGGATAAAGACTTCATCATCATTCCAAATGCGATTCTCTATGTGTAATATATATGTATACATCAAGTCAAGTAAACAGTGACATGTTCTACTTTTCACTTGCTCTTCACTTGAAAATTATATTGATTTTCTAGCTGAGTTTTTGTTATGCATAAGTCTGTGTAATTGGAAGTGAGCTCAAACTGAAGGTGCAGATTCATATTTCTCAAACATTTGAAACTGCTTAGACTTGGATCTTAATCCAGGAGTATTTTAAATAGTTTATCTCATTACAAATTAATTCTTGTTTGTCAAAAGTATGTTCTTCACATCTCAGTGTTCATATTCTCAATTATTCCAACTGTTCAAATTCAGTTACTTACTTATTATTAGAATTTTTACAGTGAGTACACTGAATAAAGCATAACGCCATTTCTACTTTTGCATGTGAACTTAAGTATTGTTTCTACAGCTATTCTACATATGATACTTAATTTACAAGCTATATTAGGAAGGATAATTTGGTTGGCTCATTTGTCACCATTACAGAGATCCTAAACACTATTTGATCCATTTTAAGAATTCCTAGCGTAAAAAAAAAATCAATTATGCAAGATGACTACATAACCATATTCAAGGATACTGGTAATATTGTGAATACTTCAGCATTAATGTCTTAATTAGCTGTCAGAGGCACACAAGGAGAGGATGATAGTGAAGACAGCTGTAACCAATTCTCGAAAAAGAGAAGGAAAAAAGAGAAAACAAACCTTTAGTGTATTCTATAAAGGGAACAGAATTTTCCAGTTGCACCATTGTGTCCATGGAGAGCTATTCCACAGCATAATTACAGAATTATATCCACTCAGACTTACTCGATCTATCATTGCCTGTGTTCCTTCACTAATTTTTGACAGCTAGGGTCTAACATCAATATTCTCTATATTGACAGAGACTCTTCTTTTGACTCCAGGTTTTCTTAAACTCCTTCTATGATCCTTGAAGCAGTCCCAATGCATGTAAAAATAATTGTCACCCACATGTATTTAAATTTAAGTCCTCTTTACAAAATTATTGCTACAAACATAACTAACTTTGTTGAATACTTTCTGAGAAATATATAAACCCCCATCCCATCTTACAGCTTCATTTTTACAAAAGCATCATCCTTCAAATAAGTTTAGAAGACCATGTTTCACTGAGAAAGAAAATGGGAGATGTGGCGTGTACTGCATGGGTGGTGAAGCAAAAGTTATAGGCTTTCATGCTGTCTTTCATCTGGTCAATTTTAAAATGGCAAATATTATCTAATGTTTTCCATCAAACTTTTTAGCAGCTGTGCAACAATAAGAAAAGGAAGGCACAACGTGGAAATTATCCTTTTACATTCTTTCACAAGCTTAAATTGCATAAATAACACTGTAGTGTCAGTGACCTTTAACCGAACAGTAATTTTTTCCATTTCCTTCAGTGAAGTCAGGATTTCTCAGCAAGTGCAGTAGAGCCAGAGTAGCATCTGAGTTGAAATCAAAATGCCATCTTTCACCTTTGTCTCTTGTACAGAAGAGGATGAATTTAGTGTTCTTTCTGGGGCTGAGGACAAGTGTAACAACTGGCTATATACACAGGTAAAGAAGAAGGGACAAAACTGAGGTGGGACACATTATTATTTATTTTATTTAGCTACAGAACTGGAAAAAGAAATGGAGAGCAAATTGTTGTTGTTGTTGTTGTTAAATGTTACAGGGGAAGCAGAAACAGCTGACTAACAAAGTTAGCAAAAAAAGGAAATACTTCTTGTCCACAGTTTTGGTTGGATCAGGATTTGACCGTACAGTTTCCTAACTCCCAGTAGTTTGCACTTACCTCTGTGCCACAGAAAGAAGGAAGGGAGAAAGCTTCTCATGTTTTCTTGATGAAACAGATTCATTCTATAGAAAATGATCCTTGAGAGCAGGGGCTGGCCTCTGCAAGTCCCTCTGCAGAATGTGTACTCTGACTACCAGACTCTTTCATGCTTCACGTTTACTGTAAAGTGACTTTAGAAACTGAGAACTACCATGTATTTTCCCACTTGTCTAGAGGATTTGATACTGGCCTGAAAAGTGAGTTTCTGGATCTGTCCTTAGAAGAAAAAATTTACTTTCCAGGTGGCATGGAAGAAGGGCTCATGGCCAGAGGACGGCACAAAGACTTTTCTAAAAGGGACATCATACTCGCGACCATGGGGCAAGCTGCGGTCGTTCTGTACCTCACCAGTTTTCGGGTGTTTGTGTATGCTACTGCGGAAAGCTGCCTTAAGACTTAGAGCTTGCAGCTGTGAGCACCGAGAGTCAGTTCATCAGGTTCAGTCATCTTAAAGCTAGCGGTCTGGTCGGAGGTAGTTTTGTCAGCTACTCCTACGTACAATGGAGAGAGAGGTGCTCAATGAGCAGATCAACTCATCTTAAAATTATTATACCCGCTAGATAGGATGACTTTCCTGGGTGGGGGCTCTTCCTTCTCTTTCTTTCTGCTGACTACAGAGGAAGCAAAGACAAAAAGCTTCTCATCTTTCAAAGAGCTCAAGCCAGATGAGCTGACTTCCACCACTGATAACTGAAGACAATTTCCCTGGTGCAGATCCTCCTGACAGAATATTAAGTGTACCTGTAGCTTTGTGCTTTCCTTGACGTTATTTCCACCTTATTTGCCGAGTGAGTTACTGTCTCCATTTGGCTGCTGGTTTATTTGGAGGAAGAATGCTTCTCGGCTCGCATCCTGGGTACCTGGCTCTGTTCGTTACTGCTGATCAACAGCCTGACATCATGGAACACTCTAGAAGCAGAAATTTGGTGTTTTTTTTTTTTTTTCTTCTCTGTTTTCTTTTCTTCTTTTATGTTTTCTGTGATTTTAAACAATGTATTTGTTTATCTCTACTGAGTTTCCACTGGGGGACATGGTTGCTTACAATTATATTTACACTGCCTTTGCAGCTCCTAAAATCCCTGCAACAGAAAAGCTCTGCCATAAAATGAATGAAGCTAATTTATTAGCCAGGGATTGGATTGACAGCTGATAAGCTAACACTTTTTTTACTGTTTTAACAGAGGTTCAAGATTCACAGAGTGAAAGATGTATATTTTACTGGATCCTGATAAAATATTGGTTTAATACTTCATAATAAAATAAAGATCAGTAAGAGCAATATGCCTGTTGTTGCTTGAATAGCCTTAAGGGTTGCTTTGCAGGGACTCGTAAAATGGCAAGAAGCGTTTAACAGAGTGTATCTGGTTCCCTGCAGATTCTGTTACCAGTGCTGACCTGCTAAGCTCAGTATACAAAGATGCATATGGCTGGTCCTTTTAGTGAGTTGGGCTTAGATCAAGGAAGTGAAGTCATGAGTTAATGCAAATCAAAACCCAAATCAAACCAGAACAAAATGAAACCACCACCACCAAAACCACCACCACCACCAAAAACCAGAAAAAACCCCAGAATCCTGTAACACCTGTTTGTTACTGTTTTCTGTAGAATAATGTCCTACAGACAAAATAATCTATCTTATTTTATTTTCCCTAGTTGCGCTTTTCAGTTTCCCCTTCCAGAACTGAACAGAGGATTGAAATTTGTAAGACCCCCTAGCTAATATGATGTACCCATAAATTGCAATTGTTTCTTGTTCCTCCTCGTTCCACCTTTCAGGGGTCTGGTAAACAACTCAGAGGATCACAAGCACTTCTCTGCATTGCTCTCCATCTCAGGGCGAGAAAAGGGAGCTGGACTTCAGCATTCTTAGCGTGTTCCCTACATCATCCCAAGAGGAGATATCTTCTGGTATCACTGTCTTCTTCTATCAACCGCAACATAAATATTCTAATGACTGGAACATAACAGTCTCAAAAAAAGATAATTTGACAGTACTATTAACACCTTCTTCCTCACCTGCAGGAGATCTCACCTTCACTCTAGCTCTGCCACTGCTAACCTCTGTGACTATGGAAATTCACGTCTGCTTCTGTTCCATGTCTGTAAAATGGGATTGGTGACTTTCTCCCCTATTTTTTTCTGATTTTTCCTATATCTATTGATTGGGACAGTGCTGATTTTGCTTCATTGTTCACAGTGAGGCATCAGCTTGACGTCGCGCCCAATAATATTATTGTAATTCAAGTCATAGGTAAGACAGATACAGACGTCAAGACAGGAAGGCATGGTGACTACTTTTTTTCCAGTGGACACAGAACACAGGCGATCTTTTGTTATGTAGCTCTTCATTACCACAGATGGGCAAAGATTTCTCTTTTGACTGTTAACCAGTCTGATTAAATAACTCTTGTCTTGACCACTGGCTGTGCATTGCGTGCAAGTTTCCTTCCCTGATCGGTTCTGCTCGGTCATAGCCCTATCTGGAAGGTCTGAGCTTTCAAAATATTTGCTTAGGTTTCTGAAGCATTCTTCTTTTTTTTTCTCTCCCCCCCCCCCCCTTTTTTTTTTTCTTGACTGAAGCTAGTCTCTTTTTCTGTACTTTTCTACATGGGTCTTTTTCTGATCTTTTAACTTCAGGTTCTTACACTTGTTTTGCTGCTCTGCCCAGCTCTTGGTTCCTGGCTCGTGTTCCTAATAACTGCCGTGTTTTTCATCGCTTGACTTTGGCTCTTGGCTTCACCTGGAAATCTGGCACAAGCTCTTGACCTGTGGCTTGCCTTCTGCTAGTGCTGGCCCTATCCACCAGACAAATCCCTCCGTGCCTTTGGTCCTATCAAGCAGGTGCCTAAAAGCTACAACCCAGAAAGAAGAGCATGGGACATTTAACTAATCAGAAATAGCTTTCACTGTCACTCATGTTAATGTAGAATATTCTCACAAATTATGTCTCTACCAACGTATCTTTTCTGCTTGCCTTTCTCTTTTAACTTCCTCTTCTCAGCATCAGTTTGACAAATGTTTGGTAGGTTCCTTCTGTGCCAGTGAGTCATTCGCTGCAGAATTACTCAGCTTCTGTTTGCTTTCAACTGGGCTCCACTCCAGATACATGGAAATATGTTCCTTTGATGCAGTAATGATTTGTTTTTCTGGGCATCTTATTTGAACTATTGGCCGTTTGTTTTCTGCTGATTTCCAGATAAATCTACCACATAGCTAAGGTAAGCAACTAGAATTTATGAAGCCTAACAGTAAGATAATAAGGGTCAGCATATTAAAACAGAGGCAGATGCTACCGCTGCACTGCTGATACTTTGCTGGTACACTGGCTGATTATGATTAGACTCTGCCCTAATCCAACTGCGTGTTGCCAGTCCAGAAAGTACCAAGTGTGTTTCACGTCCCTATCTGTTGCAGAATAGATCAGTCTGTGTATCTTTAGTTATGTGGATGCATCTATTCCACAGGTTCAGGGTTAAAGTTCGCAGAAGACCGTTAGAAGTTTTAGGGTAAGCCATGTTTACCATTCAGTGTAAACCCTTCTTTCATGAAATCTCCTTACATATGAAAAATTGTACCAGGGTTCATAATTTATTGTGCAGGCAAAGATTAAAAAATATTGTCACAGTTTTTTTCAAGGTCATTCAAAGAGGTCACAAAGATCCATCTTATTTGTTAAACATGGTTGTTGGTTTAACACCCTATTTTCCTTTTTCTAGCCAACATACAGTCTTCAGAATTTTAAAATCAGATGTCCTTAATTAGTTTCAAGCTCATCCTGTTATCTTCCCCTGAAAAATGATAATTTTTCTTTGATGACTAAGGTAGTTTTAATTGTTAGCACAACATAATGTATGTAGCACTTGCTCTGGGAAAGATGATGGCAGGAGTCAGTGGATGTGTCTCAAATAACATTTTGTTTCAGAATAGCAGTACATCTTTAACATTAATCTCCCAATTCTGTATTTATTTATTTACCATGTGTTGGTTTAATTTCCAAGGTGATTTTAGTTAGCAAAGCCTAGATTTATTCTGGAGAAAATTAAGCTAGAATATATTCTCATGTTTTAAATTACTGTCTTCCTGGTTTGCATATATGAATGAATGATATAAACAGCTCAAGGAAATAAATAGGAAGCCCAAGAGTGTGATTTATGCTGACAATTTCCTTCCTGAAAAAGAAGGAATAAGGGACTCCGCTAAGTTACCAGCTTCAGTCTCCTCTTCAATTCTTTTGCCTTTTCACCGTTCTTTAGGTCTCCCTCAACAACTCCAACCCTCAGGTGACTTTTGCAATTGCAAATAGCTCTGATGTTTGCATAGCTCTTTATTTATGCAAATCAGATAGTCAAACAGATCAAATGGAGCAAGAGTTTGTCCCTTTTTCCCCTGTTACTGAATGATCTGTACACTCTATCAAAAACCATGATACTAAACTGACTGGAATGTCAGAAATTACACTGGATTTATAAAATCAGAAGCATATTTTCAGGTGCAATAATCTATGTGAATGATTCATGACAGTAAGTGACAGGAAGCAGTTTGAGTATCCCTACCTAGAACTTTTTTTCCTTTTCCATAAATTTTGAGTATATCTACTGCTTGGGCATCGATGACCTTAATTTTAGATTGAACAGTATATCTACTCTGAGATACAGGAAAACACGTAAGCTATGGCTTTGTTCCAGGTCTGAACACGATCGTCACAGCTGCTCCCCACCTTCTCCTTTCTTCCTCACTCTATGCTTTGGTTTCCCTGGGAAGGAATTCTAGATACATGGGCTGGAAGACAGTTTCTGTGCCTGCCAAAAAGCCCCCTGATCAGAGTGATCAGAAGATCAGGATGGGGCAAAATACTGTGAGGCACGGCTATGTTGTGGCTTAAGTTTTGCCACCATCTTTCATTGATCAGGTACATTGAACACAGCCTTTGCTTTTGCCTGTTGTCTATTTTCCGTACTCCACAGGCACCGTGATTCTTTTCCTGTGGAGCAGAACCCATGTGAATGTAAATGTGAAAGAGTGTTCATGACATCTGTGCCTTCATCAGCCTAATAACAATTTGGTTGATAGGTTGTTATAACTGGAAGTTTGAAGAATATGGAAATAGAATTATTCTTGAATTTGGCTTTCAGAGTAGCATTTTTTCCAGCTGGGTTTCGTTTAGTCTTTCAGTACAAGGTTGATAAAAACTTGAGCGATACTTCTGCGGTATACATATGCCTCGTTGTTCAATTAATGCAATGTTTGACTTACTGTTTCTGAATCCATGCAAGAAAAGTTTTTCAATTCAGTGAAATAAGTGCAATAATTTTGTCAGATAGATTCCATGATACTTTAAAAATGAAAATATCGGTCAAGTCTGCTATTGCAGCTTTTTATTTTTTTTCTTTTTTTACTTTCTTTTAGTATGACTTCATATCCCACATGATTCCCTTCTATAAAAGGACGACTGTGTGTTGCATCACAGTTGTTTCATATAATCTGTAACATTCATTTAAACAGCAGATCAAATGGAATCCCTAGTGGGTCCTGTACTGTGGTCTGCCACGGCTTCCCTTGGGGTTACAACCCCTGCTCTGCAAGCACTTATTTAGGAATCTTTTACTAATAAAGCGCACCCTGTTTTTTTGCCTTAATAAGATTGTTCTTGATGCTCAGATGGTGATTAAAATGCCATATCTGCAGAATGCATATAAGTGTTTGTTTATCTTTCTGCTCTACTGCATATTGTAGCCTGTTGTGGTTTAAGCCCAGCCAGTAACAAAGCACCACGAAGCTGCTCACTCACTCTCCGCCCTGGTGGGATGGGGAGGAGAAAATATAAAGAAAAGCTCGTGGGGCGAGACAAGGACAGGGAGGGATCACTCCCCACTTATGGTCATGGGCAAAAGACAGGCTCAGCTTGGGGAAGAAGCAAAATCAATTTAATTGACTACCAATCCAATCAAAACAGGATAATGGGAAGTAAACCCAAATCTTAAAAAAACACCTTCCCCCTCGCCCCCCTCCTTCCCACCCCAGCCCCACTCCCGGTTCTCTCTCCCTGGAGAACAGGGGACGGGGGCTGGGGTCGGTTCCTCACCCCTTGTCTCTGCCGCTCCTTCCTCCTCAGGGGGAGGAGGACTCCACGCTCGGGCCCTGCTCCGCCGTGGGGTGTCTCCCGTGGGAGGCAGTCCTCCACAGACTTCTCCAGTGTGGGTCCTTCCCACAGGCTGCAGTTCTTCATGAACTGCTCCAGCGCGGGTACTTTCCATGGGCTGCAGTCCTTCAGTCACAGACTGCTCCAGCTCGGGCTTTCCCACAGAGTCGCGGCCATTTTGGGCGGCCTCCGCTCCCCTCCACGGGCTGGGGGGGACAGCCTGCCGCCTCCCCGCGGGCTGCGGGGGCATCCCCTCCTCCCCCGCTCCTCCTCCTTCCCTGACCTCGGGATCCGCAGAGGGGTTCCTCTCACGTCCCACTCCCCCGACTCCCTCACGGGGCGTTCCCCTTCGGAAATCTCTTCTCCCAGAGGCGCTACCGCCGTCGCTGAGGGGCTCGGCCTGGGCCAGAGGCGGGGCCGGCTCCGAGCCGGGGCAGCTTCCAGCAGCTTCTCCCAGGAGCCGGCCCTGTGGACTCTACCCTGATACCAAAACCCCGCCATACGAACCCAAACCATAGTGGAATTAGATAAAAATGGGGAAAACCCCACAGCTGGTTTATTTTGCCATAAAGTTGCTGGGAAATGCTGACATCCTAAGTACGTGTTTCAGGACTTGTGCCAAGGAAGCAGCCAGCTGGTGTGAGTGATGATGCAAAGACTTGGAAGGAAGACCAGGTAATGGAAAGAAAGAAAAAGATTCAAGGAAAGGAATGAGATTATGGGACTGATTGTGCCTGCTTGAGTGGCTTTGCTTCTTCATGTGAGGTTAACAAAAGGAAACAACTGGTCAAAGAAATGCTTAAGAACTGAAATGAAATGTGGTACTGAAGGCCAAAATGACCAGTTTATAGGTAGTTTTTCTATTTCAAAATATCTGTAGCTGTTCTAACACAGTGACATTTGTCACTACAGAGCAACACTATAGTTTCTTTATAGCTTCCGTTTCCCTTCAATATAGACCATTTTCCTGCTTCCTAGCTGTGTGAATATTCATTAGCAAAACCCAATCCTCTCCATTTCCCTTCTTGCCCTAAATAGCCTCAAAAGGAAACCAACGGCTATAACCACTTTAGCCCTTAGGATGAAAATTAATTTGGATATCTTTTAATTAACCAGTTTAAATGATGGTTGCTATTAACAGCCACCTTCTCCAGCAACAAATCACAGCACATAAACAAACCATGCACCTACTGCAGATAGAGGAAAGATCACACCTTTGAACACTGACCAGCCCATAGATTAATACAAGTATTGACTGCAAATTGTGATATTGACCCACCTCTGCAGTCATACAGCTGGATAATTTTCTCTTAAAGTTGACAACTGTTCATAGCAGAAACTGAGTTGACAGGAGTAATAATAAGAATAAAAATAAGAATAACATTGTGGCAAATGCAGCCTGTATGGAAAAAGAACATCTATAGATTAAAGCTCATTTTCTACTTAAAATAACACTCTTGAAGTATTTAATATGTGGTTATGAAGAAATGTGTGTCTTCTAGAATTATGATACTCCAATAAAATATTTTTCACCTGTAAAGAAAACAATGTCACCCCTCATTACCATACGGTCAAATCAGCTCACAGCATCACTCTACGGTAACAAAGTATTGTTGTCCTATTTCACAGGGAAAGAAGTTTAGATTATTTGTTCAAGATCACACAGAGAGTCTGTGGCAATACCCAGACTTCTTGGCTCCTGCTGCAATACTTCTTTTTTTTTTTTCTAACTTTCTTTTTTCCCCTTCTCTGACACTTTGAATACCCAAAGCACAGAATAAAAAGAAAAAAAAAATCTGCTGCCAAATAATGCTACAGCTGATGCAGTAGTAGTGGAACAACTAGTAAGTAGTTCCTGAGGATTTGCCCTCTTTCACAACAGTGGGGGGCAGATAAATTCATTTTTAATTCTATTTACATCAAGTTTATAAATAAATCTGCCTCTAAAAATTTATAAATAATTTAAAGGCTGTTTTATGTTTTCTCTTTTACCATTCTATTGTGTATCAAGGGCTCCTACAAGTACTCATTGCTTGCACATTTAGTAAGCTGTTAGTAAGATCTTATCAGTGCACAATTCATTCTGTATGCAATTTTAGCAGTTAGCAACCTAAAGGCTCATAAAGTGCCTGCCCATATGTTCTCTCGCTCTTCAACTTTTAGTACAAAATCCAAAGTATGCATTTTAAAAATATTTTTAGACTCCTAAACAAATGTTGTTGCTATGCTATGAATAGTCCATGAAAACATTGAAACTTTTTTTTTAAAGTGTCTAACATTTTCATTGCAATAGGGAAACCACAGTGAAATAGCAGAAGGGAAGAAAAAAGAAAAGAAAACTATTTTCCTTCACTTATGCACCACTTATTTTCCCAATTTTCACACCATTATGAACTATGATTATATCATATTTCATAAACTAAACAGCGTCAAACTCAATCAAGGCTTCAAAGGAAATCAGCAAAAAAAATCTAAAAGCAGTTAGAAGTTTGATAATGATTCAAGATTTCTTATTCTGCTTTTGTATTGATCGATTACCTGGCACTATGTTCTATGCCGCTGACATGAGTATCTCATAAATCCAATGTCCAAATCACTTAGAGCTATAAAAGATAATGTGGGTTTTTTTGTATATATCACCAAAGAATTTGTTCAGGACACATTTTAGCTAACAACATCTGTATTCTCTAGAGATTCCATTTATTTTCTATGTATTTTTTCTAAACGAAATGTACAATTGACCTATGCTGGTGGGAAGAGCTTTCATATTAAGTTAAAAAATCACAAAACTAGTACTGCTAACACAAGTGTTCAGACATGCCTCAGTTAGAAATGACCCCACCTAAGCCTTTAGAGTTTTTGTTACCTACCTAGACATTCTATTATTTTTTATTTTTTTTTCCCCTTGATTTCTTTTGTTATTGTTGTTCTGGATACAACCAGATGCTAAACGGAATTATGTTCTGTGGAAAGGTGATGACGTAATTCCCTTGTGTGCTGAGTAAAATATATAAACCAAAAAATAAAATAAAAAGAAAAAAAAATCTCATGGCTTCAAATCAAATCAGAAGACCTAAGAATAAGACATGGAGAGTATAAAACCACTCTAAATTCTTAGAGAAGAAATGCAAAACCTTTCTTCAGCAACAGAGACTCTTTTTTACCAGATTGCATCACTACAGCCGCGAGTCCTTTTAACCTCCCATCCCGCACTCCAGCATCACATTGTGGAAAGAAGAGCAGCATGGGAAGAGACTTCCAGCAATGTGCAGGAATCATGGGAGGGGACACAGTGCGCATCTAGTCGGGGCACTCTGGAGCACATACGTGCCTTTATTCCCCTCACCTGTCCGCACAGGGTAGGCACCGCTCACCTAGGAGGTGCACGCATGTCTCCAGTCAAACTCTCTTCTGGGAGTGCTGTCACCATGAGCAGCTGGGCTTGAATGCGGAGTCGGTCACTGCCCTTCTGCCAATTCTCCACGCTTCTCTTCTGGTTTTTACCCTACCAAAATATTCCCATCTCCCTCTTGCCTAGAAACTGTTTGGCACTTTGTCTTTATTTTCGAAGCAGCTTGCTCCAACCTGTTAAAACACAACTAACAGCTCCCTGCAGCCTGCAGAGGATTCCCTACCAGGCGCTAGATGACCAGAGGAGTGACTCTTACAATGCACAAGTGAAATATGTCCAAGAAATTTGTTCATTTTTGTCTGTGCAATCAAGAACACAGTTATAAGTCTACTGCAGAGAATCTGACACTATCAGGGATGTGCTGTCACGGTGTGCAAAGCCAGAACTGCCTGTCTGGAGATGGCAGTCTGAGATCCATCTGTACGCACAATCTGTGCGTATTCTTTGAGCAAAGTGCCTGATACTGCTTGATGCATGAAGCACCCTATGTCCTCAAATTCATTTCTTCTTTGAAAAGAACTCAGAACATATTAAAAAAAAAGAATGATTTTAAGGAGATATTATAAGACCACATCATAGTCATTTGGACCCATTATATTCTAACCAGGAGCAGCCTTTTGAAGAAATCTGGTTTTGGTGAAAACATGCTCTTTATTTGTGTCTTTTATTATGAAGGTTTCACCAATAGCTTTTTGTTCTATCGCTACTAAAGCTCACTTAATGTGCTATAACTTCAGTGGAAGATATAGTGAATAAAGGAAGAGAATATTTACCTAAACCTTCATAGGAAAAATGATCAGGAAAAAAACCTGTGTCATGAGATTGCTTGCCCTCCTTGACCGTTTACTGTAGTAGAAACTTCAAGTGGTTTTGTTGGATGACAGAGGAGGAAACAAAAGCCTAAAGCCACTGATATCTGATGACTTTTGTTAGTGCTGCTCTTGGTGTTTGTAGACACTTGAAGATAGAGGGTAATTCTGGAAAATATTTATGTTGTATATAATTTTTATTATTATTTATATTTATATTGAAATAAATACGTATGCTCTTGGATTTGCAGTTAGATTATTCTTGTCAGTGTGTCCACCAGTTTTGCAGGTCTCATTCTTTAGTTTCTGACCCTACTTCTCCATCCCACAGCCTATTGTTTGTTATTGTTTTTTGTGGTGGGTTTCTTTGTGGGTTTGATCATTGTTTTTTTAAACATGGTTCTCAGCACTTATTGAGATATCCTGATTTTGGTTTGAAATATCCCAGCCTTCTCCTTGTAGAGCTTCCACTGCATGTTCTCAGTAGGTGGACAGGTTGAGACGAAGACAGAACCAGTGGCAGGAATTCAACAGTCATAAAACTTCATTGTACATAACTGATTCAAAAGGAAATAATACAATAACAAGTATGAACAATTTTACCTCTGTACCAGTTCTGAGTTTAACATCTCAAAAGCAAAAAATAGAGGCACAATAGAGGAAATGTTGATTCAATGTTGTTGACATGTTATGGAAAATAAAATAAGATTTTACATGTTCCCACCTTAATGTTTTCTTTAAAATAATTTTAAATCTCTCTCTTCTTCCTTTGCTTCAGCAAGCACTTTCAATTATGCAGCCTAAATGATCCAGCAGTAAGGGAAACGACAAAGGTATTGATGATATAACTGGAGTTACATGGAGATTTAGTATTATGAGATGATCCAATAAGCTAGAGAAACATATGACAGGGTACCACTGGGAAAAGTTCTTGAAGCCACCAGTCTGCACGGTAATGCTTGATCCACTGTGTTCTGGACAAGCCCTCACCATCCTGCACAAAACTTCTCCACCAGTCTCTAGTTTACTGGCATCAGTGTGCCACCATATAGTACAAAAAAGCGAGGGCTTACAAATCTCTAGAAATTGCTGGGGATGAGGTACGACACCGCCATAATCACCCTTTTACAGAATGTGCCAGGCACAGTATCTAGGAGCAGAAAATAAGAGGACACCATAAGCACCTGTCACTTCGTACTGTTCTCGAGACACTTTGTGCCTAGGTGTTGGTTATTCTCTCTGTAATAAGTTGTCAGGCTGTCACTGCATGGGTGCATACTTCAGAAATGAACACATGTGCACCTCCACTGTGTGAAAGAAAAGGAACATAGTTATATTCCAAATTTCACTTTTTGACATAATGCAAAAAAAATTGGTTTGTAATTTCAGATTGCCCTTAGATCACTTCCTCCGACCATTCTAAACACAAAATAAAGCAGGAAATTGAAAAACTTAAAACCTGATATTTTCTTTGACTTGAAAATGTTTTAAGTCTAACCATAATGAAACAGCAAAAGATTTCAGTTAATACAAGAATGTCTATATTGAAAAAGTGTTGTTTGTTGGGGTTTTTTTTCCCCAAAAAATTGAGAAGATGGTGGAAATCCCAATGGCAGTACTAAAGTCAGACCAAACACTTCTTCACACCTACAGAAAATCAAATATCATGAAAACCTATCAGGATAGAAAGCTCTATTCTGCCCTTTTGTACATTAGCCAGATACAGGTCAGCTGTGTCATTCATCACTTAAAATGGGGAAATAAATTAATACAAAATGGTCTAGCACCAGGAAGTACATTGGAAACTTTCAATTTCTCTACCTCCATTCCTCCCGAATAAAGAAAACTGAGTCAAGCAAGGATTTAGCCCCCAAAATTCAAATAAATATACATAGAAATATTTTTTATGTAAAATATATAAAAATATATATTATATATATATTGTTCTTAATATAGCAAACTGGGGGAGGAATATTTTCCATAAATCTATTATAATATAATTTAAAAACTGTTTTTGTCTTAGAATAATTACGAGAAACTGAAAAGATACCTTTTTGGAGAAAGGAATGGGGAAAGGACCTCTACAACCTTAGAAATTTTCTAAACATCTTCAGTAACAACTTGGGCTTCCAACAAAATAAATGAGAGCAAACTAACTTTCACATTGAATGATCTCCGAGAAGAGTGTTGAGATAAAGCAGGTGGAAAAAAGGAAGTGTTTTGAATAAATAAGAATACCTTCTTTTCAACAATGTGCAAATCTCAGGCTTACTATGTTTCTTTGTATCCTGTTCTTTCTCAGTAATCAGGTTTCAGTGGTGCTTCTAAACATTTACATTCAAAGTAAATTTGTTTTTAAAAGACCCCTAATTTATGACTGTTAGCACAAAGTTTTGATATTAGATTTTTATCAGCAGTGTTGTTTTTTTTAAGCTACAATCCGTAATCCTCTGTTAGTTTTGACTATTTTCAGAGGGTGAGTCATTTTTAGGAATTATAAGGCTTGTAGGGATTCAAACTTGTATTTTTCTTCAAAACACAGGAAAGTTGTTCTATAGAAATAAAGGGTCAACTGAGAAAATAGAGCCTACTAGCAATGAACTCTCTCCAATAAATAAAGACTTATTACTCAGATAAATTCATTACAAACACTTGATATTTAGGTATTCACAGCATGTGTTTGAAATTAACTAAGGAATGACATGACCAATGATTTCCTTAAACATAAGCACAGCTAAAATGAAATCCAATATATTTTTTATTGCAATGCGATATCCCATTAACTTTACATTTCTGAACTTAACAGGATAAAATCTGATCAACTCCGCTGAACAATGCACATTTTACCTTCATTGAAGGCATTTCAAATACATATCCATGATCGCCAAAAATCACCTAAATTGTGATTCATTCTTCATTGTGTTGAAGAATCAGTACGAAATATAGCTGAGATTCTTGAAATCTCCTAGTGTATTCTCAACCCCCTTATCCTTCCTACATAGCTACTGGCTGGCAGCTGCTACTCCCATCAATCAAAGATGTCAGAGAAATACCTACATCAAATGTAGTCCACAGGCAAAATAACGAAGATGAACTTTAAACTCCTTTTGCTTTTTTTGCTGTCTCTTTCCTAATGGCTATTCTTAAAAGGGTTCATGCCAGACTAAGCTATTGGTCTCATCTATAAGTAACCCAGACACCTGAAATTCTTTGTGTCCTCTTTTTGGAGCAGAAGGCACTATTTTTCTGTATTCTGTTGAAATGATAAGTAACTTGACTCAGACCAGATAATTAAGCAACCCATTTTCTGTCTTTTTTTTTTTTTTTTTTTTTTGGGAGCACATGATACAAAAATGGTTTGTTGGGCTTTTCTTTTCTTTTTTTTTTTCTTTTGCTCTTCCTTAGCTACCTGTTGGGGTATCCATTACAGTTTGTCAGTTACTATGCCAATTAATAGGAAAACTCTTACAACTCTATGTCAAAACTGACCTCAGTCAAAATTGGACTGCAGTATATTTCAGTCATAACAATTATAAAAGAACAAGGTACATTTTTCTCCTTTAAGAGCAGAAAACTATTTGAACATGACTTACAGAGAAAACGACATTTAACCATGGCTGTATAGAGGTTCGTGAGCTTTGCTGCAATTCCATACCGTGCTCTAGAAACCAAACCTAGTGGAAATGTCTGTGAAAAATTCATGAATTTGCTGTCAGTGTACTTCTTTTATTTGGACAGAGTTAAGAAACAAGAAGGCATGACTGCATTTGTGCCCCCTCCTAACCCCCCCCCCCCCGCCGCCATAGCTGCCACAGGCTAATAAATGCCCGGTGAGAAGAGCACAGTGAAATGTATCCACACAACTATTTCTCCTCAGGAGTGCATTGCGTGCATTGCATTTTTCTTTTTATATCCACGTTCACTTTACTCACATTCAATACAAACACAGTTCTGTTCCTTTTTTATGTCATGACTCTCTTGTGCTCTAGGAAAAAATACCTAAGGTCAAGAGTGTTAAAAATTTTAGTCTATTTAAGATTTTTTTCTGCCGCTGAGAGCATACTTGTAGCTGCAAGTAGCAAGGCTGTTTATTGCATTAACTATGTTTCTGAACAACAGAGACACCAAGGATGCTTTGAGCCATTGCTCTACAACGCTTTCGAATCACACACCCCTGTGTAAGATATGAAAGCAGTCAAGGAGCAACTTCCCTTCTCACCTTCACAATTCTCTTGTTGTACTTAGGCTGGGTGACAACACCAAACTAGAATATTAGTTTGCAAGGAGACGCAACTTCAGTAAACTCAGTGTAATGGATAGGTGCGGTTTTGTGGTTGTCTTTGACCCTTGGTTTTGTGCATGTGCTGTTTGTTTTCTCCTTCTCCTGAGATATGAGATTGTATGGATTTTGTAAAATCTGAGCTTTGGTCGTTGTTGATGAGTCGCCCTCCTTTAGTTTCTCCAGACTACTTTATAGTCTGGGTGTAGCTTCCCCTACTACTGTTTCATTTTTAGTATTGTCAGCAAATTTTGATTATGGTTGCAATTCTGTCAGCGAGAGAGATTTGTTCGACAGACTTCAGCTCCTGTATAGCCATCAAAATAGCCAAATTTACACCGTGTGAATAAAAGAGAGCTCTCCTTGAAGACTGGATGTACCACTCAAAATGCCTAGTGTGGTGACCACCTCCCACTTTGCTTGAGAATTCTCAGGTTTTCACGTACCCTGCTCCAAGGACCTCCTGGAAATGCTCTTTAAAGCACAAGCTGAACATTAAGAATCTGACCATCACCGCACAAGGAACATCAGTCTTTATATTACCTTAATTTTGAATAATAAAAACTCTCAGGAGTCAAGTTTGGTGCAGGATGGTGTGGTTTTCTCCCATGGAAGATACTGTGCCAGAGGGAAGCGTAGCAAGACATTTAAAGGATGAAAATCACCCTTTATGGGGATCTTATCCTTTTAGTCACGAGGACTGTTGAGCAGCCTCCTTGGGAGTGATCAGTGTGTTTCCTCGGGGTCTTGCTATGAGGTTCAGCAGCTCGTACTGACCAGATGGGGAAATGATGCCAACGAGGATAATTCACGCCGACGGGCTCTCATGACCGCGCTGCACACAGCTTGTCCCCCACCGCTCTGTGGCAGTTACGGCTTGGGGAGGGCCAGTCCCAAGACGAAGCTGGAACACCCCCCAGAAAAAGAGCCAAGAACAAGCTAATAACTGTGCAACAGAGGCAACCAGGCAACTCGCTCTTAGCTGGCTCCTGACCTCTTTGCTCATCAGTGCAGACATACAATAGTGCCTGGAAGAGGGTGTTCCCAGGCCATATTAAAATTTGGAAACCAGCTGGCGGCATCTGTTCAAACACAGCCCCTCAGCCTGCTTTGGCTTTTGCAAAATTCTCTTTCCCTGAGCCTATTCCAGCTCCTGTGTTTAGTAACTGCAAATAAGTCGCTTCATTTATCTCCCTGTCCTTAGAAAAGGAAACCATGGAGGCAATTGCAACTCAGATAATACTGCCGGAGTGGCACAGGTGTTCATTTATATTTTTTATTCAAGATTCAGTATTACAGTGGAATTCACAGCCTCCAAGTAAATCTGATGTTTTGGACTTCTGTAATATATTTGTTCGCTGACTTACACGTCCCAGTATCAGTCCCGGAGAAGGACAGATTTTTCTGACTTCTCAGAATCTTTATGAACCCCAAGCTTGTGAGAGAACAAGAGGGGAAAACTTCATCACTCTTATCAGATGGTAGACTGTCCATTTGGCATTCTGCCTGGAAACTTGCAAACTCAATTAAATGCACATATGGTCCGTAGCAGGCAGAATCAGTCTTTGCCAACGCACATCCCTCTTACGGCACTTCCAAACTGTACCCACGCTAGATAGCTTTTTCCACATAGATGATTTTTTCCACTTCTCCAGCAGCATCAGCTCAGCATATTGTCTTCTCTGCCCTGGAAGAATAGAGGGAAGAATGCCAAGATGAACATCAGTTTGAACTCCACAGGGGTGATTTTGCTATCGAGGAGCTTTTGTTGAGGAAGACAGGTATGGAGATACCAAGATTTAATGAGCAGTGCTGGTAGAATTAATAAATCTTCTCAATGCTCCCTGAAGCAGCTGTTCTATTTTGAAATAATGAGCATATGGTTTCATTATATTTCATTGATTTGATCCCCTTCAGCTAAAGAAATATTTCAGGGGAATGCAAACAACTTACAGGATTTCTGCATATTTCTCACTCCTTTTATTTTTCCTGGCTAAACAGAAAGCTGACTAGCATGTAAAAGGAAGAGCCAGAGGCAGCATTCAGATTCCTTAATAGGGGTTGTATGAGGGGCAATGGGGCCTCTGACAGTAACGAGGACTTGTGTGTGCCTTGAAGTTACAGTGCTTGAGGGTTCCCTTAAAGGTTTTGGTTCTGTGAAAGAAACAAGCTCAAGCTGGACTAACCCTACCTATAAGCTGTATTCTTTATGTAGAATCTCTCTCGAGAGGCAGGGGCCAGGCAGGGAGGAAGGTGAGAAAGCATCAAAGGAGCTTCTTAATCTAACACGTTCAAAATTTATAGAAAGAAAGGAAGTTACGGGATAATTTTCAATTGTCTACAGGAACAAACCTTTCAAAGCAAAGGAAAACATGTTTTATTTTCTCAGTTGCTAGAACCATTTCCCTGCCCAGCTGTTTAGAGGGGAAACTGTATTCAATATTTTATCCACTGTGCATCCTGCTACTGACTTTAGGAAACCGAATTCTGAAGTGAAAGTGAAGTGAAAGTCACTTGCATTTTTTTTATAAGATCTTGCTGCAAACTGATTTCTGGCAGCTGCAAGCTCACAAGCTATCTTTTTAAAGGAGCCAGAATAAATAAGGAAAACTTACATATGTTTTCATTAGGTAACTGGATAGTCTTGGCAGCTCTGGGGTCTGGAGGGCAGGAGCCGTTCCTGGAAAGGCTGGTGACTGGCAGGGAGGTACCATGTTCTGCTCTGTCAACTGCAGGGAAGATGTGCATTCTGCTTCTCGTTACTCGGTCCCTTCCTTATTCATTGCCACTACAGTATTCGGCAATATACATCTATTAGTATGTTCTACCTGTATATATATGTATGTTCTCTATGTATATATATTTGTGTAGGTATAAATATACATGTGTATAGATATAGAGTACATATTATAGCTTTTCTGAACGGCAGATCGTGTAGTAACGGTTGGCAAGATTGTGTTTCTTTACCTGAAAAAGCATTACAATATTGCTGAAAGTACTTCAATTTTCCTTTTATATTTTACTTTTAACAAAATTGGATTTTAAGAATCCCCTTGAGACTTACAGACATTTTTCCATGCTGGTATTTTAGAAGGGAAAAAGTCCATCTGTTTTGTGATGCTGTAACTTTTTCACCTGCTGCAAATGTCTGGTGTTGCATAATGTAATTACTGACATTGTGAAACCAAAGCAAAAGGATTCACTTCCAGGTCTTCCCCACATTTGAATCAATAAGCTATAATTTTAGATCCAGGCCTATAAACGACAAGACCAAAAGGAAACCAACCCATGGTGGTATTTCTCACGCACAAGAATTCACTGCTGCTTAGGACAAGAAGCTATACACTTCAATTTCTTCCCAGCAGAAATAAAAGTGCTCTGTGTTTTGGTGGATTGCAAATTGATACTATGATCAGTCAAAGCCATCTTTTTCTCTCTTAATGCAAGCAAAATAAACTTGAACATCACAAAAATGAAACAACAGCATCACAAAATACCAGTCTTTAGAAAGCAAATTAATCTCCCCTGCCCTTAAAATGTATCATACATATTACATTTGCTATCAAACTAAATTGCAAAATTTATTCTGGCCTCTGTGGTCCTGCAGAGACTGTGGCACAGTGATGTCTGCTCTTTATTTCTGACATGCAAGTGGCAGGGACACAGATGAATGCAGCACCTCTCTTTTCGTGACATAATCCATACATTATTAATTTTTGTTGTTGTTGCTCTAAAGCTGTGAAACAGATGCTGTTCTGAACTGAAAATCACCATTACGATATGAGCAGAAGCAGTCCCTGAGCTACCCAGTCAACTAATTAATGCTGCATAATTTAATAAAGGATGGTAATTACTCAGTTTTCTCCATCTTGTTCCCCTCCCTGCTAATGATAACATTATCGAGCTTAGGCAGGGGGTAGTGAGCATATGTGTGTGTGTGGGGGGGGAGGTAATTTACAATGAAAGAGGATGAGTAAGCAGATGAAGCAGGAAATGGTTCAATCCAGGAACAGGCTTCTAAAGTCTTCTAATTTTTTATTTAGGAGGGATCTGGATGTGCAGAATGGCAAAGTTTTAAGCAGAATACTAGTGATGACAGTCATTAAAAGAGGTAGAAGGAAAATAGAGAAAAAAGGTTGATCTGTCATGCATTTATTTATCAAAAGTTGCTTTCCATTTCATTTTTATTCAAAACTTGGTTAGGAGGCAAATGTATTTGTGGGCAGAAAGTCTCCTCCGCAGACTTTTTCCTCTCTTCCTTGTTACCTCTGAGCGGGCAGTGGATGATGTCAGGTAGAGCAGGATCAATCTCAGGAGTTCCTTTAGGCATTCTTCAGTAGTCCCGCCATATGCTGCAAGTTTTTCCTCATCCAAAGGAAAGTGCCAAAAGGTGCTGCAAGCAGCAATACATTAATCCAAACTTCTGAAATCTCAGCCTGGCACATAAATTCTCTTTTACATAAAACATCTCAGAGGAGTTCCAGCACACCTGTATATCCTCTGTCCAACTAACAGAGTATTTAATTCATTACAATCTGGTCACATACATCCTACATTTTTTACTCTTTTCATTCAGTCAATGCTCAAAGACTCCTCAGAACAAAAAAATATGTTTTTTTAAAGTAAAAAGTTGCTAAGCAACAGCAAGTTATGTAATAATTGCACTGCTGGCAAAATTTGATAAGAAGAAGAAAATGAAGAGGGTTTTCTGAGTTAACAAGATTCATCTCTTTAAAATACATATTCATTGCATTATGATCCTAGAATCTGAATTGCTATATTATTGGTTTTAATGTCTGAATTTTTAACTTGATTTGGAGCCTAAATGTCTCATTGAGAAAAAGTTGTTAAAAAAGAGTAATTAATTGAATTTATTTATTATTCATTTGTAGAATTTTTCAAACAATACTTTCTATTGATAAACTTCAGACTACTGTTTAAGTGGGAAATTTAAATTTACGAAATGATGTGTGAAACTTTATTAAGTTTTCTATAGATATAAAAACATATTTTTAGGCCACAAAATAGACTGAGGCATAGATTAAACTGGTTTCCGTCGGGAACCTGTAAACCTAATCTCATAGAAAAACCTCTCACATTCAGCCTAATTCTGAATGCATTTAGCTGCCTTCTCAAGGAGGAACAAGGACACTCTGAAGGATACTTCAGTGGGCGAAGAAGTAGTATATTCTCTTACCTGCAGCAGGTTTTTGGAGGCCTTGTCTCCTGGGCCTCTTTCTCATATTGAGCCCACTCTTCCCTCTAAGCACTAGACTGTCATAAAAAAACTACTTTCAGAAGTGAAAATTCTTCTCTATTTCTTATTTACCTGGATATGCTTGGTGGGTTGATCTGAGGTAGAGTCTGTAAAATGTGGTTTGGTTTTTTTTTTTAAATTTTTTTCCTGATTCTAAAATTAAGACAATGATGGCCATGCAACAACTGCTCCAGATTAGCTGTTCCAAACGTGACATGGAAGAGAGAGAAGAGGTGTTTGGTTGTTTCTTTTTTCCATTTGCCAAACCAGTGCAAAGGAAAGATGAAGGATATCTCCCCAAATGCCGCAGCTGGGGCAAGGCAAAGACAGCCACTAGAAAAACTGAGGTTTCCATCCCAGTCTTATTTCCTATCAAGTCTATTCATGCATCCTTCTTCTGATGGGACAGGCAAGGACCAGCAATGGTGTTTTAAATAATACTAATTTATTTTTTCTGAAGCCTTGAAAACTCCTTACCAGCCATTATATGCACTATACCATGAATCAAAACTTCACAGGTGTCTGGTTTTGTTAAATCAATCTCTTGAGACCATAAATGCTGGAGTACCATAGTAACACAAATGACAGTTCAGTTCCTTATGTCTAGGAAAATATAATTTCATTTAAAAAACAAATATTGAAAAACGTATATATCAAATTTCCATGCAGGATCTGGTGAAGATCATCAATAGCATATATTCTGTAATGTTTCAGAAATTAAAGATTTTTAAATTTTGTAACTAGTAAGTGATTTCTGTGGTCTAAAGGGAGTCAGAGTCTTTATCTGACAGTCATTATGGGTGTGATGGTAAAATGAACAGCATTAGACTAAACAAAGAGATATTAATGCATTTACAGGCATGAACATGAGGAATATAAGCATGAAACACCTTACATTTCAGGAAGAACCAGGGAAGAGAGCAGGTGAAAGCTTCTTATAACAGAATCAGGACTGTTTAAGCCAAAATACAAAGTTTTCAAAGCACTCCAGTTTCACCAAAGGTTTAACTTTCTTTGTCACTGGGTGGTCATTAGAAACCTGCTAGCTGAAATGTGCATAAAATAGTGGTCTCAAACAAAGGGACATCTGAAAGGGGAGATAGAAAGAGAAGTCTGAAAACAGCCAAATAAACCTGGCTGCAGAAGAGGAAGAGCTCTTTAAAAATGAGTAATGCTGATTTCCAATGACTTGGCTAACGGGAACTAAATATACTCGCATAGGAAAAGATGAGAATTCCTTTAAACCTTGCTAGGAATTAAATTCATGAAGTGTTGAGTTGCCTCTCCTGTCAGCAAGCGGGGAAGGCCATGGCTGGGCTTAGACCATGGCATTTCTTTTCATTGCACGAGGCACTCTGGCGTACGCATATCTGCACTGAATTATAAACACCTGCTTAGGAACCTTCAAGTATCCTCAGGCAGAGACTCTCAGCAGAGAAGCCTGCCTGAGATCCCTCACAAACAAAACATAACTGCAAGTACAGTAGTCCAACGTCACAATCTCATCAACTGGGGGGGGGGGTGATTTTTTTTTAAGTTAATATATCCCTTTTATTTCACTGCAACCTTGTCAGGACTGTACTAGGACACAGCCTGATTCTACTAGCTCCGAGCAGAGCAGGCTTGAGGCTCTAGTATGCCATATTGTGACAGGACCATTTTGGTATATATTAAACATTATGTGCATCTGTCTTCTTGTATATAGATAACACCAAGAGCAAAAAATTGCATTTCAAAAAGATTTTTGGGTTTCAAGTCATACTAATTTTGTATGAAATCTAATGTTTGCTTTGCACAAAATTTAAAATATAAAAACTCTTTCTCAAAAACATTTTAAAGATGTTTTGGATCCCCTGAAACAGTGAAACAAAGAAAACCAAGGTATTCTATTCTGAAAATGTGAAAATATAATGTTTTGAAAGTACCAGAACTTTTTTCCTTCTTCTCCTTGTTTCTTCTTCAGAAGGAATCTATCAGGGAAGTAGACACATTCATTGACAGACTACAATTTACCATCAAGGTGTTTCTGACAAGCTGTAGTATGAAGATTTATTTGCTTTATTTTTTTGTCTGCCAGTACCAAACATAAAAGAGAGAAATGCAACCGCATTACTAAACTATATTGATTAACTTGGACTTCTCACCTTTAAGTCTAAAGCCTGTAGATGCATCTCCATGGTAGAATCCCTGGTTATATGCAAATACCTGACCTAGTGCCTCCAACTGATTTCCAGGCAAGAAAAAAATTGTCCTCTTTCTAAATTTCCAGTGGTGTCATTTGTCCTTTGTACGGTTACAGTGTTTCTTCCCCTCAGGCTTACTGACCTAAACCTTCACTGGAAAAGGGTTATTTTTCATTGCTAGTATGTTTTAGTAATTAAAGAACATTTCTTAATTTCTTCCTTAGTATTTCTTTACATTGTCTCTCACTCTCTCCTTAGGTTAATTGGCACTTTAAAGTAATAAATGCAGATTTTAAACAAGATTGGACTGCAACAACAATACAAAATAAAGCAACACAACAGCAACAATAACAATAAAAAATAAAGATAACATTCACACAACAAGAATGTTTTACAGGAAAGAATTGTTACAATAGTTCAAACCCAGTACCAGAGTTTGTTATCCCTCTAAAATAGTCTCTGTTGGGCAAGACATTTATTAATAGAAATAAATAACTATATCTTGACCCAAGAAGCTTTAAAGGCAGATGAAATGCCTGTACACTGAAGTAGAGCTTTAATAAACTCTGAATTCTTCAGCCAGAAATCTTTCCTCCGTTTTATTGCAAGTGAATCTCGGATGCTACCTTATAAATTTGCAGGTATAAAATACAATTTACAAGTTGTTTCATGGTTACAAATTAATATGTAACATGTTGATCATCACTTGATAGCTCTGAATGAGCTATAAAAAATTTTTCAATGAAACAGAGCATCACTATTTCATATTGTAAGTCTGAATAGTGAAAAGCCTCTTATAACAGGACAAAGAATGTATTAAAGTAATAAATAGAGTATTATCTCTGAAATATTCATGAACTAAGTCTTGGGGACCTTAACTCTATTCAGTCCACAGCAACCAACTTTACATGGCTAAATCTTTGTAGGACTTAGAAGACGGCACACCTTTTGCAGGAGATATGTGTGTGTATTTTGTTTGTGGCAGGTTGTAGCTCATTTTTAATATGCAAATATTACAGAAGGAAATAATTCACTCTAATACTAAGACTTGTTTTGATAGCATATAATGGTTATGAATATTATAGCTTATGGATAACACAGCAGGAAAAATACATAGAATCTGGTCATAATAGCTAGCAAAAGATGACAGACTTCCTAGTTCTGCTGCTCCATTTGTCTCTTCATTTCAATTGTCATCATAATTCTTATCAATCTATTCCCCCTATGTTCCGATTTACACCCAACTGCTAAATTTGTTCTGTACTGTACTCTTGAATTACCAGTTAGCCTTTTCTTCACACAGAGCTACTTATTATGGATATTATGGCAATGTTATAATATAAGGGGGTTTATCCAAAACATAAACAGAAATATTACACTACTGGGAGCCCAGGTGCTGTGTGATTCAGTGAGGAGACGCTTTTAAAAGTGGCACGATGCATTTTCTACCGTGCTTTTAGAAGAATTTTACTGTGATCCTAGCATTCCATACTGCTTTATTGTGCATAAATGTCTCCTGTGTCTTCTACCCTTAGAGGCAGATGAGTGGCAGTTCTTCAGTTCTTGAAATGGAGGATGACATGTGTTTTTTCATCTCATTTACTCAAAGAGAGTGTAGAAGGGGGAAAAAAAAGTTGCTATGGACTTCAAACACCTGCCAGTGACATACTACTTCAGATCCCCTTTGGAACTATTAATAGCCACTGCTGCAATTTCAGCTCTTCCCAAGTGAAGGGAAACATTTTAAATGAACTAGTGCAGTGGGTGGCGAGAAACTCCTTGACGCATCTCATGCATTTTTCATCACTATTTTATGCAATTATTTGTAAAGAAAGAGTGCAACAGCAAAGTTTCCCTTTCAATTCCTTAAACTCCACCTGACTACTCTTTAATTTCCTTATCTTCTAAGTAATGCACATGTTACTGTTTTTCTGTAGGTTTTGAGCATCAGATCTGAAGATTAAAATTGTAATAACGGTTCACAGCACAAAGTCACCCTGAGCTTTGCTGGGGTGGGGACAGGGAAATCTGTGCCTTCCCTCCTGACATGACTCAGAACTGCTGTATGACAGAAGCTGAGTCTCAGGTGGCTGCAAGAAAGTTATTTCACAGAGCTCAAGGAGTCCTGGTCAATCTTCCTCACTTTACCTAGCATTTTGTACTTTTCAAAGTCCAGTTTGCACTTGAGGCTAGAGAGGAAACTGCAAAAGAAGCCAGAACGATTGCTGGTAAAACAAAAAATGGCATTAGGTCCAACACTCTCTACGAGTCAACAGATACTGTTCTATATGTTAAGGATATTTCTCTGTAGGTTTCCTGCTGCTAGTTTGTTTATTAAAAACAGTAATAATTTTCAGTCTGGTCCATACAGCATGTCGGCAGTAAGAACACTTAAAGTAAAGAATATTGTCAGCAAGGTCCACATTAACAGGCATAACTTCTGAAAGCAGAATAGTCATGCCCTTGCTTAAAACCTTGCCAGTTAGTTATATGAGGCAGCTGCCATTACTGTGGTATTTCAGAGCTCTTCCTGAGGCAAAAACTGCTGCAAGTGCAGTGGTAATTTTATTTAGTTATGGACAGAATTGGAAAATATTCAGTTGCAGCCAACAAAAATTTTAGCTAAATGCTGAGAAAGCATCAAGCTGGTTTCCTGGCGTATTCAGAAAGGTCATGGAAAATCACTTCCACAGGTGGTGTTTTTGTGAGGAGAACTAACTGGTAGAAAAGTGTGGAAGTGATTAATCGTATATGTTGTGTTGTATGCGAGTGTCTCATTTTTGCAGAATTTGTGTGTGCCTTTCAGGAGCAGAACCAGTGAGGCTGATATCACGAAGGAAACAAACCATCCTGAAACATGGTTACACCTTGTAAAGCCTTACTGGAATATCGTGTCTGTCAGTAAAAAACCACCCATGACCAAGACTGTCATCCAAATCAAGCGCTCTCCTTACAGCACAGTGTGCTGTATTTGCTAGGTGTGTGTCAGAAGAGGCTTATTATGTCATCTTCTATACCTTGTGCTATCCAAGATGTGTGCACAAAGACAACAGATATAATAAAGGAGCCGTTATCCACCTTAAGTCTTCTGGAACAGCAGCTGGCAGACAGCTGAGATGCTTTAGGGACAGAAAATGACAAGGAGAACCTGTGTTTAAGCCAAAGAATCCCACCCAAAGTGTCTTGCTGTTCGACTGTGAAAGATTCGTGCCCTCTGAGCAGCCAGCCTGCTGTGTGCAGGATTCCCCAGTGCTTGGTGGCTCAGTTTCTAGTCCCACCCACGCTCGGTTAGAATTCGGAAGAGGTGCTTCTCCCCCCAGAAAAACCACGACTGCACATTCTAAGGTGATCATGTTAATTTATCGTGGTCTGCAAGTTGAACTCCCCTGTGAGTGGCAAAACTAAGTTAAATTTTCTCACTTTGCCTGCAAGAACTCGCATCTACCCTTTTTCACCTTCTAGACAGGATGGAGGAAGATCAAGTCAAGCAGGAAGTTTAGCTTTGCAGGTCCTAGCTTAGAAAGTCTGGATCTTGCCCCTGAAACAAAGGAAATTTTGTCACCATGACTGAGATCCTTTAGTCAATCAACCCCAGCTACTTACCTTCAGCTGCTGAATGTCTATACCCAGTTTCTTTTCTGCAGACTTAGCAAATACACTCAATTTAATGTAATTTATATTTGTACCCTTGACATCTGCTTTGAAATGTTTTAAGGAATCTGAGACACACTTAAGGAGCATAACAATCTGCTTCAAACATCTTGGTGGTGTTGCACCTTTTTATAGGACAGAAAAGGGATGGGAACAAAGGAGGTAAGGAAACAAAGACATCAAAGAGCAGTGATAAGCAGCACAGCAGGAATCCTGGAGGTGCTCAAGGGGAGCCCATAAGCTGTGTCCCTGCAGAAGACACGACCGTCCTTCTTCAGGAGTGAATGAAAGGAAATAGTGAGGATTTGGGCAGGGCCAGGGTTTAAAACTTTCTTAGCCACTAATCTTTGCGTTCAGACTCAGTCAAGATCTTGCCCCAAGGTAATAGCAGAATTACCTACATTTTCCAGCACTAGAAACAAGTCTGGATGTAATCAGTTCTCTTTCCTTTCTTATTTCTCTCCTCTGCTTTCTTTCCAGTTGAATATTCTGCTGCACACATTTTAATTTCCTATTATAATCTGACAGGAAGCTTATTGAATGATCAGTGAGGTAGAAATCATCATCCAGCATCTGAAAACTTTCAGTTACCTCAGAGAACTTTTACTGTTACAGAGCATAATCTAAGGAGGAGTTTCAAGAATATGAAGGGGATCTACAGTACTTAGTCATGAAGTAGAAAGATCCATTTTTATTGCACACATAATTAATTTGAAACTAATTCTCTTTTCATCAAGCAGCACTTCCTGGAGTTTGTATTTCATGTATATCATTGATATAAGGCAGAAATAGCATGGTGTGAAAGGCCTGGGTATTATCAAAAGTTTTCAGCCCCAAACCACAAAAACCAGCACAGAACAGTGGGGGATATTGCCTTGGAAATCTGATTGGGCAAATCAAGATCTCCCCGGAAAATGCAAAGGTGAGAATCAGGTTGTAAGTGGCATTTGGAAATTTCTGTGATTTTAGGGGTCATATTCTATGTTTCAAGAACAAAAGTGAGAGTTTCAAGAATACTAGAAGGTGCGGTAGAGTTTATATGGAAATAACAATATCCACTGAGATACACTTAAGGAATATACCAGGCTGCTTCATACATGTTGATGGAAGTACACCTTTTGGGAGGATGGTACAGTAAACTTCATGGGTGGGAACAAAGGAGGTAGAGGAAAAAAGACAGTGAAGAACAGAGATATGAAGGGCATGATGGAAGGGCTTCAACTATAACCTCTGAAATGTAAATCCTCAAGTTTAGATAAACCACGTGTGTTGTCTTTATATCTGCTAGAGAGAGAAATATTCTTCTAAACAGCGATTCAATCCACCTATCGTAAATGCTTGTTGTGTGAGGGGCTTAGTCACCTGCTGGAGCTGCCCATCACTGTTGATTAGAGAGCCTGGATGAAGCAGTTAGAAAACATCATGTTGAGATGGCAAAATGTTAAAAAGCAAAAAAAAAAAAGAAGCATGCACTATACCTGCTGTGTTTCACATTAGGCAGTTGCTTTTTAGAAGATGGGTAGTTTTTCATTAGGATAAGAACACACATTGCTTGGTTGGTTAAATGTAGCCAGACTCCTCATGCACTGCTGGAGAATATCTACTAGCAGCAGGAAAATAAGATGAAAGAGTTGGGATGAAAGGCTGTGCACAGACAAAAAAAAGAAATACTTTTTAAAAATATAAATGAATTTTAAAAAGTGCCTGAGTTGCTTTTAAAATATTATTTTTTTCTCACAAGGCACCTACAACATATTACCTAGTGTTTCCATTTACAATTATTTCCATTTATTCTTTGATTGTAAAGATTCACCTGTCAACAGGTGCTCACTTAACAGTGCAAAGAAGTGGGATTTCTGTAGTGACTGATATATTTTGGATAGGTGTATATGAAGTGGGAAAACTCTGTGAAAAATAATATTGAAATCTGGTTTAGAATATCAAAAATGCTGCATCAGTTGTCTAACTTAATTTAGATTCTGTTTAGTGTCTGAATTTCTAGGTGGAATGATGGCTGTCAAGACACAGTAAGGTTGTTCCTTTTAGTGAAGGACCTGAAAGCAAGAAATACATGAAAGTAATGTTACTGATGCACACCCTTCCTGCACAACAGTGTTGTGATTAGATAGATGTCTTTGGCTTACCATGTCTTTACTACTAACTAATGGACATAGCTCCATTATCTAGATGTATTGAAGAGAAAGAATGAATAAAAAAAGAAAGAAAAAAAATCATGATGACCATGTAAGACTGAGGAACTAGCCCTTTGTGCTTAGTAAGGTCCATTTCAAAAATACGGAAATTTCATCCTGAAATTGTGTTCAGTTCCAATCAAGTTAAAGTTCTTATCACTACGGAGATGTCCTGGTTTCAGCTGGGATAGAGTTAATTGTACTAAAAGTTCTGCAAGATTCAGTCTTCTGCATGTCATGTGTGTGTGATCTCATGCCTCTTGCAAACCTGAGAAAATACCAGAATACATGAAGTTTGTTCAAGCCAGAGAAAACTAAGGCATGGTTTAAGTCCCTAAAGAGCAAAAGGTTGTTTCAAAGAGAAAATGAATAATCAGAAGTAGGGGTAGGTTAGGTTTGGGTTGGATATTAGGAAAAGAACAGCCTACACTATGAGGATAATTGAAAAGTGGGAAAAGTTGCCCAGGGAGGAGCATAGTAAACATCCATGGGGAGCACAGGGAACATCAGTGGAGGGTTTTCTCTTGGCTTGTTTTTAAAGAATAGGTTATGCAAGGTTCTTTCAAGAATGGTTTGAAGACAGTTTTTCCTGCTGTGGGCAAGCCATTGAACTAGATTGACCTTTCAAGGTCTTGCTGAGTTCTCTATTCTACAATTTTATGAAATCCAAATGATTTGTTAGCACAGAAGTTTAAAACTGTGTTAACCTAGGTGGTGGTTATTTCCATGTTGAGGTTGAATAGGTTACATGTCATTTAATGCAAGCACAGAGATATAAATAAATGCTTGCCTATAGAGAAAATTGAAACTCCTACTATCTGTAAGGAAATGCTACTTTTATCAGAAATTATGAAAAGACCTTTGTGCATTTCTATTAAAAAAGACACCTCAGATTGTGAAAGCATTTAGACATTATGAACCTTCTATCTCATGATCCCAGGTAACTTGAAATAAGGAATTTTGGAATTCCCTTAGGTGTAGCAAACTTTTAGGAGTAGGCTGATAAAGCCCCTTTTTCTTACCTGAACGAGTCTCTTCATTTGTGCACCAGCTAAATGATAATAACTGGCTCAGAAGGAAACGCAGAAGTGCTCAGGCTTAACGCTGCCTGACACCCAGACCAAGAGGCGCCATGTGGTTTCTGGGTCTTATGATGCTGCAGATACACTTGCTAACCTTGCCATCTGCAACTCTCTCCAATTCGGAGCTACTACGGCTTTGCAGAGCCTGGACATTTAATCTGCTGTATCTTTTCACTATAGGCATGAAGACAAAGATAAGTAAAACGTTCTTGTGTTCAGGAAGACCAAGCAAAAGTCACAGTTGTTTGCAGACCATTCAGGTCTCTGCCTTGCCAGGATTTTATCCCATAGCTGTCCAGCGTCTTTCTGAATTTTGTCTTTATTCTGGTGCATCTAGTGTATGAAATTTGACATGTGAAATTCTAATAACATGATTTTAATTTGTGGAGAAAAATGAGAGAGAAAATTAACTTTATACAGAGTTAGTTTGGAAATAACTATGACAACTTTTTCTTCCAAACCAGTGTCTATAACAAACTTCATTATCATTTAATGAAAACTAAATTGTACTTATTAACATGGCTGTATTTTTTTTATTATGGCAGTCTGCAACAGCTTTGTTTCCTTATGTCTGCCAAAAATTGCAAGTAGCACTGAAAGCAAAAGCTAGTTTATATGCCTCCTAATACGAGACACAATCTCATTTATGTGAATTATATGGAGTACTCTGTATCACTTGCCAGTGAGTCGCTGACTTTATTCAGATCGTTCTTCCATAAGGCCCAGTAAGCACTCATAGCGTGGTTGTGCATGGATATTTTCTCAGGATTTGGCTTCAGTTCAGAAAGCATTAAGACGGTATTGTGAATGAGAGTTCTGAAAGCCTTCCCAAAGCCGATATAACTGATAATTTCTCACGGTATGAGAAATTGTACTTCATCAGCTACTGCCTTGTTTCAGACGCTGAAGTGCCAGGGCTTTCAATTCTGCCCGTCACTGAGTCAACAGCAAGTGGAGTGTCAAGCAAAGGAAATAGGGGGACAGCGAGGATACGCTGGCAACACAAAGAAGTACTATTAGCAAATGTGCAAATGTGCAGTTGTTAATGTTAGAGACGTAATGAAGCCCGAAGACTGGCGGGATTGCTGTGGTGTGCAGCAGAGAAATGAAGAGGTGACACGTCAGGCACGAGCAGCCCTGCTCTGTAACAGAAGAGCCTTCGCATTTTCCAATAACACCGGAGTTTTCCAAAAGAGCAAGAATGTGTTGTTAGGGGGATTTTTCATTTCATTTTTTAAATCCTCATTTAGTATGCACTATAACTTGAAGATAAACCCAAGAAGCTCTGTGTTAAATTGTAAGCACAGATCCATAGATTTAATGAACTTTTCTCAGATTCAGTCCTAGACTGGAAATCTTTTGCCATTCTCTCCTCTCACTTTCTTATTAGTAAAGATTATGCCAAGTTCTTCATGAGTCGGTGACCTACCGTGTGCTTTGTGAGACTATTTCGTAACTTGATTATATGGTTCAACCACTTGAATATCTCAGAAACTTTTTGGAAATAGTTCTGAGTAATTCTGCCTGAATTTTAATACCTTCCAGGATTTACCAGACTGTAAGAAAGCACAGAAATAACCTCTCTTGTGGAATACTTCTCCTTCTCATGTACTAAAGAGGCGAAGTACAGCAAACTGAACACATTAATCATCTGGAAAGGTAGGAAACAGAGCTTAGCCCGGCAGTGGGAATTATGAGATCTGGGTCATATAACCTTTGACAAATTGCGTTCCTGTTGACAAAACGGAGACTTAACTGCTGTTCTCAGGGTAGTAAAATAGAAACGAGGGCATATAGCTGATCTATCACCTGCTTTCCAACTCTTATTTCCACAAATGATAATCAGTTGAAAGGATTTGAGTAGTTTTTCTAAACCTGAAAACTATAGGCCCTTCCCTTTAGGATAATAGATAAAATATTAAGGGCTCAGGGTGGGGTAAGCATATTGCAAGTGAACAGAGCAGACTGGGGCAGGATTAGCAAGAGGGGTTCCTTTGCACTTCTGAGCATCCCGCCTCCTCAGAGCCCAGAGTTTACCCAGGAATCCCTGCAGACGCCTGGTCCTGCCTGCCAGGATGGATGTGAGCAGGAAAGGACTGGGCTGAAGCACTGGTACGAGGCGTAGGGTATGGCCACAGGACAAAGGAGTGGTCTGTGTAGAGATGAAACAAGAAATGCAGCGGAGGTGGCATGAGAGACGCGTGTGGGGCTCTTAGGATTATCCTAAGAATGGGAGAACGAAGCGTGATGCTTCAAGCCAAGCAAGTTTAGGGATTATTTTGCTTTGGTAATTTGCTTGTTGGTTGATTTTTTTACTGCTCCATAGTAAGTTGTGATGAGAAGTCAAAACTGGCAACCTTCATAGAAGTCCAAAGGAATAATCTGTTTATTCAAAAAATGAAAATGATTATGATACTATAAGACCTCAGCAATAGTTTGGGGTTTGTTTTGAAGTACAGACTTGAGGAAAAGCACTAACTCACCAAAATAGTTCCCATATCCCTTTCAGAATGTAAATAAAATATGCTTCCATACCGACAATGGGGTAGGCAGATGATCAACAGGGTTGGCAGCTTTTAAATAGAATCACTAATACGCTTTATGTTGCAGTGATGTTGCAGCCTTATTGGAATTCCAAAGAAGATGAAGAAGAGCAGGAGAGGTGAACAAAGCGATAAAGGATTTAAAATGATCCCTTTGTGCAATATGCAAAACTCCTCTTTACTGTACTGCATTTGTTAGGCCCGGCTGAATTAAGTGGGGTGAATAATTTATGCCATTACTTTTTGGATTTTTTTCCATCAAAGGGATTATGAAATTGAATAATACCTGATAAATGCTTTGTTAATCTTATTTTGTACCTGCAAATTACATCTAATAACACCAAATTATTTGCAACCACATCTTTGTGTGATTTGGACAAATCAACAGTAGCAAAAAAGTGTCTACGAAATAATAGAAACTCAAAATGTATAAATAAAAAAAATCCCTTTTTAAAACATAATTTTAATTTTAGAAAGCACCTATAAGGGAATTAGCACTAAGAAAATACTTTTTTTTAATTCTTTAAATGCCCTTCAAGGAATGTAGGAGGCAAGGTAAACATAGTGAAGGTTTCTTTGGAACCCCCTGGCTTCAGTTAGTTTGGGATCCAAATATAAAATTTTCTTCTGATTGTACAGATTGTATAGTAAAGAATGTACAGGCAGAATTTAGAGCTGCATTTCAAATGGTCCACAGGAGACACAATTTCTGGGGCTTTTAAACCAACATGATTAGGCAGAAGTCATTGCTAGAGGAACAAGGATTGTCCCTCCATGAGTGATGTGAATCCCAGAAGGCAAGACAGAAACAAAGCACAAGTACCGAGATGTCCCTTATCTCTTTCCTTCAAATGTGCGAGCCGCATGCATTACAGTCCTGCCACAATTCGTCTTCTGCAGGAACCATGCAGAATGAATGTTCTGCTTAACATCAGTTTCTCTGGGGTATCCTGGTAGAGGGGAATGGGAAAACACACAGGTCCACAATTTGGAGACCTTTCCACTTACAGCCTCGTTTATTTGCAGGGAAAGCCCTCCGGCAGCCTACACAAGCTGAAATAAATTAAAGTGTCCTAGCTCTAATTGCTCACTCAGCAACTTTGATCCTGAGGGTGGATGCGAATTCAGAATCCTTGGTGGTGCTATATGGATAACTAAACATCTGTATCTACCCTTCTTTTATGGAAATATCATTATCTTAAGAAATAATTTACTGATCATCAGGGAGATGAAAAATTTTGCTCTTCAGCAATCATGGTGACACTCTAGTGACATGAATTGTAAAAGTAGGTACTCCAACAGTAGAAAAAGAAGTCCCTAACTAAATCCAGAATACTGATTTGTTAACTGGAATGGCACCATTTCATAAAATTATTCTTTACTATTATAATTCCTCTCTGGAATAGGTGGAACTGTTGAGTTGTTTTGATTCTTTTATTGAAATGATGATCAGAGTTTTAGAGTTGACAGAATGACTCTAATCATTTGGAACTGTCAGAATTTGTATTTATTATTTGTATATTTGTATTTATTTATTTGTACCTATGTGAATTGTACCTAGCAGATTATTAATATATTTTAACATAGGTTTTAAGAGAAAGGTAGTAAAAACTGCTTGGATGTAGGAAAGTGCTAAACCAGCTTATAATTCCGTGCATCCTTCCTTCAAGAGATTTGACTCCTATCTCCCTGTTTAAAACAATATTCTACAACAGATATAAATCAAAGCATATCTATTAGTTGTATTGGTTTGGAAAAAAATAAGTTTGAATAGGACTATATTTCACAACTAAATCAATTAACTTCAGAGAACAATGGCTTTGAAAGCCTTGTCTGAGACTTTGTATAAAGGACACTACCTAAAAGAAGCGTTGTATTCTGTTATTAGGCAGCTTTGTTAGAATTTTTTCATAAAGGTTGCATTCATTTTGCTTTGCTCTTCATCTAGATAGTTCACTCCATAAAAATGTGCTGCACGCAGAGAGAAACAGTAAATATATTCTTTAAACAATTTCAATAAATTGCGTCATGGCTTGCTTGGTATTTTGCTGGAAAGAAAGTCATACCATAGGTCCAAAAAATGTTTTTGTCATAATGCTTTAAATGCCAATAGGTTTCTATTGTTGTTGTAGTAAAAAAACCCTACCATTTTTGGTTTTGTTTTATCATGAAAGAGACCATCAGCAGAACTGAGAGTACAATATTCACATTTCATCATTGTCTTTAGGGCAAACACGTCTTTCTGCAGCTAGGGGTGGTGTGTGATGGAGATGATAACATGTTAAGTCTTGATTCTGTAAATAAGTGAAGTTAGTTTGACTGCACAGGGACAGTCAGTCTGTCTGTGTACGACCAGCTGTAAGACTGGACCTTATTTTTTATGCCTTACGACCAGAGGTTTTATACCTCTTCTGTGCATAGCATTTGCCTGCAGACAACTTAACATTTCTATACCTTATTTTTATGGCCTCCATGTCTTTCTACTACAAATATTATTTCTCAGGGGACAAAAAGACAGGACAGTTGTCCATGGCCAACTAACTTGCTCCCAACTAGATACACACCAGTGCAGTGCTACTGATAGATAAAAATCTCATTCGTTTTTCTAGCTTTCATCTTTGTATCTTGGTTACCTTACATGCTCACTGGCATTCATGTTCAAGTATTCATTTGGCCTTAAATTTTTAAAATTCTGCCTTGCAGTCCTTCTCTCGAATATCTGGGGTTGAGGATGCTTTGCAGAGGCCACCAGTTTTAACATCACAGGGTTTTGTTGAGTGATTTTTAGAAAGCCTTTCTCTCAAGAGCAAGGGCAGGAATTTATTTTGCTTTTTAGATGTAGGTGTACTTACAGGAATGAAAAGGTTGAGGTCCTGTAACTCTTGTGTTGCTCACAGGCTTTGAATCATGACATGTAATCACGTACTACGTGTGGCTTTCTGACTGCAAGGCTTCTTACTCTCTCTCCACCCTCCTCTTCAGTCAGATTGCAGCTGTAACTGTTCTTGGATAACACACGAGAGCTTCCAGCAGTGGGTGCTTGGGAAAAGAGCAAAAGAGTAGGAAAAGTGCACTTCTCCCTATGTATTCTCAGCAATAATTTGAGTATTAAGTAGTGATAAGGGCTATAGTCATCTTCAGGAGTACTGCACTTGCAGTCTAATGATTCGTAATGTCTTTTGCTTTTAAAAAGCCTTTTACAATTTGGCCTTCACCATATCCTGTGGAAAGAACTTCACAGATTAATTTGTGTACATTTCCTTTTCTTTTTAGGTCTCCATTCTTCCCCTTTTAAAAAGACACTCATGATTTTATATATCCTTTTCATAACACTCCTGTTTTATCTGTTATCCAGTTCATAAGTCCTAATCTATTTAGTTCTTGTACAGAAGCAGTTTCATAGCTCCAGTCATCCATTTCTTCCTTCTCTGTGTTGTTCTTAGTTCTGCTATATTTTCTTGATACAGAGGTGACCGACATAATCCACACAGCATTCAAGACGTGGATACAAAATGGATTTTCACAGAGGTAGATTGTTGGTTTTGTCTCATTTTTTGTATCTCTCATCACCATTTCAGTGCCAGATGTATGTTTGTAGCTCTGTTGAGAAATGAGATGAGGACCTGTCCACAGCAGTTCCAATTTTTTTTCCTGAGCAGAGGAACCAGTTTGGTGTCCGTCAGGGTATATGTGCAGGCAAGATGATTTTCCTACATAAGTTATTTGCATTTCTTCACATTTCTATGAGAGAAATCAATAGGTATCTGCAGGGTATTAAGCCCTTCTGTTATTGTCATTACTTTATTCATTGTATACCTCCCATGTTTATTTTCTTTGTATGTCTGACCAGCAGATGCACTGACTTCAGTTGCAACTCTGTCTTAAGCTGCAAAAAATGTACTTGTCTGAGAACGTTCGCTCCTAAATCCACTGGTTTGTTTTGTTTGTTCCCCATCAAAGACAAAGCTTATCCCTCTCTTTCTAGCAGTGTATATCCCCTGCAGCACCTTTCTCTTTTTGAGCTGAACTGTTTTATTGCTTGTAACATTGCATTTTGCTTGCTGCTTTGTCAGTTTGCCTGGGGCATCTCAAACTTATTATAGCATGTTAATAAATGCCATCTGCTGTTCTGTGTTATATGATGAAAGATATGGGTCTTAGCAGTGGATCTGCCATCAGTTCTGACTTTCAGAGAAAGTACTTTCTCTTAAGAATACAGAACTAGACTTTGACTAGTATTTTTTGCGATTACTTGAGCCTAGATTCATCCCATTTAACTTTAGGGACCTACCTGAGGTACCTGTAATAAGACCACAGTTGCCTTTGGTTCATTGTGGAATCAATGCAGAGGAATTATGTATAAAATGATTCATTCCATGTAAGAGTTGACTCATCCTCTCAGAAATGCCTGTCTTTCCCTAGCTGAGACTCCATCCACAGAGCCTCAAAGATTGGGCTGGTAATGTAGATAATCTTTGATAAAAAAAGAAAAAAGTTATTAAAGTTCCTGCTTTATCAAATCAGAAAAGGTATTAAATATTCTCAGAATGATCTTGACAAAGATCAGTCACTGTTTTTGTGAGCAGGTTCTACAATGATTGTTATTGCCGGTACCTCCGGACAAGACAAATACATGTAAGTATAATTATGGTTGCCATGGATAAAAGATTACAAAAGGAGGTCAAGTGCCACGTATTTTTAGAAGACTTTTAAAAAGAAGAGGAATAATTATTTTGCGATATTCTTCCACTGCTAAGTCACCATTCTCATCTGACCTCGACTCTTGAAGAGAAAGGTAAAGGGCAATTAGGAGGGAACAGCAAGTTTTTCTAGAATGCTTCCTTCAACAAGCTAGGAAAATTAGGTAGTTCTGCTGGATTGAATAATAGGGGGTTTTTTTCATTCAAAGTACATATGAATGTCCTGTAAAGTGCTTGTGTATGTATAACTATACATATGAAATTATTCAGAAGACTACCCTGAACTGCTACAAGGACTGCGTACACCAGCTGATGATAGAGAACTGAGAACATTCCCAGCCAAACACTGCGTAGCCCAGCAAGGTGTGAGTCTCTGCTCGTAAAACCTTTCTACCTTAGTAGAGGGAAACCCACAGGAATATGGCCTTTAAAGGACTTCTGTTGTGGCCTGGAAGAAAAATCTCTGGAAATATTGTAAAGGGTCCTAGTTTTCTGTAGAAATTATTTTCTTTTCTCTGGTTTGAATTCTCTGTGCATACTTGAGATTAAAGGAGGTAATAAATAGGTTGCTCCTTGCATTAAAGCAAAAGGGGATTTCATTAAATAACTAAGTAAACTTTTCCCACCTATTATGTAAAATACCTTTGCTGATTTACTACAAAATTCAGCAATTATGAGGAGCCCAACCCTTCATTACAGAAGATAACCTGATATCCCTTCAATCGTATCATTCTCTGATGAGGGCAAGGACTGCACAGAGACCCTGGAACCATCTCACCTCAATTTTGAAACATGAGACACCTAACCTAGAAGAGCAAGTCCTCTAGACCCCTTCTTTATTCAGTGGAGAGATACAGATACTGTTAAAACGAGTGATTCAAACCACCTAGGACCTCAGTTGCTTTCTGGAGGTGCCAGTCTCATTTCTTCTGCTGGTTAGCAGCTTACGGTGGCTATACCTCTAACTCAGAAGAGTACTTAAAGTTAAATTAAATGTATCAGCACTAAAATGATCTTTCTTTCTTTCTTTCTTTCTTTAAAATGAAATGTTTCTGGGAATACTCTGCTTCTGCTACATATGTGTAACCACAAGGTACGAAGTATTCTTCGTGGTAGTTAATGTAACAAGGATATAAATGTGAAGACCAAAAAGTGTTTTAATCCACTGAACAGGATCTTTTATTACTTTAAGATGAGAGAAGTCAGCAGCTGCAGAAACATACAGAACCTCAAGAAATTACTGCCCACCCATCCCACTATTAAAAGTGTGGAGGAACAGGAGCATTTCAGCAGACCTCTGAAAAGACAGAGGCAAAACAGAATGAGGGAGAGATGCAGAGCTCGCTGTTGAATATGATTTAGTGTCTAAAGTTCTGAAAAGAGCTATTCTGTTTCAAATAATCCCTTCTGAATGTACAAAAGATGGTCTAGCCAGCTGCTAGCTTCAGTGTACAACAGCGTTTTTATACTGGCAACACTAGCAATAATTCGTATCTCTTTAGCATCAGGAAAATGGGCTCTATTGAATAGTCAGATACAAAAATGTGTGGGAATCTGTTGTCATGGAGAATCTTCAACCATTGTGTTTTATAATAGCAAAGAATCGGGTGGTGCAAAGTGATTCTTGCCCAGACCTGTTAGAAGTGATTTGGCACGGACTAGGCTAGACAGAAGGGAAGGAGGTAAATTTCTTTCTCATCGCTCAGTGCATCTCTCAGATACTAAACAGGGAGGCTGAATTCTCAAGCTCCAGAGACTTTATGACTATGCTGGAGTATATCCAACAGAGGATTCAGAGGCCATTTCAGCAGTACATGTGCACATAAACTCAAACTTTCATGACAACTCAAGTTGTGAGGGAACTGGGCTCAGGTGAGACAATACAATTAGAAACATATGCTTGGTTTTAAACACTGCAGGCACCTTCTGCAGCCAGGAACAGCTGTTGTTACGACTGTTTTAAAGATCTAAGCACAGGAAAGGACAAGGGACCTCTATAAAGTACGTGACAATAATAAAAGTACAGCCTTAATGGAATTTTCTTCATTTTATTTTATTTAATTAAGGGTGTGGAATTACGAACCAAAGCCATTTCAACATTTATTACCTATAATATGGTTTATATATTTTCTCCTGGTCATTGCTCATGAAGAAAATTTAATGCACGTGTTTAGCTTTACAAAGCCTTACAGTTAGTTAGATCCTAATCGTGTCAGTGAATAGAATTTATTTAGAAGCCTTAAGATGAGTTGCTGTCCTTTTTTTTAATATAAGAATTATGTGTGACTATGGATGAGAACCACAAACTACAAAATATTTAGTTCTTTTCTGAATAGAGTATAAAAAGATGGCGTTTTGGTTCACTAACTGTCCACTGAATTTTGTATTTAGTTTTCTCACTTTCGTGACTTGTATTAGCTGAAAGAGCCCTGAGGGGATAAAACAAAAGTATTAAGGTTTAGGAGACAAAAGGGTGCAAGAACTTCTTACTGCTCCTTACCAGAACTGGAAACTGAATCCAAGAGAGTAAAATGTTTTAGCGTTCGCTAGTATCTAACGCATGCAGCAGCAACAGTCTGTGATTAGTTAGTGGCAATATAAAACAAACCAGGGACCATTTGGAGACCCACTTAAATGGTATGGCTCACATCACATGCTTAAACTTCCTCGCATGCCTTCTCCAGACCAGAGTGATTGTGTTAAAATTGCTTAGTGATACACTTCTGTGCTTTTCCCCTAACTTTATGTGCTTTTTTCCTAGCTGAGCCTGGGCTTTGTCTAGGAAGCTACTAATTGCCCCAGGGCAAAACCAGTGGAGAACGCATTAAAAATTAAACAGTATGGGTGCCAGTGCCCTGGCCTTAATTTGTTCACTAACACAGATTTAGCCAAAGGTTCCTAACACTCCCAAGGAACTGGAATTGATGGTGTATTTTTATATAAAGGTGTTATTCTTGTTCAGTTTTCTTTTTGATATCTACAGGAAATTGTACAGAAAAAGAGCTACAAATTCTAGATTATGCACTCAAGGCTAGGAAGTACAAGAGAGGGTTCAAGTTGGGAAGGTAACACAAGTTACAGCAATTTAAGTGTTTATCCATCCTGTGTGTTATACGAAGCAGAGGTTCCTTGAAAAAAATCCTGATGGTGAATTTAAACACTGCTGTAGTGCAAACATACAGAGACATGAATTACAGTTGCACAGATAGTCTTACTAGTAGTGTTTTACTTTAGGCATTATACTTTTAAATATAAATAAAATATTTCTAAGTCATTCGAGCCAAAAAGCCTGACTATTCTCCATATGAACACAAGGCAAGTTACATAGGATTTTGAAGCTAATTTTCTATCATATCTTATTCAGCAGAGTCATTTTTTGGCAAAAGGATATTTTTTTTCTCAGGTTTTCTCATAATTCAACAAATCTTTGGCTGTCTTTGTTGGTTAAGTCTTAAGTTGCTTGGGAAAAGACTGTGTTTTGTGATGTGTGGATTTCTACCTGTGGCTGAGTGTCCGCATCCATGTTTAGCCTTCATTGTAGAGCTCACTGGAAATCTAGTTAATAAAGTCACTGGCATCTAGAGAGCTGTTCTGCTGACCGAGCTGTACAGAGGACTGAGTTTCACAGATGTTCAGCACCTTTTTTGACACCTTGGGCTATCCAAAACGTCTTGTGGGAGTAGTTTCATGTGTACCAGGACCTATGATAGGACTTCTAAGGCACTCCGGCTCTTCTCTAGAGCTCGTTGGAGGCCAGGTTAAATACTCTTAGAAAATGACACTGGACCACAGCCAACTGAACCTAACCTCGGCATTTCCTTATGGGTTATGCAGTCCTGTCCAGGAGCCACTGGACACTTGTGGCCACCTATTGACGAGGTTTCCTTTGCCTAGGGAGAGCCATATGGAACTTAGACAAACGTCCATGTAGATACCGCAGATCAACCAACTTAATATGGACATAAATCCCAGCCTCTGGGCTTGATTCAGCTGTCAGTACAGACACCAAGTATCATACGAAATGTCCTGGGGTATCCTGCCTAGCATTTGCTGCTGCTTCCTAGGGACTTGGGTCTCCTTAGGTCCTGTGTCATAACTGCCAGCTGTTTCTGAACAACTCTGATGGTTTACATCTCGAGGACACCAGATGCTTATAGTTAGAAACTCGCTGTATCTGAATCGAGCACAAGTATCTTTTTGGTGTTTGCAGATTCGTTCAGAATTGAGCAGCTAACAGTAACTAGAGATAGATGTGGCCAGTTGCTTTTAATACATGAGACATCTGAGGGAAAAAATTTTGGGGTTTGCTGTTATGTTGCTGTTCTAGTGTGTTAAGAAAGGACTAAGCCTCTGAAATGGTTGCTAAAAACTCAGGGCACTTCATGGTTCGACCAAAACCAGAAAATAATTAAAGCCTTATGCTCTTCATAAATCACCAGTATTTAGTACTCTCAAGCATTAATAGCAACACTAGCTGATATATTTAGTTGTTGAATTCTCATGAGGAAGGTAGCAGAGGAATTGTAACGAGAAGTTTTGGTAAATGTAGTTTTATTTAAAAAAAAAAAGTCAACATGTACCAGAATATGTATATTTTTTTTTTCTTTTTTTCAAATCAGGATAAAAGAATAGCTTATTTTGATCCAGCTTCTTATACCCCTGCAGATACTCACTCCTTCCTTAGAAAGCCTGACTTGTAGAGTAGGGAGCCATCTGGACAAGTGGTCTTGGCCTGCCGTGATGATGTCACACTCAGAGGCTGTTAGACAAAAAAGCTGATTCAAGCTAAAAAAAGAAAAGAATACCTTCATTTTCCTATAATGATAATACTAAACCAAATTTTTATTATAAGTTCCCTTACATTCAAGTAATTCTGAATTTTAGCTAATGTTGGAATTATTTTCTTATCATATTATATAAATGAAATAATATTTCATTTATATGATATTTAACATCAGAAAGTTTTGCTGTTGTCAGCATGCAGGGTTCTAAGAGGTCCAAGTCCATTCTTCTGGGGGACTGAGAGAAGTGCCTTTTCACTGATAATTACAGAAATCAGGCTTTTGTGCTAATTTGGAAAAACCACAAATCTTAAATGCTGGATTTTCCCCTTCAGAATATGAGATTTAGTTAAAATGTGAAAATGCCGTTTCCAGCCATCTATGTAACCATTAACACTGTGCCCTTGCTACTGCAGGTAAAGCAATGAGACAGGAGGGGGAATCATGTCAGTGTTATGTTCTCTAGTAATTGTCAGTCCCTTCTCCCAGCTCTGGATCCAAACAAAATTCTCTGCCACAGTGTTAGAGAGAGAAGGGGAAAGCTGAACAGCTTGAAATTTTGTAAAAAAAACAATCAAAAGTGATATATTTCCATCCTCTTTCACATAACTCTATTACTCATTCTACTCATACCTTTTTATTGAAAACATATACACCAGAAATGGATCTCATTTTTCATGACGTTTTTCTAAAAGTCATATTCAGAAGTGCAGACCATTTTAATCAGCAGGTTCTAATAAGGCTAAGGTCTATTATGTCAGGCTTGGAAGAAATCGATCCTTTCACAGTGAAAGCATTAGAAAGAATTCCACAATCCTTTTTCAAGCCATGTGATCTGTGCTGAGATGTATTCAGTGTGGACATATCTTTCATCACACCACAGGGACTTTCATACTAGTATATTAACATTAAGAATACATCTCTTTTTTTTTTTTTTTTTTCATAAAGCTTTTGGTCAGAATTTATATGCACTGTCACATCCTAGGGTGTCTCAGCGTATGTTCCATGGCATGTAGAATAATGATAGCATAAACCTGAGGTACAGCATAAATGTCAGCACACTCCCTCAGCTATCTCATATAACCAGTTCAGCTTCTTAATGTGTCAGCTTAAAAGTAGCTGCCTTACATCTACTGTACTCACCTACAATAGAGAGGTATTCACCTCTCTATTGCTGCTATGTTAGAAAATAACTTACACTGACAACAATTCTGTTTTCCTTTAATAAAACCCTATCTGTTGCTTTCTTGTCTAAAATAAGTATCTGTCATTTATACTGCGCCGGACCCCTTGAAAGTGCTTTTCAAAAGCTAATAACTATTTTTCGGAGAACTCAATGCATTAGGATTTACTCATTTGTCAGCTGGGTAACTGAAGATGTAAGGAGGATAAGTGACTTACTCAAGGCTGCACAAGAAGTTGGCGATAGCAATAGGCGTAGAGTTCAAATCTTTTCTTTCCACTGCTCTGCTGAGCGCTCTTCCACTTTGTGACTAAAAGACCATTTCATTCTGGTTTTTTAAGTCCCAGGAACTCATTCATCAGTGAGGAAAGGAGATAAGCTGTGGTTGGGGTTTTTTTTATGTAGAGAAATTTTCTCAAAGCTTAAAAATTCCTGGCTGGCTGGACAGCAATCAAAGCCGGTTTGCTATTTGCTTTAGAGATGGTTGGTCACCTGCTCCAGATTAGGTGACGGACTCCAGTACAGTTTTGTCTGAAGAAGGAGTTCCTGAGGTTTAGGGTGGGAGGTCACAGACTTTCCCAAGATGACAACTCTCCTTGCCAATACACAATTGCTTGCTTCAGTCCGGACACATCAGCTTTGTTTTATACAATCCATAAACCTGGAGTGGGATTTGATTATAGCCATTTTATACCTCTGTAAAGTAGAACTACTCACTTTATTTTCAAGGAAGAGGCATAACTGCATGTACAGCGATTCATCTGGCCAAATGTAGTCACCTGGTTTATAGCTGATAACACTCATATACTAGAACTGACCAGTTCACATGTGGCAATCCACACTGAGACATCTAAGTTTCCTAAGATGAATGTTGCCAAGGCTGCATTCTGTTACATCCAGAAATTTAGGACTGTTTTTTTCTTCCCAGCCTAGCCAAAGCATGCACATCAAAAAGCAGATTTTCTGCTGGCCTTCTCATAGGCATAAGGTAGAATATATGGAGTTCCAACGGCAAACAGTTTGTGGGGGGGAAACAACTGGAAAAAAATGTACACTTTCTTCTTCAGGAAAAGCTAACACTGGCTAAAAACCAGGCTAAAAACCAGGAGAGTGGTGCTAAGTCCATGAGGTGTCCTAAGACTGATGGGCGGTGAACTCTGGCTGCAGAAGGTGCCATGAAGAACTTCATAATAAAGTCATAGCACAGAGGTGCATCTGTCATCTGATTGCTTCATTTGCATTCCTTTTAACTGTCTTATTGGGAGGAGAGATTATTATTAGGAACAATCTTAGGAACAGCCCCTGGCATGTTTTCCCCCAACTGTATTGAGTATTGTCTGGAAAAATATGAGTAAACAGAGGTAAAACCATGCCGGGGACCTTGTTCACAATTAATACCATAGATGGTTGCCTATCACTGAACCTAACTGTGCCTCACTCTTCTTTTGTTTAATAGGGTAGACTTAGCCTAAAAGTCTAAATTCAGCTTAGGCTAGTGCAATGTCCAAACCGAAGGTTTTGGTCAAACCGAATACCCCACCGTGATTTGTAGCTTGCTATTCTTTACATTATTCAGTTATTGCAATCTTTCTATTTTTCACTTCCATGTAATCCACATGGAAAGAAATGTCTACACAATGGTACTGACAAAAGCTGAACCTTGTCTTTAGATTATAGGATTGCATTGATTTCTGAAATTAGCTCTGTTTGATCTTATTTTTCTACCCTATATGAAATTTCTTCCCTTCTTCTCAATTGCATTGACATATCCTTTTGGTTTGTAGAGCTTTTATATCTAATTGATTTCTCATTCCATTCCAGCCACAGTTAAACACATCTGTATGTATTTATGGACATCTGTATATATTTATGGTTCCATAAATCAGGATGCAAATGAAGGCTGAACAGGTCTACTGTGTAGGTGTAAGTAGGTCACTGTGGCCATAATTAGCAGCACACCTGCTAACATTGATGGTTATTTCTTGTGTCATTGCTATATTGTGTCAGAAGAACCCAAAGATCATTGCATTACCTCAAATTCCTGACAAATATTTGACAGACAGCAGTGGAAAGGGCAAACTCATATGAATTTTATCTTGCTTAGCAATTACCATTTTTTTAAAGGGCAGGTTTAATGCACTGAGAAAATTCTTAAGATAGAGTCTACATTTGTGTTCATTACTTAAAAGGGTTGTTTGATAGAAGAATTAATTTACATTATTGCAAAAGGTAAAAGGTTTCCCTTGCCTAGTGTTAGTCCTTGTGTACAATTGCATTTATGTTAAAAAAAAAAAAAGTTATATTTTTTCCCAAAACAATTCCAAGATGTGTATTTTCTAGAGTAAATTTTTCTAAGTGCTTAGTCCAAGTGTTACTGGCAGTTTAAAGTTACTGGCAGTTTAAACGTTGCAAATTTTATATACCGATATTCTTAAATTGAAATTACAAAACACCTTACACTTAAAATCTTAAAATACTCTTACTAATGCAACCCATTATGCAAATGAAGGCTAACTATATACTGGACTGCACTAGTCACAGCCTGGCAGCATGTCAATGGAAACAAGTATCGGCACGTGTGACATCACATGTATTCTGTATCCAGTTTTGGAGTCCCTTGTGCAAGAAAGACACTGAAAACTGGACTAAGGTCAGCAAAGGACCACTCTTGGGGACAATTTAGGGGACTGGAGGACTTGAAAACCGAAGGGGCACTGAGAAAAATGGGTTTACTCATCCTGAAGACAAGAAGGCTGATAGGGTTGAAAGACTCTTTTCAGCTATCTACTGCAGGATTGTGGAGAAGGAGCAGTCAGAGTCTGCTTGGAGGTGCACAGCAAATGCACAAAAGCAAAGAGGTGTAAGTTGCAGAAAGGGAACTTCAGACCTGGATGTAAGGAAAAAAAAATCACGGTGGCGCTAAGACCCTGGAGCTGGGGCCCAAAGGCCCAGAGGGATCTCCATCCATAGAGATATTGAAAGCTTGAGTGAGCAAGATCCTGTGCAACCTGCTGTAATGTAAAGGCTGGTCCTGGTTTGAGAGAGGGGTCGAAACAGATAACCTACAGACTCCCAGCCTGGATTATCATAAATTTCGATGACACATACCAGTTTTAATTTCCCCACATAATCTCCCCAAATCCTCCAGAACTGATTACCCTCTCTTCTGAGAAGCTAGAAGCCATATCCTCTGAGAAGTGTAAGAGTTCTGAGGAATGAAGTGATCTGCATCATATTGTATACAAACTGGTTCTGGTTATTAAAAGCAAACCGTAACTGATCTGCATTACTACAGCCTCTTGCTTTCCTTATCGCAATGCCTTACTTGCTGCCGAAGACAGCTTCATATTTTCCTGAGGTAAACCAGAGGTGCCTGTACTCGGCACCATAAATTTCTAATGGGGGCTGATACTAGAACTGATGCAGTCTCAGTGACAACTTCACTTTACTGTGCACCCGCAAAGAATGGAGGCATGTCTATTGATATGGGGGATGTCCTGTGACATACCCAAGCTGTTCTCATTTTCACACAAAAGACAAGACAGCAAGAGGCAGTGTATGAGGATTAATATATACTGCAGTATGGGACATTTCCTCTTTCCTGTGATTTGACAAAATGTTGCCTTTAAGCAGCCTGAAATGGAATCCCTGGAGATAAAATGGAAGAAACAAGGAGTATGTAAAGGTATTCAGAAGCCGGAATAGTGCTGCAGCTATCTGAACCTTTATTAGTACTACTGAAGTTTCTGCCTCCTCATCGTGTCTGCCTACCTCATGAACTGCTATTCATATCAGCTCTAGAGTCTAATTTTCCCTTCAGTAGCTCATGCAGTACTTGTATAATATCCTATTGCTGATCACTGATAAGACCAAAGAAAGTCCCCAGAGAAGACAGGCAGTCATCTTTTATTTGGGAATGTTTTTTGTAGTTCCCAGGCCATGATGGACGGTGGTTCATCCCCAGTCTCTAATTGCTAGACGACATCACACCAGTCTGATTGGGTCAGGATGCCTCATCAGCACCCTCACTTTATGAATAAGAGGGAAAAACAATAGTCAAAAATTAATAAAAGGAAGCAGAAGAGGTAGTACAAAGAAAAAAGAAGTGGAAGATGGCTAGGAGGATACTTTCTAGAAGAACTTTCTAGAAAATGCAAGGAGTAGAAAAACAAAAAGGCTGAGAAGAACACTAGGGAAGAAAATATGTTCTGCACTTGGGAATCAGTGTCCTACATTGCAGCTTGAGAAGCCTGGAAGGAAGACAGTCTGCTGTGCCTTACATGCTAACCTGAAGATATATTATTCTATTCTACAACGCAATGTCAAATGTGTCTTGGAAACCTAAATAGATTATGTCCACCGCTTCATCCCTATCTGCTCCCTGCATTCTCCTTATGATAAGACAAGGATTTATATTCTTATTCTTCTCAGATGGGTGCATCAATCTGTGCTGTCAAGTCGCCTGTCTGAATAACAAACCTGCATATCACAGAACTGTTTAAAATGTAATGTTGATAGATGTTGTTTGAGTGCACTTGGCATCAACTTACAATCAGTTCCCTACAAATCGCTATCTTCTCAAGAAACCCTTATTTTCCATCTTTTCCACGTTCTTACCGTCAAGAACTAATTATGGTCATGGAGTCATTATTCGGGACATTTCGAGGAATTCTATGCTTCCCTGCCACTAGGCTGAGTCACTAGGCTGTTTGCAGTACCCACCGTTGCCGTTCTCTTTCTGGCTGCAAAAATCCTTGTTTGTATCGCAGGGAGAGACGAGTTGCCAACACTGAAGGCAGCTGAATCTCCAGTCTGATAAAGCATTGCAAAATGCTCTCCTCCCTCCATAACTGCTGCTACCTGCCAGCAGTCGCCCATGCCCTCTGATAATGACTCAGGGACCTTGTGCTTGGCCCCCTGCCCTGCCAGCCGCTGGCTCCGCTCCCCACTCCTCCCTCCTGCCTACGGCACGCACCTACTTCCACCTTTCATCTACCCCCAGCTAAATTATTTGCCCAAATGCAATTTCTTTCCCCACGTTCATTACCCTCTTCTGCTCTTTACTTTTTCCCCTAGAGAAACAGCAAGCGGCAACTCTGTCTTGAGCTAGTAGTATGTCTTGGCCAGTAGAGTCAATGGCAAAAACTTGGGTCCTTCCAAGGTCTTGGTTCAGTTCCTGCTCTCATAGGCCTACAGCAAGAAACTGTAAACATCTCCCAGAACGACAAAAAAAAAGTTGTAATCTCTCTTGAGTGTTGCTGCACTGGTTCCTTATGTAAACAGGATACAAAAATAACGTCAGAACAATTTTATGCCATTAATGAACTATTTACTGACCAACACTGCAGCATTATTAAAACTTACAGTTTATTTTTTTTATTTTCAAAAGTCCATTTTTAAAATATTATTGTCCTATTTATTTTGCATTCCTAATTTGCCTCCCTCATAAATCAGAGGGCAGTGATTTCACACACCGCTCAGCACATTGCATAGGAGTCTGGTTATTTCTTGCATAAGCTACAGACACCTTCATCTGTTTTTCAGTTTCAGACTTCTTGCAATACTCAGCTTGCAAAACTGGTATTTTACTAGAAATCTCTGCCCTTATAAACTCACAGAAGGTCTATTGTAACGCGCTGTTTATGAGTTTGCTGCTTTCCTTCATATCCTCATACATCCTTACAACAGTGAAGTGGTTAATGTACAAGACATTGAACATCCGTAGACATTCAGTGTTCATCTCATGCAACAGTATGTTCCAAATGTTCTTCCTTGCATTTTTCAGTCCTTGTGCCTCAAGTATTTCAGTAGTATCAGATTAATGCTCAAACTCAGATGGGATCAATATTTTTATGTGATTACAAGTCCATATAACTTTTTTAAAAAATAATTGAAGAATACCTAAGAAAATTCTAAAATGTTTTACTTTCATATCTATTAGATATGCTAAATTTTTTCCTTGCTATTCCTGTCACAGGAAAGTCGGTAGGAGACTTATCACAGGTCACAATGGATCTTTAGACCAAACTTATAAAGCTATGGTATTATCATTAAAGTTAATGCTTAATTTAACAATGGCCATTTCAGAATGAGTATGGCCTCACTTCTTACAACAATTCTACCACAGAAAATAAAATTAAACAATGGAAGCACTATGCATAAGCTTCTTCTAAGAAATCTTGTTTATTTGCAAACGAATATCTGCATACCAATTTCTAGCAGAATGCTGTTTAAATTTCTGTTAAAGGACATCTAATGGACGAGTTCTACCTCTTGCAATGATACAATCAGTGCAAGGATTTCTTGTCAGTCTGAAAATGGGACTCACATTACTTATTACAATAGTGAACATGACTGGGAATTTTCCAATTAAAAATATTAATTAATGATTTTATTCCAAACAACAGGTAAGACCATCAAGAGAATTGTTTCAGACTCAGCTTGGCAATGACATTTCATTTTTTCCCCAGTTTTGGGTGCAAAATCAAAATACTAAAACATTCATGTAAAATGGGATTTTGGAAAACACCCCTTTTGAATTAAAAATTCAGATTTGAAACCGAATTCCTCTATTTCATTCTGCCTTATTCCATTTCATTAGTTTAAATACCAAATTAACTAACTCAAGGGTTATACACTTTCAAAAAAATCCAGCTGATCAAAACTACCCCTTTCCTGATTACAGATAGTTTCAATTAATCATGTTCTTTCCAGCTGTACATTTCCAATGAAGCAATCAGATTGTTTTTTACTACATACTGAATATATCATTTTCTGAGGACATGAAGCTTACAATAAATATTTTGTGTCACTTTTTCCAGTGACTGAAGAAATCAGAGGTCCTGGTAACATTTTTACCTAGGGAGTTAAATATGACCCAATTTTTTGAGAAAAAAAATCCTAAATTCCTGAAATTAAGGGTTTTCTAAGGAGATTTTTAAAGGTATATAGAATGTAGATGTCCAATCCAAATGAAATTCAGAATACTCTACAATCTAATTTTTTTTCCAAGTTAAAAGAGAATTTAGCAACATAACAGTAGCATATGGGATAATACAGGCTTGTATTTTGCTACAGCGTTACAGATTGTTGTATTGTATTATTGGATTTCTGAAAGACTCTAGTTTCTCCAAAATTTTTTTTGTCAATGTTGAACATTCACTTTTTTCCTCCTCTTCCTTGATGTATTTACAATCACAAATGTAATCAGAGGGTTGATTCTAAAGGTTAAATACATTCTTATTTAAACAGTGACTGCAGGGCCTAATGAAAAGAAAGAAATTGTTCCAGCAGATAATTTTGCAGTGTGACAAATAATCTCAATCCCTGGAAAACAAACAAAAAACCCAACCCAAGACCAACAAATTAAATAAACAAAAGCAACGTGGAACACGAAATGTTTAATGTTAAACCAATCTCTGGAATGAATAATGGAAGGAAACAGCTATTTCATTAAAACCTGTTCGTTGTTTGTCAGATGACTCAAAAAATATGCTTACACCAGATCCTTATCTGGTGCAAATTGTTCTGTTGCTCTGTTACCTCCCTGAATACTTGGGAAGGACTGTTCATGTAGGCATCACGGCAAATGTCACTGAGTGAGGGTCTGCCTACTGAGCAGGGGAAATACATGGATTTTGAACTAACTCCTTGAGTCAGTGACTTGATTAATCTTATTCCAGGACTTCTAGTTTTGTGTCTCTTTGATTCAGCTGTAAAGTGAAGGCTTATGCAAGGTGAACTACCTCTTATCAATCAAGAAGTTCACATCTTCAGTGACTGCAATTCTTTGAAGTGCTCGAGAAGCAGAAATATTTATCATGTTCTCAAGGTGGTTTCTGAACCTTTCAATCTTATATCTAGATCACAGCCAATGCCTCCTTCTTCAGCCGTTTCGTAGACTGTGAAATCAGCAGTTCAGAAAGACATTCTCAGCACGGGAAGCGCAGGGGAACTAGGACACATAATCAATCTTCAGACTTCTGTGGAACCTGCTAACAGGCTTTTATTTCTGTAGTCATCCGAAGGATCAGACTGCTTGGCGAAACAACTTCACGCTCGCTCTGCCTCTCTCTCTTTGTGTGCCTTATCCCTTTTGCCTCTCTTTGCGATACTGCTACATGTTGCCCGTGTTTTCTTTTTAATTCTTTTTGTAAAATATCCATCACTGCTTTTTTTACTCAGCCAAGCACATTCTGGAGTGAGATCTCAGCTGCTTATACGCACTTGAAAGATACACTCAGCGTGGTATCCTTAGAAAAAAGAAAAACCAAAACCTACTATAAGGTTTATTTTTTGCTGTTTCAAAAGTTCAGCCACAAAGAAAATAGCAACAGCCCAGCCGGTATAGCTTCCATTAAGTGCATGTGAAATGCAAGGATCGTGCTATCATAGAACTAAGTAAGTTAATATTGTCTTCTCAAGCTAGTGGTGTTTTGAGCATTGATAAGCAGAAGCTGGTATTTACTGTGCAGTGCTTTAATTCCCCCTGGCACCTTACTCGCTCCTGAATGCATAATTGGGTTTACAAGTATTGTTCTACTTTCCTACATGCCACGCTGTGCTCACCCATTGTTTCTTGTTCCTCCCAGCCATTTCTCTGAGATCCTGTAATAACCTTGATCTCTTCCAGTCACTTTATTAGGCTCCCCTGGTAGCCATCCTCATCGTGAGCACTTGACAGCGCTCATCAATTCTGGATGCTTCAATTAATTGCACCAGCACCTATCTCCTGGCTGCCTCTGTTAGCGCCTTCCGCCAGTTCTTCAACACCTCCAGCGAAGCGACAGTGTAGGATGGCAACAGCTCAGGGACTTCAACGCGATGAGAATGGGCTGGTAGTTTAAGCAGAAATTTTACTCAGAAATAGCCTGCCATCTTCCCCTCCCCCAAATTCAATTTTCAGCCCTCTTTCTAGGGACTTGTAATAACAAAGGAATCAAGAAAGATTGATGAACCAGTCTTTTTTGGATTCTTTTTTTCCTTCTTGTTAGTAGGGGTACGTTGTTCCCTTCATTGATGAGCTCGGGAGGGAGTGAATTCAGATGCCTTAAAGACAATGTGTAGTCCTTTCCAGTTCTCCTCTCTTCACGCATTTGGGATCAACGTGTACGTGTTGGGTTTCTGTGTGTGTGTGTGTGTGTCTATACATGTCTGGTGTGACCTGCAACTTCTAAATACACAGAGTGACTTGTTCCACCCAGTTATTTCACTGTGAATTTATCATCTATGCAATGATAAAAAAGAGTATTTGCATGTTTTTATGGCAATTCACCTGAACCGAGAAGGAAGAAAAACTCTTTGCTGTAAGCTCCTCCATTGGAGTATATATGTGCAGGTGAGCGCTTTTAAATTCATATTTGTGTATTTCCACATGAATTTAGTGGTTTTACACTTTTAAGTATAACAAAGAATTTGGCATCTGACTCAGTAAAAATACAAATGAAATCTGGTCTTCTCCTGTAGCTGTTCAGTACTGATGTCACCAAGGTTTAATGTAAGGCAGTCACCTTTAATTGGAAAAATTGTAAACTTTAAAACAATTAAATGTTGAACTCAGTTACTGGGAGGCTAAATACACAGTCCACACAACTACTTCTACGGCAGAAAAAGATATTAAGATACTGAAGATAATATAGGCAAATACTTTCTTACAGAAAGAAAGAGTAGTCTTATGTAAACTAAGCTGTTACAGTCTTTGGTGCTGTCTCAGGCTTGGCTCATCTTGAACCCATGCACACGTGTATATTTACATGAAGTCTCACATCCATACCTTTTTCCTACATAGTTTGTAAAACGGAATTTGGTGGAAGTATTCATCCTCAAATTCAAAGCTCAGATATGCAAGAGGCGGTCTCATCTCTGTTGCATGTTTTCAAGGTCTTTTTTATAGATGTCCTTCTCAGTACGCTGCAAATTGAGTCATATGTACGTTTGGGCTACGTTCTACCCAATCTGTCTAGTACATTCCAATTTCAATAAAGCCAATGGAAGCCGTGTAAATTTATCCAGGAGGAGGATTAGGGTCTTAATGAAAACACTTGCTTAGAAAGGTTTCTATTTTTTTTTTTTTTTTTTTTTTTTTTGCTAGCAAGCAAAACTATTAAGGAAGGTAATATTGTGAAATCGAGTGCATTTTGCAATTGAATAGAGAACAACATTTTTGCTGTAGTTGTGAAGATTGTCTTATTGTAAAATGTGCTGTTTCTCTAGAGGAACCAGGATCTGGTAAACAATGGAGCTGAGTGCCTTGTATGTAGTTTGTAACTTATTGACAGTGAAGGAATGATCCAATTAGTAAGTGATTAATCACAGGTTCCTGTAGGTCTCAGACTGTGTATTGAAAATTTATGGGGTAAAAGAGTGTTTCATGCATATGCCTTCACCTAACAGGTAATCATCACCTGGGAATGAGAACTACATTTAAAAAAAAAAGAACAAAATGGGCAGTGGCGCAAAGTACTAATTGTTTGATTAATTCTCGTTGTCACTAAGAAGCATACATTTACCAGGCAATCATAATTATAATGACGGCATCTGTGTTGCTTTGTCACAATTTAAAAAGTTAATTAATATTTTATTGCCAACAAACAGGATAGAAAATATTCAACAATTCCAGCTTAAACAACTCTTTGGTGTTTCAGCAACATAGGAAAGTAAAATTGGCTATACAGAATTTAATTGTGAGGTATGAGACGTGAGAAATTGTGCAGCATTTCAAAGAAGATTTAAAATGTTACCATGCTAATTTTTAGAGAAACCTAATTAACATTCAAAGTGACTTGCTTCATTTTGAAACAAAACCAGTGAAATAGTAAAATAAACCCACAGCCATTTAAATGAAGTAGAAAATCTTCATATTTTTATTTTGTGCATCAGTCTTAGTAAACTGAGATACTGTAATAATAATTCTCATCCTTGCTGGTGGCATATATATCCCACCATGATTTATCAAACTATCTTATACAGGCCTGTTACTATATGATTTCCAGTTTTCAGTTGTTTATTTACTGAAAGTATCTGTCAATTTTTTTTTATTCCAGGCTAAATAATCATGACTAAATTTCAGATAAGTAATAATCTTATGGTGCTTCAATCTGACAGTAATGCAGAATACAATAATGGTATTTTGATAAAGTAGAAGATGAAATAGGATAGAAAATATAGACTTGTCAGTGCTGAATGATACCGCCCAAACCTTTTCAGTTTTGCAATGAAATCATTCAAATTATATTCAACATAGAAAAAAAAAAAAAAAAAAAGGAAGCGTGAAAAATTGCTAAATTCAAAGTTAAAAACACCAATTTTCGGGTGAACAAGCAGGATAAATCTCCATCATCTCTAAGTGTTTTGCAGCCTGAGTTAGTAGAACAATACCTTTGACTACAGTAGTAAGAGGCTGAAAAGGGAGACTTTAAAGCAAGTGTGGAATCTTCACCTGTACTTCACAAAATCATGTTTCATACATTGCTTGTTTACATCAGTGTATCCTTAGCCTTGGTGTACTGTCCGTGGCTTAGCTGCAAGACTGACCTGGGCACCCTGGATTCTCTTCATAGACAATAGAGAAAACTGGGACTGCATTGATGTGATTCTTTTCATCCCAAAGTAGATGGGTAAGATATGTGGACCGAAAGCGTTTATTCCTCTGAACTGGCTGCAAGGGTACCTCAGCGTGAGCCAGATTTCAACCCTACTCCTTTTGTCTTTCACACTCAGCATAACATCGTAGACTCATCGAATAAATTAGCTTCACCTGGCATGATCTACCTTCAGTAAACCAGTGAAAATAAAGGCCAAAAGTATCGCTTCTTTAGGAAGAGTCCCTTTATGGTCCTGTCTATAGTTATCTTTCACAGGCGTGATATGGCCTTAAAGACGATGATCTAGTGGACTTGAAGATTTCTCAAATTATGTAGTTACTGCAGAGCTGGTTCTTCAGTTTTTATTTAATATATGATTCTTCTCCTGTTGGTTTCCAAACAATAAAAATCCCCTGACTGATTTATCTGTGTTCTGCAGTCGCAGTTAAACAATACATACTATGACAGAAATACCCAAGCACACGTAGCACTACTGGCCTTCGTGATACCAGAAAGGATCAACTTTTGCTGTGCTTGACCTTTAGCTGGTAACTGTCACCAGATTATTAAAAGTGTTGGAGTAGTTTTGGCTGAAGAATAAGAGGCAGCTCTGGTCTTGCTTGCAGAGTAACAGCAGAAATACTAGTTTTGCTGAATTTATTCAGACAGCCTGGATAACCGTGTCATAAACAGAGAAACTTTTCAGACAGAGCAGAAAAACCATACTTTTCATGTTGATGGTATATTGACCTTCTTTCATTTTCTTATCCTTCCCTTTTTTTTAGAGGGACAGTAGATGACTGAGTCAAGGCAATTCTAGAGTTCTCAGAATTTTTGCATGGAGGTAAATTATGTCTTGATTTTGTGACCAGTTTGGAAACTGTGCTGGAGACATTTAGCCCACTTTTAACCATCATCAGGAGAAAATAATTAAGGTTTGATTCTGACTTTTCCTATTATTTAATAGTGATGCTGAAACACAGTGCATAGTTAGGAATGATGTCAAAACACAGACCATTCCTGAAGGTAGATCTGTAGGGTCATCTTCTTTCCAGTGATCTGTGTAAATATTTATTTTGGCGTAGGAAGGTTTTGTTAGTTTCAGTGAGTTTTATTTCAGTTACTGCTCAAAAAAAAAAAGAAAAAGTTTTTACTTGTTCGTCAGTCCTGATTTGTTCCAATTTGATTCACTACCACCTCTAACTTAAATGAAACTCACAATGTGCACCAAGAGAAAGCAAAAGTGCTGCTAGACTTCTACAGCATTTGAATGAGATCTGCGAAACTCACTTTAGACAAGACCAAGGTAACACTGTTTAGTTGATGATTAAGAGGGTAGGAATTATTTCTTCTATCTTCTCTGAGGAACCTGCATACATTTTTCAGGACTGTATTTGTGGCTATGTAGATGAGGTAAAAATCAGTATTTCTTTACTCCTGTTGCATGGGCTGATCTGAATTAACCAGGGTGTGCAGGATAAGCAGATCTTATTTTCATTGTGGACTGTAATGCTGAATCTTTTGAATATCAGATTTAGTTTATTGCAATATTATTTTTATTTCCCAATGACTGAAAATCATTGAGAAAACACAGCTGGTCCGAACTGTAGGTGTCTGCTTATTACACAGTGCTTTAAGTGGAGTATGTACTAGTCCCATATTCCACAGACTTTACTGGCTTTTGGTTGCTTTCTGGGGACCTGTACATTCTGCAAGAGTGTTTTCTTTCTTTCTTTCTTGAACCTGTGGACTTTTAGGGCTTATTGCAAAACTCTATTTCTTTCTTAAGTATTTCTTTTTCTTTTTCTTTTTTTTTTTTTCCTCTGTCTGTGAAAGGTTAAAAGCCTTCAGAAGAGAAAGGTTTTATTTGATCAGTGACATGATCCTGATCATACTGAGACATTTTAAGAGGAGAATATTTGTGTTTTGGGAGAAATCATTGAATACAGATATTAGCTATGTTATTAATTTTTGTAAGGTGCTTAAAGCGTTGGTAAGAATTTAATATCCTGGGTTGGAGTACAGGATCATTGTTTTAATTTAGTGGTTTTAACAGATTTAGCACCTTTCTTCCTGCAAATTCATTGTTTCAGAGCTTGTACCTCTGTCTCCACTCAGAGTAGATATCTTTCACGAACCTCTAACATGAAACTACCATGCTGTGGTGTGATTCTGGTGTGAGTCTGATGTGATACAGCTAACCTACACAGCAGATAGACATGGAGTTTGCATTTCCCATCCAGTTTCACATCGGCTTGTGGCTGTGGTCATTCAGGTAGAATACACATCTACCTACTTGATTTACTTGTGCCATCACATAGATCACATTATAATGTAATTTATCCTTTAAAGATTGAAGGATAAAGAAAGTCAAATTATAGCTCAGATTTATACAAGCAGGCCCTCCATCCAGTTCCAGGTTCCTTTAAAATACTCAGAAAGGAAGAAGGAGTTAAAATGGCTGTATCAATTGAAACAGTTTTTCAAAATTTTGTTGCCCTAACTTTTAGAAAGACAAGAAGACAGAGAATTGAAGAAAGGGGGTACTCCCTGACTTGAACCTGAAAGGACTGTCACTTAAAAGCTGCCGTTTTCATGAGCTGCATGGAATGAAAAAGCATTTCAGAACATGGATGGTGCCCCAGAAAGTTATTTGAAGTTCCTCTCTTAACTGTCAAGGAGAATATAAGCAGAGAGACATAGAATATCATTTTAGTCCCAAAGAAAATATTTAATTCCTCCTTTTTTATTGAATATTAGAATTGCACAGACTGATTCAGATGACTGTAATTAAATTCCCCCCAGGCAGGCTTTTGGGTGGTTACTCCAAACTTACCTGATATTAAAAGAGGAATTTACCAGTGAAATTAAGTCTAAGCATGTAAGTTACAGCGGCCTCAAGACAGCAGCAAATTCCATACTGGAAATTAATGCAAGATTATAAACCTGTTTATTCTGGTTTAGTGGAAAAGCACCTCGTTATTTGTCCTGATAAATATTTGAGGTACTCATAACCTTTTAAAAGCATCTTATCTAAAAGCAGAAATAGAGAAATAATATCATTTCTTCATTGAAAAGATATTTTCCCCCTTCTTTAGACACTATTCTTTTTGTTATTTTTCTGCATTTTTGAAAGAGGTGATTTTTTTACATAGCAGAAAGGCTATATCACCTAGGGTGCCAAACTCTGCACGTGTCTAAAATAGACTGAAGGGTTCCAGAACAGACTCTTTAACATGAACTTCTGAAGCCAGTACAGGTAGCCAGTCAACACAGAGCCACGATGCTACTTCTCTTTTTTCTCTTCAGAGCTTTTAAAATACTCTTTTTAAGAAACAATTCACATTATATGCTTCCTGGATTATTTTTTTGTCTTTAATTTACCAAGATAAGTTGTGTAGAATGGGTGCTTTATTTGAAATTGTATCTTTTTTTGCCAGATATTCCTTACATGACAAAGTGGTTTAGGAAAGAAAATGCCTCTTAGCAGAAATAAGTTGATGTATATTTCCATCCCTAGACTAGAAAACAGTTTGTGCTGAAATGCAGGAGGAAATCTAGGGTACTGCCCTTAAAGGATTAGAGAACAGAGTGTGATTCAGGAGCATGTAACATAGTATGGCAATTAATAAACATGCAAATTTGGTTGTTCTGCCTGTTTAGTGTGCATATCCCTGTGATGACCACATAAGTTAATGGTTTTATTTTTAATATATTCCCAGAAACAGATCTTCCAATCTAAACAGTAGATATTGAGAAAGGTGGCCTGCATCCTCCACTTCAGAGAAGAGTTATTCAGAACTCCTTCTAATGCCAATAAAGAACAAAGAAGTAAAAAGGAAAGGAATCCTAGTAAAAATAACAACAACAGCAACCCTACCTAAACACAGGCAAAATACACTGTGTAAATAGAGCAACAAAAGTAGTAGCCTTTCACACTGTGTTAATAGGTGATAGCACTAAGTGCTGGATTGATAAATCTAGAAAAGACCAATGCAGTCTGCATTATACAAGTGACACAAATCCCTTGTTTGAACAAGACCATCTATTTTAAGATAAAAGGTCTCATCTGTTTAAAAAAAAAAAAAAAAAAAAAAAAAAAGGAAAAAAGAAAAGAAAGAAAGCATTGGCAATGACTGAGGATCCAGCCAGACCAGTTTCCTTTTTCTGCACAAGACAGAATCCTGCCTACATAGGTAAGGAAAAACAGTTGATGAACCACTATAGATAAACTCAGGTAGACAGAAGCTCCTTTTGAAAGTTTTCAGGGGTTCTGAGCTTTCCCTTGATTAAACAGGAAAATGAGGCATTTCTTTTAGGAGCATTTCTTCAGTACACATCTGGAACCGGTGCCAGTCAGATACCCAAGTCAGAGAAATTGGCTTTCTCTTTTGATGTTTTTTTGAGTTGGACAGTCTTTTTCAGACACTGTTCCCTAGGACAAACTATTTCATTTGCGAACACAGGTTAGTTGTTTCTTTGTGGAGGTGCAACATTATCAGTTGTACTGAAGTACATACACAATGCATATGTAAAAATCTGCTTCTGTCTCACCAGTCTGGAATATTTTTTTTTTTCCTAAAATAGACTTTGGTCAATCAACATCATCTCCTAAAAGCAAAATCCTAGAAAAACAAAGGATTCCTGCATGTAACCAAGATCAAGTGTTGGCAAACTAAGAGGAAAAGTGAGTTCAGACTGAAAATTTTACCTCAGGCCAACCTCCTTCATTTAATCTAGGCCTTCTCTGGCAATTATGGGTATTCAGTGACCCAGCACTGGTCAAGAAATGAGTTCCAACTAAGCAGAATTCAAACTGTTTTGGAAAGGTCAAAGCCAAATCTATAAATCTACCCTGAAAACTGACTGCTAAACCTTGTGGGTGAAATAATAAGGTTACAATAGGGTACATGTTCTAGAAGAAAGCACCACTCAGGTAGGTGTCATATTTTTGACTGGTTTTGAGGTACACAGCCTGGTGAGGGGTCAGAAGTGTGAATGATGGAGTCAAGAACAAGAGGTTAAAACCTTGGCAAGCTGAGAGGTAAATATTGGAATAATTTCAACCAGGGTTCTGGGCAACAAACGACCAGACTATCCAGCATCAGCTAGTCTGGAATAAAACTGAAGGTCACCTCAGACAAAAGAAGCTGTAATAACTTCTGCTAGTTCTTTTTTTTTTTCCCCCTTATTTTTGCAAAGTGGCTTTCAAACGTACTGAATCTTCATTCTCTCCCTTTATCCAAATATAAGAAACATGTCCAGGAATATTGTGGGCACAAAGACCCACCGGCATAAACAACCTGTGTTTCTGCAAGTCTTAGTTTCCAAAGTGTGGGTGGCAAAGCTGCCTGTCACACACAGGGCTACATCCAGCGTGCTGAGGGCAATTGTCCGCCCAAAGCTAATGCTGGAAAAAAACCACAATGGTTTGTGCACGCTTGTACACGGGCATCTGCTGCTTGAGATGCTGGGTGAAGATTTTGGAGTTCCAACATGCCAACATTTCTTTTGTAAGAGGCTTCAACCTGATCCTGAGGATGAGGGACCACTTTTTGTGTCTGCATTGCAGAATTACTCAGTTCCATTGAAATTTCAAGTGACAATGCTTCTAGTTGTTTGGTTTGGGGTTGCAGTTATCTGACTAAATGTTTACCATTAGCTTTCATGCTACCATCTAATAAAGGTATGCACATGCAGTTATTTGCAGGTGTGGTTTTGCATATGCAAAAGTAAAGGCGCTAAATAACATGATTATTCTCTTTTGGCCATAACACAAGATTGTGCTAACCTGATGTATTGCCTCTACCTAAATATGACACATTCAAACATGTCCCTCTTCATCTAAATCCATACTCATCTGGTTTCCATTCAAACAGCCTAATTTTGCTGCACTGCTTCTGTCCTAACTGCATGAATTTACAATGAAGCAGGGTTTAGCACTGTGTAATTATCCTACATAACATAAAATCTAAGTAGTACACAGGCATAAGTAACAAAAAGGCAGGAAATTAACATTACTAACTCCAACTTCTAAAAACAACTGCAGTACATTTAGTAGCAAGATCTGCATTTCTCTTGGCTAGTGTGCAAGCAGCTTCAACTTTTAGACCTGATAGAAATAAGCAACAAAACATACAACATTTAATTACTTATCCAATAAATAACTTATTTTCCTGATTATACCCATAGATATGAAGGAGGAAAAATACAAATAAACTTATTTTCATTATGAACAGAATTGTTTTCAAAGAGAATTATTTCCATGAATCATCTGTAGAACTTTAGCTTTTATGCCAGAATTATTCAGCCTGAGACTCTCTGCTTAAGAAATTATTTTTTTCCATTAGAGGGGTGATGTAAAATGTTTTTAAAACTATCACTTTGGAATAATTAAATGGAACATTGGAGTCACTTCATAATGTCACTCTGCAAGCTTTCTCTAACAGAGCTTCCTCTCCTGTTCCAAAATAGGCAATTAGATAAGAGTGACAGCTGCTGGGGTGGCAGATGCCAGTGTCAAACTGGTGATAAAAATACTGATTTTTCTTTACAAAAAAAGAAACCTTTTCAAATAGTTTGATGGAAAAGATACAACAAACCAGCTTGAAGTGGCAGACTGGGATTTCTTAGCCTTTCAGTTCCAAACACTTGCTTTAGTTTTGTGACTGTATGCAGAGACCCAGAAAATCTAGACCCAGAAAAATGGACAGGCCTGCCAGTATAGGTCTCAATCTCATTTGAAACATATTCCTAGAATACCAGATGTGTGTTTGCAAAAACACTTATTTAAGAGTTGGAATAAATTGGAAGAGAAGGAAGGTTGTGGAGAGAAGGTACAAGGCTGGGTACTTCTAGGAAGATGGAAGTGACACCCATGAGTGTCCTCAATATATTATCTCTTAATCTATCTAGTGACTGGGTTTTCTGCCAAGCCCCCCTGAAGAAAAGGGAATAAATTGTCTCAAGCACTTTAAATTTCATGTGAGCCTGTTGTCAGAGAAAACAAAAGAAAACAAAAGAAAACAAAAGAAAATGAAAAGAAGAGAGAAGAAAAGGGAAGGGAAGGGAAGGGAAGGGAAGGGAAGGGAAGGGAAGGGAAGGGAAGGGAAGGGAAGGGAAGGGAAGGGAAGGGAAGGGAAGGGAAGGGAAGGGAAGGGAAGGGAAGGGAAGGGAAGGGAAGGGAAGGGAAGGGAAGGGAAGGGAAGGGAAGGGAAGGGAAGGGAAGGGAAGGGAAGGGAAGGGAAGGGAAGGGAAGGGAAGGGAAGGGAAGGGAAGGGAAGGGAAGGGAAGGGAAGGGAAGGGAAGGGAAGGGAAGGGAAGGGAAGGGAAGGGAAGGGAAGGGAAGGGAAGGGAAGGGAAGGGAAGGGAAGGGAAGGGAAGGGAAGGGAAGGGAAGGGAAGGGAAGGGAGAAGAAAAGAAAATTTCAGTTGGAAGGTACCTACAATGATCATCTAGTCCAACTGCCCGACCACTTCAGGGCTGACCAAAAGCTAAAGCATGTTGTTAAGGCCATTGTCCAAATGCCTCTTGAACACTGACGGGCTTGGGGCATCAACCATCTCTCTAGGAAGCCTGTTCCATGGTTTGATCATCCTCTCGGTAAAGAAATGTTTCCTAACATCTAGTCTGAACCTCCCCTGTCACAGCTTTCCACTGTTCCCATGCGTCCTATCATTGGATCCCAGGGAGAAGAGCTCAGCACCTCCCTCTCCACGTCCCCTTCTCAGGAATCTGTAGAGAGCAATGAGGTTGCCCCTCAGCCTTCTTTTCTCCAAACTAGATGAGCCCAAAGTCCCCAGCCGCTCCTCACAGGACATTCCTTCCAGCCCTGTCACCAGCTTTGTTCCCTCCTCTGGATGCATTCAAGGACCTTCACATCCTTCTTAAATGGTGGGGCCCAGAACTGCCCGAGGTGAGGCTGCACCAACACTAGATACAGCGGGAGAATCCTGTCTTTTGACTGGCTGGTTATCCTGTGCTTGCTGTCCCCCAGGATGGGGTTTTCCCTCCTGGCTGCCAGGGCACACACTGCTGGCTCGTACTGGGCCTGATGTCAGTCAGCCCCCCCAGATCCCTTCTGCAGGGCAGAGGAGCAAGGGCTGAAAAGACAGTGGAAGAAAAGGGTGGTTTAGTCTTGACATACGAATCAGATATATTTCAGTGATTAGTAAACACACGTAATGGTCTCAAAGCAAGCTGTGTGTTTGAGCGGGTCGCTCGGTCTCCCTGTGGGCGGTGAAAGGCAGGACCAGGCCTGCACTTCTCTCACGGTGGAGTCCACCGCTCGCCCTACTTTGGGGCTGGGTCTCAGTTCACCACTTTCCAGTTCCTCTGCCAAGTCCTCGGCAGGCTGAGCTGGGTTTTCACCCTGCTAGAGACTTTCCTGACCATGCCCACCTGGCTGCAGCTTTATCAGTAAATAAAATTATCGAAGAACTATTTTCTGCCCCTGGGAGCGAATGATGCAACACATTGCACTTGTGCGGTTGAATTGTCATCTTCCAAAATGGGCCGTCCACTTCTTTTCTGTCTACTGGGAACATTCCCCTCTATTCCCTGGTCCGTAGCTGGGAAACACGAGGTTACCAACCGGCATAAGGTAGCAGAACGCCAGGGAGGGAGTTTATGATATTGCTGTGAGCTGCTCAAATTGTGTCCTGCCTTGATGCCGAGCACAGACATAACTACTGTGAATTTCTTGAAAATGATATGAAAGAGGACAGTCAGTTCTAAAGCAGGATTGAAGGAATTTTTACTTCCTGAGAGCTAAGGAGGACATTTCAGTGATCACTTAAACCACAATTTGGTTTTATTCAGAAATACTATGAGGAAAAAATTTGCTGGCTATGAAAAGTATGAAATTAAATTGCAGGTTGTGATCCTGCAATGGGTCTAAATAAGAAGTTCATTATTTTTCCATAGGAGAGTAAAAGTTAACAAATTAATAAAATAACCAATTCTCAATATTGGGATTAAGATGGACTCTTTTGGCTCAGGCACTCTTAGTATTTGGACCAGTTTCCCTCCAGGTTCTACTACACCTTATAAGACTTAATTCCAGAAGTCAAAATCAGATCTTAATGTTCTTAAACCATTCCCATTGTCCAATTGCTTTGTTTTCAGGCAAAAGAAGCAAATGAGCTCAATTAATGGACCTCTCTAAATAGGTAGGATACAGATACTGCGTTTTGTGTATTTTCCATCTGAGCTTCTCAACAGGTGTTACAGCAAGGCAGAGCTAAATAAAGCTAATTAACACTTCTTACCCTTTTAATCCCTTAACATCTAGCTCACAGAAGTAAAACATAGATAAAGACAACTATATCTGTGATAGCTTCTTAATAATGTGTCAATAAAATATGATCTAGAACATATAGCATATCTCCTGGGATCTTAAGATTAAATAGTCATTTTGCTAAGCATTGCAAATAGCTTTGTAGATGAGGCTATTTATATGAGCATGAGAATGTAAGAAATGTAATAAGGGATCAGATCAAAGATTATTTACAATAATTATCATGTCCAATAATAATCATGTATGAGAATAGCCGTTACTGAGTGCCTAAAGAAGAATGCAGGAGAAAGCATTGATATTTACCCCAAATAGTCATGTTATAAACCTGTGGCTCAGAGACTTTCTGAGCTAAAAGTGGTTTACTCTACACAAATAACCTTTTATTATTATTATTATTTGCTCATTAATTAGAAGACAACATAAAGACAGAAAAAACCTGGATCTACTAACTAGATTATGTACGGTTTATACATATGCCATCTGGTCAAACCAGTTGAGGTGATGCACCAGCTTCTATTTTTTTTTTTAATCATTGCTAGCTGATGCTGGTGCAAAGACAAGATCTTCAGCAGGCAAATCTTCTTCATTTTGGTGTAGTTGTGGCTCTGAGACCCAGTCTCAGAAATGATGGGCTCTTTGGATAAAGGTAGCAGCAGTAGGATGTTTTTTGCAAGTTCAGCACATCTTATGCGGGGGAGCTTGTGGGTTTTGGTTTTGGTGTGGGGTTTTTTTCAGTATTACAAGAAACATAAACATTTCAGAAATGCCAAAGCAGTTCAACAGTTTGAAATTCCTTTACATTTCATGAACAAAGTTTTTGTTTCAGCCAAAAATAACCATGAATTCCTTGTTTGCCTTGAAGCTGCATTTTTCAGTGAAAAAATAACTTCTTTCCCACTGTAGCCATTATTTGATGCTTTTTTCTGTGCCTAGAGGTATTAGTACTATTTGAAGGCCTGCATAATGATATTGTGATGCGTGACTGAAACGGAGAGACTGCTGTTACAACTCAGAAATAAAACAATTGCATTACCTCCTAAGGCACTGGTTTATATTTTAGGAAAACATTCCCTTTAACTTTACCACCTTCTGCATTATCATAGTACTATAGTGGTCTTTCAGCAGATAAAGGAATTCATGAGCTGATATCCTTATCCTCTATCATTTGACATAACACACATATACGTGAAGCAAACAAGGATACAAGAAACAGTAGAAAGAGATTCATCTCATAGGTGACTGTCCACGGACAGCTTGCTGAACTTCTCATACTCTGACAATGAAACATATTTATTTAGAATAAACAGGTATGATTAGGAGAAAAAAAAACCCTCATGATCAAAGGAATAAGTCTGGCAAGTATGTGGTTTGCCTTTCAGTTTATTTAGAAACATTGGGCTACTGCAGAAGTTAATTAATAAAGTATAAAGCAGGCTCTGTCATGATAGTCTGAAGAACCTATTATTCTGTTCTGTTAGATTTTCAAAATATGTTAATGCCTGGCTTCTTTCACTGTTTTAAGGATTAAGGATTGATTCTACTTTTTTAATGCAAATGGTTCTTTTGTAATTATGGTCTTTTAGCTTTTCTGGTCTTCATGATATTTTAATTTATATGACTCCTTTGCTTTTGAAAACAACTCAATTTTACATTTGGGAATTGAACAAAGGGGAAATTATCTAGCTGCTCCATTGACAATATTGTACTTTAATTTTTCTTCAGCTTTTAAATTCATTGCATGTTTATACCCATGAGCAATGAGTCTTAATATTATCTTGACAAGCTTATTTTTACATTTGTCAAAGACCAAGGAAGTCTAGTAGCGAAGATCACTATGGCAGGTCTGTTATCATCAGCCTTTTAAATAGACAAAGACACTCCATAGAATGGGAGAACTCACATCTGTCCAAAATTTCTGTCCCCTGTTACTGTCACGTTGTTCTACTTTTTGAAGAAGGAAACTTTCAAAGTTCTTTTTATTGATTCAAATTAATGGCTGCCTACACTCTTGAAAAAAAATTTCACAGTATCAATAGGTTTGTTAGCTAAATGCATCTTCTTTAGTCAGAAGACACTTCTTCCCTGTTTCAGATCAACAGGGAAATTTCAGCATTTCCAGTCAGCCCATTAGACATCATGCAACATTTATGCCTTCGTGTGCCTTTCTCTAAGCATTATTATAGATACTATTCAGAGTAAGAACTCTGTGGCAAGGGATAAGTCATATAATACGGAGTCATCAAACTAGCCAAAAATCTGCTGAATTTGCTGATAGAGAAATGTACTGTGCACGAATAAACTCTAGCACTGAAGTCAGGTGTTTGGAGGAACGCTTCTCACGCCACTGATGTCGAAGTAAATGAGGTGAAAGAAAAACTGGGGTTTAAGTCTTCAAAAATCCATTGTGGAATGCTTATCCATTCTTTCATCATTTTTAAAAAGCCTTAGATGACCTTAAATCCAACCTAAAACATTTGTCAATGTTCCAGAAATCTTCGGGTTTGGAATGTGTTGTTGGGTCTCTAAAAGCACAGCCAAACTGTTTGTATCCTTTGGTCCCAAGAGAGATGTTCACATCATTATTATGTGCTGCAACATTCAGAAAATGTGCTCGTTTTTAACATCATCATGTATACTCCACATAATTGGGGCATGCTTAATCGGAAAGTTCCCAAGGGAAGTGTAATGATGCTTAATTAGGATAGTTGTGTCATCAGGCAAAGGTTGCTTTGTAATTAAAGCACAGAACTATGCAAATCACTCCTCTCTCTCCCTCTCTCTTTCACTCTCTGCTTCACACACATATTCTATCGGTCACATTTATGAAACTCTAAAATGGGGTGAATACCTGCTTCACAAGGAAGCTGCTCTTCAGGGGTTAGAAAGCATGCTCTGAAGTTGTACCACGTAAGGCGAAGGTGTTCAAAGCCTTTCGGGACACTCCTGCGCTGCAGAACGTTGCTCGGGCCGGGAGTGACCACCCCAGCAGAAAGAGCATCAGTTTACACGTCTCTGCTCTGGCATTGCAAATTTTCTGGTTTTGTCCTGGGATCATAAGAACAAGCTGTCAGACAGGATCACCCACCCGGTCCTGTCTTTGGCTTCAGGAGTAGCTTCTTGTGTTAGTAACAGATGCTTAAGGAAGAAAAGACGAACAGTTTTAACAATCTTCCTCCCGTGTAGCATAGGCAGGGCTAGTAGAGTCTGTATCCATTTAACGGTCTGGTTACATCCTATTAATTTTTAGATTCATATTGATCTCTGAGCTATCTGGATTTTCTGTGTCTTATTTATCCGTGACGGTGGGACATGCACGTAGTGACATAAAGGGCTCCACAAGTTAATCTCCTTAAGTAAAATTGGTTTTGCTGCACCATGCATCTCAAAACAACTCCTTGAAGGTCAAGGTCCAAACTCCTGTTCCAGTTAACGCCACTCAGAAATGTCTCTTTGTGAAGAATTTGGGACAACAAAGAGAGGAAAATGGTAGTATACACTTTTCCAAGAACAGTGAACGTATGACTGGAGGGGTTTTATGATATTTCATGCTTGTGGCAGAGCTCTTGTGCGAGAATAAACAGCTCAAAGACAAAGAGACTCCTGTTGAGTTGTGAACTTTGTAAGAGGTGTAAGTATCGACTTCGCTGAGAGGCTTAGACTCAGCTGCCCTCTCCAAGCTAAAAGTGACCATTGGTTTCTAGTTTCTGGGTAACGCAAAAACACATATATTTTCTTCTGCTGACTATTTTCCTGAACAGGAGCAGTCATATCTTGCTACTCAGGGAAAGAACATTTCTCCCTACATGAACACTCAGTAATACCAAAATTGCCATGCACATATTTTGTCTACATTAAATTCTGTACACTAATTTTTTTCTGAATCTGAAAGCAATTTAGGGTTAACATATTTTACAAAACCCCAAACACTTGTCAGTATGTGTTGCTCATTACAGATTCATTCTCCTAGCACCACTAGTAGCCTAAGGATGGCAATGCATAGCCTTTCATAATTGTCTGTTTATAGCTGGGCTGAAAGTCATTTTCTCATGGTGTAATTTATGGGCAGTGGCAGGCTCCCCTCATCCCTGCTTTGAGCAACAGTGCCAAGAGCAATAGGCCAATCCTTACACAACAATCCTTATGGCTGGAATGGGCTTGTGCAGAAAACATCGCAGGAACAAAGCTTCGCTGCCAAAACTTTATAATGTAGCTTCAACAGATTCTATCCTGTGAAGAAATCAATCCCCAGGGCGTATTAGCTAGGGGGAAAGAGGGGAAAAGAATGCTGGATCTGTATGGTTGTTTAAATAAGTCCCCATTTCCAGAGAAGCAAGCGATGCAACTTGGCACCCAGCAAAGATGTCTTTTTTGCTGGAGAGTTTATTTTGGTTCACAAAGTGGGGGTGGGGAAATTTGTGTACACATACATAAATATATCTCAAGTCTATTTCCAGTACAGCCCAGTGGACTTGTTGTTGGGAATAAGGTTAAAGGTCTCTTAGAGATAAACCTTCCTAAGAATTTTTTTGGTATATTATGAATCTTTCCATAGAAAAATAGTTTATAATAATATTACCTGAGCTCTAGGCGAGACTACCCAGTAGGCCCCGTAGACATGCTCTAGTTCAGTGGACACTGGGCTGACAACCTTACCCTTCTTCCAGTTCTTCCCTATGCCCAACAGCACATCAACAGTTTCTAAAGTTCTTTCAGTGCATTTTTTAATTTAAAGTGGGAGAGCCAGCATTGATATAAGTTACTGCACTCCCAAAGGCACAAAAGTAGTAATTCATAATGAATATGAATTGTAAGCAATAGTAAACTGCACAATAACGTTGCTCTTATAATCTCATGATAATCTGTTAGAAAATTTTGTGTTCTGGAGTCTCTGATTTAAAATTTGCATGAAATGCCTTACATCATTTACAAACTCTCACAGTTCTGAGCAACATATCAAGACATTTGTTATGCTATTAATGCTGATTATTTATAAATAACTGTTTAATTTCAAAGTTCTGTACAAAGACTAATTAGTTAATTTGACGTGACAGGAAGGAGCATATGTTTTTGCCAATTTTCAGATATGTTTCTGGGAGAGCATACTGTCTTGGCTGTCCGCTGACGAGTATGACTGTTGGATGTCCATAAAAATAAATACCATATAAATAAATGTCCATCTAAATCAATGTCCATATATGAAAAAATCCATCCTCACTAGGAAACAGAGAAGCTGGAAAGCCTGGCTGTAGCCTGTTACCAGGAATTCCTGTACAGGGAGATTCCATAGTGCAGAGAGTGTCTCCAGCATTGTTGTAAGTGTCTGTGATGAGTTTTGGGGAATGAATGTGCTTTTAGAGATCCAAGTTATTTTCAGAAGGAGGAGTGAGTGGTGAACAAAAGGCTCACGATCCCCCACAAAAGAAAGGTACTTTATGAAGGAACGAGGGTCTCTGCATTCTGATCTTGGAAGTCTCACGTGGCCTCATGATATTTCTTCTGCCAGCACAGCTGATGCTATATGTTTCATTGCCTCCGATCTGAAGATTTTTGAGTATTTTATTTTCACATGCTGAGTTGTCTTTGTATAGTTTTAAAATGTGTAAATAATTCATTGCTTAGGTGACATAATGAGGGTATCACTGACGACATCAAGATGCTGCACAAGTATGAGCAAAGGTTTATCAAACTATGGAAGTGTCAGCTGCACTTGGTTGAAGTGCTAGACAGTTTGTGACAGGCCTTTTTTCAAAAAGACTTTAGGTTTTTTTCTCCATAGACTTTTTACAAGTAAGTAGGAAGACTGTAGGAGAAACAGGTGCTGTTAGGTATGATGTGCCCCAGGGAAGAAAATGTGAATTGACAAATGACCAATTTAATTTCTATTTTAATTCATAATAGATAGCACCAACATCCCATTGCTATTCTTTTTTGTGCTAAGTTATTCATCTGAATGGTGTTTGTGAACATACAGAATAATCTGCACAAGAACAATGAAGTCTAAAAGCATACAGATATAAATTAGAATATTTTCATAAATGAAAACTCTCTTAGAAAATGGTTTCATTTCTTTCATTTCTAGAGAGTATTTTCTCTTTTCTGCTTCACAGTGTTCTGTTGTCATCTTTCCTGGTGTATCTCCCTCCTGTTGCTATCTCTTATTTTCCTTTGTGACCAAATCTAGTATTGCAACCTGTCTTTAGTCCTGATAGTTTTGTTCAGCCACAATTCTGAGTTAAATAGTGGAATGGGGTAATGAAGCCTGTGGACACCTATTCAGAAGTTGGAAAGTCAAGTGCCTCTGCTCATCTGACTTGGGGTTATAGTTTTTGACATGCCTGGTTCTGTTGGGGCCAAACAAACAATTGAACAGTTTAATTCAAAGACGAAATCTTCTATTACATGCCAGAATGTGCCTCTGTGCTCTTGCAAAAAAATCCCACTACATGAAGGTAAAAATAAATACTAATAACACAACAGTGAAACATTTTCTAGCCCACCATGAAAGATAGGCACTAAAGACATCACAAAACTGAAAATAGGGTTGTTCCCAATGAAATCAACACAAATCATTCACATGAAACTCCAGGTTCAAGACAGAGGTTGAATTCAGTGGCACTGCAGCATGTATTCAGTGCAGTAATGGAGGGCCTTCTTCACAGTGCTCACCACCGCCTCGCTTCACCCCGCTCCATGGAAGCAGCATTTGTTTTCTCCACTCGCCCTGCCTGCCTGCATTGACCACTCCTTCCGCATCAAACCCTTCACCCAGCGAGCAACAGGTCCCGAGGTTCCCAGGCCTCCAGAATGGGAAGATGTGGTACTTCTCTGACTCTTCAATCTGTTTGGGTTTTTTCTTTCGTTCTCCATTTTTTCCTCGGGTCCATGACTGAAGAAAGACAGAGTTGAGACCACAATATTTCAAATTAAATTTACCACACATTTTTCATCTTAAAAACTGAACTGAAATTAAACTAAGTACTTACATTTAAGTAGGAAAAGTGAAACCAGATTCAGATGAAACAAAACTAAATATGTAGTGGGAATAATGGGATTATGTACTTAATACTCAATGGTTATGTAAGCATAACTAACTCAGCCTACATATATGCTCAACTGACACATATTAAATCATCTGTAAACAACACTTACTGTCAGTTGTCTGTCTCATCCTACTAGAGAAAATTTTATTAATGGCAACAACTACAAGATAATAATGGCTAATTATTCTTCCACAAATTCTGACTCAGAGATGCCTGTGAAACCAGGAAGGGCTCATTTGTTGGTGACTTATTTGGGTTAGAAGGTTTTTCTATTGAAGCACATATTTTTTGTTTAGCCTGCCCTGATCAACAGTCCCAAAGTTTTCACTTCAAATAGTGATTGGGTTTGGTTCCTTGATGAGAGCACTTGCTAAGGGGGGTCCTGAAGAAGATTCTGCAGGTCGACATCTTGCCAGGAGCTGTGGCCTGAAAATTAAGAAAACTCATTTCACGACAGGCAGACTGCCATTTTGTCTAGTATTACATGCAGACTAATGCTATGCTATAATATTATATACAAATATTTGTTCACGAGCATTAGAAAAGAAATTGTTTATGCTACTTTGGGTAGAGCTATTTGGAGAAAGGGAAAAAATCACATCGCAGCTAAACAAAAGTCCTGTTTCTATTACTGGTGCCTATGTTATGTCTGAAACACAGGGATATGACTCACAGGTGTATACTGTTCAGACAGTAATATATATTAGTAGACAATACAGTAAAGCACAACTTTCTCCTCTGGTAACCATTTAAGTCTCTTCAGCTTACTGTTACTTTCATGATATCCAAGTGAAATAGCATCAAGGTGAAAGCTAAGATACAAATCCATCTGGATTCAGTCATTTATAAATCCAGTAAGGAGGAACAGCTTCGAGAAAAACAGCCAGGTTCCTACTGTCAACATTTTGCCATCCTCATACCATAAGCAAAGCCCAAGCTTATACAATCTATTACTGTTTGTAATGCAGTCTGCATTCTCTAAAAGTGCGGGGCAGAAAAAAAGAGTTCACAAATTAGTTTGTTTGATGTGTTTGCCTAAAAATACTTTTACTGCCCTAAGATAGATTGGCAAGGGATAATATAAGACAAGGATTGTTTATATTTCTTTGCTTCAATATTGTACTCAGTCTCCAGAAAGAGCAGAGCGTGTGGCCGTAGTCGAATATATGCACGCATCATCAAAGACTAATCTCACTCTCCCTCAGGTCAGCAGACACGTCTTCAATGTCATCAACAGGAAATGAATCAGATGCCATGTGCACTGTAATGAAAGACAAGTAAAAGGGACCGTTAGAAAACTGTTGCCTCTTGAATTTATATTACCAGCTTGATATGGTCTCACTTCAAAAGAAAAAAAAAAAAAAAAAAAGCAGGGAACGAGGAACAAATCAGAAAAAAAACATTTAACGTAAGATAAACCTTGCCGAGAAAGCAGAACAAAAGAAAATACTGAGTGTATTACTGGGAATCTCTAAGTAGGTTGAAGGGAACTGCAGGGCATCCAGTTATACCACATATAGAAGGAAGGCTTAAGCTTCTCATGTAGTTGCTGATATGGGTTAGACGAGTGGACAGTGAGGTGGATGGGAAACGCCTGAACAGCCGGGCCCAAATGCTGGTGATCACTAACAAAAAGTCCAGCTGGAGACAAGTCACTAGTGGTGTATCCTCGGGGTTGATCCTGGGACCGATATTATAACCTCTTCATTAATGATCTGGATGATGGGACAGAGAGGACCCTCAGCAAGTTTGCAGATGACACCAAGCTGGGAGGAGTGGTGAGTACACCAGGTGGGCGTGCTGCTATTCAGAGGGACCTGGAGAAGCTGGAGAATTGGGCAGTCAGGACTTTCATGAAGTTCAGCAAGAGAAGCTACCAAGTCCTGCACCTAAGAGGAATAACCCCAGGCACCAGTATGGGCCCAGGGCCAACCAGCTGGAAAGCAGCTCGGCAGAGAGCTGAAATTGAAATGTCACTCTGGCCTTGCCCCAAAACCTCCTTGTTCTATCCTCTTTTAACCAGCAAAGACCTCTGAACAATGAGCTGAGATACGGATCAATCTGAAAAGAAAAACTATTTTTTAGAGTTAATTTTCATCTAGATCCAGCTCCTTGCTTAGCCACACAAGAGCCTAGTACAAAGCAAATGGCACCAACAGGCAAGAGGAATAAAGGGGGACCAGGTGGGATCAGAAACTTGTCCTGAATCTAAGTGACTATGTAATCATACATTGAATGTGCATGCCATTTGCCAGAGAAAAATTTTGCACGTCATCTGCAAAAAAGTATTATTCTTTCACACAAATGATAACATCATCAGTTTGTCTTTGGCACAGAATTCTTGACAGTGCTTCTTAGTCAGATAGTTCTTCAGTCACAGGTTTTTCACTAAAAGGTAATTTAAAATACAGTTTTTGTAAGACAGAAAGGCAAAAGCCAAAAAGTATTCTAAAATGTGCTCACTATTCTAGCCTATACACTAGGCACCACTTACCCAGAGGTCAAAAAATTAGCCAAGAATTAGAGAAATTTGACTTTGTGTCTCAGCTTCTTTAGAGACTCTTCTGCACGATTGGAGGCTTTGCAGTTTGGATAGGATTTCTCACCTAAATTTCGTTGTTTAAAAGTTGCCCAATTCCAAAGCTCCTATATTAATGAGTGAATGGACAAAAATGAGCTAAGGAAATCAATGTCTTTCAGTGGGTGTTGCAGCATCAGACTTGGAAGAAATCTCCATTCTCACATTAAAGGAACACCCCCGCCCCCCCCCCCCCCCCAAAGATATTTTTGGCCAAATTTCTTTCATGATGCAGTTTACTGTATGGTTATGTGGGCAACTGTATTGTATCCATTTTGCGTACCAAAAAATCTCAACTCCTCACAAGATCTGGCTAATTTTGTAAGGCTAACTATTCTGAACGTTGTGGGTTGCATAGATGCCATGGTTCAGTGGTACGTATAAGAATCTCTAAAACCTGTCAGTGCTATTTGAACAAGAAGATTAAGACATAAAATTGTAGTAAAAATATTTTTCAGCAATATTCAAAGTATTGCAAACTTCTATTTCAATCATGATAGTCAAAAGTACTTCTATGTTAAAATCAGTTGCAAGGTACTACAAACAATGTATCATAATTGTTATCAAACATGGCTGTAATTTTTTTCACTAATACATTAAATTGGACTTGCAAAAATCTCTTTTGTGACCAGCAGTATTTTGTGTAAGTAGCAAATAATTCTTTCCTGCCAGCTGAGATCATCAGTGGTTAAATGTGTGTTTGGTTTTATTTTATCTTTGCTTTATGTCTTGATATTTTCAGGCGAAGAACTTACAAAGAAAGGCCAAAATGCATAGGAAATTTGCCTGAAATATTTTATGATCAACAACAAAAAAGGCAACATTTTAAACAGGTGCAGCATGCTTGAACATCTCAACAGTTTAAGGTTAAGTGCTGACACTATATTGCTCTAGAAGGAAATAATCTTCATTTCTGTGTGTGTGCAAAAAATGCTGAAGGAAAATGAGTGGAGAGACTCAGGCCTCCTCGTAACAGGAGTTACTTTAACTTTCTCAAGCTCAGAACAACTCCATTGAAATGATTCCTGCGAATTATAGCTAGAGCTTCTAGACCTTTGTCAAGTAATCAATCACGAGCATGATACCAACAAGTACAAATAATTCCAGCAGGCACAGACTTTGGAAACCTACCCAGGACTCTGTGGCTTCCCTGATTTCCTTGCCGGAATGGCAATGCGCAGAGCAGGAGGAACGGGGCTGGGTCCAGGACAGGCGTATGGTAACTACAGACGGAGACACGAAGTTGACGTGTTTAGACTGCAGTAGATTTAGGGAGCGATTACCTCTGAAGCAGGTAACTCAAGAATTCCCCGGACTTCCAGCGTTACCTGAGATGTGCTCGGGTATTGCTCTCAGAGCCCAGAGGCCACTTCAGGAGGGCGCAGGTCTTCCAGACACCTCGTCTCATCGCTACGAGCCCCGTGCAGATGTCTGGGGCATCCTTGGGCACATCCAACGGCACCAAGGTTTAGGGAACCTAATCCTACCGCTGTGAGCTGAGCAGCTGCCTTCCCATCTAGGTTCCACTGGCTTTACTGAGGAAAAGAGGCTCATTTTGTCTGCTCGAGCACAGCACTTTGGTGTCATTTTAGGTGCTGTATGAAATTGCTCCTAGCCTGCAGGTATGGCTCCAGAAAAAAAAAAATGGGTTTCCCATGGATCCTGTGTTTTATCTGCCAGATCCAGAGGAAAAGCTACGATACCTAAAACAGCATTGAAGGCCTGTGTTTAGGCAACTGAATCACTTCCTTAGCATCTGTGCTAGACACCAAGTGCCCTCACAACATTTAGGATTTCAAGGTCTTGGTTTGCAATATTCCATTTCACGATTTAATAACTTTAAGACTTGCAGATGCAGGGCTGAAAGCCAAGCCCTGGGCACTGGCCTGAAGGGTAATTTGCCAGGGTAAAGCTTGAAAGAGCCTAATGACCTCTGAGGTTGGCTTTTCCAGAAACACAGACACTGAAATCAGGTGCTCCTTCGCAGCACACTGTTAACTCGAGGAGACCAAGGCAGTGTTCCTACTTGGGCATGGCTTCTTAAAGTAGAAAATAATGCTAGATAGGATAACTTAGAAGAAGACTAGTTTTTTTAAACAAATCAGCAACATCTAGTTCTATCAGTGGATATTAATTGTTTTAACAACACTTATATTTCAATGAGGTCAACCCCCGAATAATAACTACCTTGTACCTCATCCTGTATTTTATCCTGCCTATAATAAATTTTCATATGCTACTGCCTCCTGAAAGCATTAGCATGTTAAGGACGGAGAAGATAATAGCTTCATGGGCAGGTTTGGAACTCCAAGGCTTTCCACTCCACATGGTTTTACTGTTTTTCGAGAAGTTCATCAAAGTTAACAGGGAAAATAGGAAAAGGAGATACAGTAAAAGTATCCAATAATAAAAAACTACAAAAACTACAGCTGCATTGTTTTAGTTTCAGCTTTAATAAATCATGTTAATTGAAAGGGAGGTGCCAGTCTTTTGTTAGTATACAGTCTGTTCTTTCCCCGTACAAGTATCCTCAGTGCTGTGTTTTCGGTCTGACTATATGTGTGGAAAGATAAATTGAGAAGCCATGGAAGGAAAAGAAACAGAAGGAAGAAAAGAGAAAGGCAAATCCTAATCACACAGGGTTACTAACAATTCCATAAATCATCGTATCCAGTCTGACCTTGGTGGCTTTACCTGCAGAAATAGCATCCTGATCTGCATTCCTTTCACTCCCCATAACAAACACTGAGAAAAAAGATGAGTTAGCTTAGGGTTCATTATTTTTTCTTCCTCACGTGAACATTTGGTGAAGCGTTACAAAGTGCTCTGAGAATTTTACCACTCTATCCTCTCTGTAGTAGAACTGATTTCACACCACATTATTTCTGTATATGGAAATTTTACCTCCAAACCTATGTCTATCGCTCATACACCCAGAAAACTTCCCTTCCTCTAGTGTAATCTCCATGGTAGTCTGCCATCGTTGAGTTGCCATAAGGCTTTCACCACCGTAGACAATTTTAGGCTTTTAAAGTGCTAACCACTTAGCATTGTTTCCTTTGAAGTCTTAGGCATTGGATATGGAGATGCTGAAACCATTTTTTGTTCCCTGCCTAGAAAAACACATAACTCACACACGTATGCACACAAACACAGAGAGAGAGAGAGAGAGAGAGAGAGAGAGAGAGATTAATAGCAAAGCTGGGTTGAATGTACTGTGCTTTGCTGCTTCGTTTTCTCCCAGTCACTCATCTGACAAAGGAGTTGCTGTTCCAGGGTCACCCAAAGAAGCCGTAAACCAGTGTCCGATGCTATGACTACCTTCAGTTTAAACAAAAGCAAAGAGAAGTCAAAAACTGTTTCTCCCAGACAGAGCATTTAAGGAAAAAACTGTACTCCACTTTTGCCAGCTAGCAGCAGCCTGCAATCTAATCCGCCAGAATGCAAAGAGATTACAGATTTCCTGGTTGTAGTTAGCTGCAGACAACAAAAGACATCCAAATCTCCTCTCCTGCAACAGAATCTGTGCATTTCCCACTTCTGCCCACCAACTCACTGGGAAAGTGAGAGTAGGCAGCGATGAGGAATGCTTCAAGAAGGCAAAGCATTGACAAGCAATGCCTTTGACTTCAAACCAGAGACAGACCATGCCAAAGCCATAGAAATGGTGTGTGTTGTAATGAAGGGTGGGCAGGAGGAGGCATAATAATCTAGACTTCATAAAATATTTCCACTTTTTCAGTGAGACAAGTATGAGCGTGAGTTGTTGCTCTAAACCTTGTGCACATCCCCAAAGCCATTATAACATGGAAAGGGCACAAGAGCAAATGTTTTAACTCAGATCAAGGAAAGGAATTAAAAAGTCTGCCACATGGGTTACGAGGCAGACTTCTGATATCAGAAGTAAACTCAGTCTTGCCAAAATATAGCAAACGAGGATTCATAACATATTAGGCGTTATGTCCTGGGTTTATTTCAGGGCACATGGATTGATGTTTGCAGCCTTCCCAGAAGAAAAAGGGGCCATAATGCTAAAATACATACATTTTCAGCTTGTCTCATTTCCAGAGCCATCAAGTCAAAGACCTGATCAGAGCAAGCAACTATGCTGGGTTTTCACTGAAGGCAAATATTATCTGAATTTGTGCAAACAGAAAAACAAATAAGAGATTATCCCATCATAAGGGAGTATTCCAGAAAGCATGAAAAAAAGATACAGTGTGCGTATAAAAAGAAGGAAGAGCCTGCTGTGGGTATTTGTAAGGTCTAAAATATATTATAAAAATCTGTTGAATCAAACAGTGGAGTATACCTACCCTAATTTAAACACCCAGAAGTTAGATACCTAAGTTTAATTTAGTCACTGTGTTTTCCCCTCCTGAGAGGGCAATTAATCTCATTCCATGATTTTTGTCTAAAGAGTCACAGGATTTATGCTCTGGAAGTGCCTATTTCACTCCATGCAATGTAACAGCTTTTCAACATCTCATTCACTGATTCTGAATCAATTTTCACAAAGGATAACTAAGCCAGTCCTAATGAATCTCTGCACATGCAAGGGCAGCAGGAGGGAAATAGAAAACAGAAGGCAAATTTAGACAGGAGATACCTCTTCTGTTGCAGCTCTTGGGATATGGAGGGTTTTTGTGCTGCAGTTTTGCAGTTCATTTCAAAAGTACAAAAAACCCCCAGCAGATTCCCTTGTTATTAGCAGGCAGCAGATCTGAAGGCAATGTTCAGAAGTTTCCACTTAAATACATTTGACTTCAGCAAGGTCTTTTGTTTGTTTAAGCATTTCCCATGAGGAAACCATATCTATGCCAGAAGGTTTTACTGAAATATTGAAGAACCCTAGACAGCAATCTACACAAGCCAATAAAATGGCACTCCATGTCATCAAACAAGCAGTGAAAGTTTTATTACAATATTGAGTTCAGCAAGTAAACCAAGCCTTACCCAGTGCGATCCATAAAATTAATCAGGCACAACCTACCCCATACAGCTTAGTATATTCTTCATTGCAAAGGTTTTAAAAAATAAACACTTCTGAGATATATAAATATCTCACTATATATTTGCATCAGTTTAACACGATTTATGGTATTTTTCCTCAAAATAGAAATACATTAACATTTAGTTTATCATTATGAATGTCATGAGTGATATAATCATGAACACATAGGACATGCTTAATTTCTTTTGCTGCTCTTTGATGGTCGCTTACACGTCTTTGTACTGTATTGCACTACAAAATACTGTTTGGAATGTCAGCATGGAAATCCGTCATTGCCCGTGCCATTTGTAAACACTTGGCTAGCCCAGCTGATGTGAAAGATGTGAAGTGAGTTCAGTAGGTCCAGATCACCAGTGCAGCACCTGGAACTTTGTCGTACAACAGCTTTGCTACACAATGCCTTTATGTCCTTTAGTCTGATGAAGTCTTCACTCCATCTCCCATTATTTTTCATCTTCTGAAAAGAGTAATTGAAATTTCTGCCATGGCGCTTTTTTCTGTCAGGTTATGCTGATTCAGTTTGGTATCACAGGATAGAGGAATAGAGGTGAAATAAGCTCAAGAGCATGGTAGCTGCTCTTGTCGTGACACATCCTACGATATTGTCCGACCACTTAAAGGACTGACTTCACAAGCAACACTCTGCCTTCCTTAGTATCAGCAGCTAGGTGAAATAGGTATTAGATTTGGGAGAACAGACCTTTCCTACTCCCAACCTCCCCAGCACAAAGCTGAGCAGTGTCAGAGCCTGTTAGAGTAGTTTTATATTTTATTTTCTTTACACAAATGAATCTCAAGGAGCTGTCAGACGTCACTTAAAGTACTATGGAATTTTTCAGAGTGGGATAAGTAAGGCTAGACTTTATTAAATTGTTTACTCCAAGTAACTGAAAAATATAATTCTTCCATGTTCTCAATACCTTAAACTTACATTCAGAATCTAATAAAATCCCAGTGGAATTAAAATAATCACTCTTGCCAACCATATACTTATTATGAATTATTCACCTCATTGTAACGATATGGTGGCGGTCTTCTGCCCAAGTGGAAAGCTAGAAATTTTCCCTTGAGACTACTTCCCAATGGGAAATGATGTTTCAACAAAATCAGATTTTTTCACTTGCAGGGAAAAAAACGCTAGAAATTTTGTTTTTCTGTTGAGCAACAAGAAGAGACTTCACTTTATTATGACTGACCACAGTGCAGTTTTAAAAAGCTCTTATACTTAATCAATAGTTATAAAAATCTGTTGTTCTATTATCCTGTTACAATAAAATCAGTTGTTCAGAAATGTGTTGATGTTTGAGGAAAAAAAAAAGAATTAAATAATTGAAAAGCATCCCACAGAGGTCTGCATCTAGGTCACAGCATCCTATCACCAACAGAGCCAAAGACAGTCAATAGACACAGACATATGCTCCTTCATTCAATGATAAGAGATTACCAGCCATAGCAGCCTGTACCTCATGTTTTCATCTCTATCCAGATTAACAAAGGTCAATAAGATCTCGGTGTTATCAACACTGAGAGTTGTCTGGTCAACTTGTGAAAGAGGGGAAAATATGAGATTGTTCAATAAAAAAATCGGATTGCCTACATCAACTAGCAAAGGTTTTGAGCAAATGCCATGCAAGTCCAAGACTTTCAGAAACTACTTCGGAAGCAACGAAATACAGAAATATCCTTCAGCCAAAGACTGTGCCAGCATTTTTTGCAGCAGTTTTTTACTCTGCTAATTTCTGTAGAGCTTTTCAATAAGCTAGGTTTTTGTTGCTATGAGCAAAGTTTGAGGAACTATGCTGACCTTCCTAGAATGAGAATGACCAGAAGAAATTGAATGATTCACCCAAAGCTGACACTGACAAATCTGTGACTAGAACATGAACTTGTCGCTTAATGATTTTTGGCATGTCTTGGATTGGTTTATAGTTTTAAACGCTTCATACAGCCTCATTTTCTCAAACATTTGAATGAAAAAAACTCATAGAAGGAGTGAGGGAGGATGAGAATCCACCATGCAAAATTCTATGTAACTTTTTACATCTCCTTAGGCTATGCATTAGAAGCAGCCTTTGAAGGGTTGCTGTGAAGTGGCCCTCTGATTATTTCTGAAAATGGCTCAGTATGCTTTATGACCTGTAGAAATACTGATGAAAATCTTGACTTAAAGACCAGATCCAAGGATGTTTTGTGCATCACTCATGTAAACATGCAGTATGGAAGTTGGAAGGATGAAGTTGAGGTAGTCGGTGTAGGGGAAGGAGAAGTCTTGCAAGTGCTGAGGAAGCCAAGTATGTGTCTGTCCTTCGCAGCTGTTAATAATGCTGTGACACATTGTCCATATCACTAAAGTTACCACAGTTTTTGCCACTTATTCATGGGAGATAATTATTCAGTGCCTAATTGTTTTCAGTGTCAGCTGTAAATAAGTTACACAACCAATAGAAAACAGCATCATGTCATCAAATAACAATCAGTCCTCCAGTTAAAAGTATAATTGTATGAAATTGCCCTGGCATTACTTTTTTAATATGCTGCCTAATTTAGGCAATATATCTTGATATATTGAACCCTTCTTGAGTCACAAAATAATGTCTGCAAGAAAGATGTAGAGGTTGCTAAGGATTATGTTGTTGAGGCTGGTGGAGCTATTTCTGACAGTTCCCAAATGAGCACCTCTAATATATTGTATAGCCATTATTAAATTAACATCATATGCCTTGAAACTCCTATTTGCTAATAATTTCTACATGCTTGCCTTTTTACAAGCAGTGGTTCTTAATAGATAACAAAGGTTGGAAAGATGTAATAGGAGGTATTGCCAGGCCTGGAGAAACTCAAGTTTCTCTCAACAAAATCAACAGCAGTTCTGAGTGCACATCGTGGAGAGCAACAGGACATGGTGACCTGATTGGAAGCTCGCCTTGCAGGCAGTAAGTTTTGGATGGATATTACTTTGCCAAAAAAAAAAAAAAAAAATAAATTTCAAATAGACTAAGCTAAAAGTCAGAAGTATTTACAACACGAGATGACAGCGCTCTGATGGCAAAGAGTCACTTCTCCTAATGAAAGAATTTGAAGAAACTGATTGTAGCACAAAATACCCCAGCATTGTAGTTGCATAGCTGTGTACCCTCACCAAACGGTCATCTTCTCTATACCACATTTCAGTAGGAGAAGTATTACTTACCATTCCAATGGTGTTTCTGAAAAGACGTCAGAAATCCTACTCCAAGTATGAGAGGAAAATCGAGGAAGTTATATTCTGTACCAAGAAGATAAGGAATGAGAACTGTGAAATAAAGGTGATGCAAATAAACATAAGAACTGTGAAGTTAAGCTCAATTAGTTTAGCACATATCTATAATTAGGTATGCAAGAGTTCTGTGCCATTATTGATATGCTTAATGTTTGACCTATACTGCAATGCACTGAAATGAGTCTTTCAGAATTTGCTCCTCTAATTTATTTCTTATGTGTAATTTCCCTGCACTCCAGTAAGTGATATAATACAGCAGCTGAAATGGGTGAGTTTTCATTTTTCCAGAGTGGATATTCCCCAGGTGAGCTACTGTCTCCCAGAAAGTTCTTATACCAAAGCCTGCTTCGGCTTTTTCTGGAAATGGCTATGTAGATGAGCATTTAACTTTGGAGCTAACGTGGCAGTTTTCCTTTTTTAAAAAAAATAAATTGGAAATTTCAACATTATCCGTGGGAACATAGTCCAATTTAGAAAATCACTGTTCATCAGCTGAATTAGGTATGATTCATAGCATACCGTAAACTTGGTTTTCTTGGTCAGTTTTTGCAGGCGACATCCCTTACTAATAACCAAAGAAGCCCTTGCAAGTAAGTGAAAAACTACAAATTGCAACATACAGATATCTCCTACAGCTTTACACAGTTTTTCAGGTCAGTTTAGGTCTGGTCTGAGGTGAGTTCAGATGAGTTTAGCCTATCATACGGTAAATAGAAACAGCAGCAGGAGGTAACTGCATAAAAAAGCCAGGCTTTATATTAGAAAACAAGCATAGCAACAGCACAAATAGGAATCTGGATTGCAGCAACAGCCCTGTAAGAGCTATTTAAAACCTGCATGGCTGCCAGGCAGAGAGATTAAAACTCTGTAGTCAGTCACACAGGAGAGGAAGGAATACAGAACAAATATTTTCCTCCATGTATTTTTCTTGGTGCTTCTTATTTGGTGGCAGGACTTTAAGGTTACCCTGTGAACCTGCCTTTTCCAGTTACTGAAGGCTCTGATGAAGCAATAGTGCTTGATGCTGCACCCTAATAAGATCAATTATTACAAATCTCTTTAATGGGTCCTTATCACAAATTTTGTTAAGAGACATTTTCTCTTGGTTTAAACAATGAATTGCTTATTTTTGGCATCTCTGTCCTCAATGAAAATTGAGCAGCGATCCTTTGACGCCCATGGCTCAATTCTTTCAGAGCTCATTCACGTTGAAAACAATTTAAAGGAAAAATAATTGAATCCAGTGATGAATGGATTTAAGATGCAAAAAAACATAAGGATTATAGTTCCTTAAAATCATCTGGCCAAATAAATGTGATTAATAATCAACATCTGCTCAGGAATGAAGTACTGACAGGGATTTCAGGTGCCCACTAGTGGGCAGCACTAATGCACCTAAAGCTGAAGGCGCACACCCAAGATTAAACAAGTCAGCAGTGGAATAGTAAAAAAAGCCATTTATTTTACATATGGCCTTTGCATGTTTATCAACATTACTGCTGTGAGACTAGTACAAGCCTACAGTTTATATGAAAGGAAATGTAGGTGCACAGTCTTTAAAGGGAAAGATTAGATACGTTACTCTGGAATATTATTCTATGAATTTAAGAAACATTTTTATTGCAGACCCACCAAAAAGGGGGATGAGCTGAAATTGAAAAATACATCCTATTCCGATGGATATTATGGATATTGTGAAAGGATTTCACGTAGTATAGGTAAGGATAGAGGTGATACCTACATGTCTGTTTAGGTAGGTCTCGAAAAGTAACAAAGATCCTTTATGCACCACACACATGAAAAAATCAGGGCTATTTAGGAAAGCATAAGCTACATACCTTACCAGGTACCAGCATGCAGAAGGGAGGGTTTAACTGGAAGGTGAATCCCAGCGTACGAGGCTGGCTATTTTCTGAGAGCTGTCTGCTTGCTTTCCATACCAGTGGGGTAAAGAGGCATCTCTACATGCTGCTGGTGGCTGTAGGTAGCACAAGGTGCATCAGCATCCCTGAGAGTCCTGCATTACTTCTTTTCTTGTCTCCCACTCCCGGTGTGTCCACTGTGGCTTGCTTGAAGAATTGTCTTCTTTTGTTCCTTAAATTGCCTAATGTTTCTTATGGGGAAAAAAATAACAAAGGGATACCTACTTGTATTTTATATAGATTAATATTTTCTTTGCACAGCTCAAAAAAGCGAGCAGATTTAGACAGTCTACAGGGAAAGCTCAATTTCTGGCTTTGCTGCCTATGGTCTGCACTGTAGCAGTGTCAAGAACACCCTGAAACTCACTGAACCGTTGGTCTAATAGGAATCGTGTCTTTTTTTAGCATTTGCGAATTTCTTCTCTTGAGAGTTGGGAGTTAAAAAAAAAAAAAGGTGAGTAAAGCAGACTGTCACTGTTCATCTTATGTACACTTCTTTATTCCTGTCTTCAGGGCCTAGGATATCCTGAATGCCAAAGCATGGCAGCTGCCAAGGAAAGGAACATTTTACTTTGTTAAGCCTATTTCTTGGACACTTCAAATGAAAGCTAGAACCACTGGATTGTGAGAGAAGCAGGTGAAGACCATTCAGCTGCAAAACTGGTTAGAAATTCTCCAGGAAACGAACTCTTGTCTGAAAATGTCGATATTAAGTTCTGCAAAGTTTGGATGGAAGTAGGTCCCAGGCCCACCAGCAAACTCTGAAGCTCTAGACTCACACACGGCGAAGAACATCCAAGTTCAAAACGTTACATGTCTTAATGCAGGCAAGTGCCAAAATGTGGAAGACTAGATTCATTCATGCCCTGATGGAAATGCCATCATTCGTTTTCCTCTGCTGATGTAATTTCTTTTTGTGTAGCTAACTATTCACAGGATCAGGGGCAAATCAGTTTTAGAGTCCGACATTATCTGTAGAAGGAAGAAAAAGCAGCTCTGACACAATAATGAAATCATATTGAGTTTGGGTTAAGAAGATATGTGCATAAATGATAGCCAATTTAATGTGGCAAGACAATTGGGACCTTCTAGAAAGAGAATGTAACTATTTCTGTAAGAATACTCTAAAATTAAGTTTTTAGCTATTGTATAACATACTCTGTGGTAAATTAATTTCAGTAACATATTTGTATAGCAACCTGTTAGGTTATGAACCAAGAGATCGTTTTAAATTTACTGTCACATTACGCGTAATACTTTTAGTTCTGTTTTTCTCTATAAGCATATAATCACAATGTTGTGTAGGAGTAAATGTACGTGAAAAAAAATTATTTTAGGTGTTTCCCTTTGATTTTTTCTTATATGTTACATTGTGATTTTTTTTACATTATTAAACCAATTCTTTAACACCAGGATAAATGGTACTTGAAGATTAAATTGCTAAAACCCACTGCAATTTTGTTGAACACTAACTGAGACCTTACTGTCAGTTCTTTGAATTTTCCATGTAAGAGCAACTTAATGCCTGTTAAAGGAAAATAGAGCATTATGCATCAGAGGGAAATGGCCTCTGGGAAAATATTATTCATATTTTCACCATGTGTCCTACTATTACTCGGCCCATTAAAGGTGAAGAAAATATATCCCATCTTTCCATTTTCCTGTCATACCATTCAGAAATGAGGCGTGCAGTATTCTATTTTGTCTCAGAAAGGCCATTTTATTTTAAAGTTGTTTTTTCTTAGGCATTTGAAAATATTTTTGAGCAACAAATCATCTCAGAGGAAAAATTAAAAAAAAAAATAGAAATAAGAAGAATATTCCTTCCATAAATCACAAAATTCGGTTGAAATTTTAGCTCGCATTCTAGTTGTCAGGTTCCTCAAGTACTGAAAAATGCAATAGCTCAGGTGAGGATCTGTATAAGTGAAAATTAAAATTACAGCTCATAATGGGCAGAAATAAAATGGAGCTGCAGAAGGGATAAAAAGCTCAGAAGATATTCTTTCAGTCTTTCTGTAGGACCGAATCAAACCTCTGAGAAACACGCAGAGGTTTACACATTCATATTTGGTTTGTATTTGCAATGTTGGCTGTCTCCGAAATGGGAATCCTGTCCCATGAAAAGCCAAGATGTTTTGCCGTCAAGTGAATGTATTTAAGTGGAGTAGATTTCTAGAAGAATTCCACTTTGTGAGGAAGAAAATTGCGCTTTTTCTCTTCCAGACTAGCTCCTTAAAAACTCAGATATCAGCAGCACATGAAGGTGACAGGGTCCCGCCAGCCTGGCTGCTGAAGAGGCAGAGATTTGGGCACTAAGGCTCCCAGCCGCTGCTCCCTTTCCCACCCACCCAGGCAAGGGGACCCTGAGCCCACTCCTCCGTCCCCTACACTCCTCCAGAGACCGGGCTGCTCCTCCATCCCTGCCCTTTTTATCTTCTATTCGGCTTTTCTTTATTCTGCAAAGCTAACAGCTGAAAGTGAAAAAAAAAAAAAAAAAAAAAGGCATTTGGCAGATAGTCTGCAATTCTCAATGAGAAAATCATTGTGCATTTGTGAGAGGAAAAAAGGTGGAGGCCTTTGAGAGGCATCTGCTAAATAACCGGTTTTTTTCACAATCTTTTGATAGAGGATGATTTTCAGTAGACATTCTTCTGGATTGGTAAAAGCAGAAATTACAAACAAAAGCTAATACTGTACTTTGAGAAATTCAAGGGAAAGAGGTACAGAAAGTCTGTTAGGGAAAATAAAGACTCTGGAGAAAAAATGCAAGGCTAGCCAATAAAAGAGGGGTTTTTTACATACACTGCGGAAAATCAAAGGAATTTCTGCAAAGATTGTTGCCAGAAGCCTTGTAAGAATGAGCCCAAAGAGAGATAAGAAGACAGCAACACAAGTGGTGTGTCCAGCACAATATTCCCTGAACATGACAGCACGTTTAGCTAGGCTTGTTTCCTGGACACGGAAGGGAATATCCTATACGAGATATGCTCTGCAAGAAGGCAGAAAATGCAAAATGAAAGAACTACCGGTCTGAGAGCTGGGTCCTGTCATTGAAATGTCCCACTACAGATTTGGTTTGGATTCATTTTTGGATAAAGATAGTTAATCTGGTATGAGAAGAAAAGATGAGAGCATATGTATTTCTGAACTGTATTGGAAAAGAAAGATGACGTATTCCTACTGTGTGGGATAACGAAGTACCTTCCAATCTTTCAGTCACCATCAGGAAATCAAGGTGATACCTGCGCTGGATATCTCAAGTTCAGGTAAATTGTACTTGGGGCCCAAAGAGTTGTCTGAAGAAATAGCTAACTCGCTCTTAAGTTTTCATTACCTTAAGGCACTTGGCAGTTCCAAAGGCTGGAAATCCACTGAAGTTATAGCAATATTAACAAAGGCCAGCGGGGTGATTCAGAGTTACCACAGGCTATATCTTCTTTTACATAGGTCTACGGGAAGATGATAGGAAAATTGACAGGGTTTTTTAATTGTGTATAGCACTGTTCAACAAGAATTTTATTAACGGTCATGAGCAGGATTTTAAAGAGCAGAGATACCATCAAAGAAAATTGCTTTCGTTCTTTGATGAGATTACAAATTTTTCAATAAAGGTGACTAATAAAGGTAGTCTAGAAGTGACATAAGATTTTGTGGGGGTTTTGAACTACTGTGGCATTCTGGTTAAAAGAGTACACCATACAATCACAATAAGGCATAAATGAATTAACAACTGACGGAGAGATAAAAGGTCAGTGGTAAATCAACGTTATATGAGGGCTTCCTTGTAGGCTCTTCAGGGATTGCCTATGTAATGAGTTGAATTCAACATCTGCATTAATGACATTGAGACAAATATGAAATCACAGGCAATAAAATACACAGGAAAGAAGGAATGCTTAGATGATAAATGAAGAAGAGAAAATGATCTGGTTACTTTTTACAGTCAACAAGGTCATTCTTACGAAATATGCTTTAAAAATGATTAATGCAAAATAATAAGAAAAAAATTAATAGAAGCCTACCTGACTCTAGGCTCGAGGCTAGGATCTGTTTTAGTTGGCAAAATGTGCCAATTCTGTAGGATATATGTGTATATAGGGAAGCACAATATCTCTGCAACACAACATTAAGACACTGTACGCATTCCACAATATATATTGTATTTATACAATTTATACAATGTATTTCTTAAAACCATACCTAGAAATACATGCACATATGCATGTGTGTGTAAATATATTATTAAATAGATTATTATTTGGCTATCATACATAATTAATTAATGAAAAGAAACTACCCAGTGCTGAAAAAGTCTCTAATATGGTGGACCGATGGATGAGAAGGACTGTTGTGCAGAAATTGAATCAAGGCATATTAAAATGAGAAGTAAAGCACGATTGCTTAACAGGGAGAACAATTTTTCTACTGAATCAAAATACCAAGAGAAGTACTGTCTGTACATGTCTTCAGATCAAGACCAAATGCCTTTAGAAAAGATTTACTTTAGCTAAATGGGAGTTAATGGAGTTTGATACAGGTGAAATGCAAATGTCTGATACGCAGGAGATGATCTAATGGCCTGTTCAGCAACTTAGAAGGAAAAAATAAAAAAATTCCAAACCCCAAACCATCTGACTTAGAGGTGATCTTGATCAAGCCCACAATATAGATTAAAAAAAAAAAATACGTTAAAGGGCAGCATACAGTTAACTATAATATAACCACACAATGAGAGTGGAGTCAATGTTCTTACAGACCGTACTAATAAAAAAACAAGGCACAGCCCTAAGCGATGACATGATATATTGCTTAATTACTAGCACACCTGCTGGCATGGTTTAGCTTTTTAGTATTGTTATAGCCTATTTAAAACAGCGCCAGGCACAGTTCAAGAGGCATCGTGTGACCAGCGCTGTTCCCAATAGGGCAGTACAACTGCAGCCACAATCTTTCCACAGAAAAGCGTTTAGGTGGGTTGAAGCGAACCGTGTACTCTCGCTTGGCCTCGGGCCAAAGAACACCAGTTTCTGTAGCACTATAGCCCAGCCTTGCTTTTAATTTTATCCGAGACTTAGAGTGGAATGGCAAAAGGTGATTGTTCACCAAAGGTCCCAGTAATTGCAGGCTCCAACGTCCATCACTGAGGTAATGTCTCTTCCAGATGATCACATCGAGCATTTTACATCTTTTAGGTAACTGATGAAGTTTAGTCAAATTAGACAAATTGGAGCTGCTACTCTGGCCTTTCGGAGCTGCTCTCAAGAAAGACAATAAGTCCTGAGCGCTGCTAATCTCCCAGAAGGTATTTTTATAGATCAACATATCTTTATTTTGCTTGCCCACTTTGTATGCATTTACCTGCATTTTCTTATATCATCCTGAATCCTGGGTGAGGAAAAACTCAAACTACAGAAATGCCCTACAGAATGTCCTCGGGCTCTTTGAGGAGACACCCCTGGAGGTCATCTCCATAGAAATACTGTTAAAGTGCCAGGAGGGAGTTTTGCAGAACAAACCTGAAATTCTTCATCTCTCTCTTCACTTTTATCCAATAATCCCGAGTTTAGGTTAGAGATGGATTTCAAGCACTTGCCTGCCTGGGTGTAATCTCAGCCCACATCACCCCCCTCCTCCGTCACCGTGACCCAACCCTCAGCAGGATGAATCCTCGGTCCCATCCATTGGAGCTGCGCACCTGCATGTACGGTATAGATCCTGCACATTAGCCTGTTGGACTCGATGATCTTAAAGGTCTTTTCCGACCTAAACGACTCAATGATTCTATGATTGTCCAGGAGCACGTGAAGCTCGGTAGCGTCTTGCAGGGTAAAGCTGGGCAAGGAAAAGTCTTGGCCAAAATCTTCAGGGCAATGTTTCCTGATCGGGGATGTGTGTCCCGTGGGGCTCCCTCCCTCTCTCCCACCGGAGTGCACTCACCATCGGGTAAAAAAGTGAAAACTCTTTTCTACATCGTTTCACATTTAGTTACAGTCTTCTGGGGTTTTATACAGCTCCTTTCAGTTTAGTTGGACTGGTTTGCACAACAAAAGAGAACATAACATTAATTTCTACTTTATAATGGTTAGCTGCCAATCCAGAATGGTAATGAACAAATCAAAAACATGTTACTTAGACATTTTAGTAAGGGTTCATTTTCCCCATAGCTGTGACGTAAATTGAGTGGATGAGATAATAAAAATTTGAGCAATCTTAGAAACCCAAATAACATTTTGGAATAGGATGAAATGTTTAAAAGTTAAGTTTTAAAGATGGAGTGGTAGGAGGATGTAATACCTTATCAAGAACATGTTAAAAATAAAGCACTTGAATATCTGTTGAAAAAAAAATAAGTCTTGATTAAGAACCAGTAGCAGATGGAAACATTTATTCACTCAAGACATTACACATTCATTCATGGAGACACAGATGCTACTCAGTCTGATGGGTTGTACATTAGCCCTAAATCAATTAAAATAGATTTAAACATTACTTTTTTCTCCTGTTTAAAAATGTGTTGTCGAGTTTAAAATCATGAACCTAGTTCAGTGACCGCAAAAGGTGACTGAAAAACATAGCCACTGCACTGTCCTTCTTTTTGGATAGCAGAGGCAAAACCTTACGTAAAGTATTAGTCAAATAGCAGTTCTCATACAAGTAAACGTTACAATAATATTGTACTACTTGTATAAGTTATAGATAAATAAAAATTAAATTTATTCAAAAAATAATTGTCACATTTTTAGTTTATATACTTTAATCACCACTTTTTACTGATAGAGAGTTATGCACAGTTTTCTGCTGAATTTCATTATTTTTCAAAGTGTTAATGAAATGCCACAATGTTTAGCTTTTATGCACAGAAGAACATTTAAATCAAAACAGGAGTGGATGTCTATTGATCTTTGTAATACATGAGAATTTTATTAAAAATATGAAATGTCAGTTTCTCACTTTCATTTGAAAAGAAAGTAAAATCTTAACTTTTTTTAGTGCATGGAGGAAAGAAAGGGACAGGACTGGGAAACCTCAGAGATTTGAAAATGTGATATAATCTGTTTATACAGAGGAATCACGTTTATTTTAGTCACAGGGGATGGTTTATAATTTTTGAAAAAATTAATTCGCATACGGTGTCCAAAATATGAATAATTAAAGCTGGATGAAATTTCTCCTTTAAATTGAGTTTAATTTGTAATCTTGATCAAAAGTAATTTGGATTCTTAAAATAAGAATTCTGAATATTCCGGTTTACTTATACTTAATTCTTGTAAAATTTCTATAAATACATTGAAAAAAAATCAGATTTCTCATACACTACCTGCTCATTCAACTTAACACTACTTTTACTTTGCCACAATTTCTGGATCCAATCATTTATTTTCCTTAAGCAGTCAGAGAAGCACCAGCTACTAATAAAAACTACTTAGCCTCTTAATCTTCTGTAACATTGAAGAAATCCTGCTGAAAATCAGCCATGTTTTCCTCTCCCGTTTAAGGCGTTTGTCGTGGAGAGAAGCGATCAAACTGACACAAAGCAGAGAGAGCTGAAGTGGAAGGCAGATCAAGAAAAAGGACAGGTATTTTCATGTGTTCTTGCTGAGCAGCAAAGGGGTTGGTAGTCGTCAGCTGCCCGTAAGCGGTTCTGAAGGTAGTTAAGGCTGCCAGCTAATGGCCCCTTCTTTTGCACTATGAGCGAGGGAAGGAAGGGGAGCTCTGCTTCTCTTCTTGGCCAAGAACCTGTGGTCCTGGTTAATCAACGTCTAGGCTTGCATCAACAACACCTCAACACAAAGCAAACCCCGGAACAAAAATTAATTTGCATATGACCCAGGTTTCATAGTCTCTCAACTGTTTAACCTCAGAAGATATTATTTGTATACCTGTTAATAATTTCCAGACTAAAAGGGGACATCGATGAAAAGCAGTGATTGGACATATGAGGATACTTTGATTGCTTCTTTGTTTTCCTCAAGTGAAACAAGAGCTCTGAGTATCACATATTCTGCTGGCACAATCTCAGTTAACTGAAACCCATTATAGAATTGTGAGCCGTTATGTTTAACTTCATGCTGCACATAGACGGAGTATTTTGAATTGCATGTATAGAACAATTTTCCTCATACATATCAGGAATATAGGAAATCTATAGAATTCATTATTTCAGACAATTTTATATATATATATATATCTCCTTCTTTTTGTTGTTGTTGTTGTTAAGAGAAAGTATGTACTGCCTTTGGAATATCAGACAGTAAAAGGGAGAAGAAAGCCTTTAAAGATAAATGCATCATTAAAATAAAACCAAACACAAATCCCTTTGGTCATATATCTAAACTATGCAATTACGCCATTAGCTTGTTGTGATGGTTAGTTCTTGGAAGGCTGTAATATAGATACTGTGGCTATAATAATACAGGGTTTGGAAACATTTAGTAATATGTTTTTTAATCAGTACATCCAAGAAAAAAAAAAATATCAAGGCAATGAGAATGATGTTTTAGGTATTAGCATTAAGGAGGACTAACATACACGTAATACAGGAAAATGCAGTGTGCTTTCACTGTTATGTGGGACCCTTTTTCCCTGGGAGAAAAGGCAGATTTAATCCCCCTATAACCAGACAGTTGCATTTTATCCCACTTGGCTTAATAGATGAGGGCAAGAAAAGTTATGCCCTCACCAGCACTCAAGAAATGAAGAACGATTTGAGGATACTGAAGAGGCACCCACGTCTGTTCACATAAACTAGTTCTGACGCTTGAGGCCCAAGAATATTTGGCGAATAGATATATCCAAGCTAGTTGTGCACAAGCAACGCAGCCTAGTGTAACCTCCGAGCACAGGTCTCAGCCGCTCACCGCTGCTCACAGCTGCTCGCTTTACACATCGGTGTAAAGTGTCGCTGAACTTAGCAGCGCGGGGCGGTGTTTGTGGAGGAGTCTACTCAGGGAGCATCTGTGGCTGGTGCCAATGCAAGCTTTATATCCAGAAAGATATTAGCAAATGGGCAACCCGGCTTGCAGAGGAAAGCTTGACTTTTTGGGACAGCTGAGTGAAAACTATGATAGAATACTACTTTCTCTATGAATAAACTAGAGAAGATTGTCTTTATAATATAAAAGGCATTGCTGACTTAGGAACGAATAGGCAAAATAATAAGGACTAAAATTAGGTTAAAAATTAGAACACTATTTCTGACCATCAGAGCAGTGGGAATCAGAAACCCGTCTCTCTGCAGTGATGGGTAATGGTAATTAGTAGCTTCACTCTTCTGCCTTTTACTGGACTGCAGAGAAGAGCCTGCTCTGGTGGAGAGTACTTTGCCATTTACTATTGTTAACATGGAATGAGTGGTAAATGGGAAAAGGAATTAATCTGATTTTTTTTTTTTTTTTTTCCTTCTACGTGAAACCAGCTACAAATAGGATGCACTTACTTCTGGCATTTCTTTTCCAGGTAGGTGTAACCTCCCAGAACCTGTCTGCTAGAAGAGAAAAGGAAGAAAACTCCGCAACGAGGGTCCGGAGTCAGCTGAGTGAGTGTTTGGGACGGTGGGTGCAACAACAGTTGGTAAGTAAACTTCTTGGTAAGTAAACTTCTTGGGCCAAATCACAGAGACTGAGCACAGACGTGACATGTACTGCATTGTTCCAGCGTTAGGGAAGCATTTCAGTCCTCCTCTAAACAACACCCCCCCCCCCCCCCCAAACTTCTCAGCCATTTGTGTTTCACACCGAAATCAGAAAAGAGCTAGACTCTGTAACGAAACCACAAGAACCTTGTAGCCTTTAAAATACACGTGCAAAAAGCCTTCTATCAGGGACAGCATGAAACATCCAAAGCAAGTAACAGTTTAAGAATATTCTTGGCATAGAAAACACAACATGAAAAGAGCAACGGAATACTTCGGTTGCAATATTTGCTCACTCTAGTTCTTTGTAGTATTATTTCTAAAAGCATTGAGAAAAATACTTACACTTAGATGGAGGTGGCCATCAGACTAACACCCTACCAGGTCTGTATGAACCGAAACTTCCCTGACTGCATGGGCACATAATATTGTTTTATTTTCACTAACTACTATGGTCCATCGTGCTGTGAAAATAACAAACAGAATAAAATAGATTTAGTACCAAAATGGAAAAAGTCCAGGAAAATCACAGGAACAAGCTTTGTAGTGAAAATCCATTCTAGTAAATTCTGGACTGTCTACTGATATCTTAAATCATGAGACAATGTTGGCCACAAATTACTGTTTTGAGATATATATCAAACTACTGCAAATTACTGTACTTTAACAGCAGTTCAGTAGGAACGGAAAAGATACAGCTTAGACAGGTTTCAGAGATTATCTTCTCTGAGCTGGTAGCTCCCAAACTTGATTTTTATAAAAGGAGAAGCTCTGTCATGCAGTAAAAATGGAGCGTGATTTCGGACTGCAGGCGTAATGTCCGTACCTGGAGGAGAAGGAAAGAGCAGCTCTCTGAAAACACAACTGGGCCAGTGGGATTTAGGTACTTGAGTCCTAACGATCATTCTGTTGAGCGTATTTGTCAATAAAGATACGTTTAAGACTGTGCTTCGATGCATTCCTGGGTAAGTACCGTTTTACTTTACACGGACTCGCTGCTACCGTAGTATGCGTTTCAGACCTCTGTTATGAAGGCTTGTACTTGTCATAAGCATTCCACTTATTAGTGAGTGTGTGCAGCAGTGGGATCTTCCAAAGCTATATAAATATTTACAGAAGAATGTCTTTATCTTAAAAAAAAAGGTGTAGATTGATTGATTTTACATACAGAATAGACTGATTTTAATCACATCTGGGTATATTTGCAAAATCAGGAATTAAAAATACATCTGCTGAGAATCACTTTTCTGAATTTCTTGGCAGTAATTCACTGGTAAAATATTTTCTTTACATGGAATTTACTAAAGTTACTCTTTACAGCTTACCGTTTCACTGACAGTTTTTTCCAGACAGGCTTCCTGCTAGCAGAGGAGGAGGGCTAGGTAAATGCGAGCTGTAGAACAGTCATTGACTATTTTATTGTAATTATACTCAGCAAATGACAGGATTAATGCAGAAAGTTCAAATGACCTTCATTTTAGAGAAGTCTAAGCAACTCACTAATAACTAATTATTAATAACTGACAACTTTGAGTTTCTCACATGTCCACACTATCATATAAAATATCCCCCCCTCCCCAATTCTTTTTTTTTTTTTCCCTTCGATTTTATTCAGAAACAAGAAAATCAGTTCCCCATTTGTTTCCATTTTGTGACTTGAGAAGTGATTTCCACCATGCTGTTCTTTTTGGTTGCCTGTAATATGCTTTTCCAGGTTCACATCCTTTTGAAGAAACATTGATTTAATATTTAAAAATCATCATTTTTACTACATTATGACAAAGATCTACCTAGGAAACCTGATTTTTAAAGACATGTCAGTGTCTTTGGATGAAAATAAATGTCTTTTGCTAGATTCAGATAAAGATTGAAGTATCGTAAATACACAAATAATATAAATAATGCTTGGAGTGTAGAACCCCTATTTCTGTCTTTTCCTATTGGATATTTGAACTAGTAGACGATAAGCAAGATAGGTCTCTTCTTTCTTCATTTTTTTGTGAGCAGACATATTCTGAGCACGCACAGTTACTATATACTTGCCTTTCGTAACTGAGGTGTTCACCCATGTAACTTTTAAATATTTTAATCTATAAAATTGATTTATAAATATATATTTATAAATGTAGATTTTATCCATAAAAATCATGATCTAGACAGTATGATCTACACCCAACTATGAGATTCTGGGTTTATCCCGTGCCGTTTATGCTAACACACATAATGTTGCAAGTTAATGGTTTCTGTAGTCAATGAGAGATGACAATTCCGATATTTAGGTCCCTTCCTCACCATCTGGAGAAACATTCTCCTCCCTGGGACCACCACTAAGTGTCATTACAACTGCTTTAGAGCTTAGGACACTCTCTCCCGTTCCCTTCCTATAGCGAGCAAGGGATTTTGAGCTTCAGTTCTAACTTCACTGGAGGCAATCAATAGGCACAGGACTGCGTGCCATGGAGGGGTTTGAGGAATGGAGGTCTCAACAAGCTCTCTGGCCTGCTCTGACTTCAACGACGTCAGTTTTCCAATGGGAGCCAAGTTTTTCCTGTGTGCTTTCTGCTGATGCCTCTTACCTTTAGCAAAAAGTGGGAAGATAAATAACTTACCCTCTTAACTGAGCGACCTCAAATAGGATTCTATTATATTCATGTCTAAGTGTTGTTAGAATGTGGATGATGGCCCAGCAATAGCATTTACAGATTTCAACACTGGAAATGCATCCAGGAGCAGAAGGCACAGCTAACATTGGGCAGTATATAAAGTTCGTTATTTTTATTCGTTTGTTTTTGTCTGGAAGAGTTACTGTTTCTGTCTGCTCATGCCCCAGCCCTTCTTCGTGTCTGTCTCCAGGCAGGCTGTGGTTTGAAAAGTGTTTGTACCACTGCACTTCTAACTCTTCCGCAAGAGTTGGCTAGGCGGTTTGTGAGTGTATCAATATTGCCCAACCAGTGTCCAAAAGTCATGAGTCAGACCATCAAATCTTGAGAAATCTTTAAAATTGTGGAATTAAACCCAATAGTTTTCATTTATTATACTCGCTTCTAGGATCATAAGAAGTCTGTACAATTTTTGCATATTCTGTAAAGTTAGATGACTCCAGAAGCTGGGGCTTTAAGGAAACTGTCCCCAGGCTTGGATACCACAGCAAAAGACAGCAACATTGATACCTCTGCAGTTTCTGTACAGTTACTTTAATCACATATTCTACTTCATCTGGTGAGATAGCAAATTAACAACTTTGAATTTAAAAGCAAGGATCAGAAATTGTGCCTATGCACAAATCAAGTCAGCTTTTCCTGGGCATAAGACAAATGCTTATGCTACAAGAAACAAGTGATAATAGATCATGCTGGATACCCAGTCTGAAGGAAGTCTCAATAAAAAGGTCATAGTATATAAAAAAGATCATAGTAATACAAATCAAAGAAGGCAAGGAAAGACCTTACAAGACCTTTTTCCATAGAAGGCAGGGGTAAAGGGATAGATAAGTAAAAGCACATTGAAAAGCACTGCATTTCAACCAAATTTTTAACCTCAGGGCAATTACTTTTCTATAAAGAGCTAGAATATAAATGGATATACATAAATAATGAAAATAATAATTATTTGGAAGTGAGGTATTTTCCATCTGTTGAAGGCCTTAACATCTCTTTTACCAAAGCAGGCAGAAGGTTTCATACTACGTGAAATACCTTGACAATTCTGACTTCCGCAAATTTGATTACAGTTTATACACAAATATAATGAACTTGGACTTGAAGAACTGGTATCATACATGCAAAAGTCTTAGGAGAACTGTCTTATAGATTGAACGATTAAATGACATCGACAACATATTCATATAATACACTACAGCTCTACTAATACTCATGAAAGTCTGCACTTATAGAAGTATAGGATTTTCTGTTACTATATATGCACAAAAAAAGTTTTCATGATTTAACTTAAAAATCTCCTAAAAGACACATGAAACACACTGTCAGAATACTTGCCTTTCTTCCTGAATAAATGAAAGTTACTCGTTTAATTTGATATAAATACCTGTAGTTATATTCATGAACACTTCCAAGGCAAATATTTGGCTTTGTAGATTTAACTCACAGATTAGCTGCAATGCAGATTCTACAAAACCTGTGCAGCTTCTTGATCAGGCTGTTTATGCAGGCAGGTGCAGACAAATCAAATCCTCGACCACATTTTATAGCATGCACAGATGTAGGACAGCACACGACCACACTAAGACAACTAATGAACACAACTTTGTAGTCAGTTTAGAACTGGTTTTCTTTACTCTATGGCTCTGGAGTGGTTACTCACAAGAGCACAATAATCATGATATAGCTTATTTTCAAGCAAAATTCACCCTAAACCAAGGCTGTGGATTAGATGCCTCGACAAATATTTCTAGGTCTTTGCAGCAACTACTCTCATTATAAAATTAAGGTAAAAGTCATTCTAATTTTTTGTCATATTGGATATATTGGTCAAACCTTCCCTCAATATAAACATAGATTTGCAAATCTTGAAGAAAACCGTTTACCCAGTGATGAAAAAAATGGCCTAGTACAGACTAATCAGTAGCTTAGTCCACAGCTTTTGTTTTCTTAATATAGGTGTGATCCTGTCCTGAAAAATCCCTCTGCTAATGGCAATGTGGCTTCCACATCATTATCACTCAAGAATTTCTGCATCGAATGTGCTTAGTTTACAAATAAAATGGGCGGGGTTATTTTAATTTTTGTTTCGTTTTGTTGTTTGGGTGTTGGTTTTTCCTGACTGCTTTCTCTCCATTCCTTAGAATCAAGCTGGATGTTCTAGGGTGGTTTTTTTCATGTCACTTATCTTTGCTAGTTATAAATGTTCTGCAAAACAAGCGAGCTCCCAGCTACATCTGTGCAACACTAAATTCCAAATTAAGCTCTCTACGGATGGCACCATCACCCTATTTCCCTCAACAAAACTGCACAGGTGTATCCAGCTGAAAGCTATTAAACAGGTCTGTGGATGATATACAAGATGGAACAAAATTTGCAGCTTAGTATTTCCTAGCTATGTGGGCTCTGCAGGAGAGAAAGCTTATTTATATTACTGGCACAGGCAGCTATTACAGAATGCATGGAGAAAGGAGATTTGCTGAATAAAATGGTGCTGTTAGGGAGAAGGAAGGGTTCATGCTAGAGCTACGCTTTATGGTCTTTTGTACTAATATTCTGTAATCACAATAGTCCTTCTTCCAACATGGGAGAACAGGGTCAGATGTCGACAAGAAAAATTGTTACAAATGAGAACTTTATAACCTTGGAGAGAGGTAATAAAATGTTTGTGACTTTCTCGTCGGCTGCATCTACAGAAAAAAAATATAGAAGGCAGTTACAGAAGACCTTGTTTTGGAGTGATCTCTATAGTCATTATACTCTAATTATTTCAAAAGATACTTCAAAATCTCTTTTCATAAGACTTTCAAGATTTTGCTGCTGTGATTTATTTGATCCTTCAAATTTCTGTATTTTTGCTGTTGCTTAGTGTGTTTCCTTGCAGAGAGGGAATTCCTGTTGTAGGTTATGTTATGCTCACCAACTTTTGCCACTTGGGAAACTCTTGAAAATGTTTAGTGCACTCAGAATAGCAAAAAATAACTCTTATTTAGAAAAAGGAAAAAAACAATAGAACTTGAAAGTATTTTGCTATAAAATCAGTATGACCTTGCAATAAAGGTTTGGGGTGGCTCTTTTTCTTCCTGAATCAGTCTGCTCCTTTCCACCTAAAAAACTCACCCTGGACTCTTTTCTTTAAATTGAAAATTTATCAGAGTCAGCCTAAGTAAAGGTACTTCTGAGAGCATGAGTTCCACTCCCATTCCCCCCAGCACTCTCAATAAGGTCAAATACAGAAACAGCAGCCTGTATCAAAATGTTTCTGTCTTAGAAAGACTCTGTCCATTATGAAGTTTTCTAACCTTCTCTTGAATACTTGGAAACGTTCATTACGCAGCTGTAATTATGCCTAGGAAAAAAGTCAGCAAAAGAAATGGGTGTTATTTGAAATACCTAAAAGAAAAAATACTGATCCAAAAATCTCATCTCAGCACCTAACTGCATATGATCCTATAGCACTTAGATGCTTACATGTCTAAAACTTTAATTAAAGTTCACTATTGGCATTGACATTTTCAGACTGATATGAAGCAGTTTTTAATAAAACCACTATACTCAAGACCAGTGTTTACATAAAATTTTCAAACATCCTTTGACAAAGAAAAATTATCGCTTTGACATCCTTTCCACAGAACAAAATGTCTGATAATAGGCAAGTATTTACAAAACAAACTGTCCTAAACTTAGCACAAAAGCAATCCAAGGAATCTCCAAATCATCTGTTGATCCCAAGTACATAAAATGTAATGAGCTAACCTGGCTTTATTTCACTCCCTGTTTGCTGGCTAATTGCTCTATAACAGAAACATGCATCCGTAGCCCTTTGCTTCATTGTCTTGAGACTTTCCATTACTTCACCTAATTTCTGAAAGATTTTGTTTATTAAGATCAAAGCAGAGAGCGGCCAACAACCACCTGGAAAGGACTCCCATCCCTCACTGCAGCATGTACCTGCTGTGAATTTGCACCAGGGCAGCATGTTCGAGATCTCTCTGCCTGAAAATGAGCAAAAGACCATACCTTTGGCTCCTGAAGGCTTTCAGAGCTACCGTTGTTCTAGGATATTTGAAAATAAAAGAGGTGGTTTGCATACTTGCTTATAACCTCTTCTGGTGCCTTGTCAGAACAGCAGGGGTTTTTTTTCTTCAGCTTCTTGAGGACCACTACAAACGAGAATTATAGTCTAGTCTTATCTTACATTTTACCATACTGACCCACATTCTAATCATTTTCCTGCAAAGTTGTCATGCAACCACCTTTTTCCACCCGCAAAAACTGCACGCGTTCTGAAAGGGCTTCACAGCTAAATGTGTGAGCTCTGATCCTGAGGTGCAGAGATGAAACTCCGGGATCTCTCACGCAGAAAATCCTGCAGCTGGCCAGTCCATGTCTGTGCCGGTGCCAGTTCATGTCTGCTCCCATGCAGACATTTAAGAACACTTCTGTCTGTTAAGGCGTGACTGGGGAGTGGAGTTTATCTGGGTACATCTATGCTGCACCTGAGGCATGATTCCAAATCCCTGAGTATGTCCAATACCTTAATCAAAGGCCCAATTAATCTCTGTTCTGTGCAAGCCTGATGGATCAGGTCGAGTCAAGCACACATGTGCCCTATCCAGTAGCTGGTACCATGGCTTCTGCACTTCCTTAGCATAGTACAATTACTTAGTTTCTGAGCTTTAGCCAGTGACAAGAGTAGAAACCACACGGGTTATGGCTGTGCTTAAACTGCTTTCTGGGTGATATCATTATAAATGGACACTTGTATGGATCTTTATTTCTCCCTTCTCCTCTGCGTCTGTTGCTGTTATTCACCATCCGCCTTACCCGCTTACATATACACACGGGTCACTATTTTTCTTATGAACTTGTAATGTACAGATTATTATTTCACGAGCTTCCAACCATTATCTTGGACTTTTATGTTGTTAAATGTGAGACTGACAATGCATTTACTGCATTAAAGTTAATAATCCATTGATTTACTAGATATGACACATCTGAAGTTGAGCTAATTCTCTGTCTCATTAAGCAGTGTAGGGAATACTATAATCATCCCACATTTGTCTTTCCTCTTAAAATTATACAATTAGAGAACCCACACTTATTCAGTGAATTAATATTCCAAAAATTTTCTCTAAGCTCAGTTATCTTTTACAGGTGTCTGCATTAAAGGCTAGGAAGCAGTTTCTCAGTGAAGTATCATGTTAATGATGTTGGTCTCAATACACTTTGCAGGAGAATCATTTTTTTTTAACTTGTTTGAGGATTATAACTTAGAAAACATCTCTTCACTGTCTTCTTCCTGATTCTTTAAATGACAAGTAAAATAAACACCACAGTCTCACTAGCAGTGCCTCCTTTGTGTGTGTATGTGTGTGTCTGTGTGTGAGTATGACTGAGCGTGAGGAGATAGCCTGAAACATTAAATTCCATTAATTTATACTTATTACTATATTTTATGGCTGCTTGAACATTTTACATTGAAACTCTTTCAATGGAAAATTGGGCTTTTGACCAAACCAATTTTTTTTTCTTTGCAAAAACTGTGTGTGTTCCATAGAAAACTGCTTTTGTTTTATTTCATTTTCCTTAAAGACCAGAGGCCTGAAAACTAAATATTTTGATTTGGCTATGTTCCTGTAAAGACACATGAAAGCCCAACTGAGGTTCTTTTTGTTTCTGCTAGGGCCCGGACCCCCAGTCAAAACACTAGTGTAATATATCACAGCCAGAAGTCATCAGGAGGGGAGACTGTGGTACTTCATGAGAAGACATTGACCAAATGCAGATTTAGGTTAATGAAAGTATATTTCTTATTCCCAGTTATAAGCCCCAGGGACCACCAGCAATACTTACGGCTGTAAACCAATCAGGTTTTGTACCAAAAAGAAAAGGAGGACAAGTTAATATAAGCAAACAATCTAAACAATTTATAAACTATTCTGAAAATATATATGCCTGGAGAATAGATAATTAAATCTGTACTTAAAACCATATGTTTGCTTTAAACACCATTCATAATGACCAGTAAAATCCTGGCCATCTTGAGGCCTCCAGAGTTAAGCTCCATAGCAGCAAGGAACTATCAGAGGTGTTTGTCTTCTGCTGTGTGTACGCCTGCACAGCTGCTGACTTTGGTGAAATTATTCAGTTCTGGGCGTTCAACTTCATTGATAAAATGCACCATGCGAAGAAGACTAAAAGGTACAGGCAATATGCAGACAAAAGGGAAATGGATTAGTTTCATTGTTCAATTGTTGTTGATCTGCTCATCAAAATGCATATCCTAGAGGACACCATAAGTTAGAATGCAACAGAAAATAGCAGTCTGTATGATAAAGTGCATCTGCTGTGCATGAATCTTCTCTTAAAAATGGCCAATGTTTCATGGTTGAAATATGAACACAAACGCAATGTGCGCAGCAGTGCAAAAGTCACTGTGCCGAGCCACATTTGTTACACAAAATGTGACAAACCATTCACAAGTATGTAACTTATTCTACAGCTCCCCACGAAGAATAAGTCTCCATGAAGTCAATACTGGTTTTAACTGAGGAACTAAAGAAAAAGATTTGGCTATTAGGAGTGTCTTAATAGTCTTTCTTTTGCCTGGAAGTGACGTGGGTAAAAGTAATAAAATTAAAGCATCACTTGTAAGTGTTCCTAGAAGACTCCACTATGCTCCTCTCCCAGCTGAAATCAATACCAGCACGAGCTCTCTCCTCGCCTCTGCAACAGAAAGGTAACCATCAACTTCTGATCATCGCACCTGGGCAGTGCAGGATCAGAGTTCTTTGGTGATGGCTGGTTAAAGATTTCTCTTGTAAAGTGGTTTCCATGAGCAAGAATTGATTCATTAAAAAAGTGGGGCTTTTCCCCTAGAACATACAAAATTCTCTAAAATGTTTATTTGAAGAACTGTTGGGTGCAGGGTGAGAGACTTCAAAGACTGACCCGGAATACTCAATAGTCCAATAGCTAAAACATTTTCGTCAGACGCTGTTAATTTTGACTAAGGTCCCAGCCCCAGGAGTCAGCGCGGAGGCTCTCTGGGTCGCCCCACAGACGGGGGGCATTGCCCGGGCCGCAGGGTTCCCCGTGGGCCACAGGTAGGAGCGCTTGGGGACCGCGCAGGACTTGCTGGAGGATGTTCGGGGGAGGCAACGAAAGGGGGGAAAGGGACGGGACACACCGGTTTGGGGAGGAGCAAGCGTGGGAAAACAGCGGGAGAGGGGGAGAAAAGGAGCCAGTCCTGTGCAAACAGGCGCTGGGATGGACGTCCGTCTGTCCGCGCCTGCACCTGAGCAGCTCGGTCTGTCCCAGCTTCTCACTAGACCCCACGTGGAGCGATTTGCCTGGGTGGGGGGGTCCCTGGGCTGTGTCCCTGTGGGGTGGGGTGGACGAGGGGTGGGAGCCCTGCGTGCCCGTGGGGCCAGCACAGGGCACGATGAGGATGCGCTGTCAGCGCGTGACCCTGGCCAGCATCGAGCTGGGCCGGTTGGCAACTGGGGCACGTGGCCTGGGGGCCAGGGGGCATTGCTGGGAGTGGGGCACTTGGAGGCATGGCCTACTGGGAGAGGGGGAGGGGGGCCAACTGCTGGAGAGACCCTGGGGACTGGGGTCTGCCGAGAGACCCGGTTTTGTGCGTGTGCGTGCACACGCGTGTACTTGTGGCACACGCTCAGCCTCGCCACCAGTCGGACCTACGGGCATCGTGGAGCTGCAGCAGCTTTGCCCCTGCTGGGCTTCCAGATTTGGCAGCTCCTAACAATTTCTATTTCTGTCAAGCAACTTTATCCCAGCGAGTGCTCCAGTCACGGGGCTGCTGACTCTTCCTTGGAACAAAAATCTGTAGATTTCCCACATTTGCAAGCTAATAAGCCTGTTTGCTCTAATGAGTATTTAGACCCTAAGGCTCAAACATTTACCACTTAATTGTGATACTTTTCTTTGCCTTGTTGTCTCTACATAGAGCCTATTTTTGGCACACTGCTGGTTCTTGAGACCTGGCAATTTGGCTGTAATTCCTGAAATATTAGACAGCCTTGATTCATTTTAATGGCTCCTACTTCAAGACAGATATATTTATTTCAAGTAATGCAAGTTATTCTTCCCTTATTCTGTGGAAGAGAACAAATTTTCATTTTACATGTTCTTCAGCGCAAATCTTCAAGGCCCTGAAATCTGCTTCCATTCAATCAAGGTACAACAGCTTATAAAAGCCCAGTTTCACCCCAGCTATAGCTAATTGCTTATCCCCTGTTGGAGCCTTGCTGCGGTAGCAACTACTGCCTATATGGAAATGGCTTTCAACTGGTGATCCATGGACCCCTGTATCCATGGTCAGCTATTGAAAGGTCTAACAACTAAGAAAAACAAGTTTATTGTCAGTGGATTTAAATAACATGAACCTCAGCCCACATCTCTATTAGAAGAGCCATGGTAAGTTCAAAAACAAGCAGGGGAGGATCAAGAAAACATTTCACAATCAACAGGGGAGGGTAGTTAACGAGGGCAACTCAGCCCACCGTCTGAATCACTGTCTGGAGGCATCTATCACTTTCCAGCAACAATTAAGGGAACTTTGGGTGAGTAGGCTTCTGCTGCACATACCGTGACTTAGCATCTAAAGCTAGGTGGGCTGGATAAAGATCTACACTTCCATGGGGACTTTGTGGTACTCCCTACTTAACTCAGAATAAACCACAGTTTCTTAAAATACTCTCCACAACTAAAAAGGGTTCTTCCCTTAAATTTCTATTATACTCGGCAAAGGTAAACAAGAGACACGTATGATATATCTGAAATATCTAAATATCTTTATTCTCATCCTTGCATCGCAGGGAAGAGCAAAAAAAAGTTCATTGCAACTTTATTTTCCCAAATCAATTTGCTTGGGGGGAAAAAGATAAGTCTATGAGCCATTAGTGTACAGGTGTCTCGTTCATTCTTTCCAGCAGTGGTCAGTAGCCTGGATTGTGATGCAGCCGAAGAGTAAGGAATGGTAGATGACAACAATATATTGTGGTGGGTGTTATTTGCACCACTGAGGACAATTTTTATGCTATTTATGTGTCATTTAATGACACATTTTCTACCTGAAATACTTAACTTGACCGTAATAATATTCTCTTTCAAATAGTTTTTAATTTTTTTTTTATGTAAACAGTACTTTGAGGCTCATTATAATGCAACAAATGAAGAACGTGTTCTTCTAATGACTCTTAAAAAAAGGATGTCTGTTGCAGGTGATTTAAAACTGTATCTTCCTTTTAATTTCCCAGATAAATGTGCTGAGCAGTAAAGAGAGAAACTCTGACAATCCTAAAATGAAATCCAATTACAGAAAATAGCAAATGAAAATAAGCTTCTTGAAAATTAAGCTCTTGCATTTTAGAAATTATTATTTCCAGCAACGGTGAGTCTCATAGCGATAGGTCTTTCACAAAGCCATTTTTTACACTACAGGGGTTGGTAAAGCTGTTATGAGTTGTCTTCCATAAACCCAGTGCACGGGTCAAGTGGCTCATGCCTTTTGCATGCATTCATTTCCAGCATCCCCACCTGGCAATTTTACGTGAGTGAACATAAAATTTGTTTGAGGTGTTTGGAGTTGGGATCTCAAAATCATTAGTCCCTTTTGAAAACCTTGGCCCTGGATTTTTCATTAATGAATCAGCCTTTGGAAATAAATGCATAAATACATTCCACTCGAAGAAAAGCCAGATCTGTGTGTAACAGATGTATGACTAGGCACAGCAACAAGTTTGGAAGAAATTGCGTTCTTCATTGCAATGTGTATGACATCTGTCTCTACATTCATCTTCTTTGATGTGCTTCTTTTCACATTCTCTGCTAAACCGAATATTTTTGTTGTCTTTTGGATATTTTTTTTTTTTCTTCTTGGAAAGGTTTACAGTCCCTTTCAAGATGACAGCTGAAGCCACTTTTTCTTTCTTAGATGCTACAGGAAAGCTCTCATCGCCCTGTTTTTGTCTAGGCTGCTACATTTTTAATAAAAAGAAAGAAGAGAAGGTAATTTAAGATTTTTGTGAAATGAAGATAGACACGTTGCTAGCTGACTTCTCTTATCCACTTTTGTAATACTTTATTTTATATCTGGCATTACTACTTCATTTGCTACTTCTTGTATTTCTGCACATCCCCTTGAATGTGTGCAGGTACGAACTTTCTTCAGATAATCCTTCACTGTGACAAGATCTAAGAAGAACCTTCACAGCAGGCAAATTAATCCAGATGCTATTTCTGGTTTTGCTAGGCCTGTCTAAGTCTGGATTTGACTTTGCCACATCACATGACACAAGCTAGTAGGGATGGAGTATGAGTATGATTCAGTCCTGGTCAAGACTGTGAGCGAGCTAATACAACATAAGCTGTACATCTGAAGCGCAGATGTGGCAGTATGCAGAGCCCCAAAGAGAAAAGAGTTTTGTTTCTTCAGAGTACCATTTTTTGGAACTGTCAAAAGGATATGATTTTGTCTTCTCAAGAGCTTTTTGCAAAACACGAATAAACATAAGGATTCCTTGTAGCCTTGGTGGTCAGACAGTTACCAAATTATTTTAGAAATAAAGGGCAACGGTGCATTTTGTTTCAGCATAATGAAATGTATGTTGCTGCTAGGAAGCAACTTGGAAGTGGTGTAATTATGACACTGACACTTTTCTTTCCCGATTTCACCTTCTTCTGATTGTTAAAAGGCTCCCCAAGAATTGGTTCAGGTTAGAAAAAGCAGAAAAGCTCTAAGTAGCCCTAAAACTAGAAAAATCTCTGCTTTTCACCCCTGTGAATAATTATTCACAGGTCTGGCTAAACTAGTGGCAGGTCTTTTTTAGCTAGCGCTTAAAATATCTCTAAGAATCTCATTTGATGGAGGAAAAAGCTGAAGGACTGCAAAGACCTCTTGAGATTCGGACACCAAAAGTGACGTGAATGAATATGAAAGAATAAATATTTTATCATTTTCTTCTTCTAGTCCTTTTTTCTGCTTGACAAGCCTATGTGACATGTAATAACTAAATTTAGCACAGTTTTACCACGAGAGGGCAGGAACGCTTATCGAACAGGTTTGCCACCGGTTGTTTCACCACTTCTTTGTCAGCAGGGTGACCCAATGTGTTTTCCCTCTGTTGGTATTATGTGTCGAAGCATGTACGCCAAGCGCCTAACAACATGACAAAATGCTTTGACCCAACAGCCTGACCTATCATTAGTAGGGCAGATTAATCCCCCCGGATGGTCAGGGGGCTCGGGGGCACGGCCGAACTGCGGCTGGGTAAGGCTAAGAGCAAAATCACAGCTCCCGACTCTGGGCTGGCCAAGGGGAACAGCCGTGCCAATGCGTCAGGCCTCCTTCCCAAGGGAGGTAGAGGGGTGAATCAGTGCCGGCTTGTCTTCCTTGTGGCGTGTAACAGGAGCAAGAAGGAAGACCTTTAGAGAGCTGGGGGGGTTTAAGTCAATATCAGCAGCACTGGCTTATTCATGAACAATATTTAAGCTTTTCTCTAAGTGAGACTCATTTTGATCAGACCATAACAGTAGCCAGATCTGAACAGTAGAAGACTGTACTGGACAGAACACTGCATAGAAAGGTTCCAGACTATTATTAAAGTGAAACAGATTTGTGTGGAAAGTCCTGGTTAACTCATAAACAATTTATAAACTGAAGCATTTAGCAGAGCTTGATTAAAGGTTTAAATTCTTGTAACTGTTTGCCAATAAAATATAGTGTTTCACTGTTCTCAAAACCATGTTTTGGAAAAAAAAAAATCCTACTGTGGGGCCACTCAGAGTTGTAAGATTTTAATCAGCTAAAATTAAGCTCAGTAACATACATGGAAATATCCTTTCTTTTGCTTGTTTTGCTGTGGAGTTAAGTAGTTTCTTTTTTTAAACGGCAAAGTTTTTCACCATGAAACAAATAGTTGTGGAGTTGTGATAGTGACCGGATAAACTATGTTCAATGGGAACAAAGAGAAAAAAAAATGAAAAAGTAACCTTAATCTAGTCATAATAATAACCTCACTCTAGTCATAAGAGAAAAGATTTACACAAATTGTTTTCCAAGAGCTAGGCCATTTAATTTATGCTTTTACCATGCCATCCTCTGGAATAACAGTGCTCAACAAAAATATCAGTTGTTAAAATCTAAAGATTCTTCCCTACTTCTGTCATTGGGATAAAAAGGATTTTCCCCAGCCATAAAGCAGAAAAGGGCATTGCCTTCCTATTGCGTAGCTTGGCTGTCTCCTATAAGAAGCTCTTGACTTATACTTAGAGGGTTACATACCTGCTAGGAGATCTATATTCTCAGTGTTATTTTACAAATCTCTGTTCCCCAGGGGTTTTCAAGAGCCGTGCTGCAACAGCACGCTACCGGGGTGACTAGGTAGAAAAGCAGGAAACCTTCCAAGATCTCCTCATTCAAGGATTCAGGATTTATTTCTTTGGGCTTTTAAATAGCCCTAATGGTGCGTGGCTCTTTTCAAAGCCCTAGCAACATGCGAGGGCGATTCAGCCCAGACTGAGCACCCGCCAGCCACTTGGATTTTTGCTGAAAAAGGAAAGGGCATAACTGGACAGCATGCACTAACATGGAAACAGGCAAACGGCATAAGGGTAAGAAGCCCCTGGTTTGTGTGTACTATCAGGATGCACGGAGAAATCAATACAAGTCAGGACTTCTGCAGAAGCTATGCAATCCCTGTGCAGGCAGATCATCCTAAAAGTTTTTCCAGTGAGATTTTGAAGCTGTAAAGAAGGAAGGGTTGTGCTTTGAGATTTCTGGTCGAAGACCAGAAGGAATGACTCATTGCCTTTCCTTTGCCTATTCCTTTCTATCGTATTTTCTGTAGCATAAGAATATAACAGGTGCAGTGCCCAGGTCTGAATGAGTCTTGTGGTTTTGCTCGCATGGTTTTAGTTTCTGCTAAGGATATATAACAAGGAAAAAGAAAAAGAAAACGTGGGTTATTGTTCTTTGCTTTCCCCTTGTTTCATTTCAAGAGGTACACTGCAAAAGCAAGTGAAAATAGAGATGACTTTTGTTCTGGCATTTCCTTTCCTGTTCAGTTTTGAACAATGACAACATTTTGGACACGTTTATGGCCTTGTCTTTGAACCCTTATTCACGTAATGAATCTACTCACCTCTACATCCCTTCTGGTTATAGAAATCACTCCTTGATTTGTCGCTCAGTGTCTTTCCCATTAAGTGCTGTTCTAGGGAGATCAAATAGGATTTCACAGGATGAAAACTCTCCAGCAGACAATCACCAGGCAATACCTTATACAGGGAGCAGAGCTACAAAAAGCTCTCTTGTCAAGCAGGGCCACATATGGTTAATGTTATTAAAATTCTTGCTTGCTACCAGACCCACCGAGACTCCAGGTGTCTTAGAGAACTTTTTGTGACAGCAGCACACATTCAGAAGTAATGCCCACAAGAACCTCACCCCTGCCCTTTTGCTAATCTCAGTCTGCAAAAACATGATGTGAGATTAAGAAATGTAGTATTCTCTATACAGAGCACTGCTCCTTGAAGAGAAATTAAACTTCTTCCTAAAATGATAGCAATTTTACTGTAACAGGTAGGTAGGTATCTGAAAAAAATGTCTAAGTGGACTGTCTCAGGTGCTAGAAGTAGTTTAGATGTTGCAGGATTTTTATCTCACCTGAATAGGGCTGGCCTAATACAGGGGATATGGGGATATTTATAAAGTGGTGGATTTAGGGAGGCTTTTAAATTCACAGGTGCAGAGATGTACATTAACCATCTCCCAGTCTCCCCTCAAAGCAAAACCTGAGCAAGCACCTGTGTTAGGAAGCCACAGCTGATGAAGACTTTAAAATCATCTGAGCTGAAACTTCACTGTAGAAGATGCTATTTAATCCTGCCCTCTGCCGTATTTATCCACACCCTCATTTGTCTTGGTGCTGGTGGGGGCACGTGCTGAGTAAAATCAAAGCACTGACCCAGCTGAAAGTTTACTGAACAAGCAGGGGGGGAAAAAAAAAAAAAATCTACATCGATTGCCTGCATCGATTATTGTGCTGCATCCAGGTGCTCACAGGGGCCCAGAGCAGAGGAAGGAGCACCCAGTGCAGAAAAGCCAGCACCACGATGGCACTCCAATTCCAGCAGTGCGCCAGGCTGAGATTCATTTACAGAATTTATTAACCTACAGCCTGAGAAACTTGTCAAGTTGTTGGGTTTTTTTTACTTGAATGTGTGTGAGTGGTTTTAGTTTTGAAAGGATTACATTGTTCTAAAATTTGGAATTTATTATTTTATACGCAAATGTAACTTCCTAAAATATTAGCTCCTAGCTTTCCAATCAAAATGTATATAGCAATACAGTAACATCTTGTATTATCTCACTGGTTTTGCAATAACTCACTTGCTTTTGTGAATCAATGTTGAGCTGACGTTTTCAGAGAACTATGCTCCACCATGATTTTCAGATCTTGCACTTAAAGAATTCAACTTTGTGCTTCTTTATTGTGTATTTAGGAATAATTTTTCTTTCTGCATTACAGTGTACTTGTCTACTATTTTATCAGAATTATGATATCTTTTAATGACTTTACAGTCATAGCTTTTTAAGAGCATTTGATGGTGCACCTTGCAATAATGATTTGTGAAAATACAGGTGCAAAGTGGGTGCTCTCTATTCATTTGCCTAGTATTTTTTAAGTGAGGGATTTATAAGTTCTAGTTTTCCTTTACAAAAATTGAGTTAATTTTTCCCTCTTATATCCTATAGATTTTTGTGTCTGTACCTTCAATTTTATTGTATTTTTTTATTAGTTAGTTTGCATGGAATTTATTAATTGCAGCTCTCAGCATCCCTTTTTAAGAGCCAAACTTTCATCTCCTCTTGCTGTTGGGGCACTGACGCCAAGGCATGGTATGTGCTCATGGAATTCTCTGATGAGAGCGGGAGCTGGTACAAGGTGGATTGTGGGAGTGCACAGCCAGAACCGAGGTAAGGAAGCAGAAATGTGGTAGGAGTAGAGTCTTCCACTTTGGAAGGTACGAGCTGTCAGACTGGGTCACTCCATCTCATGAACTGCACTGTGAGACTTCCCTGCTCTGGAGAAATCACCCCTCTGACAATGCACAGCCACGCAAATAATTCTAGATATTCTGCATTGGCCTTCCTGTCTTTGATCATTTAATGGGCTTCTGGCAGTTTTCCTCATTCTGATGCATTTGAAAATGCTTTTATTCTAGCTCTTCTTCATTTAGCAATCTGCACCTCAAGTCTATTTCTGGTTTGCTTTATTATGATTTTAAATTTAAGTTGCCTGTATGGTAAGGTATTTATGCTACTCCCTTGAAAGGCTATCTTTTTATTTCTGAAGGCTTTTTTCCCTCTGCTGCTTAACCGTACTGGCTATTTTTTAGTGATCCTTTTAGAATATTTTTGTGTATAGCAACTAAACTAATATTTCTAATAACTGGAGGCTTGAACGACTCTCCTCCTCGCTTAATCAGTGGATTATTTCCATGAAGAGAGGTAGCATCACATCACTAAGGAACAAAAACCGAAGGTCATAAAATCAGAAGTTAGTTTGATACAAAAAATAGTTAATTAATCAAATTTCACTATTAATTGTTTGTTTGTTTGCTTATTTCTTCCTTCCTAGCAAGTCACAACATCTTTAACACATTCACACCTACAGGACTCAATCTTTCTCTGTCTCCTCTTGCTTTTGGAACAAACTACAGAAAATCTGTCTAAAAGCCACAAAGTCACTTGAAGAATGTATAAAAGTTGTAATTAGCATTTGGAGAACACAAATAGTTTGGTGTAAAAAACCCCTTCTCTTACATTAAAGAGAACGTGGGTACAACCTTCAAGGAAAATTTTTAGAGAAATTCAGGAGATAATATTCCAACAATATTTATTGAGATCTGAGTAGTGACTTTTCTAGGTAACTATTTTGAATCCCAGACCAATCAGTTTCTGAGGATGGAGATTGCATGAGTTACTCTTTCTCCCCAGCTGTTGGGGTTTTTTTTTCTGAGGGGGGTAAAAGTCTGAGTTCTAGTTGGGACCACACACAGGGTTGTGAAGAGGTCAGTGTGAAGGAGATTGTGGTATTTCCAGGATGGAAGTGCCAGACATTTCATAAAGACATGTAAAAAAAATTTAACTCAGTTTTGCAGATTAGCAATAAAAATATTTCTATTGTTTTCATAAAAACTCAAGCTCCTCAGTGCTTTATTGGAACCTATGCCTTTGTTAAATCTGAGCTTTTCACAACTTTTAACATCTTCTCAAATTTAAAAGTAGGTCATATATTTCAGCATATGTAATGTAAAAATGTGTGCCAAATGTTTGTAAAATGAGTCATAGCAACATAAAGAGGCTACATCCAAAAATGTGATCTTGAAATCACTCTATTTAAATGATGCCTGTTCCTGAAAGCATAACCTTCATATACACCCCAGTTTTCCTACTGACAACCTCACATCCACAGAGCTATGGATTCTGTGCTTTAGCCTTATTTCCTCTGCTTATATACGGCAAGTCTAGAGGTTAGACTGTTTAGCCAAGAAATTAAATAAAGATAGTTATGAGAAAAGTCTAAAGTACTTTTTTCATTTGAACTTGCAGTTCGGAAAAAATGAATATCCAAATTTTTCTCAGCTTCTGTGATAAAATTCGGCCTCAGACCCCATGAAATATGCAAGTGCTATTATCTCACTTAACAGATACTTGGGAGAGTAGTTATTTGCAAATCCCTTTCCAAACAGGCAGTCGCAGAAACACAGCTATCGCAAGGCCAGGATCGAGGAAAGCGATGAAGTTTTTAAGTGAGACTTAGAATTTAAGAACCTAAAACTGAGCTCTTGAAAGCTCCTGCTTAATCTTTGGAGGTGCCCAGACTCTATCAGCACCTCATTTTTCAATGCTGCATTTCCTCAGATGCCTGAATTTTAGGTCTGCAAAGGCTTAAAACTAAATCACTGTTGACATGACTGACAACGGCTTGGCTTCTGTCTCATATGTAAGTCTCATCAACAGCAGCAAGCTTGGTTTCCCCCGTTCATTTCCACTGCGTACCTCAACTTGAAAGGCATTCTCTCAGCAAACTTGCCAGCATGAAAGGGGAAATGTAGGAGAGAGGTTAGGCTTGTAGCTGAATGGAACAAGAAGCTTTTAATGAGAGCCTAAACCCTCTTTGGATCCGGGCCTACACGGTTTACCATCAGCATTGCAGGATCTGTGATAATGCAAGAAGTTGGGTCCTACTTTCTTCCCCCCAGGCAAGCTCTTTAATCGCAGAACTATGACTGCAGTTGCCTATAGGCTCGTCTTCCTCTCTAGTGAAATCCTGTAGAAAGCTCAGAAGAAATATTACATCCATTACTCGGTCCTGAAGTGGAGGAACCGAATGAAAGAATCTGCAAAGAAGAACACAATTAACAGAGAGCTCAGAAATACGGGTTTTGAGAGAGGTTTAAGTAGCAAGGAAAAATCAGACCAGATATTAGGAAAAACTTCATGGTGGAAACAATGGGCAAGAACTGAAAGAAAGACTGTGGAAGTCTCTGTAAGCTACTTCTATGTTTTGGGGAATGGCAGGAATATTGTAGATCCCGAGCTGAATAACTAAGTTTAGCTCTTGCACTCCTTTCTCTCCTGAGGAATGAAAAAAGGTGGTTTCTTCCTGTTGTGTGCTACTCTAAACATTTTGGAAATTTATGGAGAAATATGAAGTTTAGGATCTATGTATCGAATCTTCCCTTAATTTTCCCTCATAGAGAGTGCAATCAAAACTCAGGTTACAAAGGTCAGGGCCAAGACATTAATTAAATTTATGTATTGGATGAGCCTGCAAGAGAAGCTCTATTCATCTCAAAACATTTAAAAACAAACATCCTAGAGAGCTTAACTGAAGCCAGAAAAGCTGCTTCTAAACAAATGTGACACCACATGGTTCCAGGATACTGCGACACCTTATACAGAGACTTGAGCAATGCTAATATTGGCCTCACTAAACCGACCAAAGACGGACTATAAAATCCTAACGATCAGACCCGCAGCTCCGTATGCAGTCCTGTACAGCAACACGAGCTATTCGGAGGGGGAACCACGCGGAAATGTACCTTTGGCTCACGGGCTGTGCAAGGCTGTGGTGTGGGAAGGAGGTTTTGCTGAGCGTTAACGACGAGCGAAGTGGCTCAGGCGCTCGGCAGTGCTGTACCTGCGCAGACGAAAGACGCGTCTGGAGACCCAGCAGAGACCACAGCCGACTCCAAGGCTTCTTTAATGTCTCTCCACCACGGAGCCAAAAGATGCCCTGAGGTAAATTCAGCAGCAGGATAAGAACAAAAATTAAAAAAAAGCCATTGAAGTGTACTCCAGGGAAGGTGCTTCTAAGCATCCTGCGGCAAGCTCACCTCAGCCACCTACGGTTTTTTGAGCAACCGGCTCTGGGTTTGCTTTGCAACCTACACCTCTAGCAAAGAGCAACCTCATTTTAAACCGTCACAGCTGAGGTGGCCGGAGAAGCTGGACAGACCCAGGCAGGGTTGGGTAGGAGGACAGCAACCTCTCCCTCCACCGGTGTTCCCACAGCCGCTCGCCTTCATGCCCATCACCCGTCGAGCGCCGGGAAAAACCGAGGTGGCAAAGCAGGGGGAGAGAAGTGCCAGGTATTCCTCACTAGACCCGCAAAAAGCCGCGGCGAAAGCCGCTTGTTTCCTTTGGGCGCCTGCTGGAACATATCCCATACCTTCACACAGGCACATACACACGTGTGTATAGAAGCAACCAGGAAAAAATACTTCAAAAAATCAAAACTGCCTTTTTAATGATCTCTTCCTGCTCGTCTAGAAACTGTAGAAAAACCACAGCCTGTGTACCCACACCTGTAAAGCGTTTAAATGGCTTAGAGCTGGCCTGTGTGTAAAACGCATGCTGCTGTTGCAGTACTGGTGAACAATACGATGTTTTGTTCCCCACTGTTACGAAGCTCTGGTGCTGGAGCTGTTCTACTGATTCTTCACCTGTTACAGCAACTTTTCTCAAGAGCCTCTGCCCCGTTCTCCCCTGCCGAACTCCAGCTTCGCTCCCTCTCCACTGAATTTACCCGGCTGCAGTGAGCGCTTCCACTGAGGTAAATCTCAAATAACATATTTTTCTCACAACCCCAGGTTAAGCCCTGCCCCAAATCGGTTTGGGAAATGCATTTTCATGACACTGCAGTACAAGTAAAAACCAATTACATTAAAATACAGCTGTGCCTAAGCCATGTGCTGTAGGCTTCTGATGCCTCAGCTAAGCCGCAAGGCGAGCAGAGCTGTGCCCATTCCTGACCAGAAGCTTTGCTGAGAGAAGCCCCAGTACTGACACGGCCACCTGGGCAAAACTGTGCTTTTACAGGGATGGCTGCTGCGCTGGGGGAATGGCGTGACTTCCTAAGAACTCGAGCTTTGCCTGCAGCGTTGCATACAGACCAGAGGTGCTCGGTCAGGCACTGTATCAGTAACCAAACTATGAATCCTCTGCTGCCGAAATATTTCTAGGGAAAGTACGTGTTCGGAGGCTTGTTTTGCTCAGTCATACTGACCTACTTAGAGGAGCACAGAAGTACTTCAGAGCCTGTCTCCTCTTCAGGTGCCGCTGTGAAGGCGTCAGCAACACCTTCAAAACGACCAGTCGGCCCCCACTGAAGCTGGTGGGAGCCTCTCGTCTGCCGGGGTCAGTATGCGCAGACCCAGCTAAAAGCATGGCATAAATCGCTCAGAGCCCGGCGTTGGAGCTGATCTGCATTTCTTTTGGCAGCGGTGTGGGGTCAGCACGCTCCTCCTCTCGCTTCACACTCCAGGCATTTATTTCTGCCCTCGCATTGCCCCTTCAAGTGTGTTGGCACAGCTCCGGGGGTGGCCATGTGCTGAACTGAAAATGCAAACCGGGACAGCTGAAAATTAATCTTTTCAGCAATCTTTTTTTTCTTCTTTTTCTTTCTTCTTTTCCTCTTCCTTTTCCTTTTCCTTCTCCTATTTCTTTTCCTTGTACTTTTCCTTTTTTCTTTTCCTTTTTCTTTTCCTTTTCCTTCTTCTTTCTTCTTATTTTCCTTTTCCTCTTTTTTCTTTTTATTTTTCCCTTTTCTTATTTTTCTTTCTTTTTTCTTTTTCTTTTTTCTTTTTCTCTTTCTCTTTCTTTTTTATTTTTCTTTTTGTTTTTCTTTTTTCTTCTTTTTTTCTTTTTTCTTCTTTTTCTCCCCCCCCCCTTTCCCTTCCTAACTTTAATTCCTTTCCTCCATTTACTTCCCTCCTTTCCTTTCCTTTCCTTTCCTTTCCTTTCCTTTCCTTTCCTTTCCTTTCCTTTCCTTTCCTTTCCTTTCCTTTCCTTTCCTTTCCTTTCCTTTCCTTTCCTTTCCTTTCCTTTCCTTTCCTTTCCTTTCCTTTCCTTTCCCGGATCAGTTCATTGATCTAGTTTGCACTATAGCTAAAACATTTTTTAGTTTACCAAAGAAGTGGCGTTAAGCTGTGATTAGAGAGGAAATCAGGGATGCTTAAGTCAGTTTAAGAAACGGTTATGCAAAACCATTCCTATACTCAGCAAAGTGAAACCAGCCATATTCTCTGTATATTACAGTATTCACCTCCTGAGTTCAAACCTCAGCTCCACATTTTAGCAGCACTAATACATTTGTCTGCAGAGATTTCTGCTATGGTCATTGAAGGGTTGATGCTTTTAAAAGCTTCACCCCAGAGAACTTTTGAAATTCCCACTCTTAAACAGTATAGAAATTGTTGACCAAACTGTTTGAAAACTTTGATTTCACTTTTGCCAGAAAGTTTCCAACTGGTTGTTTCCCTGTTTAGGAAATAGCTCATATTACATTATAGCTGGTGACTCCATTTGTATTTCTGTGATGCACATGTACACCCCATGTTTTCATCAGCCTTAATACATTTTCAGGAAATGAAATGTTGGTCAGAGTTGAAAAAGCAGTGGTAGAATCTGTCTTCCTTACATTTTTTTCTACATCTCTATCCATATTTCTAATATATATATATATATATATTAGACAAAGACAAAGGTACTTTGCACTTCCAGAGCATTTAATTAATATCTTTAGACAGTCCATATCTCATTGTTGTGTATCTGAACATACGGGCTTGTTCCTGAATTTGGAGATATATTTTGCACTTGTTCTCCTGTCGTGTCCACTTCACTTTTACAGGTCCTGGAAATTCACACTCCAGAAGCTTATCAATACACAGCTAATCTCTGATTGTGTTGCTCAGAGATGCAGAGTCCTTATATTTTTTGTTTACACAAGAAAATTCATCTAAAATCAAGTATAATCACTACTGTCAATTTGCTTCTGAGTATACGTGGGCTTTCAGTGTAGGCGCAGACACATATTGACTTCTATTTCTGCCAGGCTAAACTAAACCTTGCTTAGGTCGAGATTTTAAGCATTGATCAATGCAATAATATTCAGCATGCAACGTCCTCGTCTTCAGTGGCAATTTAACTAGAGTGACTCCAGAGAATCGCTTGAAATTTGTGATATAGATGTACACAAGGGATTAAATGTTTAGTGTTACCCTCTCATTTTGAATATCATGCGACTAGTTTAGTTTGGTGGCACAAATAGTTACACTGAATAATAATTTTTAATTCAGTGGAATAATTTTTTATGTTTTCCTTTTCTAATGAAGGGAAACATCACTGACTGGCTTTGTCAGGAGGAGCTGAATTGCACTATCTCGTCTTTCTGGAAGAAATGGATCCTGTTTCTCTGACTTTAGATCAGGCTGTCACTAAAATACCTTATCTCAGCTGTTCCTTTCTTTATTCACTTTAACCACAGAATATAGACGTCAATTTTGAGGCTTTCCACTTCTTGATATTAAGCCATACACTTATATTTACATGACTGTGTACATCAGCACAAATCTCCCACACATCACTATTTTCTCCATCTTTGAGTTGCTGGTTGGTGCTTACCTAATAACAACAAAACAACTGACAGCACATGGGTCCTGATTTTGGGAAAAGCGACAGGTCCGTGACACAAAAGTTGGACTTTTATCTGTGGTGTATGGCAAGTTCTTTTCAAATGAAACAAAGAACACCAGCTAAGTGATTCTTGTCACAGTAGACAGCATTTTGGAGGGAAAAATAAGAAAGGTTTGAAGTATATTTACTTTTCTTATTGCTGTGGTTAAAGAAGTTTACATCTATTGATTTATGCCTCTGTAACTCACTTACTGAACTTTCTAAAAAACAAATTTCTCTAAGAAACACATAATTTGTGAAATCTCCATCCTGCAATTACTTTCTGCAGCTCAGAAGACTGACATGTCCATGCTACCATAGAAATGTTTCTGAGCCAGGATGCATGTGTTTTACAACAAAAGGAAATTTGCAGTTTAGTTTCTTACAAATGTTCTCTGCATCTTCCTGAGAGCTTATTTAAAATGTGCTACAGCCTGATCTGGTTTACTTGTGCTGGAGTCCACATTAACAACTATTTTAATACATTTTGACATTTGATGCATTTGAGAGACTTTTGACAAGGCCTGTAGCGACAAGGCAAGGGACAGTGGTTTTAAACTGAAAGAGGGTAGATTTAGATCGGACATAAGGAAGAAATTTTTTATGATGAGGGTGGTGAGGCACTGGAAGAGGTTGCCCAGAGAGCTTGTGGCTGCCCCATCCCTGGCAGCGTTCAAGGCCAGGTTGGATGGGGCTTGGAGCAACCTGGTCTAGTGGAAGGTGTCCCTGCCCGCGGCAGGGGTTTGGAACTAGATGATCTTTAAGAGTCCCTTCCAACCCAAACCATTCTCTGATTCTATTCTACAAGGTGGAATTTGATATAGGAAAAAAGGTTAGTATAACATGTGCAATTGCCTGGAATTAATTTTTTCATCCATATCAATAACAGAATGATGTTATATATTAAGCAAATAACTTACAGACACTTATGTTTGCTAAAAGAAGATCGACTTCATAGTTTGGTAAAATCCATTAGTCAGACAGCATATTTTTGGTCTGTATGGTTAACTGCACTTTTTCTTCTTCTCTCTCTATTAATTTGCTCTGACTTTTATTGTTGTGTTTCACGTTAAGCTTTAGATATAAGCAGTAGTGTAAATTAGGCAGAAGTGGTTATGTTCCCCAGGTTTTGAGTTTAAATATGCCCCATAATGAAGCTTTGTATTAATTTAATTCACAATCATCAGTCTCTTGACAAAAACATTTTGGTTCAGATTCACTCAAAAACTCCAGCAAGGCATGTAAAGCAGTTTGCAAACTTTGTTGATATTTCAGATTTCCAATAAAAATACCAAGTAAGTTTGAAGTTTTATTTTAAAACTTTGCTTTATTTTGTTGAAAGAAATATTTTGCAGAACCTATAAACTCAGGGGAAAGTAAATCAAGAGATTTCATGATCCCAGCAATGGGAAAAGCAGACTCCAAAACATTTCTGCTCAGAATAATATCCTGAAGGCTTATATAATATCTTCCTCTGGAAAAGAATAACCTGAGTTCAGTCCAGGTTAAGACATGGACTGAATTTTTTTCCTATTTTAGCCAGATGCCACCTGCCTGGTGTCAAAGATCCATAAATGAGAGCAGTTTGGTCTCTCCTTTGTGATACCATTCGTGACTGGAATTTTTTTATTCAGACATGTTTACAGGACTCGGAGAAAAGGCATGAAACTCTTGACCTCAACCAGAATCTGCTGTACAAATTCTAGCTTAAGTTAGATCTCTATTAGATTTATCAAATCATAGTGTAATTCATTTTGACTCAAGAAATTGGCTAGTGTTAGATCCCTTATCAGTACAGCTGAGTGAAACTCTCTTTGAAAAATTATCTATTCATCAGGGAAAAAAAGTAAGATTTTGAGGGACTAGAAATTATGCTGAATTTGTGGAAAATTGAGTGATTGTTTCAGTCAATACAAAAATGACTAAATATTTTCAAAGCAACGGTTTGGTTTTGAAATATTTCTTTGGCACTTCAGAAGTATCTTGGTTTGGGGCAGCTATGATGAAAATGAAGGAATTAGATTCACAAAACTGCTGGTGGTCCTATACCACAAAGCCCAGTGGTTAGAATAATCACCCAGAAAGTGGGAGATCGACATTCAGATCCATCTGAAACAGAGTTCTGACCCAGAGCATGGGTTTAAAACAATGTTTGTTATCTCTCACGTGTGTTTTAAATAGCTAGAAAATGCAGTGCTTGACGCAGAGTAGGACAGCATCAACAGAAAGCAAATGATCTCAGAATACCAGTTCTCAGAGTACTGGTAGGGGAACTGGCTTGGGATTTGGAATTTGGAATTTCTTTTGATTCATTTCTTATTAAACGTAAAGACAGAATTCCCACATGCCGAGTGAGTATTCCAACCAGTCCTTCTGGCACAGGTTTTCCTGGGGAGGGAACAAGGTCAGGCTGCCAGGGTTTGCTCTTCCATCACCACCTCACTTCCCAGCTCTACCCAGCTCCTGTGCAGCTCCCACTCGCACACTCCTCGGTGGCGTACGATGCCCCAGCTTCCCACAGCACAAGAGAACCTGACTTACAAAAGGGAAGGGGTGGCAGGCTGTATCCCTGCTCTTCTCTTATTGAGCCTAGCTCTATCACGCATTTTGGCGTAACGATGCGGCACCAACACGTAAGCCAGTGCAGGGGCACTATCCGTGCTGTGCAGAGGGGAGGGAAAGAAGGTTCTCTTCTGCGTGTCTGTCTGGTTTGGGGCTGGATGCTCCGAAGGACTTCTGGGTAGAGTGGTTGGTTTTGGCTGGGATAGAGTTAATTGTGTTCCTAGTAGCTGGTCCAGTGCTGTGTTTTGAGTTCAGCATGTGAAGAATGTTGATAACACTGATGTTTTCAGTTGTTGCTCAGTAGTGGTTAGACTATAGTCAAGGATTTTGCAGCTTCTGATGTCCAGCCAGCGAGAAGGCTGGCGGGGCACAAGAAGTTGGCACAGGACACAGCCAGGGCACCTGACCCAAACTGGCCAACAGGGTATTCCATACCATGGGACGTCATGCCCAGTATATAAACTGGGGGAAGCTGGCCTGGGGGGATCACCCCTCAGGGACTAACTGGGCATCAGTCGGAGAGTGGTGAGCAATTGCATTGTGCATCACTTGTTTTGTATATTCCAGTTCCACTATTATTATTATCAGTTTATTATTGTTATTATTATCATTATTAGTTTCTTCCTTTCTGTTCTATTAAACTGATTTCAACCCACAAGTTTTACCTTTTTCCTTCCGATTCTCTCCCCCATCCCACTGGGGGGGAAGCGAGTGAGCGGCTGCGTGGTGCTTAGTTGCTGCCTGGGGTTAAACCACGACACGTGGGATTTCTCACTTCCCGTAATGCCTTAATTTAAGGCTTGGGGTTTTTTTGAGGGACACTGATTTTGCAGTTAGGTACTTTCACACAATCTTGTTTACTGAAAAAAAAATATACAGAACCACATTTTTCCTGAGCAAGGGTCAGACAAAATAAAAGACAATTTCTTTGAATTTTAAGACTTCTCCCAAGAAATACTTTGCTCAGTTTTGTTTTGTCTTTTCGATTTCCTACAGGATCAGGCTCTTTCTGCTTTTCTGACCTTCTCTTCACTTTCTGGGCTCATCTGCTCTTAGTGTGTGCAACTCAGATAGATGCTTCTAAGGCTTATGACCTTACCTTGAAAACTCTATAAAATCTGCTTGCCTTTTGACTGATCTTGTCATTTGACCCTGGGCAGTGGCACACACTGTTTCTGCAGTCTTACTTATTTATCCCGGATATTTCGATGCTCAGTGAAGACTTACTAGCTGCTCCAACAATAATACTTGTTTCTGGGATTCTGTACTATGCCTTTCTACCTGCTGCTCCGTATCCTTTCCAATGTAATATCCTGGCTGTGCAAGATCAGGAGGCAGAGGGTAAAGTACACACAGAAGGAAACAGGTATATTTTTGACTTGTTAGACATGGTCCAGGGAGTGACTGGAGTCATACTAGTAACATGCAGGCCTGTAACGGATCAAGCCTGCATTGTTCATACTGTCTTCAAGAACTGGAGCAGCAGAAGGCTAGCAAATTTCATTTGACAAGAAATTTTGCATGTGTACAAGAAACTAGCCAGGGCTTAACTTGGATCAATAGAAAAATCCTTCAGAATAATTAATTCGTCACTTTAACACACTATTGTTTGTTGTGGGGCCAAAATTTTCCACCTTTTCCATTTTGTCTTGCTCACCTTTTCCTATGTAATCTCTACTCTGTTCTGTCTACCTTTGAGATGGAACAATTGAATAAAATATACAGCTACTGGCAGGTTTCATACTTCATTTGTCAGCTAAGCCAAAAAGTGATTAGCCAACAGCCTTTTCAAATTAAGCTTGACTTTTACTTCTGAATTTCTGGCAAACTGTTGACTGCAGCTCCGACAAACCCTGATTAGTGCTTTGGAAATACAGAAGTTCTGTGAGTAGAGAAGAAAAAATGTTTGTCTTTTATTGTAGCTCAGCACCACTTTCTTCCAAAACCTTCTTTCCCAATCCTATTTTAATTCTTCTGTGGACAGAATCTGCTCAGGAACCTGTGGTAAGAAATGTCCAGGTGACATCAGAGTCCTCTGTAAGTTATTTTGTTTCCAGCCTACCTTATGTGCACCAGCTGAAAAGGAAGAAGCACCCTGCGGATTCCATTATTAAATTTACACATTGCAAGATTATGGATAGAAAAAGGAGTAGAGTATATTTTCCATTTGGGCCTTAGTCTGTAGCCCAAATGTGATAAACAGTTTGGCTAATACTTGTCAGGTGTTTCCTTTTCCATCATTGTCATTAACAACTTCCTACTGAGCAGGGAAAAGGAGAGCTCATAAAATTCCAAGGCAAACATCCAGCGCGTACTGCAGGATGGTGGCCATTTCGTGTTTTATAGACGTATAGAATAAAAAATCAACATCCAATATAAAATAATGCATTAACATTTGCCACTAAGATATTAACACCAAGTTCACAGTAGTTTTTTTTCTATTTTGGATTAAAAGCATGGAATATTGCTTATACCACCAAGGTCAACCCAGAAAGAACATGCTGTGTATGAGCCAGCTATAACTGATACACTTACCTTAACATTTCCCCTGCTTACCCTCGAAGGTAACGTCTCAGTCTCTGTCCTAAGCTGTCTGTCTGGAAATACTTCTGCTTTGGACTTCAACATCTCAAAAAACCAGACAAAAAGAAGTGCTAATACACTGCCTTCTGGGTCTTGCTTTGACTATGCAGAATGACTGGCATTACTTTCCCAAGAATCCCAGAAACTCTCCATGAAGGAGGTGAGGGACAAGAATAGTTAGGAATGCATGTGCAGCCCTGACCTGTCTGCCTGGGGCTAGTACTGTTGCGGGTTGGGGTTTTTTTACGTGATGCAGAAACAGGCAAGGCAGGGACTAAAGCCTCTCTCCCCTTCGGAGCATCGGTGTGTTAATGTTGTCTCTGTCCGCATTAACTAGCAGGGCAGTGCACAGACGGCCGTGAAAGCGAATACTGGCCTTCTAAACGCAGATGAAGCCTTACGTGAGCGACCGGTGCAGTGTCACTTAGCACAGGTAATGCCTCGTGCCCCACGGGGCACAGCACGCATTCTGCGCAGAAGTGCTGGCACAGCCTTTTCCCTGCTGCCCGTTCTTTAATTTGCAATGGCAAGGGAAAAAGGATACTGCCCACGTGTAAGTATGAAGCCTAAGGAATTACACAGCCGTCTTTTGCCTCATTTGTTTCTGTTGTGATTGCAACGTGTAATTTAACACGTGCTTGGGTGCATGTGATAGGTGCTGAACCCTGTCAGATCTGAACAACACTTTTTTTTCCCAGACAGCTCCTAGGAAAAGGGAAAATGATACCTAAGTGACTCACGTGGCAATTTAGATTCCATAAGAACCACAAAAAAAGATCTTTTAAATAGTTGATAAAATTGTACAAAATAGGCTCTGCTTTTAAATTTATTTTTTTCTTTTAAATTGCCCTGCAGTATACTTTCAGCTTGAGTCCATACTTTGCAGTCATAACACTGTAGACTCATAAAGTATTGTTAAACAAAGCTTTATTCTTTACCTGGTGCATTCTCAGAACAAAGGTATTTTACTTACACACACACTCTCCCACGTGTATGTCACATAAACAGAACCCATCTGGGACCGGAGGGGGAAGGCTGGGAAGGGAAGCAGGACAGCTGAAATGTTTTAATTCTATGAAAACATTAAATAACCTTGTACTTGCACTTTCCTTCGTTTCTGTAACGTGGTGTATTACAGAAAGGAAAGGGAATCTAGAGAAGGGGAGTTACGCTTTGGTTCGGTATTGCTATTGCCTGCGTCTACAGTTTATAAATAGGTCTGGTACAGGAATACCTGTAAAAAAGAAAGGTTCTAAGCCATTAACTTAGATATACAAGGGTCACAATGTAGTACCACAAGGACCCTATGTCCTTTCCAAAGTCATGTTTGTCAGACTGTTTGATGTCTCTATTCCCTTGCACAGCACGCAGCAATCTGGGTCTCTCAGACACTAACCCTTATCACCTGCAGGATATATCTAGCCCTTCCTCAGTATCGAAGCAGAAAGGGCCTTCATTGTCAGTCACAGGAAACAACATTCTTTCCAGGCAAGTCACTGAGTGACTTCAGTCATATATCTGATTCATCTGACTCAACCTAGACAGCTACGTCTGTGTTACTTGCTCTCTACTCTTCTACAGTCAAGGGAGGCAAACAGATATCGGTTAGAAATCAGTCCAGACTTCTGGTGTGGGCTCTTCAATCCCAGACCCTTATGTCAACTTAGCTTTAAGGATACCTAACGATATTAAAAAAATCTGTATTAACCACTCAGACCAATTTAAGACTGCCAGCTGAAGGCTGTTACAGTAATCAAACTCCATCAGATTAAAAACGAGTTCCTTGAAGTGGTGTATTTGTACAACATTAGTATATGACCACTTAAATTGGTACATTTTTGGTATGTAGATTCTCCTTGAAGCTCACCATCTGTTAGGTTGTAAAGCTATTTGCTCTTCAACCAAATTAGACACTTGAGAGGCTTTACGCTATAAAAAGAACTATTTTTTTTTTCTGTAAAAGTCATGTCTTCCAAATAGTGATAAAAAACAAATAGGGGTGTATTTAGCACCAAGGGCTAACTGTTGGAAAAAAGCCATCCTTTCTAGTAGTATGCTTTTCATATATTCTAAATGTTTTGCTCTCACTCTTTATTTATATTATAATTTCTCTTAAGACAAAGCAACCAAAGCATCTCTGTACAGGCCTTTCTCTGTCATATACAACCACTGGATCTTTTCTTTGTTCTTTGCTGCTCCTCTTTCGGCTTCACTCAAATACCTGATGCTTCTCTTCCAAGTACCTATGATCTACCAGTACAGTCCCATACTACAAGTTAGCTCACCCCTTGATAGATACCTGTGTTTTGGGTGCATGCCGATCTTGTTTCAGTCACCTCATTCCATAAAGGAATGTAAGTATACCTTACACTTCTATAAACTGAGAGCTGACTGCTATACTCACTAATTTCAATGGATATCCAAACCACAAGAAAACAAATATACGAGTGTATTTTTTCCCCGTTTTCAGCAGGAAGCGCATGAATACTGTTACCTCTACTTCCTTAATGTGTTTATTTTATTAGAAACTCTTGTGGAGATACTGTACATAGGTAACAGTTCCAGGAAATCTCCTGTGATAACTGTAAGGGTGAATTATGGCTACACAGAGAAGCCAGTTAACAGAAAATCAGTTTGCCCTGTTGGTGATGAAGGCTTCATGCACATCGGGCTGCATTAGGAAACTCATAGCCAGCAGACCGAGAGAAGTGGTTGCTTCTCTCTACCCAGCACTCCTGATGTCACAACTGGAATATTGCGTCAAGGTTCCCCTCTTTGTACAACAGAGAGCGAGGAACTGGAGAGAACCCACCCCAGGGGCACCAAAACGAGGAGGGCTGGGGAGTACATGTCGTGTGAGGAGAGGATGAGAAAGCTGGGTTTGCTCAGCTTGGAGAAAAAGATCCAATTTTAGACTTCAACTACCAAAAGGGGGCTATGGAGGAAGGGGACTTTTCTTAGAAGTGAAGAAGACAAGATGCGGTGGCCACAAGCTGCAGCAGGGGAAATTCGGGCTAGGTGCAAACAAAGACTATTTGCCATGAAGGTAGCCGAGCACGGGAATGGATGCCCAGAGAAGTCGCGGAATATCCACCCTTGGAGATAACTCAAAACTGGAGGAGGCGAGGAGGCAAGGCCCTGAGCAATCTTGCCTTACTTTGAAGTTAGCCCTGCTTTGAATAGAGGTCTGAAAAAGATGACCTCCTTTGCTCTCTTCTGGACTGAATTACTCTACAGTTCAAAGCACCCCGATGCTTGGCAAAAACAAGGAAATCTCTAGGGAGAAAAGGAAATGTTGTTTTAAGAAGGAGGAAGCACAGCACTAATACATGCAAATAAAGAAGGAAAATTCTTGCAATTTGACAATATCCTGTTTAACTTTGTTCCTGTCCTTCATTAAGCATGTCCAACAGATAACAGTCCATTTGCTTACCCATATCTTAATCCCTGCTGATGGAGATAAAACTCATACAGTTTTATCATTGCACAAATAAGCTCTTCACCAAAGGACAAGAACAATCCCTCTCACCAAACCAGGGTGAGAATCCACTATGCATCCTCAAAATTTGAGCTCACCGGGTTATGAAGATCTCCCCAAAAAGATGGTTTATGCAAAAGAAGTTCCCTTTGCAGTTACTGGGTGTGAGGACAGATCTTTTTTTATTTTAGACTTCTGCCAAGCAGTTTACGCTTAGTCTTTCATTGAACTTCTCTCTTTCTTCCTTTGATATCTGATTTGCTTTTATTTTCCATGAGGTACTTTATTTTACTTTTAATTGATATATCAAAAACCATGTGAGGTTAGTGACACATTCAATTATCATGGCTGAACTTATTATTATTTAATACAATATAAAGATCAGAGGCTCAGGAATCCTTTATTTCCTTTTAATTATCTCTGATCCTCCTGTTCCTTTATCAGTTTGAATCAGTTTTATCAATTTCACACTAGCAATGAACAAAGCAGCAGTACGTCTTCGAGATTAATGTAGTTATTAAAAAACCTGTAACATTAACATTTTTACCTACTAAATCCCAGTACACCCTATTGAAGCCCTATCCTAACAATAATATAACCAACAAGGAGCTCTACATTTTGAACAATTTTAAAACCTCTAGATATTTAGATATAGTTATGGATCCAATTAGCCTAGGATCCTGAAAATTTAATGGCTATTTTACCTCTTTTTTTTTAAAACTTTTAAAAAATCTTTTTTTTTTTTTTTTTAATTATCAACTTCCTTTGATTCTTTCTTCTTTAGTGTTTCCCCCAACTTTGTCAACTACACACAATTTTATTGCCTTCTAGAGCACGAGTTACTATAAATCATCCTTTCTTAGATATATATACCGTTTTCACTGTCCAGAAATCCCAGAGTAGGCGCTGCCTGGGTAGTGGTGCCTACAGCAGCCTTTCTGAGAGGCGATAGGACTGTGGTGGCTGCAAACTCCTCTGCAGCTACTTTCAATCAACAGTAACAGGGCTGGCACCAAGCACCTCAATAAGCACATTAACAGACCTTGCAGGTTTTATCACCAAAGAACAGCAAGATTTTGCAGGGAGTGGTAGAAGTTGCACATCTTTCGGACAGTTCATGAGATTTTAAAACTCCTTGTGAAAATCGGAGATTTTAAAAAGCACAGTGAAAATTGGAGTTTTGAACCTTAGTAAGCTGCCCCAGGTACAATAGAAATCCAGCGTGAGAGACTGCTGTTTTGTTTGTGGATGTAGAGTGTTTGCTAAGAGATACTTGACTGATTTAAAAATGAAATAAAACACAACATAAACTTCATTTGACTTGCTTCTCTGGGGAATTAAATTTCACATCGTTCCACTGCTGTCTCTATAGAAGGGGTAATGATGGTGGGGCTTGTTGATTCAAGTGGCATTACTCAGAGGGAAAGATCTGGGAAAAGAAAGAAAGTAAAATCAACCGGGAGCCTTCCATATGACCCTTCTGTTACTGGCCTGTCCTACCTGCAGACTGTGCATGTCAAAAACTGGACTTTGGCTGTATACTGTTTAAGTACTAAAGCAGGCAGAGAGAAATATTTGCATTTCTGAAACTACAACTGTCCTGCGCTTCCTAATTTCTAAACACCGTCATCTATGCTAATTACAATTTTTAAATTTTTTTTCCCCTAGATCATCCACATTTCATTATGTCTCCTACATGCTGTTGCTTGGCAGCTAGATACTTAATAAGATTAAAGGATATGAGAAAGCAGGGATATTTTCCTCTTGGCACTCATGAATGAATATTTCCTAGGACACAGGTGCTTTCTTTCAAGACTTCTAAACCCTTCTCTGGGGAGACAAGATACTGTTTATGTTATAGAATTTGTTTTTAGAAATAAATATTTGCTGTTATATGCTGATTATGTTTGTATGCATAGATATTGTTATTATCTGGAGAGTCAAGGTAAGGAGAAGGAAATACTGAACATAACAAAAACGCGATTAAAGTTATCAAGCATGCAGATACCCAAAGGAATACAAGTCTTTCCCTTTTCTGACTAAGAATTGATGTTAAAAAACTGTTCACAGCAAATGTTTGTTATACTTTCATTAAAGTCCCTCCTTCAGTCTGAGCCATATTGCTCATGCTCAAAATTAGCACCGTAATGTGGCTGCAACTGTCAAACTTTTGTAAATCATTGTCACCGTCATCTGGCAGCACATATAGAATAGGTTTGCAAATTCTCCAAGACACAAATCACCTTTTGTTATCTTGCTGTCTTTCAGGTAAATTAATTGTGATAATCACAGACGTTTTGAGACAGCTGTTCTTACACTTACAGTTCTGCAGGCAGAAATTAAAATGTTTACAAATACAATCCTAGAACCAGTAATTATGTAGATTTTATGCTTTTTAAATGACAACCCACCTGCAAGATGCCCAGTTGCCAGTGGAGGTAGGTTGCTGCTTAAAAAAAAATAGTCTACATACATTTTTTGTGTGTGTTAGAGATTTGTCTCCTGGCTTCAAAGGTTGCAAAACAAGATGGCACGCTGTGACACAGCGTGGGAGAAAATAATGCATCAGCAGTGAGAAATAAAAGAGCTCTGCAACTTGCCATCTCTGTAAAGACAGTGAACATTCAGGAAGAAGATATTGCACTGATCTTCTCCAATTGCTTCAGGACCTCTTCAAGAAGAGGTTTTTTATTATTATTGTTATTTTCTTTGCCATTTCTTTTCACATCCATCAGTAGGCAAACTTCCAATGTTATTGTATCAAGCATATGGCAGAATAGATTCCCTATAGCATACTATAGACATCAGAGGTAAAAAGTCTGATATAATCAGTGGATGCAGAGACTCAATGATTTCTTCTGTGCTATTCTGCTGCATATTATCCAGTTTAATTTTAAATTGTTATCCAAAATGGACTCCAAATATTAGACTTTTCTAACTAAAGCATGCTCCCTGAGAGGTCAACTTAAAGACTTTTTCCTGATTTTTTTCCTCGGAATATATAATTTCTTTATTTCAAATTTTCTAATTAAGAAGTACAATTTTTGCAATTAAAATAAGAACTTTTAGCTATAACAGTATATCAGTAATGTTAAACAGAAGAGCTTTGAAATTTTCTTTCCCAGGACTGTGTGTGCATTTAAGCTAATTTAAATACATTTAAGTAGCATTTCATTGACAGACAAGCAAAACCACAGACATTCTAAAAACATTTCTTTATGACATTAAAATGTGTTTAAATACGTTTAATGGGCAAACTGGGGAAAAAAAATATTAAAAAGTCAGTCCACTGTATTTACAATAACAAAGACTAACCTGTAAAAGGAATTAAGATTTCATTGTGCAGCAGCCATCGAGAAAGAAGAGCAAAGTAGTATCAAAATAACAGAGTAACATATTTTAAAAGCACATAATAAAAGACTTTTAAAAGACCTAGTGAAATTTCTTGTAAAGTGAAAACTTGTGCTTTTTGTCTAGGAGTTTGCAAAAAGAGAACGTAGTAAGAATATAGAAGACTGTGGCAGGTCTTTAAGATTGGCGTCTTGAACAGGAATTTCAGAAACCATGAGAACCATCTTGTCACCCTGCCCCGACATTGACACAAAATGCTCACTGACTTCTCTGGGAAATACCCGTCCTAGTAAGTACAAAATTCCACGTTTTCTTCTACAGGACAGTTCCACTCTGGACCTGCTCTGCTACATACCTACATGAAAAGGAGGGAAGAAGGGAAGGGAAGGGAAGGGAAGGGAAGGGAAGGGAAGGGAAGGGAAGGGAAGGGAAGGGAAGGGAAGGGAAGGGAAGGGAAGGGAAGGGAAGGGAAGGGAAGGGAAGGGAAGGGAAGGGAAGGGAAGGGAAGGGAAGGGAAGGGAAGGGAAGGCGCAACTCTAGGCTTTCTGCTTTGGAGCAGCGCTGTCAGCCTGGAGCATAGCAGGCCACTATATGACGGCACAGCTCCAGATGACAGACCCAGGAAACACTGGTTCTGGTGAAAATTGAACAACTGCTGAAAGGCTTCAGGACACGAGAGAAATCACTGGAAGTCAAAGCCATGTGCAAGATGTTGGATGTGTTTGCTCTCTCTCAGTCCGTTTTCCCCTGTTTTTCTGTGAAGCCATATGGCCAAAATGTGGGCTTCTTATCTGTTGAGCTAATAATAATAATAATTACAAAATATTAAGCGATTCCTAAAAAAAATTGCTGGGAGGTTTGGGGGTCTTTTGAGCAAAAACTCATGTACGTGAGTGGAGTTCCTGTCATCCCCCATCCTAGCCCTAATCCTCTGTGTCCACCTGAAGAAGTTTCAAGATGGTTCAGAACACGTAATTACTGTCCGTATCTAAGGTCAGAAAGTCTTTCAGTTGGTCTTCTACTCATTCCTTCATTCATAATGAATCATAATTAGAAAAATTAACACTTAACTGAACAGTTATACTCAGCAGAATTTAAGCCACAGATTCCCATTTCCCACTAGAAGAGGAAACTAATATATCAGTCCTGACAGCTTTCTTCTATTTTTAAATTGAAATAAAACAGCTTTCTGTTCACTTTATCATTTTGCCTTCTTTCAACAGATTGTCTCATCACTTAAGGGCAAAACTTCTTGAGTAATTTGAGTAGATAAATTTTCCAGTGAATCTGCTTTTGTCTTAATGTAATAATTTATTTGATTAGGCTTTTTGTGAATGTTATGTATGTTATTGGAAACTGTCTTGCAAACCATCTGTTTAAACAAACCTCAACCCATGATTTATCAGTAACCTATTCATAGAAAGTTTTCAGTTGGTTTTTCTGTTACTAGTCTCCTAAGCCACATGACATTCTTGTTGTATGTTGCTTTTTTTTTAAATTTGCATAGCTGCATAAAGGAAATCCATTTCTTTTCAAAACAAACCTAATTTAGATCCCATTTTAAGTTTCTTCAAATGTATTTTCTTCATTAAATAGATTACTACTCTAGTCCTGAAATTAACTCCCTATAGACATTCATATTATCAGATTTAGCTAAGAAAGTTACAAATAATGTGGGATCAGGATCATACTATAATTAGGAAATAATAATAATAAAAACCCAAACCACACTTATTTCTTACTGCCATTACACATTCACTTTTAGTGAGTTGTTTGTTGACACATCTTCCTAAAGAACATTCCTACTTTGGAAATAATCAGATTTTCTCAGTTTAACAGAAGAAAACATCTTATCACCCCTGAGTTTTACCCCGACAATTCAAATGGTCTCTTTTAGAGTCATTTCATCAGGGGTCCTCCTTTCTCCATCGTAATTCTCAGAGGTGAATGCTCTTGTTTGTAGTTCACTGCAGACTTGTTGGGATTACCTGTTCCTACCATCATTGTGCAGTTGCAATATTGCTGACTGCGACCCTTACACTTCCTGCAGACAGTCAGAGAACTGGAGACTGGCAAATAAAAGTTTTATAAAATAATAAAGTCAGGCAGCATCAAATAAACAGCCTGTCACCACAGCAGAAGGGCAGTTCATTTTAGTGGTTTTCAGAGGCAAAAGTGAGTTTTAGTGACAGACTGTCCTTGTAATACAAGGAGGTAGAAGGAAAGTAGCAGAAACTCAACGATTACCTTGCTCCAAAGGTGTTTCAAGGATAAAGAACCAGGGAGCGCAAGTGTTATTCTGCCACACATAAACAGAGGGTAAGGAATCATACAAACAGAAAGCAGGCGTATCTCATCGCTGTTTTGCATTAGTGTGGTGGTGTTCTTTTCCCAGCCCAATAGCCAGTGAAATGTGCGTGGAAGGATTCAGTGTCTTTCACTGCCTTCTCCTCTACTAAGCCCCATTTCAGTTACACTGTAAAGAATAGGTAGAAAAATTCAAACTGCTCTTTTTAAGTTGAGAGCAACTAAATTAGGTAAAATAAAAAGGTTCCAGTGTGGCCGAGTCTAAAAAGTATTACAGCTTTTAAATTATTATTTTTTACAGTCTAAAACCTTTATAAACCTTCAGCATGTGTCCAGCTGTCTTGCTAATTCTAAACCTCAATTACTGCATTATTGAGAAAGTGGGTTAGCCGCAGAATGTAGTGCTCTATACTAAATAAAGGCCCTCAGCTGAGGTTACTATATGTGTCTAGTGTATAGCATGCCTATTTTGGTGGCACAAGAGAATTCTTGGGAGTTGTATTCCTTGCAAAATTATCTGCTAAAAGAGAGAGAGACTAATAACAATTATATAGTTGTACTTGGTGGCTTACACATATGGTTATGTGCTACTCAAGTCCTCCAAGTGCAGCTGGAAAATAAAAGATCAGGAGCAGAGTTAGCAGAAATTGGTTCATATTAGTATGGATTTGGATGGTTAATGTAGGGTTGAGCATACTGTAAATCTACCCCAATTTCCTGTCTGCCGAATTCAAGAATGGCCTACAAGTCTCTGATTGCTATAAATACTAATGAGGGAAATCATTATTTAGAGAAAAAAACAGGGAAAACATATTTAGAAAAAATGCAGAAATGTCCAATATAGGTCACATATATGAAACTATTTCCTGATCTTGAGGATCCTTTAGAATGGGGGGGGGGGGGGGGAGGGGGAAGTTCTGAGGAAAGCAGTAGGAAACCTTGTTGTGGAACTCTTAAAATGTGAAAGGACAGCACATGGGAAAAAATGGCTAAGACAGATTCCTGCACTCTGAATGAGAAAAATAAATGGGTCTGACGTGGGGGGGTTGCCGCTGATTTTTTTTTTTTTTTCCATCTCCACATTCCACAATCTTGTCTAAAGAAAAACAACACAATTGTCACCAACTGAGAAAATTACAGAAATGGAAGCTACTGTGTACAGGGCCTGTTCCAGGCAGAGTGTATGATCTGCGGCACCAAGTAATTCAGCTAATCAGCAAAGGAAATCAGTCTCTCCTTGTAAAAATGTGAGATCTTTGAATTAATTCCAATGCAAAATACAAATGTTACAATTCCAAAAAAAATGGCAGAAGTAACCAGTGATTGGTAGAGATGGTATGTGGAGATCATTTGCACTACTCTCTCATTATTTTTAAACAATTATCATTTAATCCTCCTGTTCTACCTTAGTGTGGGGGTTCCTGTCAAGCAGATTAGAGTGAGACTTCCTGAAATTTTTTAAAGGTATTTTAAAAAGGTGCACAAAAGTGATGTTGTTTGTGCGCTCATTCCTATAGCTTAGAGATGACAGATTTGGATCACTCCCTTATGCCTGCTATGCCAATAAAATATAACAAATCTGGAGATAAAAACAAGGAAACAGATTTGGGGTGTCAGAAGCTGAAGAAAGTCCTTTAATTTGAGTTATATCATTTTGCAAGAGAGGTGTTTGGTTTTTTTTAAGTGAAAAAGATGGGTTTATACATTTGAAAATGCCCTTTCTCTGAGGAAGGTGGATATTTAAATATTCATGAGAATCTCTTATCTACAGCTCTATGTTCTTGCTCAGCCTTGTCATTGGTCAGAAAAGGTCAAAAAATTGTGGTCAAAAATTCAGCTGCACATTGTCTACATCTGACTCTAGTTGCTATAGCAAAGGGTAATTTTTTGTTTCTGTGTGAATACTGTTGAAAGATTCTAGGGGCAAAATTGGCAAGACAGAATACTTTTTTCCAGTGTCCTATAACTAGCTAGAGATACAGCTGATTTCACCAATAAAAGCAGAATATTAAGAGTTCAGTGTTCCTCTTTAGGTTTACCCATTAGGCATTATTCAAGTCATGAAGATAATTCCACAGAGGCAGAGATGACAAGGAAGAGAAGTTCCTGTTTGCTTTTGGATTTAATTATCTCTATTATCCTGTGGTGGGTTGACCCTGGCTGGACGCCAGGTGCCCAGCAAAGCTGCTCTATCACTCCCCTCCTCAGCTGGACAGGGGAGAGAAAATATAACGAAAGGTTCGTGGGTCGAGATAAGGACAGGGAGAGATCACTCACTAATTACTGTCACAGACAAAAGAGACTCAGCTTGGGGAAATTAGTTTAATTTATTACCAATCAAATCAGAGTAGGATAATGAGAAATAAAACCAAATCTTCAAACACCTTCCCCCCACCTCTCCCTTCTGGGGTTCAACTCCACTCCTGATTTTCTCCACCTCTTCCCCTCCAGCAGCACAGGGGACAGGGGCTGGGGTCGGTTCCTCACCCCTTGTCTCTGCCGCTCCTTCCTCCTCAGGGGGAGGAGGACTCCGCGCTCGGGCCCTGCTCTGCCGGGGGTTCCCTCCCACGGGAGACAGTCCTTCACCAACTGCTCCAGTGTGGGTCCCTTCCCCGGGCTGCAGTCCTTCTGTCACAGACTGCTCCAGCGTGGGCTTTCCCACAGAGTCCCGGCCATCTTGCGGGGCATCCCCCTGCTCTGGCATGGGCTCCTCTCTCCACAGGTCCTGCCAGGAACCTGCTCCAGCGCGGGCTTCCCACGGGGTCCCAGCCTCCTTCGGGCACCCACCTGCTCCGGCGTGGGCTCCTCTCTCCCCGGGCTGCAGGTGGAGATCTGCTCCCCCGTGGAGCTCCCTGGGCTGCAGGGGGACAGCCGGCCTCACCGTGGTCTTCCCCACGGGCTGCAGGGGAATCTCTGCTCCGGCGCCTGGAGCATCTCCTGCCCTCCTTCTGCACTGACCTGGGGGGCCGAGGGGCTGTTGCTCTTACATGTTCTCACTCCTCTCTCCGCTGCTGTTGATCCCCCAGAAGTTTTTGTTCCCCTTCTGAAATCTGTTCTCCCAGAGGCGCTACCACCATCGCTGATGGGCTCGGCCTTGGCCAGCGGCGGGTCCGCCTTGGAGCCGGCTGGCATTGGCTCTGTCGGACATGGGGGAAGGTTCTAGCAGCTTCTCATGGAAGCCACCCCGGTAGTCCTCCCACTACCAAAACCTTGTCACACAAAACCAATACATATCCACCCAAAAAATTTGTTGTTAGGTGAGGCTTTTGACACCCTGAGGGTCAGATTAGTAAGAAATGGCATAGCTTGCATCTACAAGAACAGCTGTTGTCAAGATAAAAGAGCAAACAATTATAAACTATCTCTCTATATAAATAAATATAAGAATATATAATAGACTATGTAGAATGATATACATACTTATAACAATTTAATAGGTATTATATGTGTTATGGTTAAATCATATGTATTCGTGCATAGTTATATAAAATACAGTGTTGTATATGCATTCAATATTATTAAATATTACATAACAAGAATTATGTGTTCTAACTCCCTTCCTGTAGATAATACTCAAAGAAGGTGATTGTAATGTGCCTCCCTGGGGTCCATAAGTAAAGCGATATATAAACAGTTGTGCACCAGAGGTTTTGGAAAAGCAGTTCCCCCGGCCACCGACATGGCAGTGAAGGAGCTGTGCTAGTAGCCTGCAGGAATCTTTGGGGTTCAGGCATATTATGTGTCACATCATTGCAAGCCAGAGAGCGTTCCTGGCTGGTGGCGGTGCACACTCCAGTTTAGGGACTGGCTCTTTCCAAGAGATGGGAGAGCTCAACATCATGCAGTCACACTGAAACCATTCTGAACTCAGCAACCATAAAGATAAAAGCACATATTTGCTAAGCTGAAATAGGTTAAAGAGCAAACAAAGTATCTAAAGACATAGGCATCCCAGAAGGAAACAAACAAATCTGTTTCAATTAGCATTTAGATTAAGTTTAAAGTTTTCTTTCACCCTCTGTGGTTCAGCTCTTAGGCCAGACTATAGCTCCTAACTGAGAATCTTGGTTGTCACAAGGTCCTTACATCCTTATATGAAACACTAATGATTCGGGTTTTTGTATACCATAGGCCTCTTTGGGGGATTTGCTCAAATTCAGGACTTTTTCCTCTTCGCCGCTGAGGTGATTCTTAGGGTACAATTTCAGGTTATGCTGAATCAGATCTGACTGGTGTCTGGGATAAAATAGATTTTTAAAAAAAGATAAAAAACTGTTTCCCTGATGTGGGGCAATGGGTTTCTGCCCCTCCCTCAGTATTTGTGCAGCCACAAGAGGGGCTGGCTCAACTGGCTGCTCCAACAAAACACTGTACTATTTTGTCACAGGGTATCCAAACTCGCTAGTTCTTCATGCAACCGCATAATCTCTAGGTCTGACCAAAGCAGCGAGCAAAACTGTGTACGTGGAGCAGAGGCAGTATTTGATGATTACATAAAACATAGCACGAAACTGCAACTTTATTCCTTAAGTCACTTGGAAAGGAGTTGTGACCTGCTCGCTACTCGGCCTGCAGCTTGGAAAATGCCTGTATTGCTGGTCATAGCCCTATTAAGGCTCTAGATACCTAGATGATCCAAAGTGCAAGCTTGCTGATCCCTAAAAAAGGCAATAGTTCTCTTTCTCTTATTCTCCAGTCACCCAGCTCTCCCGTGTTCCCAGTTTGTGCTCCGAAGTCTTGCCAGAGCCAGTGCAAAGTATTCACCAGACTGTCCTGTAAGATGGCTGAACTCACAGGCTGGCCAAGCTTAACTTGTGAAAAATGGTTTTTCTTTTCCATTACCAAGTTGAGTTGCATCAAAGAGTTTTAAGAAAATCAAAGGTTTCACTGGAAAGAAGCAGAGAAAGAACTCACAGAGGCAGATGCTGCCTTTACCTGAAAGTTGTTGGGCATTGACTTCTCGACGCTAGTTACTGCCTTCTGATGTTTGATTGACAAGTGGTGCTTTAAAACGGCGTAACAGAAACATCTGAACAAACTGCCTCATGGTTTCCGAAACATTTGTCGTGTTGACCAAAATGGCTCTGGAAATTCAGCCTCAGTTCACATATGGTTTCATCGGCCTCCGGAGCTGTATTTTGGGGCTAAAAAAAAAAAAAAAAAAAAAAAAAGATTGTCTGTATAAAATTAAAAATTTGCTCTCCTTCTTCTCCCAGAGCACCACACTATGTATTTTACACAATTTGTGCAAAGAATTTCTCTAGAAGTGCATCTTCATGTCTGTGGCAAGTTAAATGCAGGATTCCCAGCATGACAGCGGACACTCTGCTTCTGGAAGGCTTTGTGCTTTGATAGCTCAAGAGGATAGAATTAATATTGCCCTTGACTGGCAATTTTATCATGGATTATCTTGATCTTATTTTGCATACATAGCAATGTCAGCTAGTTTAACTTTACTAAAAAGACTGACTCCATGAATGTCAGATGTGCAAACAAAAAGAAAGACCATATGAGTTCAATAGATTGCACTTGTCTAAATTCAGTAGTGGATCTAGGAATCGAGGAGTTGGCTAGTGTACAACATAAAGTACAGAGCACAGGGCAAGGGGATAAGCAAGTCAGCTAAAGTGCACAGAAAGTGCAAAACCACTCCTTTGTTCCTCTTTTAAAGAATCCTGCCTAATTTGATTCATATAAATTAAAAACATCACCGGATATCCAACAGTGCCTGTAAAACTTTGCAGGTGGTTGAAATGTTTTTGCTCACTACAGCAAGTTGCATTCTAAACGTAAAGACAAACGCCTTGCTTGGTAGAAAGCTTTAACGCTTTGGCAGCTCTTTAGCTTTTCGGAGTCCTGCAAAAACATTAACACAGGAGTGTTGACTCCTGTGAAGTAGGCAAATATTATTATCCTCCTTTTATACACGGGCAACTTGTGAGACAGAGGCTGTGGCTTGCCCAGGCCCAAGACCACACAGCAAGCTGGTGGAAGAGCCAGCACTGGGATTCAAGCATTCCTGGATCCCAGCCTAGTGCACAATCCACTAGACAGCCTGTCTGCAGCCCTTTGCTATTGCTGTGAGAAGCTACCCAGTTTTTGCATTATGAATATCTGACTGTGAAAAATTATGCTTTTTGCAAATGTTTATGGGATTGCTCCAGGGCAAAGCTTCACTATTGCAGGCGGAAAATACAGATTAGTCTAGCAAAAATGTGGGGGAAGGGAGGGAAACGTTCTGGAATAAAATTATAAACCAGCTGCCTTGCAACCAGACATTAAGCAAATAACATAAAAGTTCCAGTCAAAACTGTTCTTTACTTTTACTGACTCCAGAAGAAACCGTGAGGAGGTTACGGTACTCTTCTCACCTGTAAGGACAGATTTCCACGTTTCACTACAAAATACCGAAATCACATGGTCTCAACTCAGACAAAAGTTCAGTTAAGGAAACAGAGGTACTAAACAATAGTTTGCGATTCACGAAAAAGCTTTTTTCGAAAAGCTTCTGCAAAATGCAGCTGCAGCCTGAGGACCAGGGACAAAGCGGACCTCGGCGTGGGAGGGACGAACGGCGCAGCTGCTCTACAGCAACGCTGCCCTGGGACTCGACGGCACCTTACCCGTGCTGGAGGTACAGCAATAAAAAACATTTGGGCCTCTTTATCTCAGTAAGTTCATAGCCGTGTTTAGCAGAAACGCTACAGGCACGGAAATGTTACAGAAGAAGGAAGAAAGGCATTGAGAGGGAAAGTTTGGTGAATGTAATTTTTGAAAGTGGAATTTGGCTACCAGAGCGTGAAGGAGCACTTCAGTGAAGGAGCTGCTGGAGCTTCTGTTACAGGAGCAGGTTCTTGCTCCATGCTGGTGGGCTATCCAGGACCCTCTAACAAATATGTTACGGCATGATTTTTGCAACAGCTCAGGAGGCAATGTTGCTTTCTGAATATTTAATACTTCTTCTACTGCCACTTTTCAGATTTACAGTACTGGTTCCCTATAATTCAGTTCTGGTTGATCCTGAGAAAATAATGTCAGGTATCATCTGATAAATGGCCAACACCATGTGATGTCTCAACCCAGCTTTGAGAGACCTGCCTTTGAAATAAGATCCATTGCTTGCTACAGGTCTGGTCTTAAGAACCGTTGCTCATTGCTCGCTGCAGTCCTGGTCTCACAGGCGGTTACTGCCAGGGCCAGCCCAGGAAAGCCGCTATATGTGGGAAGGGTGCTTGGGACCCGAGGAGCAGAAAAAACCAGCATCCAGGATAAAGAAAAGCACAGTTCTTCATTGAGCTTGGAGAACAGGAGGACCCTCCATGCAGCCTGTAACTATTTTTTGGAGCGTTTCCCTGGGCAGATGTAGAGGGATAGCATTCCTTCCACCTCTCCTTCAAAAAGGTTTAATAACCAGTGCTTCATTAGGTTGGCATCCTACCTCCAGATGATACAGATAGTGCAGCGTAGCCTGCAGTGTGATATTAAACACCTAGATCTGAATTCCTGCCTCAGTAATGTGCTGTAAACTCTGCTGAACTCGCTCTTCTCTTTTCATCTGAGTCCGTCCTCCTCCTTCCCATTTCTGTTGCATTTTATTTTCTAACCGACTTACCTGGGCTCTTACTCTATACTGTGGTTACATCTGCCCAAGGACATTACGTAGAGCCAGGGCATTGCTCTGTGACTACCCATACTGGGTAAGTGTTGGCGTGATCCCTCGCACATTTTTAACCCCTGAGCACTATGCCCTTCACTTCCAGGCATGGTTCGGGGGATCGCACAGGTCAGGATGCTTTCCAAAAGGCAGCAGGATCTAGGAGGGGAGAGGGGACATGTTTAACTCTAGGCGTGCCAGCCATGGCACTCACACTGGGGGACAGACAACAGGCTCTGGCCTGTTTTATTTTTTAATATAAGTAGTCTGTGTGACTGACATTTTTCCCACATACTTTGTCCCTTCACCAGTCTCAAAGAAGAAAACCACATCTCGGCAAAGGCTTTGTTTTAGTAGGGGTTTTTGCATGTTTGTGTCCAGGGTTATTTGGGATGTTTGTTGTTTTGTTTTAATATAAAGCATTTACTGCTGATATGCTGTTAGCAGTTAGAGGACTCAAGGATTTAGGCTTTGCAAAGCAGAAGGTAATGTAGCCTGTGATGGTCCTAAGTCCCTGCAGGAGTTCATTTCAGAGCTTTAGGCCAAGCCTGAGAAAGCTACAGTTCCTGCATGATTTAGCATTATGCTTTGGTGGAGAGATCTCCTGTTCTTGAGCAATGAAGGTATTTTACCTTGCTCATTGTACATTGCTTATTTTAATTGAGCAATAAAGATGCTGAAGATGATGTAACCTTCTCAACGGGTTACAAAATCCTTTAAATAACTTGTGTTTTCAAGGACACAAAGAACCTTGAGGATCAGGACTGAAATGCTGTACTCCTTAGGATTGACTGGTCTTTTCATTTAATATCTAAAAATGTGCTCTAAGGAATATTAGTCAAATCTTGCATTAACTCTGCTGATACTGAGTCAGAGAAAAATCAGGAAGCTTTCTAAAATTAATACAAACTGATTTAAAATATCACATTTGGGGATGGTGATTCCTTCAGAAGTAAGGAGAGGCAGGGTGACTGGAACTGGAGTCAACCTGGAGGTTGACAGACTAATGTAATAAGGGAGCGAGGAGCTGAGCAGCCGTGTTTGTTGTGGTCATATAGATCTGGTGTTCTGAGAGCAGAAGCCAACGTCCACGGGCTTGCATGCTGCCCGGTTACCAAGAAAAAGAAATAAATGTGCAAGCATTATAGGCATCAGGCCCCTCCCTTTTAGTGAAGCCAGTGATTTAGATAATTAAAAAAAATTCCACATCTCTGAGTCAACATATCCCTGTTCTCCAATGGGCTGTGAATATTTGATTTTTATGCATTTCCAATTGATATGAATAGTGGTGAGAGACAAAGAAAGGAAACTCAAATCACCCATTGTTCCTTTTCCAGCATGGCCATGCTTCAAACAATTGAGACCTCAGACTGTATTTATGAATCCTATTTGAAAACACTTACTCTGCTGCAAAAAGATAGATTTTACCAAATGCCACATTCAAACAAAGGTCTCTCTGACAATTTATCTAGTAAAGGGGCAATGGCATTTGCAGGCATAAACAACACTCAGAAGCGTTTAAGAAAGTAATTCTTTTAAAGCCATACATACACTGCTGACTTTTCAGAAAGGTTAGAACTTTATGAGATTCAGAATCAAAAACTGATGTGACCTACATAAAAGAATCACTCTGATTTCTTAATTAAACCAAGCTGTAACTGCACACTCGGTTAACAGCCGCCAAAGAAATTATGCAATAAATCTTCTGACTGTCCTCCAAGAATGTGGAGAGGAAAGCAGTGATGAAGAGGACGGTGGTGAGGAAGAACAAGATGGGAATGTTCCGTGTTATCCTCTTTAACATCCCCTTGCAGAGGGTCTGAGGCTTCCAGCACACAAGCCAAACAACTAAAATGATCACCTCTGTAGCACTAGGTTGGGGGAAGAGCCCAAATGTTTTAACAGCTGCTTTTTTCTTCTTTTTTTCCTTTACCTAGTTTGCTTCAGGATCTGATTTCTTTCTGAAGGGGTGGGCTCAGTGCCTGCCAGGAGCCCAGCAGGGAATGTTTACTCTGAGACACACAGAGATGTTTCCCTTTCTTATCAAGTGATTTTTTTTAGATTTTTTTTTTTAAGGAGGAAGGGTGGGGAATTCTCCCAAGAAAGGTTCTCTTAAAACAAACACGCCTTATGAAAATGTGTTAATTTGAAGGTTTGTTTTCTGTCTTATGAAAAATCAATACAAAAAATAAATTAAGGAAAACCACATCATACGTTACAGCTGTATAGCTGTCTTCTCTGTCTACTGGACCAGTCTTTGCAAAATGCTTGTCATTTGCAGCGTCTCAGGCAAGGACTTTAACTGCACTGTGGATTTCCTGTGATTTCAGCTTTTTCTTGCTCTCCACCAGAACAGCTGTATCACTGCCAGCCTCTAGCAGAGCCAGACAAAGCTGCTCTGAGCTGCGATTTGCACCAGTACAGCTTAGTCCAGTTCCATGCAGATTTCTATTATTAAAACCGGTTCGCTCAATATACACCAGACGCAGCTGTACTTATAGTGAATTTACCGAATGGACAAACTCTCCCATGCCAAAGTCTAAAATACTGAGTGTGGTTCATCTGAGATAATAAGCGATGCCAAAGACTCTGACAATGTTTCTATTTTCTTCTCATCCCATAAACAGAGCTTCACTCTTATATTTGAGAGATTTCAAGCCAGTGGATGGACACACAGCATATAGGGAGCAAATATGTTCAGGTCATTGATGGTAAATGAACAGTGTGACAAGAACAATATCCTTCATTCCTTCCCCCAGCCTCCACACATGCCTACTGTTCGCAGCCACATGGGAGAACAAAAATACTTTTAAAAGACAAAAATGAGATTGTCAGCTTAACGCAGTTACCCAAGACTGCATGCTAGGAGTAAAATAAACAACAACAACAAAACACCCAACAACAAGGAAACCTGGCTGACAGTCAGGTTTTCTTAGTCGGGAGGTGATTTCAGTGTAATTTTGTCTTGTCGCTTTGAGACGGCAGAGCTGCACGCTCATGTGTGGTCCCAGCGTTCAGGGTGTGGTCAGATCTTGAGCTCTGGGAAGGGGTTTTGGAACAGTCCTGCTAATTTTGTTAAGCAGTCAGTGTTTCATCCCACAAGAAATATTATGAACTCCTGGTATTTACTGCTCTCAGTGCCTGCCAGTCCTCACTGCAGTCATCAGTACAGAACAATTATGTTTGCAATGCCCAACTTGTCAGGGATGAAGTCATATCTTTTCCTGGATTATTGAATGATAGGTCTCTGATGACAAGGTTTTTTCCCTGTCTGTCTCCAGTTGGGAGTATGAAGAAAAATACCTTCTCTTTATTCCCTGGTGGCACTTCAAGTCTACACTATCTTTAGAAAATGTGTTTTGGCTTAGTCATCTGCTTACAGAGACCCATTTGCTTGGCTTTACTGGATGGAATTTGAGAAACGGCAATCCAAGTAAACTCGTGACTTGCCTCTTGGAGGTTACTACCAAAAGGGCAGAGGGAACAAAAGGGACACCAGTTATTTGACAACAGCACCAACTTCCTCACTTCCACATGCTCTACAAAGTGTTGGCTTTGATCTAAAAAGCTCTTAGATGTTGCCAGCCAGGATTTTGGAGAGGTGTCCATTCATCCCGTGAACTGAGGCACCTCAGCATAGTAGACTTTAATCACCTGCGGTATTAGTCTAGCCTTCACTTCCCTAGGTGCTCTGTAGGAGACCCACTTTGTTGCTTGTAGGCCGAGTCAGTGTAGCCAGACTTAAATCCATGCTGCTGCCATGAAGGGCAGTCTTGTCCCTGTTGTTACCTCCGCTGACCCACTGCTGTCCTTATTCTATCTGAACTGTGACTTGGAAACGGTGTCACGATTTAAACAACTCTTATCTGAAAGCTGACCCTAACAACTCCTAGTGTGCACGTATAGGAGGAGGTGGGGCTGCTTTTTCGGATGGTAGCATTGCCCGGGGTTAGAATCATAGAATCGTGGAAGTTGTAAGGGACCTCAGGAGGTCCTACATTACCAACCCCTGAGCTTGTAACCGGTTTGACTTTGAACTATTGGCAGCTACCCTTTGAGCCCCAAAAACATTGTTAGCTCTTCAGTCATCTTGTAATCCACCCATCTAGGCCATATTTCCCTAATTTGTCTACAAAGATACTATGGCAGACCTTGTTACAAACTTAGCTGATGTCAAGGTAAGCGATAAGGTTAAGTCAGTCACAGAACCGCACATTTAATCTGTAGTTTAACAAATGCTTTAAGTTAATACAAACTAGCACTGGCACTGAAAGGTGCTGCTCCCCCTCCCACCACCACGTGGCCAGCGTAAATCCGTGTGGTGAGAATCAAATCAGGGAAACTGCTCTGGCCGGCAACGAGTAACAGACTAAATCTCTGCCATTTCCCGGTTTGATTCCTTGTGAAGCTACAGAAATGCTTACGCTAGAACAAAAGATGGAAAGGCACAGAGCAGAGAAGAGGGGCTAAGAACTTAATGGCAGTGAAACTGCTGCTACAGACGGCAGTATTAGTGCAAGCTGAGTTAAAGTGTCTGTCCAGTTGTAGACTTTAAGTGTGCCAGGATCACAGTTACCTGTTGTTTGGTCAGGATAATAGTGATAGCTTTGTTACAGATGTTTATATTTCTAAATTGTGTGCCGTAGATTACTAATAGGGGACATCAAAGGCATAAGAAAGTCAAATAACCTCAGTGACACTGTTGCAGTCAGTTATGCCTATCTTGCACCAGCAGTAGTGCCCAAAGAGCCAAAACCAACGCCTGGGCTGAAAGCCTTTTTAGGCAATCTGCAAAGTGGCTTTTTATGTCAGACATCAGCAATCAGCTCCTCACCAACTTTACGGCATCTACCAGGTCTTATCCACCAGACGGAGGCTGGCGTCAGTACTGGGTCCTTGGGATATCTTCTCCGTTGTTGGTCAGCCAAAGCCTGCATGAGGTGATTGCAGGTGAGCTCCCACCAGAGACTGCCTGGAGTATCCTCCGCTTGGGATATTTAGTCTCCAGTTCTCCTCCAAGCCTTTGTATGGCAGTTAAAACAGACAAGAGCAATGGCTTGACTCAGGCTAGCTTCTCTTTCAAGGACAGCGAGACAGACAACACATAGCTTGATGTATAGACCCTGACCTAGGGACAGCTGAGAAGACATGGGGATGGGGAGATCCCCTCTTGACCTGGAGTAAAGGGACCCAGAAGCCCAGAGGAAATTCTACTCAACGTGATGGTAGTGGCCTCTCCCATCCTTCCTGCCTTGAACAGACCCCCAAAATAATGAGGTTTATGTTTCCCTTCCCAGCCTTCTCGCACAGCCTGAGCTCTTAGCCAGTGAAGAGCTCTCTATAGATGGACCTCCAGAAGCTCTAGGCCTTCACCTCACTCTCAGGATTATACCCGCCTCGACCTCCTCAGCTGTCCTGGGTGCCATACCTGCCGGCAAAACACCGGGGCACCGTGAGGCCCAACTGCTCCCTTAGGGCCAAAAAGCCAGGAACTGCGGGCAACCCTGGCACCAGCCATGCCCTCGCACGTGGTTTCGGGCTGTCAGGGACTGACCGCGGCAGGCAGAGGCAGGGATTGCTAACGGGGTCCATTGACAGCCCCAGGTGGGGCCAGCCAGAAACCAGGGCTGTGGTCCGGCCAGGAGATGGAGACGGGGCAGGAGATGAGAATCTTTCCAAGGGGTCTGTCCCAGAAAGCAGATGCCTGCCTACCTACCGCAAGAGCTGAGGCCCATTCGGGAGGCTGGGCTGGAGATGGGGACAAGAAATACGGATTCCCCCGGGTGGCTGGTCAAGGCCAGACAGGCTTGTGGGTACCCTCAGCCCCCTCCCCAACACACAGAGGAGAAAGACCCTTAAAATAAACCTCACAGTCAGGGCAGCTCAAGGACACGCCGGTGTTTTGAAGCAGCTCAGAGCTGTTAGGAAAGCAACATCAGTGGAACCGCAGCTCTTCGAGAAGCCACTGAATATATCCCTAACGAGAATATTACATGGAAACAACACCTAACACACATGGTTTGATTAGGAGATCCGAGGCAATTCTGTTAATTGCACACACTCACCGTCTCAAGGAAGCGGAGCTGGACCGGACCCCCCAGCCAGGGCTTGTCCCATCACCCCAGCCAGGGACAGAGCTACTGGGGGGCACTGGGGCAGCCCCAGCCATCGGACACCTTCCCGGGGATGGGGACGGGCCGAGTTCAGCAGGGTGCAGGGCTGGGGGTCGGCACCCATGGGCTACTTCAGGGGACAGAGCCAAAGCAGGGACAGCAAAGGGGAACGGGAGCCGGCGTGAGAGACTTAGGGTCGAGTGGGGACATTTGGGCCACCACTGACCCACCCCAGAGGGGAAAAGGGGGTCCGGGCTCCCTTTCCTAAGCTGCAGAGGCTGGGTTGGCTAGGCAGGAGAGGATCTCACGTAGGAGCCTGGGACAGGTAAAGGGTCAACACTGGGGGTCAATGAGAGCCCAGGGAAAGACTAGCCCCTCGGGAAGGTTTGTAGGGGCACCCCAGCCGGAGCATATCCCACAGCTCCTGAGCGAGGTCACGGGACAGACCAAGAGACAGCGGCCAGGTCCAACCAGGAGTCCTGGTCACAAGGCAGCATCACACTGAGGAGGCAGGTCTGAGGTCAAGGTAGGAAGCCAATTTGTAGGTCAGCGTTAGGATTGAGTCCAGGCCAGACAGAGCCATGACAACAAGGCAGGGCCAAAGGCGAGCCAGGAAGATCAGCCCATATGCTGAGACGCAGGTCAGTCAGACCCAGCAGCCTAGCACTCACCCAGCATGGCTTAAGCTAATGGTAAAAACCCTTGGGATGAGCTTAAATAGAGCTCCTAGGCTAGTGGGTGTGGGTGCAGGCTCCAGGTGGGGCTGGTCAGGGCCATTAAGACTAATTAATCCCTCAGGGCCCTGACAAATGTATACATGGAAGTGCATGGCAATAATTCGTCATCAAATTTTTACTAACTTCATCCTTTATATACTTCAGGTATTAAAGTAGTAAAATCCTGTTTATCCTGTGGGAAAAATGATTGTAAATCAGCTGCCAATCATTCTAGTATTTTTATATTTTTGTGAGACAGCAGAGTCCTCATTGGATGTCATTCTCTGCTAGTCTGAACAAAATAAACTGAGTTTTGCCGATTTGTACGTTCATGTTTGGTTTCGTTCCGTGGCCTTATTCTCAACAGCAATATCTCTACCTAAAATCTGGGATCCAGAAATAAGGGTGAAATACACCCACGGGTTGAAAAAAACATAAAACCATGGGTTTCTCTTAGTATAAGTCAAGGTGTCATTTCAAACAGATATGATATATGTGACATACCCCACCATCTAGACATCAGCATTCCATGTCAATGGTGGTTTAATTGAAATCTCTTTCCACATAACATGGGCAAAACAGGAAGAAAGCAAAGCAAGAAAGTAAACATCTGTATTTATTTTCCAGATGAAGGTTCCTTCAGGGCAGAAGGAGAACTTCTTTATCTTAAAGTCATATCTTTATCAACCTATGTTGAAAAAAGCTTTCTGTATAGACAGAACACAAGTATGAATCACTTCCACTTAAAGAGGAAGAATGCATTTGGATTCAGCAGACTTCAAGGTTAGAAATTTGCTGTAGAGTTTATTGTAGTTCAGATGAAGAGCTCACTTTCGCATCCTGAGTGAAGGTAATTACATTTTACTTACCAGTCTGACTCAGCAATAAATGTGTCAGTAATAAAACTGAAATTCAATCAAAAAGCAGCGAACAGGAACAGGTGATCTCATGGCCTATGCCTCACCTACAAGACCGAAGATGGGAGACCTGGGAAGGCTTCTTTACTCTCAGGTCCAGTCAAACACATATGATCTGTGTCAGGGAAAGACCTGTATGTGCACTGTCTTTGCCTTCTGCTTTCCCAGAAAAGGAAAGTTAAGTGTGTGCATGGGAAGAGAATCATGGCAAACCTTAGCCTGGTCTGATGCCTGGTTGTGGAGGGGAATCTGGTATAGCTTAGCATGCAGGTTTAGTGCAGTGGTTGTGACTGGCCCATATTTCTGCATCTGTGTACTGCTTTCCTTCAAAAATTCCAGAGATATCTTTAAATTTTGTTATTATTCTTTAGAAAAGAGGAAAAAATTTCACAGAAAATAATGATTGCTTTTTGGCAGCTATATTCTTAACAAGCCTTTCCCTTCTCAGTGTTGCTGTGCGACTTCTTAAATTGAGTATTGAAAGGCAGTAGAGATCATCCCCTGTGTTATCCAGAAACCAAGTGCTGTACTGCCTACAATGCAGATCACATAGCAGAGTCTCCTGTCCAAATTCTCAAGTTGACTTTTGAGGATATTCTCAAAGAATATTTTTATTCTCAAAGAAAATTAGTAAACACTTTCTTCATTAAGCAGGAGTTAGATCACATTCCAGGTCAAATAGAATAACTTCCCCTGGAGTGAATGGTGGAGGGCTGGTGTGGACCAGAGAAGGAAATTACCTTCAATGCTGTTAGCAGGGCACGCTAAAGGTGTGCACCACCCTTCCCACTTAGATAAAACTGACTCTTACAGCAAAGTACTTTGGAAACATTCTCAATTTCTAAATTCTATTTCATTGCTATCTCATTCTTCTGATAAAGATAACCTGACATTTCAATGAAGGAACATCAGCAGTAAAAAATTAAGGTTATTTAATAGCTTAATAATGTTGGTTCCAAATTTACCATGGGATTTACATCCTAATGTCTTTCAAAACGCTAGCTGCCTAACATGCAAGGGCAGAAATAAGAAAACTCCCCTCCTTTACTCTGGCACCAAAGTGCTCTTTACGTACTCCAATGGCCTAAACGTAACAGTTCTAACTGAGCACCTCCCAACATTTAAACTGATGCAACACTCACAGTCTTTCACTTTTGTTTCTTTTCAGCCTGGAGAAGATTTATAATCTTTTCTGTCTGGGAGGTGTGTGACTAAGAATGGGTGAAGATGCCCAGGTGAACCTCTGTGAGTAGTGTACTGAGGAAAATGAAAACAAAAGGATGGCACAAGATGTCAGCCCATCATCTCAAAGTCAAAAGGTTGGATCTGAAGTGACACACAAACTTCATGTGGGGAATTTTAGCCACAGGGAAGAAAATAGAGCCTGAGTTGTTATAAATGAGCTTTTGAAAATATTGATACCAGACCACGGAGTCACGGTATGAGCCTGAAGTGCAATATGCAAGCCACAGCAATCTGTACTTTGAGGAAGAGAATACATTGCATTTAGGACCTTCATTTCCATATGAGGTTATGGGATTGAATTGAATTTTTGAAAGGTAAACAAACCAAAACAAATGAGAAAGTGTATTGCTTGGACTTGAGTGAGGGAAAAAAATAATTTTGGATTGATACCTATTCTTTTAACTTTTCTCAATTGCTTGTTTCAATCTTTGACCAAAAAAAATTCTCTCTGCACAACTCCTGAGAAGAATTTACTCTACGAAGGAAGAAGGAGGCAGGAGGAGCGAAGTTCTCCCTACAGACATCCCTTTCACATTAGTGTCAAATAACAGGGGAGAGGCTGAAGCAGAGCGTAGCCCCAGCAGCATGCAGCCAAGAATGCGATAGCCAAAACTGCCAAGCGTTTCACTGGAACAGGCAAGAAAATCTATAATAGGATCTAGAGGATAATTTACTCACAAGGAGTTTCTTTGTAATACGGTCCTCCCCTTTGTCATTGTGAGAGGACATATGGATATGAGAAGATACGTCATATCCTGCACCTTGATCATTCATAGACTATCTAAAGGAGTCTTAATTCGTATTTTTTATTATATAAACATCTAATTACCATAAGAAACTTGCTATGGTTTTGCTCCATGGAATTTGACTTTCCAGTTCCATAGACAAACTATGGAAAATCATTTAGATAAGGTTAGGGTCTTGGTATAAGTTATTTAGTCTTCTTTAATAGTAGAGGAACGGGCACCTCCAGGAGGCATTTCATCTCATATTTGTATATGTTAAAATGAAAAGAGTAAAATAGCTTCAGGAGGTTCTTCTCTTTCTCTCATCTCTCCCTGCTAAGGAAAACTTTAGGTGGCGAGTTTGAACTACACGTGTAACATCAGCCTGGGTGCACACTTTGTCTCTGGCAGCAGACAGCAAAAGAGCATGGGAATCAGTACGTCAACCCCGATTCCTCCTCCTCTGCCCATCGTGCCCCTGCCCTCCCCGTCAGCATCTGGCAGCCAGTGGTTTTGAGACTGCCTGAGCCACAGGCAGTATCTGGACCATCCTTCCCAGTAAGCTAGGAAACTTATCTCAAATCTTTGTCTAACTCCTTCTTGAAGCTGTGATCACACAGTTCACAAACGATAACCTGTGACAATGAGCTCCACCAGTTAATTGTGCCATGTGGTTTTTAAACGCAAGACCTGATAACAACAATGAACGAAGCAAACCAAAGGTTTTCTTTCATATTCATCCAAGATGTTCCTAGATTGAAGTTTAAATGGGAATATAACTGGTTTTTCAGTATTACGAGGAATTCCACTGCCTGTAGGGGCAACCTATTCTGAATTAAGGTCTCTGTCCCAGATCCCAGCGAACGGCTGGGTAATGGTAAGGTTTTCAACCACCACGCTCTGCTTCAGTTCGGGTGAATCAGAGCCCATAGGCTTTCTGCATGAGAGCAGCTCTCCTTTACTTCTAATGGCAGAGTTAAGAAAGATAGAGAAGAAAAAAAGAAAAAAAAAAAAAAAAAAGACAAAATGCCACTCACCCCAAAAAGGCAGTTTTATCAGTGTTGTTGCTGTGAATTTTATCACTGCCACTGATACAAATTTGAGTGAGTGGGATACATACCATAGTGGCAACTATGAAACCCTTAGGTGGACAGAGATTTGTTACAATATATTTCTAGCTTAGTGATCTTTTGGGATACTATTTAATTCTATGTGAATCTCTTTTATGGTTATTGCAATTCTTCGAAATTGCTACAAAGCATTCTAATTTCATGCTAAAATGTTCACATGATCCTGTGTAAATCTACCATCTTTCATGGTTTTGCTATAAATATTTATTCTTTGACTACTAGAATTCAGGAACTCTTGTGATTGTGAATCTTAAAAGTTGGACTGGCTGTAAACAGTTCATTTTCATAAACACCTTACCCACACAGGAGTACAGGTTCCACTAATATCAAAAAGATATGTGCTCCTAGCCCTCATAAATGTTAGGGAAGATGATAACCAGCAGTTTAGCATAGCGCTACACAAGACTCTGTAATGACTTTTTCAGTGTAATTTATAACCTTTTTGAACATAATTTTAAGGAGAAAAAAAGAACTGAATTAATTTTGGAAGATTAAAAAGCAAAATGTTTTATTAGATGGATGAAAAAATGTATTGGTAGATAATTGGTTAGGCATAAATTATACAGTCTTAAGGTACTTCCTATTAAAAAAAAAAAAAAAAAAAAAAAAAAGCAAGCATGGTCTCTGCAAGCCTGATCCTACTTCTGGTCTACAAGCAGTTTGTTCTCTTCAGCCTGTTCTGTATGTGCACAGGAACTTCACCTAACATGTTTGTCAGTTTAAAATATACAGTGTAGTATTCATTAAATCACCATGTCATTACTGTAACTTATAAAAGAACAAAACTGTATAGTAATTCTGGTTTTGAGAAAGGAAAGAACTCCACTACCGTCACATTAACACACACATTCTTCATTCTCCCCTGTTGATAAAGAGCATATATATTCAGAACAGCTGCCACTTGTAATTAAGCTGAATAACTTCAAACCATTCCACTTGTAAGAAAATGCCTTTTTAAAATTGCTGCATCTTTAGTGAAATACTGAAAACTATTAAAATGTCACTGAGAAGTAGAGGCCTTTTTTCTTATATTCTTTTTGTTCAAACTACGTTTGATCATCTTGTAATAAAGGAACATTTGTAATATTAAAAAGTTCAATCATTTTATTTATTTTTATTTACAAAAAAAAAGTGAAGAAAAGCCACACTGATAACAGATATCTAAAAGCCTGCCTTATACCAGGGAGAATCTGGTGTTAGCGTTGTCTGCTCTAACGGTGTACCCCAGGATCCTGAGTGGATGTGGATGCACACACCCACACACAGAGGGGACTTTCAATCCCACAGATATCAACGCATGCAAAATGGCCATAGCTGGTGTACAACTAAGAAAAGTCTGCCTAAAAAAAAAATAATAAAAATCAAACATAGGTAATCAGGATGATGTTCTTTCCTAAGATATGCATGGTATAATTTTATTCCCTCCAGATACTAACTGAAGAGCTGTACATGCAAGTGTGCAGATATGTTGTCAGTAATCATCATTTAGGCTTCAGTTTTGATTACTTGGACAAATCTGAAGTCAGCTATATGCTGTTTTTATAGCTCATCATACGCAGTTTGCATCAAAAAGGAAAATTTGGGGCTAAAGCTGAATAAAGCAAAATGAAATTTCTGTACCGATACAGCCACCCTAGTCATATCTGCACATACCAAAGTCCGATCTTTGCAATGTGGAAGCTGAACCTTTGAATGTTCAACAGTTTGCAACAATGAAAATAGTATGTTTCACAATACATTGCTGTGCAATGATACAATTTTATTATTTAAGTGTCCCTTTACAAAAACCAGAAAAATGAGATCCTGCAGTAGTAAACTACCAAATCTGCATTCCAGAAAACAATGCCGTGAACAGTTTAATTATTTTGTTCTTTCTTAAGTCTTCTTGCCAAGAATCTTTACTGGATTAAGTATTCAACACCAAGAGATTAAAGATGTATATCCCTGTAGCTACCACTGCACATATCTCCTCATAATCACCAGGATTAGCTTTCTAAGGAAGTAGATCAAAGCTTTATTTCCTTGTGGGTATCTGACAATAATGGCTAAGGATAAACCAAACTCTCATCACTTTTGCATCTATCCCTCCACTACTAGATCGAGACTAAATAAGAATGCGAATAAAGATAAAGTCAGTGTAGAAAGCTGCGGGACTCTACAACAGCTATAATAATAGGAACACAGCTGAGTAATAAAAAGGAACGAGAAGGATGGTGAGGTACATAAAATCTTTAAAGGGTACATAAAGGAAGGCAATTAATAAACTGCAGAGCCTTTGGAAAGTAACTGAAGAAATATTCACAAGCAAATACTACTTGTGTAGAGCCCTGTAGAGCATGAGTCCATGAACTACAAAATCCTGCACTCCATTACGATTTGTACTTTGAAAACAAGATTTTATCAAAACTATCCATACCTGATGGACAACAAAGTGCTCATTCTGAGCAACAGCACCAGGGAGCTCCATTGTTAGATGCACAATAACCAAGTAATAATTCAAGCTGACACCTTGCAAAAAGGCCAGTGCATAACTGATTATTTTCCTGTACAGTTCTGGGCAGTCATGGACCAATAAAAAGACCTGTGTTTGTACACAAGATCATTAATTTCTGCAGTGATGTATGAAAACAGATACTCTGTCCAAGGGCCGAAAGCAAGGCATTCAGGGCAGACTGCTAAATTTTCCTCCTCCTTCTGCCTGGCTCATCTGAAATTAAGCCCTCGGTGACTTTGTGTGAAATTAGAAGAAAGGTAGGACTATTACAAAAACGCGCATGGTACTTACTTGTTTTCAAAAATCTTTGCATAAATAAGGCAGTTTTTACTGCCCGTTAGCGACAGAAGTTTCGGTACACCCTGCCTCGCTTGTGGCTAATCTTGCACTTGAAGCCTACAGGTGTTTGCTGTTCTGCTGCTGCCTTCAGTTATCCCGTGGTAAAAACGTGCCTTTTTGGCAGCAAAACCACTGAAGGTCAAGGCTTCTTGTGACTTTGACAAATCACCTGGGCACTCTGATCCTCATTTTATCCGCAAATACCTACCTCAGAGGAGCGTTGTGAAGCTCAATTTATGGTTACAAAGCATTCTGAGGTCCCCAAAGGACAGCGCCGTAGAAAACTATTCTAGTATTTTCTTCTGCCAAAAAGGATCCATTTGAAAGTCAGTGGTTTTGGTAAAGTACGTAAACTATAACACATTCATGTTGTGCAACTCCTGATGCGCATAATTCGTAAGCTACAAATTGAGGTCTAGCTTTGTTATTCTATCACTTAAGTCTCTTTGCTTGTATTATCCTTTATCCTAAATGTCTGTGAATAGTACCAAAACACATAAATCTTTTTACAGACAGTAACATGCTTGGCTTGTGAACAAATATATGCACACACACATGCATGTGCACACACACACGCTTCCTCCTGTGTGTATTTAAAGATTTTTTAATAAGCTATGGAATAAAAATATCAAACATTTTGATTTAATAGGAAGTAATTTCTTCTTATAAAATTGTGTGAAGAACTCTATAAAATCTGTACCAGTGTATATTTAAAATTATGTCCCGCTTTAAAGAACAGGCTAAACTCCTGAATAATTTTTTCCTACATTTGCTAGCATGTTAATCTAAACTTAATTAAAAGATAGTGCCACTGAATGAGCAGAAAAAACATGTTGTTTCACTGGTGCTTTATTAGCACTTCAAATTTTAATATACATGTTTCATTGATAGTCTGGGTATAAAGATTGCTATTTGTTTAATATCTTATTCCTTCAGCAAACCAAACCATTTTATTTTGTCTTTGACTTTAAAGACAGTCATTTTTAACATGCTTTTTATCCTCAATTCTGTCTTAGACACAGTTCATTTATTTAATAGGCTTGTTCTTATAATTATTACTGTGCTAAATGAGGTTATTTTCCCTTCTCGTTCCTCTGCCTCAATCCAGATGCTGACGTCTAGCTGTTGTATACAGAACTATACGGTAAAAGTGAACCTTCCCACTTTTGGGGCTTGCATCTGACCCTCCCTGTCCCGCAATGGCCAAGTCAGACATTCCCAGGCCAGCACCGTGGTCCCTCTCCAGCTCTCCGGTGCCGCGTGTGAGGTGCCGACGTCTCAGGAGAGGACCGAGGGGGTGTGCAGCGGCCGGGAGCATCCCGCTGTTTTCGGCTTTGTGCCGTGCCCTCCACGGGAAGCACGGGACCTCACGGGGCTCCGCTGGGGTGCAGAGTGCCCGTCCGTCAGTGGCGTCCTCAGCACGAGCAATGCTTTAACCTTCTCCGTAGGGTGTCTTTCCTGGAGCCTTTGGTTGACTTCAGCACCTGAGGTGTCCTTGGAAGATGCTCTGATGAAGAAGGGCAAGGAGGATTTCCAGTCGTTCAGCAGCCTCCGTGTGCCAGATGTCACACATCCAACGTTCCTCCTTTCTGGCCTTGGAGATTTATTGTGGGGTATGATTTGCTAACACATCACCATTTGCACAATCACACCTAGGAGAAAAAAAAAGATAATTTCTATTTTGAAAAGCGTTGCTAGAATATAAATTAAAGAAAGCGATGAGAAGGTGTCACGTGTCACACGCTCTGTCCGAACCCGAGGACAGGCATGCAGCAGCGTTCAAAACTCAGAAAAAGAGAATTCAAAGTTACAGTCAGAGCTTCCTTTTAAGCTACTGTTACATACCTGCATGTCATTCTTGAATGAACATTTCATTAAATGCCACCTATGATGCCCGAACGTCTTAATTGGATGCTATATGCTAGTTTGGTGTGGGAGGTAGTAAGGTAAAAAACTCAGACTTCCCCAAACTGCATCTTTTCAAGGCTACAAAGACAAGCTATAAAAGAGGCCCAGTTAAAATCCTTCAAACTGAATATATCCAGTACATTTAACCTGTTTCTGTCCTGAAGAAGAATTGCCCTTCAGAAACACTATTACATAAGAAATTGTTAAGTGCCTTATGCAGTGTTTATTTTTTTGCTTATTTTTGTGAAGATTTAAGCCTTTGTGATTGGAATTGCTGACACTAGCTTGCATAGGTAGTTTTTTTTGTAAATTAAAAGAAAACATTTTTTCGTTGAGTAAGTAAAATGCTGGTACTTTATAAGTTTATGTTTACAGTTGGAAGATTGCAATATTTCCAAAATAACTAACGATACAAAAGTCAAATATAATTTTATTTTGTTTCAATTATAAAACCAATACATTTATTTCTTGCCAAGTAAAAGGTCCATTAAACTCCAGATATGGTTTGATACCTAATCAAAATCGTACAGCCAAGTAACAACGGTAGAATGACTGTGGGGATGGCAAATTTGTTTTTTGTTTTTGCTGCATTGTTCCAAGTCATGTTATGCATTGCTTTCTTTTTCCAACTTTTGCTTTTGTTTGTTTGTACACAGAAATCCACAGCCTCACCTTCTAAAATTCTGACTATGCTTTTCCTAAATTAATAGTGAAAATCATTACCTTAATAAAGTGAAAGCCACTTAATTTATTCTTATGCCCTGACAAACTTACTAGTAGGAAGTATTTTTAGGTTCATGAGATTTTTCTGAACAGCGTGAGTGAATGTGAATGAAAAAAAGATGGAGAAATAAATAACAAGTAGAAGAGCAATGTACAGAAAACCGCTGCTGAGATCTTAAGCCTGACCTGCTGCCGCTGACTGGGGCACAAATTTTATCTCACAGCTACTCACCAAGAGTTAACAAACTTGTAACAATTAACATTCCGGGAGCTGATTACAGAAGCTCCTCAGAGTAACAGTGGTATAAGATTAGATATGACATGTGAATGGATTTCTTATCTTCATGACATCACAAGAATTCATACTAAGAGAGCAGGCCAGACTTTTATGATCCACTGGAACCCTGACATCTAGTGAGGCAAACACAAAGGATAAGCCACTGACATCTGCAGTTAGTCAAAAGTGTGTCTTGCTGAATAATATTATCCAGTGATGATTCCAGTACTAGCAAAATCAAGATTAGATTGTTGTAATTTATTGTATCTAAAATCAGAAACCACCATTACTGCAAAACCAGATGAAAATGAAACTAATTAACAGACTCAGAGTTAAAACACTCCAAAAAGCGTGTATCAATCATCACAGTTCTTCCTCCTCAGTATTGGTCCCAGTCATTACAGGCACCAGTCCAGGTAGAGGTGATCACAGATCTCATTAAGTCCATTGCTAAATTAAACTTCACTTGCCCTTAAGAATATATCTTGCTTATTTGATTTTTTATAGCCTTGAGACCCTCTTGTAAAGAGGTCCTGGTGTAGTCATACTTACCAGCAAGAGCAGTTTGCACAGTGCAAGCATAATGATGTGAACTTTAACATCTTTTGCGATGCAAAAGAAACAGAAAACAGATGTATAAAATACCAAGAACATTTTCATCTTTGTGCAGAAAGCACTGCAATGGCTCCACGTGGGATTTGTAGAAATTCTCATGTGGAATAAAATATGGTGCGATAAATTGCTGAATTAGTTCCCCTGAGTTTCTCCCCCTTCTCTAGCCAACTACTGCCGCTTGTCTTTCCTCTACTACTTCGTGTATTTCCAACTGACTTTTGATGCTAAGGAGCATATGAAAAGAGGAGGACACGTTAGCACCATGTGATTATCTCGGTCTTAAGGGGCTGCGACAAGGTGCGCCACATACCACCAGCAACAAAGACCTACAGTCTGAAGACAGACCTGCTGTCTGAAATTGGTCTTTTCTTTTGTCACTAGTGCTTATTTCACGTGAGGTATAAAGATAATCCATTTTTAATCTGTCGTACAGCAGAAGTTCCTATATTGCTTTCGTGTTGCCTGTTCACGCCAATAAAATGTCAGCTTAGGCAATTTGGGTCTGCTCTTCGAGGACTTTTGAGCATTTGCCATCTCTATCGATTCCAGCTGGAGTCCTAGGTGTTCCCCACTCTTCCCGCAGCTCCATCAACAATGGGACTCCTAATGCAGACAAGATGTTTGTCTTTTTATCACCAACGTTCACTCTCCAGCAATAAATCTATACGGCGAAGGAGAGCAGCCGCCAAGAGGTTTTGCACGCTCGAGCTGGAGTCACCGCTAGCAAGAGTAGAGCTGCGCTCGTGTTGATGTAACAGTGGGAAACTCGGCTAAAAGGCTCGTTGTGGGCACGCTTCTCCGGAGCGTACCTCCGCTCAATGGATCATTCACGAGCACCCAGCCCCCCCCGTCCCGAGAGCGAGTAGAGTCGGGTCGCGAGCAGGAAGGGTCGGAGACAAGGCTGAGTTTCTTACTCACAGCTCGGGCTCGGAGCGGGTTTATTGTTGTCATGGCTACGGGCTCCGCATGCCTCCAGCCCCTGCTTTATGAAAAGAATGATGCAGTGTCTAGCCTTACAGCTGAATATATAAACCAAATTAGTCTACCATGCCTCTACCTGTTCTGTGGCGCACAATGAAAGAAGTAATATATCATGCAATCAGTCTCGTAGCAGTTATATTCTGTAAACACTAAGTCATTACGCCCAGACTTTTTTATTTGCTCTTTAGAGTCCCTTCTCAGTATAATAGACTGCAGATTTCAATAAGAAAGCTAATTCAGAAGAGTCCTCTGTGACTTCCCAGAATTTCTGTAACGTAAAAGTTAAAAAGTGCATTTCAAATCCCTTTTCGCACTCCATGTTTGCATAATCCCACTCACTAAACAAGGAGCAGAAAGACATGATGAATGTCTTTTCCAGAGCTGCAGTGCCAGGGTATTACTAGAATCAAACTATTCCTAGCATAAGTAAAGAAGAGTTATATAGTCCTGCAGGGAACCGTTAACTTTTCCCGAATAGAGTAAGAGCCTCGTATGGTCCCATTTCGACTACGAGATTAAGTAAACCTTTAACGGCACTGGGGTAAAGCAGTGAGGGAAGACGTGTCCGGTGATACTGCTGCTGTCAATGTCCTTTAGAAAAGGGGGAAGGAAAAAAAAGCTTTAGAAGTGCAGTCTCGATTGAAAGATAAATGTATAAGAGAGGGAAACCGGGTATCAGAATAAAAAAAGTGCAAATCTCAGCATATGATGGTGTAGCCTGCATACCAAGGATTTGGAAGAGAAGGTGGTAACAGGAAAAATAACTAGCATGAGGGGTAGGGAAGGTGTAAATTGGCTTTAATTTCCACCTCCTTACACATTCTTCTTTTTTTCCTAGCTTGTAAATTCCACCAGTTTTGATTCTCTATAGGCTCATTTAGACTATACGTGTCAGTAAGTGGAGGTGTGTGGTCGCTTAGTTCGCCATCATTTTACACTCTATCTCTGTGTTTAGCAAAATGGGCCTTATCCTCCCTTACCTCTAAAATTCCATTAAAGCACTTTGGCAGTGTGGGCTGTAAATGACATTTATAGCCAAGGAAGTGTAAAGGGATCTCAGTGCAGATAAAGAACAGAAGAAAGTGTTATGTTTTTACAGATCTGAAGTATTTCTTAAAAAATAAACAAAGACAGCTTTATTATCTGTCAGGGAAGGAACAATGTAACAAAGCATAAATTGAACGTAGTCCCCCAAATTAAATTCACCTTGGCTACAGCAAATTGAATGTTTTGACTCATCAATATATCGCCAGTATTTCATGCTACACAAAGTCTCCCATGCTGATATTTTCTATTTCTTGCTGCTGTGGAGAGAATTGAAAATAAAGAAGTGTGTTCAAAATAATATACCTGTGTGTTGTAGAACAGTACCGTAAGTCTCATCAAGGCTGCTACATACTCTGCAATCTCTCACTTGAAGAGTTTTAATGACTTGGCCATTTCAGAAAATGTCAAGATTGAAAAAGCAAAACAAAACCCAAGGAATGTTTTTGCTGTAATTATGCAACTTTTTCAATTTCAAAAAAAGAAAAGTTTTTTGCATTCTGCATTTCTATTACCTAGCTCTAAAGTGATATGAAAGATAAAATGGATTTGGCTTTCCGTACACTTTTTGAGAAGTTTTTGTTACAAAAATTGTTTAAAATAAAATAGTCACTCAAGGAAGCACATTTAACTAAGACCCTTTATGGCTATGTGCAGCTGCAGCATATTTGCTTCTTTAAAAGAGACGCCTGCAGCACTGAGAGAAATTATAAACCCAATGGGAAAATATCTGTTATTACCCTGAGTTACATTTATACGTGTGTTTGAATAGGTATGAATATTCTCTGTATGGAATATAGATACTGACACCTTTTGCAGCAATAAAAAGAAATAAAAATAATTTTATTTCCATATTTATTGAGTGCACAACTTCACGTTTTGCTTGGAGAGACACATTCAGTTCATACATTCGTAACCAGTGTTTTGTGTGTCATATAGGTGGGAGCTACATAGTACTTTCTGTACAGCCCCTAGAAGTCAAGAAATACTATGTATATTTTAATCAGTGCTTTTATTTTGTTATTTAAATGACATTAAACTTTACCAAGACACTTTTCACTATTTCACATTGTCCAATCTTATTTACACAAAATGCATGGTATTGGGGAAAGCATTCAATAAATATGGGCAAACCCCAAATGTATGGTATTGGGAAAAGTTTTAATAAATATGGGCAAATACAGCCCACTGCACAGACTCCTATCTGTAAGGGGCATGAATCCTGATATTTTGGCTGTGGCGCAGGAGGTGGTTTAGACTCCTAAATAGGTAGCGAGCTTCCTGTTAAAGTCTCTCTTCTTTTTAAAGATGTGTTATTTTCTTTTCATGCTACAGATGAAATGATAATAACAAATTTAGTAACACATATTTGCCAGCTAAATTTAATATAAATAGGAGACTATAAAACTAAGTAACCAATGAGGGAAACAGATTGTATAAATATTACATTTTAGGGTTGCGTAGTACAAGTATTTTATAATGCCTGTGTTGTATGGGACAACATAATGTGAAAGCAGGATGGCTATTAAGTTGCTGACAGATTTAGTCTGTGTCCTAAAGAGTAAGTGAAACAAGTTCTTTGAAACTCTTTATATTACCTATATTTTCAGTGCTTTTACATGCGGTGTATTATATTTTTTTCTTCCTTTTACCAAACTAATTGAGATATGACATAAATACAGAAGAGAGGCATTTCTAAGATAAACTGTACATATAACTGCTAATGGCTTTCCTAGTCTGTAAGTTTTAAGAATAGTTAAGACCTTTAGATCGTGTATTCCAACCTCCTGTATTCACAACCTCCCATTCACAACCCAATTCACCCAGAGAGCTTATACCAAGGCCAACAAATTGATTTAAACAAAAATATATCAACTTTTGAGAGCTGAAACAACTGTTTTCTCCCAGCAGCAAACAGGAAAGACCCAGGTTCCACCAGACCCGGGGGCTTCTGAGTAGCAAGGAGCTCATTAAGTAAGAGATGTTCGGATGATCTGAGCAAGGTGAATCACAACCCATGCCACAAAGGAAAGGAAAATCACAAGTAAATAAACAAACTCTCCTCCTCAATAACAAACACAAAACAATGAAACAACAACAAAAACCCATAGGCCAGTCTGGTCTGCGAAAAGAGAACGTATTTTTTCACCCGAGACTCGACAACCAGTTTGAGGTCTGGCATGCGGATGCATACCAACCCTGGGCAGCCAGCTAAGATTCCTTATACCTTCTCTGAATCTTAATCTGACCTATCTTGTACGAACTGTCCATTTACTGCAGCTTCAAACTAAGATCTGGCCAGACAAAGCAACTCAAAAATACATCTGTCACTTGTAAAGGGAAATTAAAAATGAGTAATCTCCTCTTGCATAGAACTGCCTGAAACTCTCAGGCATGCTGTGTTTGATCATAGTCATTGCCATGTGTTTTCTGAGGGCAATGCAAAATGTGTGTTCTCTTTTGACTCATAGAACACTGGAAAGCAGAGGAGAGTTCCCTGAAATGCAGAATTAGATGTCAAGGCCAAAAGAACCATTGTGACCGCGTTACTCCTCCGTCGTCTCTGATTTTCCCACTCAGATTTTCTTCAGGGAGTTTGACTTCTTGTCCTTAAGAAAGAACTGAAATCTTGTTCTAACGATTCCAACTGATCTTGCATCTGCTGCCTTTCTGTTGTAAGATATTTCTACATTTAACTACCACCACGAAAGCACCTTCCGTTAATATTCAGTTTGCCTGATCTGAGCTGCACTCACTAGGCCTTTTAACATTTTTCTTCTCGTTCAGTATCAAAGCTTTCCTCGGTATCACCTGAACACGGGGACTGTCTTCTATGAACAAAGAAGTTCACAGAAACTGAGCTCCTTTTAACTTATGTTATAAGCTTTATACTCTCAAGTTCATCTTCAGGACTGTTTGAAATTTTTAATATATCTGCATGCTTTTCAAGTAGAGATGATAGCACTGATGCGCTAATCTAGGATAGCAGTGCTATGTATAGAAGTAATATCACTTGTCTCCTTCCACTTGGTATCTTGGTTATCTCTTAAATAACTAAGATTCACATGGATCCTTTTTGCCATAGTCTTTCATTTATAATTCACTTATACAGAGAGACATTAATTGCTCTGAAGTCTCAGTTCTTATGCCCTTCATTGCTTTCCAAGACAGGGTTTCCTGTCCTCTTAAGCTCATCTTCATTCTTGGTTCCCAGCGACACCATCTTGCATTTGGATACTGAGAAAAGATTCTGGCTGAAGGACACCCATTTAAATTACGCATAATTCTCTGTAATAGTAACTTGCTCTCCCTCCTCATTATTTCTTTTCCCACAAACTCCTTTATGCCTACAAATCTTGCCATGAAATATATTGTCATCTTCTTGATAATCAAAAAAAGTGCTGCGTGGCCTTTACAGCAAAAGCTGATCCCTCCAAGACCTACTGTTGATCTCATTCAGCGAAATGTTTTTGTGGTAACCAGAGTTTGGATCCAATTGACTCTTTGTTCTGCCTAAAGTCATTCTAAAATCAATATCTCAGCCAGCATTTTACAAATGCTGTCTTCAAAGTCAACCTTGGGATTTAAATGGGGAAAATACCCTGGCTATTTACAATCCGAATCCAAATGTGTATCACCACCCATAGTCTGGAGTGATCTATAATTCCTGATTCTCAATCAAATCCTGCATAACTTCGCAGACATCAGTGACAAGTATGAGAGCAGGATTTGGCACAAAGTGTGCACATGGGCTTAATTGTAACAATAAAACTTTGGGTGGAATTGAGTCGACCTAGACTAGATGTCTAAACTTATGTGCTGCCTCACTGAAAGAGTGGCTGTCTACCATGGATGAGCGTGTGTGATAAGGGGTGGTAAAATGCCCTAGTCCAACTAAAGTGCTTACCTAAGTTACCCATAAAGTCAACAGACACTTTTCTGACAACACACAGAGGGAAATCCAGGCAAACTAATTTAGTCCTGTCCAGAGAGCAATCCAGTCTGGTTAAGTGATACAGAAATAGGAAAAAATAGACAGGGACGCCTCTTTGGAGTCTAGTCTTCAGAAACTGATTGCCTACTGCACATAGCATGGTAGAGGCTCTATCCAGCCACCGCTTGATACACGCTTAAAGCACCCCGCTTGTGGAAATGGGAGGCTGCAGTTCTTTTCAGACTGTATACACGGGGTCTCGGACACATGTCAAGGAGGCAAGCAGTCCATGGGGTGGTCCTAGTCGGTGTGACTTTCATAGAATCATAGAATATCCCGAGTTGGAAGGGACCCAAGAGGATCATCGAGTCCAACTCCTGACTCAACACAGGGCAACCTGAAAATTAAACCATAGGTCTAAGAGCATTATCCAATGCTTCTTGGACACTGACAGGCTCGGGGACATGCCCGTTTCCCTGGGGAGCTTGTTACAGTGCTTGACCACCCTCTCAGTGAAGACACAAGTGAACCTGGAGTGAACCAAAACGTGGCAAAGGCTTTGAGAAGCAGATGGTGAGCCTCAGTCATTAAATTCAGCTTGAGTTCCTTCCCCCTTTCCTTCTGTTACACAAGAACGCATAGACATAGCTACAATCTAAGTATCCACAGGGCTAGGAGGAATAGTAATCCCCCAAGGTGTGAGTTAAAAACCCAACAGCCTATGCAGAGCTTAGAGCCCATCTCCTCTGTGAGTGGGCTAATGTCTGTGGCATTTGCGGTACTTACTGCTAGTAATTGAGTTAGGAAACGGTGGTCAATAAATGGACTAGACTTCTGTCCGGACCTTAGTTGGGTTGGATCCCTGATACTTTAAGGAGTTCGTAAATTTAATATATCTTAGCTCTGAAATCACATTTGACTCAAAACCAAGAGAATGGTCTACACCGCTTTATAAATTCTCCACTCCTCCACACATAGATTATGTTAGTGCCATGAGCATCCTACCATCTAAGACATCCCTGGTAATCAGATTCTGCATAGTTATAACTTACTAGCCTACACTAGCTCACACTTACTTATACGTACCTATAGTACGACTATAACCCGAAATTTTTTCAGTGCTCAGGCTCACAACCTTAGTACCTTTAAAATAATGTTGTTCCTTTTTAACTGTGTAGATAAACCAAATATTATAGCTAAAACCTATGAGAAAAAATTCTATTTGATTCTCTATAGTTTGAAATATAAGCATGAAGGTGTTTTGGTACCACAGCAAATATGAAATTACTAAACCATTGTGTTATAAGAAAAATACAAAATATTTAGAGCTATTAAATCATGCACATTTTTCCCTGCATAAAGTGGATCAACACACAGAAGGCAAATGCAAGGGTTTTGTGATCAATACACAAAAAGTTGTGTGGGGTTCACTGGCCAGAAACTTCCACTTTCTCCAGTAAAATCTAGTCTTCATGTGGACTTGGTATTAGACAGCACAGAACTATATAAGCAAATACTTAAATCTTGAGATTCAGAAATAGAAAGGGAACAGTAATGAGGGAAAGGAAGGCAAACCCATGAAGTTTATTCAGGATCCCAATGCCACATTGTAACTGAATTTCACAGTAAAGATTATTATCTCAAATATTCTGAATACACACTCATGGATCCTGAAGATCCTCACACTTTTTCCCAGGTTATTTTTCAAAAATTACCTTCTGGATTTACCATTTTAAGATCCTCTTTGTGGTAGTAGAGAAAATTATTGTAAAATTATGCTCAAATTTATTTCATATGCTGCCCATGCTGTTTGTTTTTTCTTATTTTAGAAAGGTTTATGTATGTTTCATCTCTTCAAAAAGGGAATGTGAAGATTTGACGAGTGTGCTTTGAACCCAACTGTCTTCTGGTAGAATGAAATATGTTGCCTAGGTTTCCTGGGAATACACCGCAGGAACAGATGAAGATAATGTGGTTGCATATTATGTGATAATGATTATTCTGACTGATGTATTCACCCCAAGGTATACTTGAGCATCTGTTGTTTATTTAGGCAGGACTCGTCATTCTTATTTTTAAGATATTTAAGTGGGTGAACATATTTCTCCTTAAAGATTATCAAATGGGGGAAAAACTAAAAAGAGGCACATGGGATTATGTACCAGCGATGACATGGAATGTGAATCCAGGTGGGAGATGTACTTTAGTTCTAACACTGTTCCTTGCTTTCTTAGGAACTTAGGGTCTATATTTGAGGAAGATGTTAGTTTGGTTTGTGTTGATTTTGCAAAGCAATGAAGCCACATTAAATGCAAGTGTTGTGGCTGTAAAGCCTTACTCAGTACTGTACATATTTAACAACAAGGTCAATCAACCACTAGTAAAATACAGTAGAGTATGGGGTGGTACCTCCTCTGTCATAGGAAGCCTTAAAATCTGATTTTGATGATTTTCTAAGATACTGTACCTTGAGAAGAAATTATATGCTATAGGAACTAAATCACATGGTGAAATTTTCTGTTCTGTATTATACAGAAACTTAGACTAAGTGAGATAATAGTCCTTTTGTATCTGAAAGTATAGGATGTCTGAATCATTTGTGAGTACAAGTCTACTTATTATACTAAACGTAAATACAAAAATGGTAGGTTGAAGAAGCAGTACATGACTGTGAATAGGTTCATCTTGTTCTGTGAATGACTCCAAATGCAAACATTGTATTACACAAGCATCACATTATCATCTATTTCTGTTTTCTGCATACTAGTATCCTCAAAATTGTTCACCTGCTAGTGGGAAGAGATTGAGTTTTCTATGTCAGTCCAGCTTCATTTCAGTCTTTTTTTGGACTTTAGCAGAGCCCGTCAAAGTAAACATTAGGAAAAATTGCAGACGCACTGGCTACACTAATTATTTTTCTTCTTTTATTTTCCCTGCTAGTTTTATCACTGCCGATGGACATTTACACCAAAAAAAAAAAAAAAAACAAACAACAAAAAAAAAACCAAAAAAAACACCAAAGACTTAAGCGTGATGTAACCAAGTCAGGTAGAGTACTCACATCTTTCACTGCATATAAGTCTTATAAGTGTTGATCCAACCTTAGGGATGAACTATATACATAAAACAACCTGAGCAGAAAGTGGCTTAGTCTGTCTTTAAGGATCTCCAGTGATGGAGAGTTCACAACACCTCCAAACGATCTACTCCTATACCACAAGATAAAGAGTCCCAGCCCATTCTAAATAGCTCTTACTAAAATGCAAGCCCATTACCTCTATGCAGGTATGCAGAGAACTGCTGATTTCTTTCTCTCTTGCAGTTACATTTAAAAAATTTCAAACATATACATGGCTCCTTCTGACTGTCAAGCTAGAAAAGTCTTACTTTGTTCAAGCTTTCTATACAAGCATTTTGGGAAAGCCTCTGTTTTCTACACCTCTGATTATTCTCATTGGTTTCTTCTCAGTTCATTGAATCATAGAATCATAGAATAGTTTGGGTTGGAAGGGACCTTTAAAGGTCATCTAGTCATCTAGTCAAACCCCCCTCCAATGAGCAGAGACATCTTCACCTAGACCAAGTTGCTCAGAGCCCCGTCCAGCCTGACCTTGACTGTTTCCAGGGATGGGGCATCTACCACCTCTCTGAGCAACCTCTTCCAGTGTTTCATCACCCTCATCGTACAAAATGCCTTCCTTATATCTAGTCTGAATCTACCCTCTTCTAGTTTAAAACCATTACCCCTTGTCCTATCACAACAGGCCCTATTAAAAAGTGTGTCCCCATCTTTCTTATAAGCCCCCTTCAGGTACTGAAAGGCTGCCATAAGGTCTCCCCAGAGCCTTCTCTTCTTCAGGCTGAACAACCCCAACTGCCTCAGCCTGTCCTCATAGAAGAGGTGTTCCAGCCTTCTGATTAGTTTTGTGGTCTTCCTCTGGACCCAGTCCAACAGGTCCAGGTCTTCCCTGTGCTGAGGACCCCAGAGCTGGATGCAGTACTGCAGGGGGGTGTCACCAGAGCGGAGCAGAGGGACAGAATCCCCTCCCTCGACCTGCTGGTCACGCTTTTGATGCAGCCCAGGATATGGCTGGCTTTCTGGGCTGTGAGCATACATTGCCAGTTCATGTCCAGCTTTTCATCCACCAGTAACCCCAAGTCCTTCTCGACAGGGCTGCTCACAATCCCTTCATCCCCCAGACTGCATTGACAGCAGGGGTTGCCCTGACCCAGTGTAGGACCTTGCACTTGGCCTTGTTGAACCTCATGAGGTTCACATGGACCCACTTCTCAAGCTTGTCCAGGTCCCTCTGGATGGCATCTGGTCCCTCAGGCGTGTCAACCGCACCACTCAGCTTGGTGTCATCTGTGAACTTGCTGAGGATGCACTCGATCCCTCTGCCTATGTCATTGATGAAGATATTGAACTGCATTGGTCCCGGTACAGACCCCCGAGGGACACTACTTGTCACTGATCTCCAACTGGACATTGAGCCGTTGACCACTACTCTCTGGATGTGACCACTCAACAGATTCCTTATCCACCGAACAGTCCATCCATCAAATCTGTCTCTCTCCAATTTAGAGGGAAGGATGTTGTGGGGCACTGTGTCAAAGGCCCTACAGAAATCTAGATAGATGACATCCATAGCTCTTCCCTTGTCCACTGACATAGTCACTCTCTTCCTTTGTCCACGGATGTAGTCACGGTTGCCTCCAGCTGATACACATTTTTGGCCAAAGACAGCACACAGAGCTGGAATAGAGCTCCCCATATTATCTGTGCTGGGTTATAGTTACTTCCACTGCAATTCTTCACATGTGCTAGGGCTTTGACAAGCGATCGCGGCTGACTATTCTCTGTGGTTTAAGGTGTTACTGTTCCTGGTTGCCAGTTTCACTCTTTTTCCAACAGTAACACTTGTAGCAGAATTGGCAAGTGAGGTTATGTCTGTGTCAAATACTCTTCCAAGGTATATGCTGAACCAACACATTTCTTTGAAATGAGGAAAAGAGGGTCCGTGCACGAAAGCTCCCCCCCTTACGAAAAAATGTTTCAGGAAAACCTGTGCAACTTAAATGTATAAACAAATTTTATAAACAACTTTTTCAAAAGAATTTATGTGCTAAATCATACCTAAACTCCATCTAATCTGCAATGCTGTGTCCAGCAAAGGTCATTTAGGCTCCTGTGGTCTAACAAAAATGGTCTGACTGATGTTGCTCCCCAATGAGCCTCTCTTTCATTCTACTTTGTATTTAGCTGTCTGCTACATCCATTTTCATTCTCAGTTCTGTGGCCTTTACCCTGATCCCTGTGAAAACTTAAAGTATTTTCAGATAGATGTAGTTTTTATTTCCTTTTTCTGATGCTTTATTTAATAGGAGATACCAAGGGAAAACTACAAGAAAAAGGGGAATAGACAGTGATTTTTATCTCACGGAGGGTATAAACCCCTTTAGAATGACAGTGGTTTGCACTTAGCATCTCTGTAACTTCATTCACACATTAGTTGTTAAAAGTTTTCTTAACACTTGCTCACAAACATTTCCCTTCCCTCATTCCTTCCAGGATGCTCAAAGTAGCCCCAGGCATGGCCATTTGATTTTAGGCAGCTGGTCTCTACAGCTGAGAGAGGAAGCCAAGAAAGACGTTTTCAGAACCCTTGCAAATAGTAAGTATGGGTATGGAGGGCAAGAGCAATAAGCTCCAAAGTGTCTGGGGTAGAGAAGACTGCTTGGGAAGCTGGAGATAATGAAGAACTGTGAGGAGGTTTGCAGCTGGCTGGAAAGATTTCCTTGCATACTCAGTTAAGGGAAGTACAAAAGTTGCTTATGACCCCTACAGAGTACATTCCCCAAACCCAGCCGTAAGATCAATGCTGACAGTTTATGCAGGCTGAACCATTCACAGTGAAAAGAAAGGTGCTTTGACATCAGTTTGCTGCTATGGGCAATAAGAATTACATCAGACTGAAGCCCAGCTGAGAGCGAGCCTATTTATTGTGTTGTTTCCACCATTGTTCTTATTCAGCATATTTTGTCACATTATAAACCATGCACTGATGAAAGCTGTTCAGTGGTGCCTGGCAAGATCTCAAGCATCCACACATCCAGAGCACTAAACACCTGACTCCTAGTATTTGCTGACACATTGGGTTTTAGTACCTTGGGGCATTTTGACTGTGTTTACAGATAGGTAGACAGGCCAAGCACTTAATGCTGCCCTGAATACACAGAAGCAAACGTCTCTTAAACAGAGAGTCTTCTTTGCCCTCCCCCTGCCCTGCCTTCTCAGGCTCAGCTTTTTCACTATGAGGTTATTTTTCAAGAAAATGAAGATTGCTTAAGAGGATATGGCAAAAGTTTGTGGATACTTCAGTTTGGTTTATTATATTTTGGAAAACAGAGAGATGTCATTTGCTCAGACTTTGTAAAAACAGCAGAAATCCTTAAAACCTGAAGGTATTTATAGAACCTTTTTTTTTTTTCTTGACTGAATTTCTATCCTAAAATCCTTTTAAAATTATGCTTCAGAGTAATTAAAGGTGACTAATCCTTTACTATTTATAGCATTAAAAGATATGCATAATAAGGGTATAAAGATTATTGGTCAAAACAGATCAAACTCTTCTAGAGGTCATTGCCATGATCTGTAATGTCACTGCAACAAACCACAGTTGGTGAGTTTGGTTAGGTCTCCCTATGTTCCTCCTTCATATGAAGGAAGTAGCAGAAATCATGTCTCTGCTAGCCCAGTTTAATATACCACTTGAAAAAACAAAATACATGCAATATACAAGCAGGATAATATGACCTAAATGAATACAATAAAACCCAGTCCAGATAAATAAAAACAGAATTGCCAAGGCTTAGCATGCCCAGGCATAGAAACTATACACTTATGCCTCTAGAGAATAGCTAAGAAATTATTTTCAAGGTAAAATTTCAAGTCCATGCCAAGACATGGAAGCAAGCCTAGTATTCAAAGTCAGGACTCAGTCTTAATGAACAAATTTCCCCCTCTTGTCAGAGAAAACTTGGAGGTCAACATATTTATGTAACTTAAAATATTTAGAATCTTATACTCAAGACAAGCTCAACCTCTGTTTAGGATCAGATTAAGTGGCCGTTACAGGAAACGTTTAGATTTTGGCAAGTATCTTTGACAGCCTGGTCCATCAGAGTTTCTTGTTTCTTAGCACTGTTCAAAATCTTTAGTGAAGGATACAGGAGAACTGAGCTCTTCTAAAAAGCTGATCTGAAGCAACTGAGAACTGCCTGTTAACCTTAATCGTTCTGAGGATCTTAGGCACTTGCTGTTGACATTATTCAGACCTTTGCTGAACATTCAACAAGCGATGAATTTCTAAAGGATGGAGAACATGGCACTGTGCACAGCCCCCCTCCTGCATGCAGGCAAGGACAGAGGCAGTTGCAGAAAATTGAAGTGATATAGGAACACCAGAAGCTGAGTCTCATTTTTATTTATTTATTTGTCCATGAAAGCAAAACTGACAACGTTGTACAAGGTTTTTTTTTTTCATTTGTTTGCGGTTTCTCCCCCACCCCAAGCAGGTGATTCCTGGATTCTAAAAGCTGAAAGCTAAAAGCTAAAACCTCTGACTTACATGACCCTGACAGATAACTTCAGCCTCTGGCCCAAGCTGAAATTTGTCTAAACCCTTAATAAAACAAAATTAGGCAGAAGTCTTGTGGCATCATTAATTAATTTCATAATTTTCAAAGTGGTTTGTGTTCAGTAGAAGGAAAGAGGCAGAGGAATGTAAGAATTAACAGTAGTTTCTGTAGCCAAAATAAGTGAGGGGCTGTAGCCAACAGTCTGCACCACGCATTCCCAGGCATGTTGATCATACTTTCAGAGTGGAAAAACAAATCAAAGAGTAATCAAAGAGGAGGAGGTTAAAGAGAAGTGTTTCAGTGAGAACAAGGGAAGATGGGTGACAAGGGGAAGAAAAAGGAGAGTGAAGATCCCAGACATGTTGCGGGAAAGAGTAAAAAGGGAAAGATTCCCCCTGTATAACTCTTTTACTGTTCACTCTTTTCTCAACACCTTCTTCAAACCTGTTCGTGTTGTATCAGTTGCAACACACTTCTCCAGCTCATTTGCCACCTTACTGAGCTCTCTTTCATTTGGCCTTGATCAGCCAAGCTCCCTGGCCATAAACTTTCTGACTCACTTTCACACATCAGCCTAGTTTCTCTGGTGCAGGAACACCAAAGAACAAAAGCCTAAAGTGATAATCCCTCCTCTTCCCACCTAACTGCTCCCTGAAACAAATTCCCTCCGCTCTGAACCTTCTTATGCCTTCTGACACACACAAATGTCTAAAATCATCACACATATATGACCTTCTTGACCTAAGAAATCCCACCCTAACATCAGAAACTCCGACCACTGTCTATTTACCTGAGAGGTTTTAACATGCTGGACGTGAAAAAGCAAAACCAGGGAATGCTACTCTTCTGCTTCTGTGCACTGGAGTAAAGAACTTCATATTAGTGGAAGTTTCTTGCTCTGATGCCTACGCATATTAATCAGAGGAAACAAAATATGACTTTTTAGCCTGTGTTCCTTGTGGTCTCAGCATCAAAGGAGGAAAAGAGCACAAGGGGCAGTCAGATGAAATGCATCTCCAGAGATGAAGGTCTCTATAGCATCATCTGTATTCCTCTGTGAAGACATACACTGCCACACTAGCTGCACCGCATGCTGATTACATCATCTGTAGCCATCGTTTGTAAGACTCGTGTTTGCTCTGGACTTTCTGCGTCATCAAAATAACTGACAAGCCTCAGCCCTGACCTTGTGATCAACCAACCACTTGTGATGCTAATGGTTGGTTATCATGGAAGTAACAATCAAACCAGTTTCATATATAAAGTAGTTTCAGGTTTACATAACCTCCTTTATGTAATTAGATACTTGTTTTCATGGGCAAAGATTAATCTCCTTCCGATGATCTAAAGTAACTGGCATAAATAAGCCTAAGAGATCAATGAAACTTTGGGCAATTTTGTCTTTATTTTCATTTCTTTGCAGATGAATCATTTAAATTACTGATAACAGAACACTTCCACTGAATGACTTGGCTAAACAAAACTTCAAAATCAGGCTGGCTTGTCCCGGCAGGAATGGTGGAAAGATGTCTACGGTAAGAGTTCAGAAGTATTAGGGAGGATATGGAATACAAAGAGATATGTACTAGAAAAGAGTCAGAATATTTTTTTCTTACTGACAAACGCTTCAAAATTCTTTCAGCTAATCCTAGAGTTTCAATAAGATCTATTGATTTAAGGAATGATTCACACTTGGACTGGAAGTGAAGGAGCTTTTAAAGTGCAATCACCAAACCCATACGGTTTATTTCACAACATCTTACCACTCAACTTTAAAACAAATATAACTGGAATCACAATACAATGATGATTGATGTTTTTCATCAACGCCCAATTATCATTCCATCATGGCACAAGACTTGAAAGCAGAGCTGTCTGAGCCAAGTAAAACAAAAAGTGAGCATCTGAAAATCCAGATCTGTGTTCTTACGAAATGACTTACCAAACTGCATTTATTATTTTCTAACATGTTAGGTCATGTTAGTTGTATATAGCTATACAAGAAGAGGCATTTATTTTAATCTTATGCTCAGGTAGCTCACTTCACTAATTTCTCAGTAAGAATCATCTCTGCAAAGAGATTTTGGTTTTGTTTTAAACAGGGCTTGAACTGCAATTCTTAGCATTGGTGGGATCAGTTCTGAGGTTTCTTCAATTTCACTGGACTTTTCTAAATATTTGATACTGAGCATTCACAGCACTACCCACCTATGTTGCTGGGTATTTCATGGGCATTTCGCGATCAAATCATTACAAGTCCACTAAACTTCCCCTTTCACGTGTAGAATATATTAGCATACATATTTTACATTTTCATATATCTATGAGTGTAGATAGCCTAACATGTAATAGAGAAAGAAGTATCTCTTGCTGTGTCTCTGCACTGTCTGACATGACCTGACATGATTTTGGTTGAAAATTAAGTTCCATAATTCAGAAGCAGGTTGTTTCGGGTTGGGTTTTTGCAGCATTGCACAGTAACAGCAACCAAACGATGGGAGGTTATGGGAATAGGAGGAAGTGGTTTAAACACGCAAATACTTTAAAAATGTAGGTGTTAAAAGTCATACTAGTAATCTATGCAAATTGTTACAATATCATTGGTTGTACATTTCTTTTAACCAAGATAAGTATTACATTATTTTCATACTATATATTATTCATAAACTTTACTTCGGGCACAGTATACGATTTGCCCTCAAGGACTGTAAAATAACTAACATATGGTTTACATAATAAACACTTCATATTTTGCTAAAATGCAGTCACCTCAGGTGGGCATAGAAGCAACTATTTAATAATGTTCAAAAATAATACATACCAATTAAGAGAAAAATAGAAAATGTTATATTAATTAAAAAAATCTCTAGTGCGTGTTAGCTAAATGCAAAATAATAACCAAAGATGGAATTTATCTGACACATTTTGCTTGACACAACTACCTCAAAAGGATAGCATTTTTTATTTTCATTTGTGGAAAGGATTTTGGTTTTATCCTGCAGCTCAAACTATGTTTTCTCCTATACTGTACTTCTTAATTTTGAATTGGTGCTATGATTCAGTGCTGTAGCTGTTTGATGGTTTACAGATTTTTGTGGGAAGAAACAAGAGAAGCATTCTAATGGCAGGGGGGTCATTCTAATGCACTTGACCTTTTGCAGCAGTGAAAAATCTGAAATAAAATGTTTGCTTTTCAAATGTGTCTTCTGATTTTTGTTTATAAAAATCTAACAAGCTCCAAAAAAGCATTCATCTTTTACTAGGTTTACCACATAGACCAAATTTGAGTGATTCGGTAGTTACATTGTTTTTTCAAAAGGCAGACTTACTCGCTTCTCATTTTCATTGGAGGAGAAAGGAGAAATATGCTTTAACACATTTTCATTTTCTAATCAAGCCTTTCTGAAATAAATAATGTTGCCTCTTGATCCACTAGAAACTTTTATTATAAGATTGAATGAAATCATATACTCAGATAAAATGCCTTCAGGTACATGATCCGTAATCATTAGAAAATACCATTACAGCGTCACACCAGACACATGACACACACCTTCTGCATTTAGTTGCCTGTTCTTTTCAGATAACCATTTAGAGCAAGGAAAGCAAACACGCTTTCACACTGAGGTTTACAAAAATGTTCTTGACTAACTGCTTGGGTGACGTTTTGATTCCAAATCCATTTTGCTTTTGATTTTTGTTTGTGTTGTACTTCCTCTATTTTACCTTGGGGAAGAAAAGATTAAAGATAATGCCTGTTAAGTTTGGCCTCGTATCTTATGAAAACCAATGTGAATACAATATATTTTCCCTTAACAACTTTGAAAATTTCTTCAAGAATTCCCAAAGGCCCCTTTATACCAGTCGGGCAGTATAAAGCAGACTTAAAGCGGATGCAAATAGAATATTCATTCCTTTTAAAGACAATTTGCATTGCTGACACATAGCGTAAACAAAAGCCATGTTCCAAACCGCTTGTTTCCAACAGGACTGATTTTGGGGTTTTGTTATCTCTAGGAAAGGCAATTTGTTGACCTGAAATAATCCTATAACCTAACACTCTGATTTTTATGACTCCATTTCACTTATATGATTTCACATTACCAGATGTCTGTTCACACTATAACCCTGTGGAAAATAACTTCATTATGTGCAGGTAACAATCCATCATTAGCCACCAATTAGAAATTCATGAGAGGGTGTGAAAACACTCTGCATTCTGTTTGGTTGCTTACCGTATGTGAGGCCTATCTTAAAGAGAACCGCTCAATGTCACACTGAGTTTTGTGCTGTGCTGCGGTCCTGAATGACAACAGAACCACATGCAGGTCCCCATTTTTCCATTGCAAATACTCATTCTCCTCTTTTGATGTATCATCACCCCAAAGTATTACAGCTGGTGGTCCCCAAACTGAAGGTTGTGGCAGCTGCAAGCGGAGCTCGAGACACTAATAGAAATTATTTTCTGTTTCTGCTCTTACCTGGTATCGTGAGCCTACATAGGGTTGAGATCGACACAGGGGATGGCACCCACTGGGTGAAGCTCATAGTGGTAACTAGAAGTGATATGATATCTTTAAAAAAATGTGATCTCTTATATAACAGCAAAACAGATAAAGAGTGAGCAGTGAGTAGGAGCAATTACATGGTATTAAATGGCTTTCAGGTAAACCGCTTTCCCTGCAACCAAAAAAAATATGCAATATGGCCTCTTCGGACATAAGTACAGTTCTTCTCAATCTATGGTCAATGAACCACAGGTGCTGATCCTGCTTCTTTTTTTGGTCAAAAGTGAAGTGATGCATCGACTACGAATGCTGATAATTGTTTGGACTATGTCTTAAGCATATAGCAAGGAACAAGGTTAATCACTCACCTTCCCTTCCACGCTGAACAGTAACGAGCATCAAGTGTTGCAGAGGAATCCAGACTCCACTTCTGTGCCCACCTCGTTCCCAGGCAGCAGTTGTGCCTGTTCCTTCCCAGGATTACTTGTCTCGTGGGCACCTCACTTCGTGTTCCTGGCCACTGGGTTTCAGCTGCCGTATGTACCCAGAGCAACGCCCTGTTTGGGGAGGACAGGCACCCATCTCCTACCCAAAATCATCATTATCAAAAACGATACAAATTTCTAAAATTATCCTGCAGTCTAGGATTAGGCAAGTGCTGAATTATGCCAAGAACGTATATGAATGTGAACTAATCTAGCAAATTATCAGGTATGTCCTTCCTCCAGCATGTTGGATCTTGTGGCCAAGCAGACCTGGTAGGTGAAAGGAAATTTGAATGCCGCCATCCGTATACACAGATGCCTTCTGGTGCCACAGCCACAGGTCAGCCTTGATCTGCTCTTTCTAAGCTGCCGCACTGTCTTGTAGGCACATTTGCACAACGTGGAGCTGTGTGGACACCACACTAGCAGCTGCTTGGACTGCACCTTCACGGGGCTCAAAGACCTCCATGAATGGTACAGGCTGTTAAAACGTGTTTTATATCTAAGCCACCGTAGCCTAAACCGGGTGCTTCAGACCCTGTCAGACAGATATCTGCCTTCTCTAATTTTATATGAACTAGTAAAGCAGGACAATCTTTTGGTTCTCATGTAGGTCTAAAGATATCTTCACTAATAATATTTTCAAGGCTAGTTTGAGTGCTAAATTTTCAGCAAACACTGATGAATACCTTAATATTTATATTGCCAGTGCTCGGGCCAATTTTTTAAGAGGGGTTTACATTCAAAGATCAAGAAAATGAACATGAGCGATAGGAAGATTACTATATAGAAATGTGTAAAATAGCCTAAATGTAGTCGGAATGTGTTCAGGATACGGCACGTCACCCTAAGCAATGCAAATTTCGACACTGGACTGTGAATACTTGCTGCATAGTATGAGAAGGAACCATAGTCTGTCTCCACGCTGCCCACTGCATACCACAGTTTATACAGTACAGGATTTGAGACGATACATTAGCATATTAACACGCTTCATGTTCTAGGGCACGTTTATAAAAAAACACAACATAAGATGGAGAACTTTCAAACTGCTCAGGTGCCAATCTTGGCCACAATTTCCTAAGATTATTCAGCTCATAATTGCACATGATAATCAACACAAAATTAAATATCCATATTGCCTAATTACATGTATATACTCTAATGGCATAATTAAGATACCCAATTTTACAATTAGAGTGTGGCATTACTTAGTAAACAGCTTTTCAAAGCTTTGTTTCACTCATTTTAAATTACTTCCAGAAAACACAAATTCATATGCAAGGTATGGTACACTGTAAGAACATTAAAAACTGTTTAGTAATGCATATTCACAAGGGGCCAAAATTAAGACTTAATAGGCATGTGTCTTGATTTTGAAAACTTAGCAGTACAACATTAATATTCTGTTATTATGGTTTATGTATAGTTGTTTGAAATAGAGCTTTTGGTTTTGGCTTTTCTAAAGAAAAAAATTCATGCTTTAGAATGGTGTAACCAGTAAGCAAATGTTTGCACATCTCATAAGTGAAGACAATATGATTTTTCATTATTTTAAAAGTATTTTTTTGCAGGAAGTCAATGGACAGACCTGAGAATTGTCACTTCTATTTCTAAGCAGATGTGAATCCATAAGTACGCAAACACCTATCTTGTATATTGTTCATTACTGTGTTCAGTGGTTCAGTGGATATTTTCAAAGATGAATAACTTTGCAACAGCCTTTGTCCAATGTCTTTTTTGCTCTTGAAAACCTTGCCATTAACTTCACCAATATTTGCTTTTTATAGAAAGTATCAACAGCAGTCATCTACAATAAAGAGTAGCAGCATGCAACACAAATTTCTTTTCCTTCCAGATGCCAACAGGGGGTAAAAAGCTGTTCTCACAGGATTCTGCCTCACAAAGTAATATTTGCAACACTCAAGGTGTAGCCAAACTGAAACCAACACTCAGTCTTTGTCATCAGTGTCTGTTCTGTACTCATTTTTTTCAGTATCTGTCGTGGTTTAACCCCCGTCGGCAGCTCAGCCCCACGCAGCCGCTCGCTCACCCAACCCCAGTGGGATGGGGGAGAGAATCGGAAGGGTAAATGTGAGAAAACTCCTGGGCTGAGATAAAGACAGTTTAACAGGGAAAGCAAAGCAAACCGAGGAATCCCTTCCCCGCTCCCCAGGGGCAGGCGGGTGCTCAGCCATCCCCTCCCCAGGACAGCAGGGCTCCATCACGCCCAACGGGGACTGGGGAAGACAAACGCCATCGCTCCCAACGTCCCCCCGTCCTTCTCCTTCCCCCAGCTCGAGATGGGGAGCGTGACGTCCTACGGTCTGGGATCTCCCTTGGGTCGGTCGGGGTCGGCTGTCCCGGCTGTGTGTCCCCCCAACCCGTTGTGCCCCCCCCAGGCTCCTCGCTGGTGGGGTGGGGGGAGAAGCAGAACAGCCCTCGGCTCTGGGTGAGCGCTGCTCAGCCGTGACAGAAACATCCCTGTGTTACCGATGCTGTTTCCAGGACAAATCCAACACACAGTCCCATACCAGCTACTGTGGAGAAATTTAAGTCTGTCCCAGCCAAAACCAGCACAGTATCTAAGGTACTTAACAATTCCATAAATATTTATACTGTAGAAAATATTAATTTTCCAATGCCTTCTCTTGGAAGTGGCTGACTGTTTTAAAATTAAAGGAAAGAAACAATACTTTAGGGATTAAAAGGTCTGGAAAGTGTTATCTAAAAATAATAGATGTTTTAAACAAACTGTGAGACTGACAGAAGCCCAGAACCCAACATAGAGATACCACCAGTGGATAAACCATCACTAGATTAATAAGATGTGTCTTTCCTCCTGCATAGCTCTTTGGACTGATTTGAACTAGATGACTTAGCTGAACTACCACACTTATTTTAGAAAAATACCAAGTATTGATATTAAAATATTGATTGAAGAGGCATCCGCTGTGCACTTAAGGAACTCATTCCAATGTCTAATTGTCCTTCTTCTTAACTGTTGTGTCTACAGCTCTAATTTGATTTTACTTGGGTTCAGCTTGCATCCACTGGATTTCACCGTAACATTTTGCCTGAGCTCGCACACTGTACAAGTGACTGCAGGCCTATGTAAGTATCTAGTAAGACCTGAGTCGTGTAAGGCCAAGTTGTGACTCCTGAGGGATCTTACTTCAGCAGTGACTGACAAAGAACAACTTCATATTACACATACTGTTTTAATCCATTCCTTATACTCTGTATTTATCTTTTGTTATTCAAGTTTTTTTGACTGAAACGTGATACTGTGTGATACCAAGTGATATATGACATGTCTAAAGCATTGTAACACTGATTTTGATCAAAATTATAATCTCATTAAAACAAGTGGATTAAGTTATTTTGACAAGATCATATTAAATGATCCTCTTGACACTCTTGGATTATTTACTGAGGGTTATTCGGCATTGAGCATATAATTTATCCTGTCAGATGTCCAGCTGTTTATTTAAGAATTAAGAAACCATATCTAGAATTAAATGGGTCTTCTGTTTCTCTTTTTAAAACTCTCATCAGAAACAGTAATTTTATTGCAATTTCTGAAAATTTTCATGATTTCTCAGACTTCTTAGAAAGTAACACAAGCAGATGATCATTTTAAAAGATCTAAGATCCAAATTATCTGTAACACTAATTTACAGATAAAAAGCTATGATAGGACCTACTTTAGGTACAACTGGAAATTTTAAAAAATTTATAGCTACCACATGGAAGAAATATATCATCTGTCTTTTTCCCCAAATGCAGAAAAGGAATATTTGTCAAACGCACACTTTTCTGCTTATCAACTGCATGGCAAACAAAACAAAAAAATTCTTCCCTTCTCTTATCAAGTAAATTTAGCCATTATAGTCCAGATGAAAATGATGTCTCAGTATATGTCAGCAATGGAAAAGTCCTGGCTTTCTTCACCTGAAGGCCTATATATTATGCATCTTCCAACTGCTTTCAATGTTAAATGTATCTAGATGAATAACCACTGACAGCATCTTTCAGTCCTGGTTTGCATCTTTAGTTTAATAGATGAACATAACTAGTGGTTTTTTCTGCATTTATCATTCAGAGTTCATAAATGCTGGAGATGGAATTGTTGGTTAGCTTTCAGCAGTAACTGAAGCTTGCAGAGAAAGTCAGCTCTCCGTAGGGCTGACAGATTGTTAGAATTTTCCTTCAAAAACTGGTACAGGGAGAAAAAAATGCAAATTCAGAATTGTGCAGGGGAAAAAAAACCCCACAACTATCAGTCTTCTTGTTTGGAGATGTATGATTTCTTCTTCTTTCGTGTTCAGACAAGCCCTTGCTAGCTCCAGACTTACTTTAAATTCCTTGGAAATTATGTAATAATTATGTAATAATGGGTTTAGTTCCCACAACTGCAGCACAGTTTTAACTAGCTCAGTAGAACTGTTAAAAAGATGGTACAAATTTTTTTGGATTTGCCCTCAAGTGACCTGGACTTCACAGCTTTCTGTAATTATCATCATCTGATTGTAGCCTCAGTTGCCACAGTGACAAATACTGATAGGCTTAAACGTGATCTTAAACACTGTTTTAATGGCTGGAGGTTTTCCTGAAGAAAGAATTGCCGTTGGCTGGGCTTCAGCCTTCCTCCGTACCCCCAGCTGTTCAATACAGAAGTGTGACAGGCGTTAAGATACGTTATAAAGATTGTCATGTAGGTGTCCTGGTTTCAGCTGGGATAGAGTTAACTCTCTTCCTAGTAGCTGGTCCAGTGCTGTGTTTTGAGTTCAGCATGTGAAGAATGTTGATAACACAACAACTGATGTTTTCAGTTGTTGCTCAGTAGTGTTTAGACTATAGTCAAGGATTTTTCAGCTTCTCATGCCCAGCCAGGGCACAAGAAGTTGGCACAGGACGCAACCAGGGCACCTGACCCAAACTGGCCAACGGTGTATTCCATACCATGGGACGTCCCATCCAGTATAGGAACTGGGAAGCGGGGGTGGGGAATCGCCGCTGGGGGTCTAGCTGGGTGTCGGTCGATGGGTGGTGAGCAATTGCCCTGCGCATCATTTGTACATTCCAATCCTTTTATTATTGCTGTTGTCATTTTATTAGTGTTATCATTATCATTATTAGTTTCTTCTTTTCTGTTCTATTAAACCGTTCTTATCTCAAGTCAGGAGTGTTACTTTTTTTTTCCCCGATTTTCTCCCCCATCCCACTGGATGGGGGGGAGTGAGTGAGCGGCTGCGTGGTGCTTAGTTGCTGGCTGGGGTTAAACCACGACAGTAGGACATCACTAAGGTAAGCAGATTGCTTGGTAAGTCTTCCCTCTCCAACTGGCATCATGCCCAAAATGGAAGAAATCATCTGAAGATGCTTGGTAGAACTGTCAGTCACACACACTGTGGTATCTGTGTACAGACATACAGAACTGTTCTGGCATATCAGCACACCTGAATTTATCATTTACCTGTTTGCTTTTTATGTTGCTGCTTGATTTGCTGTAGATCTTTTGCATGCATTATTTGTTATTTTGTTATTATGGTTATATCAGAAATAGGCAATACCTGGAAAGCACATTGTAGAAGGGCGTATATCAGAATGAGGGTAAGCAACACTATGTCAAAGGAAGACACTAGTTGTCAACAGCTGATATTTCTTATTTTTAAGGGGAAAGACAATGGGTATGTTGGGAAAGAAGCAGACTTTTATTCACTATCTAGTGAATGAGGAATAAACTGCTTGTGAAAAGCAATCACAATTTAGGCATTCCGGTCATTACAGACTCTAGGTCTTTGAGACCAAAGATGGAGTGACTCCATATGGTGTGACTCATTATTCCAGATGGTGGGCTCACTTGGCTACCACGCTAGAATACAAAAATGCCCCGTTCTCCATGCTGTAAATGCTTAAGTAGCGGTGGATCATGTTTCAGAGTTTAGGTTGCATCACTGATCACATTTGAATCATCTCCTGTTAATAAAAAAAGCCATCGCTGAAGTAAGCAGCCATTCTTCCGGAGTAGCCCAGCTTATGAACAAATAGAAAAGAACTAAGTCCTGCCGGCTCGTGGCCAGCAGACGTGGTGGAGAAATAGTTGAGGCCGTCAATCTCGGCACTGGCCTGATCACAGGGTAGAACGAGAAGCTGCCCTCGCTGCAGCATTTCACAGCCGCTGAACTTTGCACCACAGAATTGTCTGAAATCCTACTTTCAGACAAATTTTACTCTCTTCAAAACACTTTGCTGGCACGTTCTCTTCCTCCTGCCTCTGTCTGTCTCTCTTCAGCTGCTCATAGCTACCCCTTCCTTACCGCAGGCGGTTCCTGTACATCCACTCTTTCTAACCCTGATTTTTATCCCGCTCCGTTCAGGAAGAGCAAGGTTAGTTTGAGCAGGTTACGTAGTGACTTTTAGACAACATGGATCATTTTGACAGAGGATGTGGTGAGCACTGGGAACAGTAAACTGTGGAAAAGCACATGTGGTCCAGCCATAACCAGTGTTGTCTCTGTCGTGTGCTGGCCCAGAGTTCCCAAAATGGAATTTAACCCATGGCTTTTATAAGCAAGGACAGGCTTTTCAACCAGCTCCCTAATTATAAATACACTGAAAAGGCAAAGAAGGGATAAAAGACGTGTGCAGTCAGACAAAGTCTGGTTACAGCAAGGAAACCAGCGCCTCACGTACAGGCGGGGGTGGGAGGGGGGAGGTGGGGGGTGTAAAAAAGAAAGAAAATAACAACAGAGACTAAAGTAGCAAACCGTTGAGTTACAGATTCGTAACTAAAAAAAGAAGTGATACCCATGACTACAAGATGTCACATTCCACTTCTGAAATACTGCTCCACAACTGTATTTACTTTAGGACATAATACAGGCCTTGTGAGCCATCTGAAACCTGGAATGCAATTAGTAAGAACGGTAAAGTCTCTTTTATCTTTTTATTCCCTTAACTCATACATATTTATTCAGGTTTTTTTTTAAAGCAATCCAGTTAGTAGATAGAACAGCGCACTTTTTTTTTTTTTCCAAGGAGAGTTAGGTTTTCCCAAGTGGTCCAACCTCCAGGGTCTCAAGTCATGTACAAAGCCTGTGAACTTGGTCATACTGAGAGTTATGCTTTTAGGTTCAAACAAAACAAAGTTCTTCAGGGTTGTTGTTGGCGTTTCTTGGGTTTGGGTTTTGGGTTGGTTTTTTTCATAGGCCTGATAATGTTACAGAACACAAAACAAACCACAATACTCTTCTCTTGTTAAAATGATCATGCAAAATTCAAAGTTTCATGCAGAAAAATATCTCTTTTCTGACAGTTGCACACACTCATCCAAGGGCTGAACACATCTCTCTGGGAAGGTCCATGTTTTCAGTAACACAAATTTCTTCTGGAGAGAGAATAAAAGAACAAAAGCAGCCAAATTCCTAAGTGACAACTTACTAGTGGGGAAATTTTGGTTAGAGAATATTTCCAATTCAAGATCCATGGCCTTGCTACTGCTGTGTTGGCCTGACCTGAAAAGGAATGAAACCCATCTCTGAAGCACTGCTTACATTCTGCAAAAGAGAGGATTTGGGAAGAAGTACAAGCACATTGAAAAAATCAGGACATGCAGTAAACCGGACATGCAGTTACGTTGAGGAAGGCATTGTTTCTGTGGTCAAATGCTAGAAAAGGACATATCCTCTTCCCGTCTTACCTAGTGGTTTGCATTTATGTTTTTAAGAAATAAAAACTGGTGTCACAATAACAGGAGATGCTCAAAGACTATAAAGGACACATCTGGAAAAACAGAAAGTGAGCTCAGACCTAAGCTCCACTAATCCTCTCACTGAGCTGTTCAACTTTTACCTTAGCTGCTAATGGGAAAAACTGGTAACTCCAGGGTTTGGGGGTTTTTTTCATGTTTAAAGATATGAAAGGGCAAATACATAAAATGCACTCTGGAAATTAGACTATCGGTTCCTCATAGGGGCTGCATTTTCCTGTTTCTGTGAAGTGACCTGGCTACTGACCAGTCTAGTGTAATAGCAATACTGATTATTAATAACCAGAATCAAAATTCTATGCCAGGTATTCATCCTCTTATCTCTAACATCAACAAAGCATTATTCCCTCGTTTCAGGATTGTTTCATCTAATTGCCAGTTATGTTAATTAAGGCAAAGTGTGGTTATTTTCTTGTGCATGGAAGCCTTTGAAATAGCTCCTACTTCCTTAAGTCTTATTCTTGGTTGGAAGAGGAGCACTTTTAGTCCCAAAACTTTCAGTTATAAAACCAGCAGCACTCTACTTAGAGGTAGACTTACATATGGATTTAGTAATTGAAAAGTGTGGGGTGAGCATAGATAATGGGATTTTCAATGCTAAACCCATTTCCCATCAGCTTGTTCCAGCAAGTGGACGCTAAAAATGCATATAAGGGCATTTTACAGCCGGTGGAAAGGGAGATTTCTGTGGTCTTGTTAATGCTCTCCATTGACCGTATCATGAGTTTGGGCACATCACCCAATCTTGTTAGGCTCCTACTTTTAAAAAAAGCCTGAACACGTTCCAAGACCATCATCTGATGTAAATATGTTGGAAAGTCTGGGCCCAAGTTAGTTCTGTAAGCCTCTCTCAGTGGTTGTCTGCATCTTTAGATGGCTGAATACTTCTCCGTCTCGGCATGCCTGTTTGAGAAGTTTGTAAATGTATTTAGAAATGTATTACATAAAAGTGAACTTGGAAAGTGTTTGATATTGGTTAACGGGTCTTTTTTTTTCTTTTGGTCTTTTTTTTTTCCTTAGATCTTTTGCCAGAAGACTTTTTTTACTGCAATATATAATAGCGTGAGCCTGTGGGTTCACAGCAAGCACTCCAAGACACCTGCACCCCTGTACGCACTGACACTCCCACTGCCAACCGTCCTGGCACGTCCTGGTATCAAATCAGCCTGTGGCTTCTGTACGCTCCAGAACATTTTCAGGTGTGAGACACTCGATGAGTTACTGACCTGGATGTTTTATCTTTCAGTTCCAGCCTTTGTTGTTCCCTTGATGAATTGCTTACTTAGTGTCTAGAAAAAATAAAGCTATCGATATCAATGATAGTGTCAATGAACTGTGGCAAAGTAAAGGATACGGCAGATTAACAATCATTGCATGTCAGAGGTTTATGATATGATGGTGATGACTATTGGCATACATATTTACCTCTACAAAAAATAATATTGTAAATAATTAGGATAAAGGACAACTTTAAATTCTGAGTAGCTTGCTTTATCCTTAGCAGAGAATTAAGAATACTTATAGAGGAAAAAATATTTTAATTGTTTATGTTACACAGATGCAAGGTGAAACATAATCTAAACCTCACTGTGATACTGATAGGGAATATGTATTTTAAGTTACAATATATTTGATGCATAGTATTATAAGACTTGGATTCGACCCTGACTAAAACAAAGTTCGACCAACTTATGTTTAAAAAAGGTCAAGTTAAAGAAAATTCCATGGTTTTACCAGCAAGATAATTTCTTTAACTTGGGAATTAATGCTATCTGTACCCTACCAGAAGGCTTTTAGACGTAGACATGCAAAACAGCCTTCTTTAAATCTAAAGAAATTAGCCCCATTGATGTGATAAATACATTTCTATTTCTGCTGCTGGTATGAAGAGGGAAGTTGCCTTTTTGCCAGCTTCCACTTATTCAATATACAAAAGATATTAAATTATTTAAAACTCTGTTCACGTGGTTGCATAGTCACTTTTCAGTCAGACAAAACCAGTCTAAAGCATGTGTTAGCTCTCTTTTCTGCCACACAGTAATTGGTCTAACCTCCCAAATGAAATTAAATTTAACTTTCTTTTGATGACTCAAGTCTGAAAGGAAATAAGCATGCCCATATTTAAAGCTCCTATTTACCTTTCCCTTTGTCTTCTTAACAGAGACAATCTGGAGCTTTGTCCTAGCAATATAGATGCTAATTTTACTATCTGGGAAAATCACAGCCTGTGACTCTACCAGACCACATAGAAAACTGCACTCCTGCTTTCCCATTGTTGGCATCTAAGATAAAATTTTGTGAATAACTTTCTTTTTTCTCTTTTTTCTCTCTGACTTTTAAACAATTCATATTAGTAATGTCTTTCCTTCTTAGCACAGAGTAGAAAAAAATATAGGCTGAAGGCTGAAATGACAGTAGGAATCTGGAAAAGCTGCTTTATCTCAGCAAAATACATATGTATCAGGTGACCCCTAGTAAACACGCTAAAAGCGTTGATCAAGAAATCTGTAACCTGGAGGTTACAAACCCAAAAATACACCCTTAGAATTTACTCCAGGGTGTTACCTTCTTCTGAAATTGCTTAATATTAGTGAGATGTTGTCCCACATCAACAACGACCTTGCTGACACACAAACTGACGTTGCACTTTCCTTCTGGCCAAAGTTAAGCCCGGTCATAATTTATAGGTACCTATTGCTCGTTTTACATCAAGCTTCACCTCCTCTTTTCATTACACCCTTCAGATCTGCCAGGACAAAGTGCTAATGCAATTCATTTCTAACCCAGTTTGGTCAAAACGATCCGAGCTATGTGGCATTTCATCTGTTGAAACTGATGTCTGTCTGACTGAACCGGGATAAGGAGCAATTACGCAAGCAGTTGTGGCAACGGATCTGGGCTACAGTTCGTTAACTGGCTGACTGCTGGCTGCTGGAGTCCTGATACATCCCAACCCATCCCCGCTCCTCTGCCGTCCCTTCCCCTGGCTCCTCCGGCCCTGACAGAACTTGTCGAAACTCCTAAATCTGCAGAAAACGACCCAGTGCAGGATCGGCCAAAGACCAGAGCTGGTAAAAGAGAGGTGACCAGAACAAAGGAACCAAGGAGGAACGTGAGGGAGAGGAGGGGAGGTTTAAGGAGGAAGCAGAGGTTGCGGGGGACGGGGACCTCCTCGTCCTCTGGAGGCACCCAGGGCAGCGGAGGTGACTGACTGCGGAGCACCGGTCCCCGCGTTCCCTAATCTTCTTCCTGACACGTTAAGGGGCATCTTGGCGCTAGTTTCAAGGAGGCCAGGACCGGACTCCAAGCGAGCAAGAAAGAGGGCAGACTTGGAGAAAGACGCGATGAGGTAGCGGAGTGTGCCAAAGGGATTTCGGTGCATCCAGAGCTTTTAAACCCATTTTGCCAGAGATTTCAGCATGGAGCTCTGCAACAAAAGGAGGAACCTCCTGCCTGAAGTATTTTTATCTTTGAACTCCCTCCGAAAATGAGGGCAGCACCAGATGTTTTCTCTTTTCCCCAGCTGGAGACTCCTGCCCCAGCCCACCTGTGACTGACTCAGTCGGTGGAGCAACTCCCTACCGCACCCCAAGGAAATTCAGCCAAGCTCACGCCAACAATCTGCACTTTTTGAGCTGATCTCCTTTTGCTGTGCCTGAGGCGAATTAGTTCGTGCGCGTGTGTGTGTGTGTGTGTGTGTGTGTGTGTGTTAACGGCCTGAAGAAAGGTGGGGATGAGCAGCTGCTGTGAACCAGAACTGGCACCCCTGGACCCAGCAGAAAGCACCCGTTCCTGATCGCGGGGCCATAAACCAACCCCCTTCTCCCAAAACACAGTAGGAGGAATGATGAAAGCCCTCACCTCAGACTGAGGAGATGGAGTTTTAACACTTCTCCTGCACAGGGGAACGTGCATCCGCACGCTTTGGATGTCCAGTTTTCAGATTACTGAGCATTTCAGAGCAAGAGACTTTGCCCTTCCTTCTGCAATGAAATCTAAAGCAGGGTATGGAAACCCTTACCATCCAGCCAAACTCTTGTCATCTAGACCTTGGCATATTCACCCAGGACAGGAAAGATGAAGAGCCCAGGCCCTCTCCAGCTCTCCAGCGAGTACTCACTGTTTGAAACGCAAGTCTTTTCCTACCACCTATCCCAAAAACCTGCCCCCAGACAGCGGGGGTTTGACGCAGCTCTCTGTCAGAGCGAACACCTCATCGTCCGCTTGCTGAGATAAGCACTCAGGCAGAGAAGGAAATTAACTTGTGGGATAATGCTGTAACCACAAAAGTAAAAGGGGGTATTATACCGTCTGGTCTCACTTTAAATGAAGAGCAGAAATTAAGACTTGATCTGAGTCTGCTGACTGGATTTGGCCCTGCCAGCCAGCCAGGCAGAACGATGTCTAATTTATATACCTCAAATATGTTTAAAATCTAAGCTAAAGATGCTCACGTGATGATGTTTTGGCAACTCCAGGGTATGAACAGTTGCAAACACTTAGACCTGGAAGAAATTTAAGTGACAGAAACTTCAGTACTTACAATAATCAACCTCTGCAGAGTTAAGTGACAGCCGAGTAGGCACTTTGAGGCTATGTGTTTTAGACTTAGCAAACTTGAAAGGAACTCAGATACCTGAGTCTCTTTCGTATAAAGGATAAAATCCAAAAAGTAACCCTTGTGGTGGGTTGACCCTGGCTGAAGGCCTGGTGCCCATCAAAGCCACTCTATCGCTCCCCCCCTCAGCTGGACAGGGGAGAGAAAACATAACAAAGGGCTCGTGGGTCGAGATAAGGACAGGGAGAGATCACTCACTAATTACCATCATGGGCAAAACAGACTCAACTTTGGGAAAATTAGCTTAATTTATTACCCATCAAACCAGAATAGGGTAATGAGAAATAAAACCAAATCTTAGAACAGCTTCCCCCTACCCCTTCCTTTTTCTGGGGTTCAACTCCACTCCCAGTTCTCTCCCTCTCCTCCCCCCAGTGGCGTGGAGGGACGGGGAATGGGGGCTGGGGTCAGTTCCTCAGACCTTGTCTCTGCTGCTCCTTCCTCCTCAGGGGGAGGACTCCTCACTCGTCCCCTACTCCACCGAGGGTCCCTCCCGTGGGAGACAGTCCTCCACGCACCCCTCCACATGGGTCCTTCCCACAGGCTGCAGTTCTCCGTGAATTGCTCCCATGTGGGTCCCTTCCATGGGCTGCAGTCCTTCAGGCACAGCCTGCTCCAGCGCGGGCTTCCCACGGGGTCCCAGCCTCCTTCGGGCACCCACCTGCTCCGGCGTGGGCTCCTCTCTCCCCGGGCTGCAGGTGGAGATCTGCTCCCCCATGGACCTCCCTGGACTGCAGGGGGACAGCCTGCCTCACCGTGGTCTTCCCCACGGGCTGCAGGGGAATCTCTGCTCCGGCACCTGGAGCATCTCCTCCCCTCCTTCTGCACTGACCTGGGGGGCCGCGGGGCTGTTTCTCTCACATCTTCTCACATTGCTGCAGTTGAGCAATTTTTTTTCCCCTTCTGAAATCTGTTCTCCCAGAGGCGCTACCACCGTCACTGATGGGCCACTTGGCCTGCGGCAGGTCCTTCTTGGAGCCGGCTGGCATTGGCTCTGTCGGACATGGGGAAGGTTCTAGCAGCTTCTCATGGAAGCCACCCCTGTGCCCCCCCCACCCCCCAACCCGAAAACCTTGCCACACAAACCCAGTACAACCCTCTGGCCTAAAGCATGGCTTCACCACCTTAGAGGATGGCGGTTGTACGACAGCTACCCTCTCGCGCGTGGTTTCAGAGGAGGGCGGGGTAAGGAGAGGTCTGGGAGACCCCGCTGGCCCAGCGCATCCCACAGGAGCACGGACTGCACAGCTCCTGTCTGCCTGGGCCCTTTCCCCCTTCACGGCCAGCGCCTGGAAATTGCAGTGGCCAACACTAATCCCACCCTTCGGAGCTGGGGTTGTGTGTGAGCAGCTTGTTTACTAAACCTCCAGTCCTGGCTTACTTTCTGCTGCCAGGAGCTGGGCCTGTTTTCCACCAGCGTTCATTAACTTGAAGTTATCATACGGTGTGCCAAGTTTCCATCAGCCCAGCAAAAACATTCTCAATTCCAAGCCCTGTTTTCCCAATGGCAGCGCTCTGCGCTGTAGACTTTCTGAGCTGTCTTGGCGAGAGAAATCTGTTTATGCAGTTAAATTTTCCTAAGAAGCTGATGGGAGCATATACACTTTAATAAGGCAGAAGATTATAGTGGCCACTGGGGCTAGTGCTTTCTAAAATCAAAACGGAGCGGGAGGGAAACTCGCGAACTTGAAAACACAGCCACAGAAAAAACAAGCTGTAAACATACAGAATTTTGGTCAGCGATGCCCCAGGCTTCCAGTCCTATAAATCTAAATCCTAATCCTAACACTGTGATCCTGAAATTAGTTTCCTTTTCATGAGAATCAGCAAACCAAACCTCTTCAGGTCTTACTCAGAGATGAAAGAGGAATCAGTGGCAATAAAAGCAGCAAATAAAAATCTTGTCTGGCTGAAAACTGGAGATTTATTTTGGCAAACTTCAACCTTTCTCAGCATACTCTGTGAGTATGCAGGTAGCCAACTCCCAGTACAATTAAGTGAGTTCTTAATTCCTGTCCACTGAAGTAAACAGAGGTGAAGTCATGGATTCAGCTGGGTTCTCGGCTTGTCTCGGTCTAGAGATTGCAAGGATGTGACCGTAATGACTAACTGCATTACTAATACCTGGTTGTTTCATTTCTGAAGGAAAAACTGCTCAGTGGCTGTTCAGTGGGACAAGGTAACTATTCTAAATAAAGCAGAATTTCGTGATTGTTTTTACTACACAGAGGAGATCTAGAAATCTGCATCCTCTTTTGAATTACACAGCACACTTAAAGACACATCCACGCTTTTGCAAAGGGAGCTGGAATCCCTTTATCAAATAGGAAGAGCTAACATTTGAAATGGTCTCAACAACAGAGTAATGAGAAATGATCAATGTGACAAAGATTTTTTAAAACCTTCCAAAAAGGATGTAAGGAACTGCAAACTAGGAAATCTTATGTTCATATTAGGAAAACTGGCAGAAGCTTCCAATAAAAACATCCCATCGTCAATCAACGAGTGATAAACATTTTATAATAGGGAAAAGCAGACGTTACTTTTTGACAAGGAAACCATGCCTCACAAATTTATCAGAGGTTTTGAAAGGTGCTCAAGAGGAGGCAGCTGTGGGAAATACAGGTTATGTAGTGAGCGTACATTTTCAAACAATTTTACAGCACTCATCTCTGAGAAACTAAGCTGGCATCACAGCATGGAAGATCCCCTCAAAACTTCAGGTCTGATCAAAGTAGAGGCCCAAAGAGTAGAAATAACAAGCTGATTTTACAGGAAAAGGAGATCACCAGGATCTGTGCTGAGGCTTGCATTTTTCAATAAAATAATAAATGATCTAGAAAAAGGAGAAGATTGTAAGGCAATGACATTTGCTGGTAATTCAAGGTTTTAAAAATGAATATTCATGTTATTTACTGGCTGGGTAATGAACTGTCAGGGGAAATGTAATGCTTATAAATGCAGGATCATAAACAAAACCAGTCCTAACTAGATCTATACAGCAGTGCACTGTAAACTAAATATTACTACTATAGAAAGAGATCTTGGAGTTAGTGAATAAGTCTGTAAAAATCTGCTCAATGCTCAGTACTGGTTACAAAGGTAAATAGAGAAAGTCTTAGAATAGAGAATGTCTTAGAATAGAGAACAAAAGCAAAATCATCATCATGCTATTATTATAAATCTATGATAGGTCATCATTTTGATTATTATTTGCTGTTCCGATGACATTCATGTCAAAAAAAATATGGTGGCACAAGAACAGTTACAGAGGCAACGATTACAAGCAAAAGGACAGATTGCCTTCCGTACCAGCAGAGGTTAAGTAGACTAGAGCTTGTAAGTTTGGAAGAGAGAAGACTCAAAGGATTATGTTGGAAGTCACCGGTGATAATCATAAGTAGGAGAAGATGAACAGGATGTAATTATTGATAAGTTTATAGACAAAACGAAGGGACAATAAATGAAGTTATCAGACACTAGCTTGGAAGCAAAAAAGGCGTGCATTCACTGTGTGCAACCAATTAAGTCATAGAATACACTATGAACAATGGTATAGAAGCCAAAATCTGAAACCGTTAAAAAGCAATAGAAAAAATTATAGGAAAGAAGCACATCCATGGCCTTTTAAATTACAAAGATACAACTGCTAGCTCAGGAAATCTATGGACTGCAGAAGGCTGGAAGAAAAGGCAGAGGTAGTATCACAGCGTGATGCCTTCTCCCAAGACACCCACTGCTCTCCCCGGAGAGAGGCAAGGTGCTTCGCTCTGACCCACTACTGTTTTTTCTAACATGATGTGCCTAATTGTGTCTTGTCAAACAGCCGAGCTTCTGTGGGAATCCCATAAAAAAATTATTTCCTTCTGAGAATAAAACCAAACTTTGAAATCACAAGGAATGCCTCAAGTTTGAACTTTTTTTCTTGAACTTCTAGTTCAGGCCATGTTCAGATAAATTTCTTTCCACTGAAGGCAGCCAGAATACTTCTAGTGATTCCAATGCAGATGTCATAATCCTCCCTTTAGTATTTTTATCACACGTATGTCCACAATGCACGTTTCGAAGATGTGAAGCATCATATAACTGTTTGCAGATAATGTAACAACAAAGAAAATTGCAGCTCTCACACAAAAGAGAAGGTCGGAATTGCTTTTAATTGCATGCAAATACTGAAATAGTCTTACAAGAGACTGACCTCTGAATTGGGTGGTCAAATATGGGTGGTCTCTGATAACAGTGTAAGAACAAAAGACAGACTGAGCTATAGGAAATAGTAGCTGTAGGAAGATCTCTTAAACTTTTTAAACACTATTCTCAGAATCTTTTGATGTTCATCACATTTCTTGGGCTGGAGGAGCCAGGTGGTACTGGTGAAAGGCCGGACATGCCTGGAAAGGCTGTCCTTGGAGCCCTTTACAAGTCAGAGACAAAATTCTTATTGATTGCTGTGGGACCAAACATTGTTAACTGATTAGGAAGGGATGGGCTTTCTGACAACTAATTTAAAGACAGGGAACTGGAATATGCAGGTGTTTATCCTTCACTGTTAGTTCTGAGCAAGGATTATCATAACATTTTACTACATTGCTTTCTTATTACTAAGTGTGGGCAGAACTACAGCGTGCCTGAAACAGTACGATGCTTTCCCACAAAAAAATTAGCATCGGTCTTTTTCTTATCTGGGAGCTTTGCCACTGGTTGCCGAGCTGATTACTCTGCTGAGCGCATTCTGCACGCTGCTCTCATAAACCAAGGAGTAACATTTAAGCTTGGTGGTTTACTAGGACTGTCGTTTCCGTCATACCACCAGATTTATCAGATCCGTGAAGAAGCTACCCCGTACAGGTGCATTCTCACAAAGTCTGTATGGGTGAGGAGACTACAGCATTTCAATGTCAGATTTCTGTTACAAGAATCAGACTTTAAGAAATTATACTAAATAACCTCTACTCCCCACCTAACCAAGACTTAATAGCAAAGAAAAATCACACAAAACGAAACCGCCCTTCCTATCACTGGAGTGACAACTGCTTACCCTCTGGGGCAGGCTGACACCTTTCATGCTGACAGCTGTGGAGAGAAACCTCAAGCCAGTCTTGTATCCAAGCCCTATGACTGAGTGCCCGTTGTGGGCTGAACTTTTCCTACCGCCCCACGAGCCCGCCACAGCTACGCAAGACTTCTTTGTGAACCCTGGAATCTCGTGCCCCGGCCAGTAAAGGACGGCATAGAGCAACATCCGAATCAGCTGAAACTGGTAACGGGAGTTGGCGTCTGTTCACCAGGGTATTGCTGTAAGGACTTCATGGGTGGTGTTGAAGGAGCTGATCCTTTGAGTTCACAGCAGAAACTTGTGGAAAAGATTTGTTATCTTGTAAAGTCATCTATGTGCCATTACAAAAAAAAAAGGTGACTGGCTGAAAATAATACTCCCTATGACTTCATTTATATTCTCATGATAAAAAAGATTTAGTAACAGTATACTATGCTGATCAGTGGTTTTAGATTCAAGAGACTTTACTTAGGTCTTTGACATAAAAAAGTGAATTCTCCTATGCAAAATTGTAAAGGCCATGTGAATTGGATGGGAGCTGCTAATATTCCTGTAGAGTGAATGTAGCCACTACCTTGTAACTTCACAATATTTCTTTACAGAGATACCAATGCTTCAACTGAATGCCTCATAAGGAACAAAATGCATTCCAAACTAGGTAGGAAAATACTTTATGACCCCAGAAAAGACATCTAATTCATCAAAAGTCCTTCTTTGTAGAAACTTATTAAACCTAAAGCTATTTACAAAGTACTCAATCATACATATTATACAAAGGCATGGTGATTTAGAAGACACTGAGGAATGCTCAGCTAAGACAATAACTCTCATTTGGCAAAAGTAATGGGGAATTCAGATTAGGATTTTTCAAATATTGTTCCTGCAGACAGGCCAGACTGTGAATACTCTGTATTATATAAGCTAGTGGCTCTCCAAAAGCCGTATGACTTGTAGAAGGGCAAAGAGAGAAAGAGTTCACTTGTATTAGAGGGCTGAACAACAGCTTCCAGCAGTTCTGACTGCAGCTGGTTAAATTGCTGTTCCTGGCAGTCTTCTCCACTCCTCTGCGTTAAAATGGCTGTTTCTGTTCAGACCAGGTTCTCGCTCTTTGTGTTAATAACCCAGCAGGACTGACCAAGTTCAGCAGAATTACTCCTGTTCTCTCCCAGGACCTCGACATAGTGGACCAGCCACAATGCAGCTTTCATGCTGGAGGTTCTCTCTAATTTTGGGACAAAGAGATACAGAGAAAACAAGCCGTAAGACAGTCAACGCTCTGCACACATCTTCAGCTAACTGTTAGGTGTGCCAGTAGCTATAAACACAAACGCAAACTGTTCTAGGCCGTCTCTTTGCCTGTCCTCCCCATTACTCTCCAGGCTGGGGTCCTGTCTCCAGCCGGTCTCTTTAAAAAATTCTGTTTATCTGGCTTTGTGAACTAGGGCAACTTTCCCGGAGGGTGGTGCTTTCCCAGACTTGTTTACCTGTCTGGGATATTTGCATTAAACTCTCTCTCCAGTGAACTGGGAATATAACACATAGTACAGCATTGGAAAGATAACTCTTTTTTTCTCTCTCTTTTTTTTAAGCATTTGCTGTTTTCCTAGCATCTAAGACATCTAAGTAGAATTGGTTTTGAAATTTCCAGGCTTCCAGGGCCTCCCATCAAACACAAGTTATTACTATGTAATGTAAATGGTATAGAAACGCTGAAAGGCTGGGGAGAATTGGGTGAGAGTTCTGTCTCACCACCCACTAGTATCTGCTCCTTGGTGAGGAAGCAAGTAATGGAGCCGGTGGACTAAACCCATACACGTATGAAGACCTAAAGCATAGCAGAAATCTGAAGAAGGAATAATATTAAAAGAAATCATATTATTACAGCTAATGTACATTTGGGGATCTTGGGAAAAAAATACAATGTTGTTAATTTTTCCACTGATTCTCTTAGTCAGATCCAGTCTGAACAAGTTCTGTCTAAAACGTGAAATGGATGTCCAAACTTCACCACAGTCTCGGAGAGAAATACAGTTTGCCCTACTTTCCAGGATTGTCTCCTGTATAGCTACATAAATTCATAAGGTTCCTCCCTTCGTAGCTTGAAAACTTCCGAGGTATTTACCTTTAGTCTCCCACGTATACTCAGAAGTGGAAAAATGGATGCTTATCTCCTACCTCCACCTCTCATTTAAAGGGTTAGTTGGATTGGTACTTGAACTCAGTTAAAAGTCCCTGGAGAAGACTGAAATGTTAATTGTGGCCAGGACTACAGCTAACCACATCTGATGCTACGGTAGCACTGGGTGCATAATTGTTTAGCTGCTAGAATATTCACCCAGGAAGTAAGAGAACTGAAATTTAGGTCTTCATTAGCCCAAGGGAATAAACACCCACCTCCAGCACACCAGTGGCTGGGGACCGAGCAGCAGGATAACGTGGAGAAGATCACCTTCCCTGGGGAAGTTACAGCACGGGGCAGGCAGCGTGCCAGGGCTAGAAGAAGAGGAGATGGGCCATGTCCCCGCGGCAGCCCATCTGTCCGCACCCTTGGTTTGGAGCATCTAGCCCCCAATTCCGTCCCTGCTTTCGTTCACTAGGCAGTGACAGTTTGGTATAGAACACCTACACGTTTCAAGATACAGCCGCATAACAGTCAGTTCTGCCCCGACCACTGGTTTAGCATCCGGCACAATGATTTTTTGGCAATGTGGAATCAAGGAGATGAAATGACTGAAGGCCTAAGTTGCCTTCATTGAATTCAGTGGCAGAGCTCCAGTTCCAGTGAGATCAGCAAATACGCGACAAACTCAGACCCACAACATAAATTCATGGCAAAAGTGATATTAGAACAGAGGAACTGCTGGCAGGATTTACACACTGACAAACCAGTCATGCTTCTGAGACAGAACTCCACTTAAGTAAAACTTGGATCAATTACGATGACACAGAACAACCAGGAGCATTACGGCCACATTTCTAAAGTTTCTAAAAGACACTTCCTGAATTTGGTAGAGGCCACAGGCTTGAAACATGGGCAGGATGCTTTGCAAAGTGTCAAAGGAGCAATTAATCCTGAAACACCGATATCACAGGTATCTGATTTCTTTTGTTTTGCTTATCACGTCTCACTGCAGCCATCTCCTCCCACTGATGTAAGGTCTGTATTACATTTGACCACTTTAGATTTTTGCTCACACTGGCAGCAGCATAACCTTGACTGTTTTTACTGTGTTACAGGCACCTTCTCTGCTATGTAAATGGCAAAATATTAGATGGAATCCTCTTACCTGCTTTTATATTTGTATTTTATATTTAATATAAATATGGACAATCCTACACTGATTATTACTGCTGCATTTCACAGAGAGTGTTTTTCAGACCTGGATCCAAGCACGTAAAGGACTTACGCACCTAAAGAAATATCAGGGAAGAACAGGGCATGCAAATCCAAAGCTCTGAATCCCAGAACGTGCTGCAGCAGCATCCTCTATAGATGTCAGGGGACTGATGTGACTGAGGGGGGACAGCCGCAAGACGAGCATCCTTGATCACAGGGCAGGGGAAAAGTAAGACTGTGCTGCTCTAGATGAAACTGTTTTGCAGCTGGGTATCTTTGAGGGTCCTTGAAGGTCCGGGGAAGCATATGTTTAGCTGCAGAGTCACGGCTGTTGTATGGATGCAGGACTTCATGCAAGCAGCACATACCTGCAGTGGAAATGAAGGTGCAGCCCTGGTGCAGGCACCGGCCTGTGACCATCTCACCCATCGGCTGGGAAGCGGGGAGGCAGGGGTGGCTGCACAAATCCTCATACAGACACTCTAAATCTTGTTATACAGTATAAAATAGAGGAGTCGAAACCCAGGCTGCCTCTTTTCCGAGTGAGTGACTAACCACCGGACTCTAAAGCCAGGTTTGTGTGGCTCACTGACTTGTGAAATTGCATGGTCCAGCTCCAACAGAAGGGTCGTGAGCGCTTTGTGTGCCTTCTCGCTGCTCCCCTCATCATCCTCTGCCAGCGTGTGGCTGGGGGGGGGCTCGCATTTCCCTGCAGGTTGGCAGATATGCACGTGAATTCTTTCAGGCTGAGAAGAAAAATTAATTAAGTGCTTCCTTTGCAACTGCTATAATCCCCAGGCTGTTATGGAAAAAGATCCTTGTCCAGTCAATACTTTCAGAAGAAAAGCGGGAACCCTGCTCCATTACTTAAGGGAATGAAGTTTCCACCGCAGGGGGAAGGGGAGCAAGAGGCTGATCTGAAGTAGACAGAAGCACTTTGTGGCAGCCATGCATCGAGCACCTCAGAGTATGTCAGCTTAATATATATATATATATGTATATACCTGACTTCTCTAACGACCCTGAGCAGGTCTCTGCACAGCCTGCAGGATCTGGGGTTCCACGTGAAGTGTCTGTTTCCCCAGGCCTGTACAGGAAGGACAAGAAATTAACTGAGACTTTTGGATTTCACTCTAAACTTTCGACTCAGAACAGTTAAATGCTGTGGTGCCTCGTTTATAAATAACTACCTACTTTCTTCAGCTGAGCTCTGTCCTCTCCTAGTGGATATCAAACACAGTGTTTGAAACACTGATATTTTAGGGAATCAAGACAGAGATATGAATATCACTCATGGCAATTAACGTGATGTTTGCCACGTTTTCACTTTGTGAGAGATAGGGAGGGAGAAGATAAAGCCAGATGAGATGAACTGGCAGTGCCATTTTCCATATCGATATCCATTTCCATGTCCTCCAACATAAATGCCAGTTGGAGGAAACAGGATGTGCCACAACGATTCAGTGATTTGTAGGTATAAAGTCATGCTTGGACATTGTGAATGGCATGTTTTAAAAGCAGGTAGCCTTAAATAATGCTGAATAAATAGGAGGCTGCTTTTTGAATCAGGAAGCCACAACCAGCAATCTTCTGCTCCTCCAGCTGACTTTCGAGAGCCACTAATCACAACGAAACAACTGATACAAGAATCATGTTTTCCAAATGACTTTGTACTATTGACTTGAAATACATTGTCTCAACAAGCCTTCTTCCCATTAAAATCAGGCTTTGTTTGACGACACAGTAAAACCAGATTAGGGATTTTAGTACCTTGTTCTATAAATATCTTGGCCACAGAATACCCTCCCCCCCCCCCCCCCCCCCCCCCAATATAGTCTGAACTTAATCCACTGCAAATTTGTTTGAAAAAAAACATCACAGGGTTCTTTTTGTGCTGTCAGGCTTTATGCGGAATCAGGTACTGTCTGTCACCTCGCTCTAACTTTGTGCCAGATCAGGTAGCATCTTGCAGCACCTGCAGCTGCCAGAAAGCCAGCATAGAAGCAGAAAGTCAACATAATTTGTTTGTTGTGTGCTCTGGGTAATTCAGCATAGATGTGATCACTTGCCCATATCTAATCTGTATCCTATTTGTACTGCTGGGTCACCTGGTAAAGCAGAGACTCTGTAAGAGTTATCATGAGACCAAAATCTTACTTGCCCAGCAAGGGAATGGAAAGGAGATAGAACAGAGCGTAAACAAAACAGAAATTAATAATAAAACCTACAGGAGCTTAAGGATGCCAGAGACATCTTTATGAATGTGTGCGCTCGATGAGGTTGCACTTAATATACATCTGGTGCACACACTCAGAGCCACAACCTCTAGGCAGAGATGGACCAAAGAGTTGCCACGCGTGGATGCCACGACTGCCTGACACAGCGTGTCTGGCACAGGACCCACCACAGGCTGACTCTGAGGATCTTCTCAGAATAGGAGCCCAGGCCTTTGCCCCCAGCAGTTACCACTTGGAGAGCACCGCGTGAAGTACCTCCGTGATTTGCCCTTCACATGTGTGTATGTGTGTGGAGAGACGTGCTATTTCACTAATTCCAGCTTGGAAGAGCAATACCCTCTTCCTCCCTTAAAAAAGAGGAGATAAAGTGAGTGACAAAAAAACCCAACCACATTTTCATAGTTATAAACCTTCTGACGTTGACTGTGCACTGGTAGAATGAACGTGGTTTTCCTTATTCTATGTAGCTGGCTTTTTTTACATGCTTTGGAGTCTTGGTCCATTTGTTCAGAAAAAAACCTTTCCTTTCTCATCAGGCTTCTCGGAGTGGTAGGACAGTATTTCATCTTCTTCATCTTTTTCCTCCTCTCCTGCTACACAGACACATCCTAGGACCTTTCTTACGAGTAGGGAAGCCAACGCATTACTCCAGTGCTCTGGTGTAGTTTCTAACGTGCGCTACTTGGAAAGTGCCTTAGGCTGACGCACTACTGGATCTGTTGCCTTATAGATGAAGCAAATCAAAGTGAGACAAACTTCAATGCCCTGCTGCTGTGGCTTCTGATCACTCCTGTATTCACAGAAAAAAAAGAAAACCACCAAAAGTTGCTTGTGGGTAAACCGAGCAGAGAATATATATTGAAGGGCATTAGTGAAGCCAGTAAAAGTAACCCACTCAAAGAAAATAGTTAGATTTTTTTCCAGTGTGCTGTATTCATTTGAGGTTAGTGGTTAAATACAGAAGATTTATATCAGAGTTTCCACTTAATGAAAGTATTTGTGTGGATGATCTCTGTTTAGTTACTGTTAGTAGGGATTTTGCAAAATGTAATTTTCCAAAAAGCAGGAGGCTATCTTATTGAGGCTATTATCAAAAGTTCATGAAATCAGGGGCTGTTGATTGTGATACAACATAAATGGCATTCTTGATTTCTTATGTTTTTCTAGGCTGTAAGAGGAATGCATTACTGGAGAAACTGATACATTTGCTGTTCCAAGAGCACAAATTGAGTTTATGACCTGAATATGCTGTACATGTAGAAAATAAGCAACTATATAATCCCATCACATGGTAGATGTGATAACTTACAGGAAATATGAAACTGGAGAAATCTTATGGTTCTGCTCTAATACATTTATTATGGAGCCGTTAGAGGAGGCCAGACCGAGCGCAGGAGAGAAAGATGAGGACTCACGCAGACATCTCTTTTAGTTTCACAGGAATTACTCACAGATACTAATGTCTGAGGCGTTCATCCCTGCCTGCCAGGTGGAGTTGCTGCCTCCTCGCTCCTGTCAGCACCACAGTGCTTCCCCTCTCGGGGCCGGGCTGTTAACGTGGGCCCCCGTTGAAAACGCTCCCGGTACTGCCCGCAGTGAGATCCTTTCCTTTGCATCCTTCCCGCGTTCCTGCCTTATCCCAGCTCCTGGCTGTCACCTCCGCTTTCCCTCCTCTCTACAGAAAAAATGCCAAGAAGCAATTTGTCTGCAACGGCAATTAATTATTTAATAGCAAGTGAAATTATGGATTTGATAAAGGTAACAAAGTAAATAAATCAAATATCTTTTGGCAGGACACCGCATAATATTACGAACAATAAACGAGAATGCTGTAAAGTCAACAGGGCACACAGTAAATAGATTAGAAACCAGCAGGTCTTGAAATGCAACTATAAACATGGAGTAATTGTTGAGTAAAGTCCCACAGGGACAATCTTTGGCCCTAATTTTAATTTAGGTTTTAACTAATGAATTAAAGGAGAAAAAAAAAAATAAAAAATAACCCGGGTATCACCGTGGCTTGCTTTTGGCACAAATGTGAGAGGAATGGTGCAAAAACAAATGCAACGGCTGGTTTACTGACATTGTTTTATTTTGGTTGCTTAGGTAATGATATCACTTCCGTGAGGATCAAAAGTGAAGTCATGCACTTAATCACAAGGACTAACAACTGTTCTCCCAGGACCGGAGGAGGGGAACCAAGAGGAGGGGACTTCTACTGGGTCTCAGGGTCCCAGGTGGATTCGACTTCCCAAAGTGATGGTAGTACCAGAAAGGATAAGGGAGCTCATTGACATATAAACACAAGGGGACGACGGTTTGCAGCGGGAAGATTTCTCTGTGGTATGCCGCAGCTGAATCAGAGCTATCTGACTTGAAGCAGGAATTAATATAGAGCAAATCAGTTGCCTTTGTTATGTATGAGGTCAGATGAACAGTCCCTTCTGGTCTTAAAATATATTAATTTATGTACGGAGGAAAAAAACTACCCTCACTAAAGCTTTCTCCATCCCGAGAGGATCAGTGGAGCATACAAGGAATAGCAATTAAGTTTCTGGTTATTATTTTAACAAGAAAATTGCAAACAACTCTCAACAATTTTTCAGATAATTCAAGGTTTTCCAACCTGAACGTTTCAAAATGTCAACTGCTTAGAACTTTGCGTTCCCGTGTTTTCCCTTTCCCCCTCCCCTTCACCAGTGTGTGAATGATGCTCGGGGGTTTCACTCTGTTTCTAGACTTCCCCCCCCCCCCGCCCCGTTATTCTCAGAAATTCCTCAGTTTTCAAAACATTAGAGAGTAGTTCAAGGAAAAACGAAGGTCTCTGCTCTGGCAGGCCCTGGTTTTTTTCCCCAAGCCCCAGCTGCCAAGACCCACACGGGGTAATGGGAGGTGGGGAGCAGCCAGACCCCCCCGGCCCCTGCAACACCTTCTGCCTCCCCTCCGCACCCTCTCCGCTGGTGGCCGCCTGCGGGGAGAGCTTCGCTTAGGAGGAACTCCTTAGGAGGAACTCCTGCAACCCACCTGCACTTTTCCCCAGGGAAGAGGGATTCTGGAAGTTTTATGGGGTGATTTGAAGTGGCCGGAGCAGTTTGGAAAATCTGGGCATTTGCATTGCTCTCCTTTTCCCTGTCTTCAATGAAGTGTTAAATGGTAAATGTAAATTGTCTTGAACAAGGGAAAAAAAAAAAAAAATAGGAACCTTGCACATGGATGTAGAGTGAAATCCAGACTGCCTGATGAAAGGACCAACAATTAATTAAATGTTTGTTACAAACTTAATCATACTCTCGCAGGCTACAAAAAAATCACAGTGCTGTCTTTAGACGGTTTGCTGATATCCAGTATGGAAAGTTTTCTTTAGGGTTGCTGTGGGGAAGAGGGTGGGGGGAATGCAGACCCTGCTACGAGAGACTTTCGGGAGTAGTTTTATCAACAGCTGAATTATGAATCTGTGACAGAAACATCACTCCGATCCTTTCAAATTGCTATGTACTTAATAAAAGACCAAGCATTTAAAGGGAGAAAAGGTATCATAGAAAGAGTTTTCTTAAACTAGTACAATCTGGCGTTGAGGAATTTGGAAGGTGTTTTATATGGATTTTTGTGGTTTTTAGCTGGGTGGCCAAAGTATACTACATTAATTTTAAGTCTGCACTTACAGACTGCAGCAGAGTGGAGAGTAAACAATTAGGTTTGTTTGCTCTCTGAATTGTGATACTCTGGGCCTTTCATTGATTTAAAGGTATGCTGATCATATTTTATGCTTTGACAGCACCTGCCAATCCAAGATCTCAAATGCTTTACAGTTATTAATCAGTGAAACCCACAGACCCTTCCTCCCTTGTTAAGCTGGGTACAATAATGCTGAAAATGCAAACACTTGATACATGCTAATGAAAAAAACACATAATAACGAAAAAAATGGTACAAAATAAAAATCCTTTGCTGTTATAGGTAAGTGTTAGGAAACCTATTTCGTATACAGAGGAACAAAACAGTAGAGAAGTCGATAGTCACGGCCAGTTAGCAGCAGTGCAGCACAAAAAAGCTACAACCACTGCAGCAGTAATCACAGCTGGGACCTGGATTTTGAGAGCTGCCCCGTACCCAGTTAACTCCTGTGCTTCTTCCAGTAAATGCCTAAATAAAAACAACCAGACTTGTAGTTCATATAAAAAGCCATCTGCCAGCTCCCTTCTTTAGCTTCCGAACAAGGTTCCTCCCAGTCAGAGATTACAGGATATGAAAGGCTTGTTTCTGCTGTGATGGTAATGGGAAAATGTGGTAAGGAAAGGCTGAGAGCATATGCTGCTCCAGGCAATGCTAATGAGGGGGCCACTCATTAGCACAGTAGCCTTCCCTGTCATAAATCTGCCCCTGATTTGTTAATGTTTGCTAATATGTAGTTTACTGTAATAAATTAGAATAAATTGTACTAGCTAAATTGCCTGTGAAGTTGCAGTTTCCCTTTGCAAGACTGGAGCTGCCCGTGCGGTTGATCCCTCGTTCCGTTTGGTCCTGCTCCTGCTCCTGCTCCTGCTCCTGCTCCGCACCCTGCGCTCCCAGCACCGCTGGCCCCAGCGCCGCTGCCGGACCGGCGCGCACCCGGGAGGCGTAACCAAGACGGAATCGCAACCGTTGAGTTCCACTTGGTTTCATGCTGCAATTGGGCAAAGCCCGACGCTTTATTTTCGGAGAAGGTAGTGAATGAAGTTACTCAAATGAGGTTTCTGAGAAGATTCCAGCCAACCTGGGCTGAGATTTGGAGTACGTGGGTCCAGAACGAGAGGTTAAGCCACGACAGTACCGATCACACGTAGCCCAAGGTCTTTTTCCAGTGGGTACAATAAATTGCTGATACCCATTTGCCAGATCCATAGGCTGCCATCAGCACTGTTGACCACACAGAGTCTAGGTGGATGCATAGAAAAATTACACAGTTGATCTTTAAGCTGTTCGTTTTCTTAGGACAAAGTTTGACATTGCAGACAATAGCAAAAGGAAGGGAAAACTACTTTTCTGCCATTGACTGAATTCCCTTACACCCCTGACACTTAAGTGAAGCACGTGAGCTGGTTCAAGAAGCTAAACAAGAAGAAAATTATTCTTCTCCCCCCCCACCCCAAGGTTTAACACACTGCTGACCCAGAAAGCTGAACCAGTTCATTTAAGAGACAGACGACTCACTGAAGTCAGCCAAAACACCAGCAATTACGCAAGAGGGACAGAAGGAGCGTAAGTTGAGGGATAACAGGACTTTCTGTAAAGCCAAATTACACCCTCAAATATCCTACGTATTATTTAAATAGTCTGCAATCAGCAAAATGCTTATTTAAATAGCATTAACAGGATCCAGATGCAGTATCACAGCATCCAGATGCAGTATCACAGCATCACAGAGCGGTTGAGGTTGGAAGGCACCTCTGAAGGTCAACTGGACCAACCCCCCTGCTCAAGGTTGGCCATGTACAGCCGGTTGCCCAGGTCCATGTCCCCAAGGATGGAGACTCCGCAGCCTCCCTGGGCAACTTCTGTCACTGCTCCGGCCCCCTCACAGTAAAAACATTTTAGATGTCCAGAGGGAACCTCCTGTGTTTCAGGTTGTGCCCATCGCCTCTGGTCTTCTCTTTGGGCATGGCTGAAAAGAGCCTGGCTCCCTCTTCTTTGCACCCTCCCTTCAGATATTTGCACACATTGACGAGATCCCCCTGAGCCTTTTTTTTTCCAGGCTGACCAGTCCCAGCTCTCTCAGCCTTTACCCACGTGAAAGATGCTCCTAAAATTCTGTGAGGAAAATTTTTCCTATTCCTTCTCCTGTGAGGTCAGGTGATGGAAGACAGCATGCAGCGTGCATTAAAATCTGTCATTCGATTGTACCAAGGTGTCTATGGGACATCTATATGCTTAAGCTCCCTTCATCATAATTTGAAATCTTGTCTGTGTAATCAATAGAGTCTAAAGAGTGATTCATCCCATCCCAAGTAACTGTCTAAAACAGGTGAGACGAACCATGCTCTAAAACCGCCTATTTCAATAAAGGAGGCGTCGTGTAGTTAGTTATCTACACTGAAGGAGACTAAACTTGGACAAAATTCGTGTCTCTGTAAGTTGCATAGAACTCTGACGTGCAATTTCTTAAAAATTCTAAAATAAAAATACAACTGACGTGTGCTTATTCTGCACAGAAGGTATGCAGGGGGTATTCTAAGGTGCTAAATTAGTGTCATGGTCCCTAAAATTAACTTTAAAACAGTTTTTCAAAACCTCTGTTCTCAGCTGCAGAAATCACACATCTTTGACATAACAAGGTTTGAAGGATCTGGTCTTTGAAAACAGGCCTCATAAAAAAAGATTTCTCTGGCAAACAAATTTACTATAAATGCACTATTATTTGGTTAATGGTAAAATATTACAAATGTTGGCCTGGACCATAAAGATATTTATTTCAGCCGCTGTTTCTGGGGTCATTTATGAAGTAGGATAGAACACAGGATAATTGTCATTGCAAGGAAGATATTTAGTGTATTGGATAGTGATTACATAGCAATGTACTGTAGAGATTTAGTTTTGGTACACTACTGTATTCTTTTTTGTTTAATGAATAGTCTCTAGTTTGTCTGAAGCTTTTGTAACTTTTTGCACATGAAAGAAGTATATATAGTGGGAGAAAGGAGAAATTATGGATGAGCTTCAGAGGGACTTTGATAGGATACAGATTCAGCTTCCTTTTAATCATCTGGATGTCATCTGGACAATCATCTGCTTCTTCACAAAAGAAAACAAACACTAGACATTTTTGGCACGAGATTTAAGTTGGCTGGTATTAAACAGCAGCTGTAGATCAAGTCCCTCCATAGTAACCCTCCCCCTCAATAGGGATTCTAATTTTAAATATTTAGGTTTCCATGTAGATGAGACTGTGTACTTCTGGAGACACACTCATGCATTTGTTTATAGAAAAGGGGTTGAGACGAAATTAGGTGTGTTTTATTATTTGAAGACTTGTTATACTTTGCCTGTCAGGAGAAGTTTAGCACTGTAACTAATGTTTCCATGAATTAAACACAGGAGTCTAGTACATACAGTGACAGTATTTAAGTAAGATATATCGTTGCTGTATCATTTGTTTAACAGACTTTGCCAGCTCATATTTCATGTTCATTTTGAATATTAGTGAATCTCCGGTTGTTCTTCCTTTAAAATATCATTGTTGCATTGCATGGGAAAGAAATGTAAATCTATATTCTTACAAAGAACAAGTCTTTTCAAAATTCTCCAGGTACTCAGAATATTTGACGTGGAATCTAGGCCCTGATATGAATCTGGGGTTGCACCTCCAAGTATGCCTTTTTGGTCCTGAAAATAACTCCAAACATTGAAAACACTGAGTGTTGAAACATTGCTTTACACATCCTATTTCCTTTCAAAACACTGCAAAAAAGATTTAAAATATTTTTTGCCAGTTTACAAGCATATAAGCCAATAACCATATGGACAAATATGCTTTACTGGAAGATCTGGATTCAGATTTTCAAGATCTTAAGGCTCTGAAAGGAAGAGAAAAAGTTATCAAGGTAGGTCAGTGCCTACCCACTCTCATTATTGTGAGTGAGATCTTTGACATATGGGAAATCTTTAAAAACCCACGTACTTCCATACACATTGAAATGAGAAGTGCTAGATGTTGTGAAAATCTATCTGATAAAGTGAATGAGCTTTCAATCCAGTTTCTTATGTCAGTACACACTAATCAAAAGAATAAATCCAGCTCATTTTACTCTCACTTGGTGTTCCATTAACTGCAAATTGGATATTGAGTCTTGAAGAGTTTGTGACTTCAGTGCTTCTCTGACATTGGATCTAGAGTAACTAGAAAACTCAACTTACTAAAATTTATCCCCATGTGAAGAGGGCTGGAATCAGACATTTTCCTTCAATATTCTGAAAGAAAACAGTGCAGTAGCTGAAACCAGAAGTAATGCAGGGGGGCCCACAGCAGCATCCAGTATGAAATGCATGCAGAGGTTGTCTTAAGAGGTTCTACCCTTCAGAAGCTAACCACAATGTTATTTTCTTGATGGAAGATAAGTAAAGAAGGTAATGGTAATGACATGCAGGGAGAATGGGTCATGCTGACAGGGGGAGATGGATTTTAGGAGAGACAAGGGCGGGAGAAATATGGTAGATTTTAGACTAGAAATTAAGATGGAAAACCAATACAGAATATGAGGAGAGGGTTTTTATTTTACCTTTTCAACATTTTTTCAATTATTTAAGTCCTTTACCTCATTTCACAATGCAGAGAGTCCAAAAAAAGTTTCAATGACAGAGCTGACTCTATATCGTCACAACTGTATCGCCTCCTGAGATGGAGAATACAGGAGTAGCTTCACAGACCATTTCTTAAGGTTTTACCTAACAGAGGATGTTCCACGATGAAGATTAAGTCTGTTTTATTCAGGCAAGAGGAACTACTATGTTTTGGGTCTTTTTAAGGCTTTCATTTTCAGAGAAAATTACATAAGTGACACAAGAACAATTATAGGTACAATATACTCCATATTTCCGAAGCCAGTTTCCAAAAGGATTCACAACTTAATGCTAACCAGTTTTGCCACGTGTATTTATCTCTTCTTTACTATTGAAACTATTAACTGACTAACCCCACATTAAATTAAAAAGCTATAAAAGATTAACACATCATTTATTTTGAAATGGAAGCTTAATTGAACATATGTTTTGACCTAGAGAGGGGCTTGTTTGTTTACCCGTAACCACACAACATGCACGTGGTGAGATTGCCACATAAATGGACTGGGCAAATGAAGCAAACAGCCTAAATGATGAATTTGGTCTCCGACATTTCTGACCTTTTATTGTATCACTGAGAGTAATACAGGCTCATCAGAGGTATACAGTCAAGTGAACTTATTCCAGGAAGAAGTAGTAATGAAAACTGGAAAATAATAGAGAACTATATGAAGATTTCAGAACAGATAATAGAAAAAGTTTCTTTTCATAATTTTCTCCCAAATTCTTTTTCATTCTACATTCTAATTACTTTTCAAGACCAGTGATTTAACCCTCCCCATTTTAATCAGGAGAAACATAAAAGGTCTATGATGAAAAAAATGAATTGGGTGGCTATTTCCCTCTTTGTCATTCTGACCAGTGGATCTTCTATGTCAAAATAATGTGTTGCTTAAATTGCTGACTAGTTTTCCTTAACTACCCCATGGAGGTACTTGGTATCTGCAGAACACCACTCACACTGTATGTAACTTAATCTTTAACACAACAGACTTTTCCAAACAACAGTTTATAAACACGAGCCATTCTGTTATTACTCCAAGGGCAAAGAACACGATTTTTCTTTAAATTGTAGTGCCAACTCTTTTTCTCTATCGAAATGTGTGGACTCATTATAAACTTGCACCAGAGAACCTGAAAGTAGGGGTTTTCCCACAGTACAGCATAAATCAAGCTGTAGTACGGATATGATCCGTGAGTCACGCATGTTGAAGTTAGCATACGTGCAGGCACAGCACGCAGAGCCGCCACTGCTACGTGTGGCAGATCCTGACGTCAGTCACTAACAAGAAAAGCTTCGGTGACCCACGCCAGGATCATACAAGACTTGCGAATATATAGACAGCTACGCATCTGCATCTCTTTCATAGAAAGAAGAGCCATTTCAGGTGACCGATTTCTCAAGAGCTTAAACATTCAACTCTATGAAAACTTATTTGAGGGCTCAGAAACCGGGGACTGAGTAAATCTATGTTCAGCTGCATGCAAGGGAATGGACTTTATGAACCAGATGGTCCTTCTCCATCATATGTTCCTTGTATGAGAACAGAGGCTAATATAAGTGATTTGAGCAACTACCTTAAGACATTATATTAACCACAACAAATTCAGGCTTCTACTTTCAGTGTATAGCTTTGAATCACACCCAAGCCAGATACTTCAAACAGTCAAAAATCAGCTCTGCAAAAACCCCTGGGGTCTCTTTTTGAATGCAAAAGAGACTTTTTATGGTGGAGAAGTCTTTTCCACATCATAACCAATGACTGTTGACACTAGAATAATTTGGTTTTATTCTGTTACAGTAGCAATAGTCAAAGAGTTATAATAAATGGACCCCAAAATTGTTACCATAAAATTCAATTAGACAAAAGGAGGTGGTTAAAATCTTTTTAATCGGACTACTTTAACATACCCTCTGTTGCTATAGCACTTCCAGAAGAGCAATAGAAAATGGGAAAATACCCCAATACTGAGAGTTTAACCACAATTGATTTGCCTGACGCTAGGTAGAGTGAACGCAGCAGAAGACTATTACGCACTGCTCATAAATTGACATGATCTGGCCACAAAGAGAGCACAAAAAGAACGCCTTTGCAATTATTTTTGAAAGAAAATCCTGTGTTCTACACTCACACTACACGAGCAAGTCGTGTGGACCAGCAGGTGCAAGCTGGCGCTCTACATATTTCAGAGGTGTGTTTCAGACCGCTTCTAGTCTGGTCCTGTGGACCGAAAGCCCATTAAACTATTGGAGCCTACCGAGCGCGTTCCTGGAATACATCTGCAATGTGAACTAATGCAGGGAAAGTGGGGACAAAAGTGCACTCCTTATGATTAGTGGAGTTCTAGTCAACAAAATCAATGGAGTCTAGCTCCAGGAACGCTTATTTCTCCCTGCTGACTGTAGTGACAGTTTGACATGATGAGCATACTGTAACTTTCTAAACTGAGGAAGTCAAATGCCACGTTCTCCACCTCAGAAGATAAGAGTGCTGCCTAACAGTGTCTATCAGCATTGCCCTGTGTGAGGTCTCCCATATCTACTAAATGTAAACTACTCCCTCAACCGTTCTCTTCCTTCTGTTCAGAATGGTCCCGCTCCTCTTCTTCTGTCTCTTTTCTGGAAACTTCGTGGCACGTAACCTGCTAGTCCTCTGTCTCGGTTAAAACGATAGGTAGTAGGTTCAAAGACGATGGGGGATGATCTGACAGACAAAAATGCAGAAGGACTGCTCAATCCTCTAAACTTCATTTCTTTAGGAAAACATAGGCTAAAGCACCAAAACCATTACCAAAATCACAGCAGAAGACTCAAAAAAGTACCTACTTTAAACAAGAAGTACTCCATGCTTTATAAACTTTGCAGTCAAACCTGGGCTGCCTCACCCAGTGTGTGAGAGCAATGGGACACTGCTGATTTTTTTAGCTGGAGCCACTAGCTGTTAAGAAAAAAATCTTTATTTCAAACCATTCACTTACTTTTTGGTTTTAAGTTACACAGGCAAACGGAGCTAAAAGAACAAGCTGAAGCAAAGAAGCACTGGAATTTTGCAAAGGAACAAACCAGAAAAAGGCATTCCTTTGTTTTCTCATATTCACAGAAATGGAAATTTGAAAAGTGAAAATGCTAATGGTACTTTGAAAGTATTGAGCATCTTGGGCAATTTAAATCCTTAAAGATTACTGCAGAGAGAAAGATATTTCCACGGAGTAATTCGCTGCCAGTATCAGAAATTCCCCTTTACAAGTTCAAATGACAGCTCAGTGTTTCCAAACTTAAAGAAAATGTGAAGTGCTATGTTTTCCACAGAGAAAAAGAGACAATATTTTCTTTTCTGGAGTAAGTTATTTTACATTAACTGAAACAACAAAAACAGAAAATTATAAAAAAATTAAAATTGCCAGTTCCATCTGAGAACTGCAGCTACCCCCGGCGAGAGCAAAGTCCTGGAAGAATATCCTGCATGGAAAATGGAATCGTTACTGCTGTGTGTTACAGTTTCATATACCACAGTAAAGGCACTTCTGCCACTTTCTTCTGGAATTAGAAAATATTTTACTGCATGACTCAAAACTTTCACTGTATTTGGTTTTCCTGAGCTTCTGTCAACAGCAGTTCCTATTCTAGAAGATGGTAGGGAAAGTATCTCGCATAAATACACCATTTATGTAAGAATAAAGTATTACAGATCGGTCTGGAAGTGATAATATTAACAAATACTAGTTATCGAAGAAGATGATTTCTTGATCTATCTGGGAGAGTAACGAGTGATTTGAATCAAAGAGCAAACTTTCCTTCCTCAATTTCTAATTTGAAGTTATTTTTAGAGGAGAACCAAGGATAAAGGAACGCAAGACAGAGACGGACTGACTGCAAACGTCTTGGCTGGGATGGTACAATTCCATATTGTGGAAAGCAAAACAAAGACAGAAAAAAAAATACCTATATTAAAAGTATGAAAACCAGAACTCCATTATATCTTAATGTCATATTAAGAATTTACAAAGCAGCAATGGATCCAGTGATGAGGGCACTGGTAGACACAATCCAGGATTTTTGGACCTTTAGGATTTTTAGACAATTTTCAGAAAAATATCATGTAGTTTCAGATCTCTCTTGAGAGAGAAAATGAAGCTTTAACGAAAAGCTTTAAAGGGGAGATTTTCAGCAGGGAGGCTTTTGATCAAAACAAGCACAAAGAAGACATCAGAGCAGCCAGTAGCGGCGAGAGGTAAGCACAGCCTAAGAGCCCTGGATTTAAGTTCCTGAACTGCTTATACAAATTTGAGCAGCTGCACGACGAGGGGCCGAGAGGTGTGACTGAGTTCTCAGTGATCCTGTGGTTGTGCAAAGCGAGGGTATGAATGGTACTCTTCTACCTGGCTGTGTAACCGGCCAGACTATTCTGTGGTGGGTCTCTTGCCTTCGGGTTTGACCAGACATGCCACCTGGTCGATACATACCGGTTTCTATATTTTCCAATAAAGCAAGTTGCACTGGAAAATCCCCAACCAGCTCTCATCAAGAATGGGCTCTTGTTCGTCGGGCCAGATGAGCCACCCCACCACCTGACAACCTTTCCCACACTTTTTGGCAGGTAGCACTTGGTATGAATGCCAACGGGCATCATCCCAACCCCGGAAGGTGTTCGCTGTAAACTGAAGCAGGCATCAAGGGGACTCCCACGAACCGAGACGGCAGCTGGGAACTTGCTCGTTACCGGGGGAGAGAGGTCTGGAGAGAAACAGCCCATGATCACAGACAGCGTCAAGCTTCAGCAGATGCCTACACAGGTGCTAAGGTAGAAATACCGGGCTGAAACCAAACTGAGGGAAAATTATGTTCAGATTCCAGTTAAACAGCGGGAGACGGAAAGCCACGGGTGCAGTGCCCCGAAGAAAAACTAAAACCAGACTGTAGTGATGTATCCTTTCAGATACTGCAATTACCTAGGAGAAATCAATGCATCCTTCAGGCAATTAATTATGCGGTGTAAAAGCAGACAGAGACACAAGAACAGAACATAAGCAAAGTGTTAGTCCCAAGGTACGCAATCCCTGCAGGACAGCTAGAACTACGCTGCCCAGAGCAGCATTAGCTCTGCATGAAAACCCAAGGTCATGTTCTCTGAAAAGAGATGACTTAGTGGGATGTGTGATCTCATCGCCAGTAACCATCACAAAGAAAACACCGCACACTGCAAGACTAAGCAGAATTCACGTTACTGAGACGCTAGAGTTGTGCTGCAAGGATAAAGAACAACTCACTAACAGCATTACTAATGACAGAGGTACACATCAAAGCATGCCTTCTGGAGACAAGTTTTCTTCCAGCTCCATAAAACAGAAAATATATGCGAAATGCAATACCTTTGTTTCTCTTTTGAGAGTGTTGAGAATGGCAGACAGTAGAAAAGTTCATACTCCAGAGCTAGCCATGTCTCAAGGAGCAAACGCCTGAGGAAGTTAGTCCCTGTCACAGACAAAGTTACAAGAGGGAGCTTTGTTTAAAAAGGCAGGGATAAAGCAGTAGTTCCAGAGGATTTGGAAGACGACACAAATGCATTCATCACACGCGGAGAAAGGGGTATGTCTGAGATGAGCTGGGGAAACAGCTATTTCACAAGCAGAAATGCTAAATCGGTAGCATATGCAGATCTATGAAAAAATGTTCAACAGAACCAGGAGAGCTGTAATAGGTCTGTCCATTATTAAAAGTTACAGAAACTACAAGATAGCAACAGATTAGGACTCCATTTTCTAGGAAGTGGGCTGAATGGAGGGCAAAACTAAGGTCACCAGCAAAAATGTCTGGTTTGCTTACAAAGCCTGTCGACTGGTTGCTCTGATTGTGTTGAGACCACTAACACCACGCTGAACAAGAGATTCTCACTGCTCCCTTGCACTTCCCCACCATCACCTCTACTTTGTGTGCACTGATTCTCAGCTTACACGCAAATTCAGGCAGAGGCTCTCTTTTTGATCTTTGAAAGCTGCGTAGCAAACCTGAGTTCTTGAGAAAACGGGCCTCCATGCCCCATGATAGAACACAACAAAAAGTCAGTGTCAATTGGGAACTTAAGCACAAATTATCAACTAATAGGTGCTTTGAAAGCAAATGAAGACAGAGTTGCAAGACACCTTAGACTGTCAGGGTAGTTATCAGCCATACAGGGATACCTCAGAAAAGGGTGGATCAAAAAGAACAGTGTTTTTGTTTCACACCCTAGCAGAAGAATGAATGACAGAACAAAAAAGCAGTAAATGACAGGGGATCCAAAGATCCAAGGCCAATGCACTCAGGTCAGCAGATCTGCGTACAGCCCCCAGGGAATGGGAGGATGTAAAAGCCAGAGCTGCACTGGAACAGAGAACACGGGAGACAAGAGTGAGGAGAGTTATCAGTGATCTGTCTTCTCCTATGTAGTTAGGCCAAGGCCAGGATCTGAACTTAACAAGGATCTCGGTGATCAGTGGCCCAACGCTTCTGATTTTTCTGCAAACGACATCAGATAATAGCAAACAACATCAGGAGCAAGCCAGAGGCCACATGAAGTAGAACCCAAACAAGCTCATAGAAAAGACTAGTAAAACCATGAAGGCATGAAGGGAAAGGATGCCTTCCTAGAACATCTGCCCACTGCTAGTCTGGCCCCAGCAAGTCAAGAAAGGCTTTCACAGAGGACACGCAATAGTTACTAAAGGAACTTGTAGGTACAACTCAGACGGAGGGCAACAGCCTGGAACTCTTCTTCGGTTGCTTTTATGCTGTGGAGAGAGGTTCCCTTATGGCAAAGCTGCTCAAGAAGGATATGCTGAGCTCGTACTAACTCAGTGAGGATAAGTTATAAACAGTATGCAATGAGGACTGTTTATATTTTCTCTGAAAAAGGATCGGTATGAAGATGTGCATTCTCTAAAAGCAGCATCTCGGAAACGCCTCCAGTGCAGACCTCACACACTCTTAGTGCTAAGAGAGGGTTTTCTCTGGCTCTCTGAAATTCTCAAGACAGTTCTGATGGTCGCGTTGGAGGCAGCTAGCACTTTTCCTTCTTCATCCAGAGGTGAAAACAAATAGTGAGAAAGCATCCCTTACTAAAACAGAGTCAATTAATTACATGTGTATTAGGATTTACATTACACTGAAGTAGATTTACAGCAAGCAAATGAGGAAATCAATGAAGGGAGTGCTGACAGATAGAGGGAAATGGTTAAGAAAGTTATCATAAGTTTTTCAGATGTTGGCTGCAGATGTTTGTCTACAAGTAACTATATTTTTTAAGAATCTCTGAACCCTTGGTGAATTAACTGCTTGCAAAACAAGAAACTGTTCTTAGCATGCCGCTCCAGGCAGTACACAGTGTGCACTAAGGAATTCCAGCAATCAAAACCTAGGCAGGATTTTGGTAACAGTAGTCTTGGGATTAGGAACTCAATTAATTTATGGTACCTGGCTGCTTCTGTGGGTCTAAGTCACTTATTCAAAGGTGTATTTGAAGTCAATGGCCGAGTTGGAAACTGAGTTTTGACTTATGTGTTAGAACTCTGTGCTGGGGCCGTTCTTATGCGAGTGAATGGAAGCCAAACTTATCAGGTTCATGACCTAGAAAATATATGTGGAAGAGTGTCCTCACTTGTCTTAAAGCAGAGATAAACTCTCTCCGCCTTCTTTTCTGAGAGTGACTTCATTCTATACATCACTTTTAAGTATGTGCTTTATTTTTATTTATTTTTTTTTAGATTTTTGGGAGACAGAGAGAGGGAGGGAGGGAGGAGGACGAGGAGGAGGACATCAGTAGTTCCCTTTCAAAATTATTTTGCAAATACAGATTTTACTTTTCTGTACATAAGATTTTGATCAACTTGTAACATCTATTTTGCCTGAGGCTAAGACAGTCTTTTCAGCTTCTGTAAGGGAGAGAACTGAGCCCTATTGGATCTGTTTATGGATATCAAGTCTCTCCCTGACCCCTTCACTCCGTGGAAGCTCCTGCCTTTGGATAACACAAAGTTTTAGAGACGGAAAGCAGAAGGAGAGGGAGCCCATCTGCTAGCTCCTGCTGACCCCACGTATTTCCACTTGGAAATCCAAGGAAGAGTTAATGCCTGCTTCAAAGCCTGAGGCGTGGATAACTCCCCTTCCACTCTACCTGGCTGGGACCCAGAGCCGCTGGGGTCTCAGCTTGTGGCAGCCAGCTTCGGTGGCCGCGCTGCTGGGACCAGGCTGGGCGCAGCGAAGAGCAGGCTCTATGCCGGACTCTAGCTTTCCTCATTCCTGTGAGTCAAAGAATCACAGAACGCCTGCCTGCGTCTAAAACAAACAAAGCACAACCTCCTATTGTTATTGAAATTTGACAAAATTATTCCAGAAATGAACTTATGCCTCCACAGGCTACGTGATTCCCAGACAGCGCCATCAGTCACTGCACTGAAATACCTGATTTATTATACACAGGTATGAGGTAATTACTACATATTTATTACTTATTATTTTATTATGTGTTTATTTTGGAGAGGCTATAGACTATCTGTAATTAGGTTTGCATCCATTAGGCAGCCCTTTTTTTAAGCTGTTTTATACCTTTGACTTGCCTTGGCTTGAAAATTACCACGTTTATTCTGCAGGCAATGGGGAATGGGTCTTGCTTATTTAAAAAAAAAATATGTCCTAGCACTTCAGTTTCTGAATTTCAACTCAGAAACAGCAAAGGAAGTTACTTTTCTTGCTTTTTTTCCTTAAGAAGGCAAAAAATATGGAGGAATTGCCTCTATTTTGTTCAGCTTTGACAAGTTTCCTATGAAATCCCTGGCTCTAAAGCACATGGGCCCTAATCCTGCCATGAGTTCCATCCTTTCAAAAGTCTCAACAATCATAAAACCTTCGTGAAGCAAACAGGCATCTGCCTATTCACAATTCATCCTCCAGACTCGGGGGTTTATGAGCTGTTTTTCCATTTGTTTCCCAGGCATCATCCTCTGTCTGATCAATAGGCTGTTTGGGCATGAAACAAGGAAAGAAACTAGTTTGAACTGAAGCACTGCAAATTCCTTACTGGTACCCATTGCTACATTTGAATTGGTGGGGGTTTTTTGTATAAAAGATTCTATTACCAAAAGTTTGTGTGTTCTTTTCTCGTTATTTAAATGCAAAACCTTGTTCCCCTAAACAAGGTCCTCCCCTTTTAGTGGTAGAATGGTGGAAAGTAAAACATTTGATTAATACATTCCTTGGCAATGTCCCACCAGCACAACCAGAGATAGGATTGTTTTTTCATAACTGTCTTTTCCCTTAATAACTCTTACTAGAGGTTCCCTTTAAACCTACCAGGGTCAAGCCTTTGCAGTCCTCAAATGCAATTGGTTTGGTCATGCCTCCCTTCAGTACGTAAAGACAGTTGGTTTTATTTCGTTTTGCTGTATTCCCTAAGGAGAAAAAAGGGGTTTTTTTACCAGTTTACAGTTTTTAAAAATCCTAACGGTGACAGTCTTCCCATTGACTTCAAAATTTTTCTGGGTCGCACTTCCTCATGCTATTTCCTTTCAATATTTTGTAGTCATCCTAAATTAATTTAAAATTGAAGTAACATCTAAAGAGAAGTGTTAAAAATTTTGCCTTTTTTTTTTTTTTTTTTCTTTCTTAAGCAATAAACATCTTGAGACTTCACAACAGGTCTCTCGTTTGTGTAGTTAAACCACATCTTTACCACCTCGTTCAGCTAAAACAAAAAGGTGCAAACACTTCGCGATACCGAAAGCTTTTTGGTGTGCCGAGCTCCGAGGAATAAACAGTCTTGAAGCTGCCAGTGATGGTCTGAAGAAGTAATTAGCAAAGGGGCTTTCTAGAAGGATTAGTGCCTTTTAATATGCTGATTAACCAGCTTTTAAATCGGGAAGATCCTTGAGTAAGTCATTCCAAGCAAAGGGAATGTCTTTCCTTGCCGGGATATGATACTGGCATTTGAAAACCAAAAGCGATCGCTCCCTGAAGTGTGGTTAGTTGTACAAATGCAATGAGTTTCAGAGCGGAGAAAAGCCTATCGCCTCCCCACGACATACACCCGTATCGCGACAGCCGCGCCGTGCCTGCGCTCCACGAGAAGCGCCGGAGGGCGTTCAGCACACTGCCTCGCACTTCGCAAAATGAAGTGCTAATAGGCCGGCTCCTTCCAGCCCTAATTAGTCCTATGCATTGGAAATGGCTCTGAAAGCTTCTTCTCTCTCCGTCCAAGGCAACCTCGAAAAGCAAATAAATAGCCGAGAAATTCCTCTTTAAAAGCCCAGTTATAAGTATCATTCAGTGGAGAGTAGCAATAGTCTGCCTCTTTCTTATAAATAAATGCAATTATTTGCAAAGGCTTCTTAACTCCTAAGTGGCTTGGCATACCCGCCTCTTGATACGAATTTAATGAAAAGCAGATGTCAAATGTCCCGTTCTTCCCTCATCTCTCACTTGTACACCTACTTCGGTGCTAATTTCCTCCCTTTCTCAGTATTCTCCTTTATTGCAATCTAAATTTCAGAGTACAATTCACTATGTATATTAACTTTTTGTACGAATAATCTCCTTCAGAAAACACTGCCCTGGTGTCTTTCTGTGACTTCAGATACGGGAGTGGTCTGCTGGAATTAAAAGACCACTCACACTCCTGAAATTAAGCAGGTGTATAACTGTTTGCACAACAGAGGCCTAATTATCTCTTGTCTCTATTCCTAGTATCTCCAGGTTGCATTTATTATTTGCTGTCCTCTGTTGTGTTTATAGTCCTTACCAATTATAAAGATACATAAAATATAAATATATATAAAATGCTTTTTGCCCAGTCTTTGAGACCACAAATGAAAACACGGAACACAATCCTTGCCATCCTACAGGACATGTTTCTCCAGTGTCTCTCCAGACCCTTTGCTGGTCTTTCCTGAAGTTTCCAGCTGAAAATCGACAGATGAGTTTAAAAGAACCCAAATAAATCAGATTTCGTGATGCAGTGTACTGAGCGCTCTACGTCATTTCCCAGAATGGCCCAACTATGTTCCCAGAATAATTCACCAAGTCCATGGCAGCTGTAGGACTGTGTTTAAGGTCACTGTCAGACACTATGAGATAGCACTGTACTATTAACTGTGGGACAGAACAGCATCTTTCTGATGGGGAGAAATGGCCAGCCTTTTCTTTCATGGGGACAAATGCCACCCTCTTTAAAGCCATGCAATAAAACACCCATTAGCTTCGGTGTTATCCCTTTTACTTGATGTTTATTTACTGTACGTGTGGCAATAACACATATTCCCAGTTTAGCATCAAAGAGACTCAAAATTGCAGCTGTATAACAATTTGGTGAGTTTGAAAGAGTGAAGTGAAGGTTCCTCATCTGGGAACTTCTAACACCTCAGTGGAGAGGATGTTTCTACCAGCACCGCAAGTCACAGAAATCTGTGGGGTGCAGCGGGATTTGCAGGTTTTTTCTGCCAGGCTGTTGAGCCTGAGGCTGCCATAGATAGTCTGGGTTGAAAGCTGCTCTAGGTGTGCTTGGAACCTGACAAAAATGCACAGAGTACATGAAGTTAAATATCACGTGTGCAGAAAGTCAAAGTACGTATAAAATATATTTGCGTGTATATGTAGATATAGTTGTGTGTATATATGAATTCACACGTACAATATAAAAATGGGGGCCTGAGCATTAACTGCACATAATTCAAATCAAGAAACCAGGCTAAAAAAACGTGCATTAAAGAACATGCAAACTCTGTGGCTTTAGACAAGCTTCTACAGCACTAGAAATGGAAAAAGAACTTAAAGTACAGGCACTGATGCACGCTCTCTGGTTTGCTTTCAAGTATTTTTCACGTTTTGAGCCCCTATACATATTTTATTGGCAATATGAATGCCTGTCAGGCCTAAGAAAATGAGCTTGCTTTTCTTGTAGTGCAGGCTCCACGATCATTAATACCAGACCTGCTCATTATTGGAGTGAATGGAAGCGCACGTTGGAGCCAGATCAGGTGTGAATGTGCAATTGCATTCTGCCAGACTGGACAGCATGATGTTTAATGCTCTCTTTAGGATCTTATACTAGCTTTGTTGGAGCTACAGAGAGATCCATTCTGATTAAGCACAAAGTTAAACCAGTTGAGGGAGACAACATTTGAGCCAGCGGAGTTTCAAAGACCTATGGGGAAAAAATGCTGAATGCATTTGAAGAGGCAGAGTGAGGTTTTTTAAGTTCAAGGGACTGTGATGTTTCTCATCTCAGACTCAGTGCTCCAAAACTGGATTTACCACCACATTAAATGAGATTCTTCAGGCCGCAATGTATTTGATATGTTGTTTTCGGCGGTAACAACAGCTTAACGCGCACCCAGGACCCCTAACGCCTTGCCACTTGTTCCCTGGTTCATATTATGGCACCTGGCATCATTTGCGGGGCCAAAAGACAAACCGAACGAATGAACAGAGCCAGGTTAAAAATAACTCCACCAAAACACCGATGATCTGCCTTCCTGCAAGGCACCACAAGCAGCTGTGCTCACACCGGGGAAAGGGTGGTAGGGGCAGGTCTGAGCAGGCAGCACACGGGACGGGAAAATCTGAAGCCGGCGCCGCTTGAGAAAATGGTATGAGGAACCGTTCACAGGGATACTCTGTTTGCACTGCAACTTGAAAAGCTGTCCACGGGTATGGGAAGGTCCTCAGGCCGCAGGTTAAAGGCGATTCAGGCACATCTGGTTTGCTGCAGGAGAGAGCTTTGGGCCGCTCGCAGGACGCTCTGCAGCTGGAACGACTTTCCCACCAACTGTAGTCAGGTCCGCTTCGGCACGAGCCTGCACACCCAGATCCTGCTTCATGACAGGGTCCTGGTCAGGAAGGGTTCTCACCACCCACCCCACCGGGCTCTCCTGTCCCTGTCCAAACCTGCTTCTTAAATACAGGCCGGAGTGCTCCTCTGAAGCAGGGCGTTCTACAACAGTCCGTCACGGCTCTGGAAATCAGTGTATGCCACCAAATAACGATGACAACCACAAAGGGTTGTTTGCATTTGCAGAGTGGGCAGCAGTAGCTTCTTCAGTAGGATTATTAATCTGTGTGAGCTGCTCTAACACACTGTATCATTGAATATATACTTCATTTAAACTCATCTGTTTAAGAAAAGAAATTAGAGAATGAAGTATTCAGAAAGCATTAGAGTAAGTTTAAGAGATTTAAAAGGCAAAAGCAGTCAAGCAGCTATACTTAAAAATTAAAAAAAATCCTACCACTTCGTATTTAACTGTTGCCATTTTTTAGACGACATACATTCAAAAGCCATGTAGGAGATTACGGCTTTAGTTTTAACTCTGAATGACGCCTTCTTGTAGATTTTATTCGAACGTACTTTACGGTTTATTTTCTATGACACGCAGCCATATATGTGTAAAAAGCACATTTATTTATAATTTAAGAGATTAATTTATATACAAACTGAAATGTACACAGGGCTAAGTTTCTTGGCTAGATCTCTTTTGATACTATTTTTAAATTGTATTATTTTACTAATAAGATGCAAGTCCAAGGGTTTAACATTGCCCTGGGAGAATTACAGTCTCTGAGGAACACATTGCTCACAGCTGCGGTGAAATATCCATCACTGAAAATTTCAGCACTTTTAATTCCATCTCAGTGACATCAGTAGGATAACTGAAATATTACTCACATGTGGTACTCGGTGAGTGTGTGTATGATTTTATCAAAATTCTAGGAAAGTAGTTCCGTGTTTTCATGAGCAGTTTTTTTCTAACAAAAAATCAGAATGAAAAATATTAGTGTGGATAACGTGGTGTATTAGTGGTGATTTTTTTTTTCATTAGGATTAAAATAAGACGTAATTTTCCCAAAGTTTAAATGGTCAGCAAACTTCTTCCTGTTTAGTTTCTAGCTTTTTTTTTTAATTTCTTTTTTTCCCCCAAATTGGGAAATACTTACTGTAGAAGTATCTTAACCAACCTTACGGAGACTTTTCTGATTCTAAACCCCTCAAAGGATAACTCGATTATCGAGTGTCTGCAATTCAATGAAAACCACGCTTTCTTAATCACTGCTGCCAGACTTGTGCCCAGCCCGATCATGTACGCGGTAGCACTGCTTTGATTTTGACACCGTACGTGTGGGCCAAGGCACCGCGGCACCGTGTGCTCGTATCCACCCGGGATGTGGTGGGATGCTGGCACTGCTGTTGGCACCTCTCTAGAAGGTTGCTTTTTCTACTGCTAAGGTCACTACAGCCCAAAGAGAACTGCACACCGAGCTATTTGCCTCGTAGCGATGCCACAAGCGTTGCACCCTTTTGTCCTATTTATTTCCTCTCCATAGGCTGCCACAGCAATAGAGAGCACAACTGCAAGGAGAGTCCCTGAACCAGAAGTTTCTTGTTTGGAGATGACAGCCCATGAGCAGAAAAGTATTTCAAGATTCAACACACGCAACTCTCTGCGCCGCTATAATATTTCCTTTGAGAGATGGGAGAGCGTCGAGAGGCCAGCGAAAGGGAGCGACGACTGAGAGGAGATGACTAGGCTGCAAACCTGGGAGGGAAAACAACAAAGGAAAAACTTCACAACGGGCAACATTCACAGAAACGTGGGCTGCTGCTTCTCTTAGCTTACCCTGGCAGAAAACCCACTTCAGAAAGTCACCGAGGGCCAAGAGAAGTGTCACGGCCATTAGGAAACGGACAAACGTCAGTGTCCCAGTGTTAGCCGGCTGCTAACAGGGCTATTTGGAAGGCGACATCTGCATTTCAGAGGCTTCCCGAACCACGTTGCCTGACTGTGAGAGACGTAAAAGAGGCCACAGCAAGTTTCGCTTGCATAAGGTTCCCCCAAAGTGTCAGAGCCACGAAGAAGACTCGCACCGCTATCCCTTCCAGCTTCTCCCCCTGCCATATTAACGAGACGAATACAAAGAGGGTGCTGCCAATCTGGCCAGCTGGTGCACAGCGCTGGTGCTTGCTGCAGCTCCCGCTGGGCTCTAGCTGGCGCCCAGCCCACCCAGATCAGCAGGCTGTGTTTGCTGCTGTCTGATCCAGCCTGCTCTTTGATGCTCCGGCTCAGAAAGTCAGACTTTATTGGCAAACACGGCTATCGCAAGTAACCGCTTGAGCAGCTGTGCGAGTGGTGCAATGTGTGTTTGGCCAACTTCTAGCCGGGACAGCGCTTGCTTATTTTGTTTTGTATAATAATTGGGAAAGCAAGAAGGCAGCAGGCAGCGGAAAGAGGGGGGGAGCAAGTCCAGGCGACACTGCAGTTTGCTGTGACTCACTGGTTTCCCAACGATGGCGACGGGACAGCTTTGTGCAAAATCTCACGTGCTGCTCGCTGCGCTGCGATGCTGGATAGGCGTTTGGTGCGAGCTGTAAACTGTGTCCGCCTGAGCCTGTAACCGGCTTTCTGCAGCCCCTCTCCCTTCCACGCCATTGCTCTCCACTCTTCTCCTCTTATATCTGACCCCCAGATGGGATATAGTAGTTCACCTTAGCCCTCACCAGAACATTCTTTCTTTCCCTCACATAGAAAACTCCAACTGATATCCCCCCAAATGCCTTCTCCGATGCTCCGTTGTTGACACACGCTCATTTAGTTCGTCCTTTTCCACAGGGTCCTCATTTTGTATTTGTACATGATCCTTCACTCAAGCATACGATGTCCCCTTTGTTTTACTAAATCTCCTAAGATTTGATCTGTTAAGAAACCCTTAATACAACTTGCTACATCAGCAGACAACAAAGGAAACTATTACAGGGGTATAATGAAATTAAAAACTATGACAATTCAATTTGTGAGAAATTTCGCTTATTACTGTTACAACAACATTTAAGGTATCTATAATAGAAAACATTTGAGAAACATGCTTACATGTTAGTCTATTTAGCTATTCAATGTGTACGTTTGAAGGCACAGAGTAGGAATCATCTAAAAATCCAGGGTCTAATCTAAACTACTCATAAGGCTTTTTCTAGTCAACGGAGAAGGAGAAAATCCTCCAGAGGCTGATTCATTCCAAATGCCTTGATTGCCTATTTTAGAAAGGTAGTAATCACTCTCTGGATGTGTCTTTCTCCACCGACTACAGAAGAAGCCAAGACAACTGCTTTAGAATAGATACCAAACTTCCAATTTGCTAAAATTACACAAGATGAGTCCCAGCTGCAGCTTGTTACCCCCCTGGAACAGACAATCAGACCTAAATTCTTCAAAGATTTAGGCCTTAACTCCCATTGATTTCTCACCGTGAGATTCTTTTAGCCGTTGGCTTCAATGAGAGTTACACACCTAGACGTGGTGAATACTTAACATCGGGGGCCGCAGAACACTGACAAAAATCTTACCAAATCTGTCCGTGATGATTTAAGCAGGTACAGCCTTCAAAGCACCCACGCTTCTCCCCTGGCAGAAATTTCCATCCCCGTTGCAGAAGGGAACATGTGTTCGCGTTTCAGGTGCGGTAACCCCCCCCAACCCCACGGAAGGGGAGGAGGGGAACACATTTCTGTCTGGGAGAGCCACCGCCAGTTTTGACACAGCATCTCTTTTCGGATTCCCTTTTTGGCCACTTCTTGATCTTTCTTACCGCAAATCATTTACTTATTTTAAGAGGTTATTCAAAAAACCCAAACAAACTAAAACAACGAGTGGAACAGACCTGGCAGGTGTTTTACTACAGTAGCACCGTCCTGAAATTACATCTACTTATTTTTATTCAAATTGACAACATTTCCACTTGAGTGTTCCTTAATGACATAAAACTAACTCTTCTTTTTTCCTCTTTGAAGTTACATCATTGTAGATGTTGATTGTTTAATTGTCCTCCCAATCATGCACTTAACTTCCCACTTAGTCCCATGCAGGACATGACTTGAAGACATTAACAATCGTCACTAATGTGGATTGCCTTAGGATGTTTAAGTTTATTTGTAGTGGAGGCAAACGCTCACTGTTTGGATGAATTCTATAAAAGCTGAACATTTTCTGCCCTAGGCAAAGTTTTCAGAAAGAGTTCAGATGGTTTTTCTGGTTGTAATCAGTGCATTCAAATTATGCATAATTTGGTTTTCATGGTTTCAGTGTTGGATCACATAAAGTCAAGTATAATTACTACCAAAAATAAATTTCTGTATGCACCTTGGTATATTCACCGCGGACTGATGACACACTAGTAGGAGATTCACAATTACTAGGAAATTATTTAAGAACATTTTATTGTTTCCCTCAAATGCAAGTGAAATTGCAGTGGTTAGTCACAGGAATTGAAATAAGTGGTCATGAAGTCTTAGTGCTGTTATAAAATAAAAGTAATATCAATTGCTATACCCAATGGGCAGAAGAAAAGGAGGGTGGGAAACCTTAGAGTCATTTCCATGAGAAATATTCCAGATATTGGATGAGATTCTTCTTCACACACACAAAGTGAAGAAGTGAAAAGGGTCTTCTGCATCCAGTAGGGAGTTTTCGTGGGAGTCTCTAGTAACTTCCAGACAGGTGCCTGAAACAAAACCTTCTGTTGCCTATCACAAGCTATTTCACATATACAAGCAGCCTCCACAAAAAGCATGTCCTGCTCCACTTTTGTTTTTTAAGCAGGATGGGTCTCTCTGGTTCATCTCTCTCTCCAGCTGTGGCTTTAGAAAAAAGTTTTGTTAGCCTTAAGATTTTTTTTTTTTTTTTTTTTAAATAGAATAAATTGGGGAACGTGCAATAGGGAATGATAATCTTGAGAGGATGAACTCTTCAGTTCCTTCTCCCAGATAGTCCTAAACGTTCTTCTCTGAGCAGAAATAAAATGGAACTGGGAAAGTTTAGGAATAAAGAGACAGGACATTAATTCTGCCAATACTCCTACAGGGCCATTTACAGATAGGGAAGTGGATAGATGGGCCATTGATTTCTATCTCGATCTTATCAGAAGTGAGATGTGTCAGAGCATAAGCAATGTTGTTCTGCTTTGCTTCTGCTTTTTGCTGCTGAACACTGCCCAAATCACTTTATTTACCATGAAAAGTAGAAAATAAGAAATGAATACTAGACACAGATTCAGATTACCTGGTGATCCAGGAATACACTGGGAGACTCTTATTTTCCAGGGTGGCCTTAATGGACATAATCTCTTAGTAGGTGTAACTGTTCACTCCTTTTGACCTTCTGACATAAATCCTGCAGATTTAACTATACACAGCTATATACAACTAGATGTGATTGTCTCTTGTAGTGGCTTGAGACTCCTTTGAAAACTGACTAAAACCCCTGAATTTAGATTAATCAAGCTGTTAAAGTGCCTAATGTCATAAAAGATGTTCTAATTTTACCTCAGAACAGAAAATGTATAGTATCTAAATTTGGTTTTGCTTAACTTAGCAATAGGTAAATTACTTTTAATAATCTGCTAAAACCAGCCTGATTTAAGGTTGACCTTTTCTGGAGGTAGGTTACTTGAAAGCAGTGCCTGATTTCAATGCATTAATAATATGTAAAAAAAATCACATTTAGACAGCTTCTGGGTGTGTCTTTCGCCTGAAGTGAATGCATATTTTAAAGAACATATGTTTGGACTTGAATCTGTAAACCTGTGTTTATCTGATTTAAAATAATCAGGGACTGAAAAAGACACCATTAGAGTCAACCCGTAACATCGCAGTGAAGGGTCTACACACAGTTCACTATGCAACCTCCTTTCCTCCACTCCCAACTCACCCAGACTGCTATGCTCCCTAGTCTGGTGGAGGAAACTGATCTCAACAGCCAAAGAGAGAGCTTGAGGGTCTAGTTTTACAAGAATTTTTCTCTGCAGCCATGCTTCCCCCTCCTCAACATCATCCCCTCAGGCTGACCTATATTCAGGCTGCTATGGAAAGGGCCTGTCTGCGTAACCACCACGAACAAGTCCTCTTCCTTGTGCAGCTACATGGAAAACTGGACGAGGGAATTACTCCACCTTGGAACTAAAGTGGGGGGAAGGGGGGGGGGCTGTTATGATTTTTGGTGGGGTTTCAGCCAAATCAGTCCCTTAATCCTGCTGAATACGCATTTACACTAACGCTGATGCCAAATGAGGGTCAGCAGAAATCCCTTGCTACGTGGGGAGATAACAGGGTAGAGGAACGCGAGACCTCTCATTTTGATACGAGCTTACTTAGGGCAGATACAGTCGAGCCAAACCCGTGAAGGAGACAACAGTATTTGCATATGTACAGTCATGGTGCACTCCCAACCTAAAAGTCATGATGAAGAGACCCCTGGGCTTGGGGGATGCCAGTGCTTGCAGCATTCGCGTCAGGTGCGGAATCGGTCCCGAAGACTTCTGAAGAAAGCACATCCCCCTGTGGGGGGAAAGACTTTCCCTCAGGGGCTCTGAAGTAGAGCATATAAGCATTTTAGAATTCATAATATAATCAGTTTTAAAATGTTTTATTGAGTATTTTGAGAAAAGAAGCTGCAAAGACAAATGGATTAATTTTCTGAATTGATTTACCTTGCTTAATTTAAAGCAGCTTCATATATTATTAGCACTAAATATGCATTAGGTTTTTATAAGGGCACCGTATTCCACGACTGCATGAGTGGTTTTCAAAATTACAAAACCAGAAGTTCTTGCCCTTTTCAACGTTTTCATCACTTTTTTTTCCCTGCTTTCTTTTCTCAGGTTCTCTTTTGTTCTGCAGTTCACATACGCACCGTGTATATTATTGACTGCTGCGATACAATAAGTTCAAAATGCTTTGTTTCTATTTTTCCTTTCCCTTGGATGTTGAAACTGACAGCTTAATTACTCTGTTGCCACCTACTAGTGAATCACTGCCCTTGCCAACACTCAAGACAAGCTCACTTTTCCCAAATAAGAGGTCCTTTGCTGTGCGCTCTGGGAACTGTAGTACAGGGCTTAGTTACTTTAAATCCATTTTAATTTTAGTAAAGTGCTCCATAAATCTCGGGAGCAACATAAACATGAAGGTCTTCCTCTTGAATTTTTGATTACTTTGCAATAGTAGCAAGTATAGCACATTTTACCTAACTATGACCACGACACGATCAAGTGCCCCTGTATCTTGGTATAATGACGTGAAACAACTGGGCAGCTAGCACAAATGCTGGCACTTTTGAAACAGAAGGAAGCTTGCCCACTGACTTCAGTGGGAACAGGTACAGGCTAAGGACAGATAGCTTTGAAAATCTGAGTTTGGCACTGTCCTGCTGGCTGTCTAGGACAGCTCAGTGTTTCACGGGCTTTGTTCATCTAATGTCACCCTAACGTTTTTGAAAGGAAGGCGGCAGCGGCTGCAGAGAAACTGAACAACTATGACACGCCAGTGCCGCCAAGACAGTTTTCATTTACAACAAATAAATGAGAGTAAGTTGTAAATATAGCGCTTTTTCCTGTATTTTGCTTCTCTGCTTCCTCGCTTTCACGTGTAGAAAAAAAAAAGTGTGTTCCTGCAGCGTTTGTTTTCCCGCAGTAATTTCCTTCAGGAGCACCAGCGGTCAACGGAGCGCAAGCCGATAAAACAGGGCACAGCTCTGCGCACCCCGAAATAGCCGTGTTGACAGGAGCACGGGATTGTTTGTAGTTACCCAGGACTTGCCTGCCTGGCTTGCAAATTCGTGATTCCCGACTAACACGTAGCTGCGTTTCTTCAGTTTAAGACACGTCCCGAGATACGCATGGGAACAACAAGACCAGGGACGAAGTCTCGGCCTTGCAAATCTCGGTACGGGAGCTGTCAGGCTTCTGAGGCTCCGGGTTCCCAGTGTCTAAGGGTGGGCGACAGCCCTCCAGGTGAAACGTGTGGGTGGGAAGGTGGGAGAGGACGGAGGGTGCCTGTGGGCAGCCCCAGGTCGGCTGCTGCAGAGCAGTGGGGTGCAAAGCCCGCCGTAATCGACTCCATCGCAGGGTCCCGGCTTACATATGGAACTCGAACAATAGGTATTTACTTGAATTACACGGATTACCTCAGAGATGTGGAATCCGCGCGCCCTGCCCACTTCCCCGAACCTCTGGAGCTGGGATCCTGTGGGGAACATAATGGGGCTTAATTACGGTGTCTGGACGAGCCGCGCAGGACCCGGAAGGCAGGAGTTAACCTCACCTCACCTTTTACATGCCGGTGACCCCGGCCTTGGCTGGGAACCCGCCGGGGCCTCCGCAGCGGCTTCTGCGTTGCCCCGACTCCCGCTCAAAACCGGCGAAGGGAAACCCTCGGGTGAGCCCCGACCCTCCTCCTCCTCCTCCTCCTCCTCACGGCACCCACCGCCGCCCGCTCCCCGGAGGGCCCACCCGGGTCGGGAGGGCGGCCCACCCCTCACTCCCCCGACCCGAGCCCGGCGGGACCAGCCCGGCCCCGGCCGTCACATGCGCAGGGGGAGGGGGCTGCGGCGGGGCGGGCCGCGCCCGGGGCTCCCCCGGCCGCACGGAGGCGGGCTGAGGCGGCGGAAAGTTTGCCGAGTGGCTGGCGGCGGGCCGCCCCCGTCCGTCCGTCCGTCTGTCTCCCCCCCTCCCAAGCTTTCTCTCCGTAGGTTTTTTTTTTTATTTTTTTTTTTTTTTTTTTTCTACGCTCCCCCTCTCCTCACCGCCTCCCCACCCCCCTCGGCGGCGGCTCCGGGGTATGAGCGGGAGCCGCCACCCGCGCTGAGAGGCGGGAGGTCGCTCCGCGCCCGGCTCTTGTCAGTGAGGGAGCGCGGGCAGCGGCTCCGAGCCCGCCATGCCCCGCGCGGCCGCCGCCGCCGCTCTCCTGCTCCTGCTCCTGCTGCTGCTGCTGGGGGGGCCGAGCCGCGCCGCCGCCCGCTGCCCCGCTCCCTGCCGCTGCGCCGGCCACCTCGTCGCCTGCAGCCGCCTGGAGCTGAGCCGGCTGCCCGAGCGGCTGCCGCGGGGAGCGGTGCAGCTGTGAGTATCGGGGCGGTGGGCACCGGTGGTGGTGGTGGTGGGGTGGGGGGTGGCCCGCGCCCGTCCGCCATCTTCTCCTCACCCCCGGGGGTCGAGGTTGCCGGCGCGGGGGGCCGCGGTGCCGGCCGGCCGGCGCTTTTTTGGGGAGGGAAGCGGGGGTTTCGCGGGCCGGCGGCTGCCTGCCTCGGCGGGACGGCGTCGGTCCGTCCGTCGGGCGGGCTGACAGCGGGCCCGGCAGCGCTCCTCGGCGTTCTGAGAGGGGGAGGAGGGAAAGTTCCGACGACTTTGGCGGGCAGCGAGCAGCCGCCGTCGAGTTAACACCGACCGGCGTGTCGGGAAAACCGGCCGCGGTTGCCCGGTGGTTTCGGCTTTGATGGTGTTACCAGCGCCGGGGCTCGCCCCGCCGGGTCCGGCGGCTGGGGTTGAGGGAACCCGCAGTACGGCGTGCTGAAACGCCGCCGGTGGCAAATTTACTTTCGGTGACAAACTTCTACGGGCAAAGCATAAATTACGGGAGCTTTCTAAAAGCCTGAGAAGAGCTGAGGGACTTTTTACATTTGTTTTTAATCTCTTGTCACTCAAAGATCTTCTATATTAGTCGTATTAATTTTCTATTACATTTCCAAAGCAGATTGAGATAAGGACTTTAAAGTAAACAGGAAGACTTTCAATTAGTTGTGGCTAATTCTGTTCAATTGCCTCGTCTGGAGGTCATGCTGCTTTACTCATGAAATGTGGATGGCTGTATTGACACCATATGGAACGGAACATAGGAATGGCTCTGGGAGTTGAATATTTCCAGGACTGGTATAGGAAAGTGTGAGGGGAAAGAAACTTTTTTTTTTTTTTTTTTCCCTCCTTATGTGATTGAAGTATACGAATCGCATACCGGATCTGCTCTACATTCAACAACTGGTTTTGCTTCCTATTAAATTTCATCCCTCCTGTTCTTTTGAACTATTTCAGTACACTAACATAAGTTTTCTGACAAAACCTAAGGGTTTTTTTTGATACTCAGCTAAGCTTCGTAGCTTAGTTTCTTGGCTAAGCTTACTTCAGCACTGTTAAGTAAAAATTCAGGTGTGACAGCATGCTACACAAAAAAAAAAAAAAAAGGGGGGGGGAAGTCACAGAACTTTCATTTTGAGACTTGCTTTAAAAAGCATTTTGCACTAGCAGTAATCCAAATTTGTCTTTCCCACTTATTTTACTGAGAGGCAATAAAACACATTGCAGGGCTTTTTTGTTAGCACAAGGGAGGTTTTTATAATTAGAATTCCCATGGTAGTGTAAATTGTCCTTATGTAAGTTCACATTCCTTTAAAAGTGTGAGAAAATAAGTTCCACTTGTATAAATAACCTTTGGTCTGTTGTAAGAAACCCTGCTGTGATTACTCATTGGGCAGCTGTGTCACTCGCTCTTAAACTCAGAGGAGTACATCTTTGTAGGTGTCACCAAACCATGTGGTCTGGCCGCTTTTGTGTAAATATTTCTTTTGTTTGTGTCAAATGCCTTAGAAGCACCCTGCTCTTTCTTCCTTCCCCTCTTCTTAATAAGAGAACAAGGAAGAGTGCGGCTTGTCTGTTACCTCCAGCTACCCCAGCACTTGGAGCTGGGATTGCGCAATCTCTAAGATGATAATGCGTTTCAGTTTTACATGCGCAAAAAAGGTTTGACTAGCCTGGATTATTGTTGCAACAAACTGCGCACTTAAAAATTGTAAAAGACTGTTTATGAATTTTATTGGTGTATGTTTACTGGGTTTTCCATGGAAGTCCATAGCGGGTATAGCCAAAGGCTAGTAGTTTAATTGCAGGCTTTCCAGTCCTCTTTAGAAAACAACAACTATTACACCACGTTCTTAATGTACACAGGCGAGATCTCCCAAGCAGGAGAGTGAAAGCTCTTGTGCCTGAGAAGGTCTAGGCCCGTGTTAGGCTTTACACCTTCCTCTGCCCGTCTGTCTGCTTGCCCAGATGGAGAGCGTGTTGGATGAAGTGGGTTTTTTGAAGCTCCATTTCACTCTTTCATGCCTTTTGTGGTCAAGTCCCCCAGTGAAATAAAATGAGAGTGTCTAATGCGGAAAGGCTGCATGACCTCAGAGTGGACAGGAGGGAAATAAAAAAAATAAAAAATAAAAAAAAAAAAAAAAAAAAGAGCCTGAGTACTGAGCTATGTCACCTTCTTTTTGGTGGCAAGTGTGAGGCTACTGCTTTGTACGGAAGTGGCTTCACAAAATGGGGTGTAAACAGGCTATAATTGCCAGTTTTACTGTTATTTTAGCTGAAAAGACCATCTTCTGTAACCCCGCCTTCATGGAAGATAACAGTCTGCTGAAAACTGATAAACATTTGTAATGGCTTTGTGTGGAAATAGTTTGGAAGTTAGATTTCCATTTACTTCCAGGATGTGTGTCCCGGGATTGCAAGAGCGTGGCTTTGTTGGAGCTGGTGTAGCAGAGGCGGAGGGAGGGAGGAAGAGTGTTTGAGCGTTGGCCGGTGTCCTCCGGGTGTGCAAACTCCCGGTGGCACTGCCGTACCCCTCGCCAGGTTCACCGAGGAATGCTAAAACTGTCGGTGGGGTGGGAGGGAAAGTCTGAAAGATGGTTTTCACTTGTGTTTGTATTACATCTTTAGTATTTACATTTTATAAATCCTCTAGTTCTCTACCAGCATTGCCAGCAAAAAGGGCCGTATGGTTTTCACAGCTGTTTTTCAATATTTTCCAGACTAAAACTTGAACATAGCAAGCTGATTTATGAGTCACTTTGGATCAGTGTCTTAAAACAGCTACAGCCTGGCTTTTTGTTTTTCAGCTCTCCCGATTTCTGCTGAATTAGCAGCTCTATAGGCCCCAGTGGGACTGATTAAGAAGCTGTTGCTGGATTTGCATTTTAAAATTTGACTTGGGGCTCAGGTTTCTGAGTTCTCTAAGGAAGAAGATGATAATTGTGACTAAGTGTTGTAAATTAAGTTAGAGTCTAAAAGTTATATTTATAAAATGTGTGAAGAAACACTTGCCCTCTCCCTTTATGCATTAGGCCTTCCTTTCAATTTTTTGTCACATGAGCATCGATGTTCAGAGTTACGTTTCAGCTTTCTGATGCAGAGACTTGCGAGTTACGAAAGATGGTCATGCAAACGTAATGGAATATAGAAAATAGTTTTTTTCATAAAACGGGTTCTTAAAAGGGCCTCAAAAACTATGGCATGCTTTTTCAAGTGGAGGCAATTCTACTCAAATGCTTGATCACTTCTGTTAGAAATCTGAGGTGAAGAACAGGTATATATACTTTTTATTGTTATAAAGAATTTCTTAATATAAGTCTGGTTTCTGAAGTTTCTGAGTGCATTCACCGCTATATGTTTCGTGGCTTTTGAAATTCTAGTAGCAAAAGTAATCACAGAGGAGATTTTCTCCCCACTTGTGAAGTGGTTTTAACAGACAAGGAAAATTCAGAAATGGAAAATGCATAGTAATAATCTTAGTGTTTTAATGTTGTCAGTTCCATTTCTGTGAAGGAAAAACACCAGTTCATTTTCAAATCTTTTCTTCATACTTGTTTTAAGATACATTGAGAAATGTACTGGACTGAAATGTACTTGTAGCTTTGCGACAGGGATGATAGATTTTTATATTTGAAAAATGCCTCAGATCCAGTGCTTAGAAGTTTCGAAAACTATAGGCTTAAGCTTCACTTAAAGTATTGGTAAAAGACAAATATTTTAACTCTTGGTTCACTTCCAACCACTCTGATTTAACTTAAAAATCTAACTTGCAGGGCTTTTTGTCCTGAAGTTTCTCATGCCAGTAGTACTCAAATGGTGTTTAATAAAATATTTATAATTCATATTTTATCCAACGGTTGGTAGACAAGCATGTATACAGCTGTGTGAAACAGGCAATTCAGTATTGTCTGGAGGGTTTTTTTGTTGTTGTCATTTTGCTTTGGCTTTTTTTGTGACTTGTGTTTGACAACCTGCTGTAAGTAAACCAGGAATGAGGAATTTGTATGTATGTATTTTTTAAAGTAGGTGCTATGTGGAAAATCTGAGGGTATCTTTAGTGTTAAAAAACAAACACACACAAAAAAATTAGTTTGAAACATAGTGTAAGTTGTTACGCTCACGGCTGCCTTGATAGACTCCAGATGGATGTGAGCTTGAGCTATGAGTGAAAGTGTCTGGCTCCAGTGTGGTGATCATGCACAGCAGTGGTTGTAATTGCAGGATTTTTATAGTTTAAGGACTCTGCCAGATTTTTTTTTTTTTTTTTAACATGTTGTAACTCCAGCAGAACAAATCTACTCACGTCTGTTACTGTCTGGTAGGTCCTTTAGGCAAACATGTTTTAAATAAACCTTTTGCAGGGTTTTTAGATGAAATGAAGAAATGCAGGTTTTTAGCACTAATGTTGAAACTCTCTGTTGAAATAATTACTGATTCCTCAGTCTTGTCTGAAGCATGAAGAACAGTAACATATTAGGTACTAACGGCCATAACTTCACTAAATTTTGGCTGTTTATTTGCATAGTTCTTTTAATCCCTACAGACTAAAGCCAAATATTGAATTAAGTTTGAGGGTAAAAATTGTCTCTACTCTGTCTGCTTTAAAGGACCAAGTTAGATTCCCGTGTAGATCTTTGTAACAGCATATTTTTTCATTATTGACATTTAAGAATGCAGTATGAGAATTTCAAATCTATGCAGCTAATGTCCTTCAGACAAAGGGATTTTTCTCCAGTCTACGGCCAGAGGAATGTTTGCACTAGATTTTTAAGCAGTGAAAGATGTAGTCCTCTAACTGAAGTGTGGTTAACCTCATTTACAGGAGAACTCAAAATCATAATGATGAAACTAACTTTTGTGGGTTTTTGAAAATGTTAACACTGTATTGGTTTTCCATCTTTAAGAGGAAAATCTGTAGGGGTTTAGACACCTGGAAGAAGGCGTAGATATGTATTAGGTGTTTGAGTCCAGAGCTGGGTCTCAGAAACATCCCCTCCGTGGCCACCTGAAGGTGGTGGAGAGTGTTCCCCTTCTCTAGGTGGCTCCCCCTGCCCTAAGCCCTCAACCCCTCTTTTTTGTGCTGGAAAATGCCTTTCGCACCTGCGGGCCTGCCCTGCGCGGGCTTGGGAAACGTAGCACGTATCTTCTCCCTGCCCGTGGCTGTGAGCCAGGCACTGGTGCCACAGCTCCGCAGCTTGCTGGGCCTGATCCAGTTGGCTGGCTCAGAGCACACCTCGTAAACGAGTACTGGTGGTACCCCTCGTAATGCCCGTACGTGCCTGGGATTATTTTTAATGTTTGATTTTTCTTTTTTTTTTTTTTTTTTTTTTTAACCGCTGACTCCAGGGGAGGACAAAAGGGATGGTGGAATTGTCCTGGCAACATTGAACAAGTACTGCATAAAGCACCAAACAGTTAGGGGAGTCTAAAATGTGGCTTTACCGTCCCCATGTGCTGTCGAAGAAACCTAGATGCCTGGCTGGGTTGCAGCATTTCACCTGTGTCCAAGGATATGCAATGGTGGGTGCAGAGACACCTGAGTTCTCTGGATCTTCAGTTGTTCAGGGCTTAGTCACAGAGCAGAACATCTAGCACGGACGCTGAACCTGGCTTGATTTAAGCCAGTTCTGGTCTGTGTGCAGCAAGGATACGCCGATCATCAGGTTTCTTCGCTTCCAGAACTGTAGATGGAGAGTAGACACATCCATGGCAGTCAGGCTTGTGTTTGGCATGCTCAGTATAGGTGACTGTACTAAGTCATATTATCCAGAAAAAGTAATGAATCCTGGGAGTTTCCTCATAGATTCAACTTGAAACACACTTCATGCCTGCGTGGCTTGACGAGGACCCCAGGCATGGTGGATGACTGTTCAGTGCTTAATTAGCACGGGGAAAAGTGTCATGAAGTGTAAGAAAGTTCTTTGCCTTTACCTGATGCTTCAACAGCTCACTGCTGAAGCATGCTGATGAAATTCTTCATGCGTCTGCATTGCAGACTCTTACTGGAGTGAGTTTAAGAACTCCTTAAAAATAGTGCAGTTTTTGTTTGCTGGCTTGGATAAACTGTTAGAACATGTAGGGAGCACTTTGCAGATGGCTGAATTGGTGCAGGTGAGGTAGTGACAGGCTGTAGTATGGGAGCAGGAGGGCGCATGTTGTGGTGGATGAGTGACTGAGAAGGGAGATCTTCAACAGGGCTGGCCATGGTTACAAGGCCAGTTGTGAATCTGTACCACTTGTGCAGATCTCTACAGATGTGCGAGTTTTGAGCGGCTGTAATTACCTTCTCTGCCTTCTATTGTACTTTTCTTTCTGTGATGTTTCCAGTACTTATGAGTCTACAGCAAAAGTTTCTTAGAACTATGGTGTTGCTAAACGTTTGAGAGGACATATGGTAAAGATGCATGGTGTCTGTAGGGAAGTGAAATTCTTGACAGCGGTCAAGAAGACGCGTTGCATTCTCAGTACTCTGGCTTGTTTTGCAGCCAACACTGCAAAGATGCTAACAAGATTTCTTATAAACAGCATCAATATATATTTGGGATCTCCAGTACAGAGTGGCACAAGCTAAGTGCTCGAGCTACTTCTTCAAGTATGATTAAGTGCAGTATTAATGTGACTAGTATACCGACATCTTAAAACTCAGAATAGAATTAGGCTTCCCCATGTCTGTTTTCTTCTGATATTGCTTGTTTAGGATCCCCATTAAATTTGGTTATGTAGGAATGGAGTCCTGAATTGTGTGAAAGCATGAAAATATAATTGAGATTTATGGGCAGTCCTCATTGTGCATTTATGATCTGTGCATTGCTTTAGAAAAGTAACTGAGTAAATGATACAAGTATTATGATTATGAGTCAAGGAATGAGACTGCAATGGGTATTGGTTTATGAATTTTCCTTGTAACCAGGAGGTTGCTTTAGCCAGATCTTTTGTTGTGAAGGGATGGGGGGAGAGGGGTTGTTGGTGTATACAAGTTAAAATCTTAAAATGTTTTTCATGGGTCTTATACACATCCCAATGAGCAGTTCTAAATTCTTCAGAGGTATAGGAAATTCTTGGACACTGCTGGCATTGATCAAGGTATTTACACTTATTTATACCTTGTATACTCAAATGAGTTTCTATTCTAATCTTACTAATATGAGAAAGAACTTTTTATGTACTTGAAAACAAATGATAACATAATTTGGTTTAAAATTGTATTGCTTTACCTGATGTTTTATGGCAAAACTGACAGGCTGTTTATTTTTGTAACCTCATAGGGACTTAAGTCACAACAAATTATCTTCAATCAAGACCAGTCTCTTGGATCACCTCCATAGTCTTCAGGAAGTGTAAGTTAATTTGTCTTAATTAAAAAAAAAAAGCAACAAAAACAAACCCCCTCCCCACCCCAAAAACCCCAACAAAACCCAACCAAGCCGAAAAAACCCAACCAGTATTTGTGTATGCTAATTGTATAGATATGTCTCTAGGGATAATTGGTTGAACAAAAGAGATGTTTGCTGTTGTGATATGTTACATTAAATGAAACTGGAATTATTTTTGAATTTTGGGGTGACACTGTTTGGCAATTTAGCAAGTCCAATGTACCTGCTTCTGATTAACATCAAAGCTGACTCTCCCTTTTCTGATATTAATAGGAAGTTGAACAACAATGAACTGGAGATCATTCCAGATCTGGGACCAGTCTCTGCGAATATAACTCTTCTGTCTTTGTAAGTAGATCTTAGTCTTGTCCCTAGTTAGTGGAACTAACTCTACAGAGTTTGTGGAAATATGTGCATTACAGAGATTAAAGTGAAATAATTGGAAATAGAGCAGCTTGTGGTTAGGAAGTTGATTATGTCATATTATTTAGCAGGTTGTTTAAAATGTGTATAATTGAGCTTAATCCTTGTAGTTTTTATGCTTCCTTCAGATACAAAGACTGCATTAGAATTAATTTATGTTGTGGTAGTGCCCAGAAGCCTCAGCCCTGTTGTGCTAGGCACTGTACAAACATTAGTAAATGTTACACAAACTTGTACAATGTAGACTTTAAAACAAGAGTTATACTCTATCATTATGCATCTTGGCTGAAATCCCACTTGCATTAAATCATGGCAGAATTCCCTTAATTTCAGTGGGCAGTATGGGGAAATCCCCTCGAGATGCAGCTTCAGGACAAGTATCTAGGTTAGAATATGCTTTGCCAATATCTTTAAAATGTCTTTTTGAGCTCATTTGAATGTGTGGCATAATTTTTTTACGGCTGCAGTTAATACATATAATTGTGACACATGATTATGTCTATGTTCATTGTTTTGTTTGAAAGAAATTAGGAGGTTAGTTGATGTGGGATCTGTAATACGGGTATAAAGTTGCAAAAGGCATACAGGGCCCATAACCAAACCAGTTGATTTTAAAGGAAATTTTATTCCTGAGGTTTTCACTTGAAATCAGTTTGATTTTTTTTTTTTTTTCCCCCCCTATAATCTAATTTCTTTAAAATGTTGAAGGAACTGCTAACAAAAATAGTTACTATCATACTATTAATTGGAAAAAAGAAAAGACATGTTTTTCATGTGTGGGATTTGTGTTTTATCAATGGGAATCTAAAGTGTCTAAAGCTAGTAATATGTAGCCCTCTGGCCAAATCTTGCCCTCGAATACAAATTGCAAGTTACCTTTCTTGGAAGAACGCTGAAGGGTTAAAACAATACAGTAAACTTCGGAAAGCTGTTCAGTTAATTAAATTGATCACTGTTCAATTGCTTACATCTGGTGATTTATAGGGGTTTGTTTTTACTCTAGGCCCAGGTCAGCTAAGTCAGCTGGTGCAGCCGCTGTGTCTGGACTGCTCTGTTTGAATAAGAACTAAGTGACATTTGATACTGATGTGGTTTCTTAAAGATCAGAATCAGAAAAGAATGAAAGAAAAAGCAGATGGTGTCTGACAAATAGCTGTTGAATTTAAGCATATCTTCTATTTTGCGTTAGTGTTGACATTATTTTTACACTGGCATAGCATTCTGTAGTTTAAGCATCTAATTGATCTGAAGAATTTTTTCTTTTTTTTTTTTTTTTTTTTTTTTTTTTTAATACCACCTTGCTAAGGTTCTTTTTACCACAAGGTTGGAAATACTAACATAATGAAGTGGATTATATAGCCTCCTGCCTTACTTCTGATGAATACAAAGTTGAGAATTTGTGTTAGCATCTCCTCTAGTCCTTCTCATGGAAAGTTAACTAATTTAGATGAACCTAAAATCATCCTGCAGCTGAGCAAAGATATTTGTATTCCTTCGAGAGAATAAATGAAAATCAGTCACTGCAGGACTGGTTGTTCCATTTCCTTAGGTCACTAGCTTGGTTCATTTATTCCGGTGGTGAAACATGGAAAAACCTTTGTTAGATCTGTGGTCTGCACTATATATACTGCCACTTAAAAGAAAAAAAAAAAGTATTTCTAAAAGCTGTTATCATACTACCAATGCAGTTAAAGCTGGTGTGGTTGGGTGCTAGCTTGTTCTTATTCGAATTTCCATTACTTCTGTGTGGTGTTGGGAGATTACTGAGTAGGTGTGCTCCAGCTGAGATTTAATACCTATGTTATGACCACAGCACAGATTCCTTGATATCAATATGGTAGAAATAATTCATTAAGTAATTTGAAGGTTTCATGTTAACTTATGAATGTCAGTGTATAATAGTTAAGACAATTGTTTGTTCTGTTTCAAAACAGATTTATATAGAACATAAAATTATAGAGTGGTATTGCATTGTTCAAAAAATAAAGCATCTTGTTTCTTTTGCAAAGGTTTCTCTTTAAAACACAGAATAGAATCATAAAATCATAGAATCGTTTCGGTTGGAAGAGACCTTTAAGATCATCGAGTCCAACCATAGCCTAACACTGCCAAGTCCACCACTAAACCATGTCCCTAAGCACCACATCTACACGTCTTTTGAATACCTCCAGGGATGGTGGCTCAACCCCTTCCCTGGGCAGCCTGTTTCAATGCTTGACAACCCTTTTGGTGAAGAAATTTTTCCTAATATCCAATCTAAACCTCCCCTGGCACAACCTCAGGCCGTTTCCTCTCGTCCTATCACTCACTCAGGAGAAGAGACTGACCCCCACCTCACCACAACCTCATTTCAGGTAGTTGTAGAGAGCAAAAAGGTCTTCCCTCAGCCTCCTTTTCTTAGAGGTTGGAAGTTATTTATGTAAATATGTTATATTCTTTTATGTAGAATGAGATTTAAATAAAGAGGAATAGACATACAGCAGTTGTCTGGCATAAAAATAATATAATGGTATCATGGAAAAATATTCAATCTAATGTTTTTTTTTTTTTTAAGAAGTGAAAAAATATGTTGAGTTATTTTTTTCTGTGTTGGATGTTATTTGGAGGAGTTGAATCAAACCAAGTTAATATAGCTAAGTCATGCAAAAAGAACACATGTGGAACAATTAGAATATAATTTTTAGAACCACTCTTCAAAGAATAACTGTACTCGAAATATCTGATGACTTTCTTTAGTATTTTAAACTTTTATATGAAAGGAGCTTGTGGAGCCTTTCCAAAACAAACGACTGTTTCCTTGTTGGGTCTTTGCTCCGACTTTCAAATAATAGCAGAAAGGAGGGTGCTAGTCTTCTGAAACTTGATTTGGTTACATTTCTTATGAGATCATATGCATTGGTTCATTACTGTTGGTTGAGAAGCCAGTTCGTTTTTTTTCCAAGGAGTCTTCAAGGAATGCCAGTGCTTTCACTCCGTAGTACTTGTCATTCAGCTGTGGAGCCTTAGAATTTTACCTGTTCCGCAAGAATTTTCTTGCCCTGCAGAGGAAATTACACTGCTGATATGTCTACAGTGAAAAATAGTGCAGGTATCTCCATACAGCACTGTATGTCTAAATTCTTTGAGCAATATAAACAAGCATGGGTGGATTATCATGTTAGTGTAGTTTCCATTTCTGGAGCTACCTCAATTCTCGCTATCTAATTGATATTTATCTAGCTTAGATGTTTGCATACTGTTGAATTATGCAGGGTAAACATCCCCAGAGCAGTAGATGTTCCCAGTCTCATGGTCACGCTCTGTCTGTAACATGAAACAACAATGCCAACATTTTGTTTTTATGGATGCCAGTTGGGAGTTGAACACCATGGGAGAGAAAAGTATCAAGCAGGCACCCCCGCCCCACCACCACCATGGGAAGACCCTATATCTGCATGAGGGGAGTAGACAAGCATATGCAGGCACACTCTCATTATGATTTTATTCACATGATGAGTATGTATCTTGTCACATGGCATAGGAGAGCTTCTGAGTCTCCTGGGAATCTGGAAACTTGTGAACTAAATGGGTGGTACATTGGGCTAAGTCTGGTCAGGAGGCTTTAGGCTGGGAAGCTGTGGTGGCTTGCCTGACACTAAGAGATATAATATGTTCCAGACAAAGAATAGGATTCATTTTCTCTACCCTAAATTCTTGAAAGGTTTTGACATTGTAAATACGAGTTACTAACTGTAGATCCTCTTCAGGATGAGTGGAGAGGAAAAGGCTCTCTGAAGTGATTTGTCTTCTCTAAGATAGTTCAGATGGTTTTCCTACTGATATCCATCTAGATACCTATTTTAAACTAACTTTTAGATGTCTAAAGTTAGGTTCTTTTTGAAATATCTAGCCAATGTACTTGGGCATGCCTGTTTTACAGTGGTGTTACTTGCAAAGGTCTGATTGCATCTTTCAGCATGTTGAACCATTTAAAGTCAATTATTGGAAATTAAAATTGCAGGGTGTTCTTTTTGCTCAGCCACCCAGCCCTCTTCTCTGACTTCTGTGAGAGTAGGCAGGAAGAGAGCAGTTTATCAAGGCAGAAAGAGAGAAGTTCAACCATTTGCCAGAGACTGCCAGCTCTCCAGTCAGCACAGTAGCTCTAGCCAGGAGGCCAGGTCCCCCCAAGTGCTGGACAACATAAGCTTTTGGGGAGAGTACTGGATTTAACAACCGACTGCCACAAATATATAGTGTACAGATGCTACACACAGTAATGTAGGTGTATTTATCTGTCCCTACAAATAAAATATGTTAGACGTTTCCTAATTTGCATTCCTGAAGTGCTTGTAAAAACAGTTAAATTAATGTAGAATTGCTTTGAATGGTTGTGGTAGAAAATTCTGCAGCTCTGGGAGAATAAACAAGTTACTTCTCATTGTTTCTAGATAGGTGGATTGCTTTTGTGTCAAGTAGAGAAATGGGCACTAATGCCCTCATTCCAGGAGAACAAGCAATTTGGTTCCCATTCTAATGGCATTCCTTTTCCAAGATGTACCAGTCCTGTCCTGTTTATCCTGAAAATCTGGGATGTTGATACATGAGAAGAAAACTAGTATTGCCTTTTTAGGTCTGTCGTTGCTGTAAAGTATTGCACCTAGGTTGAATCCAGAAATAGATTGAAACCGAGTAATATAAGTACAGTAGCCTTGTATGGAAGTCCTGCATGGTGTTTAACTACCACCTACCATTTGCATAGGGGTTTTACTTTAAAACTTCAGAAAATGTTAACTGCTTTTAGTGTGTTTAGTGCTTTGTAAGGAAGAACAACACTGATTTGCAAATTCTGCAACATTATTTAAGGTGATGTTTAAGGATATACAGTTTAAATAAGAAATGCATGCTACTTTACTTGCAGAATTTTTATAAATACATAATCGTAGACATCACCCAACATCGTCAGTGTTGAGTACTGTGGAAATAGGAAGGCAGCAGTGATTTTAAAGAGACAGAACATCTTTGAGTATTAAAGAATCCTGCCCCCCCAACTAAATTTTACTGTTCTTATCAAAATGTATATGTAGAACTAGACTTAAGATTAAAAAAACATGTTTCTTATTACCCACATCGAGGATATGTTATATAGTAATCATCATGCTCCCTGTAGGGACTAGAACAGCTGTACATGCCAAAGTCTCTAGTGCATATAGTGAAATTCTAACGTTAGGCTAGCTTTAAACGATGGAGTGTTTTAAATATAAACTTCTGATTTTACATTTTATTGAATAGAGACTATTTTATTTAAAAGCACTAGTACATATGGTTCAGGTGATTTAGATGGAAATGTCCTTGTAGCTTACATTGTAAAGACTGATCATGTTAGTTTAGAACACAAAAAAATATTTGGTCTTAGTAAAGCCGGAGTGGACAATACGAAGTTCATGGTGTGGAAGTGAAAGGAGTGTGAATGATTCACAATTCAGTAATGTTTTTCAAGTTTTACATTAATATGTGGTTTGTATTAGGTTCCCACTTCAGTTTTTTCAGAATGTGAAATCTTCTGTTCGTAAGAGGCATACAGAATACGCACCGTGTAGGTTTTCCCTTGCTTTGCTGAGGGGACCCTCCAACCCCATCTGCACAGGACGCCTTTGAGGCAGTTAAAACAGGGAGCCGCACGGCCATTCACTTTTGAGTTCTGAGATGATGAAGAATGTTGCCAGTATTGAGGAGGTTTCTTGAAATGTGCCCACTTGTTTGTTAGGTGCTGGACTGAATCCACAAGTCACTTTTCTGAAGGCTTTCTACAGTCATCAGTTTGTAATGTCTTTCTGTCGGTATATGCCGAGTTTAAATGCATCGTCTTTGAAGACAGGTGTCTTGTGTCTTGGATGTTTAAAAAAGTAAACGAACAAAAAAGTATTAACAAAAAAGATTGGTCAGGAGATAAAAACAGGACAAAAGGACTTTAAAGTAGCCAGTCTTACGTGATTGCAGGGGTCACAAGTTTTCATAGTAAGCAAAATTGTTTGAACTTTAAATGTAGCTTTCTGATCAGTCAGTATAAAATGACTCTGACTTGGTTACGATGACTTGATAATTAATCTCAGGCCTTTGGTGTTCAGCAAACACGTCTGAAAAGCAAATTTAAAAGCTAGAAGTGAATTGCTGTACTGGAAAAGTACAGTCATTCTTTTCAAAGGAAAAAAAAAAAAAAAGGCAAAATTACCTAAGCCATCAACAATGATTTGTTTAAAAAAAATTATTTGATCACTGAAAACAAACAAAAACCCAGGGAATGCCTAAAAAGTTTTTTTCAGGTCCAGACGGTAGTCTGTGCTCTGAATGGGAGGTTCTACTTGTTGCTCAACTAACCCACACAGCTGCAGCAAGGAATTTATTGGAGAAGATGATCTGCAAGTCTTAGTGTATACTAGGCTTCATAAATAACTTAATTTTGAAATTTCAGAGTTTATCAGAAGAGCCCAAGTTCAGCTTTGTGTCTTCCTGTATTAGCTCCTTCCTGCTACCTTGCTTAGTTGCTCATTAATCCTGATTTCAGTCATCAGTAAAGTTTCTTCAATGGACAGCATGCTTTGCTCTAATCTGAATAAAATCCTGTTGATGAAAGTGCTAGTTACAACGCGGTTGTTTCTTGAGATTGGTAAAGCATTGTGCTGTCACACAGTGGAGACAGAGCTAACTCCAATGTGACTCAAACCTTTAGTATGTGGAGTTTATGATACTGCAGTGTCACTATCTACTTACAGGGCTTTCGGGGTGAATGGGATTGTTCATGCTACCTAACTTAAATACATAATCTGAAAAAGGATTTTTCTTTATAGCTCTTAAAACTAAGTAAACTAACTCTTAAGTTGAAGTGGCTTATCTTAGATCTTTGCTAAACAAGACGCTGAACTTGTGACTAAAGATTTGTAAATTCATCTGTATTTTAGGCAGCTTCCTGCTTGCTTCCATTCTCCTTACCAGGAAGAACAAGGAAGAACAAAACAGTCTTGCCTTCTTCATATGGGGGGAATAATAGAGCATATACTGGTCACTGGTTTTCATTCTTTGTTAAAAAAAAATAAAAATAAATCTTTGTCGCCAAAAAGGTACTCTTCCAAAATTTGAATGTGTGCTGTCGCATCCTGGCTTTGATTAACCAACACACAGCTTAAATGCCTATCTAACTTTATGCACAAATGTAGTTACTGAAGAAAAGTGGTGATTAATCCCTTATACTATTTAGAAGGGATTTTATTTTAGTATTATGTGTCCATTTCTGTTGAAAACATGGAAGAATGTATTTAAAGATGTTTTGTGATAGTGGACATCCCAGATCATGCTTCAGATAGTCATACTGAGAAGTAAAATTCGACTAATTGAACCAAACATGTAAAATAGATTATACATTTGTCCCAGCTGGCAATGTGGAAATAAGAGTGTTAGTTTGCACTGTGTGGCAGTATCTTGATGAGAAAAATGCCTGTGAAGGGCCTTCTGTAAAGATAGAAGATTTTTCATAATCCTTGTTTGCAAGATAATTTGGAATAGAGGTAGGTACGAGAAATCTGCCTCTTTGTCATCTCACAGAAGGCTGGGAGTGGAAGTTCTGTGTAAAATCCGGGAAAACACTGTCTCAGTTTGCATTTAGAAAAAGCTAGTCACAAGAAAGAAGTTTAGATGCAACTCCTGGAAATGAAAGCTTACATTCAGGAGGAGTGGATGCCTTTCCCTTCTATGCTTGCCAGAGAAGGTGGTATTGTGTGTTTATAAAGCTAGCATACTAAACTGAAGTCTGGCTCCCAATATTAAGAAAATGTTGGTCAAATATTTTACATCCTTGTCATCTCTTCAGCTACCACTTTATTATGGGAAGGATTAAGATTTGGATGCTGCCTCGAAGAGTTTGTTTTGAAGAAGGATTGAAAGAAAGGATAGAGGAATGCCAGACTGGGCTTCAGGCGTAAGGCTACTTGGAGAAAGTCCCAAATATGGGAGTGGTGGTAAGCCATGTGTGACTTGGGCTGAAGTTGTGAGCAAAAAGCTAGAGTGAAGAAACTTACTGGAATTAGTTCTTGCAGTCTTTGACATTTGGTGTGGAGACTAAGAGGAAGTAAATGAAAGAATTTGAAAAGGAACCTGTCTTAGTCAGAGTTGCAGACATGGAAACTAGATTTTTATGGCAGCAATTTAAGCTGAATGATGGGAAAAGGAAGAAGTATGTAGAAACCCAGAGTTTGTTGTAGCAAAAATAAAAAGTAGTGACAGCCTAAACGAATGCTTTTGCAATGAGAATGGAAAAGAATGCAAATTTTATGAGCTATTTGCAGTGGAAAAAACTGGCATGATTTTCTGATCAGCAGTGTTAAAGAAAAAGATGAATTAAAAGGAATAAGAATGGATCAGAAAAATAGAGAACACTGTTCCCATGTGACAAAGTGGAAGAACGGTAGGAAATTTTACCAAGGAGGAGGTGCCAAGTTGTAGGGCATACAGTTCAGAGAAGGATGGAAGTCAGAATGAAGTTAAGAGGTCAGGAATAGGTATTGGGCTTATATCTTAGAGAAGTGGTAGGTGGTTATTGCAGTAGACCAGTGAAATGTAATGACTCAGTGTCTTGAGTGAAATAGAAGTGGATAGCAGAGCATCCCTCAACTTGTACTAACAGTTGAGATTGGGGGTAGATGTAGAAGGGTGTGCGGTCTGAAGTGCCTAGACTTCGGTCTGTACCCTCCAAAAGGGAGGGTTGGCTCCGTAACAATAAAGGATAGGTGTTTTTACTTAACTAGTCTGTACATCAGATTAGAAAGATTATTTATAATACTGGAGGGCACTATGCTGGGTTTAATCTAGGTTATACTTATAATTGTCCAAGACTGTAGCATTCACTAACAGTCACAGAGCTCACCAAATCTGCAGTGGGTTATTATTCCTGTTGTCAGCTCATGCTGAAATAGCTATGCCTGTACTGCTTTTGTTTACTGTTGTTAAAATAAAGTGATGAACTTACACCTTCACTTGGCTATGACATGCTCAGTAACTTGTGATTATTTTGGAAAGGCCAGAAAGTGGAATGGGAAACGGACTCCCAGGTATCAAGAAGAGAGTTTGGAAGGAAAGTTTAATTAATTACATATTGGTACTATGACTGGAATCAGAAGAGAATTGCTATGGAAGTATCATGTGTTTGGAAGTTTGGAAGCTCTGATCCCAGAGCTGTTTCATTCTGCATCTTTCTCTTCCCCTTTTCCCAATTTATGTTTGGTTTGGGAATCAACAAACCTTTGGTCTCAAGTTTTGGACAGCTGTATGCTGCAAAAAGCACAAAAAAAAAATAAGAGCAGAGACTTGCTGACATGTGGCCTGAAAGAGCAATGACAGGCATGGATCATGGAATGAAGACCTTCAAAAGAAAGAACAACTGCTTGCTGCAAGAAACGTTAAGAAGCCTGTGTCTGAAGGAGGCATCAGACTTGTAGACCTACCAGTAGGACTGGAAGTGAGCCAGAATCTTGACTATTTCTGGCATCTTCAACTTGGAGGAAAACAGTTTCACTTGAAATATTTCTGTATCTAACAGTTGCAAAGATTCGAAACACTGGATGTTCTTAGTTCAGTGTGGTTGGGTGTCTAATGGTGAGAAGAGCATGTAGTCCCATTCATATCAAGGGATTTTTTGTAAGAGTAGTGTTCAGCTTGAAACCATAATTACAATATCTTAAATTATGTAATTGTTCATTACAGCATGGCTAATTTTAGTAGTAAAATGAGTAGAAATTGAAGAAAAAAAAATATCTTTTTTTTCTCTCTTTCTTCTTGTAGGAGTTACTGAGACTCTTCGTTCTGATATGTGGTCCTTAAAGTTGTCCAGCTTTATTCTAAAAACCGCAAAGCATGTGGCTTTCAGCACTTTTTGAGGAAGTTTATGACAGTTTTGATCTTTCATCTTTACTATCAATTATTTTTTTTCTTTTTGCTTAAATTTTCTTTAACTCAGTGTCTTGACATCATTGTTTCTTACAAGAGCTCCAAAAGTCCAAAGGAGTTTGGGAGGACAGGAGGCGGAGTGCAAGAAACAATAGATGGTATGCCAGGAGTCATATGATGTCAGTGGGTGAGCGGAGGGAAGAACAGGTGAAGCAACCACAAAGATTTGAGGAAATGTGAAAAAGGGGGCTGCGAGCTGTAGTGGCACGTAATGGAGACCACCCGGTATGTGCTCAGATGTGGACAGTCACGTCTGCTTTGCCTGTGCTCCGATGCGGCTGCCTCCAAGCCAGCTCTAATCTGGAAGCCATGTAAACACAAGACGGTCAAACTAAACATCCATGAACCCCAGTGTCTTGGCTTCAGCACCGCTCAGAAAGATTTGTCTAGCCCTAGCAGAGTGCTTTTTTCTCTTTATATACCTCTTAGTCTCTAGCAAGAGACTCTAATACGATTTCATTTGCCTGTTCGTGAGGCGTATTCAATATATCCTGCCTCTCAGGGCTCAGTTGAGGGACAGGAGATACTGTATTAGTCCAGAGTCACACAGATGTTAAATCAGTTATTTTGCAACTAACAGCTTCGGAGAACTGGCTGCACAGACAGCTCTCCAAAACTGTCTTTCTAGACGACTTGTTTTTTACCAGGTTGCTCCACCTCCAGGCTCCTACACATGCTCCTTGTCGGTATCATGGTGTGAGATAAGACTAGAACGTTCTCAAAATACAGCAGATCAAGATCTACCTGGAAGAAAAGAAAGAGTTATGCTGGAGAAGGAAGTGCAAGGGTATTTTTTGGTGCTGAGATTTTGAATAGAAACAAAAGATAGGACTTTAGGTCTTAATCTGTTTCTGAGTTGGGGTTTCCATGTTACGGGATCAGAGTAATGAAGCTTGCATAGATATTTCTCTTAGGTAGAAAACATTACATATTGACAATCTTTATCAAGAGATACTCAATGATACTATCTCAGATCTTTAAAAATTGGGGTTTTTTTTCAGCACAGAAGAACTATTACATCTAAATGGTGTTAACTAGATCCTTATCAAAATGGATACGGAAGTTGCTGTCCTGCTTTGTATTTCCCCAGTGGCAAGGAAGTACAAGTCAATATGTCAGATATGTTGTAGCTGTTGTTTATGTAGAATGCATCTTGGGATCGTGATTGATAGGGCTGTTAGAGTTGTTTTGGCCTAGTGGTGTGGTTAAAGTCATGAATGCTGAGAGGGAAAGCTAAGGTTTCTCATACCTGTAATGAAAAACTGATATTCTGTCTTAAGCTTCTATTCACACAGGCTTATGTGAAAATAATTCAGTCAATCTGCACGCACTCTTGGGTTGTTGGGGGTTTTTTTTGCTGCAAGTCAGGGTGTAGGCACTCAAATTGCAAAAGGCATGTTGAAATTCATGCAGGTATTTTTGGTGGTTTTATCTGTGTTCCTCGGTGCTCCTGCTGCTTTAGTTGTAACGGGAGAAGTTGTAAGGAATCTGTAGTGTTTTGCTGTTTCTTGCACACGAAGAAATTGTGGTCAAATCGCTGCAGGTCCGCTTCTGTGAGAACTTGATGCGCTGGTTCTCTTGTTGCGGGGGATCTCTGTTGCTCTGATCTCCCCTTGAGGGTCTGTGAAATGAAACCAATGTGGTGTGTGCAGCTTCTTTTGTCTGAGCAGGTAATAACAGCACTTTGTTGGAAAGTTGTTTTTTTTGTGGTGGTTCCCCCCCCCCCCCCCGAGAACAAACTTGTATGTCATTGTGCTGACACAGAGGATACTGTTTGGTTCTGCCTTGACAATTAGATAGGCTTTCTTTTCAAAAATGTCCTTCCTGACTAATTTTGACGGTGATTGGCAGTTATGAGGAAGCCAATGCATTGTTTTTATTTGTTTTACTTAAGTGATGATTGTGAAGAAAAATCAAATTAGAATTGAAGTTTCTCATTTTAACTAAAGAGTTAAAAATATGTTCAGTGCTAGATAACCTCCTTCCAGGTGTGAATTATGGCACTTAAATTTTTTTTGAAGAGGAAACTGGACTGAACCATTCAGATATTTTGCATTTGAGCAGCTTCTACAAATATGAATAAGCAGGAAGGTGCAGTGAGGGCTGGTTTGATTTTCATTGTGAGATGGGCTAGGACTTTGATGTGTAGCTCTGTTTCAGTGAACAAAAGAAGTTGCTTTCTCCCCACAGTATGACCTTCTCCATCTCCAAAAAAGAAAAGTGTTCCCTGAAACAAACAAGCTGGTTTTTTTTTTGTTTGTTTTTTTTTTTTTGTAACCTGGTCTGTGTCAGGTAATTTGCCAGTTAGTTTAAGCGCTAATCTGAAGGCTCTATAAGAGTTTTATTCAGTTCCATTAGGTCCAACTAAACTTTGTAATACAGGGGCTATTATCCTGCCAGTTGTGAGGAATTTCTGTTTTATGGAGCAATGCTGACACAAAGACAGCACTGTGCAAGCCGTCTCTATAACTGAACACTTTCACACTGCAATTTAGGAGGCGTGCAGTTCAGGAAATTGCTGGCTTCTGCTGAAGCACACTTTTACTGCAAGGAAAATTTTGTTCGTCACTCAAGTAATTGGCAGTTTTAATACCTTGTTAGTAATTACCTTATAAACAAACTAATGCATAAAGGCAAGGCTCTATGACCTGTTATCTAACTCACAGTCTTATTTGGCCAGTGGAGCTGACACATGGTGGTGGTGTTTGTTGTTGTTTTTTATTAAAGTAATTTGTTTCCATTTATTATAAATACTTTCAGCTAAGAGTTAAAGAAATGCAGTGTACCTCTACCAGACAGCCTGAGGAATGAAACATGATACAAGTGCAGCGTTGGAGGGGCTGCAAGATCACTTACCCATTCCCACATGTGGTCAGAAGGCCCATTAATCTTAACTTCTGGTTCAGTTTTTGAGTCAGGACTTCTTTGTCTCAAGCAGTAATCCCCCCACACGCCTTGAATATGTGAGGATTGTCCATGCTATCCTAAATGTGTGGCTTACTATTTGATCCAGAGCAAGTATTTCCAATAAAGGCAAACACCTTCCAGAATCAACATTCTTGTTGATAGTTTTACTGAAATGACCTTTGCCTGCAATCTCTAGGAGCTGGGGAGAGCTCCTAAATTGTGATCGTTCATCATACTAGCCTACCGAATGTACCGCAGCCATAACTGACTTGAACTTCCCAAGGTAACAAGGATCATTTCAGGTTACGTTCATTTAATTGGTCACGATCTGTTTTCCCCTATGTACCATTAGCCCCAAACAAATAACCCTATTAATGTTGCTGATGTGCATGTATGGTTCTGTACATTATGCAACTGGGATGGAAAAACTGGTAGGTTGCTGGGTATGAACATGAAATATGATCGCTAGAAAAAGTAAATTTCATTGGAAGTGAAAGAAGGGGTGTTCCTTCTGGTAGACTAGGATACCCATGTCTTTAAACAGTTTCAGAGTTTTTGTTGTGGAACTGGGTGACGCTTAGCTGAAGTTTGACCAGACATGAAGTCCCGAACCTCTGTAATGAGCTGTAATAAGCGGAAATTTTATTCTTTGCTAACACACTAGAAAAGCTTTAGGATTAAATACTAGGTCTAACTGCAAAAGTGTAGAATATCTTTCTGAGGGGGCGCACCGTCATCCATCTTTTCTAATTTAGCTCTGTTTTCCTGGAAATTCAGCTTGATTTTCATGCCGTAGGAGTTTTCAAGAAAACAAAACATTACGTCTAGCTACTATCATGTTAATTTGGTTAAAATAGAGAGCAACTCTAATCTCATTTTATTACAATACTGTGACATACTGTTCAATGTAAATACAGGATATTTCTACTGTGCAGAAATAGATGACCATAGAGTTTTATATGTTGTTTTAAAAGCCATGAATTGCAGTAATTGGATTATAATGCAATTTTTTTCATCTTGTTTGCTGGGAATATGTTTTAAGAAATGTTGATGAACACATTTATGTAGAGCATTCCAATTTGTGATTTGGGATGGCTAGAAATGAATGTTATGTCTAGAGAACATTCTTTATTGATTTTTCTTTAACTAGAAATTATTTTCAAGTAGGGGAATTAAGAACTAACTTTCGTCAGAGTCATATGTATTTAACAAGTGTTTGCTCTGGAGATGACAGTCTTTTGACTACTGTCCTTAAATTTCAGGACCAGTAACAAGATTGCCAACATATTGTCTGAACATCTGAAGCCATTTCAGAGTCTAGAAACTTTGGACTTGAGCAACAACAACATATCAGAGCTAAAAATATCATCATTTCCATCGTTACAGCTCAAGTATCTGTAAGTAAAAGTATTATGCTTTTTTTTTTTTTTCAGGTTACTTTCAAAAAACTTATTGGAAAACTTAGATTGGCAGCTGTTTGTTAGGGTACTAATCTTCTTTCAATTAGACATGCATTACATATTTATTTCTACTTTCACCTGTTCAGTTTAACATAAGCTGCTAACCTAAATACATGAGTTGTTACGATGAGATGTTTTAGTTCATAAAAAGTGAAGGTCATTATTTTGAGATGAAACAAATAGCTGTGTCTCTTGAGAGAATTAATTATGGAACAAAATGAATTTACCTTCCTCATGGTTAGGCTAGTCTTGAGCTACATGGAGTTTGGTGGACTTTTTTGAATCTACTTTAATCCTTATTCAGTAATACTGCAATGCCAGTGCTATACTGAGTGAGAATAAAGTAATGGGGTTGCAACATGCTATCTTCTGCCAATAATACGCTCCTGCAGAGTAGAGCAAAATGTTGGTGATGAAATACTATTTGACTGTAGACTGAGCTGTCAAGAGCTCTAATTAATACAATAAATGAAATTCCATTTATCAAGGAGTAGGCAGCGCAAGAGCTTTGTGTTTCACTACTTGGTATTAAGAACTTATTAAATAACTGTAAATTTAACCCTCTAGACATTGTTTCAACAGGTACATTAACAGTAACCGAATAACCTCCATGGAGCCTGGTACTTTTGACAATTTGTCTACCACACTTCAAGTATTGAAACTGAACAGGAACAAAATTTCAGCAATCCCTCAAAAGATGTTTAAACTCTCCCATCTGCAGCACCTGTAAGTGCAACCTACAATTGACTAATTGTTTTCAGGTTTTCCAAAGCACTGGCAGTGGTTGAACTTTAGCCTTTAATTTAACCAGAGGCAGAATGAGACAGACACAGAAAACATATTACTACAACCCTTACTAACTGCAGCTTTGTACTGAACAAAACTAGTCCTATATATTGGTGAGATGTGAATAGTCTTTGTGTTTAAAATTGTTTGCCTGTTAAAAGGAAAAAAAAAACCCCACCACAAAAACACTGGCGAAGGGGTAATAGCACTATTCCTTTAAGAAAGTATTGGAAAAATACTAAGTGAAGTAAACTTATATAGTTCACTACAGCAGTCTCTTATTTATTTTGTGCTTTCACGGTGAAATGAAGGGAATTAATTTGCTTTCAGAAGGTATGACAGTAAGCAATATGCTTGAGTAAATAGACCTCCACCAGCTTCACTGACACAATGCTGTCTATAAATGTTTTACCGAATAAATAATATATAAAGTTATTTTAATATGGAAGAGGCTGGGGAAATGCTTTTTTTTGGGTGGGGGTAAATCTAGAGCGCAGGAACTTGACAAGAGGGTGGGCTAGGACTGCACTTTGTCAAATCCTGAATGATTATTTTCCATATTAGGTAGTCAGGAGTTAAAAGTGATGAACTCTCTTAGGTTAACCTTGAAAGTAAAAGGTCATAGGAACAGTGAAGTGTTAGGGTGCTCGACACATTTGGAAACAGTGACTGTGTCTTTTCTGTATACAAATGCAGGAAGAGTTTGACTCAGGCCTCAGTAGAAAGAGTGTGAGAACAGTCCTGTAAAGCTCGGTATTTAATAATGATCTTAGTAGACTTTCTGATCTTCAGATTCAACTGAAGTTTTGGAAGTTGGTGATATTCTTGCCTAAAAAAGTTCTGCTTGGTCACAATTTAATCAATAGGCTGACCTAGTTATGTTAGGTAGCTAATCTGCAATGAAGGCCAAAAACTTGTGTTATCACCCAAAAGAAGTATTTGAAGGAGGAGTGGGTAAGAACTGAAGGCTGTTCTTCCTGACTGTTCCTCACTGCTTATGCACATTTAAACACAGGAGGAGGAGTAAGGTTCTCTGTTGGGTGTCTGTTATCAGGTAGGGTTCAGGTATCAGGCTGCCAGAGAGCAAAGCTGAATTCTTACAAGACTGAGACTCTGAAAAATAATTGTGATATAATTATGGAGAGAGAATTATTTAGGCCCTTACATCCCATGAGGAAGTAAGTTTTGGAAGGAGAGGATTCTTCTTGGTTAGGTAGGATACAGACTGATAGATCTAAGACCTTCTTGAAGGGGCAGATGATTACTTGTATGAGGGCCTTTTCTGAGTACTGTCTAATCCTGTCTCTGTATACCATACATCAGTTGTTGCTAAAAAATAAACTGCTTATTTTGCAAATGATGGCTAGTTTAAAATCCACTGTTATAAAAAACAGTTAACATTGTTCTTTGTGCCTGTGTGAGGTTAGACTTCCCTTTTCATTTAGCTCGAAGTCAGAAAGATGCTTGGGGCTGGTGCAGGGTTTGGAGTTAAAAAGGACCAAAGCCAAGAAAGTGGTGAGGAGAGCAGGAAAATAGAAAATATTGAGTACTACTGTCACTGCAGCTTGCTCTCCAGCTAATTATGCCTTATAACTCCCTTCCAGGATACACATAGGTCCCAGCTTCTGACCTAAGGGGTGTGTGTAGTGGCAGAAGGGTGAGTGCCAAGACCGCTTGAGAAAGAGGGAAGAAACTATTTGTAACTAGTTGTGGAGAATGAGGGAGGAATGTGTAATGAATGCTTGGCTCCAGATTAAGAAAGGGAGGGATCACCCAGGGTATTTAATTTTGCCTAGTTATCACAACTAAAAATTTTAACTTTTTCTTTCTGACTGATTATTGATTGCAATTACAAGCTAACCCTTATGGCTCTACTGCTGGATAAACATCAGGAACTTGATTTCACTTTTGAATTTGTGAACAGATTTAACCATGACATTCTAGGGTTTCTTTAAATCTGAAAATCAAGGAACTACCAAGTACTTGTCCTCAGTGTCAGAACAGCAGAATAGTGTTAGCATGGTTAAACATAGTGTATTACAGTAAAACGTTTGATTTTTATTACATCTTGTCTCTGTTGTTTTATGTGCAAGAAAAGCATTTAAATAAGGTTTGTTTCCAGAGAGGGAAGAAAGGTTGTTCGCATGCAGGTGAACTTACTCTGCTGTAACTGTAAATTTTATTGATGCAGGGAGCTGAATCGCAACAAAATTAAAAAAATAGATGGGCTTACTTTCCAAGGACTTCCAGCTTTGAAATCACTAAAACTGCAGAGAAATGGCGTTACTAGGCTCATGGATGGCGCTTTCTGGGGATTGACCAACATGGAAGTCTTGTAAGTATCACCTTTTTGCTGATAACATATTAAGTAGAATTGCACAAAATCAATAGAATTGCGTGATAAAATTTAAAGATTTTTTTGAATTAAATTGTTCTAGTGTGGTTTGAAAAGCAGCAAGCAGTCATTGGTGAGTGTGTAGGACAGCACATTCTGAATGCATGCATACAGCTCTAAATGCAAATAGAGGCTGCAGCTATCTAGCCAGTATCATGAAGTCAGATGCAGACCTGTGGCAAAGCATGCACCCCATTTGAGTTTCTGAACCTTATGTCTTTTATCTGTTTGTGTGCGTTTTTGTGTGTCTGTAGGCAGCTGGACCATAACAACTTAACAGAGGTAACGAAAGGCTGGCTTTATGGCTTGCTGATGCTGCAGCAACTCCATCTCAGCCAAAATGCCATCAACAGGATCAGTCCTGATGCCTGGGAATTTTGCCAAAAACTCAGTGAGCTGTGAGTAGCTTTTATTCTATTCCAGTTTTGAAAGCCAGGTACATGCCAAAGCATGAGCTTCTTACCACTGATCTGTGAATTTTTCATAACAAAGTTTCCAAGGTGACAATAACTTTTTTGTATGTAAGACAGTTATATTTTGTTGAAAGAAGTTGAAGCCAACCATGACTGCTTCATTTCACTGTGGCAGTTGTACTAAAGCTGTAACACTCATTTTCAAATGAAAGAAATTCATTTTGCAGTAATTTGTGAATTGTTGGAAACGATACGCAAGCTGTGTGGTCAAAAATGGTGTAGTAGGTTTTGTGATAGTTGTAAGGGGCGGGGGGGGGGACTTTCTCCCCACCTGAAAATTCACCTGGGTTGAATTGAGTAATAAGCAGTGCAGCATAAACATGAGAATATGTTTTTTCCTTGAATTTGCAGAGATTTGACGTTCAATCACTTAGCAAGGTTAGATGATTCAAGCTTCGTTGGTTTAAGCGTGCTGGTTGGACTGTACATTGGAAACAACAAAGTAAATTACATTGCTGATTGTGCCTTCCGGGGACTTTCCAGTCTACAGACTCTGTAAGTTGACAAACTCAATTTTTAAGGTCAAAAACCTTAAGAAAAACCCTCCGTGTTTATAGTTTCTTTTTTTTTTCCCTTATGAAATATACAATAACCTTTTTGTTAACTTTCCCAGATCAGCATGTGTTTTTCTTACAGTAGGATTTTTTTTCAGAATAGTTGGGAGAGGGAGGACTTCCTCTTTCGTTAAGGCTGTGCACAATGGATGGTGATAATTATGATATGAACTTTAAGTAGCATTGTTACAGGAAAGGCATGTCTCCATTTAAAGGCAGCAGGCAGCACTGCTACCCACAGCTTTAGGGATCTGGATCATAGTTTTGTCTTTAACTGAATCAACGTTTTCCCTCATGGTAGAAATAAGACAAAACTCAAAACTGTTATTACTATGGATGCTGATGCTTGTCGTGACTGGGCAATTGCTTTAAGCATTTGAGCATTTTTTGAAATAGCATTTCTTAAGGGAAGGGGAAGAAAGAAGTAAACTAATCTATATTCCACTTCATTAAAATCTTCCAATTGCGTACCATTGACCCATCTGTTAGCCAGATGAATGAAATGGTTGCCTTTCCCTCTAGGCTTTGAAAAGGGTGCTAACACTTTGCTGTCAGGGGTTTGCTCACATATTCACACTTTGTGCATGTAGCAAAGGTGCAATTCAGAGGGGTGTATGCTATGTTTTTTAAGTATACCGAGAGATACAGATCATAAAGAGAAGAAGTCAGACTTGCAAGGTGTCTAGGAATTAAGTGTTAGACTTTTCATCCTAGATTTTTTTTTTTCTCCTCTAGCCCTACCCTGTTTATTCTTTGCTGACACACTGTTTTTTCACAAATCTCTAATCTGTTTATGCTTCACAGATAATTAAGCTAGTGTTGCGGATGGTGTATGATGTAAAAATGTTTCACTTGTTAATAAATCTTTGTGTGTTAATATTAGGAACTTAAAAAGGCATGAGTATATTTTGTTTTGAAGGGGCAACAGTTGATCCCTTCCCTTCCTGTGATGCTCCTTCTCTTACCATAGTCCTGTATCTGAATACCCTTGTAGTGGGATGTGGGTTTGTTTTCTAATGATTCTGAAAATTGTTGGGTTTGTGATCTTCTTAATTATCAATGGAAAAAGTACTAATAATCTTCAAAGTCTCTCGCTAAAAATTGAAATGAAATAGCTAATCAGGAAAAGCTGCTCTTAAAAAGAAAGAAAGAAACAAACAAAACCCCCAAACAAACAAAACCAAACCTACCAGAAAGCTATCTTAGAAATTATTTTAAATAATACATGCTCTTGAAGAAGTATGTACCTTGTTCGTTTTAATAGCTCTTGTGGTTTGATTTCCTCTCCCCCCTTAAACAGGGATCTGAAAAACAATGAAATATCATGGACTATTGAAGATATGAATGGTGCCTTCTCTGGCCTAGATAAACTTAGGAAGCTGTGAGTATTGCTACAATATTTGTATCTCATCATTCCCTAATTAAAAATAGCTTAGGTTGTGTGTGTTTCAAGGGACAAGCCCAACACTTAATGATGTTTTATTTTCCATAGCTGAGATTATTTTTTTTTCCTCTCTTACCATTTTGTTCTCTATAAAACATTCCTTTTCTATAAAAGAAATTCCAGATTTTTTTCAACTCAAACTAATCTGAAATATTTTAGATATTACTGCTATTTATGGAAACATTTCTCAAAAGAATGAGGTTTTCACATAATAGGAAGTAATAAGTGCATTATATGACAATGGCATAGTGACAGGAATAGTCTTTGATAAAGTAACGCAGCATCCAATGGAAGTGGCTTCATTGCATTGAAATTTTCAAATGCATATCTATGAAATAAAAAGATACTTATGTGTATACATTTAGAATAATCCATATCACTGAACTGTACACATTAAATGTCTTCTGAAATCATTATAAAATCTAGATGTTTACTCAAGGGGAACAAATGAGTGTCTTTTAGAGGTGCGACATTTTGCTGTATTGGGGAAGGTTGAATTGTGAATATTGGTCACAATTTAGAAATAAATGCCAAAAATGCAATTGTTCAGCTCAAAAAATGCTTCCATGTTACTGCATCTTTTTTGCATCATGTACTTATATTTTTTAGGATACTCCAAGGAAACAGGATTCGCTCTATTACAAAGAAAGCATTTTCTGGTTTGGATGCACTTGAACACTTGTAAGTAGTAGAAATTCACATTTAACCCCACATTGGAAAAAGTGAATTTTGATACTAATTGAAATAAAAGTAGGACTAGCAAGCTTTACTTATGACTTTGAATGAAATAAACTTACCCTGGTTGTTACTGTGATATTAAGAAGGTTCTTTTATTTTGGAGTTATGCTGAATATGAATTTTGGAATTAATGTGGAAAGTGTTATGTATTAGGCATGCTATAGAACTCCTTAATCCTGTCTCTTCAGTTTTTGAGCTAGGGGATCCTTTGTGTATCACTAGGGTAGCAAACTATTCTTTGAGTCTTAAATACATTCAGTTTAATAAATTACTCTTTCTGCCTCTAATGTTTTTTTTCTTTTTTTTTCCCTAGAGATCTAAGTAACAATGCAATTATGTCAGTTCAAGGAAATGCATTTTCACAAATGAAGAAACTCAAAGAATTGTAAGTTTCTATCTAAAGAAATCACCTCTATTAAATACATAAATCCATATAAGTATATAAATAAAAACCTTGTAAGATGTTGGCTGATGCAGTGATAAACTCCCACTGTAATCTCTCTGAAGTCATGTAAAAAGGGTATGTCAGTGTTTTGATTTTTTTTTTTTTTTTTTTTTATGTGATGACTGTATTTAAGTGAGATAGTGTAGGATAGGAGGCATTCATTTTCTGCTACATTTGGTGTCTAGAGTCCTTATTTTAAATTGGCTGATCTCTAATAGGTATTAGATAAGGGAGACTTTGATGTAATGTGCTATAAGATCAGCAGTGCTATCACTGAGCTAAAGCTTACTGGACCAGTGAAATGCAGTGCTGTAATTCTTTTGTAAAGACCTGGTTGTCAGTGCTTGTAATTGGGTCCTTCTATCCTGTAGTAGCAAAGGGGCAGATCTTCAGAGAAGTCATGAAGCGGTCACTTAGAAGAGTGTATTCTTCTAGTGAGTTTTGGGGTTTTTTATGTCCTCTTACCTGCTGCTTCTGTTGATCAATGCAGAAAAATGCTGTCACTGTTCCCTGTGTTTTGAGCACAGCTAATTCTTCCTCGAGCATATATCTTATGTCTCCTCTATTCATATAAGCCTTCTCTAGTCAGACCTGTTGTCCTGAGCTGCTCTGTGGATAATCTGTCAACAAACTAAAGAATAACAAAAAGATGCTGCTCTCATTATGAGTAGAAACTGCCGGAAGCTTGTCTGGAGATTTTCATTTGTGTTCTCCAGACTTCTATCAAGTATCACCCTAGCAGCTGGCTCTACTTCATCTTATGGTATTACTCCATGTTGGGTGCCATAGAGAAAGTAATGAGGAGCCTTGTGTATTTCATAGAACAGCTCAGGCTTGAAGGGACCTCAAAACGTCATCTGGTCCAACCTTTTGTGGAAAAGGGAGCCTAGACAAGATTATCTAGCACCCTCTCCAGTTGTGTCTTGAAAACCTCCAGTGTTGGAGACTCCACCACATCCCTGGGGAGGTTGTTCCACTGTATGATTGTTCACACTGTAAAATATTTCTTTCTTGTATCAGGACAATATTTGGTTCATTCAAAGTTCAGTTTGATGTTACCCATATCCTGGTGTAGCTGCAGCTGCTTTAGAAAGCAGCAGCCATGCTTCTACCCATAGCCAGGAGTTTTCTGCCTTTCCTTTTCCTTGAGTTGGATCTGGCTGTGTTGCTTGATTAGTTTGCTGAACTGACTCAGCCATCTGCAGGGCAATTGCTAGTTTTGGCACAAGAGAAGTGTTGGGAGCACAGTGCTGACAATTAGGGATTGATACAGATCCTATGAAGAGTGATCAAATGTGATGGAATGACTGGCTAATGCTGTTCCAGGAGTTGTAAGATACTACGAGATACCAGACTCTGAACACTTCAATGAAATAACTATTCAAGATTTGTTGGGGGTATTTTTCTGTGCTTTTCTTGAAACACCTGGTAGACATCCGTTATATCTGAGGAAGATGTAGACAGATGGTAGAAAGTACTTTCCCAGAAGTAGGATTGTTTAATATGAATTCCCATCTAGTAATTTTATTCTGCAGCCCCTAGAGAGTAAATCTGAAAATAATATGATGGATACCCACTGTATCAGGGTAGCAAAAATTGCTGTGTGTTCTCTGCCTCCTAAGAATAGCAAGAATGCCCCTAGAACTTCAGTGAGAGATGACCTGTTTCATCTCAGTGTGAACTGATGAGCTGGCATCCCTAGGTTTTATCCATGCAGTGTTAGTGTGAAAAAAGAGCACAGAGACACTCTTCCTTTTCTTCAAGAAAAAAAACAAGAATTCATATGTCTTCATTTATCTTTGAAGCTATTTCTCTCCCTGGATCCATAAATTATTTTCGCTTTTCCTCCAAGAACAGGTAAGATTTGAAGAGAGGAATTTTATTACTGACTGTGTTTTTTAATACCTTTTTAAAGGGTGATTCTGAGTTTTCATCCAAAACCGAGAAGTCTTCCTGCTTCAACTCCTGATTCTAGATGCTTCACAGAATATCGCTTTGCTTCCTCATTTTTTCCCCTTCTGTGAATGTAGCTATTCGCATAGGTTACATAAGCTGATAACCATTTCTGCATTTGTTATTTCAGCACTTGACTGTTCTTCATCTCCCAGCTCCCCTTTTTAAATGTCTTCCCCAAGATAAATTCTGACTGAAATGGAAATGAGGGAATGAAATTGTCTCAGAATTTTTTGATGTTAGCTTCCAGATTGCCTCCCTTCTGGACTCTTCTCCTGCGTGCCCATTCCGTGTGTTCTACTTACTGCTGACTGTAGTTTTGTACCCAAGACTCTACAAACATGCCTGGCTGCCCGTACTCATATTCGTAGTAGAAGCTGGGAGTTCAGGATAACGTCTGCTTTGTAGAATTGTAGGAGTCATGACAATGGTGTCACCACATCTGAGCTAAATAATATTGCTGTCTTTCTTTTGTGATATATGGATTTAGCCTAAAAATTTAGTTTTGTTACTGATATGGTCATATAGATCTGTGTTACAAACAGAAAAAACCAAGCAGACAGGCTTTGAATGTAATTGCTTTTTCTTAGGCATTTAAACACATCAAGTCTCTTGTGTGACTGCCAGTTAAAATGGCTACCACAGTGGATGTCTGAGAACAACTTTCAGAGCTTTGTAAATGCCAGTTGTGCCCATCCTCAGCTGCTAAAAGGGAGAAGTATTTTTGCTGTCAGCCTGGATGGGTTTGTCTGTGGTGAGTATAGCCTCTATTCCTCATTCCATAGAACAAATTTTGCTGAATGCATTGATTTTTGTTGCGGTTTCTTTGCTATGTTTTGATTTCTCTAACAAAATGGAGAGGATTTAATATTTGTTACCATTTCCTTCTCTGTTCCCAACTGTGATGTAGATGCTCAAAGCTTGTGGCTTTGTACAGGATGGGGAGTGGTGGTTTTCTGAGTTTTATTTCACGTACAGCTTGCTTACATAGTACATAGCACAGCATGCAAGGGAAAGCTCAATAGTTTGTGTTGGAAATGTATATGTCTCTAGATTCAAAAGATGGATATTGTTTAGATAACTGTCACTTTTAAGTGAGACATATTTTGCCAAACTGAGGATGCAATTTTTGGTTTTGATGATTTGTAAATTATTTTCATGCTTTATCAGTCTTGAGGTTACTCCAGAGCTGAGAAAATGTGAAGGTAAGATGGCCATACTGGCCTCAGCTCTGACCTTTTTTTGTGTGCTTGTTGTCTACTTCAAAAATTATTTGGACCATGTAAATTGTTGCCTGTATGTAAACTGTATTTTGAAACATCCAGTTACTACAGTTATGCTACTGATATTTTGTATATCAGTATGCTAGATAGTAAATACTAGTAAAATATTTTTACTTTGACTTGAAAATTTGAGGTGATGGCATCCGCCTTAAAAATGAAATTTCTCTATGGGTGTTTAGTAACACTGATTATCACCTATGTTATGTTCGCTATTTAAAGCAAAGTGAAGCTAAGCATTCAGAGTAAAGATGTGCGAGTACTCTGATACATTAAATGCGAACTTTGAAAATATCAGGAAATTAAAAGCTAACTAGATTCATATATTTTTGTTGTATACATTTTATTTTTCTTACAAAAGGAAATTCAAACTTTATATGCTTTGGAGACAAAACAGTAACCATATTTGTCTTCTCAATAACTTTCTTCTCATAGCAAATATGACTCCTTAATTTTTACTGTTGCCACTCATTTCATGAGATTTCATGCCCTTTTTTCAGTGGGTAAGCAGGCACAGAATATAAAAGTGTACAAAAATGTTGTTTTCTCCCTTCCTATTAGCAGTCAAATGTTTACTATATTAATGTTAAATGAGTAGATGGTGCATAATCTAGCTACTGCTGAAAAGGAGAAGTTCACATAGTGCAGGAAATCACAGATTACTCAATAGCTAATGGAGTATATGTGAAGTATATGTCTTTGTTTATGAGAAGCTCATTCTGGCAAGAAATGAAATTGGGGGATTTAAAGATGTAGCTCTTATTTGTTAAAACCACAGGGGATCGTGATCTTTCTTTTAGCTGTTGAATGCCATTTTTAATTAATTAATTTCAAACCCTCTAAGATATATTAGCAAAAAGAGATTTACTAAGAGTAAGTTGTTACATTTAACACGTAAAATAATTGTCATGTAGAAGTAACTAGAATCTCTTAATACAGTCAACGAGTGTTTCACTGTTCATTAAATCTTTAAAGTGTGCCATCACTAGACGTTGGGGTGTACATACCTTGCCTTATAAGTTTACAATGGCCAGTTTTGCTTTTATAGAATTTTCAAGAGGAGAGTGCTAAGTCCTGTCTGAAATTAAAATAAATAATCTATTACGTATAATTTACGTAAGTATATAAATCGTCCACATTGTGCCAAGTTATATTTTTGAAAGCAGCTAGGAACTAGGAGGGAGTCATCCTAAATTTGTTAAAAGAAAGCATGTGCTAGGCAAGGGTTCCATAAATGTGAAACTAAAAAAAAAAAAAAAATAATCAAAAAAATTCTGTGTAATCTGTGCTTCCTAAGATCATGTCTTTCAAGCTGAAACAAATCATGAGACATTTCTGTACTAAAGATAACTGTGGAAGAAAAATACAATAGATGTTTTTTTCACCTGTATTTATTAGTTCAAGTTAACAGTGATGCTAAAAGAGTACCATCTAGGTCATGAATAGCTTGTTTTCTGTTACATAGTAGTCAAGTGGCTTCTACGTATAGTAGTCAGATGGCTTCTATAAAATGAGAAATATATTTCTCAGAGAGAGCGTATGCATCTGTGTGTATATGTGTTTATGTATTTGTGTGTATATATGTGTGTGCACGTTTGTGATGCATGTATTCAAATACACTCTCACAGTACTCCATTCTGACAAAACACATTGCCAGTCTTATCCTAGAGTGTTCTTCTGTATTCTGCAGTATCTGCTTATTTGAGTGACCTTTTCATCCCCTCTTCCTGCCAAATAATTAAGATTTTAAAATATTTTATTATTCCATTGATGGTACAGCTAAAACAGAATGAAATACGTTCCCCTGTCCTTTCGCAAGGCTAGTTTAAGTATTTACAGTGCTTTACTTAGTTATCCCTGTGTGAGGTCAGTGAAAGTATCAACTCAATTTGCAAACAGTATAGTTTGTCATGGAGGACTTAAGGCATGGGCATGAAGCATGAAAACCACACGGCCTGGGAGATTGTTAAAGGCGCATGCTGAGGGTCCCAGATCAGAGGATCCACGTTGCCCTGTCGCTGGAGTGCAGCTCCAGACTTGGAAGTGTTCTGCGGGCAGCTCAAGTTCAGCCTGTCTGCCTGAACATCTCATTTTCTTTTGTGACATGCAGCGTTGGAGGTTCCTCAAGGAAGTAACGCGTTGACCCTGGTATGTTGTTCCCAAACAAATGAGATGTGAGCAGGCAAAGGGGCAAGGTAAAACCTGGCTCTCTGCAGTGCAGGCAGGATCAGCAGTAAGGAGTGTTTGGGGCCCGCAGCTTTTCTTGAAGTCGCTGTGAAGTTTGGGCCTGTGTCTTTGTCAGGTGGTAGGAGACATCTTGAAAGTTGGGAATGCACTAAGGCTTTTGCTTCTGGGAGACCAAGCATTTAATTGCTCACCCCTTTTGTACATGTAATGTACACGCAATTGACAGAATAAATAGTTCAGAAGGCAACTAATTCTGTAAATTCACAATATGGCACTTCGAAGGTAACTTTCCAATAGTAAAGGGACCTCCAGAAACTAACCTCTTAAAAGTCTTGTGTGCTGCCCTGCTTAAGGGACCTTCAGCACTCCTGTGCTCGTAAGGTGGACCAAACAGCCACAAATCACTGGAACAGTGACTTTTGTACGTGATTGTTTTTTGTGGGTATGGGGAAAACCCGTGACTTTAACTTGCAGTTTCTGATGGCAGAAGAACTATGCTTTCAATAAAGAAACACTCACAGCAGCCTGAGGTATTGTAAAGATGAAGGGTAGGCTTCATGACTGACATTCAGAATAGTTCTTAAGGATGTCAGGGGGTAGTTCTTTCCTCTTTAGTGCTGCTGTTGAACAAACTGTACATACAGTCTGCTTTAAATGTGCTTTCTCTTCAATAAGAGATGACTTGGCACACTAAACTCATAAATACGGCATCTTTAAATGCCCTAAGGCTAACGAAATTTAAAACGAAAGTATTGTGTATCCATTTTATAAATACTTATCTGACTCTTCTTTCAAACCTATAAAACAAGGCTTACAGACTTTTTCTAAAAAGAGTCCTCAGGCCTCACATACTTGTGTTTTTTTTCTTTTCTCTTCCTCTGTGTTACTTTTTCTCCTTTCTGTGCAGATGATTTTCCTAAACCACAGATCACTGTCCAGCCAGAAACCCAGTCAGCAATCAAAGGCTCCAATTTGAGTTTTGTATGTTCGGCAGCCAGCAGCAGTGATTCCCCAATGACTTTTGCATGGAAGAAAGACAATGAATTACTGCAGGATGCTGAAATGGAGAATTATGCACACCTCCGGGCACAGGGCGGTGAAGTGATGGAGTACACTACCATCCTTCGGCTGCGCAATGTTGAATTCAGTAATGAAGGGAAATACCAGTGTGTTATTTCAAATCATTTTGGTTCATCCTACTCTGTCAAAGCCAAACTTACAGTAAACAGTAAGTATGTTACTTTTTGCTTGTGGACTTACAGTAGAATGATTTTAATCAAGATATGTAAACATAGTTATTTCCATTCTCATAATCTTTTCTTTTAGAAGATCCCTTAATAAGCTGATATTATTTCTTAAAATAGATCTACTTCCAAGATCACCATTCAGTTTTACATCTGGCCCCGTTGTGCTGAACCATAGTATAGAAAAAAACCAAATAACAGACCCAATTTGAAGTAATTCTGACAAAATCTATGTAATAAGATGGAAAAACATTAATCTTTTCTTCACAGGAGGTAAATAGTATGCTCTTGTTTCAAGGTACTATGGAAAGGTCATGTAGGAGGCTGTTAGCAGAAATGAGGTTTTGGTCTAGGCCGTCTCACATACTCCACAGCTTCCTCCCTTTTTCTTTGCTGGCTACTGATAAATTTAGATTGTGTGCTTCTCTGGCATTTTTAGGCCCAAGGAGGGTGTTAAGAAAATGCTGTTCAATATAGGAAAAATATGTTTCATTTATTCATTTTGGTATCACTAACTTTTCTTTAGTGCTGCCTTCATTTACAAAGATCCCCATGGATTTAACCATTCGTGCTGGGGCAATGGCACGTTTGGAATGTGCTGCAGTTGGGCATCCTGTCCCACAGATTGCTTGGCAGAAAGATGGTGGAACAGATTTTCCTGCAGCGCGCAAGAGGCGCATGCATGTCATGCCTGAAGATGACGTATTCTTTATTGTTGACGTAAAGATCGAGGATACAGGCGTTTATAGCTGTACGGCTCAAAACACTGCTGGAAGCATTTCAGCTAACGCAACGTTAACAGTACTAGGTAAGACACTGGGAATCCTTAATGGCATAATCTCCTTGAAGACCAGAACTATTGCTGAGCACTTTTAAATTGTCAGCTGATTAAAAATAGCAATGTTATGAAAGTGCTGTACAGAAATAAGAATATTCTGAAATAATTTGTATTGACACAGTTATAGATTAGAAATATGTACTCCAGCTCACAGTCACTATTATGATGCAAAATAATAAAAGTTAGTTATGTTTCTAAGTGTGTACACAGTGTCTGACATATAGGGAGGGTTGCGGGGCGGGCTGTTATTTTTGTTTAGAGACAGGAGATTTTGTTTAACTTTTAGTTTCCTGATGTTTTGTTAACCATTTTTAATGTAGTTCTTTGTAATCTTGAGCCTGTATGATTTGGCCTTTTTACCTTCCAAGGTAATCAAGCGTCTAGGTCTCTAGGTCTGATGAATTGACAAGTAAACTGTAGGCTCTAAGTTGAAATTCCTGGAGTGTGTTTTTTCTGAGAATGAGAGTAAGCTTCATTAGACCTTACTGATGCATTTAATTTAGCTTTTCCTCTTGAGCTGTGAAGGAAAAGGACATGTTTCCATTCTTGCAAGGTCATTTAGAATATAAGGCTTATGCTTTCTTTTTAGAAACACCATCATTTTTGCGGCCTTTGCTCGATCGAACTGTAACAAAAGGTGAAACTGCAGTCTTGCAGTGTATTGCTGGTGGTAGCCCTCCGCCCCGACTGAACTGGACTAAGGATGACAGCCCTCTCGTGGTAACGGAAAGACATTTCTTTGCTGCAGGCAATCAGTTACTAATTATTGTGGATACAGATGTAGAAGATGCTGGGAAATACACTTGTGAAATGTCTAATACGCTTGGAACGGAGCGAGGCAACATCCGCCTTAATGTAATTCCTACTCCCACCTGTGATTCTCCTCAAAACATTGCCCCATCACTTGACGATGATGGATGGGCCACAGTTGGCATTGTGATCATAGCTGTGGTTTGCTGTGTGGTGGGCACTTCCTTGGTGTGGGTGGTCATCATCTACCACACCAGAAGGAGAAATGAAGATTGCAGCATCACAAATACAGGTGTGTAAACTGAAGGTTTCCCTTGGAAAGGAAGAAAAATGCTTGTGGTTGCTTTGCAATGACTTCATTGTAGGAACATTTGTGTGCTTTGAGTCACAGTCAGAAGAGTGAATTACTTGTTACCTTCAGCACTTTGCTGACAGGTTTAGAAATGCTTCTACGCACTCTGAAGTATGCTGATGGCTTTTTGTGTGTTTTGCTTCCCCACAGATGAAACAAATTTGCCTGCTGACATTCCAAGTTACCTGTCATCCCAGGGGACACTGGCTGAAAGGCAGGATGGATATGGTTCATCTGAAAACGGCAGTCATCATCAGTTCCTCACATCTTCTGTGGGAGGGTATTTCTTGCAGCAGAGGGACAGTAATGGTAGGTGTAAAATGTTAAGCAGATTTTCCATGTTGCTTGAGTAGCTGCATTTTGGCTATTGTCTTTCTAACTAATAGAAATAACACTAAAGAAACTTCTTCATTGAAGTTTAAGAGAGGATGTGAAATATATCGCTTGGGATTGCTTCAGCGAGATAATAATGGAAACTTGGTTCTGTTCATCCAAATGATGTTATGGCCTCGCTTAAATCATGAAGTGTTTCTCTAGTTTCAAGGGTAAATTTAAACTGATGATCACATTTCCAAAACAAGAGTGTCCAAAAGGAATTACAACAGCATGTCTTCCTCTGTTATAGCTTAAAAAGGATGCTTTTAATGGAGTGTAGGCATGGGTGGTAATACCAGTGTAACTTTAGTATAATATAACTGATTAAACTTTCCTGTTAGAAAAGTCATTAGGGTCAGAGTCAATAAAGGATTTAAGGTGACAGCAAGTTAAAAGCTGCAGTACTCAATACTGGCGCCTGAGAACCCAGAACATACCTGGGTTAGGGAGGAAAAGGCACCTTGTTGGGAAGGGGTTGGGGTCAAGATAAAGGCAGGAGTGGGGGCAGGTGGGAATGGAGCAGTGGTGAGATAATTCTGCATTTGTAGGGTAGTGAGAGGAGAAGCTTTTTTGTGGAGCAAGAACCACAGACCATGTCTACAGCTTTCAGGAACCATTGAGCTGAAAGTCAGTATAGCTGTTAGAGCAACCAGTGACTTCCCTCCGATTCCTCCACCTGGGGCTTTCTTGTTAGCACTCTGTGCTCCAAAAGGGGGCTGTGTGAGACAGCATGAGCCTGGCTCCCAGTGCTTTAGAGGAAGGGAGTCCCTGGTTCTGAACCCTGTGGTTGGGTTTGTTCTGTTATCCAGGGACTGTATAATGAGGACTCTGTCAAGCTAATTAATTGAACACTTGCTAGAGTTAGAATTCTCATCAAAAGCTTAGGTTAAACTTAAGCAAGCTCCAAATACTCTATGAAATTCAGTTGAACAGACAGGGTTCTTAACTTACTGAAGAAACTGTAAGCTGAAGCTTAAGAAAAGACCATATGCTGACACGTCGGTTTTATTTTTAAGGCATTTGCCATCTAGATAACGGCAGTGAAGCAGACTTGGAGGGTGTTGCAGATCCGTTCCTCTGCCACTATCTGGGGACTTCAGGGACTTTGTATTTAAAAGGAAACACATATGGCTCTGAAGCCTTTGAAGCATACAGTACAAGTAAGTTGAGGGGGTTTCAGGCCTAATCTGATCTTGTGCTATGATGAATCTATATAAAAACAATTTTTCATTTTCTTTAGGTTGCAGCCCTGACCAAAGAACAGCATGCCTGGACCCTTATGAATCTGGATATTTAAAGAAAAAGGAATGCTATCAATACTCACCTCCACTGGAAGATCCCTTTGACCACTGTGTTGGCATTATTGGGATGCAGGCTACTAGTAGCAAATTGATTAACTCCGCTTATACTCAAAATGAAGGAACTGGACTAAAAAGCAAAAGTCTGAACTCGGACACATTTGATTTAAACAGAAGTTTGGAACCCTCATCTATTATCAGTAACAGCACTTTCATGGGTATGTTCTAGCTATTGTTTTTTATTCAAGCTGCTGGTATTCTTGCTGTCTCGTTTCCTGCTTCCAACACTAAGCAAACCTGATTTCTCAGCTTTTTCTTTCCCACTCCTACAGTAGGTAATTCTGTAGTAGTGTTTTAAGTGCTTATATAGCTAGCGTTGTGGAAAAACTAATTCTCTGCAATTTTGCATGTGTCTGTGAATTTAGTAAGGTAATACAGCGTGTGGAATATAAATACTTTAGAAAGAAGGAGAGGAGAGACAGGAAGTAGCTGAGGAAAGACAGTTTGAGAGTTGTCCTTGATGTTTTGCATGTGTTCTTGTCTTGTTTTCTTCCTCCCTGAGTAACCTGTAGCACTGCAGTATCTATTTTTTAAGGCTCACACAACTGAACTGTACATGTAGGCTCACTCTCTTTCCACTGCAGTGCATGAGGACAGTTGGGTGCCCCAGAACTCAGGGTGCCCTCTGGATCCTACTGGGAGTTAGCCAGGAGATGGGCCCTATCCTGTGTTGCAAAGGGACCAGCTTGGGGCTTCGTCAGAAGCAGAACTGACATACATCAAAGGAGTCCTTAGGTCAAACGTGGTAGTCCAGTGAGGTGGTTCACCTCTGGGTGTAACTGTGAGCCCTCTTCTGCTTCTCAGGAAACCTGACTTCTGAGGACCATTAGGTCCAAAGTCCCAAATGTTTGAAGTTCAGAAACGGAAAAGTGATTGCAGTGAAACTGCATAGTGAGCATATTTAGATTACCAGGAGATCTTAATAGCTCACACTTACATGAAAATCTCATCAGTGGTGTGATACTTCTCTTTTATCTTAATATAGTTGGCAGATTTCCATAAACGTTGGGATACTTACTTAAATACAGCTTAACAAACTTCAGGCATACCAGAAGTCTTGCCTGACAGGCAAAAGGTGTGCAAGGCCCCAGGAGGGCTCAGGGCAGGTGGGGAGACTTGAACTCTGGTGTATGAGGACATATTGTATAACACAGTGAGCCAGAACTATTTACCATTTATTCAAGCTGCTGGTATTCTTGCTGTCTTGTTTCCTGCTTCCAACACTAAGCAAAACTGATTTCTCAGCTTTTTCTTTCCCACTCCTGCAATAGGTAATTCTGTAATAGTGTTTAAGTGCTCATAATGCCATTTTATTTCATTTCAAAGTAAGGCACTGTGGCAAAATGCCCTCTACCCCTCCTTTGTCTTCTTTTCTCATGATGCGTATGGCAAAAGAGTTCTGAAGCTTAATTCAGGGTTTACAATTTTAATCCAGATTGCAGGGAGAGGTGGGAGGAAGGAGAAGAGCGTTGCTTTACCTTTGAAGCTCCCTAAATTTTGGGTGTTGGTTTGGTTGGTTGGTTTCAAACACATATAAACCCACATACTGCTTTCATCCCTGTGATAGCTGAGCGCTCAGTGCAGCCCTGGTACTGTGGGTCGTCTCCCGGCTGGTGTGTCAGCAGGGTTGATCGAGGGGACCTGGGGGAATGTGCATCACTGGGGTCTTTGTTCTCAGGGGGTGGGGAGGGAGGTACAAGCTCTGAAGTTTCCCCCCTTCGAAAGCCAGATGTTTGGACTGTAAAACGTTGCAGATGCCATGACATCTGGCAGAGGCCCTGGGACTACACACGGCCTCCTGGCTGTCTGCCACTATTGCTGTGGTGGGACTGTGCAGATAGGGCTTTCCACTTCTCCTGCAGAAAGTAATTCCATTGTATGTGGGGCTCCCAGGAGTTAATGCAGCCTCGGGGGCTCATATTCCCCTTTCAGCCCTAAAAATCTATGCAAAGCTACTTTTTTCTGTCAGGTCTCTGAGCTACCACCCAACTTTGCCTTGGATGCTTCATAATCATTAGCACTCTTCACTCAAAGAGCCTATGGTTAGATCTTGGTGGTGGTGGCTGTGGAAGACGTCTTGATAGATTTCTTGCCTTTAGCGGTGGATTCGCTTCTTCAGCATCGTCTTCAAATTCAGCCCCCTTTTTGCCTCTATAATCACAATGAAGACAACAGCTGGCACTAACATCACTGTTGATGCGTGAGCCAGAAAGTTCACAGCTTGGATTTTTCCTTTTTTTTTTTTTTTTTTTTTTTTTTAAATACAGGATTCTTCTGTAGCTTTGGTGCTGTGAGGAACATCCTTTCATGTTGTGTTAGGAGCAAAATTGCTCTGCAAATCATTGATGCAAATATGGACCTTGTCCAAATCCATTTTTAGTAACTTCTCAGATTACAGTTTTACTTGAAACCTCCGCTTCTAGCAACTAAGCAAAACTAGAAGTATGGCTATTTGAGTGCAAAATTTGTTAATGATTGTAGTGTTATGAATAAAAACAGAGTTCTTCAAAATCAGCCTGTGGCTCATTGTCCTCTGAAAATGAGTCTTTTGCGTGTCACTTACAGACACTGTGACTTGTGACGGCTGTATCTTTCTTCAGTGAAAAAAAGAGAAGGCCCTTCTTGCAGAGGTGTTGATGCTAACACCTTCCCAATGGTGAAGAGTGACAGGCAGACTAATTACTTTCTGGCTAGTGAACCAAGATAATTATTAATAAAGATTCAAGTGAAATGCCAAATGCTCTCTGGGCTACGTCTGTTCTAGCCAGTTGTGGGCAAAGAGATGAAGAGGTGTGAATAGAGAATTTGGCTGGCGGGACCTTTATTATTAATGGGAGATGCTAGCCAGAAAAAGATTGTTTTAGCATTCACGCTGCACAGTGGGAGGATGTTGTGTAACCTTATGCATGTTGGGTTTTTTCTTTTTTTAATTTTTGCTGTACTGCATGGCAGATTTCATGTGCCATTAGTTCACTGAAGAACAAAACGGGGAGACCGTTGTGACTTTCGCATTCAAAAGTGTCTTGTCATGTTTGCAGTTTGGTCTGTGTGCCCACCTCCCCCCTCACCACCCTCCCCAAAGAAAAATGAGCATGGGAGTAGTCCTGAAAACAGAAGTGATGAAGATGTGTGTGGCCGTACATTTACTTTGGAAATGTTTTTAATGTCTCAGGTGGCAGAGTCTTGCCTTATGCTTATGATCACATGGATGTTTTCTTTTAAGGGGTAAAAGTTAAGTAAAACCTCACTGTGATGAACTTCTGCTTGTGTTGATCCTTGGCTTACATTCTAATGTGCAGCCCTTAGTGAGACACAAAACTGTTAGCATCAGTATTTCTGTACTTACTCAGTTATTGTCTTTCAGGAACATTTGGAAAGCCTTTATGGAGGTCTCAGCTGGACTCTCTTTCAAGTTGTAGACAGCCAGCAAATTGCCAGCCAAAAACCTCCCGTAATAATCCTCATGCCTCGCTGGACTTTGATGCAGAGGCAGACGAAGATGGAAAGGAAAGGACAGTTTCTAGAGGAGAAAATAGCATTTATACTTACAAACAGTCCTTTGAAAACTTTAGGACTTCTACTTTCCCGTCCTGTGATTTGGATACATAGCTCCTTTTGGGCCTACCATTGATTTCTGGAACCAAAGAAATACTTTGACATACTACTACCTCAGTGTGGAATTTTATTTAAAAGGGAATAAGGAAAGGAAGAAGGGAAGAAAGAAACCATGTGATGCTATGAATTCAGAACAAATAAATGCATTTTTATTCAAATAAAGCATAATTGCCAAAAATGCTCTACGTTTTATACAGGGAAAACACTCCTTATAAAATACTATATTTCTAATTATTTTATAGCTTTGTTTTATGCAAATAATATCTTTTGTAAATTAACGGTGTAAATAATACAGCATATGTATTTCTATGTCAGACTTCCATTTTATTGAAATGAGTAGTAAGCATTCTAATTTTGTACTGTTACTTGTACCCTTTTACAAATGGAAACTTCATGCTGTTTGCAGGTATCATGCATCTTATTTGCACATTACTTTTAATAAAATATGCTGCCATGTGGTCTCTGACCCACATTAGTGTATGAAGAATGAAAAGCGTGAATTATGTCTGTAGATAGTGTTGCATATGTAGGTGCTTTCTGTTGCATGTTTGCACCTTTATTTGACTAAAACTTGTATCTTTAGATTTACTGTGTTAAACCCCATGTTCAGCTTCTAGAAGTGGGTGTGGTCCCGCCACAGCTACTGGTAGGGTGGGTTGAAGCTATTTGTGCCAAAATAAGTATGCAAATCTTCCACTGTGTGAATTGCCATTATCAGATGCGTGTGCACACGTTCTCGGGTCTTCACGCACGCGGGGCTGTAGTGCCAACAGTCTGCCCGTGCCCGTGTGCAAATAGCGTATGTACATTTGGTGGAGGATATGCACAGGAGATGCACAAATCGCTGTCGAGCTATTTAGTAAAAGAAGAAAAAAAGGCACTGGATGTCTGCCTGGCAGCATCACTCTTTTCTAAGTGGCTAAGTGTTTGCCAAATATGCAGTGCGTGCCCCAGTCTTTGCTTTCCCATACCCTTTCTCCCTCTTTTTTGCTTCTGCAACCCCTTCCATGCCTGACATGAGAAGGTAATCCAAGTACAAGATAATGTTTTCTTTGGTTGAACTCGTGCTTCTGTTCCTTACTCGGCTGCCCTTTTGTGGTTATAGATGAGATCTGCGCTTTATTCAATTGCTCAGTCAAGTTCAGCAGTTGTGAATTCTTGCTGGATTAAATTTATGGTAGCGTACCCAATGCCTTGATACGAAGTCAGAGAAAGAGGATTGCTTACTATAAAATGGTAATTAAAACTAAGTGAAAACACTCTATTTTGTCTTTCTATGTGCAGATGCCTACTACTTTTAAAAAATGTGAATCCTGTCGTCATCACTGCATTAAAACAGTAGGACTCAAAATGGTTAATATTACAGGACATCAGCTTTTTAAATCTGCCTACTTTGAAGGTGCAAACTTACATGCTTGCCAAATAGCTTCTTTTAAACTAAACTAAAAGCAGCTGTTGGAGTAGGCCATCACAGACATCATGGCTAAAGCTAGAGCAAAGGTTTCGCTGCCTGCTGTAGCTGAGCTAAGGGCTTTTTGTTGTTTGTAGCCAGAAACCTGGTACCCAGATTGCAACGCAATTTCCCTTTAATTTAGGCGCCAGTATTAGAGACAGGAAGTTAATCCATCCTTAGTCACTGGTGGTCTAAGTGTAGAGAATGGATTTTGCGTGCTTTAGTTGATCATATTGCCAGATTTTCTGACTCTGATTGTTAATTTGTCTTCATTGCTGCCAGATGTGCTGATGTGGTGACAGACATTGATATGGGTATTTGATTATAATTAAGTGCATTTTGAAAGAGATTAATTTTTCCCGAGTTAAGCACAAAGCTATAAGTCAATAAGGCAAGAAATCTTAAATTTGAGTCACTCGACTCTTTCTCCCCATCCCCTCCCCAGTGACCCTAGCTTTTTTAGGGGGAGGAGAGCTGGGGGCCATGACAGCTTGTAACCAGATATTGCTTTTTGACTTATCTAAAATACAATGAAAGTTAAAAACAGTAAGTACATCTTTCACTCTAGAATTAATGTTTATCCTTAAGACTCCATGTTAAAGGTCCATCATGAAAAACAAGTTTAAATTTATTTTCTGTAGTGGGGGAAGATTGGGAACAGTGGCAATGTCATTTTATTCCTTTTTCATCTTCTCCCTTAAATACTTTTGACTTGCTGTTGGATAGTATAAAGATCCTGATCTTTCAAGGACATGGATCTCTGTACCCAAATAAACGTGCAGGGTCAATGACTGAATTTTAAATGCTTCCCATGAAGTTTCATTTAGCATCCTAAAAATACGAATGACTTAGAATTTATTTGTTGCCTTAAATACCCAGAAATGGAAATGACTGCTCGAGTCCTCTTTTCTGCCAGTGTGAGTTTTCATGTTTAGTAAGTTGATTGTGCTTAAATACAGTGGCAATCTGTAAATTGCAAGATACTTACACTATCTTAATATGGGTTTTTTTAAGCCCACTGATGTAACTGAACATCTGTTTTAAAGGCTTGCAAGTTCTCTTCCCTCTATTTTCTTTTTTTTTTTCCTTTTTTTTTTTTTTTTCCTTTTCCCCTCTGAAGATCCAGATGTTAGGGAGCGGGTAGCCTGATATTTACACAGCTGAAAGCTAAATCATAAGTTGATGTGATTGGGGGAATAAATTGTGGCCAACACTGAGCAAAGCTTATGCTGCATCTCAGAGTCTTAGAATGAGAAACAAGTGTTTCTGAATGACAGAACAGACATTCTGCAGTTTTATGAGCAGCAGCAACTGGAGTCTTGTCATGGGCTTACTTAAAACTTGTAAAATGTTCTTTAAAGGCAGCATCCGCTTAGTGCTCTACACAACAAAATGTTTTACCCGATGAACTCGTACAAACAATTTCTGAAGTATAGTTTCTGTAAGCCCTGAATGATAATTTTAATAGTTTTAGATAAATGGAATTGCTTGTTTACCAGAATCTCTCTGGAGCAAGCGTTTCCTAGCTGAATAATGGAAGTGGTGTGTCTGAGATGACACTGGGGGATACCTGCATAGTTTAACTGAAGGCTGTTACTATTTCAAACACACAAAACCTTAAGGAGTGCTACGGTATTTCAGGACCAAATGCTTTAATTTAGAACTCTTTACTTAACTGTAAATGGATTTTGACAGGGCCACAATGGCAAAGAGTTAGGCTCAAACTTTCTGCTGAAGATTATTGCCGCTTTTCCAACTGAGGACTCATTAGTGTCACCAAACATTTCTTACTTCAGTCTCGGGGATCTCTTGAACACTTAGGTCTTATTTTATGAACTGCTTCAAAGAAGCTTAAAACTAAGCCTTAAGATTCAAGATCCATTAAACATTTGCAAAGATTTATACTGCAAACATTTGTGTTCTGCCAGCCTTACAAACCAGGACCATAACTGGGGATTGTGTTTCTTTTCAAGTACAAATGTAAGCAGAAATTTTACTTGCTATTTGCAAGACTTCTTGTTGCGGATGTGACACATCTCAGAATTATATTTTCTCAGTGATGTCTTTCTTCTCCCTTTTTTCCCCCTCACTTTTTGTATTGCTTTGTCATATAGAATGTGTTTTACTAGTTGGATGTTAGTCTAGCAGCTGTGTGAAATTATTTTATTAAGAAAATGAGGGGGAGAGCCTCAGCCTGCTTAGTGACGGGAGAAAACCAATGTATAACAAGGTTCGGTTCTTGTACATATGGTTTTACTCAGATGAAGAGCTTACCGGGTACTTTCCTTTATTATATTTTAGGGAAGCGTTACAGAGGGGAATAAAAGCCATAGTGTCTGCCCACTTACGTGTGGCGAAAAGCGCTTCTGGCGGTTGTTGTGCCTAAGTCTTAGGGGTCCGTAATTCCGCTGAAATGGCATACGTGCACATCATCTCGCTTACGGAAAGGTGCAGGAGGCCTCCCCGCCTTCCCATGCTTCTTTTCCTCTCGTAGCTCAGCGCTGCTCCCGCGTCCTTTGGGCTCCCTCTTCGGGAACCCACACCGCTCTCCTCCTAGTTCCTTCGCTTGCCTTGGTGACTGTGGTTACAGATTAGGACGGCTGTGGTCATTTTACAGAGCACGGCGTTGCTGCAGACAGAAGTCAGCAGGGGTTTGGGTGCTGGGGGAGAGGAGGGGAAGCATGGGGAGACAGGCTTAGCCACAGCTTTAGGAAGCTCTTGGTATGAATATGCAGTAAATGCATAATCGATAAGATGGATACAAAATATTTCAAATACAATACATGCATTCCCGTGCTCTTCACAATACTTTTTTGTGTACTTAATTCCTCTTGTCCTCTGGGCTTTAAAAGGCCAAAACCAGCTGTGCACCAAAGAGCGTGTCGTCGGGAGAGTTATGTCTTACTGCATCTAAAAATCTCCTTTTCTGGTAGGCGAGAAACAAGATCCATTTGTTATTCTGCGTTTTGAGTTCAAGACTAAATATTGCCAGTGCAATGCATAGTTTCCCAGAGTCGTGTGGTCCACGGGGTCCACTGTGTCAGAATGGCTGTGATCAATGTGACTCAGGAATGCCATGGGACAGCAGGACCTGAGAGTGAAGTTGGTAGTAATTTAAGTTCACTGCTTGTAAAACAAATTTAGGCTTTGTGACTCGAGTCCAGGATTTCATTTCCCACACAACAGAGAACAGAACCATAAATTACTCTCGGTTATGGACTACCGATGGCACTTATCAGCAAGTGCTCTCGTATGATAGCCATTCAGCTTGACTGTTGACCAACAAGTGCAGTGCATGAGTTCGCAGTCTGAGCACCCACATATGCCATGTTCCAAAAAGAGTAGTGACTAGTTGTAAACCCTGTGAATTTCAAGTATGATGGCACTGGAAATTAAGATTTTACTTACGCAACAGAGGTATAAGACAGGCTTTGAGATTTTGTGAGGGCTTTACTTTGGAAGACTTGGATGCAGCATGGTCTGAAGACCCCCTCATTTGACACAGCAACGTGCATCCTCCTTACTTTCAGCACGTCCTTTGTAGATGTGCGTGGGGAAGCTGTGACTTAGGGTTTGGGTCCACTGCTGGATAATCAAAATTCAGGTATTGATTATACAGCCGTTTGAAATAACGTCTTCTTGAACGGTGAGGCTTCAGCTTCTTTTATGGCAAAATGATGCAAAGCCACATCAGTTCCTATCCAGTTAATCTATCTTTGGCACTAATCCTGGTGTCCAGTCTACTTATTTTAGAAATACACTGAAAAAGACTGTAATGGAAGAATCGACGCTGATGTCCTTAGGTTTTCTTTATGCCGCTCTCTTCCACTTTGCGTTGCTATAACACGGAGAATTTGGGGCTCGGGGTTCCATCATCAACAACTGGCAGGGTTTCATGCTGAGTTTCTTAGATGTGCCAGCGCTTGACAACCCTATCTAATCCTGTCCTGCTGCTAACGTGCTGGCGCGCCACGTGTGAGGGAAGTAGTCCGAGCCACAGAGATCCTGTAAAGGGAATGCAGTGGCGGAAGGCTAGAGTTCCTGTCGTATCGTAAGGTGATTTTGAATACTAATAAAGGAATAACTCGTGCAGGTTTTAACATTTACTCCCTGTAACACAGTTCAATAAGCTTATCGAGGAGCTAGAGCTGCCACTCTATCAGCCCTTGAATGGGGCAGCTGTGCCATTTTCTGCAGGACACAGAGGACATTGGGGCTGGAGATACTTGGCGAGATACTTGTCTGATGCTCGGTCCACGTATGGCAGAATTGTTGCTGACAAAGAGCCATCCAGGTGCCAGGGAGAATTGCATCTGAAGAGATAGGTACAGTTTCCCCAGAAACATTAGAGGAGTTTTTGAAACTGCTTTTCAATCTCATTGTGATTCTAGACTCTTAGAAATAACCGGAAAGACTTGGTCCTTCCCTGGGCATCTGAGGTCCCTCATGACCTGCCTAACTGCATCCAGAAAGATTTTGCAGACTATTGACTGACATAGTTGAAAACCAGAGCTCACAGACAAAAATATCTGATCCACTGGTACCACAAAATAATTGTAACGCATCTCCAAATGAGGCTTTTGTTCAATAGCTTTTTAACAGCCGTGGCTCGCTAACACAGCAACGAAGACGCTACTATTTGAGTAAATGGTAGGAGACGTATATTAGCGAGCCAGCTCCGGTAACTGAAACTATCTACGCTCTTAAAACAAACTGTACTGGCACTGCTACCTGCTGCAGGTCTGTAAGAAAGCATCGGGGCTGCAGGAGGCAACTGCCCACAGCCTGGCTTCTGCCACACGCTGATCGTATTCTCTATTAGCGTAAACTTCTTTCTCTATTAACCTTCCCTCAGGAAAGGGGAAACGTGGCCTCCATTGTAATTAGGCTACAGAGCCTTCCATGTAAGCTAAAGAATGGAAAGTGTCGGGGCGCTCGCAGCAGCCTCGTGGGTATTTGCTGTAAGGAGGGACAAGTTAATCTGCTCTCGGATTTTGGCAAGGGGACAAAAAACTGTGTGTAAAATAGTACTTAGCATGAAAGAAATTTCATGTAACTGACCACACAGTAGGTAACGTAGTAAAATGATGGCAATGATGGAAAATATGACTAATCAGAAAGCTGTATTAACTTAATGAATAAAATTATGCTTTAATGTAAACAGAGGTTCTTAAGTGCCTCATTTTAAAAATGTGCTTGTTTATTGCTCTGTAGCTTGTAACAATTGTGTTATTTCACCTACCAGCACACTCTGGCAGTTTCATATGAAATAGCATTTTCATTCAAAGTAGGGGTTTTTTTTTTAAAAAAAGAGAAGATGGAATCAAAAAGCAGCTCTGTGACACTGAGTCACTGAACTCGTTTTACTAAATTGCTTAGATCAGAACATCAAAAAAAATCTGAAAAAATGGAAACGCTTTGATTTTTCACTTTGAAATTTCTTGTTGTTGCAAAATTATTTTCATTTTTGGTTTTGAATTCTCGCTTTTCCCTTCAGAACTGGAATACAGAATGCAGACCCCTTTGGGTTATCAGGGCAGCACAGACCAGACGCAGAGGCTGGCGTGGGCAGAGTTGTTGCTTGTTCTCTCCCCACCGTGCATCCCTCTTCCCAAATCCATTTGCCCTGAGTTTGGCAGGTCTCTGCGGATTGATCCTCCTTGCCACCAGAGCATGTTTCTCTTCCTTCTTAGTGGTTCTGACTCAACAAGTTTCTGTAGTTGTAAAGAGTCAGGCTTAATATTTTTCTGGGTGATTAGAAATGTTCTGCTTTCTGTACACTTTGAGAATTGTATATAATGTTTGATCAACTTCATTTACTTTTAAAAACCCCCAAGAACTTAAACAGCACTGTGTTGCAGGGTGATGGAAATAATATTCGGCGTTCCCAAATACCATCAGCTCTCTTCCCCGCTTTCTTCAACATCTTGCTGTCTTGCAGAGAAAATGGTTGATAAGCAAACAGAAAAGCAAGTTATTGTAGGTGCGGATCTGGGAAAGGCATTCCTACCTCTTTTCTCTACCTGAACCTTTCCAGCTCTTCGATAGTGTTGGACCTCTTTTCTCCTCACCGCATGTTCTCAAATGAAAAAATAGGGATTTGTTCATACAGTTCATAGCAATTACAAAGTAACTATTATATAAATTTGGTGGGATTTTTTTTTTTTTTTTTTTTCTAATGAGGTCTTTCACAAAGGAGTTTTGAGCTTATGTGGCCTTCCTGTTTAAGCTTCATATTTTCCTCAGGAGGAAAAAAAAAAAAAGAAAAAGGTCTGCTTTTTTAGGGCCAGGTGTTTTATATAGCTAAGTTAAAACATGCCTGGAAAGGCTGTGGTTATTCTCCTGTCTGACAAGTAATGCACTTTTTTTTTTTCTTTTTCTCCCCCCCCCCCCCCCCCTTTTTATAACATTTAGCATATATCCATTTAAACATGTTGGGTTTTTTCTGTGTTTTCTTTTTGTGAATCTCCCACCGCCATTAGTTTCTTTGAAACACTGGATTCAAAAGCGGACATTGGTTTCCTCCTCTTCCTCAAATATTCTTACAGATGTTGCTGTAAATCAATTATGGGGCTGACATAGCATTTGGCTGCCTGACAAATGGGCCATAATAACGCAGCTCAGTAAAATGTGGAATTTCTGAGGTACTACTTGTAAGTTTTTCAATGCTGTTGTAAATTTCCAGCCATGTCAACACAGGTGGAAACAAAGTCATAAATAACGTGTGTGTGCGTGAGCACGTGTGTGCATAGAGGGTGGGGAGTGGAGGTTGCGTGTACTTTACTTATTCTTCCTCAAGAGTTCCCCAGGTGGTTCACCGCATCCATGATTTAGTTCAGCTACTTGAAGTGAATTAAGAAAAGAAATCCCTCATTAAAATCAAAATAATCTTGCTAACCAAGTTTTGGAGAGAGAGTGCGTGCGTGCAAATTGAAGCGAGTAGGCTGTTGCAGCTACGGCTACGAGCCGGCCCTGGGAAGCCATTTCAAGCTTCACAGCAGTGCTTCAGATCATGATGAAAAAGCCGTTTCAGTTACCCACCACGAGCTTTTGCTTCTCAGAGGGCTGAGCCGAGCCGCCCGTTGTCTTCAAGAGAAATCCGCGGAGAGCTGGAGCTCCATGCCGGTGGTTCACCGTGCGGGGCAAGGACGGGAACGCGCCTTGTCCCGACGTCTTTTGCTTCCCCGTTGCCTGGTGTGATCGATTCCGAGAGGCAAGGCGTTTGGATATTTCCTTTTTCCTTTTGTCCTTAGGCCACTTCAAGGTAGGGTCACGTTTAGCAAGACGGCTAATCCGATGGAATGGCCCGTGCCGATCCTTCTGCCTCCCCTGCGGGAACTGACCTTCACCCGAACGCATGCTGAGCCTGGCAAGGAGTTAGGCCACCTTGCCCCCCCCAGATAAAGAGTTTCTGGCTGCTCCTTTCAGCGTAGGACTGCTCAGGAGTTGTTAGACAATAGCTGAGGGCAAAACATTCGGAGGTGTCTTGGAGAGAATTTGATGAGCTGGTTCCCCTGAACTACCTGAGAGGATTTTATGAATATCGCCCCTTCTTACAATCAACGCTAGGAAGTATTACTGCTTAACAACCAAATAATAAGCTCTGCCTAAGAACCAATTTCTTAGCTATTATTTCAATCATCGGTAGAGGAACACGATTTAGAACAAAATACCAAGTTACGGTACACAGCAATATTTGTAGTCCACAGATACAGTGACTAACATTGAGCTGCGCACAAAAAGAATGTTTATTTTCACAATTACAGACTTTAAAATCAGGTACTGCTAAAGGTAAAAATGAGTATTTGGCCTTTCTTCATGCACTTTCTGTCTTTGTCTGCTTGGAAACAGGCAATTTCTTAAATATGGTAATCTATGTATATTGTATTTTCACTTCTTATATTTATTTCATATACAGTCTACCCACTAATATGCAACAGGATTGTCAACTGACAAGAATAATTAGACTTTAAAATTTGCAGAATAAATCAGCTAACTTAATTGGAAGACCAAACAGTAAGTATTCTAATTTTTTCTGCTATCTACTGTTTTATGATTATCAGTATTTATACCAGCATTTCCCAAACAGAGCACGCTTCAACCTAGCTCCTTTTATCCATCAAAGTATTTGATTTAAGGGAAAATTTATAAGTCTATTCTCAGCAGACTTCAAAATCAGCCTACTTTTTAAAATTATTACCCTGCGTGTTGCAAAATGGCATACTTAGAAACATGTATGACTTAAAACCGATTGGTCCAAAAGGTGACCAAAACTAGTATGAGTTCCCTTAAGTGGTAAAGTGATAGCGCCTCATTACTGCTGCCGCTCCTGGTCCCTCTTCTGTGTCAGTGCCAAGAAGCCACACAAGACTAACTTCCATTTGGCGAGGCTCCTGCCTGGGACCTCCAGCTTGCACAGAGAAGGTGAGGGTTGGAATATGGATGGTAAGCTCCATGGGTGGGAAGATTCAATAAATGCAGAGGGGAGCAAACAAAGGGGAAGAAAAAGAGAACGATGAGGGAGGAGCGTGTGCGGGAGGAATCTAAGGACTGGGCCATGTAGATGTGCGCGGACTGGGAGGAACAGGGATGATCAGATACCAAAGAAACGTGAGAAAGTCCAAACAAAACCGCAGAAAGATCTGACTGGTTCCTCCCAGTAGGCTGGAGGTTGGGCTGGAAGGAAGGAGGACAGAAGGTTGGACGTTTGTCCTACTGCCACAAGGAGGTTCTACTCCGCACATTTTGAGCTCTTTTGAACAAAGTTAAGTCAAACTGCTCTGCCAGAGATCGTTATGAAAAATGCTTCCACTGCCTTGTATTGGCACCACCCAACCCACACGCCTGAAAGACACTCTCACATCTTCACGTGCGCCACGAAGAGCCCACGCTGTGCACTCTGGTGACTTTGGCGGAGGTTTCAGCTCATACAAGTGGATACAAGCGGTAGTTAGGGCTCAGATTCTTCCTGCTTCATGTTAGCTGATGGCACGTTGGGCGTCTAGCCTCTGGTAACTGTCTTGGTTTCCTCTGGACTCAGTGGACAAGAGATAACCGTCTCAGGAGATGCTTCTCCCCACATGTCTTGGAAACCCACCTGAGGAGGAGCTGCACTGCTGTTCGAGGCTGCCTGGCAGCCTTAAACAACCAGATTGAATTAGCCTAGCTTTTGGTCATGTAGGCATAAGTAGTTCTTGTGCCGTAACAATATTTGTTCCTCACTAGGAATAAGAAAAAAGCGTGCAGTTCAGCTGACTTCAGAAAGCCCCAAAAGGGTTTATAAAAGCCACAAGCAAGAAAACACGTTTTTAATTGTAAGCTGTGGTGCATCTGGTGCTGAAGCTGAGATTATTTACCTGGTACCCTTTTCTGCTGACTTTAAATGCTCATAATAGTAATGGAGGACAGGAGGACTAGAGACAGTCAGAGTTCAGTCCCTTTTTCCAATGCTATGACAAATAAATTATTGCAGAAACTGTTCCTCCATAGAAGCCATCTGGGTTTTCCTCCTCCAATCTACTCAGAAAGGTCTCCTAAAATGTGCTTGCTCACAAAGATAGGAATCTTTTCCTGATTTTCAGCCTAGGTTTACTCAGGGCAGGCATTTACTCTTTGGAATAACATTTTTTCTGTAGCTGAAAGTAGGTGGAACCATATCCAGTATTTAGACTCCAGTGTTTTTGTAAAGACCAAGCATATTCCTTCTCAGCCTTTCTCCTGCTGGGCTAAAGAAGGCAATTTGTTGTACTTCCCTTTGAATGTGACTCGTCTTTTCCATAATCAATTTAGTATCCTTTTTTTTGGCATCTCTTTCTTCTAAATTTATAAATCCAACCAAACATCACTGTAAATCAACAATGGCAATCATTTGAAAAATCAGCTTTATATTGAACCTTGAGTTAAATATTGAAACCCCTCTAGGAGAAGAACAAAAAAGGTTAATATAGATGTATGCTTTATGTTTGATTAAAGCCCTCCTGTGGAGTCCACCAAACCTATAATAGAGCCCTAACGAATTCTTCAGGCCTACAAGAACTGATGTAGTCAGAGAAAGGAAAAAATGAATTTCTGTTGAGCAGAAGCACAAAAAGATACTGGCTTGTTTTTAGACAGGTCATGTTACACTGGGTGCAAGTTGGCCTTGTGTGAAGTCAATGGTAATATTCCTACTTCTGTTAAGATTTTATTAGTGTTCTAGCAGTTAAGTATAGGGCTACTGGAGAGGCTGGTAACAGCACAGTGGAACACTGGGTTTAGATCTTTCTGTTAAAATAATTTCTCATTAATGCAGCCAGCAATTAATTGCCACTTTAATGGAAATAAATCAATTTCATCAACATTCAAAATGTTTCATTTCTCAGAAACCTGAATTTCAATGAAAACCAAGAACATACTCTGACACTTTAGCTTGTCTGATCTCCATTCTCCTTGCACTAAATGTTAGTTGTTTAAAGCATGTGAATAATTGTAATTACACTGTATCAATTTAACATTCTAGCCTTAAACCTGAAATGATATATAAAGAAGGCGGCCGTGAAATGAAAAAAGCAAAGCCCCAGCTTTCCTCAGAAAGTAACTAAGCAAATATGGTCATATTCAGACCGCCTACATGTCCAATGTTGTTGCTGCAAGAGTTCCTGCACCTACGTTCAAGAGTGCAACAAAGCATCTCAGCTGCAGACTATCCAGAGGTTCAGGAACGTTTCCATCCAGGCAGTGTATGACTAGGTGACATTTCTTACCCAACATTTGCATGTTGTTGGAATTTACCTCATGGCGCTTCTGTTACCTAGAAGTAAGGTATCTCCGTAACCCTCCAGCCTTTCCTCGGTGGTGACAGTGAGAATAACCACTGGTGCTCCTCTGGGCCTCTCCTACAACCGGCGTTTCCAGCAGGAGATTTGGCTGATCAGTCTCTCTCCCTTCCTAGGGAACCTCCATGACTGCCGGGAGCGGATACGTAACTGCTAGATGGCAAAGCTGGGTGAGATGAATCCCAAAACAAGTGGTAGATGGTTGAAAATGCCCTGACGCTGGCACCTACCACGTATGGCCTGAGAGATGCATTAGTCTGAATCCTAGTTGTGTTTGGCGGAAGAGATTCTTTTTCTCAATGTATTTTCACAGAGTTAAAGTCCCTTCAGAACTTAGTGGTCTTGTTTTTTCTTGTTTATCTCCCTTTTTCTTTCAACTGAGATGCATATGAAAGAAACATGGTCTTTTCTCCAAGTCTATAATTGCCTGAATTGTAGACCTCGGGTGGAAAAGGTTGCCGCGCTGCCATGCTCAGGTATTTATTAAATGCCTCTCTGTCTCTCTCTGTGTCCTGACATCAAGCAGACATGATCAGGCTATTCTTTGAAAGGGTCATTTCTTCAGTAAGCGGAGGCAGCTTCACAGCTGCCTGCAGAGCATTTCCCAGTTCTAGGTTATTTCACCCCTCAGGCCCAGCTTTGTGCACCAGACGCTTCTTTCTTCTGACTTCCACACACTCATGATTTCACAAATAGGGCAATGGCCTTGCTCTGCAGCTGTGGGATTAATCTGTGTTAGCTCAGTAGGTCCTTTTGGTTTTGGTTTGATTTTTGCTTTTGTGTATTTGGTTAAGTGTTTTGTCCTTACGCATTGTGCAGCCAGCATCATCTAAAGGGAATTTGTTTTCTCACAATACAATGCTCCGAGTTTCCTATTAATACTTCCTTAATTGAAATGTTGTTCAAAGCCCTCGTCACCTGAGCCCAAAACGACCTAGAGAGAGAAGAAATTGTACAGATTGAGAAAGAAAATGTAAGTCTTTTCTTTTTTTAATTCATTCTATCATTCCTGAAACACTTGGCAAGAGTGCTTTCAGGGCAGCGTTGCCATCTTTGCCTTGCAGGGGCTGGCTGAGCCCATCGGGGCCAGGTGGCCCATTGGAAGTGCGCGTCTTTCTCTAACGACGCCGAAACGTGCTTGGGGCAGACACCTAGGGAAACATCTTGTGTCAGCGAGAATCGCTCCGGGGCTTTCGCTTTGCGTTGCTCTTCTCACACATGATGCAGAGACTCCCTTATCACTAACGTACACTGAGAAATGTTGTATCCGTGTATGAAGTTCTAGCAGCTAGAATTTCATTATTAAATTGGATGGAACTATAAACTTTTTGTTTAAGCACATAAATGTGAGAACAGGCACAGGTTTTATCACACACTCCCCAAAGACCTAATATATTCACTCTGATTATGAATCCTGAGAGGGGAGCCCAAAGAACATGAAGCAGTATTGTATTTAATTTACTGTTTTGTTATAAAACGTTCCACTATGTAGGTATTTATTTTGTAAGTTTGAATGGAAAAATTATGTTTTGCTACTGGAAACTCTTATAACTTTATACAACCACCCAGGTAAATAAACTAAAGTTAAGGTGTTTCTTAAGATACAGAATGGAAAAAGAGATTAACAATTTTTTTTTTCCCACGAAAAATAATGTTCCCTATCAATAAATCCTGAAGAAATTGCTGACCTTTTGAAATAACTACAGACTGAAAAAAAGTAATTTTATTTTACTTTCTTTGCTTTTTTCTTAAGTTTGAATCTTCAGGTTTAGTTTCCTGTACTGAAATTTTCAGGTGCTTCACAACCAGTGTCTTCAAGTTTTCAGATATATCCAAACATCATTATCATTTTGGGTGATGAAACAGAAAAATCTTACGTTCAGATACATCAAAAGCCTGTCTTTCATATGTCAGAAAGATTCATTCCTAGCATCAGTAAACTTGCACAGCAAAATGAGACTTCTAGGTTGGGAGCCTGCAGCGATATGAGAGTATCTTCACTGTCTTAACATCTCAATTTCCCTATTCAGGCCTCATCTCTTTTTTAGAATGAATCGTAGAATCACAGAATGGTTTGGGTTGGAAGGGACCTTAAAGATCACCTGGTTCCAACCCCCCTGCCGCGGGCAGGGACACCTTCCACTAGACCAGGTTGCTCCAAGCCCCATCCAACCTGGCCTTGAACACTGCCAGGGATGGGGCATCCACAGCCTCCCTGCGTGACCTGTTCCAGTGCCTCACCACCCTCACAGTGAAGAACTTCTTCCTTACGTCTAATCTAAATCCACCCTCTTTCAGTTTAAAGCCATTACGTCTTGTCCTATCACCACATGCCCTTGTAAAAAGTCCCTCTCTGGCTTTCCTGCAGGCCCCCTTTAGGTACTGGCAGGCTGCTATAAGGTCTCCCCAGAGCCTTCTCTTCTCCAGGCTGAACAACCCCAACTCTCTCAGCTTGTCCTCATAAGGAGAGCTGGTCCAGCCCTCTGACCATTTCTGTGGCCCTCCTCTGGACTCGCTCCAACAGGTCCAGGTCATGAATGAATCATGAGTTCTTTTTGGGATGAAATTCAGATGTGTTTCTGGGGATGACCCTGTTTGAGGTTATTCCCAGTGGTCATATGGGGAAGGACTAGGACCACTGTTCCTCCCTGGACAACCTTCTCACTTGCCTTCAAATCAAGGTCCAGGGCTTGCAAGATATGCCCTTGGTATCACGATATACAACCATTGGCTTGATAGGCTGTAACACAGTTCTTACCTCATTTCAGGGCATTGTATCTGGCAAAAAAAAAGGGGGGGGAAAAAAAAAAAAGAAAAGAAAGGAAGAAAGAAAAAGAAAGAAAGAGAAAGAAAAAGAAAGAAAGAAAAAGAAAGAAAGGAAGGAAGAAAGAAAGAAAGAAAAGGAAAAGCCCCAGAACTAATGATGTCTTGTATTCATGGAGGTGCCAAATGGAGCCTGGAGGTGACCCAGGCTTACAGCTCTTCTGGAGGGCTGCTGCCAGCGTTTTGTAGCAGAGTTTGTCCTGAGCAGCATGCACATAAGCCACCGTGTGTCGCTTGATCTGGAGCCAGGCATCGGTCCCTTGGGTGGATGGCTCTGTGTGGTGCGAAACAGGTACTGGCATCTCGCAAGCGCAATTTGGATCTTTGGCTGCATGAATTCACAGCCTGATCTGCGTTAAAAGCTGTAACAACATCAGTCTTCATGTGCAGGCAGGGGAGGAGGAATAGCTCAGAGCATCTATCAGTTTGGGATTATATGGGGTGTGTTTGTATCTGGTTTTATCCGCTTACTTATTCAAGAGACCACTGAAGAAGTTATACTATTCAAATTTATTTTTAATAAAGCTGTGGCTATGTTTTTTGTTTAAATAGCAAAGACTTCTATTCACATGTGAAATGAGAAAAGGGAGGGAGAGGGTTGTGAAAAATCTCTAGGGAAAAAACAGAGAGGAAAAAATACACCTACAGAACCCAACATGTCAGCAAAGACAAAAGGAGGGGTGGGGTTTTTTTTTTCTAATTATGAGCTTTGCTAAGAACGAGTCCAGAAAAGATTGCAGCTGAAGTACTTGGAGCCTGAGCTGGAATCTGAGGACTTAATCAATCTCCAACTCAAGGGATGGAGGTTTTCCACCGGGATCCTGCTCTACTCTGTAACGTATTTCTACAGTATAGCAGTATGGCACACTTATGCTCATGGGATGGTTTTCCATTCAGTTCCATCAGCACTTGAATATCTTCTCATACTTTGCTCTGACTGTTGGCCAAATATGCTGGAAGCTTTAATGCTTCATAGTTTAGGGGGGTGTTGTGGTTTAACCCCCGTCGGCAGCTCAGCCCCACGCAGCCGCTCGCTCACTCGACCCCAGTGGGATGGGGGAGAGAATCGGAAGGGTAAAGGTGAGAAAACTCCTGAGCTGAGATAAAGACAGTTTAACAGGGAAAGCAAAGCAAACCGAGGAATCCCTTCCCCGCTCCCCAGGGGCAGGCGGGTGCTCAGCCACCCCCAGGACAGCAGGGCTCCATCACGCCCAACGGGGACTGGGGAAGACAAACGCCATCGCTCCCAACGTCCCCCCGTCCTTCTCCTTCCCCCAGCTCATATGGGGAGCGTGATGTCCTACGGTCTGGGATCTCCCTTGGGTCGGTCGGGGTCGGCTGTCCCGGCTGTGTGTCCCCCCAGCCCCTTGTGCCCCCCCAGGCTCCTCGCTGGTGGGGTGGGGGGAGAAGCAGAACAGCCCTTGGCTCTGGGTGAGCGCTGCTCAGCGGTGACGGAAACGTCCCGGGGTTATCGACACTGTTTCCAGCACAAATCCAACACACAGTCCCATACCAGCTACTGTGGGGAAAACTAACTCTGTCCCAGCCAAAACCAGTACAGGGGGGAAAGGCAGTATGAGATCATAATTGGGGAATATTGTTAAATTTACTTGATACCATCCTTTTACAGTTATTTTTAAGTGCTTTTCCTGATTTATTCCATCGCATTTCTAAATTACTTACAAGACATGCAATACGACATCTTGCCCTTGCTGAAATGAAGTAGCTTTAGGTAGGTCAGGATTTAAGCCCGGACCTTTCAAGGAAAAAGAAAGCATCAAAATATAGAAAAGATTTTTGCAGGTAAACCTGTAAAACTTTTACCATATTCAGTGAGTTTACATAACCAGTATGATATGATTTGGGAAAGCAAATCCTTTTAAAAATTGACAAGAATTTTTTCAGAAAAAAAATTGCAGAAAAGAAAAGCTCATGGTCTCAAAATTGGGAAAACAGCCATAACATCTTCTATACAAGCAATCTTCTGGGGAACTTTTATTCAAGACAAAATAAATTAGATTCACTAAACTAATTGCCTTCAAGAAATAATTTGACCAGCTCTCCAGTTAACTTGCCACTACTTTGACCAAAAAAAGCAAAACAAAATCGTATCTGTGGTAGAATCTTCTGTTTACTCTTCCTTCCTTGTTAAAATGCTCACAGATAATTTTTATTGGTAGCAATTTGGTGTTAGTGGATAACCAACAATTTATTGCTAGGTTCATGCCATATTGCTTCTCCAACTTGCAGAAACCTATTTCTTTCATGCATAAAACGCTTTTTAATTTATCACCTCTTGAGAGCACTTAAGCAACTGTGATTCAATTAAACCAATGTTCACTGGCTGTGCCTGTGTTTCACACTTGGCTGATAAAAGAAAAAGATGGGATATATTACAACTATTGATTGACTACAGTTTATTTATGGTTTTAACCTATAAGTCTTTAACAATCACCTTAATTTTTTTGTGTGTGCGTGGAGAGTGCTGAGCTGATAAAAGAAAGCTACGAGTGCAATCCGTGCTGAGAAAGGAGAAGCAGGCTTTAACATTTTATCTGTTTATGTAGTGAATTTATAGCTTGTGACTTTGTCAGTTCTAGAGAGTAATTTTCCCTCCTTACATGCATAACAGGGATGCCACGAGCACTAGTAGTGCAATCTTCCCTAAACTGGAATAGCCCTCAATGCTATTTTAAGGGATTTTTATGGGGATTCAGGCTCTCATACATTTCTGTTAGTTTGCCAAACTCCTGTGACAGGCTTTCTGGCAATAATGTAATTTCAGTTTGCGATATCAATGCATCAGAGAAAGGAAAATAGTCTTTAAAAATTATGATGGTGGGGAAACTAAATCAGACAACTGTACACTGACTTGTCCAAGGTCATGTGGAAAGTCAAAGCCAAAAAGAACCCAAATGTCTCTCTCCTTTTTTTTTTTTTTTTTTTTGCATTGGCCAGGCTGGATTTGAATCCAGAGGGAAGCACACAACATTTCAGAGGCACCTAGTCCAGCTGAGTGAATGAGGAACACAAAGATGGATAAACCCCGATCCTTTAAAAAGCAAAAGGAAGAAAAAAATAACATGATTGCACTATATTCGCTCTTTATTTAATCTGCTGTATGGCGCTCCCAGGGAAGCTTTGAAATAAAAAGAGGAACTGGGAACACAAAGTGGAAGGGTAGATAGCGAAGGGTACCTGAGGTCCTTACCCTGCTGTGTTATTTCCCAGGCTCATCTGAATTATAGCTCTTGAGGCTGTTACTTTGCAGGGGTTCACAAGCACGAGGCAAAACGCTGTTTGTGTCTGACTTTTTATTAAGTCATTTGTGCAAAAGGCAGTTTTCAGGGACACACTCTCACAAGCACGGCTACCGAGATATCTCCTTGGAATCCAAACGCAAAAGCTTCCTGACATGGACATTTCTGCAGGAGGCTCCTGTGATCACGAAATCCTCCTGCACGGCCCACAGAAAAGGTTGGGTGAATTTAAAGAGTGCAAGCCATTCTTGGAAAGATAGGGTTCCAATATGTTGGAACTGGTGGAAAATTCTCCTTTAAAATTTTTATTTGGCATAGAACGTCTTTTCACAAACTTCAGGTTCATTTTCTTGTCAGAAACTCCGCCTTTTTACGTTTCTTCCACTTTCTAAAGACATTTGCTGTAAAAATAGAAAGCAATTTTGAAGGATTCATGTTGGTTTTGTTCTTAAGGAAGAAAATTCTTTTTTCCCAACAGCTTCCTTGTGCTCGGCAGGTAGTGGTGCTACAGCAAGGGCGGCTGAGCAGGCGAGTGAAGGTGGGAACCGGCAGGACCCCAGGGAAGTCGCAATATTCTCCCAGAGATTTCTGGTAGGAGTTTGTCTTGAGGCTGATGGCAGAATTAAACACTGAGCAAGACTGATTTCTATTTTGTTTTTTAAACTTATTTTCTCAAGCTTTTCATCACTGATGACAGCCTTGGAAAATGAGGGTTTTCTTTGTTTTTGTTTTTGGTTTTTTCCCCTGCCTAGGCCTCTCTTTTGTGTTGTTGGTGCTCTTCTTATTGTTCCCATTTTATTTCAGCCAGCTATTTGGATAGGCTTTATGTTTTACTTTGTATTGAGCTGTTGCTTTCTGGCTGTGGCTTCCACCTCTAATTTTGTACATAATGAGCAAAATAGAAGAAAAACAAACACAATAGCAAAATATGTCATTATCCTTTGCATCTTTTCCATGCTTTTTGCTGATCATATGCACATCATTTGCAGTGCTGCCAAGAGCATCTGAGCCTCAGTCAACTACCTTTGGGACTGTAATTCCTTTATGGTCTATTTTCCTATTTATTTTGATCTGAATGGTTTAGTAGTGCAGCTTGGAAAAGGTACAGGCAAAGGTCTTTGGACTAAGTTTCTGTTGAATTAACATGAGCCATTTCACATACCGTTGGGTACTGGCATAATACGTTTTGGGCTGGCAATTGGCCTTGAGAACATAAATCAAATTCATTTATTCTCTTTTTTAGCTCCTATCTTATTTGGGCAGCAGACACTCTTATCACAAGTCAATGCTACACTAGCAACAGATTACCACTGAAGAAAGGTAATGGATACAAGAAGTTCATTCATCTATCTATCTTGCTATTTATCCTACATATATTAATAGAACATGTCTGCTACACAGAATTCACTGTATTTAGTTTTCTCTCCTTTAGTCCTTGCATATGGAGATATAACTGTGGGCTTTTTTTTCACAAGGAGAGGAAAGAGGGACGTGATCTGCATTATTCATAGGGGGAAAAAAAAAAATGGCCAAGAGGTAGGTCTGGCAAATTGAAGTAAATCACAGGGAAAATCAGTAATTAAACTTAACAACCTAAAGTATGTACATAAGAGCCAGTATAGCTCTCTCTGAAGGGCTGTATTTCAAAAGACGCCTTTACAGTCAGAGACAACAATGGTGGCTTTCAAAATGTCTCTAGCTTAGATATCTGTGCTGCAGAAATCTATACCTAACAGGGTGTTCCAGCCTCCTTTTGCAGACTGCTGTAAGAACCAGCTGCTCCTAGAAAGCCCCTCATCTCATCCTGATTAACAGATTTAAAATATCAGATAAAATGTGATTTCTTAATGTCTTTTTCTCCCCAACAACAATAAAAAGAATCTAGCTGAGTAACTGAGATGTACCTGACTGCTGCATCAGTGCTTAAAAGTTCAGTGAGATGAATCCCACTTACAATCTTATGGAAGTTGAAGTCTTGCATTATCTTTTGGTATTGCGATAGAGTTGTGTTCCAAAACATGGCATGCCTCATGATGAAAATGGTGCTTATGTCGTGTCTTCAGGGTCCTTAACAATTCTACAGTGAATGAGAATCAAATATTGACCAGTGTGCTTCAACATAGATATTAGATTTAATCATATACTTGAGTATGATCATCAAATATTTGTGTAAGTGAATCGATGAAGATTATGAATAAAGGTAGCAAGATACACACAAAAATGATTTAAAAGAAGAAATACTATTTTTCTTATGGAGTTAAAATTAGTAGTTAATGTATCTATGTATGTATGCTCGTGGATATATCTTAGACAGAGACTTGCATCTGCGGCTCAGCAGGTGGCGAGAACATTGGCAATCACTCAAAAATGTCAAGGGGTTGGTTGCATTGTTCCTGGCCATCTCAATTGCTGTATTAAAATTCACATAATTTAAATAGCAATATTAAAAATATGGAACTGAAAATCCCTAAAGTCTGTCTAGCGGCAGAATTTCTAGCTAAAAGGAGCAGTTGAGGTAGTGAAATCATAAAGCAGTATAATATGAACCCGTCGCTGTTGGGGAGTGAGATTAGAGCAGATAGTCAGTGCAGCAAATCTCTTTGCCATCTGCTCCTTCAGCTTCTTGACCAGGTTGCAAGGCAAGCAGCATCCTCCCTTTTGTCCTATTAAAAGTGACATGTGCCGTCTTCTGCATCAAAGTATTTGATGCAGTCCAAACTTCACACATTCTGAACTGAAATTAGACGGAGCAGACTTGGACCAAGCCGTAGGACGTTATCCTTCAAGGGTTGTCCATTGAAGCATTAAACTCAGGCAATGTAAACTCAGAGTAGGCAGTGCTAAGCCAAGCTGTAAGAACCAGTCCTAAATGAGCTAATCTGTGCGCTGGAAGACAGCCATGTGGGGGTTTTCCCATAGTGTTTGATCCCACTAAAGAAACTCTCTTGCCCCAAGTCTCTAAGGTACTTCATTTAAAGTTCACACGGGTATTTCTACACGGCTTTGCCCTGCTCGCATGTAGCCATGTCTTCAGCAGACTTACCCAAACTACAGCAGAGGACGTTTATATACATGTGAAATCACTGCAACAGAAACACATTCCACGGAGAAAAGTAAGGCAAAAAGGCAAGCAAAAGAATTTAACTGCAAATGCTATTTTTAACCTGGCTTTCTCTAAAAAATTAATTAAATTTGATGACTTTCTTTTTAAAAATTATTTTTCTCAGTATTTCTATATATTTTCAATATATCTGCATACATTTTTTCAAAATACCATTTTCTTAGAAAAAGCCATGCTACCAGCAACTTTTTTTTTTTTTTTTTTTTTTTCCCAGAGCTATATCAGGGACCAAACATTACTTCATTATCAAGTTTTTAATGTTAAAGATTACAGGCTCAGAACAAAGGTTCTCATATCCTGGAAATTATAATTTTAAGGAATGTGTATTTAATGAATCTGTACTGTGACATACCTGAGAAAACACTTAGGAAATACATCTTTAAAAAGTACATTATTTAAACAAATCTATAGTATATTCATAATTATATATTAATATATATTATAAATCTACATTATATTTATAATTACATTTAATCAGCAAAAGGCAGGTGATTGAGGAAAGCCATTCGCTCAGCAGATTCTTTCCTTTTTTTCTCTATTTCTTTTCATTGTCTTGTCAAATCCACAGGTACAAATACTTTGTCTAAAGAACAGTGAAGGAGGTGCGAAGAGATGAAGAGCCTGGGTGTACTCAGCACTGGCTGAGTGTTATATTAAGAGAGCAAAAGAAAACAGAGAACCGTAGCTACCCGGAAAGGGGTTCAGGGGATGACACTCTCCATTAACAGTATAAAGAACAGGAGTGAATGAGTGAATCTCACCCCTGAAAGAGCAAAGACTGAGCGTGAGGGCTAAGTGAGCATCTGGAATACAAGGCCTACATCAAGAAAATGGAAAAATCTCAGCTGCAAGTACTTCATAGACATCCTCCATTCTTTTATTATTTTCTTTGTTGCTTTAATTGCACTGGGTATTGCTCCTTGCTGTGAAAAACACAGCTTCTTTCCTTACTGGAATACTGCTGTTTCTGTGGTGTTTATTTTTTTCAATTTCATAGCACATTATGAGACCATAATTTATTTTTAATTTACGAAATAGACCAAGATTTTCAACTCTTGTTGTGGAGTCTCTGCATTCACTGGATATTTCTTACAGTCAATAAATCAAAAATGTTGCAAATCTCTGATGCAGGAGGAACAAGATTTAAAATATAAATAAATAAAAAACTTTCAGGAAGAAAAAAAAATTATTAAAATCAACTAGTGCACAATTGAATTAACTACCCCCAAAAACTGTTAGGAGCTGCAGGTGTCCCCTGATGTGGTGTGCTGTTGTGGTGGCAATGCTTTCCCTTGGTGTCTCATTCCTCTTGATGCTAGCAGCGTTACTCCCTTCTGGCCTTGTAGGGTAGGATTTCCAGTCGGTAAAATATAGTAATTCTTTCTGACTCTGGATTATCTCGGTAAAGAAAACAGCCAACCTAATTATTTGTATTCTAAAGGCACTTTCACTTTGTTTTCCATATTCCAAAGGTGTATTCAGCATTGGGCAAATCAAGCAAAATTAATGATGCACTGTTAGAAAGTGACTCTTTAGCTGCTGTGCAGTGGTGCAGGTTCTTGGGGGAAGAGTAGTTTGTATTTCCTTTATTTTTAAGAAAGTGTTGCACCCAAAGAATGAACTTTTTGTTGTTGTTCATGAAAGCAAAAGAAGAGGTAAACAAGTAGTTAATGAATCACAGAGAGCAAAATTCAAACAACTGCTGTAATTCCACTAGACTTTCAGGCCAAGATACGTGGCTTCTGTCAGACACCAAAGGTGGGGCTAGAATCCAAAGTATGGTGTCAGATTCTTTTCTGTATCAGAAAAGCACTTTGCCTTTTTTTCAGGTGAGCATTTCCTAAGGCCTCATACAACACCCAGAAATACAGAACACTTAGTATGTATTCATTTTATTTCACAGATTTTTCATTATATCCTTTTTGCCCAGTAGTTAATAGTATCACATAATTTTTACAATTTTAAAATATTTTATTTTTTATTATCGCAAGTTGAAAATTGATTTTCATTTGCTTAACTGTCAATAAGGGTATGTACGGACAGACCACTCTCAGCTCGATAAATGCAGCTCAGTGTGTGTGCATGTACATACCAGAACAAAGTCAAACCCGTCTATATGCACTCGATCCCCTTGGGCCTTTGAACGAAGCCAGTGAAAGAAGGCAGCTGGGAAGGCCTTGTGGCAGCCAAACCTTGAAATGTTAACAGAAGCAGCTAAAGAAAGGCTCGCCAAGTCAGCAACACCGCTATCCCAGTTGCATCCATAGCGGTAAGTACTGCCAGTAAAGAAGATGACAGAGCTTGGTTTACGAGCTCTGTGGCTGCCAGGCAGGCTTTGTGCGTGGCCGTGTGCGTAACAGTCAGTCCTTGGCGAAGGAGGGATGGGTACCAACGCTAGTGCGCAAGGAAAGGATGAACAGGTGAGAGTTTTCAAAATTGTATGTTTCTCTTCTGTCGGACACCGCTGTCTGATGTCCAGGAGCCGGGAACGGCACTGCAAGGCTGATCTTCTGCTCGGTGCGGTCAGTTTCAGTTGTATCCAGTGGTCATTGAGCTCTGTAATTAATGTGGCTACATTCAAACATCCAGCTGTCGGGTCCACATTTTACCCTCAAATGCGTGTGTGTGGCTGCTCCGCTTCAATGGGAACAGTGTACGCATAGCTGAGAGAGAATCTGGCTGCCTGTGTACACATATGTATACGTGTGCCTCTCTGCATACGCAGTAGTCGTAAGGAGAAAGAAATATATTTTCCTGAACTATAGTTTTCATTAGCTTCCCATTTTCTTTCTGTACCAAATACTCTTACATCTCTGGAGAGTCCTGGGCCTTGGTGTATAGCAGTCTTCTTTAGGAAGCTCGTTGGTCGTTTGGTGACTCTGTTTCAAACAAAGCAATGGGATTGATCCAAGCTTTCATCCTAACCTCTAGCTGAACCAGAGCCCCAACTGTTTGGAAGTGTTAAAAGTAGTGAGAGAGAGAGAGAGAAGGCAGAAAAGCAAGAGAAGGGAAGGGAAGGGAAGGGAAGGGAAGGGAAGGGAAGGGAAGGGAAGGGAAGGGAAGGGAAGAGAAGAGAAGAGAAGAGAAGAGAAGAGAAGAGAAGAGAAGAGAAGAGAAGAGAAGAGAAGAGAAGAGAAGAGAAGAGAAGAGAAGAGAAGAGAAGAGAAGAGAAAAAGACCAACTGTTCTGTTTGTGTTTGAGACAGGAAAAGGCAATACCAAAATATCCCTGAAAGGCTATTCTTGCTGTACTACTGACCCAGCCAAAACCAAGTGCTTCTGGAAATCTTTCAAGAAATCCTGTTTGAATTATTTCTAGTCTTGCTTCTGGACCAGAGAGGTTTGGATAAGGCATTCAAAAATTTGAGTGCTTATCAGCTGCTTCTTCCTTTTGCCTCTCCGCACCTAAACAAAAGCCCAGACCCATCATCAACTCTTCATGGATGTGGCCCTTCCTTTTGCAGACATCTATGTCTGGTTCTCCTCCCATACAGGTCAGGCAGTTGAAAGAACTGAATTTAGCTTTTCTAACCATAAAGCAAAGCATGCTAAGACAGAGGAGTTGTTAAACAACATCCTATTACTGAGCGAGAGTTGACGGTGATATTGTCCTTCCTCCCATTGCTCCCTTTTGTGCACTACAACATTTTGAGCATCAGTATGTATCCTCTTTGGCACAGTGATTGCAGCTTACTGAGTAATATGACTAACCATTTGTCTGTTGTTGCAGAAGTGATGCTGCATTTCTCTCTGAAGCTGCCTCTGTATATCTGCATGCAGCTGCACTTGTAGTTCAGGCAGCAGCTGTGACTTATTTTTACTCTATTTTTTTGGAGCAGAGCTAAGAACATGAATTACTTGTTTTCTTTAAACTAAGGGAGCATTTGCCCTGACCTCATCCTTCACATGGTCATCCATGCTTGGTTGGAATCTGGGACAGAGGTAGTTCATTTCATATTCTAACTGAACTGCTTTTCTCATTCCTAATTATCTTCAAGAATTAAGTATTGGACCTTAACTGAAAAAAAAAAGTCAATTTGATTAAAAATGAGAAAAGAAGACTATCTCTTTCATTGATATTCTTCTGCTTCCTAAAAAAAAAAAAAAAATGTTAGTCCTTTGCACTATATATTTGAGGTATGTCATCCATAATTAAGCCTCATTATTCTTACAGTCTAACAAACCTTGGTAGGTCCTATCTCAGTCAAGACAAATCTTTTAAGATACAATCTTTTACAGAAATCTGCCTCAACAACATAACCGTATATAACCTTACTTCAAATTATTCAAATCCAACTTGTAATTCTGCTTGGTTCAAAATAAGTAGTTGTGCATGAGTCATAGATTACATGTTCAAAAAAGACCAGTGTGGTTAACTACCTTGACCTGTGACACAGGACATCGGGCTGGTCTGAATTAGATATTACAGTAGCTAGACCATGACCTTTAGAATAACCCTTTTTTATTATTTTTTTCCTCACAAAGGTATATGTAGACGAAGATCACCTCATACCTTTATTTAATCTTTAGTAAAGTGATAAGGCTAACTGTATTTTTTTTTGCTATGAGTCATGTTTTCTTATATCTAATTATTCTCAAAAATCTTCCTTGAACTCTTTCCAAGTATCAATCCTTGATCTTCAGGCGTAGGAATTTACTCAAGTATTCCAGTAATGTTTACTTTGGGACAAATACATAAGTGTTATTGACTCTTTACACTTGCTCAGTACCCCCTTGTTACCAAATTCAAAGGTCTTGTTAGCCAAAACACAGAGTCTCATATGAAGGTCAGATCAGTTCAGAGCAGGACCATCACCATGGATCTTCCCAGAATTACTGTTTTCCATGTTAGCATCTCCTCTCCTGTTAGTATCTTTTATGTCCTTTATTCTTTAGCCTCTCTCTCTCTCTTTTTTTTGTTTGTTTGTTCAAATGAAAACACAGTTTGCAAGCTTCTAGTTTATCAGGCAACCAAGATTGCCCTTTGTTAGTAACATTTCTTCTTCATTATTTGCCAAGCTCTAACTCTTCCTGTTAACTGCAAACTTTGTTAGTGATTTTCTTATGTTATCTTCCAGATCATTGATTAAAAACTCATTAAAATATATTACCAATGCATTACCTATGGGATCACAGTAAAAGCTCACCTGCATGATGATGATTTCTCTGACACCCATCACTTAGTTAATGGATAATATATGTACTGTTCACTGTGTTAACTTTGTAGCATCCTAGATTTTTAATCAAAATGTCCTGAGATACACAGTCAAAGGTTTGACTGAGCTTTGGTTATATACACTAATATTACTACCTTTGCCAACTCAACCTGTAATCCCACCAGAAAAATATCGTATTAGCTTGACAGACTCTGTTTCCCAGAAGACTAGTTTGAGTGGCACTAATAATATTTTCTTATTTATTGCTGTAATCTTTCACCATCTGTTCCACTATTTTGTTTAGGGTCAGGAGCAGGCTGACAGAATATCTTTAGGCAGGTCATCTTGTTTTTCTCTTTTAAATACTGGTGCAACATTAATTTTTTTCCAGTTTCTGAAATTGTTCCAGTCTTTCTAGAGTTATTGAAAATAGCTGTAACAACTTAAAGACCCTTTCAGTCAGCTCTCAGGATTTATATTTTTTATAGTGCTTAAGTCATCGTTCATGAATGTATGAATGCTCTTGAAAACTTTACCCGCAAGACCTGGGATGTTGAAGCATAAACTATGAGTACTGTAGGTGTTATTAATAGAGAAATGTTAGGTGTTTTTTTCTTTTTCACTAAATCTTTCTGATATTTTTATTCCATTCTCCTTCCCTAATAGGACAAACCTGCGATATTCTGGCACCTTTAGAAAGGAAGATATCTGTGGTTAAGGCACTTACCTTGGATGGTAAAAAAAAGAGACTTGTAACTAAGTCTCGTAAGTTCCTGATTCCTGCATCATTGATATTCTTGGCTACGGGTATCTCAGTGTACATGCTTGCATAAATAATTTTAACATTAGTTAACACTGACCGAAACCTGACATCCTTTACCAGATGTCCCCTGGCCTTTTGTATCCCAGTTTTCTAAAGACTTTATTATTGGCCCAGAAGATCCTGAGGAATACGTACCATGAACCCAGGAAGCAGAAGGTGGTGAGAGCAGTCTGGCCATGGTTTCACACTACGGCTGGAGCAAAATTGGTCAAACCTTGACTAAAATGGTCAGGTCCCAGTTTTGTTGCTATCACCTATTCTTGCTCTCTCTCGTTGGATTTCATCTGCTGTTTCCACGAGGTATTTCTGCTCCTCACCTGGTTTCACTGGGAATTGATTCAGCTAAATGCAATGGCATAACTTTGACCAGAACAAGATTCCAAGGTGATGAGCAAAGGCAGGGAAGGAGAAGGGTCTTAGGAGAAGGCAGGAGAAAAGGTGAAGATATGGCAAAGCAGAACAAATGAGAACTATTCTACTTGGGAATGAGCTGTTATGTGCAGTTTAGCTATTAAAAAAAAATAAAATCCATAACAGCATGTTTTATAACAGAATGGTTTGGGAAAAAACAAATAAGAACATACTAGCAGGTTTTGAATACATATTTTACTTTTCTAACAGCATCTGTACCATCATTTATTAACTATAGATTAGAATTAGTCTAAAGAAGAACTCCAGGTTGTGTACTAAATACATGTTTTTAACTTGTTCTCTTTTTTGGTCATTAGCTAGAAGTAGAAAGGCCAATATTCTTCTTATTGCCAGTTACAATAAACCTACAAGAAATACGATTTAATTTAGTAAGAATTCTAAAATGCAACAATTTTACACATCTCAGAGCATCAATATGAAATGCAGGAGCCACAAAAATAGACAACAAATGTCATATTGGCTGACTGAAAGGCCTAGAGGAATAAAAGGAATAAATCAAACACTTCAAAATGAGAATTTCATTGTCCTTTACAACTCATCAACACAATTATAGCATGGATAAATCACAGAGCTAGATAGGCTTGTAATAAAGAAGTGTGCAGTTTAACAAAGAATTGGACTCAATTGGAATAATGTTTCAGAAAAGCCATGAATAATGTATTTGTTAAAAAGACTTAAAGGCAGCAATATGTAGTATACTGTATGCATATTGCAGTGCCAAAACAAACATGACCACATAAATGCAAGACTAATTTGGAGAAGCAGTTTCTAGACTGTAATCCTGATGGTGAAACCTGTGATTATGGGTGCAATCCTGCCATCCCCAGCAATTGTACTAGGTTTATTCAAGCCAGTAATCGAGTTGGGCATTCCCACATTCTGACTGTCACTAAATTCTTCTGACTCACCACACATAAAACGGCTAAGCTCAATGTTTTCTGCTTTCTTCACAAGTCCGTTGCTACTGCTTGTTCACTCCTGGCCTTGGTAACAGCCACCAACTCATTTCTGAAGAACCTACATATGGTTTTAATGTTAAGATTGTCATCTTTTTGTCATCTCTAGCTGTTTTCCTTCTGCTTTGATTCTTTCTCAAGGCTTCTTCTCCCCTTAAGCAACTTCTAATGCCCTTTACAATTCCACCTTTCTGGTTCCCATAGGTGATGATTCTGGTCTCTGTGCTTTCACCATGACCACTTGTGGTCATAACGTGCCCATAATGTGTCATACCATTGTTACCTTTCACTTCCTTGTTTTGTGTTTTTCCTCTCCTTTCTTTCTTCCCTAGTAGAAAAAAAAACCCCAAACAACTATGAAAACACACTTTTGATGAGATAATGCCAACAGAACCAGCAGGCATAAATTGCTATTTTTTTGCATATGCCGTTATTTGGTTGTCCACTTATTTGGTCCCTAAGGACTGATCTGTAACATTTTCCTTTCTGTAATTCTCAATCACCCCCCAAATCCCATAAATTTAAAATTTTTAAACTGGAAATGACTATTTATGCCATCACGGACAGGTCTCTGCATTTGTAGACATTTAGAAACAATGTTGTAACAAAACTTTCAAACACAAGTTAACAAGAGAGACTGATGATGTAAACTCTGTTCTAGGTCACTGCTGTGAGAGAAAAATCAGCAGGTGAAAATAGTTGAAAATGTTACTGGCTACAGAGAAAGAAAAAAGCACCTTGTCCATCTGCCTCTACATATATGAATTGCCCTATAATGATTCTGGATGTATGAGAAAAGCTTCAAGGAGTTGCTTAAATCAGCAAGGTAGAGTCCATGTCATCTACACTTAATCCTCTGAAAATGAGGGGGTTGCTTGTCTAGACCTGTGTGAAAGTCTGCCTTTCCCTCTTACAAATACCTGCAAAACATGATTCATCAAACCAAAATAAATACATTTGAAACAAATTAAATGAATCAAATTCTGGGAGTGCCTGCTTCTCCCCATTGACTAGTTTATTTATCTTGTTAGTCTAGATGACTACTTTAAAGAAGGTACTTAAATATTAAAATACTAGTTGAGAGTGATACTGTTCTCATTGTTGCTGATGGCTCCCTATTACGTAAGCAACTTTCAGGCGCTTTTGGTTGCAAAAACTGCTCTGTTCCGTGTGTTCTTGTCATAATGGTCATTCCATGTTCACAAAATAATCTTAATGATGATACAAATATAAAGACATGTAAAGGTATTTTGCTGGTGGTTAAGGAGTTACATAATCACCTTTAGGGGTTCTGTACCCAACTGGTGAAAGTGTGTTCAACACAGGCTAAGAAAGAAAAAGGAACTAAAATTTACCTTTGGATAAAGAGTTAGTCAAGACTACCTTCTTTGACAGCAGTGGCAAAACTGTCAGTGACAAGTGAGGGTTTCTAAAAATGTTTGAAAGAGATATCAAAAAGTTATTAACTATTTGGGGCTTGCTGATTCAATTTCTTGAGAGCTTGAGGGGAAAGAAAAAGGAATATTATTTTTCTGGTATTTGTGAGGCAACTACCCAAGGGAGAGCAGTTGCATCAGAATATCAAGAAAGTGAAATTAAAAATAACAAACAAAAAAAGGACACACAGACCCACCAACTGCCTTTAATCCTCTTTCAGTGACTCCACAGCTGTAAATTTAGGAAGGGTTCAATTAAAGTAAATTGGAAAGCTAGAAATGAGCTTAATGAGCTTTAAAACTAAGGCAACATGGTAAAGAAAACCAACAACCAATGCTCTAACTTACGGATGTTATGGAAATTACACATGCCAGCCACCATAACAGGGTTTGACTCTAGGTTTCTGCTGAATCAATAAGCCAAAAAGAGATTTTCTATAAAGTCCTTTTTATTAACAGTGCTACAGCTTGAGCTGGGTGCCTCCGAAGAGGGACCTCAAAGACAGAAATCCCTGGGCAATTATACCCTTACAGTATAAATTCCCCACGCCTCGTGTGACAGTTCGGGCTAGTAGTAAGATTAGGGTCTGGGGTCTTCCCGTTCTTCATGGGGTCCTTTCGTTGCTCCTAGGCGGGCCGTTTCTTTTCTTAGCTCTAAGGTTGCAGCTCCTGTTAATGAATGCAGCTTCCTTATCTTCTGCTTTGAACCAGCTCTGGCGCCTTCTTTTACGTGACTAGGTAAAAGTTCAACATGTCTAGGTGAAAGTTCGCTGCTCGCAGCCAAAGGCTTCAGCAAATTTAGCTACTAATGCTAAGAAAGTTTTGCTAAACAAGTTCCATATAAGCAGTATACCAAATCACACAACAGAAGACGAGGAGGAAAATTTAAAACAATCCCTGAAGAAAATAATCTTTAAAACTGGAAATAGCCTCATATTGCAAAATTCGAATCCATGTTTGCATCCCAAATTTTGACAGGTGTTTGCGGGTATAATTGTTACCGTGGCCTTATTTTCACTTGTACTTTTTTTCTTTAAGGCTCATGAAAGAGCATAGAGTACCTTTCTTGAGAAAGTTGTGATTTTTGTGACAAAACTAACATGCTTTTCTTTATATCAATAGTAATTAAGTAAGCCAGCATGTAGCTTAAAACATTGTCTGATCATTTTTCTTCCTCTCTGTGACTGTGCAGCCATTTCATGGCACAGGTGGGTTGCTACAATTTTCTGAAATCAGATAGAAGTGATTGATTTTATTAAAAAAGAAAAACCAATACACAAACATATACCAGACAAAAACCCTGGGTGCATGTGATGTAAGGTAATTTATCTGTGTAATGTAATCTCCAAGTGAGGGTTTACAGTCAGTTTGTTCAAGGACAGGTAAATTACTTCAAGAAGTTGAAGTCTCTAGAAGACTTTTCCTCACATTTTTCACTCCCTGCTGGATAAATTTTAAAGTCCACTGACTCCTCTTCTTGATGTTAAGTGTAAAGTAAGGTGGGTGGCACCAAAAAATAACCAGCCAGAAAGAAGTTTTTAAATATGAACGATTAGTTTTCCACCTGTCATATTGAAGAGCGGGTGGGTGGGTGACAAAGTGTGGAGTTAGCTGTAACAAAGTCCCAAAACTTTGCTACAGAGGATTAGGGAAAAATTTTGCTAGGTATTTTTATTATTGATATTCTAAATTTTACTAGGTGTTTCTTATGCTAGACTTAGAATTATTAGTAACCTTAGGCGTTTTCATAACTTCAGGTAAACAAGGATTTAGTAGTTCACCGCTGTATTCAGGCAACAGAAATCTGTTTCAAATAAGGAATGATTTTGCATCACTGAATTTCAAGTAACCAAGATTCAACTACATTTTGTAATTCTATAGTAAATCAGAATAGGGGAAGATGCCCCGGTACAGAGCAATAAAGTTATGCTGGTTGTTAGAATACTTGATTTGGATGGTGTTCAAGAGAGGAGGTGCTTGGTAGAAAATACAGTTGAAAATAGAGCCACTGAATCGCTGCACTTTAGCTTCCCACCTGCCAAGGGGGAGAAATAAGTTTGTAGTTTTTTGCGTTTTCACTCCTCTTGTCCGTTCTTACTTGAGTCTGTTTGTGTGCCATTCTTACTGTCTGACTTAATTAAGGCTGTACCCTCAAACCAATGATGAATGTTTCTAGAAGAAGAACCGGGAAGGGGACTTCTCGGTCTAAGTGAGTACAGTTTGTCATGATTAGCATGGGTAAAATAGGCTTCAGGCTTAAGAGGGTGAATCATAACAGCCACATCTCCCAAAAAGTGACCTTCAACTCACTCTTAACTGTCTGGTAAAGAAAGGTATGTTGTTTTGTGTCTCCAGAGCCCCTCTACTAAAGTGAATGTAATGCATTTATAAGATGTGCAAGTTCCCTTTTGCTACTTGCATGAATATTTCTGGAGCTTGAAGTCACTCTGAAAATAAAAAATGCTAGTGTCGAAAAAAAGAAACATTCAACTAATTCTAGTGGAAGAAATATGCATGCGAAGTAAGATTTTCTATACGGTAGAACACAGGTGCTGTGCCTACCTCATGCATGTTATCCATGAGTTTTAATTTGGAGAGACTTCCAAAAGAAGAAAGAGTAAGAGTAGAAAATAGCAAATGCTTTCTTTCCCTTCAGCTCCTAAATGCAACTTAGTGCAGAATATCCATCACTGTTCAGAACGGCGCATAAACCAGCTCCTTGGCTCTTTTTACTGTACTATAACTCATCTTTGCCGGGAATTGTCACCCCCGTAACAACTTAAAGTTTTCCCTTGGCTTCATTCTCACAAACAGTAGCTGGGGAAAATGATTTACTGCCTCTGCAGAGGCAGCACCGGAGGAAGAGATCTCTGTCACAGCAGGGCTGCGACGAGCGCGACATGCTGATTTCGCAGCGCGCCCCGCCAGCACGAAGGACCCGCTCTCCTGAGCCCGGTTTGCTGCTGGAAATGTTGTTTGGGAGTCTAGGGACGGCGACGCTATTGCAGGAACCTCTGACGTGCGCTGAGCGTGTTTTTATGGATCCTGAAGTTTTATGCATGGCTAACCCTGACTGTCCCTGTCCCCTTCCCCTGGGCTCTACCCATGCCTGACCCACGGTCTAGGACCTGTCCTGGCCGGCCGTGGGCCCTGCTGAGCCCGGCTCAGGAGCCATTGGCCTTGTGGTACCCTGGTCGTAATTCAGTAGGTACAGTCGCACAAAAATTACCGAGGAAACCCAAACGTAAATGCTTCAGTGATGCCCGTGGTAACGTGCAGGTATCTTCATTTCCCCATAATGGGTGGACTGCGAAAATGGCTTTCCCTGTAATCCTGATGCCTCAACTTAATCAGCTTATGGCCTAACTATTATTTTAGTGTGAATCGAGTGTGTACATCCACTGGGATTTGAGCCTTGGTCCCTTGGTCTTTTCATTTGAAGAAGAGGGTCTACTGTTACACAGAGGGGTTCTAGTGAGCTGTAGGAGTTGTCCCGGTCCTACATATAAATTATTCTTCCTTGGCAATGGAAATGTTCCCTTATCAATTTATTCTTTCTTGGCAATGGAAATGTTCCCTTATCAAATGTTTTTTTTTCAGAAACTCGTGCAGTTTCTAAATGGCTCAAAAGTTGATTTTTTTTTTTTAAGCTGGAATATAGTCAAGAAATGCACAAACGACCCCTTATAAACAAAATATTTCAGTTTAAATCTGGAACATCTCAGACTATTCTTCCTCCCAAAAGAACCACTCAGTAGCATCAATGCAATGTCAGGAAGTATTCTGGTGGTGTTCCTAGATTTCCCTTTCTTCAGTATGATATGTCCATATGTGTGTGTGAAAAATTTTCACCTGCCTTTACCTAACAATTCTGGCTGTATTTTTATTGTTCTGGCTCCTGGAGGGTGATGGTCCTGTGATGATCTGTTTACCAGATTGTCCGGGTTTGTGAATGCTGATATTAGAAGTGCAAACTTTAACTCCAGTGCAGATGAACCGACGGGTGAATGTTAGGTAAGACCAGTTCTGCACATGCAATAGGATGTTAGCACAAACAAGTTGATTTCTAAGGACCTTCATACTTTCTTGAAAGACTGAACATAGCAGTATTTCAGCAATGCAGGAACAGGTTGGTTTTCTGAAGAAACTGAATTCAAGAATTCCAGTATGAACCAAAACAGTTCAAATTTTGAATATTGGCAATTTGTCAGAAACTGCTGGTGTCATACTGTGTTTTCTGGGATTGCTGCAATCATTCTGAGTAATTAAAATAGCTGAGAAAACTGCCGTCTTTTACAAGAGAGAGACATAATGAATTCAATAACTAAAATATTCATCATACTTCCCCCATCTAACAATTATTGTGGGTTCATTCGTTTTTGCCATCTTTTGGTATTTCACAGAATCACAGAGTGGTTGCAGTTGGAAGGGACCTCTGAAGGTCATCTTGTCCATGCCCACTGCTCAAACAAGGCCACCTAGAGCCAGTTGCACAGGACCGTGTCCAAACGGCTCTTTAATATCTCCAAGGATGGAGAGTTCACAACCTCTCTGGCAACCTGTGCCAGCGCTCAGTCACCTTTCACGGTGAAAAAGTGTTTCCTACAGTTCAGAGGAACCTCCTGTCTTTGTCTGTGCCCACTGCCACTGGTCGTGTCACTGCATACCACTGAAGAAAGCCTGGCTCTGTCCTCTCTTGCACCCTCCCTTCAGGTATTTGTACACATTGATGAGATCCCCCTGAGCCTTCTCTTCTGGAGGTGGAAAGGTCCCATCTCTCTCAGCGTTTCCCTCTGTGAGATGCTCCAGCCCCTTAAACATCTTTGAGGCCCTTTTCTGGACTGTCCCCAGTATGTGCATGTCTCTCTTGTACTGGGGAGCCCCAAGCTGGACACAGCACTCTACGTGTGGCCTCACCAGTGCTGAATAAAAGTGAGGGGTCCCCTCCCTCCCTTGACCTGCTGGCAATACTTTGTCTAATGCAGCCAGGAGTGGTGGAGTGCTGATATGTCATAACCTTTCCATCTGGAATATCTGTGAAAATGACCGAACCTTATTTGAAAAGGCTGAAGTTAAGAAAATTACTTTTAAAAGTTCCATCAATAAGAAACTTTAATCATTATGCCGACATCAGTTTAGGGGTTTCTTCAGCAGCTAGAGATTGCCTGTTCCAAGTAAAGTATCTTTCAGTTTGTTGGTTTTCATAGTTTATCTTTTCCCGCATTAGTATTTTGTGTTTTCCTGATCTTGATTTATTGTTTGGACAAAAAAGAGCACTTCAAAACATTTTTATGTCTGACAAAAATATCTGTTCACAATTACGCAAACAGCAATGAACCATCTGGGTTGTTTGCGTGAGAGCATAATCATGACTAACTAATAACAAGTTTGGAGTGATATCCATATACTTTATACTTGAGATCATTACCCTTGAATTTTGGACTTTGCTCAAATTGTAGGCCCATTGGTTCTCATTCCACATACAAAATGCCTGTTTACATCATTACATGACTGGCCACTACAGGAGGGTTGAAGTATTGCTCTTTACAAGCTCGAGGAAGGTAGAAAACATGCCTTAGCATAGAGTTCAACACTGATTCTTAGTTATTTTAACAAAATTCTTTATACACAGGCAACAGTGTAAACTCAAACCAAGAAAAAGGTTTCTTTTTTTTTTAAACGTGGGAAATAGAAGCAAAAGGAAGAGGGCAGGAGCATGCTGACCTTTGAATACCAGCCTGTTTCTGACAAGAATGGCTCCAAGTGAGGAAGCAGTAAGAATGACCCCAAATTCTCTTGTGGGATGTGATTCCGCATTTCAACCAGATCAGACTGGGGGATGAGGAGCTCCTCCTGTAGTCAAGGATGGATTCTCAGGTTCCCAGAAATGGAGCAAGCCATACTGGTAACGGGCATTAGCAGCTCCTTTTACTACACAAGCCTGAACTGCCTACAGCACAGCTCAGGAATGCCGAGCATTCATGATTCATGAAAAAAAAAAAAAAAAAGATGAAACTTCTTCATGAAAAAAAAAAGAAACTTATTCAATAACAAGCAATTGGATCAATCATGCAAGTAAGGACACATGCTGGGGGTTTTTTAATCAATCAAAACCTGTGAGTTCAGCAAGTTTACATTTAATTTCACTGTCAAAAGGGAATTGTGATTAGACTTCTAAATTTTCTTGTTCATTTCTAGTTGAATTTCCATGTCTCCTTAAATACCTTATATCCTCCAGTTGTCAAGAATATGATAACAGACATGAGACAATCAGGCAAAGTCCTTTAAAAATGTTTTTGACAAGTTGTTCTTGTCTCTTTGATAAAAATGGAATCATAATTGTGGATTATATTTATTGCAAGCTGCACAAACTAAATGCACTTCGAAGGCGATTTTGCCCCTAAAGTCCCACATAACGTGTAGTTCTATAGCAGATATATTCATCTGGTTAGATTTCCAAAGAATATTATTAGTTCTTGTAGAATTTTCACTAATGTCAGTATCTTACCCTGAGGTTTTGTTCTGTGTGTAAAAGGATTGCAAAGCCTAAAATGTAAGGGGCTGTCAAGGCAATTAAAACAGGCTAAGTACCTTGAAACCTTGCGCGGCGATAGGAGGGAATCAGACACTTCAAAGAATCAGAAAGCCTCCGCCCAGAATGCAGGCTTGTTTAGACTTAGCCAGTAAGAAATACCAAGCACGGACCTGTGTCTCTCTGCTCTCCTCCACTCATGATTCAGAACATGGAGGCTTTTTTGTCGGTGTAGGCTTATATTTTCTAAACCAGTTTTTATGGAACAGAAATAGAAGGTGTGTCTTAAAAGACAAGGAGCCACATACCTTTGAGGCTGAATGCTGTCATTATCCCATGCTGGACATCTGATTTCTGCTTCCTTCCCAGATAAATTCCTGTCCCTTTATTCCCACGTAGTGCCCCTGCCACCAAGCTGTAAGGTAGTCCGGACAGGGAAGCAATTCATTGCTCCCACTGAAGTACGGTTGTGGTGGAGCCTACAACTATGGTCCTGGGCCAGCACGAATAAAGAAACGAAACACAGAGGAATATGACTCTGCTTCTCCCAGTTTGCTGCTTAAGAGTATTGAGCTGGCAGGTGAAAAATCTGGCTTCTGATCTATGGAATCAGTATTATTTCTGGTTTTATCCTGTCCTGGGGAAGAACTAACACCCCTCCTTTTGGAAAGCTAGGGGCAGTCTGCTTCTCATTCCTTCCTTTTAACTTAATAGCTCTCAAGTTCTTCAGTGCATAGCAGCAGGCTTTTAACCGCAGGAGGAAGAGCACAACTTACCAGAATTACAAGGGCACCTCTGGTGTGGTGGGAATTGCAAGTCAGAATCTCCTCAAGGTGGTGAGGTGGTTCACAAAATCACTGCCAATATCCCATGTTAATATCCATTAAGCTATTACGTAACATTATTAAAAAGAGAAGAGTTCTCTGTTTAATTTCCTGGGGTGAACCACATAAGGACTTACCTCAAGAGGGGATGCTGGGCTGAGAGTCCCAAGGTTCCTTCTGTGTAGCTAAGTCCCAGGGAAATACTGACATACACACCTGCTCTGCACAGTTTTCCTTATTGTTTTCCTCCTGGTGGATGCTTCCTCTGCCTCTTGCTGCTGTCAACCCTGCTCTGAGATGCCTCTTTTTCTGCCCCTACATGACCTGAGTAGATGGATGCCCTGGTATGGTTATTTGGTATGGTGTAAAAACCTAGTCCTCTAGGAACTATGCCTAGTAAGTTGGCATAGTAAATGCTGTTGAATCCAGCTGAAAATATCAAACTTTTTCATAAACATGAACCTTTCACATGAAAGTGTATATTCCTTCTAATAAATTAATCTTTCTCTCTTTTCTGCATCAGTTGCAAAACACTACCTGTGCACTTGGCTTTTCTTTTTGGTGTGTTTGGGTTTTCTTTGTCAAAGTCTGGAAGGACTGAGAATAAACTGCATAAAAGAATCTAAGGATATATCACTTCTGTGACTTCCATTAGACATGTGCTGATTTAAGAATAGCAATAAGCTGAGGTAATGGGTTGCACTTAACCCTGAGTGAAAAATTCTCATGCTAAGCCAAAACTTAAAGTGTTTATAATGCAAATATATACTCTATATCATTAAGTAAGTGATGGTTTTCAAGCAGTAGCAAAGTTCTGCGAGATCCCTTAAAATATTTAAGATGTTTAAATGAAGATGTCTTGTCAGTAGTATAACCTACTATATAATTGCCAGGATCATTAGAGCTTTACTGAAGAAATGTGATTCACAGAGTCACAGCAGTAGACCTAAATGTGGCAGAAAATGTGACAATGGGATAGACCTAGTTAAGTATCTCACTGAGCAAACAACAAGCAAAGTCAGTAAAGCAGCCTATTTGCATGAAAAGTTTGGGTGGTGGGCAGGAAGGGGAAACATATAGCTTTTGAGGTCATGGCAATCCATAGTGTAGTGAGCTGAGTTCTTTACTCACTTGTCTTTTGTTTCAACCTCAAATATGGAAGTCGAGTGAAGCCAAAATTAAGTAATGAGGTCATTCTGAGACTTGAACCTTTGGTGGCTTGCCCATCATTAAATATCAATAAGCACTGGTGAAAAGAATCCTTTTAAAGAGCAATGGCAGAAAAGCGTGCAATGGAAAATGTCTGCATAGCAAAGAATTTAGCAGGAGGAATTTCCATTAAACCGAAGAAAAAAATGAAGAGCAGGCAGCTGTTAAGTGTTTTGACATAATGGGTAAATATGGGTCAAATAGCACATATACCCACCTTGTTTGTGGGTATAACGTGTTTACTGGGTACTCTCTCTAATCATGTAAAGATTTTGTTACAAAACCCCACTTCTTACATTCTCAGAGAAACAAGCAAAATAAATAAATTACATGCATTTCTAAATTTATGAACAGAAGATTTGACTGCTCTTTTGGCGGCAGAATAACTAAAACATTTTTTAATTAATAATCATATTTTCAATGTTGGCATTTTTTGCCCTAATAAAATAAGCATTTCAAGTTCCAGTTCATGATTAAAAATTGGCAGACTGCACAAGGCAGACTGAGTGGCTCCACTTCAAACAATATAATGAGAAAAATATTAAAATAATATCATATTTAAGAGCTGTATTTAGCATAAACTCTGCCATTGTAGTGATTGGCCACGTACCCTGTGGACTTCCCCAGAGCTCTCGAACTTCATTCTGGTTAATCAGACCAAAAGTGCATGAGAGTATGTAAGACTGGAGAAAATAACAAAAGGCAAAACCGGTGCCATTCCTGCCTCTTGGAGGATGATCTGAGTACTCATATGAGCTATTTCTTCCTTCCTGCATGTTAGCATGTTTAATACAGGAAAGGTTCTTTCAAAACAGCAATTTGATCCTGCCACGCTAAGTGAATAATCCCACTGTAGTCACAACACATGTTCTTTCCTGTCCAACAGCGCATGGGAAGAGGCAAATTCAAGAACTGACCTGTCCCCCCCGCACACTCCCTAGTTTGACCTGATCTTTCCAGTGATCCCCGAGTCCAGCAGGACTACGGAATTCACAGCTAGGTGTCACAAGTGAGTAGCGCAGCTCAGAAGCGCAGGTCTCAGTCTGTCATGGATTGTAAACCAAGATGGATGTTTGTTTTACCGTGATTTGGTTGAAGCACCTACCTCTTTCGTGCCCCTGAAGCAAGGATGCCATTTGCAGGTGGATTTCTGCTGCTCTAAGGGGAACTGGAAAGGAGTGACAGAACTCGGGGACTAGTTAGGACACTGCTATATTCATAGCATCAGAGAATGGTTTGGGTTGGAAGGGACCTTAAAGCTCATCTAGTTCCAGCCCCCCTGCCATGGGCAGGGACACCTTCCACTAGAGCAGGTTGCTCCAAGCCCCATCCAACCTGGCCCTGAACACTGCCAGGGATGGGACATCCACAGCCTCCCTGCGTGACCTGTTCCAGTGCCTCACCACCCTCACAGTGAGGAACTTCTTCCTTACATCTAATCTAAATCTACCCTCTTTCAGTGTAAAGCCATTACCTCTTGTCCTATCACCACATGCCCTTGTAAGAAGTCCCTCTCTGGCTTTTCTGTAGGTCCCCTGTAGGTACTGGCAGGCTGCTATAAGGTCTCCCCGGAGCCTTCTCTTCTCCAGGCTGAACAACCCCAACTCCCTCAGCCTGTCCTTATAGGAGAGGTGCTCCAGCCCACTCACTGATCATCTTCATGGCCCTCCTCTGGACTCACTGCAACAGGTCCATGCCTTTCCTGTATTGGGAACCCAGAGTTGGATGCAGTACTGCAGTGGGGTCTTGCCAGAGCAGAGTAGAGGGGGAGAATCCCCTCCCTCGACCTGCTGGTCACGCTTCTTTTGATGCAGCCCTGGATAAGATTGGCTTTCTGGGCTGCAAGCACCCATTGCCAGCTCATGCCCATTTTTTCATCCACCAGCATCCCCAAGTGCTTCTCACAGGGCTGCTCTCGATCAATTCATCCATCCCCCAGTCTGTATTGATGCCGGGGGTTGCCCTGAGCCAGGTGCAGGACCTTGCGCTTGGCCTTGTTGAACTTCACAAGGTTCCTATAGGCCCACTGCTCAAAGCTGTCCAGGTCCTTCTGGTTGGCATCCCTTCCCTCAAGTGAGTCAACTGCACCACGCAGCTTGGTGTCATCTACGTTTTCAGAAGTATTCTTCTGTTGGTTTAGAGATACAAGACGTGAACCGTTCCTAAAGCAGCAAACTGTTTGCAACAAGAGGTGTATGGATTAAAGCCCTTACAAAATGCAATAGTAATCACAATATTTTGTATTAGCTTTTGTTGCCACACTCTGAAACTATCATACCAAGAAAAGTACTCAAATCTTAAGCCATCTTTGACAAAGAGCACACAACTGACATTTTAAGGGTATTAAAAGGGAGTACACATACAGAACAATAATGGGGTTGTTAGGAGACAGGGTGCAAGGATTAATCTGGGACTCCTTACCCAGTTTACAGCTGGTGATTACCTTCACCTCCATCCCACCTTCATAGCTCATATAACATACTAAAGTCTATGGCCTGGGAACATAGGAAACCAATCGACTGAAACAAAGCCTTACACTGCTCTTTCTTTTCAGTCTCTGAGACACAGTGCTTACTGCACGAGGAGCTGTCTGGTGTTTTTATTCTTATTCAGAACCTGTGCTGTCCTATGCATTGAAATAGCTCATGCTCTGTGACAAGTTTGAATGTAAATACACACCACGCTATAATACATATACCTGAAGAAAAAGAAATTATGGGTGTGTATGGCCAGTACCAGACCAATTCTGGTATTTTCTGACTTCTGGAGTCTTTGGCTTTGCAATATTATATTCTCTTAACGCTCTTTAGACAGCTTGGTTTTAAGGTTCATATGTCAAAATGTCTTTTCTGTAACTCTGAGTTTGTACTGATTTCAGAAGTTTGGCTTCTAAGCCATATTATCGGTACTGAGAGTCAGGTCCATGCAACACAGTGCCCTAGATCCGTGCACACACCCTGAAACAATCAGTGAGCATCTATGTCTAGGTCATGAAATTTCAGGGATTTGGATGGAAAATGCCAAACTTGTGCAATTACATTCGAAATTTCCAAGTCCAGCTGAATTATTTCAGTGCTGGCTCTCCATTTTGGTACACAAGCTTCACTGTAGAAGATTGGAAGCTGCAGAAGGGCTCGACTGTTTTAAAGAGCTTCACATACACAACTTGTGTACTAGCATTCCTGTAGCCAGAAACAGTCCTCATTCAAAAAACTAATCCTCTAATTTGGGACAGATCATTAGACCAGTCATGTATGTGGGGAGATTATCACTATCCAGAAAGAACCCAATTTCTCAGACTGCCTGAAATAGCAGGAAAGAGCCAAGGAGGGAGGCATGTCTCTGAATCATGAGCAGAAAGGAACTGTTGAACCTACCTAGACATTTAAATGCACTTACTGGCAACTGGGGTTTTTGTCAGCGTGGATGGGATTCGTTTTGCCGATGCGTAGGAGTGTAATGCCATTTCGGATGCTCTGTGGTATCCTGTCAGACCTCCAGCTGATTTTGCAGAAGAAGAGTCCCCTATAGATCCTATATCATATACAGCAGCCACACACAACTGTCTTACATATATTAGCACATTTGAAATGACACTAGATGCCTGTGTTTAGGCAAGTGAATCGCAGCCAATGTAATATTTTACGTGTTTCCTCACATTACATCAAAACTTTGGCATGACTGATTTTTTTTCTTTTAAAGGACTAACTCAGGATGCATGGACCTCTGGCATTAAGTTTCAATCCATTGTGGAAATCTTTGAAAACATTTTCACTGTGCAGCCAGATTTTCAGCTCGCTAACATGGCTGGATACAGATACAAAAAAATCAGCATCTCCCTGAGTTGCAGAAGGCTAAATATTCTTTCCCACTGAGTAGTGCCATCACTGTCTTAACAGCTACCAGGGTTCACTCAAGAATGCATTTGAAGGAAACAGCACACACACACAAAAATGCAGCTGACCTGCTGTTTGATACTGCCTTTGGAAATGAATGGTGAGTCTCTTTGAAAAAGGGCAAAAAAATGCTGACGGCAGTACTGTTAACAAACAAGGAGAATGGAAAAACTAGTGTCACTTGGCTTGAACTCACTAACATTTTCCTGTGATATGTGAACTTGCATAGAATAATCTGCTAATTTGCAGCTTTCTCTCAAAAATAGACATGTGAGTACTTACATTTGATTTACTAGCCTAATTTCTGGCCACGGCAACTGCTACTATCAGCTGTATTTCTGGTAACTCTAATACATCACCCAGAAACTTATAAATGTCAACATTGCAGCTCCCTGTAATAGAAGAAGTTTTTACTGATGGAAGATGACAGACTACTAACACAGCCCAGCATTTGCTGTTATTTGTCTAAGAGAGAATTGTAAGCATACAGGTTACTGAGACCAGCAAATTCACATAGCTAATAAAAGCAGTTAGAAATTCAAAGTTCGTATGTAGAAATGTTGTGTTTTCCCCAGTACTTTTGAAATTTCTCACCAGTATTTTGCTCCATCTACTGAGGCATTAGCAACAAAGTTTAAAAAGTGTTTTAATGGTGTTTACAGTTCCACTGATCTGCTGTAATATCCCCTTTTGAAGCTATTCAAATAAACATTATAAATATGTTTGTTATTAACATATGGTGCTGATACAAGGAGAAGACTTCATTCACTGTGTTATTTATGCAGCAAAATGTCCTAATCGTTCCCAGACTAGGATGAAAAGCTGTTGCGGCCCCATCCGTGTATTAGATAATGTCTTGGCACTTTCCCTATTATGCTGTTATAAATAAATATAATGATTAAAACAGGGTGGTGTCTGGTGCATTAAGATGCATTTTTGGTTTGTCCCTGTTTCCAGACCAGACCCACCCTCTGCTGGCAGGAGGCTTCTTTGCACAGATCTGATCGAGTAGTAGAGCCAATAAGCAGCGCAAGGGTTGATTCAAGGCCTGTTGAAGCTAATTGATGGGTTCTAATCGAGCTGACAGGTCCTCGTGGACATGCACTGGTGACATACAAAGGAACAGTATCAAGGCACCCACCCTGCCATTAGATAAATAAATGAGTGTGCTTTGGGGAGGTCTTATTTCAGAGAAAAAAAAAAATCAATCTTTTCTCTCATATTGTTTTTATCTGCAGAACACTTCCATTATTTTCTCTCTAGCTGTTGCCTTCCTTTTTTACTTTCCCATGCGAGATATCTCATCTCTCTGTCTTCTTGCCTTTCAGAAGAGCAGAAATAAGCACGTTCAAACCAGCTATGAAAACGAATTTTCATTATACCTTGCACTATCCAACATAAATATTAAACACGTGAAACAAGAACAATTTTCATCCTGGTTTTATGCTAAAGACAGGGAAAATGAACAGGTAACCATGTGTGATAAGTTCAGGTATCAAATGGCCCCTGTAACTGCCTGTGTGAATACTTGGACCCTGTGGTAAGCTTGAGGTAAACGGCAATGAAAGACATTCTTGATATTCGGAAATGAGCTAATACGCAGAGACATTTACCCCCAATCATAAAAGCTGTTTCATACACTTTATTCCATTCAGGCTGGTGCTACCATTTCCTGATTTACATGAGCACCCCCTAAAGAGAATATTTCATGGTCTGCTTCCTGAGGCCCACAGATCGGCTTGTGTTCGGCTGACTACCTCCCTGAGACTGCACGAGCCCGTCCCGGGAGCATTTCTGCCCCAGCCACCGTGCTGCCGGGGGGGAATCGGGCCCACTGGAAGCGCATCACGCAGCTTGCGGAGGGAAGCCACCGGCCAGATGGGTTTTAGGCCCTTGGCTGGAGAACTGGGACTCAGGCTGTTAAGGATTGTTTGTCCCTCCTGGGTAGAAAGGACACGTGTGCTGCCTGGAGGAAGGCAGTGTGCTGTGGGGAAGGAAAGGTTCAACAAGGCCAAGTGTTGGGTCCTGCACTTGGGTCACAACAACCCCACGCAGCGCTACGGGCTTGGGGAAGAGGGGCTGGAAAGCTGCCTGGTGGAAAAGGACCTGGGGGTGCTGGTTGACAGCCGGCTGACTATGAGCCAGCAGTGTGCCCAGGTGGCCAAGAAGGCCAACGGCATCCTGGCCTGTATCAGAAATAGCGTGGCCAGCAGGAGCAGGGAGGTGATCGTCCCCCTGTGCTGGGCACTGGTGAGGCCGCACCTCGAGTCCTGTGTTCAGTTTTGGGCCCCTCACGACAAGAAAGACCTTGAGGTGCTGGAGCGTGTCCAGAGAAGGGCAACCAAGTTGGTGAGGGGCCTGGAGCACAAGTCTGATGAGGAGCGGCTGAGGGAGCTGGGGCTGTTTCGTCTGGAGAAGAGGAGGCTGAGGGGAGACCTGATCGCTCTCTGCAACTACCTGAAGGGGGGTTGTAGTGAGGTGGGTGCTGGTCTCTTCTATCAAGTAACAAGTGATAGGTTGAGAGGAGATGGCCTCAAGTTGCGTCAGAGGAGGTTTAGATTGGATATTATGGAAAATTTCTTCAGCAAAAAGATTGTCAAGCATTGGAACAGGCTGCCCAGGGAAGTGGTGGAGTCACCATCCCTGGAGGGATTTAAAAAACACGTAGATGTGGCACTTCAGGACGTGGTTTAGTGGGCACGGTGGTGTTGGGTTGACGGCTGGACTCGATGATCTTAAAGGTGTCTTCCAACCTAAACGATTCTATGATTCGATGAAGACAGATATTATCACTCTTACCAAAACCATGCCCTGTGCTTCTGAATTAGTGTTGAAAGACACAATGTGAATTAGCATTAAGCCAAAAGGGAGAGAGAGGAAGGTCAGCTATTATCTATCATGTCCTCCAGGTTACGGATCCCAGACCTCTTCCCTTATCATAGCCTTGCTGAATGCCCCAACTCCACTGCCGTCAGCACTTCAGGCTCAGCGCACCACGCCGTGTCCGCGGGCTCACAGCTGCACAGATAGGAAACGCTTCCCCAAGGCTGAAGATGGGGGATAATGTTTACCATGAAGATGTGTTGCTACTTAGTGAAAGCTTCAGTTAATTAGGTCAGAGAGCAACAGGAGTCGAGCTGGGACAATACAGTTTTTAAATGAGCTCATAATTACAGCACACAGTCTCCAGGGCCAGGACAGGTATTTTGAGTGTTTTCATGTGCTGAAGCCTGTGCTCTGTTACTGCAACCAGTGTTTGTCTAAATTAACGACAGGATGTTAGCACATGATGTCATCCCACCTTCCGGTTGTTTTACAAATATTTACAAAAGCACCAAAATCACCAAAGATCTTTTAAATCAAAGTTTTGAACTTTGTGCTATTCCATGGAATACCAACTGAGCGCTGTTATGGATCTGGTTTAGGGACTCGTCTAAGGGTACACAAGCCTCTGTTAGTTTTGACAATTTAAATGAAATCATCCATATCTTTCGTTATTGCTTTCAACCTCAAACCCCACTTTTTCTTGTCAAAGTCTATTCGGATAAAGCACATTTCTTGCCCTTTTGTTTATAGGTAGATCTGGTTAGAACAAAACCCGTGCTCTTGATGAAGGATGGCTGTTTTAGCAAAGCATAAACATTTTGGGAGGATGTATGACTCTCAACAAAACTTATCACTGAAAGTTTTTGAAGTGCAGAACTATCTAATAATTTTTTGCCGGAGAGTTAGAAAACAACAAAGAGAAATACCTGTTTTTAAAAAGAAACAAAATAGCAAATTTGACAGTTATATTTTGTGAAAATGCCTGAAATTTCTTGATCTAAAGTAAAATGTAATGTAACAGGATATCCTGAAAGGTATAAGAAAACAAAGTTCTTTTCTTATGGGCACTTCTAAATAATGGATATTATTTAAAATAATAGAACACTGACCTCTATGTTCTCTGTAGAGCATTTAGGAGGATGTAAAAGTGCAGAGGAAAAAGAAAACTGCAAAGTCATGAAAAGGAATATGGCAATTATTCGCTAATGTGTTTGTCCTTAACATTATTTATTGATGATATTTCTAAGGCTGTGAGTTTGTTAACAGTTGGCTAGAGAAATACACAGACCCAGAAACACATTACACTTACCTTAGCTGCCTATAAATTAAATATCTAGTTTTAAATTAGTTATTTCCACAGTCAACAGAGAGGGACAGAGAGTGAGAAAGGATGAGTGAGAGAACGCCAGTGGTGTAGTGGGAGAGACTAAACAACTAGCTTAAATTGGATGTCTATCTTAGAGGTTTTTAAATGCAGGCAAAATGAATCCACCTGTCCTAATGTGAGTCTCACCCCAATGATCACTGCATACACTAAATGTAATGAAAATGCTTTTTCTTGGTTGGAAATTTTTTTTTTTTTTTTTTTTTTTTATTACAGGAAGTGCATTGTTGCAAGCGAATAGCTAATTCCATGAAGTACTTCTCAATTACAAGTAAAACTGTCCTTGGATAGAAAATTTTCTGTGCTAATGCTTCTGTATGTTTCCACAGGAGCTTTAAAAATTGGTTTGGATACAGTTTTACACTGAAAAATATATTCCAGGTATTTAGAGGATTATTATTTCATATTACTATCTATGTCCATCTTTGGAAGACTAAGACCATACACCATTATTATCTCCTTTTGAAATTCCCTTCTTTCTTCTTTTTAAATATGCAACCAATCTAACAGCTCTTACAGATAGCATCAAGGCCTGAAAGGTCTCCCCTTCCTTCATCACTGATTTAAGTGAAAACAACGCTGACTGACAGTACACAGTTTGCCTTCCCCTCAGCCCTTTCTTGTTTTGCCCCCTAAGGAGAAAAGGACAAAAAAGGTTTGTTTTTCTCTTATGTAGGTGATAAGGTACACAGCCTTTTTATGATGCAAATTCAGACCAGCATTTACAGAACTTATATCAGATAACAGACAATATTTACAGAAATGATATCAGATAACAGAGAATATTTAGGTCACCTAAAAACCAGTGTCCAGAAGGCCCAAGAGAACAGCTGGGTCTTGCCTCTTCTGCTGTGCCCTGTGCTTTTTCATTATCCTAAAGTAAGCTGCACTTCATTGCCAAGCCTTCAACATCTCTGGGCAGCAGAAATCAACCTGTTTCCTGCCTTCGTGCATCATCCCACATATTTCAAACCTACTTACTAACAGAAAGCACAGCTAGATATTTATCTATTATATAAAAAATATAATCTATATAAATATATACACATATTTATACTAAAATTTTGAATATATAACATACATTATATATCAATATATTTGTTTTTCTAACTCCTTCCCTCCTAGGCTGTTGCCACTTGAAGCTTTTGTTCCAGCACCCCAAAGTGCAGCCCTTCGTTTATATCCACCCTACTACCCACATCTGCTATTTGGCCATGCAGATCTTCACAACTCAAGCACCTCCTCTTAGTGAGAACTAGCAAAGATTTTTTCTGGATTCAGGTGAAAAAAGCTGTCTATCTCCAGAGTAAGAGCCTCTGGATTAAAATTTCTTGCCTTGGAAATGTCCAAACTTGTTCATTATAGTGTATCTCCTTAAATACTCCCAACATGAGAATGTGCTTAATTCATGCCTGGGGTTTCAACCCAACTAACCTTAAACATCTGAAAGGCAATGTCTAATCTGGGCTGGTTGTGTTAAACTTATGCTGTGGTGAGTAAAAGAAGACCGGCACCTCCATCAAGAGATTTCTGTCATCCCAAAAGAGGTATCTGATGTAGGTGGACTAAGCTACACAGTGAGCTTTCACATAAATTAAGTAAAGTAAAATAAATTGTGGTAAGGAAGCGTTATAAAACAGTAGGTGGGCGTAAGAAGCCATGTTTGAAATTAGAGATCAGATGAATCTGTCCTTCCCTCATTTCAGGAATACAGCCATACTGAGGGACCTACATGGATCTTCTGTACGTGTGAGCGTATGGATGAGCAAAGCATTACACAAGGAAAACAGAATCTGCATTCCTTACTGTAGCATGTACTTGCTGTGTTTGCTGTAAGGGCAATACAAAAAATTGCTCTTGCAGTTGCTCAGTGCTTTTAACGTAAGCTCTTTTTAAATGCAAAGTTTAATTAGATTTTAGTTCTACTTTCAGACAGATCTGTGTGTTAATTAAGGGCCTGGAGCGAAGCTGTATTTAAACGTCTCATAAATCTCCCTGTAGTGCTGGGGTGATGATCTGCTCATCATGCAGGTGTTTTGGCCTGCACATTTCATGCAGAAACAATTTTCCATCACGCAATTTCTGTTTCCACTTCCTCCCCCCTGCTCCTCCTCTCCCCCCCCTTCACTGCATACAAACTTTCAGTTAAGAGGTAGGTGGGCAGGTAGGCCAATACATTCACATGCTAGATGTTTTACTGAAGTGCAGTTGCTTACAATATCCTTTGATTAATTCCCTCCTACCTGTTCCTGTAAACAGGGCACACAGAAATTTATGTGCTATTATTCAGATTATTTCCAATTTAAAATGCAGTATTTGTTGAGGGGTTTTTTCCCCTCCAGCTTGCTAGCAGATTTAAGATAATGGCTCTCTGCCAAAATCCTATTACCTTTGTCCTTAAGCAAAAGCATAAAAATTAAAATTAAGCTAATATCAATTCTCTTTTGACCTTTTGGGCTCTGTGCTATTAGTTAAGTGCAATATTGTGTTTCACAGACACAGTCCTAGGGTGGTACAGTGATTTGGCATCCAGAAATGGAGTCCAATGGCAAAGCCTTTGCTGAAGATTAGAGAAAGAGAGAGCACTAGCAAGCACAGTGAAGCCTTGATTATAGAGATATAAATCTGCCTTTCTGGGTTGGGAGGTTTGTGCCTCTCCTGAGTATTGATTCTGGCTTCTCCACTTGGCTCTTTGTAACTCTGCTTTTGGTTCCTCTCCAAAGCACTCTCCAAAGATATTGGGAGATCTTTACATGGCTGGAGGTAAAACTCAGAAGAAAATTTTCCAACCTAGCTTTCCGTAGACAAATGGGAAGAGTATGTGTACACCTTTATGAATTAGGAAGTAAACCATCCCAATGCTACATGTGTGCCTACGTGCGTGGCCAAAACAGTTTGGACGAAGTTCAGTAACTGATGAGGGGCATTCTACCTGCATGTCCTTTGTGAAAGTGGGTAGTGAATCCATGCTGCCTTTGATAGCTGATCTCATGCCCAAATCCGCAACGGGGTGCCTTGTGACAATTCTGTCCATCCTGCTTGCAGGGACAGGTTTCGATTAGCAGCTACCCTTTTCCTACTTCTCCCTGCCAGGTAAGGCAGCTGGATGACCCCAAAGCGCAGGGACAGTCGATGCACTTGCTCTGTGGACCATCAACTGGTTGGGTTCAATTTGAGGCTCAAAGCTATACCACCACGTATGTTAAACGTAACTAACTCGAGTCCTGCTGCCGGTGTGCCCTCACTGTCTCCAGTCTTACTTGAGCAGATTTGGTTCCCTCGAAGAATGCACGGTGCGTGCAGTTTGCTGCGCGTTTTTTGTGACTTTCCTGCTTCTCCTTCTGCGCTGCCCTTGTTGAGCCAGACCTCAGTATGGTCACAACCTGACTTCTGCAACCACCTGAAACGGGTTTTGCCTCTAAACTCCCAAATAATTTCCTTTGCCATTCACGTTTATGCAGACAGAACTTTGCATGACTTGATGTTTGTAAAACGTGCAATGCAAATGGGGAGCAAACAGAGGTAGAAATAATTGTTTGAAAATTTCCCCAGTCCTAAGAGCTATGAGCTAATTTCTCTCAGCTGTAACACTTTAAAAGGTTGGATAAAAGGCTGTATGTACTTGCTAAGTGTAAACACCAATGGTGAACAAGAGCTATTTAATATCATTAACAGGGTTGTAACTAGAAGTGATAGGATTAAAGTAAGGAAGATATAATTTTCATCTGAGTAGGATCTGTAAATTGTAAGTGGCTCCCAGAGGAGGTATTTGGTGCATTTTAAATTACTCCGGACACGATAATTTTCTTGACTATACAGTCATAAGGAAGCCTGAAATGGCACAGACATGAACTACATGGCATTAGATTGCATAAAAACAAATAGGAAATTACATTGTCCCTGGGAAGAGAAAGACTTTGTCATCCTGGTGGAACCTCCTTGAGATGTTAAATGCAACGCTGAATCAAGACCCCCAGATTTAGGGCTTGTCTCTGAACTTAAAAAGCAACAATAATAAATTGCCATTGGTTTTGAGCCAGTTCCAGCACTCACCCAACGAGCAGAAGCAGGAGTGCAATATACTGAGCAAACATGATGGGTTTTTGGTTACTGAGCGGGTAGGATTTCTATTGCTGCACCTGTGAAAGGGAGCATGTAGACACACCTTTCTGTGGATGAGATCACCCCAACACTTTCACTCTCAGCTTGGCAAGAAGAGTGTAAGGAACACCATTCCAACCACATGAAAAATAAACCATGGGATCTGCTAACTTTCTGTGCCCACCTGCGTGTGAATGCATTCATTACCACCAGACTTAAAAGGGGAGGCACGAGGTAACTTGAAGGGGAGAAGAGCCCAGCACTGAAATTGAAGTTTTTCTTTTCAAAGGAACTTGTTAAGAAAATAAAACTGACTTCAAAACAAAAATTGAAACTAAGTTCAGTATAACAACATAAAAATAGTAAAACTGGAAAGTATTTCCTTAGCACATTTGCTCTAACACTTATTAAAGATATAAACTAAATCCAAGAAAAACAAATCCCAGGTGTGGAAATGTGGTTAACCCATGACTCAGTTTAAATTTAAAATGTAAAATAAAACAGTCAACGTTCACCAATTTGCTTTAAATCTAGACAGGCATAAAAAAAAAGGAGAGAGATCTTTACAATTCTCCTTCAAGAGCATCCAGTTCACGGCTGGAGAGCTGAGAACAGCCTGGTAGCAAGCTTTATAAAGCAAGCACAAACAAAACAGAAAGACCTAAACGCTCAGAGCTTTCTGTGCCTGCAAATATGCATGAGCTACTCTATGCTCGGAATGGTGCCACATGCAGAGAGCTGTAAGGAGATTAAGGTAACGTTTTCGTCCCCTATATGGACTTGTCAAATCATCAGAGACAAGAGAAAAGAGTTGACAGCAAACTGCTATTCCCTCTCCTGCCTGAAAGACTCTGCATGGGTAGCAAATAGCTACAGTCTTAAAGTGGGAAGGAAAGAAGAGAAATATATGCTACCACTTCCTAAGGAGGATGGTTAGCACTCTGTCATACCACGGAGAGAATAGAGAAGGTACGGCAACGCTCATCTGAAGCTTTCCTGAAGCAGTCTCCACTATGCCATTTTTGGGGGCATGAAAGGGTACACCAATGACATATATATTATTCTTTACGTGGACTGAATCGGAATGTGTCAGCTCTAGGCCCAAATAAACATGCCTTCTGGACTTTGTCCCCTAGATTACTATACGCAAACCAACAGAGAAGTCAGAGACCTACTGAACAAAAGACCAGCAATCACTTCTCACGTTGTCAAATAAGATGTCCTGCAGAAGGTTGGAGTTTTTCTTCAGAGGGTGTAAATTCTGTCACTGCTCATGTCATGCCATGCTGTCACGGGTTTATCTTTGGCCACAGAGCATTGTTGTAAAAACCTAGGTCTGGGATGGGCTACAAGACATCAGCTAGTTTTCCCAGCCCTTCATCATTTCCTGAATCACCAATTTAAGTCTATTCTTTTTGACCTTATCTACCACAAAAATTATAGTGCACATCTATTTAAAGTATTGGTGAAGATCATGACATTTCTGAGGGACATGGTGGGAGAAATCAGGAGGCCATTTAAAAAAAACAAAGGCAGGAAGTTGTTGAATGATGAAGATTTGACTCAAAAATACAGATAACATCTTAAAAGCTGTGCAGAGTTATGTCATTCACAGAGAAGATATGAATGAAACTAATTTTTAAGCCATCATCTGGTTCCAAGTTTTCTGTGGTTTAAGTTTTAAAGTGATTTTCAGGTAACATTTTGATAAAGTCTTTGGAAATCATTAAGACTTTATTGTTAATGGTCTACCTTTACTTCACAGGTTTACTTTCTTTCAAGACCAAGGGTTAAAAAAAACCACCTCTGCAAACCTATCTATACAGAATTTCTATGGAGGCCAAGAGCAGTAATTGATTTAGTCCAGAAACGTGTCTATGGAGAAAGGGAATATCAGGGACCTATTGATCTTCATAACCACTCATGCACCCAGTCACATGATAAAGGAGCTACTGTTTTGGTACGCAACTCATCCTCTAACCAAGTAGACACACAACCTTTCAATAATTCAGATTTTCCATTTTATGTGCTTTGTTGGAAGGAGATTGTACTGATACGACAACTGACTATATATATATAAAAATGTGTTTTCTTGTCATCACTCTGTTTTCATTACAGTGGTGCCTAAAGACTCAGATTTCTCAAAGAACAGAATAATCTCTTGAAAATATAAGGTCAGATGTCAGTGGATGCATACTGATGTAGTTCCAATAGAAGAGTTGCCTCAGGATATGCCAGTGGAGAACATAACCTGGTATGTGTAAACTAATTAAATCCTTGTTGGCTGCTTCTCTTAATTCATTCTTTCTACTTTGTCTATTTTCTTTTGAGATGTCAAGACTCCATCCAAAAACATAATGTGATCTAAAAATAAGGATTTTGGCATCTAAGCTAAGATATAGGTGGGTGCATCTTCACCTTCCTTACTTAGACATGTGGTGTCTGAGACACCAAATTTAGCAGCTTTCAGCTGTAGAGAGAAATGTTCCAATCTAGAGGACAATATAGCTCTTGATGCCTGGGTCTCGTTCCGCTGCCTAGGGAGAGGAGCCTGGAAGATGGATCAGAGTTTGTGTGCCTAGGTTAAATATGTAAAGTTAAGAAAATGGAACCATACCTCTGTGTGTAGATTCACATTTTTTACCATCTTCAAATCCCTCATTCCTGGATTCTACAATATCTTGGAGTTTAGATATTTTATGTGCTCATTAAAATCAGTAACTTAATGAAGGTTAAAGTAAAATGTAGACACAGTTACATTTCTTCCACATACATATCTAGAGGAGAAAATGGTGCCTCCACTTTTTTTTTTTTTCCTTCCTGTTAATAATCTAATGGTTAGAGCACTGACCCAGAAAAAACATCTAGCATCAGTAAATTCCTCAGAAGGTTCTAGTCGACCTCCTTTTATTGTACTGCACCCCTGTGTAGAAGGAAAATTAATACTCACAGGGAAAAGGTGAGTTTGAAGAAGGAAGTCTGGATCTGTCATTCAGTCTTTTGGGGCTTTCTTCTAGGAAGAAGACCTGCACTCTTGCCTCTGCTCCCAGCAATGTTCTGTCATTGTATATACAACAGTCATTGGCTAAAAACCTGAAATAATCATGGCAAGATAGACCAAGCCCCTACATATACTGTAGATACCACCAATACTTTTTTTCTCCTCCAGGCATTTTGTAAAATAATTAGATAGACCTTAATAAGATAAGAATAATCAGACCCCTTCCCTGAGGAGAAGACTAAAAGTCTGAATTTGAAATGGCTGAAGAAACTTTCTTGCACCCTTATCTGTGTATATGAGCTCTTAAGAAAACATGGGTTTTGGGTACCTTCCTCTGCTTAGCATTTTCTACTTTCTTGTTCAACTGTAGTTTTTTTTCAGACTGTCCAAATCCTCCCCATTCAATGTAGGATGACAGTAAGCATAAATGTCTAGAGGTATTAGATTCTAATTACCTTATTCTGTTTTTTTTTTTTTTTTTTTTTTTTCCTGTTTGTCCTGGTTTCAGCTGGGATAGATTTAGTTTTCTTCCTAGGAGCTAGTAGAGTGCTGTGTTTTGGATTTAGAGTGAGAAGAATGTTGATAACACACTGATGTTTTAGTTTTTGCTAAGTAGTTTTTATCCTAAGGTAAATGTTGTTCAGTTCCCCATGCTCTGCCAGCAAGCAGGTGCACAAGAAGCTGAGAGGGAGCACGGCCAGGACAGCTGATCCAAACTACCCAAAGGGATATTCCATACCATCAAATGTCATACTCAGTATATAAACTGGGGGGAGCTGGCCAGGGGGGGCGCGGGTCCCTGCTAGGGATTCAGTCAGTGGGTGGTGAGCAATTGCACTGTGAATCACTTGTCTTTTCTTGGGTTTTATTTCGCTCTCTTTTTGTTATATTCCTTTTCTTCATCATCATCATCATCATCATCATCATTATTATATTTTATTACTATTGTTATTATTATAGTTTATTTTATTTTAGTTGTTAAACTGTTCTTATCTCAACCCACAAGTTTTACCTTTTTCTCCGCTTCTCCTCCCCATCCCACTGTGGGGAGCGGGGAGTGAGCGAGCAGCTGTGTGGTGCTTAGTTGCTGGCTGGGGTTAAAACACAGCACTATTCAAATCTAGGGAACAGGAACCTACAAGGTAAGCATTATGGCATCTAGCCGTAAAAATTTAAGTTCTCTAGTGCAGCTAGCTCTGAATTTTCAAGGTCATGAACTACTGGATTTTGTGTCTTGCTTTTTGTGCTGTATGTATTTTAAAATGTACATAATCCCATTGGCATTTCTCTTTCTCTAAAAGCTTTGCTAATGTTTTCATTCACTTTCTTCTCTGCTCATTATACTATTTCCTTCTGTTTCTTTCCCTTTATTTTGAATTGAATTCAGAAACTACTTTTGTGTATGCTTAAGGAAAGCTGAAGTCAACACCTGGAGGCAATGAGTAGGATTAATCTGCCCAGAGGCAGACACCTGCGTCTCACGGGATTCATCTAATTTCAAAGTGGACATCTAAAATACATGTCAGATGACTCATCTGCTGCAAGAGTCTATATATTCTCCTTTCATTATAAAAGGAGCACAAATGACTAAATCAGATAGTGTCATCTATATTGCAACTGTCTAACTATACCACTGGGAAAAAACCCCAACACATAAGAACTAAACAGGACATGGGGAAAGTAAATAACTAAGTTGGAGATCATATAGACTTGAGGAATTGTTTGCCAGATAAACTACCTGCCCGGTAAAGGAGGCTTGCAGAATCCATCCCCACCGACATCTCCAAACACTTCCATTGCCAATACCTAACTCTTGACATAGTGCTCCCATGTCAATAGCTAATTCTTTACTTTGTTCTGTCTCCCTAAAAAGGTCTTTGCTTTCATGTAAAACATTCGCTAATCTACTTTTACATCACTGCAACCAGCTGAAAAATGTGCAATTAGAAACCATCTCTGTTTCAAACTCCTTGTGAAAAATAATCAGGGAGCATAACGTTTATTTCCCAATGGACAAAGCACTCATACCTGTGAGTTTTACACAGTCAAATCAGGAGCCCTACCAATTCTGTCTTTACATTTGCACTAGCAAGGAGAACACATATATCTGTAAGTAAGACCTTTTTCCAAATGACATCCTTTCCTAATCTGAATGACTGCCTCCTCCCAGACCTGCCATAACTAACCTAGGCCCATTTTATGAACTATCCTTTGTACAGTGAAACCGAAGCAAAATTTTTGTTTCCCAGTAATTTATTTCAGAATCAAGATGTTCTTGTTTTCATTTGACAATACTAAAATGTCCCTCTGCTCTACTGTTTGGTGACTAGAACGTTTATAATAATACAGAGGCTGGATTAAGTTTGAAGTAGTAGAGGAACAGAAGAATGAGCCTTGTGTCCAGCCATTAACCTAAGCACTAGAGGTACACTTTCCCTCTCACCGTTTTCTTAATGGGTCAGTAGCAGCCGGTGAAGGACTAACAAACAACTGGACAGTGATAACATCGTAAACCACTGTATTTCTTTGCTTGGTGAACACAAGCTAAATCTTAGCCCCTAAAATAAATATGGTTTTTATAGCAAGGCAGCTAACAAGAATTTGAGAACAGGTTGAAAAATTTCATGGAGACGAGATGCAGAGAGGTTTTATCACTGCTTCCTCAATGCGGAGAAATGAACTTCAGGATGAGTATTAATGAAATATTTGCTTTCTGGAAATAACAAGTTTTATGTTACTTCCCACACCCAGTACTTGTTCCCAGCCCCGCCATACAGTCTATACTGCTTTTTGAGGTAATGTGAGGTACTCTTTATTTATGGAGCTGGCATAGCCATGAAATGTCTCTAACCCCTGTCTTCTGGAATGAAGGAGTCCTTGAACAGGTGCTTTCTTTTGCTTAAGTTTGTGCTAAGCGACATAAATGCATATGCCAAACATTCAAAAAAACAGAATTTCTTAAAACTTTTCATTGTTCAGTCAGAATCATATTAATTACTGATGAATATGATTGCTTATGTTCTAATATATTTTAATTGATTTTATTTTATTTCCATAACCTTGGATCATGAGTTTGGAGTAATCGTCATCTTCAACTCATGAAAACAATTAGTTCAGACCTTTCCTCAAGCATATATAATGATAATTGGTACTTTAACTACCTGAACTCTATATATTTCAAAGAGAGTGGCATTTTATGACTTGTTCTCTGTTGTATTTAGGGAGCCGTCCAGCTGTTGTCATTTAGAAAGACTGTATGGAGAACGGTAAGTATATGACTGGGAAGCCACTCTATTAGCATGTTGTCACTACCTAACAGCAAATGTTTTTTTCTCTGTCTACATTGTTGGCTAATTATGTCATTTTTATTTGTTCAATGCTGTCTTAGACATTCTCCCCACAATTTTTTTTATGTTCTGGAAATAACCGTTATTACTAACCATCATTCAGATTCATTACTATATGCACTCACACACGACACCCATCTAACATTTGTGTTGATACTAAGGCTTTTGGTCATCTAAAACAGTCCAAAAAAATGCTTCTGGCCACCTCTGCCTTTGATAGTATTGTATTTGGTTTGTGTGGCAAGGTTTTGGTAGCAGGGGGGTTCCAGGGGTGGCTTCCGTGAGAAGCTGCTAGAACCTTCCCCCATGTCCGACAGAGCCAATGCCAGCCGGCTCCAAGCCGGACCCGCCGCTGGCCAAGGCCAAGCCCATCAGCGATGGTGGTAGCGCCTCTGGGAGAACAGATTTCAGAAGGGGAACAAAAACTTCTGGGGGATCAACAGCAGATGGGGAGAGGAGTGACAAGATGAGAGGAACAGCCCTGCAGACCCCCAGGTCAGTGCAGAAGGAGGGCAGGAGATGCTTCAGGTGCCAGAGCAGAGATTCCCCTGCAGCCCGTGGGGAAGACCACGGTGAGGCAGGCTGTCCCTCTGCAGCACAGGATGGTCCATGGTGGAGCAGATCTCCACCTGCAGCCCGGGGAGGACCCCACGCCGGAGCAGGTGGGTTCCCGAAGGAGGCTGGGACCCTGTGTTGGAGCAGGCTCCTGGCAGGACCTGCGGATCTGTGGAGAGAGGAGCCCACGCTGGAGCAGGTTTCCTGGCAGGATTTGTGACCCCGTGGGGGACCCACGCTGGAGCAGGCTGTGCCTGAAGGACTGCAGCCCGGGGAAGGGACCCACGCTGGAGCAGTTCGTGAAGAACTGCAGCCTGTGGAAAAGACCCACGTTGGAGATGTTTGTGAAGGACTCTCTCCCGTGGCAGGGACCTTATGTTGGAGCAGGGGATGAGTGAGGAGTCCTCCCCCTGAGGAGGAAGGAGCAGCAGAGACTAATGGGTTATGAACTGACCCCAAGCCCCATCCCCTGTTCCCCTGCACTGCTGGGGTGGGTAGATAGAGAATCCGGGAGTGAAGCTGTGCCTGGGAAGAAGAGAGGGTGGAGGGAAGGTGCTTTGAGATTTGGTTTTATTTCTTATTATCCTACTGTGGTTGATTGGCAATAAATTAAGTTAATTTTCCCCAAGTCGAGTCTCTTTTGCCCGTGATGGTAATTAGTTGAGTGATCTCTCCCTGTCCTTATCTCAACCCACGAACCTTTCATTGTATCATCTTCTATCCACTGTCCAGCTGAGGAGGGGAGTGATAGAGCAGCTTTGGTGGGCACCTGGCGTCCAGCCAGGGTCAACCCACCATAAGTATAAAGCCATCATCTGACAATATTCTGTTTTTAATGGAAATATGACTTACACAGTTTCCATCCCACTGCCTTCCAACTCCTAACCTGTTTGGTGCTGCTATTCTTCCTCCCTCCAGGTTATTTTGACATGGATGACTGTGGACTATGGTGTAAATGCGGTAATTTAAAAGTAACCTTTTCCTGACCTCCAAAATAGAAAAAGGTCTTTCTTTAACCTGGATCATTTCATTGACTCCATTTGCTGCTTGACCCCTCAGACAGTTGCAGTGGTAAAACAGAATAGTAAAGAGCTATTGAATGGGGGTCACCAGAAGCAGGAAGGAGGTATGAAATCCATGAACTGGTCTCATTTATTTGAGTACCAGTATCATGAAACTATGATCTCAGTCTAACTCTTGAGATAAGTGTAATTGTTCCTGCTTGTAACAAAGTATATTAACCTTTGAAATTCTGACTTTCATTGTCACCTTTTGCCTTCCCTTTAAACCCATCATATCATTCCTAAAGTAGATGCAGCAAAGGCAAGGAACCAAGTCATTAGAAAAGTAGCATAGGAGCTGAGAGCTCAAGTTTAATTTTTTTCTCTGTCACAAATGTCCCACTCATTTTGAAGAAAGCTGAAATTGGCTCCTTAATCTTGAAATAGTTTCTTGCCATTGGGTGAGGTGCATTTAAGGTGATGCTAAATTGATCTACTGACTAGATGATGCTGAAAGGAGAATTTCTTCAGTCTTCCTACTTTGCTGGGTAAGCTTCCTGCAGCTTTAGCTGCATAAGGGACTTACACACTTAAGCTTGCATAAGAGAAGAAGCAGAAACAGTGAGCTGGTGCAGAAGGCAGAATAGGACCACACCTTTTGGCAGCAACTGAACATCAAACTGGTTTTCCATTAACATGAAACTGTGCCCTCAATTACTCATCCATAAAATGGGAATAATAACACTTTCCTTTCTGTGTTGTTATGAGGATAAACATATTAAAATTCATGATGTGTTTATATATATAAGTTAGAGGGGCCAGACAGTATCTTAAATATATTTTACTGCTGGGATTAATAAAGAAATGAAATTATGATTCTCTGCAGTTTTGTACTTCTTGGTGCAACTTCTAACTTATCCAAAGAATGGACTAAAGCCTTCCAGTCTAACCTCTCCTGTTCAGATGCTTGAAATTTTAACAGCTGTAAATCACAATGCAGAATAATGACAGTGAATCAGTCCTAGAGAATTTAAGATACATTCCCAAGTGGTAGTCAGCCAGTTCAGAGCCAAGAGTAGACCCATGTTTTAAAATTTAACTGCATGGCTGTCTCTTTCCAATGGGATTATTTGAAAATATGTCTCTTTCCCCTAATAATTTTGTTATCTAACTTCATCTGTGATAACCGAGGTTCATCTTGTGATTTTTGTGGAGGTGGACAGGAATAAATTTGCAGCACTGGTGTCTCAGAGAAGAGACTGCAACAGGAGGGATACATGAGCTGAATCTTGCTTCCTCTTGTCTTCAGAACCTATTCCTTCCCGGACCAACTTCTTTGACTGCCCTTGCCTTGCAGTGAGAAGATGGCACTTTATGACCTGCCTGTTTACTCTTAGTGAGTCATGTGCTGAGGATTGTACAGTCGTGGTCATTTGTGCCTTTGAAAACATGATGTAGAGAGACAATGCATAAAACTGGATTCCATAGTGATGATATTTATACAATTATAGATCACATCACATTACTGCACCCTTTTATCTCTGATTATTTTAATTCACACTAAAATTTTCTGCAAAATAACCTTGCTGGTGAGAGAGTTTTGAGATTTACTTTAAAGCAAGTATGTAAATGTGAACGACTAAAAGACAGTTATTCCTTCTTGTTAGCCTTACAAGTGGATGTTTTCTCTCTATTTTTTTTTTCTTTCATTATTTAGTTACATTAAAAATTCGTTTGGCAGAATGTCTTCTGTAGATACATCAGAGTCCTTGAAAGAAATGCCTGGAAAATTAGTTCCATGTACATTTTAGGAAATCTTGCTAACAGCTGCATTTTTCCATTAGAAATGGTTTCAAAGGCTACATAAAATACCAAAGCCAAATGAGGCAAAGTTTAAGTGAGGAAACATGTGTGCAATATTAAGCCAAGAAAAGGGAACAGTTACTTACTTAGAGAAATCCAGACCTTTCTCTGCAGCACTTTTCAGAAAACATATTAGGAAGTATAGGTCAAATCTTCATTTGGTGTAAATGTGTGCAGCTCTGCTGAAATCAATGAAACTTCCTTTAAATAGTCAAACTCGGGATCTGGCCAACTTTCAGCTTTCCAAATGCATATCAAAGAGCTGCAAGTGCCTTAAAATGAACTGATTAAATTCATTTCCTATTTAGCACTACTTGGAATTAAATGCTTAGGTGTGTACTGAGAACTACACATTTAAGAAGTATTTTTTTGGATAGAATATACCAGAAAACTTTTAATAAAAACATTTGCAAGACATTCACAAAGAAAAAAAATAGCTTATGCTTGCATCCGCTGGCCCCTCCAGCCTACTCCACATTGATTTTTGATGAATGAAGAAAGCCTGAATGCTCTATTTTCTGTACTTATTTTGAATCTGCTTTTTTCTGCCTGGAACTCTGCAGCTGGAGAACCGGGATTGGGATGACATCATCAGGGACAGCACTTGGAACTGTTCAGAGAGAAAAAAAGAGTTGCACAAATTATAAGCGATTTCCTGACACGAGGTTAAGAGAGAATGTAAATCAATTTGTAATTTGGCCCTGAGACTGCACAAAGACAGATTTTTAAAGCACAGCCTCATTTTTCACACCTTCATTTTCAAGCACAAATAAAGTCTCTCTTTAAAAGCCTTTTTTTCCCTTTGATTCATTTATATGTACAAAGTCAAAATTACTTTATAAAAAGGCAGGATTCTCTCCTCAATTATTATCCAGGAGGCAGGATATAAACTCAACACGCTAGAAGAAAGTGAATCTACTGCCATACCTCTCCCAGTGATAACAAAAGGAGGCTTGTATATCAATCAAGGCCATTGTATTTAAGTAGCAACTGAACTTCTAGCTTTTTTATTTTTATTATTCAGAAATTATTGGCTCATTCAGACTCTCCCTGGGACATTAATTAGAGCTGGTTCAATACAGTAAAACTTTTGGAAACCTGTCTTAAATGTATTTAGGGTTCTTTTTCAGATTATTTTTTTCTAAACAAAAAATAACAAGTTCTATAGTAGGAAAAGAAAAGAACAACAAGCCCAAAGATTTGTACTTCATAATACTGTTCAAAACTATGACCCTCTCTCACTTTGAATTTTTCCTCTGTCTTCTAACTCCTCATCCTCCTGCCTCTATTCTCTCTGTTTTTCTTGTCTGCCCCTCTAGTCTTTCTACAGCATTTCCTTCCCCTGGAAAATCTCAATGCTGGGGATTTCGCACCATTCCCTCTGCCAAACTAATCAGCAGCTAACCTAACGTGTACCATGAAGTGCCATCCCAAAAACAAGCTTTTAACTTCATCTCTGCAAAATCTGAAATCTCCAAGCCCTGGAAAATTTGCATGTCCAACTCTATTTTAATTCAAATTCAACCAAGATGATCGAGGGAAGGAAAAAAAAAAAAAAAAAAAAAGTGCAAAAGTGTAAATTGCAATGTATTTAGGAATTTCATCTCCCTGGCAGGCCACCAAGAGGGCTGTGAATCCTTTGTGCCGCTAAAAGCTTTCCTGGTGGGCGGTGCAGGAGCCTTAATGTCTGGGGAATTGGAGAACAGGAGGATCTGGAAGCCAGAGTCAAAAGGACTTCTTTGGCCACGTGCCTGGTAGACTTCCCAGGAGATGGGAGTTTCTGGCACGGTCGCCTTGGGTGGATAGGCTGGCAGAAAGCTGAGGAAATTTCCATCTGAAATCCACCTGGTGGTAATCAGAATCGATTTGCTGCCGTTAAACATCTTGGCTATTTTCTCAGGGAAATAATTCCGATGCATCCCCGCCTTCTCCCCGGGATGCTGGCTCTGCGCTGAAGCATTTTGGCAGCTCCGTGGGAAGGGGTGTGTGTGTGTGTGTGTGTGAGTGTGTGAGTGTGGGTCTCAGAGGCCGGCAGAGCTCTCGCCACGGCTGGCCCCAGAGTGGGAACGTCCCCTCCTTCCCTTTGCTCCTTCTCTCCCACTTGGCAGGAGAGAGTCAGCAGGGAAGAGAGACCCATCAGGAGCTGTTTCAGCGTGCCTCAGGGCGATCAGGTCAGGAAGAAGAAGGAAAATGGGAGGGAAAGTCGGAAAGCTTGATCGTAACACTGGAGGGCTCAGTTCAGCATGACGGGATTCAGAGGACGCAACCAAAGAGCGGAAGTTGCAATAAGGAGTAAGTGTAGCCCTACACTTTTCCTGCAGAGGACTTCTGATCGTTGCCTGACCCCAGCAAAGTTGCTCACGTCTTTTGCTTTTACAGGACATGTCACTGGAGAAGATCCTCAACCCTTGTCAGCTGCAGAAGACGAGGTGGCCCCCTGCCTGCCTGGGGACATTCACAGGTGTACCTGCTCGTTTTCTGGTGTTTTCCTCTAGAAGCCGAGTTACTTTCTAGGGCTATACCGGATCAGCCAAAGGGGTGATATGGAACTGTGTGTAGGAACGGAGGGTAGAGAATGAGACAGGGAAAGGGGAGAAGAAATCCTCTTCTTTTCCTACCACAGCTGTTTAACACGTTAACAAATGAGGCTCCTGCAGGCACCCTCGGGTTTTATTTTTACTACGCTCTGAAGGTGGTCCTCGGATACTTAATCACCCACAAATAAATGCCCTGAATATCAAACTGGAATCCTTGATGAAACCAGAAATGAAGAAAACGCAAGTGCCTGCCTTCATCTCCTTGAAGACGACTAGCTCAAGAAATAAACATTGTCAACGTTGTGCAACATCTATACTCAGATAATATAATATACTGAAGTCATTTGTCCAAAGCAACCCCTTCCCTCCAACAGTTTAGGCTTCAGTTTCTTAATGTTTCCCAGCAAATGAACATTTTGTTAAAAAAATTGCAATCTACTTTTGCAATCTCTGCAGTAGTTTGAAATTCTCCTAGGCCTGTTCAAATGCTCTGTGCATTTTTTATGGCTCAAAATTACTGGAGAAGGGTCAGGGATCTGGCTCAAAGGATTCTTGTCAGGACAGAACTTGGCCCATTGCATTACCATTAAAACATTTATTTCTTTTTTATAGAGTTCATTCCCCTGAAAACAACCTGTTCTGCTAAGTTTTGTGTCTCTCTGTAGCTACAGTAACACAGAAGTATCACATAATTTCATTATTATTTTCTATTACCTATATCACTAAAATTCTTTTTTTTTTTCCATGCACTTCAGGATTTTGAAGCCAGAAAGAACCAGAAGTCCTAATCACATCTTTTTAGGCAATGTTACATTCTTCCCAGGGCATGTCTTCAAGTATCATAGTGAGAAGACTTTGAGGCTTTAATCAGATTACTCAGTAAATTGATGTAAAAGCCATCAAATCTAATTGAAGTTTCATCTACTGTGACAGATTATTCTGCTTCCTTGAAGGAACACACAAATATACTCCAAAATATTTATCTCTAGAAGCTTTTATCTGATCATTTTCAGTGTAGTAATAAAGCAGAGGCTTGTATTCTCAGTGAGTTAAAGTCTGCTTACATAGTCAGGAAATGTACTTATAAAAGCTAGAAATCACCAGGTGATGTATTTCAGTACTTTTCCAATATCTCAGCCATTCTGGGAATACATCAGCCAGAACCACAGCAGTTAGCAAGAGAGACACCTCTCTTTTCCAGAGTTCAGCGTTCGTCATGATGTGCATTGAGATGCTGCTGAGGCTGCCAGGGTTTAGCAGCCCGGCCTACGCGCTGGCATAATTCTGTTATTGATTTCTGCCACGCTGCACTATCGAGAGCTAATTTCACATTGCATTTCAAGGACAGCACAGCAGGCAGGGACACTGTAGCGCAGAAAGGACACAAATTGAGAGAACACAGTTAATTTATTGCACACTATGATATACCGTCTGGAACTGAGCTCTCCGAGGGGCCACATCTCTCTGATGCCGTCCCCAAACTGAAAATATCCGAATGATCAAAGAGTAGTGGGGAGGGGGCAGGAGAGGCTTAATGTGTGGTGTTAGGTGGCAAGACCCTTACTCGTCCCAGCTCCCCTCAAAAATCTGACTTTCAGCTAAGTCAACCAGAATATTCAGATCGTAATTTTTTTTTTTTTTTTTTTTTTTTGCAAAGCGAAGGGGGCAGTGACCCCCTCTGGGGCACATTCTGGCCAGGGCTCTAAAATCTTTATTCTCTCCCCAAACCCTGAGCTTTCAGTGATGTTCATACACTGTGTTCATGACACAGGGATTTAGGACAGGGCTGAAGTCACGATGCCCAGGGCAGCAGGCAGTGTCTCCAGGAAGGCTGAATTCTGGCTCAGGCAACCATTTCAACCCTACTGCAATTTGAACATTGGATTGGAGATGTGCTAGAGTTTGTATCTTGTTCTTTCTCACTTCACACAGTAGCCAAACTGGTGTAAGAAATGCCACTATGGTAAAGATGTCCTAGGTAGTTTCTCTGAGGGAAATGGAATATATTGGTTTGAAGTAGCTGCAGTTTGAGGCGGTGGGTGTTAAACACCACAGAGGTCACCCTCCCTGCCTCCGTCCCCTTCATTGCTGCTTTGGTTATCTTCCACTGCAAGGAATATACCTCAGAGTTTTAATGCCAATCCAGAGCCTTCTTTAACCAGGCACAAGAACACCCGGTATCAAGAACAAGACTCTTTGTTCTGCAAAACTCAAAGAGGTTCAATAGAGAGCTCTGTCTCTTCACGAAAGTGCATGCTGCCAGAAGATTTTTCTTTTAATAGTGCTGATGCAGAGACTCTAACCTTCTTAATAATAAAGCACACACAAATAGCAAGCTAGGATGGCACTAAATGGCATAATATCTGAAGCATATTGCATACCTACACCAATTAACTTTTGGAAGTTTTTAGCTTTGTATGAAAAAATGAAATGATGCAGCAGCTATGAGGATATTTATAATGGACTTTAGTCTGTAAAGTCAAACATGCAGTCTGTAGGGTCTTGTGGAATCTGACATCAGGTAGAATGAGGATCAACAACTGAAAAAATGCTGTTAGAAAATCAGGCATTTAAAGTAGAAAAGCCCATGAGAGTTTGCCAGGCTAGAGAGCAGAGGCAGACCAGGTTGTGTGACACAGCCGTGTTAACAAAGGCCAAAATCATACGAACGGTCAACAAAACAAAGATGACTACAAAGGGAGGCAACACAGAAGAAAGCAGAAGGTGTGGAAGAAAACACATACTAAGCACTGTCCAGACTTTAGATGGAGCTGAAGAAAGAAAGAAACAAACAAATTTGCAAAAGAAGACAAACTATTTGCAAGAATACCTGATGGATATATTAGCTGGGATACAAACTGGAACAAAAATGTAATCTTGACTACTTGTGAGATGGGTATTGGCACTGCAGTTATAACAATGGCAGAGGTTATATTAAAGGATATGCCTGTTTCTCTCCATTAACCATAAACTGGCTCTAGAGGACAAGTTCAGATGAAAATGTCTGTATTGGAGGTACAGTGACAGTGAGGTAAGGTGTATTTACCTCCCAGGAGTCCTTAAAAGAGGTGCCATGTATAAGATGTGAGGACCCCATGAAAACAAAAAGAAAAATGTAGAAAAATAGAATTTAAAGCAAAAGAAATAAAGACATAGCAAAGACAAGAAAAATTCCCTGAAGATGAAAAGCGCCATACAGAAAATTACAAGCTAAATACATTAGTGTTGTTAAAGAACATGAATGAAATGGAAAAAATTACTGGTCCAGTATTATGCAGGTAGGTAAGTTTAATGAAACTGTCATTCTCCTGTCCAGGACTGGCACACATTTGTTTGTATACAGAAGAAAATTGCATACTCTTTTTACCTTCTTATTCCTACCATCAAGAAACATCACTACCACAGAAAATGACTCTCAGACTTGTAATCTCATAAGATCTGTATTTGTTAGATACAAAATCCCTGCTATGATAATGACAGATAAAGGGTTACAATTAAATTTCCACTGGATTAAATGTTCTGAAAAAATGTGTGATTTAGGCATATTATGTAGAACCTAAGACACACAAAGCCTTTGGTATTATGAAAAAGAGGTGTCGAAAGTTTCAAAAGGATCCTTAGAAACGCAGAATAACCTAACAGGCAAGGAATAACGGTCCTCCTTTGAACCTAGAAATGCAATTTCATAACACAGCGTAATACATAATACTGAATTAGCAATTCCCCACAACCAAACGGGGGAGATCCTGTTCTCATTTCCCATCTCCCGCCCTTACTAATCCTCCTTCCCTTCCCTGCTCTTCACTGATCCGCACTCCTGCCACCGCTGTGGTGCCTGACCTGGCATTCAACTGATTGGAAAACTGAACTAACAGGGAAAACCAGAGAGAATACCTTGACAGGTTAATAAATTGACTTAGATATCATGATCAGGCAAGTGGCAAAAGCAGTATTAGATAAGAGAAGGAGCTAGCAGTAGAGACTGAAGGTTGGACTCCCTCTGGACCTAGTGTTCTGTGCTGAAAACAGGGCAAGTGTGAAGTGGGGTAAAGAAATTGAGACAGCAAATGCAAAATGTATATTCTGATAAAGGATCACATGACTTCAATGCCTTCCTAGCCACAAGACAATGTCCGTGAGCGTAACGACAGAGTGCAGATGCAGAAATTGTTATCTCTAGTGAAGATATGCATATTTTCTGGAAGGTTGTGGTTCGACAAGGGCCAGCCTGTAGAAAAAAAAAAAAAAATAGACAACCTGAGCTTCCTCTGGAAGCAGACGGGAAGAGATGGATGCAAAGGAGCTGCAGACCCAGACAACATCGTGGAAAAGTGCTGACTAGAGTACTAGAGTAACCAAAGTCTGTAACCATCTCTCTTCAGAGATCTACAAGGCAAGGAAACCAGACTAGGGACCGACAGAGAGCTGCCATGCAGTATAACAGATGGCGGATTTTTTTTCCCTCTGGGAAGGGAAGATGTAAGGCTTGCCACAGATGTAATAAGAGAATAGATTTTATTGAACTAAACTTGTGGTGCTAACAGCCAGACTAAGTGATGTGTACAAATAACTCTTCTTCCCTCACAAGTAGCCTCATCTTTTATCTGTTTATTTTCACTTTAATACTGTGACACTTTGGCTTTAAAATTTGGCTCAGGGTGTTCCCAAGTGGCCTTAAAGTATCCTACAGTTATATCTGCTCTAATCTAAACAAGGCTAAGGATGAGGCTGAGTAAGTGACCCCCAAACCATCCTTACTGTGACATGGTTAGCGTAAACCTTGGCACAGTTGAAGAGTGAGGATTTTTGAGCACAACTTGGGTTTAAGAACAGTGGTGGCCATTTGGACGTCTACAGCTTTTCGGGGGAAAGGTAAGAAAGAGATTGTGGCTGTGTGGCAACAGCCCAGCCGAGGCAGTTGTCATTAGGGCAGGATAATTTCCCTCAGCTTGTTTGATTTACTAGCATAGACTTCAACCGTAATTTCCCCACGCGCTGCTCAGAGGTCTGGGTTTGTGCCTGTGTACCTGAAGCTGTCGTGTAAAGGAGAAACCTACCTTTAACGGTGCCATTATAACTTGTAGAAAAGGGTGGTGCATGAATATCGTTGCAAAGTTACCATATCTGTGTGGAACAAGAAACTTGGGGTGATGCACTGTATTTCGTTGACAACCTGTAATGACTTTGAGACGCAAGCTGTCTGGCAAGTGTTGGAGGGATTACACTCTTTTGCATCCTGCTGAAATGCAAAGAAATTTGTGTGTAAGTGTGAAAAGTCGGAAGAAAAAGCAGAGGATTACAACCCAGAGCTTTGCAGAGCTCACATGAAATCATCCAGCATGTCCTAGGTGCTTTTCTACCTTTGGAAATGCAAGTCCTGAAAAAAAAGGATTTTTTCATTTCTATCCTGTTCCCAGGCCTTAAGGCTCCAGCTGCATTTGCCATTGCTCTTCATGGGATATTCTTTCTCTTCTCTTTCCTCCATAGATACTTCTCTACATCTTCTGTCTTGTACCTCTTCTCTTGCTTGTGACAGTTTTTGACTCTCAACTAAATCAACTATTTTCAATATTCTCTGAAAACCTGGGGGATTTGCAAGTCCTGCTGTCTCCCAGTGGTAGAAGAGATCATCCCCTTCTTAGAGACTTTGCCAGTTTTACTGTTCTGCACTTTCAATGGATAACCTACATGTCCTGGAAAGAACAACTTCCTAAATTCGGAGGGTGTAGCTTTTCATATTCTACTTATCTCTCTAGTTACATTTAATATTGTATCAATATGTTCACATTAACTATAAATGCTTCAAGACAGGATTTTGACGGGTATATGACTTATTGCAAACTCATATCTGAAACGTTTTGGCTGGTGAATACAGATTATTTGGACGGGGTAATGATGTGAATCTGTTACTTTTCTTTTTCACTTCATTTTTGTCAGCACTCTGCATTGTTTTTGTTTTTCTGAATTAAAAAATGTCAGTTTCCATAAGGGGCTGGAAGTCATTGTGTCAAGTTGTGTCAGTCTTTTCTCTTACATGCCATAAAGGGGTACAAGTATAAAGGGAACACACACACTTTGAAGTGCAACATTGCCATTGAAAGTGTAACTAAACCCAAAGTTTAGAAAAGAGCAGTGCTGATGTCACTCTTACCTTCAAGAGAAGTATCTTTTCAAAACTTTTCTCCTTCATTTCTTCAGTAGTATATGTTGCAGAGACATTTCACGCTGCAGAAACATCTTCTGATCCTTTTAGGAGTTGCTGGTGGTACGTTGGATTTATTTGCAAGATTTTCATTAGAATTCAAAAAACTGCAAACTTTTGCCATTCGGCGTGGCAAGAACATACACTACTTAGGATTACAGTCGGTTTGTAGCACAGAAGTTTGCAAGCATACTTTCATGCCAACATAAGCAAACAAACACCCTTTCCAAATGCTTCTGATCCAAGATGGATACGTGCATCCCCAGGAATCAAAAGCATTCAGTGTTTTTCATTAGCATGCTCATAAACTTGATGAATACCTTACCAAATCAAGTTGGACAAATATTAGGTTTCTTTATGTTTCTATTATAATTAGGTTTTAAATATATGTTTACAACATTATGAGTTTGGTTAGTAGACAACTGCTTTGAAATGACAAACTCTAGTAAGAAATTTTCCTTAGTACATCACAGTCTTCCATTGAGTATTAATATGAAAAAAAAATCACATTTAGACAAATTATACTGGAGATCTCACAAAAAGTAATCACCAGTAAGGGAGCTTTCTCATGGGTTGTGTTTGGGTCTGTAATGAATATCTTTGTTGAAGGTCTGCAGAAAGTATCAGAATGTCCCCTGTAAAAATATGTGAAGACAGCTTTCTTTCCACTGACAGTTGGATACTCACATGGGCAGGTCAGTTTTATAAAGAAATCTGCATCACTGGGTTATGTGCAGTTATGTGAAAAGTATAGGGTACTAGAATCTAACAAAGCAAAAAACCAAAAGTCTAGTGCTGGAAGCTGATGGTAAGTTCACATGAGGAATAGGGAACATACACTTAATGCCAGAATAACTTCCTTTTAACAGTTGACATATTTTAATCAATACTAGATATCTTTAGGATATCTTTCAGTCACGCATACACCAAATCAAGAAGAAAATAACACCTGATTCAGAAATTTATGGGTCAGCTTCTATAATCTGTGGTTTGTATGACACAGAAGGAAGGCCAAGCTCCTTTTTGATTAAAAGTTTAGAAACCTAGAGAATAAGTAGAAGGATGAATATGAATAGGAGAAATGAGTGATCTCACCCCCTCAACCACATTCATTGCAGTTGCCTCCTCACATACAGCACTGGACCTTTTCTGATCCCTCTACGTCAGCTGATTCAGTTTAGTAATAAATAAACTAGAGAAGAAAAAAAAAATCAAATTAGGGGACTAGGAGCAAAACCTATCAGAGGAGGACAGTTTCTTGTGGTGTACGTATTATGAAATTGAATCACTAGTCATGCATACTCCAATGAAAATAAACTTTTATTTGAGGACAAAGGCATACAAGGGACTATTATTGCTCAACCCCCCTCCTACGAGAGTGCAACAGGAGCACAGGGAGCAGTTTGCGCTCCCATCGCCATTGACCAGAAACACAAACAGGAAAACTGGGGGCACTTCTTCAGGGCTGCCACAGTTCCGTGGCTTTTAACGGACCTTCCACATTCACCACAAAGCAAAAGAGCATTTGCTTTGAACGTGAGGTTGAATGCAGCACTGAAAAATTTTCACTTAAAAAAAGAAATTACACAGGGGCTGCGACAAGTGTGTGGCAGAGCCCAGGCTTGAGGTCTGGGTTTGTCCAGCATGCCATACTGAATATGACTCCAGGGTGGATTTGCTTCATGTGAGCACAGTGAAAGTCCTGAATTTCCCATCAGCTATGCTGTATCAAAAAATGGAAAACACCCCACCATCATTTCACAGCATTTCCAGAACACTTTGGTACTAATTGGTTGTTTGACTCTTAATGGACTTTATTTTTATATGTCCCTGTAAATGAGGGTTTTGTAGACTTTCCAAGGAAATTCTGGGATATTAGTATTTCTTGGTAATTTTCTTCTTGCCAGAGGTATCCCTCCTTCTGTTTCAACATCTATTTTTCTCTTTAGCAGGGAGAGTGCTATTTAAACAACAAAGCAAAAATAACAGTAAAATGAAATCTCTGCCCAGCCAGGATATTTTTCAAAGAAAATCTGGCTTCGTTACATCTGCCATTATTTCCAGACATAGAACTGTAGAGATTTTTAGAATATAAAAACAAACAAGCTGTTAATGTGCCTTTTTGAATATTTGAATGGCACCTACTGCATTATAGGCTCTTCTGAAAAGAAATAAATAACACTGACCTCTAAAATTCATCACAATGGAGTAAAGTAGTTGCATATATTTGCCCATGAATGTCTCAAGCAGCCTCCGATATTCAAAGTAATCGGCAGCATAATGACTCATGTACTTACGGGACACTCAAGGATGACTCGATTATTTGAATAGTCACGAATGAATGTCTTCTATTAAAAAATAATATCGATCACAAACTTGCGATGAGCCACCTAGTCAGAACATAAACAGAATAAACAGAGCTTTGCTAAAATATTGAGACCAAGTCTCATCTCAACACAATTCTAACATTTCTTTAATGCCAAATAGGATTTCTTTTCCCAAATTATAAAAAAATCTTGGTTTGTTTCCCAGTCAGGATTTTTTTCTAGAATTAGAAGATTTCTTCTGTTTTCTGAACAATTACAAAATTAATTCAGTAAGTTACAAAAGAATTTATGTTCAATTTATCTTCTTTGTCTCTTTAACTGTTGTTTTCTTTTCTCCCTAGCACAGCAATACTATAACTTGAAAGAAATTATTGTACCTCAAGATTAATTTTTTCATTTCTTCCAAAAAAATGTAAAACCTCTTTTTGCTTACACTTTTTGAGGGGAATTATCTCTCTCATTTTATGGAGTTTTCTTTTTGTCGAAGTTTATTGGCACGGTCGCAGATCAGCTGATTTCAAAGACATCTTTGTTTTTTTGAAAATTTGTTTGTTGAAAAGCAACAAAGGATTTTTTTGGGGGGATGAGAAAGTAGCATAGTTCTTATGTTTCTTCTTTTACTTAAAACTTTAATATGGAATTCCCCAAAGGCCAGTTTTCCACTGCTCATCTGATAGGGCTTTCTTTGCTGTGATTACAAATTATCTGCCTAGTGCTGTAAAGCAAAACCTGAAAATTACAGTATATTTCCTTTTTATTTGAGATAGATGTGATTTTTTTCAGTAGATAGTATAAGACTGTCTCTCAACCTCTAATGTTGCAAGGATTACTTCTCCTTTGTTGTATACAGGTTTATCATATCAGGACACATGAACAAAGAGTCACATTCCATTAAGCAAAAGTAAGACCCAAAGAGCCAAATTCTGTGAGCGGTAATTCTTATATTCTAATCCAAAATATAACTTCTGTTAGACAATTTTCTTTCATCAGCATTTTTCTTCCATGCATGAAAGGAACTATTACATTTTTGGAAAGAGGAAATGTACCCAAAGTTAGAATTAAAAAGCTTGCATAAGCCAATATGAACCTGGACAGGCTGCCTCGAGGACCATAGCCAATCCCGCTCTGTAAGGATGCTTTTACAATTCAAAGCACGCTACGTTTTTTTAAAAAATGTCATTTCATGTTATATTGTCTTGCTGTAAAACATTTGCAACATATAATGGTGTAAGAGGCCAGCTGGCCGCTAATGGTAACAGCATACTTTACCAGCACTATCGTCGGAAGGACTGTTGAAGGCAGATGGCCCTTTTTTTGCAGCTTTATCCCGTTAGAGACCTTACCAAGGACAGGCACCCTACAAACCTCGCAGTAATGAGAAGAACATTGCTTTATTGACTATAAAGCCTTCCTGCAAATAAGTTTGAAAGCAATATGTGCTGGAGAAGACCAGTGGCACGTATGTTCATAACCAAAATAGACGACTCTGGGCTGAAGCTTTGTTAAATGATTCTTTTGTCTTGGAAAACTTTTACAGAAATACTGGATTGGTATGCAAAGCTGCTGTAAATAGAGAGCTACTTTCCTGTCTTATTAGAGAGAGGCACACAAATTATGGTAGTTAATTACTGTGCATCCTCTCATTTCATGCCTGTACTGCAAGGAGTTAAAATACAAATATAAGGGGGAAAATTACTTGGACTCAGCTGATCATACACAGATTAATTTTGATGATAGTGTCATTGAAACATGTTCTACAGTTTGATAGCCCAGATGCGCATTTTCCCTGGATAACAGCGGTTCAATTGGTTATGCTTCTTTTCCTTTTAGGGCTATCAGAACTAATATTGTCATGGTTTCAATTTCTTTTTTTCTTATGATAGTGTAAATGGCCTGTTTTGAAACAGTGGGCAGTATTTTGCATGACTGACAATTGCTGTTTAGCTTTCTGGTGGGATAGTGGTTTTGTTCTTTCAGTTTTTGGTGGTTTTTCAAATGTGTTTTCCAGTGATTTGTCTGTCAATGCCTTTAGGACCACACAGCGTTCCTGCTTAAATCATTATCTTCCGCAGCAAGTGGATTTTGTCCTCTAGTACTCCAGTTACCTACTTTTCAGTACAGGGGAAGCATAAAGCAGTCAATTTTCTAAATCCTATTCACTCTACATCTTACACTTCAGTTCACTGACAGCTTGTCTTCTAGCAAAGACAACCACATGCATGGATCTATATTATTTCCATGCTACATGTACACAAGAACTATAATAATTCATTTTTGTTTGATTTCTTCAGAGGTTTTTCTATTTGTTTTGTCTAACCCATGTGGTTAGCCAGAATTTAGGGTTCTATGGACTATTTCCTCTAGGAGGAAAACTTGTTAGTTACTTCTTTGGGGCATAAGCTTTCTTTATTTACTAAGAGTGCACAAATTTTGTTCCCTGGAACCCAAGAGGAAATTGCAACAGAGGGTAACATACTTCTTCACAGTTCCTACCCTCTTTATGTTGGCACTGAAACTCTAAGGTTTTTGTCTTGTCTTCTTTTCTCACAAACAGAGTTGTGCTTTTTGCAGCCTTTTTGTCTTTTTATCACTGTTGGGATTTTGGGGCTTCGCCGTATAACACAGACAGTACTTTTTCATTCTTTTCCTCAGACAGTCCTCTGTCTACTCAGTTTAAAACTTTGAACACCTTCATAGATGCCTTTTTATACATCAGTGGCTTTAGACTGAGTTTTGACTGGAGACCTGTAGTGTTTCTTTTACCAGGTTCCATAGAGAAACTTAATGATTCCTGCAAGGAAGGATATTGGCTCTGTATTCTTTTGTTCGGTAAGGATTAACTCACTGCAGAACATTTGCTGGGCATCAGTGACGCATTTTGTTACTAACTGCATAGCACACGTAGTAAAGATAAAGGATGTGCAGTCTTCAGTGCAGCACTCCACGGATCAGGGGAGCTTGCAGGAAGATGTGAACACAGTTTTCCCTCTGGAAACATTTTCACTGATGAAGAGTGCAGATTTAGCATTTTCCTGTGGCCTTCCCTTTGTCCTGCCATCTTTAGTAAAAAAAGGTTGGAATCTGAAATGCAGTTTTTTTGTCTTGAGACCATTAAAATACTTGATCCACTCTAGAAATGTGGGATTTATTTTTTTCTTTCTTTGGTTTTCAGTTCGCTGAGCTGTTGCTCTGGATTTTAGCAGTTTGACCAAACATAGTGGGATTTTTAGATTTTTCCAAGAAGTTGTGGAACCAAAGGCCAGTCAGTCACATAGTGTTTGTTGAGGAAGTAACAATCAGAAAGTTCCATTTACAGCAATTTCATTGCATGATTCTCAGGGCCAGGTCCATGTTCTGTCTGATTGTAGGCAGTCTTGGCACAAACCTCTTTGGCTCTTCATCCAGTGTCCATGTTGTGGATCAGCACTGCAGGAGCATCCTTTTCCGCACACAAACTATGTTCAAAAAGGAAGACAGACCAAAAATGCCCCTAAGGCATTTGCTGGTGTTAAAGAAATTCCCTCTTGGACATTTCCTCTGCAGTGACTCTGATCAATAGTTTGAGGTTGAGGAGGTTGACTTAATTTCCAGGTGAGATTAATTATGCATGTAAAAACAGTGAACATGAGCAGCTCAACGATGACAGCTACAGAAGTGCTAAAGCTTAGAGATTTAAGACCTTTTATGTGGCTTTGCATTGCAAAACCTATCTTTGTTATTTATCACACCACATTAACTGAAAGAGTACTTGGCAATGCTTTATTTTACTTTTTTTTTTTTTTTTTTTACCTTGAAAAACTCTCCTCTGCATGTATCTGACATCCTGGACACAGCACAGCATGGGGTTCTGCTCCTGCAGGAACTTGCTCCGTGACATTGTATTTTGACTTGTGTGAAGTTCACTTAGTTTCCTGGAAATTGTCTAGTTTAAGCTGGGAAACCAGACTTTCTTTGCAAGCAATAAAAAGAGCAGGTACTTCCATAGGGTGAAATATTCCACCTGTGTTGGAGATCCGTTCTACAATGGACTAACTCCCCCTTGGAGAGGTTCCACCCATCCCTCCTGACCATAAAGAGAATTCAAGTAACTACCTCAGAGAATTCACCTGATTCTTATATAGCTAAAGTTAAAGGACACGAATCCCACCTTTGCTCTTCTGTGCTTCATGAGAACGTGTATTTTACCTTCCCCATGTATTTATATGTTTCTTAGGGTGGTTCTTGCCTTTGTAGGCACAGTCCTCCAGACCTGCTGCAGTTCTGATCTCTGCAGCGATCTCTTTATGGCCGTTGTGATACAAACAATACTGATATTGATTTTTATATCCTGAACGAAATAACTTCTCATCTTTTACAATTTGAAATGTGCTTCTTGCTCCTGAAAGTAGCTACTCATCATAGTGTTTATTTCTTCAGCATCAAATGATGTTTGCCAGGCACGGTCAGGAAGCAGCCGTGATTCCAACAGCATCACTTGTGGCAGGTATGATACGGATGGGGAAGAAGCTGCTCAAGGCAATGGCAATTCCCTCATCACACAACCCCCCAAAATATGCATCATATGCCAGGTGGTAGTAAGAAGAGTCTGCAACCATACCTACTTCCCAAAAATCTATCCTACACAATTCAACATACAGGACTAGAATCAAATCTAATTAAATTTTGCTTGATGGTTTTATTGCTATCTCGAGACTGCAGAGCACCTTTAGACAATGACCATGTTCCCTTTGTACTATACATAGATACAGTACTTTAAGTGCTGTAAAATGAAAATAATAATGAAATCCAAGCTGCTAGCAGTACTTGCTCACTGCAGAGCTTTTGATATTCTACTTTCAAAGCCTCTTTTAAGAAAAGCCTGCTGTTTGTGACAAATCGGGTATTGTTTTCCCAAAGAACTTCCCATTTTTCATCACTTTATTGATGAGCAGAAGAAGGTACTGTTATTTCATTAGTGAGAAAGGAGCTGCTCCCGAGCCACTGCAGCTTGCAGCCTGACGTATTTAATTAAAAACTTACCTGCTTGCCTGTGAACTGCAGCAGGTCAGAACTTGGTACCTAAACTGGTTCAGGCTTACTTGGCGTGAGAGAAGCAACCTGAAGAGGAGGGGAAGGATAGGTGTTTTGTTTCATCCTGGTTTATGCTTTCACCCAACATCCCAATTCTCAGGGAAGGGTTCTTTTAGGCCAGATGCCCAAAGATATGCTATTGGAGGTTAGCTCTAATTTAGGATAACATTGTTGTGGCAGTTCATAAGAGCCTGGAGCCTAGCGTCCTGGGTTAAAATTAACTGTCAAGTGGTCGGTTAGTTCTCAATAATAGGATTCAGTTCAGTAACCGAGAAGAAAACTGCCCCAACAATACAAAAATAAATAAAAAGGATCAGTTTTCCTCAGGATAAATGAGCTGAATTTGTTCTGCGAAGAAAGGACCAGGGATCCACTAGAGCCAGAGCAACAGAGGGAACAGGTTGGCAAGGGAGGGAAGCGAGCATGGGCGAAGGGAGGATGAGCACAGTTTGGTTGGACAGACCTTCGGGTGGGGTCAGCCATCCCATGTAGCTTCACCTTCAGAATGCTTAATCCTGATGGGTACTTTGGGTTCAAGATGCTGTAAGAATGCTTTAAACTGACCCAGTCCTTTGATTCGTTTAAAAACACAGTCACTGCTATCGATACTCTCACTAGCTAAGCCAGAAGAGCTATGCTGATATTTCCAGTGCACTGCAAGGGTACTCCCCCCCCCAAATATTAGATGTCACACTGCCAGGCATTTGCAAAATAAAATACGGTTTGTAACTTTATAGAAGCAGATGTTCATGATAAGCATTTACAGAAAGAAACTCAAGAATATTTTCAAGCAGTAATGCAAAAATAAAGCACTTAAGTGCACCAAATGACTTTGGGATTTTCTCAGGCTTCATTTAAACAATTGGCGCTTTCCCCCTCCCCCCAATAAATAATGTAACATTTCATATTCTGCAGAAAACACAATGAGCTAAAATACTTATCACCCTTTCTTTCTGTGCTTTTATTAAGTCTAATCACTGTACATTAAAATAATTTGCTTGCTTAAAAGTATTGGAAACTTGCAACAGTAAAAGTTTAAGGCAAAGTGTTTATATGAAAACAGGGGGGGTCTCTGCAAAAGGCATATGTTTGCCGAGATCGGCAACTTAACACAGTAGCATCTTTTTGCTTAGAAAAAGGCTGACCAAATCTGAGGGTAAACCAGTAAGAAATGTAACCCTGATCCATGGATTTTTTTATTTTTTTTTTTTTCCGGCAAAACTTTCTTTTCCAGCTCTTGATTCATAAGAAACTATAAGGCTTATATCCTTTTTTTTTTTTTTTTTTCATTGCATTAAACAAGATTTTTTTTAAAAATAAATCTCATGTGACACATTTATTGAGATTTACAGTTAAATAAGTGATGCTAATCTGAGTTTCCCACTTAAAGTTATGAGAGGGTAAATGCATAATTACAGTGACTTGAAAATGAATCAGTTCTATATCAACTATTGTATCACTTTTCAGTCTCACTGTGACTGAGTTCTTCAATGTTATGAAAAGTTCCATGTACTCAATGATAATGTCTAAAAACTTGTCATGTGTTTTTTAGCATCATCTTTCCAGTGGGGAAATTGTGTACTGTGTAGGATTTCTAGACAGTCTAAATTTACGTTATGGTAGAATATTTTTGTCTATAAATATGTGTAATATTTAATGCATCTGGATGCATTTATGGCTTTTATCTTTTTAAAGCAGTTATTCTCTGATCAGCTTTTTCCTTTTATTGTTTTTAACAGCCTACAAAGTGTGGATTAAAATACATGACCAAAAGTATATTTTCTAAAGCTACAAAATTTAGCACATTTGTGCTGCCTATGGAACAATCACAGGAAAAGTAGATAGCCAAATCCATGCTTCGCTTTAAACAAGGGAATCTCCACGAGTGCCCAACCAGTAAAGGGAAAAGCCTGGGGAAGTCCAGTATCTTATGAAGAAATCTGAAAAAAATGTAGAAGGAAATAAAATTTTGTATCAAATGCTTTTCTTAATAAGTCTTCTCAAGATAGCCTTATAATAATACAAAAATGTGGTGAAGTTTTGCAATTTTATTCAGAATAGTTGTTTTTCACAGATTTGTATACTAGCTACGTTGAAATACTGAGGCAATTTTGTACATATAAATTACTAAACTTATACTGTTCTGTTGAGGTCAGTAATCGTCTATATGAAAGGTTATTTCACTCTATTTTAGTGGCCACCTTGTAGGAGAAATATGTGCAATAATCTTGTGAGTGAGACGTGTTAGTGATTTTGATCTCAAATGAGTTGAAGTGTATCTGAGTAATTTTAGAGTAAGACTCATTTGTGATATTTAATGGTATTTAAAATTGTATGAGAATCTGTGCTTTCATTAAAAAAAAATAAAATTTCTCATACCTCATGTCCGTAGAGAAAAAAAGCATCACAAAGCTTTCAAAATCCAGAAGTAGAAAAGAAGAATCCCCAGATTAGTATTTAAAAAAATAAAGGTTGTAAAGTTAATGTTTATGTTATTATTTTCACCCTAGTGGCTGGAAAGGCTACAAACTTTCGGAAATTTTGGTTAGGAAAAGTAGCAGGAAAAATAATAAGCAGTTAATACTAAAAATATGCTTCAGATGTAGCTTGTATTCTACGAGGCAGGGGGTTTTAACTCTAAGTAAAGTTGAAGCGTATGCACTTTTCTGTTATTAAGTATTATTCAAGAAAAATAAATCATCTGCCAGGAGTTATAGTGTTTCTTAGAGCGCCAATTTTTATTAACTTGTAATTCTTATTCATTAACTAATTTATCCAGCATTCAGAGAGAAGCTGTTAGACTTTTTGTCAGGTCAGTACGTATTCTTTAATAGAACTATGTGTCTTCTGTGCAGAATTTCACTCCAAGACCACAAGCTGTAACCGCGCGACGTGCGGCACCGTACCCGCAGATAACGCCACCTGGGGCTGCTAACGAGTGATTTCGCGATTCAGAGGCCACTGCTCATTCGCATCATCTGTCAAGGGAACGTCCAAGATGGGAGAAGGCTTTTTACTTCCAAAGCTGAGTTATTTCAATTAGCTTCCCTAGCTCAGCCCAGCTGAATTTTGGAGAGCAGCTGCCCCCCACGTGGGATGCCATCAGTAGGGTTTGCCATGAGGGGAACTGGAAGGTGCTCCAGTCGGAGCCTTTGCCTCGCCAAGGCTTCACAGCGCCCAGCCGCCTTCCCCTTAGCACTGTTCCCATCCGCAGTGGAAAGCAAAAGGAAAGCTACAGCTGGCGGACCAGGTACGTCAGGGGAATAAGGGAAACGATTACAAGGCTGGCATTTAAAGGGCTGTAGGAAGTCGCGTCCGTGACATCCAGGGATAGATGGCTTAATGAGAGGGACTGGAGTCCAGAGGTAGAATTCATCAATTAGCGCCAGAAAAGTTCTCTCCTCTCTAATATTTCAGGTCTACAGGAACGAGCCAAATCTTTCGTTTGTTTTATAGCAGCAGGAAACCAGCATCCCGAACGTATGAAGGCTGAAGTACATTTTTCCACTTGTTATCTTTAATCAATACCATCACACTTAACATGACAACCTACAGCCTTCCACCACCTAGAACTACACATTACTGTGTGAAACCACACACATATGTCATCATATCAGCACACCAGACTTTTCCCTTGTTATTGTTTCACTTGGCTCCCCAAAGTAAGTCCCTTAGCTTTTCCTCAGAAAAAAAAAATAAAAGAAAAATATAGACATTTCGTTGTACCACTGGTTGAAAAAGAGCAGCTCCACTTGGAATTGAGCAGGCACGCACTGCTGTATTTAAGAACATCAGACAACAGGACAGGTATGGGCCTTCTTGGGTCATTTAGTCTAATCTCCACCATAAACATGGGATCATACATGCCTTTTTAAAAAGCATTCTCTTTAAACTGGCTAGGATTTTTGCCTCTGTTCTCCCAGAAGGCTAGCTTAGAATGTAACTAATTTGATCAATAGAAGCCATCTAATTTTTAGCTTAAGTTGATTTCTATCTAGTTTACATCAGTTTCGTCTTGTGACAACACTGACTTCTAGCTTAAATAGCCTTTTTGCCCAACCTCACTAAGCCTCTCAGATCATTTTATAAATATGACAAAAAGGGAGTGCTTTACTTCAAAATCATTTTTATATTAAATCACGAATGTGATTCTTAAATTGAAGCCTATCAAGAGGTTGGATTTGACAGAACTTTCCCTTCAATTAAACTTTGCAGTACTTGAGCGTTATATGAAATTTCTGTTGGGTTCTGCCTTTCTCCCCCAGGTTCTCTCTTTCCACTTAAGACATTGAACACCCCTTTAATCTTTACACAAGTTTAATGTGCCTCCCCCTTCTGCACAACAACAAAAAAATCTAATAAAAAGTTGCTTCCTCCCCACCCACAGCCTGGTGGTTCTCACTGCATGTGTCCCTTGTCCCCAGCTGAAATATGTCTGTGACCCATTTTGTTTCCACAGCTGCTTCCTCATTCTCATAATATAGAGCAATAAGCATTAAAGAACAAGAACAGCCTGATGAGGAACATACTGAGCTCAACCAGTCTGCAGTTTTCACCTCAGCTATCTAATATGTCACGATTGACAACATTTCCAAAATACTTTATGATTTACAGAATTAGTAAGTAAAAAATTTTCAAAGTTTGTACTATTGGGATATATAACATATAGAAAAGCATGCAGGTTCTTCAATGGTCTATACCATGTCTAGAAATAACCTTCACTTGTGTCTTTTCTTGCAAAAGAAAACCACTGTTTTGCTCTGAATAGTGCAATTATTATTAGCTTCTTGGTTTTACTTTTCAAAGAACAATATAGAATGACTTGTAACTAAGTAAAAACGTTTATTTATTATAAGAAACCTTATAGGAAAGAGAAATAAAAATGAGCAGAAAAATTGAAAGCAAGCAGAGATTAATATTTCTTTTCACAATTCAGAGACTTCAATGAACTTGGCATCAAATCTGTTCTTAATTCCCTCCATTTGTCCAAAGCCCACTTCTGTACTCTGATGCTGCTGTATTCTGACCAAACAGAACAGAAGTTGTGACTCAAATCTGAAAGGAATTATTTGGGTCAAAATGTGCCCTTTGGTGGAACTCAGATGAAATTTCTTTTCCCCAGTTATTTGCTGTGACTCATTACCATGATTTTTTAGCATCCTTCGCCCGGGAGTCACTTGCCTAAGTTAAATGTCAGAAAGATAGATGTCTAAGCCTGAGCTAGGCATGCTAGAATCCCTTTATACTCAGTGGAGAGAAATAGGCTCTGCCAGGGAATGACTGATCTGACCATTTAAACATCTAACTTACAGGAGAGGTACCCTGTCTCAATTTGTGGTGTCTTTATATGCAGTCTTTCTGAGGTGGAGTAAGTAACCCTTTTTTCCAGGTGAGAATATGAAGCAGAAAGACTGCTCCTGGATTTTGGCTTTCAGAACCAAACCGAAACAAACCCACTTCCAAAGGAGCTGTGGATCCCCCAGGTCCCTGCGAATCCCTCAGGTCCCTGCGAATCCCCCAGGTCCCTGCGAATCCCCCAGGTCCCTGCAAATCCAAGGCACAGCATGAGCTGCATGTACAGCTTTTCCAAGCAGGCTGCACTCAGGCTGAGCTCAGCTGCCCACAGAGCCCCCCTACCCTTCTGCTGGGAGTCTCGACACCGGTGCTGGTGCAAACCAGGGCCTCTGGGCATCCCGTCTGCTTGCCCTTCGCAAGGGTAGTGGGACTAGCTGTAGGTGGAAGGATGCTTACGCTTCAGGTAAATACACTTTGGGATGCCACAAGCACTGATTATATCCCTGGTTTCTCCCTGATGATACATGCAGGATCAATTTGGAGAAGTCACTACATACTGCCTCTGGTAGAAAATGTACATTTCTTGATCCCCGTATGGAAGGAGCATACTCAGCTCGTGAACCTAGAAGCCCACGATTCTTTCTGGAGATTACAGAGGAAGCACAACAGGAAACTGGGAACAATTTCTCTGGGGAAAAGGGCAAATCACTGACCCTTCCTTACTTTCCGGCATGGTTGTAATTAGTGGGAAAACACTGAGTTTCAGTGAGGCCAAAATATGACATTAATTTCGTAAGGTAATGTCTTCTGACGCATGGTCAGGTTTTTTGGGTGTGGTGGGGTTTTTTTTGGAGGGGGATGGGGGGTGTTTGGTTGTTGATCTGAAGGGAATAAGAGGATGGTTTGGGGTTTGGATGGGATATACTTTTCATATTTTTACACAGCCACTTGAAGACATTTGTAATAGAGATACTAAGACTGATGGGAATGAAATGTGTAAGCACTGGAAGAAACTGTAGAGCAAAGGATTAAAAGAAAGGCCTGTATCAGTAACAGAGAATATCCTTCCCAAGAAACCGCTCCCAGCAGTGAAATGGACTACTTGCCTTAGGACAAGTCTTTTTCAGTCTTTGGAAATCAATAACATGAAGACTAGTTCACTGCTGCCAATCAAAAGGCACCCAAGAGGTAAGGACTTGACAGCTGATGCCTTTTTTCCTCTTGTCGCACAAAATAGGGATCCGGACCAGGCTGCGTGGACACGTCTTGATGCTTGCAAACATGTGAAGACGCATCTATAAAATCAACTTGCTTGAAGATGCTGTTTAATAAAATTACTTTCTCCTCCCACAGGAACTCCCACTGAGTTTTGTTAGACTGATTTTCTTACAGTGGAAGTTACTTTGCATTACCATTGCCACACAGCACTGCTCACATTATCGCTGAATTCAACCTGAAAGTTTCATAACAGATTCTCCAGAAGTCAACAGCTGATAGCTATTTTATTATGGGTCATATCTCTCACAGTAGCCCAGATTACCCCCACGTATTTTGGGGAACACTGTTAAAATGTTTAAGTTAGGATCGTAATTGGCCATGATTCCCTATACACAGGCAGGCATCCTCGTAAAGGCTGCGACTCAGAAGTTGGGTGGGTTGAATTCACACCTAGAAGTACCCCTTCTCACTGAATATACGGCAACTGTTGGCTTTCTGTGTTCCAAACCTTGGGCACTCAGACAGGTGCTGAATCTTAGGTGGGATGAATCTTAACCAGGAGGTAAGGAGCTCCATGCCGGAGTGTCTGTTAATTTTACAATAACAGAGTGGCACAAAGCCTTCTCGCTGTTGAGCTGGAGACATGACTTTGAGCCTTCTGCATACATGCTGAAGGTCACATGCAGCCCAGTCGGTCAGGAGGGGGTACCTGCTCACCACTCGGACCCAGGAAAGTGAAGAAGGATAGCTATGATAGAGGATTTTGCCCCTATCATATATATATTTCTGCATATACGTAATTGTGCAAACTAGTACGATATTGACGTGCAAAGGCCAATGGCTTGGGCAAAGCTGAATAGACTTGTCGGTCTTCTTAACAGCACATGTGCAAAAGAATGTCATCAAGATAAAGGCTGGAGTAAAAAGAAGAAACTGGGAATTAGGGCTTACAGACACCAAGACAGCTCCGGCTACCAAGCTTTCCTTAGGGAGTTCCCAATTCCTCCCACATGGCTTTTGTACTTTTGAGAGGGCTAGAAGAGTTGGTCAGAAAAGTTATTTGCACTGCTCTGAGTACAATTTTGTCTCTGTGTGTTTACCGCTTAAGCTTCTGGTTTGAGAAGGTATATCTGGCACTTATTTTAAGGCCAAAGTTAAGCCTGTCCATGAGTCTAAGTTCAGTTTTGTAAACCCTGCACCGATTTTCTTCCCAGAGGTGGCCTGCAGGGTTAGCTCCTCTAAACTTTTATGAGTCAGGCAGCTAAGTAGCTATAGTAGACAGGTGAACTATCACCAGAATAGCTCAGGACCATAACCCATGAGTAATGCCCTTACCTCCTAAACATTCAGAAAATTAAACTCCCAAATTCAGGACTTAAATCAGTAGTATGAAGTTGACAGGCTTAAGGAGTGAGCCTGTGCAAACCTCCTGAAGTTAAACAAGGCCAAGTGCAAGGTCCTGCACGTGGGTTGGGTCAATCCCCAATATCAATATAGTCTGGGGAATCATCATGGGATGAACTGCTTGAGAGCAGAGAAGATCTTGGGGATACTGCAAGTTGGATGGGGCTTTGAGCAACCTGATCTACTGAAAGATGTCCCTGCTCATGGCAAGGGGGGTGAACTAGATGATGTAGGGATTGGCGCTCGGAAGATCTCGCGATGTACGGAAAGAGAAGGGTTAAAGGAGGCGGGATGACCGACAGACAGTATGTAAGGGCGTGACGCAGTTGAATAAACGCCATTTGCAGCATCCTCATATTGGTGTCAGTGCTCTGTGGCCCAGGGTATGGTGGACCCTGTGCCGAGTCCCACGGGGTGATCAGACGAATGTCTACAAGTGGTGACCCCGACGTGATTGGACATCGGCGGATTACGCGGGGCGTAATCGAAGGCCTGGCCAGGCATGGAAGGAGTCCTGAAGGTGTTGGACTCGTGCTCTAGAGAGGTAAAAATCCCTATGGGACAAAAAGAAGCGAAAGCTTGCCTAGAGCGGCTCCTGAAAGAGGAAGCGATAGAGCGCCCGGGGGACATATTGTCTCCTGAGTGCTGGCCGAAATGCACCGCGGCTTTAGCGGAACGGGCTATGGCGACGCAGCATGGTCCGGAGTTAAAGACGTGGGGGCGGATTAGGGCGATTTTCAGGAAAGTGCGGGAGGAGGGCTTAACATGGAAGGAAGCAAAGAGATTGATGCACGCGCAGGCGGATCGGGGCGTGCAGGCGGATGGGGAGGCGCGGACAGAAGGGCTGACGGAGGTAGCGGAGCAGACGCCTCTGGTGCTCCCAGTGCAGCCGTCGGCACCGGCCGAACCACCGGGATACCCTTGGGAGGAGTTTGAACGGGAGCGTGAACGGGCGAGAGAGGAGGAGCGGGAGAAAGAGCGACAGTTAATTCAGGAGGCAGAGGAACCCGTGGCTGAGCAAAGGAGACGGGAGAAGGAGAGGCAGAGGCTAGAGGAGGCGGAGAGGGCTGTGATGAAGGGATCAGAAAAGGAGCAGGCAGAGGAGGGAGCGGTTCCCCTGTATGATCCGGAGGATTGGGTGCCGGGACGTGTTTTGCGAACCGCGCCACAAGCTCACCCTAAGATGGCGCCGACATCCACCTTCTCCCCGGATGTCTCTCCGGAGGTCGGGAGAAGCGGAGCACGGCCAAAGGAAGGAGGAAGGAAAGTCAGGACACTCCCTCTTCCGCGCGTAGCGGAAGAGGAAGAGAGTGGGCCGGACTCAATCGAGGGGTCGGCTCAACGGTTAGAGGAGGCGTGGCAACTGGTGGGCGGAAACCGCTGTCGTCCGCCGCACGCAGCGATAAAACAAAAGGCTATCTCCGGCTGTAAGGCGCAGTCGGCAGCAGCCAGTGAAAAGGCAACGCCTATGCCTTTAATACCTGCGCCCGACCCAGCTACAGATCCGCTGCAGATGTTGCAGCGAGTAGTAGAGGAGATACAGGAGCAGGTGAAGCAACAGCGGCAGCTGCTACAAGCAGCTGGGGAACAGAAAGGAGTCCCCGATTCACCGAAGGTCACGTTGCCAGACTGGAAAATTGTAGCAAAGGAATGTGTTATGGACGGCATACGCTTTGAAGGACCCCCTTTAGTTTGCCCAGTCCGAGCTGGTCCAGGTGGTGTAGGGGTGGAGTGGTCTCCATTAGATAGCAAGCTTTTGCAACAAGTGAAGAAGACCGTGGATGATTACGGCTTAGGACATCCCATGACAGGCTCTCTTTTAGATGTGGTTTTTTCAGGTTCACTGACTCCCTGGGATTCGCGACAGTTTTGCAGTATGATTTTGACTCACACCTTTTTCTTGATTTAGAAAGAAGCTTGGACAAACAGATTACAAGCAGCACTAGTTGAGGCCCAACAAGAAAGACCCAGAAACAGGAAAGTGGGAAGGAGGGTGGCGCTTGGTGACACAGGGAAGAGGGTATGCTGCAGTACAATCATCAGAGCACCCAGACTCACGTGTGCGCTGGGTGCCGTCACGGTGGTTGAAACCAGACCTCAGTCAATGACGATTTGTTGTGAGTTATTTTGCAGGATGCCGTTCAGAAGATCGTCTAAGTACCTGCACTGTGGTCGCTGTGACCTTTGGGTGCTTACCAAGTATGACCGCTGTGGACAACAACTCTGGAGACGCACCAACCGAGCATCAAAATGGTGTGACCGATGTTTTGAACACTGCAGATCCACTTTACAGCAACCGCTGTGTGTACCCCATAAGCAGGGGACTATGATATGCTTTTAGACAAAGCCAATCAATTACAGGAGGCAGGTGACAGTGGCTTGACAATCTCCTCTCGTCGACCTGGCAATGGCTCCTGTCTTTGATTGACTGAAAAACGTTGACCCTATTTGGAATCCTTTTGGTGGTGGTTATTATGGTTTGTTGTGGGATACCAGCACTGACTGTTTGCGTGCGGAAACTCTTTATACAGAGTGCGGGTACCCACCAGTACACGAATTACCATGAGGTGGTGGGATCGCTTATAGCTGTAACGCCAGTTTGTACCGTCGGTCATCCGCCATAGTGAGGGGGGACTTGTAGGGATTGGCGCTCGGAAGATCTCGCGATGTACGGAAAGAGAAGGGTTAAGGGAGGCGGGATGACCGACAGACAGTATGTAAGGGCGTGATGCAGTTGAATAAACGCCATTTGCAGCATCCTCATATTGGTGTCAGTGCTCTGTGGCCCAGGGTATGGTGGACCCTGTGCCGAGTCCCACGGGGTGATCAGACGAATGTCTACAGATGATCTTTAAAGGTCCTTTTCAACCCAAACCATACTGTGATTCTATGAAATTAGAGGGAATTCTGACTTTTAGGTAATTACTAATTTCTGCAGGTTCATAAAGATTTTTATTCTTGAATGCTAGTGCATTACAGATGTACTGAGGAAAATGTATTTTAAACTCCAGGGTTTTTTTAAAGATCACCCTTAATTGTTTATGGCTGGTTTATAGGATTTAGGAAATTCCATTAAGTTCTGAAGCAATACATTAATCAATGAGGCAAATATAAAGAAATGAATATTTTACAGGGAAATTGAACACTAGAAATAATACCAGTTATCTGAGAAGCAGTCCATGAGATTAACGTTTAGGCTCTTATGCTTCTTATGGCTTTTCAGAATGTAAATAATGCTATGTCATCCAGATTCATTTACTATACATGAGTTCTAAAATGGGTTTTATTGGGACAAAAGTAGCTAAAATGACTAATTTGCTTTTTGGAATCTTAAGAAATACCTTATTATCTATTTAATTTTTATAGTTCAGTCTTTCTGGGTGCTAATACTTGCTTTCAGGCTTTTTAGTTGCTGATCAGTTATTCCTCTGGTGGCTTCTCTACTGCTTTCTTCTTCTTGAGTTTGTTTCTGCCCATAGTCAGTCCAGATGAGTGTTTTAGTCCCCTGTGAACAGAGGGAGAGAGAACTGAGAGCAAAGCAGCAAAAAAAAATGCAAGGAGTAGAACCAGGAAAGACCTGGTCCGTTATATTAAACTTAGTGGGGCATTTAAAGATAGTATTTTAAGAGGCAGTGTTTTTAAAGAAAAGGTATTTCTGTAGGATCAGCCTCTCACATAGGCTGATCCTTATGTAGAGCTGCTTGGAAAATTTTGCGTAGAAAACTGCACATCAAAAAACAGAGCTGCACCAAAAGATGCTCTATGCTGATTTTCCTAAACTTTTGCTTTAGAGGAAGACTTAAAAAAACACATCACAGTGTCCTGTCTTAACAGTTTTTGTATGAGATACTTCACAATTTAGAATGACTTTGCAATTCAATATTTTGGATTTTTTTTTAGACTAACTGTGTCATATAATGGAGGGCACTAAAAAGTTAAAATCAAAACAACATGTTGTCCTGCCAATACTGACACAATAAACCAGGCTGGCCACCTAAAATAAATGGATTTGCAATTAACCTGTTAGGAGGATAACCACCCTCCTACACTAGTTCTCCATCACAGTCAAAAAAGTGTCAAGTTAAGTGCTACTATACTCCAGCGCCTGCTTGCCCTTGTGCTACGGGCTATAGAAAAAAATACAAAAACTTTTTATGGTATTCTTTATCTTATGTCATTATCCTTATGCTGCCTTAGGTCATTAAAATAAATGTTTGGTGCTTGGGTCCATTTATTCTATTGTCAGTGATGAATGTACCTGCTTGATTTAATTTTGTATGCATTTTATATCACCCATTGTATGTTTTCAGGTTTATTAAATAACTACTCCATCTTTCAAAAAGCTGTAAGCATGATATCTTTTTTATTTTTTTATTTTTAATGATCTTATTTTAAAAGTCACGCTTTTTTGCTTAGTGCATGGTAAATACTATGTCAAACCTGACTAAGCTGGTTTGTTACTACTTGTGTGTAGTTTCATATGCTCTCCACACAGAGGAGGAGGTCAAATTGTCCTACTTGTCAAGAAATGTGAGCTTGCACTTATTCTTCCTCATTTTCTGGCCTTTTTTCTGTCCTTCCCACAACATAGATTTGAGGGTACTTCTACCTCTCTTCTTTATTTCTCCTAAATCCTAATCAATCTATGTTGTTTCAGCCAATTATTTCCCCCAAACAACTTAGTTTTTTTCACCGAGAACAATGTTTTCACCCCTTGCCAAAATGCACATGGAGACAAGTTACTGGTAAAGGGAGAGTTAGGTTAACCCAAAAAGCTCACCTCAACTACAGGTTGCCAACGCTTCACCAGCCTGAAAATCAAGTCAACATCCCAGGACTGCCATTGGGATTGTAAGGAGTCTTCCCTCTGTAATGGAAGGCAAAACCAGAGAGAGTTTTAAAATCATGTGCTGCAGCAGACCTATCCTCCAAGAACATTAGTAATTTAGAGATGCTCAGTAGATGTACATATTATGTAGATCATACAGAAAAAAAACAACCAAACAAATAAAGATTCTGCTAGACCATACTTCTAATTCAGTGTGCAGGAAATTCTTCCTGATGTTGACCTCAGGTTTCTTGATTCTTAAAAATATGTCATTATGTGGAGACTGTATACAGAGTTACACCTTTACAAAACCCAGCAGTAATGACAGCAGCTTCTAGTCCGAGTTTACATTAGAAGGAAAGAATTCCATTCCAAAAGGTTATTTCCCCTATTGCTTTGATATTTGTGAGCTTTCTTCTGAATCCCTCCAACTTTTTGATGAGGATGTGAAGAGATTAGAAATAAAGTGAAATCTCATTCAAAAAATGTGTAAGATTTCAAGGGACTGAAAGAGTTAATGTCTCAAACATTGTGGCTGGGCAAGTTCTGCTTAACGATCAGCACTGATCAGCACAGGACATGAGCAACTGCTGTGCTGGAGGTTGAGCAGTTCCCTATTCTGATACGCTGAGCAGGGCAGCTCACCATGCATGGCCAAAGATCAAACAATGGTCATGCCTGCAGGGAAGGAGAAAGGACCCCATTTTACTGCCGGGGTGGTCCCAGAGTGGGCACACAATGAAGGAATACAATGGGTTTTCCACACCCCATACTACCCTCAAGCAAATGGCAGAGTGGAGCGTACTAATGGACTTCTAAACTAAACCCTAAAAACCCATGAACCAGGATAGCCGCAACCAGTGCCAGATGCAGTCACAAAAGTTAAATAGCTGCTGGGAGGTGAATGGATGTCGTAGACTGACTGCATTTTGCCCAAAGTCCCCCTCCCTAATTCCAGGATGGGGCGATAAGAAAGATCCAATACACCCGCTCCACTATCCTGGACAACCTGTTCTAAGTAGATTGACCTCACGTAGGGGAAGTACCTGTGGCATTGAAAACCCCTTTGCACTTGTATGTAGGGATAGCAACTGATGAACATGGAAAAGACCACCGAACCCCCACGCGATGGATAATACCCTCATTTTAATCTATGTGTGCTTTATATTTGTACTTCATAGACCCAAAGAGGAATGAAGAAAGATGACGAGGGGCCCATGTTAGTCCTAAATATATTAATTTTTATTTGTGTTACCAGTTTATTGTTATTTGTAAATTTTGTCTGTTACATAGGGAAAGATGCTTTTGGGGATCCTGCTCCCTCATTCTCATCCTTTCCACCGGAGGACAAGAAAAAGAGTCTCCAAATTTAGCTTGGAATTTGATTCAAGGTTTTATGCACCTCTGGAATGACACCAATCAAGGTGTTTGCATAGCATTACCAAAATCTGTCAACAAAGGAATTCAATTCAGACTCATTAATCTAAACTTCACCCATCTTGTGAAAAGGAGTCTTGTCTCTGGTAACATTTTATGTAAACCAAATTTCTCCTGGAACAATGCCCCTGGGGGACCTTTTATGGCTCTAAAATCTCGCTCCAATGATTGAAAGATTTATCTTCTTCCTCGAGGAGGAAACCTTGAATATCATGACTTATGGAAAAGCGAATGTTGGGAATGGAAAAATGGGTGGAACCCAAGTAGAGTTTGTAATTTTACCGGGGAAAAATGCTATCGGGAATCTTGAAGCATATGGAATTTTTTAAGGGACACGGGTATAAAGGAAGAATGATCCATCCAAGGATATAGATGTTCAAATGCGATAGCACCTAACCGTACCAAGTGTACTCGGTCCCCTGGTGGTCATCACCAATGCAAATAATAACCTCATTTGAACTTGATTACCACATAGAATCTAAATCTTCATGGTGTATCGAAATACCAAAAAAACCCCAACCTCGATCAGTGGGTCTGGGAATGGTGGTTGGACAAAGAAGATTTTGAAAGGATACCCAAACAAGATACATGTCCTCTTTTTAAGTTTGTGACCCAATTAAATTGTACCAGTGGTGCATGTAATCCATTGGAAACTTGGTTTGTCTGGGAAATAAGAACCCTTATTGGAGATATGTGTGCCTGTTGGGGATATCCCACATCTGGTTTAGCCGCTAGTCTGTATAACCCTTTTATCTTTAGATAAGGCTGCATGGCGAAATACCCAATACCTGCCCCTTATGGTACCCTTTGGGGATGTTCAGATGGCAAAATATATTCCCATCTAAATATCCAACAACATGCTGGTCTAAAGTGTGGAATTGGTACTCCAACAATGTGTCCACACAAGCTGTTTATTTACTTGACATCCCTACGGAGTTGAAAGTGCCGAGATGCTGATGGCCCTAAGGCACAACCTGAATGGGCAATACACGGAGTCGCAGCACCTGTTAATTATACCTTGGGAGTGAAGGCATCCTGAATGCTAGAAACCATCTTTACCCCTTCCTTTAGCCTTAGGAGGCACCACTTTGTCCTGGAAAATACCACGTGGCAAATGCATGTTTTGTCCAACTGAACACATTGTGCATTTGGAGAACTTAACACCCAAGTTCAACAAGGATCTGAAATGATCCCTCAAGACAGATTAGCATTGGATATGTTGATAAAAGAACATGTGATATGTGGGATGTTGAATCTAACTGATGGGGAATGTTGTATCACCATCCATAATGCCTCCATTTCAATTGAAGAAGCCCGAGTGAAGATGAGAGAAGACACAGACAAGAATTGAGATCTTTTCCAAGCGATGCAACCAGGAGACTGGTTTAACAGAGGATTGTTGCTGACCTCTCTCCTCATCCTTGGGACTCATGGCGTGGGGAAAATGGCTTATTAACATTGGACTCATGTGGATTTTTGTGTTCTTAGTGCTTGCCTTGCAATTGTGTGATGCATGGTTACCCACTTGCTTTCCTCTACTTCTCTTTTCTCTCCTTCTGTCCGATATGTGAAGATTACTACTGTGGGAGAAGAAGGTCTCTACAATAACTTGGTCCAGTCAAATGTTTGAGCCATGGGGTGCTGTGAGAGACTGAAAGAGTTCATGTCTCAAACACTGCGGCTGGGCAAGTTCTGCAGAACAACAAACCTGCGTAACAACGTGTGATGCACCGAACTGGTGCGGAGGGTGTGCTGTGCCAAAGGATGCACAGTTCCATGTTCTGATACGCTGAGTGGGGCAGCTCACCATGCATGGCCAAAGGTCAAACAACGGTCATGCCTGCAGGGAAGGAAAAGTTACTCCCCAACGACCCCCAAGCCCACCGACCCATTTCCCAAAAGTTCTGGAAGCACAAACTGCGCTTGACACCTAATGAGCCTAAATTGGCTAATTGACATAAATTGTCCTCATTTCTCTTCCTCTCTCTGTCTTTTTTTTTTTTTTTCACAAGCCCTATACTTCATCCCTTTAGACATAGAACTGTTGACCAGGTCTTGGACTAGGAGTGGATCCAGCTGCTCCTAGACTCTTCTCTGAGAGAGTCTAGAAAGCAAGGGGGTCTGCTCTGAACCTCGTGACTCAACAGGAGGGCTCGCCTTATATTCTTCCCTGAATCGATCCCCAAATAAGCAAGGCTTGTAGTATATGTTTTGTGATGCATGGTTAGCACATTACATAGTTCACTGATGTAGTTTTATGCCAATTCTTGTTGTGAGCGAATAAAAGTTGAGTTTTGTGAGTTAAAGGTTCCCTGGTGTTGTTTCACCTTAATCCTGACCTGGGAATCAGCAAACCTGAGTCATCGTCCTGAGAAACTGGGACGTGACAAAGATAATTCCTGTAGGAAAAATATTCTGCATCACAATTACTAAGTTGTAAGCAAGTTCTTTGAAAGATGCACTACCCTGAAAGACCTGACATCGAACAACAGTTTGCGTCTGTCCTGGCAGTATGCTGTGGTGAAAACAAGATCAATATCAAGCTGCATAAGCACAGCTATTGCAATAGCCAGCTGGTAAATGATGTTATTTCTATGTGATCCTTCTGAGATCACACGGGGAACACACTGTATACAGTTCCCATTAATATAGATACGGTCTCACCAGCCAGATACAGAGATGGATGATTCAAAACTTCACTCCAAACTTGAACAGACTCCAAGCCTTATTATGGTTCAGAAGTATTTAGACCACTTTTGATTCCCACTTACTTTCAACTTCACATATCCTCACACTTCCTGGTCCTCTTTTCTGCTGGTATCCAAAGTGCCAAAATATTCTGGGAGAAGCTCTTACTTTAACAGAAGCAGAAAGCCCTTGAAATCTCAGGAGAAAACTTTCATTGTCAGATTGTCCAAACTTTTTTCAGGCTCATTTTTAAAAATATTTGGATGAGGTTCAATGCTTACATCCCAAGCCTTGTGTGCAAATACAAACTGAGCTGACATTCTGACCTCTGTAGTTCACCCATCTGCTAAGTGGGTCACCCACCTGCTGAGTGGGTCACCCGCTAGTCTTACTGGAGAATTATTTTAATAAGCTGAGAAAACAGGATCAAAATCATCTTTGTAGCTTTTTTCGCTACTCATTTCCATTGAAAAGTTTTGACAAGGCTTAAATTCCTAAAAGTTACTGCTTAAGATAGCACTTGGTATTTAATCCTGCTTTGAAAACTTTCATTCCTGTTGGCTCCACTTGATGTTTCTTCTATTGTGCACAGAAATATCTTAAACTCATTTACGAGCCGTGCTGTATGGTGCTGAGTTGCGCAGAATAGTTATAGAACAGCCTTAAGAATATATTTTCTTACTATCCTGAATTTACCTGGGAAAGCGACAACATTGCTGATATTTCTGATTAGTGAGAGCATCAGGCTTTGACAAGTGCTTGTACTTTGTCTAAGTTTTCAAATATTTTGAGATGACTGTAAATTTGACCTCAGATATTATCAGCAAAAAAATCAGTATCTTGATATTTGCTGTTAATGAGGTATCATTTTGCTTTCCCATTTAAATAACCCTCACCTTACTGATAGTAAAATAACATGCAACTGAATAGGCATTGACAGTACTGAAAAATGTTGCAATAAACCAAACTGCTCTTAAAACCAAAGAAAAGGGTGTTGTTTGTACAAAGCACAGGAGTGCTCACTTTGAAAAATAAGTTAACATTAAAAAGGCTTTAAGTTATTTGAAGAGATCTGCAGTCTTACGTGTCTGAGGAATACCTAGTAAATACCTAAAAGCTAGCCCCAGCTATTTTTAAGCAGTACACAATTGCAGAAAGTTGTGAGCATTTTACTGCAACTCCGGTCAGCAACTTGGATTAGACATCCATCCTATATAGTGCTGTGGGTGTCTGGATTACTCTCCAGATGAGGTGTTCAGACAGACTTGTACATTTATCAGCCCTGCAGGGACAGCTCAAGAAGAAGAAAAAATAAAAAGTACTAGTTATGTGATCAGAGTCCAAATTCTGCAAAAGCTGTTTTGTTGGACATTTCTGTCAGTGTGTCGTAACATGTCAGCTCTCCTGATGAGCTATAACTCCTGGAAGCCCTCATAAAGTGGCAAGCTCCAAATGGTAACTTATTTTGCCTTTATCAGAAGAAATATCGGGTGGTAACAACTTACTGTATTGTAGGCCAAAGGACAGATCTCTTTTCCAGCTACCAGGCAAGAGTTTCTCGTTTCTACACATCAGCGCTCTGACCTAACACAAAGTATTTTATTTCTACTATTAGCACCATTCAGAGATCACTAAAACTGTCCTTGGCAGATGCCCCTTTCTCAAGATACTGGCCAAAAGAGATGAGCAGGAGTCAGAAGTCTGTGTTTATCCTTTTTTGAGTGGTCTTCTGCAACCAATGGAGCTGGTGCAGTCAGGCTACTCTCCATCATTTGTGTGATTGCTTTGCACCATCATCTTCAAAATTTTCTCTGAGAGCCATTCTGGAAGTCTGGCTCCATGTTGTCCCACAGATACGTACAGACTTCACAGTAGACCAGCAGCAGTCTTCTGAATTGACTCTGGGCATCAGAAGGTAAATCTTTGTACAAAAGAGCAATGCTTTTTGAAGTAGTAACCCGAGCACTAACGGGTGGTTTTCTGTAAAGACCACCCATGCACATTCGGGTGTAAGCAGATGCACGACTGTTCCCAAATGTGATTCTTCAGATCATAGACTCAAAATGAAAACAAAACAGAACAAAACAAGACAATACGCAAGAACAGAGAAAGAAATTCAATGTCTGTGAAGACTTCCCTTCTATAATCCATCCTGCTAGTTCTAATAATGCATAAAGGCTAATCAGTCATTCATTCGGCTGAGATTTGGTCAATAAGAAATAATATCAGGTGAGAGAAGGACTGCAGTTGGCTTTATTGCTGCATTTCTTGTTTTTTCTAAGTTTAAGTCAAGGACCTAAATATTGGTTTAATATAACTCCTTGTATTTAATTATTAAAAGGTTTAATAACAGCAGACTGCATCCAGTCACACCCGAAGGAGACTCTTCTTCATGTTCATACTTAGATTTGGACTTTTATCAGTAACACAATTCATTTCGTAGTAAGTGAATCACAACAATAACATAAGAAAGGGAAATACTACAGAGTCTTTTTTTCTAGTAATTCAAAATATGATGTCTGTAGGTAAAATTATACTGTCACAAACATCTGATAACTCTGCCTCTTATTGGTGACAGACAGCAGTTATAAGAAAAGGATACCAAGCAAATTGCTTCAGATTCCATTCTGTAACTCATATTATATAAAGTCATGAGTGTGAGTGCAAAATGGTTTCATAACCTGTTCATCATCTGGCCTTTGGGGTTTGTTCTGCTGACAAGGGTTGATATTTTTTTATTATTATTTTCTACTATGGATTTTCAAGTGTTATTGTTCTCAGAGAATATAATTGTTTTTAATGGAACTTTAGAAAAAGAAATCTTCCAAACGTATTTTATTATTGAATGCAAAAGAAAATAAAGTATTAATATCACAAATTCTTAAATTTTGGTCACTTGATTTTCTTCCCCGCCCCCCCCCCCCCCCCCCCTCAGTTCTGCTTCATATTCACATGCAGAAGGGTAGGAAAAGCTAAAATAATGTTCAGACAAAATCTTTGATTCATTTATTTATTTATCGTCTTTCGGTGGCACAGAGCATAGTGAATTTTTCCTTTTATACTGCATTTGTAGATGTCCTTGAAGAGAGAAGTCCAATCTAATGAGCATATAGCTAGTGGCTTGCATGGAGCTGTTTATCTGATTGTGACACTCAACAGATTTCTCTGTGGGGGATCCCTATGCCTCTAAATAAATAGTTATTACTGTGTTACAGCAGTTCTGTATAGGTATGTGTTGTGGTTTAACCTGGCAGGCAGCTAAACACCACGCAGCTATTTGCTCACTCCCCCTCAGTGGGATGGGGGACAGAATCGGAAAAAGGGGGAAACTCATGGTTGAGATAAAGACAGTTTAACAGGACAGAAAAGGAAGGGAAAATAATAATAATGATAAAAAAATATACAAAACAAGTGATGCACGATGCAATTGCTCACCACCCACTGACCGATGCCCAGCCAGCCTCCAAGCAACGGGCTGCCCCCCCCGGGCAAGTCCCCCCAGTTTTATTGTTCACCATGACGTCCTGTGGTCTGGAATACCCCTCTGGCCAGTTGGGGTTGGCTGTCCCAGCTCTGTCCCCTCCCAACTTCTTGTGCCCCCCCCAGCCTCCTCGCTGGCAGGGCAGTATGAGAAGCTGAAAAGTCCTTGACTTAGTGTAAGCACTGTTCAGCAACAGCTAAAACATCAGCGTGTTATCGACATTATTCTCATTCTAAATCCAAGACATAACACTATACCAGCTACTAGGAAGAAAATTAACTCTATCCCAGCCGAAACCAGGACAGTGTGTATGAAACTCACAACAAACCAACCCAACGCTCACATCTGCTGACAGAGATAGGTGGAGAATTTGCCGGCGTCTTTCCTTGGTTGGCTTCTGCTTTCTTTTAGGGGTATTTTTCAGGCTCTGAGAAGGTAAAGAGAAGAAAACCTCACCACCTTTGCTGTCCATACTTTACAGTGTACTGTAAGTATACATAGTGTACGTAGGCTATGCCTGCGGAGGAATGTAAACAGAAGTGGGTTCCTCCTCACAGCCAGGAAGGTTTATGGATTGCCACCGAGACATGGCACTGCGGCCGTATGGCTCCTGGGTCAAACGTGGCACATCTCTGATCAGTTAAATACTGGCAAAATGAGAGAGCATCTGCCTGCACCCATCCAGGCACATATATCCCAAACCCTGCACCACCTGCTAATTATTTCATTGAAAACCACTTCTCTAATTAATCTCAAGTGAAAAAAGAGATTCCTGTCTGGTAAAAAAGCCAGGGCCTGATTTGCCATACTGATTAATGGCAAAAGCTTTCTTTTCTGTCATATCCACGGTCCCACAAAGCAGTATTAATCTCTGTGTTAGCAACAGAAATTCATGCCTTGATTTAGTTTCCTATTCATGGGCATCTCATGCCTTTTGAGACTTCGCAGGAGTTCAAAACATTTGCATGGAGGTAGCAAATACTACAGCCCAAGGAGACTTTTCTGGAGTCAAGTGTATAACCCTTTCTCTACTGGGCATTTCACTATGTGCAGACACTTGCAAAGAGGTTCATACACAATTCATGAGTACATAACAATGGTCTTATTTATTGGTGAACACACAGAGTAAACAGCTGGACTATAGTCATAGGCTTAACATTGATATTCTTAGCACCTGTAAGACAGACTCTTGATGAATCTCTGCTGGCCAGGCAGCAGGCACTCATCAGTCAGGTGGGGAAGTGGCAGTCTCCATGGCATTTGGTCTGATCTTCCACCTTGCTGAATTGCCATCTTCCAGCTTTCTTGGTTTTTTTTTTTTTTCTTTCAGGCTTTCATACTTCTTTGTGTAGGTGTTTTTCTCTGGAGACCTTCAGCTAGTGACTACTACTGCTACTACATAGGCCAACAATTTTACCTCTCTGGTTTTATTTTATGATTTTAGAATCATAGAATAGATTGGGTTGGAACAGAACTTTAAAGGTCCCCTAGTCCAAGCCCCCTGCAGTGAGCAGGGACATCTTCAACTCGATCAGGTTGCTCAGAGCCCGTCCAGCCTGACCTTGAGTGTGTCCAGGGATGGGGCATCTACAGCCTCTCTGGGCAACCTGTTCCCATGTTTCACCACCCTCATCATAAAAAATTGCTTCCTTAAATCTAGTTTAAATCTACCCTCTTCTAGTTTAAAACCACTACCCCTTGTCCTATTGCAACAGGCCCTGCTAAAATGTTTGTTCCCATCTTCCTTATAGGCCCCCTTTAGGTACTGGAAGGCCCAATAAGGTCTCCCCGGAGCCTTCTCTTCTTCAGGCTGAACAACCCCAACTGTCTCAGCCTGCCCTCACAGGAAAGGTGCTCCAGCCCTCTGATCATCTTCGTGGCCCTCCTCTGGACCCAGGCCAACAGGTCCATGTCCTTCTTATGCTGGGGACCCCAGAGCTGAACTCAGTACTGCGAGGGGGGTGTCTCACCAGAGCGGAGCAGAGGGGCAGAATCCCCTCCCTCGACCTGCTGGTCACGCTTCTTTTGATGCAGCCCAGGATATGGCTGGCTTTCTGGGCTGTGAGCATACATTGCCAGTTCATGTCCAGCTTTTCATCCACCAGTAACCCTAAGTCCTTGTCTGCAGGGCTGCTCACAATCTCCCAGCCTGTATTGATACTGGAGATTGCCCTGACCCAGTGTAGGACCTTGCACTTGGCCTTGTTGAACCTCATGAGGTTCACATGGACCCACTTCTCAAGCTTGTCCAGGTCCCTCTGGATGGCATCTGGTCCCTCAGGTGTGTCAACCGCACCACTCAGCTTGGTGTCATCTGTGAACTTGCTGAGGGGGCACTCGATCCCACTGTCTGTGTCACTGATGAAGGTATTAAAGAGTACTTGTCCCAGTATGGACCCCTGACGGACACCACTTGTCACCGATCTCCATCTGGACATTGAGCCATTGACCACTATCCAATGGATCATAGAATCACAGAATCATAGAATGGTTTGGGTTGGAAGGGACCTGAAAGATCATCTAGTTCCAACAAATTCCTCACCCACCAAACAGTCCATTTATCTTCTGTGTCTTTAGCGCTCTTCTTTGCAATCTAAGAGCAGATTTTTTCCCCCTTGTAAAGTTAATGCAATGTCACACATAAAACTGGCCCCTGAGTCATAGACACCCCTGAATGGTAGATTACGATACCCTAAGTCTCTCATATGCCACTATACATTTTATGTTTAAGCAACTGAGTTGAATGAGGATTCTCTCTGTATGCTCTCACCCTTCCTCGTCCTTGCATCACTAGCTTGGAAAGCTCTTTGAAGTTGGATCTAACTTTGAAGCTTGGGTGGAAGGTGGAAGCTTTGAGCAGGGAGTTGGACCAGATATGCTCCAGAGGTTCCTTCCAACCTAAATTGTTGTATGATTCTAGCTAGGATGCACTTGTGAGCTGTTGTGATGCTCATAAGCTGAGTTTAGGTGAGCTTCCCAAACAGCCACCCAGGCCCTCAGCAACATCAAAAGAGCCCTCTGATCATTTCAGGACACGAGGCTTTGATTTCAGACTAGTAGTAGCAAACTAACAAAGCCATCTTCGTGTTGGTAGCGTACCCAGATAATTCTGTACTTCATGCTGCGTGCAGTGGATGTGATAGCACCATGTCTACAGTAAGTGTCACCTTGCTCAAACCAAGAACAATTTGGAGAATACTTTGCCATTTTATAATTGTACAAGATAGCCTATCTTGGAAGAATTATAGATTTTTGTTGTTATCTGGTGTTACACAACATCTCGCCTTCCATTTTACAGACCCAGTGGGTAGGGATTCAGATAAACACCTGTGGCAATCATAAGTAAAGCAGATTTCTGGCTTTGGTGTTTCACTAGTTGAAGTTCTTTAGGGACATGATTCTGTAACATTAAGGTAAATGGGCGCCTTGCCTCCCATTTCAACACGGGGTGTGATCAAGCTGCATTATGCTGCTGGAAAGGTACACATGGCAAGGAAGACATAAATTAAATTAAAGGGGACCTCTCAATATCTGTCAGCTTTCTCTTAAAATATTGCACTACTAAGAACTATTTAAGATGAGATGTTTGCAACTTTGACATTTTAATTCAGTCCTTGTCCAGGTAACTTCCCACTGACTTGAACAGAAAGAACCATTTAGAAAACATGGGATCTGAAGAATATTGCAAGTCAGTAAATGTTTTGTGAAGGAATGTGTGTTGCTTTTGGAAATGGCAATGATTTCCCCAATACAGGAGCTATAAGTTGGATGTTGTGAACAGAGTGAAATTTTATTATGACCCTAAATTATGATCAATTTTCTAGGTTTCTCCTTGAATTTGAGACTCCGGGCACTAAGTACTGTAATGAAATCCATCTGAATATGTTTCAACATATTTGTTTGACTCTGTACTACGGTCCATTTTCCAGAGCAGATTAGGGTAATAACCTTTTTTTTTAGTATTATGCTTTCAGATTGCCAACTGTTCACTCCAATAGTAGCATGTAATTGACTTTCTTGAGGATCACCTCCTTTAATCATGGAGCATGTGTGATTTTTATATTGGCTGAGTGTGTAGACAGTTGGCCTATCAGCATCCAAACAACAGTCTCCTTTGCAATGACAGACACGTTGCCTCCTTTTGGCACAGTAATGCACGGAGTGATTCAGCACAAACGACGCAGCATAAATTGACTGTGAGTGTTATGCAAGAGAACACAGCTCCTTAGAAGTGTTTGGAAAGTTTTTCTCATTACTTTTACTCTGACATTTTACAGGCATTCTTTTCAAATACATTCCCACCAAAGTCACGGATGTCATGTTACAAATTAAAGGAGGAGAAAAAGAAGAAATCTCACAGGATTAAAGTATACTGTAAGAAGCACAACAAATGTAGTTTGTAGTTTCCTAATATCTATCTTTGTCTTCAGTGAAATGCAGAGAAGTGAGATTTAGTTTCTTAGTATCTCTCTCGTAACAACAGCATCACACAGGTCATCCAAGAGTAGACAAGAATAAAACAGAAAACAAACAAAAAAGGAAACTCCAGAATGCCTTTTACTGCAATTAGCTAAATCTGCTTTAGAACCTATTCTTGCTGCCATGAAAATCTCCCCTTGATGTGGGAGAAGAAAAAGATGTATGTTCACAGTGAAGGTAGGGAAAGCAGCCATGGAATGAGTTACTTGGATAAATATTTGGAACTGTTTTTTGGATGCTGGATGGTTGTCTGTATATTTTCCCAGTTCAGGAGAGGTCTGCCAGCTACAATACATATACATACAAGGCAAAAATCTGAACTCACACTAAGATCATCCTGTTCAATTATAAGGTTAGTAGAGTGTCAGTGAAACAAGAATAGCGGTGTAACATCTATCAAAGCATGGCTGCTGTACAGGGCATGGTACAAAACAACTCAGAGGACCAAGGACTACATCTCAGAATTCCCTGCTCAGCCTTCTGGAGAACAAAAGTCAAACTCCTGATCAGATGCTTATTTCCCTTGGTGAAGAGAAATGTAGTTAGGCACAAGAAATGTAATAGAGAGAAAATAATGTTACGTCCAACAGACAGTAGCTGGGAATGGGAGCACTTGCTAAAAGGGCCTGCTCAAGGCTTCTGAACAACATAAGCAAAGTTTAATTTTGTATGGCCAAAAATGAGGAAGGCTGTGGGTGTATGAAAGGCCAGTTTTGTGTGTCAACAATCAGCACCCTCCAAAGGGATTTGGGGACACAAGGCGCTAGCAGGCTCCCCAGTCAAAGTAACACATGGGTGTAGTCTATGCCCAGATTGATTTTGCACTTCTGCCTTCGCTGAACACAGACGCCGACTTTCTCTGAGCCATGGTATTCTTCATGGGTAAGGAGGAGGGTACCAGCCTCTTGCCTGGAGCTGGGCTGGCTTGTCTGAGGCAAACTTTTTACGACAGTCGAAATCTTGGTGATTTTCATGAAAACTGGAACTGCTTTTCACCTTTGCCCCTACACCCTGTCCTTCCAGTGCTTAGCAGTTTTCCATTGCCCTCTTCTCTGAAAGAGTCACAGTAACATCAGTGCTAATGGTGGTTGAACAGAAACTCAGAGCTCTCAGCAAAGAGACAGGAAGCGGAATCTGAGTTTATGCTCATCTTCCACATCAGGACTTCAACGTAAATTCAGTCTCTGTGTTGAAGCATTGCAGTAGTGTATATCTCAGGTCAGATGTCCACCCTTGTCCTTCATCTGCTGGGCAAGGTTGCAAACATTTGTCAGAAGCAGCATGGGGAATCTAAGAGAGAAGCCAAGGACATTAGGCAGCAGCTGAACAGTTTGAGAAACTCAGGGCACACCAAGGAGGATGACTGTGCATCCCAAAGCTGCTTGCTGACTCTTCTCATGGTCTTCAAGGAATCACTAGCTTTAACATCCTCAAGCGCTAGATAATAGTGAAAGGATAGCCTTGCTTTTGCTTTAAAGTAGCTTTGTTCTCACATATTTATGTGGTTATATAGTTGTATAGTCCCATATAGCTACCTTGTTTGTTCTCGTCCCAGGTCTCATCTGTTTGGTAGAGAGAAACTGGTGCTGAGTTATGGAAATTGCTTTTTCTTTTCTCTTTATCATTAGAGTCTGATGAGGAAGTTTGCGATAAGGAAACTAGGAGGCAAGCAACACACTTCCAGTATTTCATCCAAGAACAAGGTCATGTATACACAAAGATGAAACTGGTGAGCTCCAAACTAAACAGAAGAACTACTTTTGTCTTCCAGATGTTAGTTTTCTGGGTGGCTGCCGGGGCTTTGAAGGGCATTTTTCCTGGAGATAAAAGATCTTCCGCTACAGATGGTGCGTTTTAACCCTCCTAAGTCCTTGTATATCTCTGATAAAACTCTGGTAAAAACTAACATAACACTTCTTAGGAGGGCAGCTGGGTTCTTATTCTCACAGTCTTTCCATTCACCACTTTGAAATTTCAGGTAAAGCAACTTCCTACAGGTCCTAAAGTTGGCAGTTTATCGATACAACAGCAGACTTGAAACGTATTTCATTTATGGTCTGTTGAGGGTATTAATTTATTCATGGGGGTGATTTTTAGCTAATAGCAAGTTTATGCCTTTAAGACTATTATATACATTTTATATATGCATATAAATATATAAATTTGTGAGAAAACAAACATTTTTCCTTACTATTTGTCTGCTATTCTTTTCTGTGACCCATCACTCCCCGCCAAGTTTGGGTCCAAATGGTTTCTAGTTGGCTCTGCCTAGGATCTAATGCTCTGAGCCAAGAAAACAAAAAACAACAATGATGGAAAACATGCTCAGGCAAAGTCTTTTAGGCTGTGAAAGAACAAACATAAGAAATGACTTAGAAAGAATGCAGTGCTTGGGGAATTAAATTAGAAAGGCAGTGAAATATATTTCTTGTATGAAAACATTTTGAGAAGAAATAAAATGGTTCATGTGAGAAAATTGTAATGAAGAGAAGCATAATTAATTATTTAGACAAACCAAAGGAAAATCAAAGTAAAATATATGGCATCCTTCAGTGTGAGTAATTTATTTATAAATAGACATATATTCTGAGACTGAGTGTCCGCATTGGATTTGTGTAACTGTGTCCTATTTAGCAAGATTTAGAGTCCAAATAAAAACCACATACAGCAGTTTCATCTCCAGTTCTGTACAAGCACGCTGCAGAATACAGATGTCTTGGCTTTACCTGGGAGTTCTGCTCGTGCTTCAGTTTGGGTCCAGATTACAATGCCTCAGATGACAGCAGTGTATTTTTGGTGGTTCTGAAATTTGAGCACTTTGCAGTATCTGTACCCAGACATAATTTCCAAAACAAGGTAATATTATTTGACATAGATTTGAATATATTCTCATGGATTATTAATATCTGGTGAATATTTTAAGTGCAATATGTAGGTACTAAATTTAATTTTCTTCAGGGCATATATGGTGTAGTGTTTTCTTCAAAACTGATTACCTGAAAATTGGAATTTTTGTCAAGAATGCAGCTCGACTCTGCCCTGTGATGCTGAGACAAAATGACACAAATGGACACAAATGACACATGCATGACACAAATGGAGCAAACTGGAAAGAGCAGACGGCCATACGTTAGCATGTGCTCTGAAACATTGATTCTGGAGCTAACAAGGACGGATGCAAAGAGCAAGGGCTGTTAAATGAAGAATAACATCCCTTAGGATTTCCAAGAGGACATAGTGCTGTGAGCACGAGGGAGGATTTGGGAAGAACACCATTTAGCTCCTCTTTCGAGATCTCAGACAGTACCTGACTACTCTAACTTGCAGTCGGTGTTCTGCAGCCCTCAAACCATGAAAAAGTCTGATAATGTGTGCGAATACAAAGCGGAAAATCCCTGGGCTGTGATCTTCTCATCTCTCGTCTGCTGTCAGGACCATTACTGTCACACCTCTGTGTCACAAGGTAAAAGAGAAGAGTTCATTAGATGTCTAGGGCAAAAAGCAGGCTAGGAAGAGAGCGGGTGAGCCCCACCACCTTACTGCTTTTGGAGGCTCCTTCATTGCTAATGGGGAGCAAGGGTGGTGAAAATTAACTGGTTCTCTGCTATAACCATCTTTATGTAGGAACAGGAAAGAAATCACACTAATAAGAATTTTAATATTTTAAAGTTGCCATTAACATCTGTGGGGATCATGATCTGGCAGGGGGCACATGACTGTTCAGTCAAGCCCTCATTGGGAAAGGAGTAAAGTCAGGAAAGCCACTATCAATTCTGCCGGAGGGAGAATGCACATCGTGTTTCCTCTTGCTATGAAGGGAGCTGAGCATTGGTGAGTGAGACCAGAAACCCTCGCCCATTAAAAAAGTTCTCCAAGTCCTCTTTGTTACAGCTATTTCTATAGCAGCACAAGGTCTTTACATTCCAAGAGCTAAACTGTATGCATTAGGCTACAGGCCTTGGTGACAGAGCCCCCTTAAAAGGGTGTTTTGTGTGCTTGGGGTGAGTTAATATCTTCTTTGGAGAGTTTTTTGTGCCTTCTATCTGGTATGAAACGTGTAGGTAGAATTTTATTGTAGACACTTTTGACATGTTTTTGATCTTTCTTTCCACCTCATCTTTCTCTTCCATGATACACAGTCCTTTCTCAACCCAGCTTTCCTATTTTTCATGCTAATGCCTTAAGCCCTGTTCCTTAAAAATTGCATTACAGTTCTGACGACCAACATAATACAAATGATTAACTGGATCTGAATTCAAACTTCCTGAGAAGCAAATCCAGCGCTTCAAATTAACTGACTTTTTTTTCTTATCCTTTTTTGAAGATTTTTTTGAAGGAATCTCTTAGGCAACCTGACATTTTATCCTAACGCATGGCAACTCTAGTTTGCCATCTGCAGTTTTAGCTGCATCCGTAAGTTTTGTTGATTTTGAATGAAGTACCAGAAGCAGCCTGTTAACAAAGGAGTTAATGGAGCAATTTTCACAGAATAGAGCATTTTACAACATTGTCATTTCCAAGAGCATATTTTCAATCCCATGCCTATTCTGACTTAGAAACATAATTGGAAGGACCATCCCCCTTCCAACTGAAAGATTATAACTAACGATATATGCTTCAGTACACATACAGAAGGGCTTGTTAAAGGCAGAGTAAGATCACCTTTCATTTTGTTATTCTTTGATTAACACAGTCCCCTTAGCTCTGATGTGTTCTGCCTCGGTGGGTCTGTGTGACAGGGTTTTATTATTTTAACAGTGATTTCTGTTATTCAGTTTGCAAAACCCTTCTACAATTTTTGATCAGTGCACAGCAATTTTTCAGGAATATTTTAATCATGCTTGCAACAGGCCAAGCTTATGACAAAATAATTGATTACCTGATTTTTATCATACTGAGAGGCTATGGAAATATTCTGTTGTATTGATTAAGGACTCAGCCTTTCTGTACAACACAGGTTGTTCATATTTCTGGCCTCCAGCCAGCGCAAGGCGCGATAAGCCAGAGATAAGCTAACAAATTTATTTTTGAAATTAAGTTGTATATTGGTTTTGATTCTTACTAAATTCGCTGTGAAGAGGAGGGGAACCTCATATGTTTCGTCTCCCTCAAGGAAACACAATTCATAGTTTTACAGTTCGTGACCTGTAAGTGGAGTGGACGTGTTTGTTTTGGTAACGTATAGGTATTGAGGAACGCCGGCATCAGCCTGCGCCACGAGAACTGGAAAGCATAGGTGACACAGAATGGTACATGAGGAGGTTGAGGCAGAGCAAAGATAAAAATAACCATCGTTTCTGAATCCACCTTCCAGAATACTGCTAGCTAGCAGGTGGCTGACTCCTCTCTGAAGTGTGCTCTTTGCTGCTAGGAACGAGGCTCTTCATCAGGAGCGATCTCAGTTTAAGAAGCCCTAGAGATGGTTTCAGATTATTTTGTGCCGTTGTCTTTCCCACCACTGAAACTGCTTTCACACTGTTGTAATGCACAGAAGCCTCCTGTGCTTTGCTTAGTTGGTTATAGACAGAAGAGAGATTCAGAAAAAAATTTACCCAAGCTGAGCATGGGAACATTTCCTCTAGGTCGTTTAAGATCTGATTTCCCCTTACCTCATACTTTTCAGTTCTCTTCTTTTTAGCTACAGGGGATATGAAATAAGGATGTGTTCAGAGAACATTTCCGTCTGCCCATGCTGTAGTGAATGCACAGTTATCCAGTTATAACTCACAACAGAAAAAGTCTGGGCTTTCAATAAATTTAGGTTAAATTGCAGGGTCTTACTTTATTTTTTACCACAACCAAGCATTAATGTAGAACTGGTAGAGAAATAATGAGTAAAATGTTTACAAAAAAATTTGAAATACTTCTTGAAACTTATCTGCCAGAGCAGTTCAATAAATTGAACACACGCACACATAGAAATTAAAACTGCATTCTTGTCTGGGGGAAAAAAGAAACCCAGCCATTTCTAGAAATCCTTCTTCTATTTTGTGAGAAAAACCGACAATGTATAGCTAGCAAGAGAGTTCTGTGTTCTGAGATCATTATGACATACAGGACTGTATAGTTTAGAATTAAATCCCTGTAATAGGGAACATAGACGAATCAAGAATTCTTCTCACTCCTACAAAAGCTGATGTGTTAATCTTACTTGCATAAATAAAATTCTCCCATTAAAGCAAAACCCCAGCGGTACCATGATGTATTGACTGAGAGAATGAAAGCTCTGCCTTCCAGCCAGAGTAATATGGCTATCTATTAACCAAAGATTTTTATTTTTTTTTCCCTTTGCTAAACTAATGATGGTAGCCTCCTAGGAAGATGAATGATCAAATGACGATGTAGACTCTTCATTCACAATATGCTACTGTCTAAGAATATTTGTAAATACAGTAAGAAAGTTTTCCTCCTGTTTTTGGGCTAGAGTGAGGTGAAAATGTCAGAGAAATAACATTGGTGTGTGTCTCTACAGATAATTTTATATTCTGTTTGCTGTGGCATAGAAGAGGAAAAAAACAGGATTTTTCCCCATAGAATTTTTTATGTTTATAAATGTGTAATTAAAAGAAAAGAAATCCAAGAAATGCCTCTATAGTTCTATGGATCACATTTAATGGAGAATTGATCCTGCTTTTAAGAAAGTTCTAAAACTAGAGTTTTTCCAATAAAAGCAAATGTGTGGTCTTTCCCTGAATGGTAAACAATAGAGGCTGTAATGACTCATCCTCTCTTCGGTTTTATTATTGCCTTCCATCTTACAATCTAAAAGCTCTTACCATCATAATTACCTCTTTTGGCTTTTGCAAAATGTCACAGCTCCTATTTAGCCAATAGATCACATCACACGGGGCTACAGCTTCACTTTTAAACATTGTATTAATAGCTGAAATGTCTGACAGGTTGAATTATAAGCTTGGCAACAAATTGGTCTCCTTTTTGGCCTTTTCTACAGTTGCTGTTACTTTGGGAAGTAAGAAAGAGATCTGGACCCAGAGATCTGGATCCAAAGACATGCCTACTAAGAGTGAGCTCACTCTAAGCCATTCAAGCCCCTTTCCAGACATGCAAACACTATAGTTAACCTGTCACTTTGTTATGTTGTAATTAGTCTTAATCATTCGTGGCTTCTGTATACATGTTGACCTCACATACAGAGCTACAGTTTGAAAGCAGAGGTAAAAGGGTATTAAATTAACTGTTATATCCGAACAAGAAAGAAAAACTTTCAATCACAGACTTCATAAGGGCACTTCAAACAAGGAAAGTATGGCTGGTTTTTTCCAGCTATCTCAGGTAGGCTAAACCCCAAGTTATTTCTACCAACAAAATTGTTATTCTCCCAATAATAACAGAATTCTTTCTCCCTGCTCAACATTTCATTCCAGTAGGTCACTAGAGCATCTGGCTTTCACTCTTATTCTTCTCACCTAACCTTGAGAAAGTTTTCCTGAGTCCCTCAGAAAGTGATATAGAATGATAAAATGATTTGGGTTGGAAGGGACCTTAAAGATCATCTAGTTCCACTAGACCAGGTTGCTGAAAGCCCCATCCAACCTGGCCTTGAACACCACCAGGGATGGGGCAGCCACAACCTCTCCGGGCAACCTCTTCCAGTGCCTCACCACCCTCACAGTGAGGAACTTCTTCCTTACATCTAATCTAAATCCACCCTCTTTCAGTTTAAAGCCGTTACCCCTTGTCCTGTCACTACGTGCCCTTGTAAAAAGTCCCTCTCCGGCTTTCCTGTAGGGCCCCTTTAGGTACTGGCAGGCTGCTGTAAGGTCTCCCCGGAGCCTTCATTTCTCCTGGCAGAAAAACCCCAACTCTCTCTGCTTGTCTTCACAGGAGAGGTGCTCCAGCTCCCGGATCAACTTCATGGCCCTCCTCTGGACCTGCTCCAACAGGTCCACGTCCTTCTTATGTTGGGGACCCCAGAGCTGGATGCAGTACTGCAGGTGGGGTCTCACCAGAGCGGAGTAGGGGGGCAGAATCCCCTCCCTCCACCTGCTGGTCACGCTTCTTTTGATGCAGCCCGGGATATAACCTTGGTGCAATTAGCAGCCATACCAAACTTTCACAACGATGAAGCTAACGTTATTCTGCTCTAACACCTGCTGCTCAACCTTTCATCATGTGTTTATATGTAGCTTAAAGTTCTTCCCTTCATCTGCTCACAGGCAAGTTTCTTTGGCTGCCTTGAATAAACAAAGGGCCGTCCTACTGGGACAGGCAAGCTGTGTGAGCTGTCACTTTCTGTGAGCAAATAGGTCTATTCCAAGATCAGAACATTTTCCATGTGCAGGATCTGTATTTCATCCCTGAGAAAAGCCTTCCAACATGAACATAATTATGCAGTCTTGGTGTCCCATCCTTTTCATGGAACAGGATAATGCGTTGATGTGGTACTTCAAAATCTCTGCGGGACTGGCAACATGACAGACTGCAGTTCTTTAGTGCGAACACATTGGGAAAACAGAGAACAAAAGCTACTCATCAGTGTGTTGACGTGATCCTCGGCATGGCCAACACTATGATCACACAAATAGTAATATTAGAAGCAAAACGAAAATCAAAATTAAAGTTTAAAAATTACTCGGTGCTTTGTGATCTGTACAAATGGACTAAAAGATAGATTTTTTTTTGTCTTACTATTTGAGAAAAGATAAGATTAATAAGGTTAAATCATCCAAAGAAAAGGCCAGCTATTAATGGAATGAAACTGAAATCACATGCACACTGAACTACATGAATTTGGGGTGAAAAAATCATATCCTCTATGTGATATTTATGGACTGCAACTATCTGACAAGGAATTTAAATGGAATTGGGAGTTTAACAACATATTTGAAAAAGCATCAGATGATTTATCGATGATTTTGATTGTTTAGGGAGTTGACTTTGTCTAGGATATGAAACAGACAGCTTATAAGAGAAAAAAAGGATTCTAGGATTAGATCCATTTGAATACATGAGAGGGAATTGAAAGCCTCCTCCCAGCTTAGTAGTTCTTTTTCTTTGGAGTTTTATTATTGTGGAGGAGAGAAGGGAGAGGGTTTTGCTTTGTTTTCCTTGTTTGAGATTCTGAGTCTTGTCTTACTTGGAGTTTGATCATCTGAATACTGATCAGGCTCAGAAATGATGAAATCTAGATTAATGAGTGGCTTGATGGTGTAGGAACGTGGTTCACAATACAAAGGAACTTTACAAGTACTCCCATCCCCATTGATACCTCTTCAAACTTTGTACTTTTACCAGATGGAGAAGTTTCAAGGGTCTTGATAGTTCAGATCCAGAAGATGAATCTGACTTTATAACAGCTTCAGGTCTGAGATCCAGCTCAAAAAATTGTTTTGAGCATTACTGTTAAAAGCAGTCAAAAAAAATCTTCAGCTTTATAGCTCCTACAGTAAAAAAAAAAAAAAAAAGTGTTAAAATTTTTCTAAAAACAACAGTGAAAACTTTCTATGGAGATTTATCTTTTATTCATTTGTGAAAAAGGCTTTGTTGTTTAGAGAGTTGAAAAATTAATTAAAACAATATTAAACATGTATGGATTCATTTATTATTTTGTTCTTAGATGAATGAAGTATACTCATAGTGTTGCTTAAAACTGCAGAAAAAATAATACACAGACAAACAGACACGCACACTAATATTGATCGTCAGCAAGGAAACTGTTTTCAAAATGTTTCCTGAGCTGTTTTTCCCAAAGGTGCTAAATGTGTTTAATTTTGCAAAGTCTTTGCAACTGGAAAAGAGAAAGCATCTCATCTGAATTATTCTGTTCCCAGACAGTCTCTCCCTTACACTATGAAAAGACACAAAAGCACGGTCATGGCGAAGCCTGTGGCTGGGCATTTAATAGGAATCTGGTTATTTGTGAAGATACTGTCTCCGAGGTGCTATTTTGCTGCACAAGGAGATGGTGGAAGCCTACCAACCGGCTTGATGTTTCTTCTGAAAACCTAATAAGAAAACAGCAATTCCAAATGACAAGTACCATGTTTTCGTATTTTGCAGTGTCTATTCAAACAGGTAAGCCTTTTGGGATCAGCAAGACATTTTCTCATATGGTTGCAGTTTCATTCTCTTATTTCCTGATACACTTCAGTTATACTTAAAATTGGATCCATTCTCTTGTCTCTATTTTGGACTTGGATTTTGTTGCCATCAGGAGCATAACAGATTGTGGTAGATGACTACACTTCAGCCCTTACTGATAAAATGGTCAAACCAAGGCCGCCTCTGGCTCTCATCAGTGGAAGACGTATTGACTCAGGTTCATCTTTAAGGTCTTGGTAAGCACATGGTACAGGCAGCATGGGCAAGACAGTAAGACCGATGAACCTCTGTGTGTTTCCAGGCACTTTAATGTTCTACTCCTGTACTCTGGTGCAGGAGGTTAGAGAGATGTGAACAACCTGAATTGCACATTTGTAAAGAACTGAATTAGAAAGCCGGATTCAAGATGGCCTGTTTATATTCCTATATTATTCATGATCTGCAAACTCCCATGAGGTCAATGAATTCCAAATTGTGGCTAAGACTCATTTACAGCCATGTTTTCAAGTGACTGCTTTGAAACTTCTGAAGTAGACGTCACAGGTCTGAGACAGCTGATCTGAGATGTGTTGGTGTATATCCAGCTGATGCATGAAATGAATTACTGGAAAAAAACCCAAAATACCCACTCCAAGATAAAATGTGGATTAACCCAAGAGCTGTTTGGCATCATTAACTTGTGTTGGACAATCCATGATACAAAAAAGCTTCCTTTCTTACAGTAGACCATGCTACTACTCTATGTCATAATCACTTAAATTTTAGGTTACTGTATTTCGTCTCCATCAGGAGAAACTGGCAATGTAGTTGAGTGTTTCTTTGATGTACTACATCCAGACATAATGTTCCACTGAGCTGGATCAGGAAAGCAGTCAAGGAAAGAGTATCTTTTCTCACAGTTTCAAAATCTTTTCAGTTGTTACTTTTTTTGGTCAAATTTTCTGCATGTATTTATTTTAGAGTTGCACCACACCGCTTTCTCAGACTGTGTCCCAGTGTCTTCTTCTCCTTGCTTCCTGAACCTGTCTCTCTCACAGCTACAAACCTTGTCAATAGCCATCAGCAACAACAGCTTCAGCTCTCCATTCCTCTAGGTCACAACACTTGTTCCATAACTGTTTCAGTTCTGTACTTAGATAACAGAATACAACCCCAGAATAATTATCCTAGTTGAAAACTAGGATTCATAACAATAGATTCATAATGATAGCCTCAAACCAATAGGAATTAAGAAATACCAGTAATGTCTTTGGAGAAAATTGTAATTAATATATAGCCTGAAAGAACTAAAGTTTTCTCCGAGACTTTGTGCATCTATTTGGCAATATGAACCTGTGTATGAGAAACAAGAGACTTCAACAGTTTCACCTTCCTGATTTCATAAGGAATTCTAATTCCAAGTTGTAGCTATTTAAATGAATCAGTTAAATCTGTGATCTCAATAAGATTAAGTAATGACAATTAGATTATTAGAGTTTTGGCCTATTTTTCCATGTTGAAGACTGAAATATGGTGTAAGGAACATAGTGCATTTTTTCCAAAGCCTTCAGCAATTTACCCTTTTTTTTTTTTACAATTCAGATTACCCTTTTTTGCATATATGCAGTCAGACCCACAGTTAATATAATTGCGATGATTAAATTGAAGTCAGTTACTTCTGAAGAAACCATTCATATTACTGTTTATAGCCTATCTATAAACAGAGGAGGTAAAAATTCTGGCTTATATAAATGAGACACAAAATCTTAACTCAGAGACATTTACAATCCAAAGAGACTGGAGCCTACAAAGTGTTCTGGGGATTTCATAATGTAGGCTAGTAAAAGACTTGGAGACAGGTGTGATCTGCAGCTCTTTCAGGAAGCCACTTCTCTGGTGGAGAATGCAGAGAGCTACAAGAAATCCTTTTCTTTAAAGAAGAGTTTACAAGAAGATTGTAAGACTGGAATACAGGTCCACTCAACCCCCACTTAGCTACCAGCTACCCCTGGAGCTGCTTGAATTCAACAGATAACTGACTCCGGGACAAGAGGCAACGGGCACAAGCTGAAACACAAGGCATTCCATCTGAATACGAGAAAACCCTTTTTCACTGTGAGGGTGGCTGAGCACTGGCACAGGTTGCGGAGAGAGATTGTGGGGTCTCCATCCTTGGAGATACTCAAAACTCAACTGGACATGATCCTGGGCAACTTGTTCTAGCTGCACCTGCTTGAGCAGGGGGCTTGGACTAGAGAGCCTGCAGAGGTACCTTCCAGCCTCAGCAATTTTGTGATTCTGCAACCACCAATTAAACTTTCAAATGCCAAAGTGACTCCTCCTGAGTTTATCCACAACAGCTGAAGTTCTGAGCAGATAGCTAGCTAGCTGCCCTTTGTCTAAGTGGTAGAAGATGTACGGCTGTAATGAGGAGGCTAGTTTTAATTCTCTTCTCTGCCTGAGGGCTTGTATACTTACGTCTCTCACCTCCCAGGCTCACTATAGTCCACTTTCCATAGCACAACAATATACATATTAGAACAAATAATATCAAAAGATGACTCTGAGAGTGCCCAGGTCTAGAAAACTTCAATATTGAAGTTTCAAAATTGAAACTTCACAGTTTCAATATTCACACGGAAAGTTTACATCCCTTCTGGCAGAGGAGAGAGGTGAATCCGGGTGCTGTGTAGCTGGGATGAGCCTGTCGCAAGATTTTCCTCATGGGTAGACGTCCACCTATGAACTCTACGCGGCACTGGGTGCCTCTGTGGATCGGTGAGCTAGGCTGGCGTCTTCAAAACACACCACACTCCAGCTACATGTCCTTCCTTGGCATTTCCATAACTCTGAAGGATTATTGTCCTGGCTTTTGCATCTCACTGTGACGTGCCAAGTTCTTCCTCAGTATCACGCAGACCCTGGGTGCCTGACCTGCAGTAGTTACCTAATTGGGTCGTGCCGCTGGGCTTAACAGTCCAGTGCCCAAACTCTTCTGCAAATTGAGCCTTTGGGCGATGTAGGAAGGGCAGTAAAAAATCATAACAGATGCAGCTGGCTGAAATGGACTGCCATTGTTCCGAAGGCAGACTATTTCCTCATCCAAAAATCATGTTCTTTTGTATTATAATAGTTTGCATAAGTTCCCTAAATATTTAAGGCATATCACCTAGAAGTTTTTAAATGTCAAGTGAAAGTAGAAGTCTGTGTATGAATGAATAATATCTTCAAAATAAGTACTGTCTGTAAGTAGTATGACACTCAAGCAGTTTGCTCGTACTTGTATTTCTGTTTTTTAAATAACCAGAGAGATCATTTCATATTGACAAGCTTGCTATTGATAAAACTGAGACATGAAGTAACAGATCCGGAGAAGGTGAGATAATAAAAACTTTAAATCCCTAGCAGAAGGTTGGATAAAACCTTTTTATTGTCTGAGGTATACCTGTGAGTTAACTGATTGTGAAATGATAGTAAATGATTTAATTATTTCCTGTCTATTAGGAATTCAATTAGAACCTGCTCAGTTTGCATAGCTGCAGTCCTTCCATCACTCCACTTTGCATTCCCTATCCAGTCTGAAACCCCTAGAGTTAAGCTCTGTTATAACCCCTGGAGGTAAAGATGGGAGAGTGCTTTAAGAGCACTATTTTTTCCCCTTAAATCCCTCATGCCTGTAATCTCACCATTGCATTTACAGCATCTTTTTAACATCATAAATACTGCATTTATTTAGCCTGACAAAAAAAACCCAACAATGCCTGAATTGTTTTTTAGTCCAAATTATTATAGAAAAAATTGTTGAGGACTTTGAGGTGAAGATTCAATAATACAGTAAGTACATTTGAAAATAATGATTCTCAGAGTGAGGACATAATACTAGGAAATTAAAGGCAAGGAGTGACTTGTCATGCCCCATATATATGGTGAATCTACAGACTATGCTCTTCTACATTTTAAGGAGAATAATTCATGCTGGTTTATGCTGACATAGGCCACTGCCAGCTAACATTATCATTCCTCCACTACCTTTGGCATTGTTTTAACTTTCAGCATCAGGTTCACATTAAAATTTTGGGGGTGGGAGTCATCTCCATTGGTACCTTGACTGTATTGTTCCGAGACACAGAAAAATCCATCATTTTGCCTTTCTTTCCAAGGTAACTGAGAGAAAGATGTTCAGGTAAGAAGGAAAGATGAAGAACATTTAGCTCAAACGCCTCTTGCTCCTTGTCATCTGACGCCAGTGAAAGACGAGGAGATGCTCCCTGATGCGTTCGTTCAGCACAGAAGGCAAAAGCAGGGGTAAGACTAGAGGAATATTCGGCTACCTAACTCCCACGGAAATCAAGTGCCTCTAAGGACCTTGGCTACATGCAACGGAATAAGGAAACCCCTTTTCTAGGGTAAAGGAAAACCATGTCTTCTTGAAAAAGAGGAAAGAAGAACTGGTACTTACCGATACAGACAAAGCAAATGTGAAATTAAGAACAAAGTCCCATCCCTAATATGTAAATGGGCTGAAAATTAAGGAAATTCCCCACAAGCATCCACGTCTTAAAGATCATTTAGAGAAAAGAGGCGTTCTTAAAGCATTTTTTCTATATCCACCTGTAAATCACTTGATATAAGTAGTAAGGAGCTTTGTGTTTCACTTTGTTTTATGCTGTCACTTTAACTTGTGTTTAAGAAGCTTTGTCCTCTTCCCCTTGATAAGATACACTAATTAATTGGGTCACCTAATTGCATATGCTACACAATCATATTAGCTCTTTGATTAAGTTATTTAAACCTAAGTAAACCAAACAGAGATTCTATCTTTATTTCAAGCTAACTGTCTTTTGATACTGTATTTGCCTTTGAAACTATGCTGCAAGTTCTCCTGGAAGGGCACAAAGGCAAAAAAAAATAAATCATTATAATCTTTTTCAACTCTATGACTGCTCCTCACTCAGACGTGAAGAGCCTCAGGTGACATGACTTAGGCCAATTGTTTCACTTATCAAAAACAGGTAACATAAGCCCTCGACAAATCTGTCTGCATGGTTGTTTTTTGACCTCTTATCGAACGTTTGTCAATTGTCACTTTGATTCACCGTCCTACATTAAGAGGTCTGAAAAATATTGCTTTGCTGGGGTAGATTCATATTGACACAGTTGGGTTTTTTTCAGCACTATATCATCAACTTTATGCTGTGCTGCCCTGATGATTTAAGCACATAAAAATATAGCACCAGCCAAAGGACAATGGTAAGGAGCATATTTTTTTCTATTTTATGTCATTTTCTTTTTGCTGAACATCAAAGTAAATGTTTTAGACACAGTTTTGGACATGTAGATCTTAACGCTGGACAAGAATTTCTGTCTATGCGTGTATCTGTGCGTACATAATTATGCAAAAAATTAGCGTACACACATTTTCTGCTTCGGTAATCCCACTTAACACTGTGTAAAGGACATTACATTGTCTGAAGATCCTTGTTGGAGAATATTTCCTTGCATAGTAAGCTTTGGAGTAGAGCTGGTGGATGTGCCAAAATTGCAATTTATTCAATCTCAACTTCTTACGCCCAGCACAAAGAAAGAGAAGGAGCATGTGGTGATGGGTCAGAGTGGCTGTTTAAGAGTGACAGGAGTGTGATAGAGGCCTTAGCCCAGTGGTATAAATTAGAGCAGAACCATCCCTGCTTTAACATGCACCAAGGCTAATCAGTCACGGGTCACGGAGCAGGGAATTGCAAATGGCTCTTTGCCACCAGTCTTTATCACAAAGACGAAATAAAGCTCAGACGCAGTGGAAAACCAAGGCAAAACCATATCAGTATAAAGACATGTGTCATTCCACATTTACAAAAGAAAATGATAAACTAAAATGACAAATGTGCACCCGACATACACACAGGGCAAACTTTTTTTTATGTGGTGAATTACTGGGCCATTTTGATCAACTGTTTACTTTAGAGTATCTTTAGCTATTTCCTCTCTCCTTTTTACTCACTCTGGAGTTAGTTTTCCAAATCTCTGACCCACGAACAAATTCCAGAAAGTCACTATTAGAAAAATGCACATAGTTATTGAAGAAGCGTTTACTCTGTTCTCGAAATGTACTAAACCCTTTGCCCACCTGCAGTCAGGAAAATATTTAAAATGCATGTTCAAGAAAAGCTTTTACCTGGAACTGTATTTTAATTTTGTCAAAACATGATTGCTGGAGCCTGTTGAGATTTTATCGTAAGACACAGATTGGTCCGTCAGAGCTCACCGTTTACATTGCAGCTTGTGCAAAGCTGAAAACATACCCATGCAGAAAAATCCTTTTTTTGGAACAGTTTATGTTTTCCCTGGGTCCAAGAAAGGTCCATTTCAGTGCACAATGCTGAAATAAAATAGCGAGCCACCAACTGCACCGGGACCTGCTGGAGAGAGGGAGCAAAAGGGACATCTCAGGCACATCAGGGATACGCTGGCAAAACCTGAAGAGTTTGGGAGTATGGTGGTTTTTTGGGTTTTTTTGGTTGGTTGGTTTGGGGGGGGGTGCTAATTATTTATTTTATTTTATTTTTCATTTATTATTTATTTTATTGTATTTTATTTTATTCTTTCCTTATTATTTACTCTTTGAAATGTAAAGGGGTTTTATCCGTTTCCAAGCTACACATTTAAAAAGCAGGATAACACCACCAAGAAAGAATCAACAATCACAAACTGTTCCTATGAAAAAAAATGTTATGTCTTACATTCTCTGTACAGCATTTCCCAGGAAATGAATATTCCTGCAGCCTCTTAATATCTCAACTAAAACAAGGAAACAAACAAAAAGCCAGAATGGCTTGATAAGAATTTTATGATTTGTGCCAAACTCAGCTAGTATGAAATTTGCTATTAAGAAATATAAGCTGCAAATTCCTATGCTTATGAACTTGAGACCATTCTCTGGTCCAGTCTAAATACAACTTTGTTTACACTGATTTAGTAGCCTTATGAGATTGCCTGGTTGCTTTCCTGAGTTCCCTCAGCAGGTGAAATTACTTGCTGAGCCGCACAAAATCATGCTGGGAAATAGCTGTGCCTTGTAGACCTTGCCAGAATTTATTTAATGTTATGTTAGTGCTCGAAAATGAAAAGCAGTAATATTTAAAATGCAGCCGATGTGATGATGACCTATAAAAGCAAAAGAAAAGGCTGGGTAACAAATGAAACTATAACTTACATGCTGGTTTTGATGTCATGGTTTCTACCCCTACAGCAGCAGCTCCCTTTGTGGTTTTGTAAACCACAAACAGTATGTTAGTTTTATATCCCTTTCTCTAGTAATAGGTCTCTCTCTAACCACTGGCATGCTATCTCATTAAAGCCTGTGTACCCTGGACTGCTGAAGCTAGTACTTTGGAATTAGGAAGGCAGGAGATCTCTGAGACAATTCAGGTATCAGCCATGGTAAGTACATCTGGAGGTTACACAAAAATTCTCGGCGGGTTAATAGGACTCCTTTTTGCTATAAAGATAAGCATATGAAATTCATGTTCACTGAAATTTTACCCGAACAGTAATGGATGTTTTAATTTTCTGCAATTATTTGAAGCTGGTTTAGCCTTTGTGCCTTCACTTCAAAACTGCCATTGATAGCAAGCGTAACACTTTGTTAATGTTGGCACCGTGCGGCTCTTAAGCGGTAAAAGTGGGGACAAATGGACTAGAAGAAGTCTGCAGTGTACCTGGGCATGAAGGAGCAGGCTTCGGGCATTCGGCAGGCATCTGGCGTTGAAGAAGCCCGGCTGTAAGCCCCGCTGCCTGTCCCTCCAGAAGCTGCTGCTGGTGCTGCCAAGGTCACGACGCCAACTCCTACCGTGGGACTTGAGCACAAGCCAACGGTTCGAATACGTGCTGAGGAATCCAGAAGTATTTATGACTTCTTCTGATCCCCATATTTTCACAGGTACACTGTTATCAATACCCAAATGAGCTTGTTGGAAACCAGCTTGGGTATGTGGATAAAACCTGAAGTCATTAATCTGACCGAAGCGTAACGTCACCTATAACCAAAGTTTGTCCTTAGGAGCCATACATCTCCCCAGGATGGGTCTAAGGAATGGTACAAACGCCTGCCTGCCTGACTTCTGTATGTCCCTGAGGACTGAAGCTTGTTACGTCTTGTTTGTGCTGAAATAGCAAATTCGAGCCCAGCATGTATAATGAGAACACCCTTGCTCTGAAGTGCTTACAGTGGGACTCAGAGTCAGAGAGGTGGAAGTCGTATTCAGTGTCAGAGGTGCTGAGGGCAGCTAACTCTTTTCCCACATTGGCATCACTCCCTCTGCTGAATTTCCTAAGCGTGCTCCAACGTCCCTGAGCTTGATAGGGAATGAACGCTGCCTGTGAATAAAACATGAAGATTTTCAGTTTAGATCTGAGATTTCTCCAGCACATCATCCATTCTTTTTTCTCCCAAAGAATGACAGAACAGCTGAAGCTGGAATGGACCTCTGGAGATCACGTAGTCCAACCCTCTGGTCAAGGAATGATCAGCTAGAGCAGGTTGCTCAGGGATGTGTGCAATCACGTTACAAATGTCTCCGAAGATGGAGAGTCCATAGCCTCTCTGGGCAACATGTTCCAGTGTAAAGACCACCCTCAGGAAGAAAAAAATAAAAGAAAAATATTTTTCCTACTTTAAATAGAATTTTCTATATTTCAGTTTATGCCCACTGACTCTTGTGGGCACTTTTACAGCTCCATCTTCTTTACTTCCCCCCACCCCCTCAGGTAGTTAGACATATCAATAAGATCGTCCTGGAGCCTTCTCTTCTCCACGCTGAACAATCCCAGCTCTCTCAGCCTCTCTTAGTATGACAGATGCTCCAACCCCATTATCTTCATGACCCTTCCCTGGACTCGCTCCAGTATGTCCAGGTGTCTCTTGTACTGGTGAGCCCAGCACTGGACCAAGCACTCCAGGTGCCTCTTACCAGTGCTGAGCAGAAGAGCAGGATCACCTTCCTCAATCTGCTCTCTCAACATTCTTCCTAACAGAGCTGAGGAGGCTGTTGGCCTTGTTTGCCATGACGATGTGTTGCTGACTCACGGTCGACTTGTCGTCCTCCAGGGCCGGCAGGGACTTTGCTGCTGAGCTGCCTTGCAGTCGGTCTGCCCCCAGCCTGTACTGGAGCCCCGAGTTATTCCTCCCCAGGTGCAGGAGTCAACATTTCCCTTTGCTGAACTTCATGAGATTCTTGTTGGCCCTTTTCTCCACCCTGTCCAGGTCCCTCTGAATGAGAGTATAACCGTCTTGTGCATCAGCCACTCCTTCCAGCTTTGTGCCATCTGTAAATTTGTTGAGGGTGCTTTCCCATCGTCCAGGTCATTAATGTAGATGTTAAATAATATTGGTCCTAGTATCAATGCTGGGGGTACTCTGTCCCGGACAAAACGAGTACACCAGCCTCCAACAGGACATTGTCCTGCAGATCACCACCACCTGAGCCTGGCAGTTCAGCCAGTTTTTAATTCACCTCACTGCCTGCTTATCTAATCTGTGCTTCATCACTTCATCTATGAGGATGTCCCATGACCTTGTTTAAAATTTTGCTAAAGTTGAGACAAACAACACCCACTGCTCTTCCCTCATCCACCGAGCAAGTCATCCTAGGAGGTTGTCAGGGTGGTCAGGTTTGATTTCCCCTTCATAAATTCATGCTGACTACTTGCAAGTATCTTCCTGTCCTTCATGTTCCAGGATTATTTGCTCCATCACCTCCCTAGGACCTGAAAAAAAGCTGACCAGCCTGTAGTCCCTGGATCCTCCTCCCTGCCCTTTTTGAAGGTAGGAGTGACATTTGCTTTCCTCCAGACCTCAGCATCCTCCCCTTGGATAATCAAGGGAGGCCTCGCAATGCCATCAGCCGGCTCCCACAGCACTTGGGGATGCTGAAGAATGGACGAATCAGCCCAGTTGCCAATTTAATATATTTTTTCCTTCAGTTCTCCCTTCCTAAGTCCAGATTTCTCCTGAAAATTTGCTTGTTTATCAGAAGAGCTACCTCAGAAACAAAAAGAAGTGGAGGAGTAGGCCAAGGCCTGTACCACTGCCAGCTGCTTTTTGTTCGTTTTCAGTTGTCAGGCTTGGTTCAGGGAAACAGAGGGGGATGACATGCTCATTAGAAAACGAGCAACAGTGAGTTGGAATCAAACATTTAACAAGGTAAAACACTTCTTAGGTTGCACCTTGCAGATGACAAGAGAAGATGATGCTAATAATTCAACAGTGTGAAGGAAGACACTTTCCACAGGTTTAGTTAAGGGTACAAGCACTAAGTTTTGATGTGAAACTTTTTATCAAAACCTCTTTTTTATATAATGATTTTTTTTCAGTTCTAGCTTTAGTTAGCAATACCTTCTGAGACTAAAATTGAAGGGACTCAGTTCTGTCAGTCATATCCCGAAGTTCTATTTTATAAGCTTCTTCCTGAAAAGCTAAACCCAAGGTAGCAGTGTCAACACTGACCTTCTATTCTAGAACTTTTTTTTTCTTTCTAGCAAAGCAGGTCTTTCTTCATAGCAGTTTTGCTAAGTCATTCCTTACCTGCTTCAGACCAACGTATTGAGCAGACTCAGCAGGATAGATGATGACAGAGGGTGCAGGGTGGCTTAATAAAATGCTTCAGACTTCAGCTACAGCCTTGCTTCTGCATTCCCATCCCATAATATTCTGTTAAACACCACAAAGCATCCTGATCTGCCAGGCTCCTTTCCCAGAGCTGTGCTCTATCATTTCAGGACTTTTGGGGCAAACAAGCTATATTGGTACATACACATACACATAAAGCTATATTGGTGCATACACCTACACATACACATACGGGTACGCATACACTTATACATATACATACACATAAAGTGCTTTTCTTCCCTTGCGACTAAGCAATTTAAGTTGTAACATGGTGAATACTGGGGGAAGTTCTGCAACCCTCATGTTGCAAGTCCTATAAATTATTGCTGGTTGTGATATGCCTCCATCTATATAAATGCCATTGACTGACAGTAGCAAATACGGTTGAAAATACTGGCTGTATCACACAAAGGCTTTGTTCTAGGTGGCTGAAGTTTAAGCGATGGCACCCTAAATCAAAACTTCAAGCTTTTTAAACTACAGATCTCTAGTTGCGACACAAGTCCATGGAAATATGCAGACATGCAACTCTGTCTTAGGAATCAACTCACAGCACACCCTGAATAGGTTGCAGGTTAAGTGTTGTACCGAGAGTACATCCTAGTTCCCTTGTTAAAGCGAACAACTCGGGAGATTCACAGATACGCCATTATTCCATGATTTTGAAGACAAGTGCAAATACTATTGACATAACTAAAAGGCTGTTATCTTTAACCTGCTGTCTTGGTTACAGTCAGTTATCACCATCTGCTGTCTAAATATTAAAGTTCTTACGGATGAAATATTTGAAGAGTGTATCTGGCATAGGAAGGAAAATAACAACAACAATGATGACAACAATAATAATAATAATAATAATGAGATAATGATAAATGACAGGAGAAAATGTATTCATGTGGAAGCTGAAACTTTGCCATATATAAGAACCTCTCTCCCCATAAAGAGATCAAATTGTGAAGGGCTGGAGATATCCAAATAATCTGCCTTATAGTGGATTGTCTATTTATGTGCTAAGCAGAATGCTTTTATTCCCTCTATATGATTTTTCCAATGTATTTGTCAAGGCATTTGAGAAGATTGTATTTTTTATAGTGTTTCTAATCTTTTAAATCAAGAGTAAATGAGGTAAAAGAAGCAAAGGTCAAGGATTTGATATCCCTAGTAGGGGAGATCTATATCCTGCTTTGAGTAAAACTCTGTGAAATCAGCTGTCAGAATTTAACTTCTCTCTAGCTGCAGCATTGCAAGGGCGTGAAGACAGCTGAGTGGTTGCTGATGGCTTCCTTAGATTCCTCTGCACCTAATCATACTCGCAATATCGGAGGCTTCCATCATTGCAGGAGCTGACAGAATTTAGTGACAATCCACAGAAATGCCTTCTCAAGATCTGTTCGGAGAATTACAAGTGCTTAACAAAGCAATGCAGCAAATGAAATAGGTTTGTTCTTCACAGATCCAAAAGCTGGTTTGCGGTTAGTGTCTCTATCCTTTTCACTTTAAACCCGACATTATTGCTATTAAGATGCAGCATAGGCTTTTCAAGGATTGTAGGTTTCCTCCAAATTTCAGTGACCAAGAAAGACAATTGCGTTGTTTATTTACTATGTGGCTGGGGGCTAAGGAGGCTGAATACAGATTTATCACTTGTATTTTCACAGCAGATTTTTGTTTCAAATTCAGTGACCCATTTTAGCTGCAGTAGAAGGTCACTGTCACTAATTTACTCTCATTCATTGGTCTCAGTGACAGAATTTAATTATTTCAGGCTAGTTCATAGTGGGAGAGCAGCTGCACCACTTAAAACGCTATAATGAAAGCCAGTAAACCCTCACCTTGTTTCAGCAAAAGGACCGGGACTAGAACAGTTAAACTTATGGTCAGTAATTTCAACTCCCAAAATAATGTGTACTACCTTAATAAATGGGAAATTTCAGCTGACTAACAGCTGGGCAATTGTTCTTTAGGTTTGGGCCGACTCACACTAATATCAATGGAAGCCTTCCTAAAAATTGAGGAAGATGTTATATTGAGCACTGTAAGTATAGAGAAAGGATTCCTTGAAACAGGACCCACATCTTTGAGATAAGGCTCGTGATGCTTTTTAGAGGCAAACGTGCTTCCACTCAGCGTAGAGGGGATAGCGTGCTGAAGCCAGTGATAACTTCGTGGGTTTAGCTGGATAAGACATTACCAAAGAGAAGGATCTGGCTTATTCGTTACTCTAGGATAACTAGTAAAATGACAGGAAATCCAAAAGAGCTGCTAACCCTTCTTCCATGGGAATAGAATGCTACATAGCCCAGCTGTACTGGATAAGAAAAAAAAAGCCGTCTCAAGAAGACAGGGCAGGCACAAGGCGTTCCTGGCTGGAGGGACGAGCTTGTCAACCTGGCCAAACTCACCAGAATCAGCCCAGGTCCAGATTAAATAAAGCGGTCCCCTGTATAGGTGTCTGCCTTAATAAACTCTTCTTTTACGGGCTTCTGTGGGTTTTGGCAGAAAAAGGAATGATAAAAGCTGTGTACTGGAACTCTCCTGCAGCAATTCCCTCTTGTCCCAAGACAGAGTTCCCCATGCGAAGGCTAGAGCAGTCTCTATTTTCGGTGTTACTCCTCCACTTTATGTTTGCCTGGCTCTTGAAAGTAGGATGGTGATCATAAAGTTGAAGACTCACAATTCTTTTAATAAACTTAAAGTTGATTTTCGGTGTGTCTGTCTACTTTTTTTTGCTTTCCATTTGCTCATTCTTTGGTAAAATGAAAATTATCTAGGAGGGTTTAAGGAATTTGGGAGAAGAGTTTTATTTTTAACTTCTACTTTTGAAAACCTCTTGATTTATCTACTGAAACATCATTTTTTTCTTTGCTTTCTTTGGCCAAAATATATCTCTGGCTGTGAGACATGGTCCAAATCTAATTAGAATATTTTATTCAGTAAGCTTTAGTTTATTGAGGAAGTTGGATATTACATAATATTTGGACATCTCAAATATTACAGAAGTGATAATTAATAAGTGAAAATCTGTAGAAAGTGTGAGACAAATAGTAAAGAGGAGTACAGAGACAAGGATATATAAATAAGTTAATCATGATACAATCTGTTCTTTAACAACATATAACTTTCTTTTGTAACAGAACAACTCTTTACAGCTAGATTTGGCATGGTACTCGGACAGAGATATTTGAATCACCTTTTTACATATGAATGAATGATATTACCTCATCATTAAGGTGCTAATAAATTTTGAAAATCAAATCTAAAAAGTGGTTTGCCTAAATTGTCCAAGTTGTTATTTATTAGTAACTCTTCCTTTCTTTTTTTTTTCTTTTATCTTTTATCTATTCTTTTTCTCTTTTCTTTTCTCTTTTCTTTTCTTTTCTTTTCTTTTCTTTTCTTTTCTTTTCTTTTCTTTTCTTTTCTTTTCTTTTCTTTTCTTTTCTTTTCTTTTCTTTTCTTTTCTTTTCTTTTCTTTTCTTTTCTTTTCTTTTCTTTTCTTTTCTTTTCTTTCTGACACGGTTATCTTTCCCCAAGACAACATAGTTTTTAAGCACAGCATTTACTTAGATCAAAACTCTGTATGGAACGAAATGTGTTCAACTTGGTCTTGTGTTGCTGATAAATTTGTAGTGAAGGCACTGTTGTGCATTTCTAGAGCTAAAAGTAATTGCTGTTATGGAAAAGAGACATTATTGGATATCCTTATTGAAAGGATGTATTGCAAATGAAATTGTATGATAAGAAAAGTATGGATTACAACAAAGGTACTGGAAAGTAGTTGCCAAGCATTTCCAAGACTACTTTTAGAGGAGTCTAACAGTCTGAAAACTAGAAAAGTCATACTAAAGAAGAGAGGTGAAATAATTTGAGAATATATTGGTACATTTACTGTCTTTCATACCTTGAGTATAATTTCTCAGTTTCCAGTCCCCCAGGAGCTGTTCTTTGATTAACACTGTAGAAGTTCTGTTCATAATTTGTTGTCAGAATATTTGACAACATATTAAAATTCATAGGGTACCTACCTTTTCACTCATGGGAAAAACTGTTTTATTTTATCCTAGATGTTTTGACATAACAAATAATTCAGCTGTTTTTACATGAGAATGCTAAATGTTCTGTAAACAGTAATTACAGGATGGGCTATGTATGTTCATGCTATTCACAAAACATACTAATAGACCAATATATGCAGTTTAATTTTAGATTGACTACATTTGTCTTCTGGACTAGTTATCATCAGTTGCTCATGAATGATCTTAAATTGTCAATATGACCATTCATGCAATGAAAAAGATTTTTTTTCTTTGTTTAATGCTTGTTTATGATTTCTGGAAACACCCACTATAAATTGTACTGGTTCAAGCTGTTCCTATTGTAGATCTAAGTTTACAAACTGTAATTTCCTAATGTAGCTTCTTAAGGTAAGATGTTTGTGTCATTGGAATAGAGATGTAAACAGCTTTGGTTATCTTCAATGCAGTGCACGTGTAGCCTGGAGTATAGTTATTCATGGAATAGGGACATAATCTTACAGTCTCAAAAATGAGCGAGAACTCTCATGACTGCCACTCAATAAGGTGAATTTCTATTCATCCATTTTCGGAATTCTCGTCAATGGAAAGGAAAATTATCACTTTTTATAGTGGAGCATCAGATTAATTCTGAAGATCTTTGGGGAGAGGCACTCCCAATAGCAAGTTATTTTAAAAATTATCTTAAAATTAGTGCCTTTGAATACACCAGTGTTTCTGCTGATGCTGGAACTATCGTTCATGGATTGAAACTAAATTTGTGCTTTTTAATCTCACTGAATCAAGGCCTGATTATAGCATATTTAACATGAAAGAGTCACAGGTAATTCAGATATGTGTCTGATTTTGGAGTATCCAAGTACTCCTTAGTAAGGAGTATCAAGAGAAATCACAGCTTTTTCTATGGTGAGACATATATTTACTTTGAAAATGTCATGAAAAAGGCATGGCTTTGTTTCACTCAAAAATTTTGTGAGATGAAGAAGAGAAGGCTCCGAGAGCTTTTTTTAGGCCAACAGCACTGGAAAAGAAGAAATCACTTTGTACTGAATACAGAACCAGAAATATTGAAACACTAGGCAGAGCTCTGCTCATTTCAATGGAACAATAAGTATTTTCATTGCTAGGGAGTTAGCGCTATGACATTTATCTTCTTCCAATCTTTAGACCACATTTTACACGTACAGTTTATAGTCATAAGGGAGACTCAGATGAATAAGGCTGAAAAAGGTGCTCCGGATACTTTTGTCTTCACTCATCTGAAATCAAATAAAAAGTCTCATCAGCATATCATGTTCTGGCCTCGCGTCCAGCTCCATCCTTTCTTTCCCCATATGGATAATGTCTGGCCAGGAAGGAAATGACTGCATTTTCAACTGCAGGAATGAAATCTGGCCTAATGGAAAATTGGTTGAGTTACTTCCTGAAAGCTAATGACTAAGGAGAGCTTTCCAGGAGGAGACTAAGAGCAGCAGAAATGTTGGCCAGTGAAAGACATAACATCCTAAAATACCCGCAACAAGGATTTTCAAAAAGCTTTCTTCTGGTGCTGTGCAATGTGGGGACTGAGGATTAGCGATGTTTGAAAGATCGAACAGGTTTTACCTTTGTTCACCTGATGTGGTCTCTGTTTATTGATGAAGAGTCTGAGTAGCCCCATTGAGCTAATATAAGCTTGTTAGAGGGTATGTGGGGCATCGGTTGAAACGCCGAGAGAGCAACGGCATTTGAGGGGTCACAATGTCTCTTCTCAGGCGCTACGGAAAATTTTCACCTTCCAATATGGACAGTTTCATACTCTTGCTGTCCAGTTCATCGTTTCTGTGCAGAATGCAGAAGATTCCTGTTCTATTTTCACTTTTCTGCGCTGATTCCTGAAGGAAAGGCGTTTATAAACAAGCTGATTTGTGACTTGGTTGGAAGCGGGAAATATCTAGAACAGAAAAAGTAGGTGTATATCGGGTAGCCACATGAAAGATATGTAACAGTAAAGTTCAAAAGCTCAGTCAGCATGGAGGAGAGCTAAGAAGTGCCAACAATTTCAAGTATTTCAGCATATCTCTAATTTGAATTTGCATAAAAATTTAGCCATACATCTTGGGATTTATGTTTGCAATTTATAAATGTTTGATATACATTTTCCTTGGGTTTCAGATGAAGCCAAACTTGGTGTGACCTCTTCCTCTGGAAGAAAATCAAGATCAGCTTACTGTGTCTTGATTAGTTAGTTGGAATGGCATTTGCTTTAACCAATTATTATACAACATCACAATCTGCTTTTAAGAAAAAATTCGGTATGTGTTTGGGAAAGTTAATTATATTTCCTTTTTTGGCATCTTTCTCCCATTCTCTCACCTAACTGTACAAACTCAGAATTAAGCCTCCAAAGAGTGTTACTGCATTGTTTAATCTCTTTCACGCTGCCTGCAGGGATTAGTTGAGGTGACACAATTTCTAATAAAATTTTACACCAGTAAACCCGGCTTGAAGAGCAGATGTAAAAATCCTGCTGGTTGTCATGCATTTAGGCATTCATTCATAAGAAAGCACACTACTGTGCATATGTGGGACAGGATGTTTTGCTATGCCAAAAGCGAATCTTCATGCTGTTGAATTTATGCATTTCCCACTGCTACTCAAAATGCTTGTCTGAATGCTCAGGCAGGGGAGAGCTCTCTCTGCAGAAAATGCTCATCTTCTGTTTGAGTCAAGAGGTCTGACTTGTACTCTATTCCCTATTCATTGGCAATTTGCAGCCAATGTTTGCTTTATCGTCACAAATTAACGAGGAAAAGATTGCGGCGCTAATTTTTGCTTCAGTGTGACGTTATGAAACAGGTCATAAATGGCAAGAAGAGAGGAGAAGGGAAGAAGAAAACAAACCAGAGACTCCAGAAAGATAAATGTAATATCCCTTTCCACCCTTAAGAAATGAAATTATTCTGATAGGGTCAGAGATTCTGCTTGGCAAACCATCTTAAATTAATTACCTGCTTGACATTTTAAAGGAAGGTTTCAGATTGTAAATTTAACCCAGACAAAGCATTCTTTTTAATCTTGTCAGTATGCAAACTACTTTGCACTGCAGTCTGTGAATTATTTATCAGAGAAATGACCCCAAAGGGTAAAAGGAAAATCGGGAGTATTTGATCTTGGGTTCTGCAGCCTGATGTACTTCTCTACCTTAGATCTGTACCTGTTGCAGTTGCTTAATTTCTCTTTGTTTGATGTTGCTGATATTTAGCTCTCATGCTGTGCTTCTCTAAAGCCTAAATATTTTTTCCGCATTTAAAGGCATTTAAATTGCTTCTAAAACTGTGTCCCAGCAAATAATTTTATTTACTTTCCAGGGAAAATAAATAGTAAGTAACAGTAAGTAAGCTGCAAAGCCTGAGTTTTTACTTGTAAGCTGCATTAAAACATTAATCTCGTAAGAAGTTGTGTAACATTAACGATGAAGGGTGGTCACTTGGGATAAAAATACCTTGGAAGATGTGAGTCCAGAATCCAGTTCTGACACAGGTTGTTTTTTTTTTTTTGTGTAAAGCCACTCAATTTTAGTCTTCTGGTTTTTAAATGAAACCTATACAACTTCTGATTTCCTATATCCCAGTCTTTTTAGGTTTCAAGATTATTCAGCAATATTTTGTATAGGGTTTAGCATTACTGTTAACAGAAAAGACCTCTAAGTGCAATTGTCATGTAAAAGATAATTATAATTTAGGGACCAACACAAATCAGGACATAACCTGACTAATACCTGCTCTTGGCTGATATTGAACCTGTTTGCTTAGTTACTCTGGATTTCTACAAAGACCATAATTGTCTGAAGACATCAACCAAGTAAGCATCTGATATTTAGAAGAAAGTCAGGTTTGGAAAATCAGCAGAAAAAAACCCCACATTACCCAACTCTAACAACTTAAGCATGCAATTCTACTATATGCATTTTTCACTTTGAGAACATTTGCTCCCTGGATGTGCATTGTTAACTTCTGATGTTTCATGTTTCAAAGAAGTTCCAATATTTTTCTGTTTTATCCATATGTAAGACAAACTTTAGCTGAGCTGAGTGGAAAGTTCAGTAGAAAGTCTATCCATCTGCAGAGAGAAATTGTAATTCCCTTCTGCTTCTGTCATGTAGTAGGAAAAATTATTTATTTGACCTATGGAACTTTTTGCGTCTTGAAGTGAGCTGAAATGAAGCTGATAAAAATGTTATACCATTCTTCGCTTTAGTACACTGCCTAATGTTGTTTTCTAATTTTTCACTCTTTAGTGAGGGGATTTTTTCCTACCAGCAGACTTCCTTCTTCCTTTGTGTCAATGGTTGAATGTTCCGAGAGCAAGACATGAGAGACTTCATAATAAAAATCTGTCTAAGCAAAATGTGGATGAGCTTTTATTTTCCTATGGAGATCTGATGAAATAAGTCAGTTCTGACAGATAATTCTCCTGTCAAGAAATATTTGTCTGATTTCTACTTAGGCTCCTAAGTACCCCAAGACTTTTGAACTTGCCTTCGGTTTCCTCTGACAATAAAAAAATGCTTAAAGCCTTTGTGAGTTGATGAAAGATTAACTGTGCATTGCATAAAATCAGGGATAGCACACTAGTTAATTGCAAGCCTCCACGCTTTAAGGCTGTGTCCACTTTTCATCTGTTTTTACCATAAACCTCCCAAGAAGCAGTTAAAGGATTGTGTACATCCTCCACAATCTATTTACCTGCTTATACATTCCCCTTTGCAGATTCTTGTATCCATACAAAATACACAAGTAAGAAAGTGAAGACTTTGGCTTACTGAATATCCCAGGTCCCTCTTTAATGAAGTGTAAGTATGAGATCGAGTGTCTGTGGATACATTCTAATTAGGGATTTTGGCTATTGTTTAACTATGAAAATTTCCCCTGTGATTTCTATTCAGCTGATTTCAATTCTTTTCTCCCCCCAGCCCTTGCTCAAGCCTACTGGAACATCAGTGCTGGGGCTGTGATCGGAGACCGTCGTAACAACGGCTGCATTTCAAAGTCTTCTTTCTACTTCAAGGTTTTCTTACGTTTCCCAACTGATTTGTGAGGGTGGTTAAGACTCATATGAGTGCAAAGAATTACCTTTATCTAGATTTAAATATTATTTTATGCTAATTACTGAAGCTATTCTTTTAAGATAAGGAAAATAGATACTCCTTGATTTTTCTGTATGTATCAATAGCAATCAAACTTTGATGTTCACTGTCCACGACTGCTTTTTGATCTGCTCGTGATGGAATTACCTGCGGGATTTTTTTCAAGCTGTTAAAATATGTATTTTTTTAAAGTCATAATGAATAGACGGTACATTCTTCATGTCCTAGGGAGCTGAGGCTGAACTCTAGTAGTGAAGTAATAGAAATACTCTATCAAGATACGCACTGGTGGCCTTGGCTGTGTTCCCAAAGTCCAAACCATTCCGAATGAAGTTCACCCCTCTGCAGCACCAGCTAAACCTTACTCGTCCTCTGCTTGCTGCCGCACCGGCCTTTCACTGCTGCTCCGCACAAAAGCGGATTTCATCCACAGTGTGCTCAGACCTTTAGCATTTCAGATCTATTTCATTGACTGTGTATCTTCTTTTATTTCCCTGAGTGCGTTATTATCAGATTCTGCTATTCTGATTTGTACTGAAATACCATTTGTACGGGTTTGGTTTGGTTTTACTTGACCTTGCGTTTTCATTGATCATCTTTGTACTTTGTTCTTTCGTGATGACTTTTCTTTACCCTTCACAAAGACCTGATACACATAGTGAGATTTATGTAGTGCAGAGCAGCTGCTGGGGATTGCTCAGGAGCAGCAATAGAAGATGGAGCAAAACTTCGCTTTCTGTGCTGGAGGGAGATGGTGCTTCATGTTGCACAGGAAAAGGAGATGACACATGATTACCGTTCTACACGTTGTTAATATTCCTGGCTTTCCTGATGAGAAGTCATGGCAAAGTGTCCATGCTTGGCTTGCTTTAAATTTTAGTCAGAGAGTGAAAATGTTCCTGAAATGTGGCACAGCTCAAATGAGTGATGCACAGGGGCAAAGCTCTCCTTTTTCCCAGTAGGCTGGGATGTAAGCCTGAGGCATCACATGGAGTTTTAAAGCATATTAGTGTTTATTAAGCAGTTGTTTTAACGTTTAAAGCCTATGGTTTGGGTTTTTGTCAGCTTTCATTTGCTGTGCGCTTTCCCCCACATAACTGTTCCATTTGCTTTGCCTATGTGCTAACAATTTGTGGCGAGAATGCCCTTCAAAACACAGCATCCCTAACAATCCAGTGTACTACCTTTCACCTTGGGTAAGGCTTTTATTTATTTTTTAATAAATTCCACCTCATTTCTAACACAATAAACCTCATTATGGAGTAATTTCCCTTGGTATGAAAAGACCTCATTAAGTGTTCCATTCAAAAATGATTATCTCTCTGGATGGGTGTTACAAGGGAAGTGCAATGGATAAGGGTTTTTTCCTGCATTCTGCCTGAGCATTTCTTTTTCTCAAGTGATTAGTTTTGCTGCATCTGTGTTTACTTAAGAACCTGAAGCTAAAATAATTAGTGACAGGTGGCTGAGGTCTTACTGATAATCTGCCTGCCTTTTAGGTGTAGTTCTATGAAAGGTTTTCAGTTCCCACATTCTGGTTCTTTTCCATATTTGATGGGTTGTAATGAGAAATGATCTCACGTGGTATGTTACTTGGACTTATTTGATTCCAGAAGAGGTTTTATTTTAACACTTTTAGCCGACTGCATGACACGTATGTTATCCTTTAGCAATAACAAACCATGCTTCACCTCTTCCTGTTATATAGGGGGGTTTCATGGTAATTGCTTTCTATGGCCTGGGTTTCTAAGGATATGCTTGCATTGCTCGTTTATTCTATGTTTTTACATGTGTTCTTTCCTGATTCTGCTCTCAGGAATTTTCAGTGGACTTTCCCTCACCAGCTGTTCACTGAATTTTTCAGATCCTTTTCTGCTGACTCTGGTGATGTTTAAGAGACAGGTGGTAAACTTTTTTATATTGCTACTATTAGGAGGTCTTGAGAACGATGACTGAGTTTCTTTAAATTTATGTATAAAGTATGTTTACCCAAAATGTGGCATCTACATATCTGAGCTTCTTAGCTATCCAGCCATGAATGCAGTAAGAACAAGAAGTCATTCAGCTGTGCATGATGGGCTGGATATGGTTTATTGACGTTTATGACTGCAGGTAGGAGATTGCTACAGCTATTTGAATGCTCAGGCAGGGTGGTCCTATATCAAGACCAAGATGGAAAGCCAAGATTATGAACCCATCCATGCAGCTACTCAACAGCCAAGTGGTTTTGACATATGCTGGGGATATATGCAGCTATAATTCAAGAGCCCCACTGTGCCTAGCTCATTCCAGGGATTTTTGAAGTGTAGGTTTCCACATCCCAAGATATTAAAGAGGTTTTCTTTGTATCTTTTACTGGAACGATTTCATTTTCTGTAAAAGCATACTTGCTAAGCTACAGTGAAGCTGCCGTGGTGTTCTAGTGACTGAGTTATTCTCCTGGGATGTTTAAGGACACTGCTTTGGGGACACTGACATTGAATCAGGTAGTTACTGGAATTACTTTTTTCTGAACCATGGGTAAGTGCCTTAAAAATAAATGTCTCAGAGTCTCTAAAATACTTCAAAGGTTTGTGGTTGGACTTACTTAGAACGTGAAAACAAAATGAGAAATCCTTACTGTTGTTGTGTGGAGCACAGGGTAGTTCACGTTTGCTGAGACAACCTCTCGCTGGAGTCAGGCAGCAGGACCTGTGCAACAGCACACGTGGCTTTACAACTCCCTCTACTCATTTAGTGCAGACTGCACCCATCCTTTCATGGAAAACAATTCCTGCCCACTGTTAGCCAAAAATTCTTCCTAAAAATCTAGTCCTACAGGATGGTGATCACCGAAAACCCCAATTATCTGTTATCTTACAACATTAGAAAATACTTGTGTTTTATAACAAGTATGATTTGCTATCTTTGTTCAGGTTTCCATCGATGTTATTGATATTTTCCAACCACATGGTTTGAGCACAGAATTAGAAGCTACACACTTCTGCTCTCCTCTGAGTGCACAAATCCTGTCCAAGAAATAAAACTGGCAGAGAAGTAGACAGCTTTGGGGTTTGCTTTATGTCCTAACTCCCACACTGTGTTAATAGCTTTTTGTTCTTAAACAACCATCCTGTCCTCTTCCAAGTTTATAACACATAGGAAAATAATCCTTTTTAGCAATGGTCAACTTCAAACATAAATTAATATGAAATTTTAAAGGAACAGCTTGGTGTGGAAAAGTTAGTAATGACATGCAAATAGCATCTTCCTAGTTATAGGACGAGATAAAATGAAGCAGTCTGGAGAACTGCACAGGAACAATTACATCTAGTAAAATGGAACTGATCTAGAAAGAGATAATAATGGCATACTTCTCTTTCTTGATGTAAAATATTATTAAGAAAGATTATAGTGAATTGCCTTTCACAGTTCAGAGAAATGATACTTACGCAGATGCCTATTTAAATTAAGAATCAAATTATCATCCTGCAGTTCATTGTGAAGTAGTCAAAATATTAGTAGATCATGCATTTAATATGAATGATTCAGCACAGGAAGAACAAAAACACGCTGCAGAGGAATGTTAAAATAGTTACTTAAAGTTTTGCATGGAAAGACTAAAAATATTTTACTGCAAAAGGAAACAACGATGAAAACAATATCAAAGATCAAAAAAAGCCACCAAACACAGATATCACTAGCCTTTTTACAAAGAGATTTCTTATTTGCCATAACACTTCATTATGGCAAATGTTGGTTTAGTTGTTTTAGGATTTTTGGCTACAGGGATCACAAGGCACTAAAAATTAGAGGCTCTTTGTTCTTGTGTATAAATAAGAAGGATCTTTAGGGCAGAAAATAAAAAGATACATCTATTAAATAAAATATAAAATATAAATATGTTGGACTTGATAACTATAAAGTGTATAAATATGTTAAAATGTATTTTATAAAAATATAAATATTAAATATATAACATAAAACACAAAATATATTGGTCCTGATTTAAAAAAAAAAAAAAAAAAAGAAAGAAAAAGATAACATAAAATTCAACAAAGCCAGGAACCCAACAGGAATAAAACCACTGGTAATGATATATAAAACCAGAAAGATTTTTCCAGCTGATGCATAATCGTGTCTTATTGTCTTTTGTTGGTCACACTCAAACTCTTTCTGTAACGTCTGGTTAAGAGTGATTAAATGGCAATGTCCTCATTGTGTTTTGTTGATTAGTTACTAGACCATCATTAATCTGTGACACCAAACAGAGATTTAATAGTTACCCAGACTAGTAATACATTTGCTAAAGATAGAGCAGAATATGTGCTACAGTTGCCATACATTTACAAGAACAAATTTTCAGCAGATAATACCCGTGTCAAACTTCAGTGCTTGAGCTGGAATTTGCCATTTCGTTTGTGCTCCTTCAGAAGAGTTTGTGTTGCTGGAAAAAAAAAAAAAAAATTGGACTTTGCATAAGAGTTTTAAGCTGTAAACAGTATCAGATATGTATATATAAATTTATGCTGGGAAATTATGAGAACAGGAATCCAGCTCCGTTGTTTAATTTTTTAATGTACTGATCAAAAAGCCTTGGGCAGAGACGCTTTGTTAAGGATCTGAGGATCTGTACAGGGCCTGGATATGAGAAGTGTGATTTATTTTTAGTATTGATTTCTTTGTGAAAATCTGTCCAAAATTGAAGAAGCTAGGACTGGAAAATCTGATCTTTAAAAAAACCTGCTTTGGATATGCCAGACAACCACGTTCTCCATCGTGGTCCTCCATGGGGTGCAGGGGTGGACAACTCTCTCCCAGCTGCCACGCAGCATTTTTATCCTCTCTTAAATACCCCATCACATCTTAAATACAACCACTACCAGGGCTGCTGATGAGCTCAGCGTTGGGTCCGATAGAACCGCTTCTGTCTGACGTGGGGCAGCCCCTGGTCTCTTCTCCCAGAGGCCACTCCTGCGGCCACTCCGCGGCCAACACTTGGACATGGACACTCAGTACAAACTAATGGGATGAGCTTATATTCCAGTAAAAAACAGCGCTGGTAAAGAATCAAGAAGTCCTTATTCCCTGGACCGCTGATGGTTCTCCTCTATTTTCTCAACAGGTTGAAATATAGCACAGGATCTCTTGGTCTTGCATGCTTAAAGACACGTGTTTTCGTTAATGGTGTCTGACGCCCCTGTGTCATTCGCAATTCAGATTCCAAAGTTTTCAGATGCAGAAGTCCTGATCCTGTTTTACTCAAGGTAATTTATTCCCACACAACCCAATTACAGAGCACAGCTCCCATGTTTCCATGCTCTGATTTGAAGCTATGCTTCTCTCTTGTTTAAGTTATCTTTTCCATTCTGAGGGGGAAAAAAATATACTCTATTTCTTTAACTCATTCTTTTTCTTTCATTCTGAAGATTTTTAACTGAAATATGGAAGTGCGTGTGGGTAGAAGTGTGTGGCCTGAATGCTCATCAACTAGAATAAGTTTCTCTGAAAGCTCTTCATTCATATCTGAACAGTGACCACTTGTATCATTTGGTGAAGCTGTCAGATTTTCTACTCATAGAATAATCTATGTACGTTTTTCTGGGGGTGTTACTGAAAGCTGGTTTTAAGCAATGTTTCCTAGGCATAGAGGTTTTCCCGAATGACTTCAGTGCTCTTTTTCCCATATTAATTTGCTTTTTTTCAGTAGTGCTATTATTTTCTGCCAGCTGCTAGCAAAAGTACACTACTAAATAGTAAACCTAGCAAGTCAAGAATTTGCTCCTAATCAGAAACCTGAATCTACTACAGAAACATCCTAAATTTAGCCGGGGAACTGTCATCCTTCTTGACAAGAAGTTTGTAGAAGACAGCCACAAGTTTGCAAAGAGCATTTCCTTCTGCCACAGGATTTGTGCTTCTTTTCTGTACGCGGGAAATACCCCTCTAGCTATCTAATGTTGGCGGAATAAATAGAAATTAGTTTAATGGCCTTTGGAAAACATGACCTTAAAAGAAGACATTGGATTGTATAGAGTTATTAGAATTGTAATAATAAGTACACGAGAGAAAAAGGATTTCAGTAAATAAGCAGAAGCAGTCCTGAGGGGGTGGACCAGAGGTGAGCTCCGTGCCTTCCCACTGTGCACTCAGCTGGAGAAGTTAACCTCCGCTTCTGTTCAGTCACTCCATCTCCTCCAGAATTTTTATTTCCTTGTCTGCGAGGAGGCACGGCTCTCGCCGGCAGTGGGGAACGCGTTGCTCTCCCCAGGCGAGCCTGCTACAGCACGGTAAATAAATACGAGCTAGACTGCCGCAGGGCACGGAGGCCAGGGAACCAAAATCTCCCATTTTCTGAACAAGCTTCTAACCACCCTCACCGGCAGCGGTGCTGTTACCGCTCAGCTACCGCTCCAGCCGTTATTTTAAAAAGAAGAGCGCTGCAGGCACAGTTGTGAGGCTCAGAAACAGAACCGCAGGTGCCTAGAGAAAGGGTCATATTGGAGAGGGAGCCTTCGTCTGAGACGGGGCTGTGCTGGGGATATTTTGGGTGTCAGTTGTGATTCGCGAGCTCTGACTCCAGCCAAGTCCGTCTTTAAGCTCCTCTATCGCTTACGGGATTTAGCCCTTAAGGCAGATCTGACAATCCCAGTTGCTGTGCTGTTCTGAACCCCTTGTTTCAATGGCTTTGCCTCCAGTGTAATATTCTCTTGGAAGTGAAGTTTGTTTTCTGGTGCTTTATTTTTATGTTAAGTACCAGGAGAAAATAAAATGTGATTTAACCAGAAGAAAAAAAAAAAAATAAATATGTGTATGATAGAGCTGGGAAAAACCTCTGAGGATCTAGTTCAAACTTCTGCACCAAACCAAGAGGGCATAAGATGCGATTAGCTATTGTAGAGAGAAACTTGAGGTGGTGTTTAACAGAGATGATACTTGCTTTAGGTTTGCAGCACGCTCGGAGAAGGGCCTCGTGAATCCCCTGGGCTCACCTTCATTGTTTTACTCACACAGCCCGTGGCTGCAATTACATCCCAGCAATGTGTTACGGTGCCGGGAGAGCAGGGACACAAGCAGCGGGTGACAAAAGTAGGCGTAAATGAATCTAGATATTTTCATTACATTTTGGTAGCGAGCTGGGAAAACAGAGGAGGAAAAAAATTCTTTGTTTTGCAAGGGACATAAAGATGGCAGTTCGTGCTCCCCGAGGCAGAGAGAAAGCATCACAAGGTTTGCTGAGAGCGGTGTAGCTCAGGGTTAGGCATGTGAAGAAGCCATCAAACAATAGTGGTGAGCCTTCGAAATACCGCTAAATGTCACGGGCAAGAGGCAAACACTTTATTTCCTCAGTGTCTCCCAATAAGCCTGCTTTGTCCCAGGCTAAATTCAAGGTGGTTTCTGCTGGAGCTTGGAATGGAGTTTAGTTGTGGGTAGAAAGCAGTGTACTTTTAATTATATATCAGATTAAAGAAGTGTTTTTCTTTTATTCAAGCAAAATCAGAACTAAAGGTTAAGTCACATCCATCAGCTTCTTTAATTTTTTTTATTTTTTTTTCTTCTCTCCTCTTCTTTCCCTGGTTTGCCTGGTGGGATATTCCAAGCCTTCCTCAAGTAAATGTAAGTGACTTTTCCTTGTATTTCACAATATTGTCACTCACATGAAGTTTTACATTCTGTCCAAGCTATGATCAAGATAACCATTCCATAAATGAGTTCTCTTTCATTATCATTACCTATGGCAGTCACACAGGGTGATGAGCTGTGAGATAAATCAGAGTGGCAGACACCTCCTACAGACTCCAATGGCTTTTCCTGTGAGGTCCTTTGTATCCTGCTGATGTCTCAATCTGTTTCTCCCCAAGGGTCATGAAATCAATTTGTTGCCAGGAACCTTGTCAGCCTTGTTCTACTACTTGACTTTCAGATTTACTGTGACAACTTTTTTAGACGAGATGGCATGACCATAACCGCTTTTGATTCTGGGATCTGGTCAAGCCGCAAACGGACTGTGCTTGGAAGAGCCAAAAGCCCACCATAGTGTTCTCTTAATTAGAGGGCTTTTGTGTGCAGAATCAATTGACACAGAGCAGCTGAATGAGGACCCTCACACCAAGGCTGAGGGGTGGAATCTCACCCTTTGCCTGGGATGTCTGCAGAAATCCTGACAGAGTGGTCTATTATGCAAGGAAATAAATAGAGCGTTCTCTGTGCACAGAAAGCTCTGACTGCCTTACTGATGCCCCTGGGATCAGCTTCCGAAGGAGACGTAGGACTGCAATAGGTCTTGCAGCTCAGGGGAGGCAAAATATGCAGTTTTCCCCAAGAGACAGTTTAGGGACCAGTTTCGCAGCAGAACATTTTCATTCTTACGGATTTGGCCCCCAAGGGACTAGAAAGAGCATCAGGAGTTGTTCTAGTCCAAATATTGCCCTGGTCATTTCTGTCTAGCTAGCCAGCTGGTACCATTTAATATAGTCCACTAAACCTATGTAATCTCTAATTACTGAGCATTCCATGCTTTTTATACACTGACCTTCTGAATTTTCTTCCCTCCCGTTCAGTAGCTATGTCCTGGTAAGGACAAACGTTTCACTGGGAACCTTACTCAAGGATCACGGGCTGTGCAAAAACTCTCTTGAACAAGAAGCCCATAGGCTTTTGACATGCTGTGATACCCCTGCCCTCATACCACTTCTGTTTATTCTCTGTTTCTGGGGCCATAAGTTAAACTGGGGATACTTGATATATTCAGAAAGCATAAACATCCAATAATATTAAATGTGAGAAGTTTATGCTTATATCCAATAATATATTATCAGATTCTTTATTTTTTTCAGTTTTTATGAAAAAAAAGGAAACTGATTACTTCAGAATGGTTTCAAAAGAGAAGCAGCTTTGCCTTTTCTGATGTGTTTCAGACATAAAGAAAATATATTGTTATATACACCTGTATAAACGTATGTATATGTACCTATATGTATGTGTGTGTGTATATATGTATGCTCTTATTTTTTTACCTTCTTGATCTCCTAAGGTTAAATTTAAAAAGCTAAAGGAAAAAAAAACCCAGGAGAATATGGTAATAAAATCATTATATGGTTAGAAAAGTGTATTTAAAAAAAAAAAAAAAAAGGCATTTGGAAACAACATCCAAAAATCATAGAAAATTTGCGCCCGTTGTGCTAAGACCCGTCATGGCCTCTAAGTTTACTTTGCATTTTCCTGACATTCTAGTGTGAACTTTTGTTTTGAAGAAAGCAAAATCAAAAGCTCTTAACATGTTGGTCATATAACAGCTTGCAATTTATGCAGCTGTTGCCTAAGATCTCCATCTTCTGAGCAACAGAAATAAAGCTATTATTTCAAGGCAGAAAAAAAGCATTTATTTTCTGTGAATCTGTAGTTTTTAATTCAAACACAGAGAGACTGGGAGATAACAGCCAGTTCACTTTCAGGCTTACCTAATTGGAAGTCTCTGCTTTAAATTATTCAGTAGCCCCGAACTCTTGAATGGTAATCTGTGCTACTTTCAGTGCTATGAAAACAACCTTGCTGCTTTGAACAATCTGAATCAATAAATCTGTTGAAGATACAGTCATCCTGAGAACGGAGGGAGGCGAGAGAGTAGGTCCGAAAGGGGAGGTAAGGAAGAAGCTGCAGAAAAGCGTTAGTACAAAAGTATAATGTGAATCTTATTTCCTTTGGGATCTGCTGACTGATTTGCTGCCTTAAGTATATGTTGCCACTAGCTTACAAAAGTATTCTCTCCTCAGAACCAGTTTTTCCATGACAGAGCCCCTCTCTGTTCGCTTTATCATCTCACGCCGGAACATCCATCTTCTTGGAAGGGTCCCTCTCGCCGCGGTGTCCCAGGCGTACCGCTCTGCGCCCAGCCGAAGCTACGCGTGCTTCTGCCCCGGCAGCCTGCCGGAGCGGGAATGCCACCTCGCAGAACCCGCACACCTGGATCGTAGGAGATCTGGATTCAGACACGCCGCCGCTGAGACCTGGAATACCTCTAGGCATGAAGGGATGAGGAGTTGCGTGCGGACCAAATCCACACTGGAATTTCAGCATGTCTAGGGGTCTTTATTTTTGTGGGATCAGAGAGGAGGGCAATTTGTTATTAGAATAGCTTTGTAGGTGTCACGTGTTTAGAGATAGTGGCTCTTCCTACGTTTGTTTGTTCCTTCAAATGGGTCTCCAGGTCTTATACCTGATTTCCAAGACTGGAGAGACCACTTTATATTCCCTCTCCGTGTCTTTAATTCCTTGTTCTGCAGAATGGAAACAATGACACCTCCTTTATACTACCCCTTGTCAGCTGTTAGGACAAGAATATATTTTTTTAAAGTATATTTTGCACCATCTAGTGTGATGGGGTCCCAGTCATAGCCAGGGATTCCAGGAAGTGCTCCGCACGCATAAACAGTGTAAATAAAATGTGGCTAGTAACAGCATCTCAAAACAGAAAGAATTGGGTGACCACCTAATATGACAATCTTGTCCTAAATGAGATACCTAACCTACAAACAGATGCTAATCGCACAAGAGTTTGGGACAGACTAAGCCTGCTTGGGAGTGAGGCTGCCGAAAGGAAAGTGATGGCAAGACAGACTGATGAGGGTATCACTTCCAGGCTCTTCAGATCACGCCGTGCTCATCTTCGATGCGGCTGGGCCAGCAAAGGTACAGTCTTGCCATGAGTGTAAGTGGTATCTAGATACCAAGACAGGAGTGGGAGGAGAGGAAGGTGAGGATTAGCTCAGGGTATGAAGCTAGATAGGCACTGAACTGAGCTACAGGATGGGACTTGGGATTTGAGACGGAGAAAAGAGTTGAAACCTTGTCTGAGGAACAACAACGACAAAAAGTAGGGGGAGAGCTCAGCTCCTGCCAGATTTATGTACAGAACTCCCACTGACGTGAATGGCGGGTCTGAGCACAGAATAACATGCTTGGGGGGGAAAAATCAGAAGTAGTTCATTGCTTAGCAAATACCTATAAAATGAATTTAAATGCTGTCCTACTGTGATTCATCTAAGGTTTGATCTAAAGTTCACTGAAGTCCAAGGCAGTCTCTCTACTAACTTCAGTGGACTTTCAAATCAGGCACTAGATAGAATGCTCATTTCTTCTGAGAAAGCAACATTTTCTTGTGAGCCAGAAATGGTGCTTTCCTGTAATTTTCTTGAAATGTAAAAACAAAAGGAAACTTTGAGAGCACATTTAGAAGCCCAGCATTTAATCTGTGATACCCTGTGTTTACGTCTATGATGGAAAATGATTGTAACAGAATACTCTAAAATCCTACTATAAAAGCCCAATCGTTCTGCGGATGAATTTGTACACTGGAGCTACACGGACATCTCACATTGTACATACTGACCTTAATCCATATTCAAAAACACAGAAACATCTTAAAGAAACTGCTTTTTAATGCTGTCTGGATCCAGGGATATCTAAAATGCAATGCTTCTGATTTGTGTAATATTTTGACTATGGATATATAATTTGACTTCCTTCCTCCCTTTGTTCAGAAAGTGGGATGAAATAACGTTACTTTTGTAGGCAAAGTGAGTGAGTCAGATTCTCATTGAGTGATGACTTCTTAAAAAAGCATCCGACTCGGTATTTCTTACTGCATATTTTTATTGTGGTGGGTTTTTTGCAAGAGATGTGTGGGTGAGGCGCATTCCTTTATACTCAGTTGCACTTTGAGACACTGTAGTAAAATACTTCTGACTTCCTTACACAATTAAGTAGCCCCAGTGGGACTTCCTTTTCCAGGTTAAATGCAGCTTTTTGTGTGAACAGGCAGCTTCACTGTTCGACAGTCACTTCAAAAAAGTCTCTTTGAGGTATATTTTTCCTCCTTCTTTTACAATGAAATGCTTCTTTCTGTACATTAACAAGATGTGCTAGAGCAGATCACATGAAAGAAACTTTTAAAACAGAATTATACTGCTGCTATGTTCCTCCTAGTAGTTGACAAGATATTGAATACATCAGTGAACTTGAGATTTCCATCAGCGCTTGAGAATAGGGTAAGAATGGTCTTTCGCTAACACTCTATGAATGGAATTGTGGCTCGCTTTTAAAGCAAATCACGAAAAGCCCACTTATTTTGTTCTCTCACAACCTGTAGGGAAAGCAACATGCTTTACACACAGGTTATATCTATACTACTCCCCAAAACTGGCAAGGGGACCATTCTCTGGCCCTGACGGCACGTGGCACATCTCAGATCATGTTCATTTGATTAAACTTGCCTCCTGCCCCAAAATGAGCCTTACCCACACTGCTGCTTGGGAACAGCCCCTAGAGGAGGCTGTCTCCTGAGCCGTGCTCAGGCACTGTCCTGGCAGCGTTTGCTTGTCCCGGAGCAAAGCCTTGGCAGAGATTGCACAAACAGCTGTGGAAAGTCACAGCCCCGTTCTCGATCCATGCTCTGACCCTGTTCCGTTTCCTCGTAGAGATTCAGCCAGAGATGATAACAGAAAGACTCAGACCATTCTGCTAATAATCAGTGGCAGTCTGCATTTCCCAAGGCAGCTATTTGTCTAAGTAAACGTAGATCGTGAAGCAGGAGTTTATTTTTTTAAGGAAAATTGTCCTTTTCTAGAATGAATGCTAGGTAGTTTGTTTGAAAGGATGATGAATTATACGGCTTACAGAAATTCATTGTGCTAGCACTACCTTCTAATGTTGTTATGTAGGTTGAAACAGATTCTTTTACAGCTAGAATATTGCAGAAGTCAACAGTAAATTTTCTTCTATATAGCTGTATACAGTACCTATACAGTAGCACACTCAAGTTTGGGGACGTTTTAATTTTATTTCCTTTTTACTGAATCATGGTGTCACTTACACTTAGCTGAAAGATATTTTTCTTCAAATATGCGTGAAAAAGAAAAGCAAAAAAACGACAGCTATTTTTGTTTCCTAATAACCTACATTGATCACAATCTATATGTTGTCTGAGCAGCATTTCCTCTGGGTTTTTTGGGCTAAGCCTCTTTCACTCCTTAGTTAGTAGCTCGAAAATGAGGCCTGAACCACTCCGCCTTGAGAGAAGAGTCACATTGGAGCGGTCCAGGGAACTTTCCTTCTCACAGAAAACATTCTAACGAATTGCCAACAACTTTTAATTAAGCAAACCTGCCAAACAGACAGAACTCTTGAAGCGAACTGTGCAGAGTCGTCTTACTGCCTTGTCATGGCCAGAGCGGTGAGAAACGCGGCTCCAGGCGCCCGCAGAAACCACGCGCCGCCTTCGGGCACCGCGCGAGTGCCCACGGTAGTTCCTCGCACCTTTTGTCGCCTGCCTATGGATGGTAGAGGAAAAGGAGGGGGGGTCTGGAGTTTTCCCAGGCTATGCTGTCACGGGAAGGGTGGGAGAGAGTATGAACGTAAGGACGTAAGCCATGCCATGGCACTTTCCCTTAGGTTCAGGGAATGGGAAAATTTTAGTTCCTGGTACAGATTTCGATTCAAGAGTTGGGGACAATAGTCAGATCTCTGTGTACAATAATTAGCTTGTCACAGTTACTATTACACAGAGAGTGTTAAATAAACATTTGAAGCCAGAATGACAAAGAAATTGAGATTCTTAGCTGAGAATACAGTCCAGAACCACCGAGACTATAAATAGGATGTTGCTGTTTTCAGCTTTCCAAGCTTATTTTTTAGAAATATGACAGCAGTTCGGATTTCTCACGCTGTGGCAGACAGCCTTGAGTTGTACTACTTATGCCCTGAGCTCCTATGAGACCACCTCATCTTTTTGGCTTAGGATTGCTTTTCAGGTGGAGAGGTTTGTATACAGCCACACAGATGTTATTTCTGCCACACATCCAGATGTTCATTCATTGGACATTTGTCTACTGTAAGAGGAACTCTGAGTGTTTTAGAATCAGAAAATGGCTGAGGCTGGCAGACCATCCGGGGATGGTCTAATCCAACCCCTCTGCTCAGAGCCGGGTCAGCTGGAGCAGCTGGATCCAGGAGAGTTTGGATTTCAAACATCTCCACAGCTGGAGGCTCTAGAACCTTTCCAGGCAGCCAGCTTCAGTGTTTGACCAAACTCACAGTAGAAGTGTTGTCTTGCAGAATGTTCGCATAGACTGAAATTTGAGAAAGTTGGAGAACTATAAAAATACAAGTGATGGACTCTTTCTCCAAGAACGATTTATTTATGCAGTAAAAGTCAAAATATATTTTGCTTGGAAACGCAAGGTGGATATAGAAAGACTGAGGGTCCAGCAGGTAAGATATCGAGGAGAATGAGATCTATTTCTTTTTCCTTTGGTTTCTGGCTTTTGCAAGAGTTTAAAATTATCCCAGCCTTGCATTCCTTATTCCTAAAAGAAGATTAATTTTTATTTTCTGGAACATATGTTCTAATTTCACATAGACAGTATGAGTCGGGTTCTCTTACATTCATCAAAACAGAACAACAGGCCTAATTCCATTCTTAATACCCTAGAAATGCTGTAGACAGAGAAATTTGTTTCAGAATGGAGCAAAGAGAGAACTTTTTGCTCGTTTGTAAATGGAAAAAGAACATTATATCTACATATTGAATTATAATAAAGGAACAGTTTCATTTTAACTGTGGAACTATTTAACATTTTTTTAATGTCGTATTAGTTTCTGACTAATTTCCCTGCTTTTTTTTTAGGTATAGGTGTTTCATGTAAAAAAAAGTGAGTTCATAAATAATTTTGATCTGATCCAAAATGCATATATGGGGGGCAAATTTATTAGCCTGTTAAAAAACCTAGTAGTTCCTTGAATACAAGTTTTCTTTTCACTGTTACCAAATTGGGTTAGGAAACACAGGAACAATTTGATGTATGATGGAATGGAGCAGGAACACGTCCACATCAGTTAATGCATTTACTTATTCCAGTGCATATAAAATAAAATGAAAGAACATGGTTTGTGCACTACAGGAAGACAGAAGTGCTTTTCTTTTGTATTAACTATCTGGAAGTTCTTTATCAAGACCTGAACTAAACTCTTCTGCTACATTAGGTTCCTTCCTCCACTTTTAAAATACTTTCAAAAATTAGATGGTTCATATCAGAATGGATCCCTGTGAGCTATTAAGAATAAATAATTGGATAAGGGAATATCAACTGCCTCAGCAAATCCCACTAATCTAAAAAATGCTTACCTTGTCTAGTTAACTGGATTAATACTCTGAGAATATAATGGTTTTCAGGAACTGTGTAAATGATAAAACGTGGGTACAGAAATTGTATTGCTACACCACATGCAGGTATTCAGTAATGAAACTGGGATTTTTGTTGGCAGCCTGGAATATTTCAGACTCGCGGAGGTGGTCGGTGCAGTACTAATGCTTTTAAGGTGACTTTGTAATCGAATCGATATGATTCAGATCCACATTGAACGGAACCGTGAAGATGGAATCTCGTCTTGAAAAGCAAAGAATGTAATATGTACCACATGCCCTCAGCCCACGATCGCCTCAGGCACTCCAAGAAAAGTGCAAACACCATCTCTTCCCCAAACCCAGCCTTAAAATTCAGGTCAAGAAAAGCAAAGGGAGAGCTGGTAACTAGGACTGGTTTTTATTTATCTGTATAGGCTGCCTTAAGTTCAGAGCAAGGCGGCAGAATGAAGAGCTAGGAACGAGGACTATTCATTTACTTATGTGTGTATGTGTTTGTTCTCAGGTGAATATAACACATATCGGTGTCAGGCATTGCACTCTGCAGTTGTAAAGACAGTTTCCCCCCCAGCTGTAGAACCACAGAGAGCAACTTTTACATGCCAGCAGTATCTCTATTCTCATTCTTCAAGTTCTGAATTACTTTTTCTTTAAAAAGGGCATCCTCCATAGGACACGAATGGCCTTTGAATGCCAGCTCAGTTGGATCTGAGTGAAACTAGACTTTAATTCCCTACCACAGAAAGAAGGAAGTTGAAGTAGGGAAGAAAAACAAGGTTTTTGAAATGTGCCCTGCATTTATGAAGAAACTATAGGAACCACATTGAGAAGAAGATGATCTTCAGTCTCACAAACAGGGCCAGTAAATCTGGTTTTTATGTATTAGGAATGAATCACTGTAGGATTCCTGGAAAGAAAACAAAGCAATGCGCTCTCTGTTTAGTAAGGGAACAAATCCTCAAGTCGATGCACAAAGGCCACTTAGCGCGTACATTGACTGCTAGTGCCACTGAGTCACACTTGCTTGGATGCCAAGACGTGTTTTCGGGAGAGGAAAGCAGACTCGCCGAGCTAGCACAGTAGCTCGGCAACCTGATGATTCTGCTTCAGGAGATCGTGACTCAAGACAGGACACCCTAGGTTTGGGCATAGATTTATTCTTTTGTGTCAAACGGCAGGGTTTTCTTCACGTCAGTCTCCATGGTGATGAGTTTGACCATCACCCCTGGGACAGCACTGAGGGTGGTTGTACAAAGCTCACCTTGGCAGATTTACCATCACTGCTATGTATCACAGAATTCAGTGACAGCAAGCTATTGACACGCTGAACTGCAGAAAGTCGCTGTCTTCCACTCGAGGTATAAAAAAAAGCATTTCCTCATCTGGTAGGCCATCTGAACTGCTAATTACTGACAAAAATGTTTCCTGTCAGATGTTATCTAGACAACTACAGAATACAAGTCAGTCTTACTTTTGCCAAGGCAATTAAAAGGGAGCTGACCTAGAACATATCAAAACCTGTAAAACTCAATTTGCTGCTCTTTTACTTGGTCAGATACCTCAATCTCTGCCTTCACTTTTTGCTCATTATCCAAATTATATGGTAAATCAAAGAGGAAACAGGTCAACTGAATTGAATTAAATCACAAAGCAGGTGCAAGAGGGCGAAAACTGGATGTCGGTTTGACTGTCAGAGCTGATACTACTGCATGTCCCAGGAGAACTCAATATTCTGGAAGGGCGTGTGCCAGTAAAACATCAGAAAACTATTTATTTAATTAAAGAAATTTAAATGTAGACAGTTTAAAACCAAGGTCATTTTCATTCTACTTTGGGTAGGCTGATTGTTTCTATAAATCAGGACTTTCAGCCAGCTGAGATTCTCAGGGAAGAGTAAAACTTTTTATAGGATTTGCTAGTGCAATTGAAAAGTACAGACAAATTTGCCACCATGCCAGAAAAAAGTAGCAACTGTGCAGCTTTTGCTTGGGCAGAGAAGTCTGAACGCATAGCTTTTGTAGCAGTTTGGTGCCAGAATTTGTAGCTGACCATAAAGATCTGGGACAGCTTATCTCCCCCACAAAACCACTAGGGCAATCTGTGCTGTTACTACATCACTCTATTAATTATAGAAGTACGTATGTGACTTCGAACTATACATAATATGTATACTTAATGTGTTTATGCTGTTATATGAGCATATTGAAAAACTTCAGTGACAACACAAACCAATCTAAATGTATGTTAACAGGCCTGAAAAGCAACAATCCGTACTGATGTGTGAGGGAATTCTGAACCTATCAACCCCTCCTAAATTTTGGACTGTAAGTGGAGATTCCTCTAACTATGTAGGGTTTAGCTGCATGCCATCTGTTTAGATTTTAGAGGTGGATGTGTGCGGTCAAACATTCCTGGACTTTGCAAACCTTAAAGTATGTTGAGAAATCAGTATATGGATTCCCACACTGCTGAATTCTTAGAACTTCTGACGGTTTCACAGAATGCAATAAAGCTTTGCAAAATGTGCCGCTTGTTGTGTCTGTGACTTTTCTGAGTATGATTTAGACACATCTGACCTTGATACGAAGATGGATTATGCACTTGCACCGCCCACATTTTCTTTCCCATAAATATTTCCAAGAATTTCTTATATAAGCACTCTCATAGTCTGGTAAAGTTTAATACAGTGTCATGCATATGTTCCATGTAGGTAGAAAATACAGACTTCTAAGCCTTGAGCAGAAGAGGGGCTTGGCAAGTTGTCCTGCATATAATTGCAGAGACCACTAACGCTGGGGGATGCGATCATAGGCAGATGTGAACTATTTTACACATGCAAATGGATTTCAAAAATTACTTTGCATGATTATGGTGGAATTTGCACAAGCATGCGTCACAGAGCATATCAGGCATAAATTAGGCTGGTTTGCAGTAGTCACAGATTTTCAGTTTTATCTGACACTGTGGAAATGCAGTTATACCACACTGAAAACGATCTTCCATCATATGGTACAGAATTAGTTTTATCTGACGTTGCACTGCTTAACTTCTGGACCACACACAAATGTGACGTCTGTATGTGTCATGACAGACAGTACTTAACGGGCAGAAAATATAGACACGCTTCTGTTGTGGAAATTTATGCGTGCAGCTTTTCTCGAGCTTTTTGGATGGGATTTGGATCTGGATTAAAATGTCTAGATGGGGGTGCCCATATGTGAGGTAGGTGTCTAAACTCCCACTGCAGGCTGTGGCGACAGGGAGCTCAGTTCGGTTGCCCACACTCAGCGGCCTGCTGTCATCTGCCTGTCTCGAATTTTCAAATGAATACAGCATGTTTTCTTACATTCACTCGTATTTATGGCAAAAATGTTTCCCTATCCCTTTAAAAAGATTTGTCTCCTACTGAACGTCATTAATTTCTGCACCACATGCATTTAATAAGAGCAAATGTCATCTAAAATGGTAGCAAAAGAGATGAAAACAGGAAAGAATTATGTTTTACCTTATTTTCTGTCATTATTTTTAGTATGCTTAGGACTGCACTTCAAAATGGACTCCTGTAGGGAGAGAAACATAGACATTGTAGGTAGTGTACATCTTATTGTCAGCAAATATAGTTCTTGCTATAATGACAATTTTTTGTGAATTTTAAAACAATATTTTGTAAATGAATATTCAGCAAAATTTACTATTATCCTGAGAGGTCAAGAGTCAGAAAAGATAACTAGAGGTACGTTAGAAAGAGTTCTTCTTTATGATCATTGTCAGCTTATTCTCTTTCTGCTGCAGTGTTAACTCTTTGCTGGTCAAAGGGAGGTGTTTCCTCAAAATAACATTTTAAAGAAGTTGTCACTGGTTTTAAGTATTGCAGCTGCCAGGTTTTGCCAGACATCTTCTCAAAATATTATCTTCCTTTTTGATTATGTAAATATGTTAGCTGGTTCTCTAGTGATCTCCAACGATGTTTACTGAGATACAGATCCCATGAAGGCAAACGACCAGTTCATCATGAGGAATAGTATCTTGTGGTTGCTGCACTATCTACCAGGATCAACAAAGAAGATTTCTAACTCAAATACAAAACCTACACCCAACACCCAAGCTAAATGTTCACCACTAATCAAAATCTGTCTTTTCTAAAGCATCCACCAAGCCTTAAAACCCCAGGTTTGTAAGAAAGAATCCCACATCTACTCCAGACCATTATCCTGCTTTAAGAGTAAATTTAAAGAGAAAAATGTATGTCCAGTATATGCCAAACTTAAAATAACGGACAAACCTAAACTTCTTGTATTTCTACGTATCAGCAATGTACGATTATAATTAAAAGGATTAATAAACTTCCTGAGTCACAAATAATGAATAAGACTTACACTTGACAGCCTCTGAAAATGGTGGAAAAGTGAGCTTAAACACTCTCTTGAACTTCAATGTCTTCTGTTGCAGAACAGAAGGATCTAGCTGCACGAGAATCGAAAGCCAGCTCTGCTGTAAGGGATGAATATCATAGTTAAATCTGTAATACACCTTACATGATTGTTACAGAGGAGAAATCAACTCTAAACCAGACTCCCATTAGAGACAAAGAAATGCAGTAGGTAGATGGATAACTTGAATCAATACAGGGGATGTAAGTGTTTTATTAAATAGAAGGATTCACTAGCATGAATGAAAGACTTCAGCGTGTAGCACCTGCTGCTGCTGTAGGCTCCCAAAGAAAACTTCTACTGGTGTTAAAAAGAGCTTTGTGCGAGTAGGGGTCAGCTCACAGAAGGTAACTCCAGGGAGTACATTTAAATGGGAAATTCATACCACTGCTTTGCTTCCACTGTGGGCTACAGACACGGGGGTGAAATTTAACCCAAAGTGCTGTATTGGAGAATAGACCGGAACGTCATCAAATAAGTATTTGTTGGCTTGGAAAATAGTATGGATAAACCATCAAGGCCCTGAGTGCCTCAGCAGGCGGGAATCATCCTGTAACGTCTTTCTGCACCCTCCTCTTCCACAGCTCCCTCCTCGCCCCAGGGCTTGGGCTGGCCGCGTTGCGGATCTGCTCTGACCTGGTGCAGACGTCCCACCTTGGAGCTGACCGCCCTGAAAGCAGCTCTGCTGGGAGAAGGAGCAGGGACAAGCATCACCCTCACCCACGAGTCGGGACCTGCATTTACACCACCCGTGGTCCTTGCCTGAGCTCCTGGCGGGCATGTTCTGCCCAGCCTTGTGCCTGGGCTGGCTGGACCTCAGACCTGCGGGGTTGCTGCCAGTGTGTCCGGCCATCCCTGGGCTATGCCAGCCCCACTCTGCTCTCCATCTTCTGCCGAGGTGGGACTGGAGCCCATGCTGGGGAAGGCACTGCCCTGCTTGCCTTGCTGTTGCCACGGCTCTTGGCTCGCTGTCCCTTGCAGGGCAGCTCACCCTTAATCTTCCCTAACATGAGGATCACAGGCTGTATTTTTAGTTATCTTGATTGTGGGAAGTGCTCTTGCTTATCAGATGCTCACAAAATGGATGTTTGATCAATACGATAGACATCACAGGGCATTGGCAAACAGATTCAAAATGTTCCTCGTCTCGTTACAGGCAGTGCTTGATTATTGGTGTCGATAATCCTTACCTGTGTTTATTCTTATTAATTAGGCAATACAAGCCTAAATAGTTCTAAGTGATGACCGCCTTTCTAGAAGAAGTGTTCTGCAATGTCAAAAGAATATCCATTAAAAATTTCAGAAAAGCAAGCTTTTACTGAGTGCTCATTGCAAAGGAGGGGAAAGAACTTCTTAGCTTTTAAATTACCATCTAACTAAAACAGAACTATAGTAATGACCCTGTAGTATTACCTATAGTATGACACTGACAGCAGGTTGAGGGAGGTGATGCTGCTGCTCTGCTCAGCACTGGTAAGACACATCTGGAGTGCTGGGTCTGGTGCTGGGCTCCCCGGTATAAGAGAGACCTGGACATACTGGAGAGAGTCCAGCAAAGGGGCGTGAAGGTGACTGGAGCATCTCATATGAGGAGAGTCTGAGAGAGCTGGAACTGTTCAGCCTGGAGAAGAGAAGGCTCCAGGGGGAATCTTACCAACGTATATAAATATCTGATGTGGGAAGTAAAGAACTCCCCCAGAGCCTTCTCTGTTGGTGCCCAGAGAAAGGACAAAAGGCGACAGGCACAGCCTGAGATACAGGAAATTCATTTAAACCTACGGAATTTTTTTTTTTTACTGTGAGGGTAGTCATTACACAGAAGCAGATTGCCCAGAGCAGTTGTGGAGTCTCTGTTCTTGGAGATATTCAGATCCCAGATGAACACCGTCCTGAGCAACCTGCTCTTAGTTGCCCCAGTTCTGAGCAGTGGGGTTGGACTGTCCACCCCTCCAATTCTGTGATCCTTCACACCTAGCCAGGCTCCTTCCAAAGTTGCTTAGATCACAATAACTGAGCTTCCTTGATAGGCTACTGCTATTTTGTTTATAGGAGTATTGATTTTTTTTTTCTTTTTGTAGCCATCTCCCCTGTCACTATAGAGCACTCAGAGTTGCACCTGTATGTATGTGCCCTTCAATAGCAAAGGGATGTTTCCAACCCTTCCTACTGAAGCCCTCTGCTGTGAACGTTACTCAGCCTGAAACCACCTCTGTTCCGATATTACCCTCTGCTCGCCACAGGTACAGCTTTCCTTCTAATTATTTTCATCAAAATCATTTCCTCCACAGCAGTTTAACTTTTTTTTTTTTCTTTTATTGCCCTTCATCCTACTGACATCAGACTCGACGCTTTGGTTTCTCATTCTTTCTGTTCCCTCCAAAGCTATAAAACACCCAAGCCCAGAGCCATTCTTGGCAGCTCTGGATGGTGTGCTTTACCGGAGCACTCTAAGATCAAGTCATGAAAACTTGGTCTGGCACATTCCTTCCTGATCTATAAAACAGTATCTGTGTGTTTTCTGAGAGCTGGGACTGTCATAGGAAAACAGATGGAGTCAGAATGAGTTTCAGGGAAGTTTCTGCTCCTTTAAGGAAAAAGTCCCTTCCCTGACGACAGAAAGAGGTCACGAAGTTTTCCCAAATTCAGTTTTACCACTTCTTGTTGGTACTGCTATGGATTGGCACATAGGAATTTTCTTTCCAGTGTTTTTATGGTTTTGTCTCTCAAAGCTAGAAAAAGCATCAAAGAACATTTCCAAGGTTGCAGCAGTGCTGACAGTTAAACACCTGATTTTTATAACGTTGTCAGGCAACAACATCTGGTACAATAGTCCTACAAAGTACAAAGCAATTTCTAATTGCTATTATGTATTCTGGAAATAGTGTCCTAATTTACCACAGGCTAAAATGAAAATCATTAGTTTTGCATGAGTCAGGAAATCAGAAATAAAACCAAGTACCGAGAGCTGTGTTTTTTTCACGAACAATATCCCTGCAAAATGAGATAGTGACCACTTTGTTTGTGTTCCATTTCAACAGCTGGTGGCAAGAATGAAGATGGACCTGCTCATTTTTTTTAGCAAAAGCTTTTGTCCTTCCTGAATTCATGGCATATGCACACCTGTGAAAGAACCAAACCCAAATTGCCCTCAAAAATATTACATTCTTACACTGGGGCCAAAACTGGGGAGGGAATCCTATATCCTGGCAATATGTATGCAACCAGAATGCAGTGAATGAGAGGAGATTCTGGCTTCTCACATCCCACAAGGTTGGCGTTTTGGAAAACATCTGCTGCACAACTGCTCTGAGCTGGGATTGAGCGAGGGTGGAACCTCATTCATCTGCACGTATTTCCTCCTCTTCCTGCCTTCCCACACACACCTTCCCCCTTCTCAGCATCCTTGGCGTGAAGTATTCCGAATCTGCGGAGATTACCTGGGCAAGCCGAGTTTGCCAGTTGACACAATGACATACGCTAATCTCGGAGGGAAAAGCGAATCGTGTTTTGTTCTGGACTGCAGATTTCAGCTGTGAAAACAAAAAAATGTGTTATCTTGGTCTCACCATTGGCCTCATACACATTTTACAGGTGTAAGGCTTTTTACGCTTATAAGACATGTTTGGGGAAAGGGAATGTAAGTAAAAAAATGGAATGAAACAAATTGCCAGGGGAAAAAAACTGGTGAAGTATGTTGTGTTCTGGTTGCATTATAGCTTTTCTTTAAAACCTGTATTAACATGATTATGCAAAAAGTTTAGCGAAAAACTTTAAAGTATCACAAAATAACCCCCGTCAATTATGCTACAATACATATGTTGGCAACACTGAAATGTGGACAAAAAATCTATAAAATACTTTGAACAGCATCCTGTGGGATTGCAAAGTCCTATCCTTGCCTGGCAAACTAGATACAACTTTAATAGCGTTCCCATGGCTACCACCGTGCTGTGTTTGATAATAAACCCGAGGAATCTGAAAAAAATAATAGGAAGGAGTCACATACCTCTGCATATGACTAGGAAAGGGAATTTGACTGATCTGCATACTCAGCTTTGCTGACTGTCACTGCCGCTGCAGTGTTTTCTTTCCCTTGACGTTCTTCTCTTCAGTACAGCTGAAGTACTGCCTCGCAGTTCACTGCAACTTGCCCCCCGTGAGCAGCAGTGCCTCCGACTGCTCCTCTTTTACCCAGCACAAAGTGAAATACAGCCTGCTCTTAATTGGGGAAATAATCAAGCTGCCTGGTATTCTCATGAATAGGGAAAAAACCACAGTAGACCTTTCCTATGTCACTGAATACTTTGAGAAGAACTAGAGATTGTGATTGTATTCCATTTTGCATTTTATTGTCTTATTTTTATTTGCTGATGTCTGGCAATATGCTTGCTGTCATGCAAAACAGAGGAAAAAAACCCATGCTGTCCTAGGGAAATCAAATGTGTATAAATACTAGGCATGTATTAATTTGGCTGCTATTGTCCAGAGCTCACTGCTGGTGAAGAGAAATAATTTATAAAGGCTTACATCAGTCCCGATGTCTCCCAGAGTCTTTCTTGAGAGCACTGACGTACACCAGAAGCGCATTAGAGGGATACGGACGTGCAGGCATACTAACCATCCCAGAGAGGTCAAGATTCACAAGAAAGGGCATACGGAGAACAAAATATACTATCAGTTTTGTTACTGTGTATTTAGCTTAAGAGGTGGTGAACCGAACTCAGCAAGAGCAGTGGCATAGTACTCGACCGGCCTAAAGAGAGTATGAAATGAAAAGTAGGAGAAAGTGGAGGGGATGGACAAAATGGAAATGGGCAATCACAGAAATTTTGCAGCAGCATCCCAGATTAAGGTGCAAGGTGAAAGAACATCATGGTAATTTAAGTACGAGGTTACTGCATTGGGATACCCAGAAGTTTTTGGTAGGGAACATCAGAAGAGAAGAGAGAGATCTCACCCATGAGTCCTGCTGGAAAACTAGAAGGGGAAAATGAGGGCTAGAAATCAACTCTGAATTTTTGAAGCCCCGTCTGAGAATGGGGAGTGTAAAGCAGAGTGAAGACTGAATGCAGGGAAGGAGAGGGACATCTCACTTGTCAGTGTGGAAGTGGAACAACGCTGTTACAGCTGTTACATGAACAGGTATGCATGCACATACTGACATGAACTCCAGTATAAGAAAGATGAGGGTAGAGAGACTGATTTTCTGAATAACATCTTCCAAGATCAGGGATGATATATAGTAAAGAAAGAGAAATAAAATGAATTTAAGTGGAGCCCCTTGGGGCTTCAGTGTTAAGTGCAAGAGAGGGGAGGAGAAGGCGATTACAAAATACAGTTGAAGGGCATTTAAAGAGGAGCTAGGAAACCGAAGTGCGATGCCAGATTCAGGTGAGGAAAATGATAGGTTTTGCTGAATGTAGCCAATAGCCTGAGATGGATGGGAGTAGAAAGGAGGTCCAGAGAGAGAAGAGGTCAGAGCTGACCTTGGAAAGGGCTGTTTCGGTGGAGTGGAAGTGGCAGAGAGAAGCTTGGGAGGGATGTGAGGGGAGACGGATGGCGGAGAGAGCCGGAGCGGCCGAGGTGGGCGACACGTGAAGGGGCCGCGACAGCCGGGAGGGAGCCGAAAAACACGGGGCGTCACGGCAGGGACCGAACCACACAATGACATATTCAAAGGCAAAAAGAAAAGAAGAGCATAAATGAAGGCTGGCTGGAATTAGAAGTGTTGGGCGACTGTAACTTAAGAGAAACCGGGAGGGTGGAAGTGAGTGGGAGAAGCAGAAAGCTAACAGAGAGAACAGAGGTGAAGAAGATTCTCATGCCAGAGGCTCTGGCAGAGGACGGACGAAATGGGATGTGTGTCTGGGCAGGGAGACCGGAGCTGAAAGGGAGGGAAATCGTATAGCAGCTCGATGGAGGCTAAATGGTAGCCAGTCAAAGTGTAATCCTTCACGCTGTGTTGTGTCATTCTAAGACATGATACAGTTTAACACGGCAGAAAAAGAGGAAGTTTAGAGTAGTTTGCTGCCATTTATGAGCAAAAAAGTCTATTAGCTCATCTAGTCTGCCCTCCAAGACATTGCCAATTTAGGGGCCATTAAAATCCAGCTAGGTATCCCTGTGTAGAGCACAGCACAAACAGATGAAGGCATCTGGAGAGATGAAAGTGGCATATGGAGAACTCATCAAGAAATGCTTGCCTCCATCACAAAGCTTTTCCAGTTTCGGTGTTTCCTGTTCCATACCCAGATGAAAAGAAAGTGTTATTGAGCTTCTTTCTAATAAAAGAAACAGAAAAACTCAACTCAGAAGTACCCTTTATTTGATCCCCATCCACAGGGAAGATCGGGATTTAAATCTGTGTTTGTGTGCACACACACAATTTCTTTGTACATTCGATTGGAGTTGATCTGAATGATCTAAAAGACCAAAAAAACCCAGGCATGTATCATCTACTGGAAGATGACATAGAAAACTGTCTTTTTCATTGTTTTTTGAAGAGGTTTAAAATGTGGCCCGCAGGTAACATGGCTAGCTAGCTGTTGGACTAGCTGCCTTCTGCTATTGGTACAGCAAAGTTTGTATTTCCTCTGTCGCAAAAAAAGTACTGAGGACACAAGCTGCAATTCCTTGTGACCCAGAACTGCTCACAGGACAGTAAATGGAGTTACTGACTTTACAGAAAGAAGGTGAGGCCCTAACTAGTTACCAACAGAAACAGTACTGGAAAGCAACATGTTCGACTGGAGAAACTGAGTATCAGTCTTGTTAGGTTTTTATATGGCTTTTCTTATTGAATAAATAAGTTTAAGTTTCATACTTTTACAGCAGCTCTTTACAAAGCATTCTTTCTACCTAATGCTTTGGGTTTACAGCCTTGCCTTGAAATTAATTCAACAGGTTTTTTTTTACAGAGGCATGGAGATCAGCTTGCCCTTATAGGCCAAGCAATGCGTTCCTTGTTTCCTGAGCCTATCCAGCAGTCAGAACATCCCCCCCTTTCGGAAACTTTAATTAGAGTAATGGTTAACTGCATAGACTTACTGTCAAGCCATTTGCCATTCCAAAATTATAACAAAATCAGCAACTTGCATTGGCTTTAAAGTTCTTATCACCAGTTAGAATTTCTCACTTGTTTGTAAAGTCTTCTTCTATTAATTATAATATTGATTACGTTGCCACAAATCTCCCTAAAGATTATACCTACGAGATTTAGACTGCTGAAATAAGAAAACACAGAGGTAAACAAGAGCAATGCAAGGAATACACATCTTCTTGCCTGCTGCTTGTTAGCTGGAAGTACTGCAAATCTATTGACAATATGCCTTATGTGCTACTCTTTCATGAGGTTTAATATTTTAGTAAATCAGAAAGTCAGAACTGATTAGGCACTTTCGGATTTTAACCAAATGTCTCAGAATTATTACTGTGCCTTAAATAAAGGTTGCTTTTGCATCCATATTGCTACTCTGAGGTGCCGAGCAAGGCAGGGGTGGGAATAGTTGTGCGGTATTTCTCCCTCATGTGAACTGGAGCACGTTTCACACTAATCAGTGGAAGTGATGAAAGGAAGGTTCCTGTGCTTCCTCCCCCCATAAATCCATCCCTGAGTGAATGCTATTTTATTTTACTGTGTATGGATGTATTATAAAACAGTTTCAGTGTGGAATTTTAATTGGTACAGTCCAGACGCACATACGAATGATGAGGAATTCAGTTTCTCATTTTTGCTGCAAAAAGGAAAACGTTGTCCTAATTCTACTGAAGGTTGTAGACATCCCGTAGGAGGCAGAACCTTGCACATTGCAAAGAGATTAGAGCCATACTTAGACTGAGATTTTTAGCAAATATTTCCTGGCTTAACAGCATGGAAATGAGTAGGATCTAAAGGAAAAGAAGAACTTTCCAAATGGAAGGTAGAGCAAACATTGAACTGTTACTGCAGAGCATAGCAGAAACCATGCCTTTGCATTAATTGTCCAAGTGATGGAAATATACCAGCCATTCCTTGAAGCTTTAGTGAGTGCCTAATTAATTCACTCCTGGGATCCCAAACAAAGTAACAGTCAATTAACTGTTATGCATGCCTGCTGCAGTAGAAATGATCTATATGAGCTACGCCTGGAAAGAGTTAATTTGTAGATCAAAACAAAATGAGAAACAGTGGAGGAATAAACACAGGAGAAGGACTGAAGATGGACTTGAATAACAAAAATAGATCAATTCTCCTGTGGATGTGCTCATATAACCCCTCTTAATGAAAATTACATGCATGATACATCAACAAGAAAACATAACCTGAAGTTCATATTTTTCAGTGATAAGATGATCCTGATTTAAAGATTATAATGCCGCAGTGTTAGTCACTGATCTTTACCTGCAGTTCAAGAAGTGGAATGTCAATTTAGAAAGAAGAAGTACATGAAGTAAGCAATAAATTCTTTTTTGTTTAAAAATATTATGAAAAATATAGGGTTAACTGTTTCGGTGAAAAAGGTATGCTAATATGTATTTAGAGATTGAACTGAGGTTAAAAAACAAGTGACGCTAAACTGGTGGATACTAAATTTAGATCTTAATGGTATAGTGTCAAAAGCTAAAAGCATGTTATTTACAAGTTATTAAGATCCCAAATCAGTGCAACTAAGTACAGATTTGTAATGAAATATAAGGTTGTATAGACAGAATTCATTGGGCTCTGATAAAGGTACTTAAAGACAAGAAATTGCTATATGTGTTTATGGAGCATAGAGTGTAATATTGGTGTATAACTCTGTGAAGACCTAATAAAATTTAAGAACATTTAAAGGCTGGGATTCAGTTAGCATATGGAACAAATAATGATTAGGCTTTCAAACAGTCAAGATGGTTGGCAAAAGAACACCTCTAATGGCGATGAAAAATCCAGATGGAATAGCAGATGAGAAGTGCCACATGAGTAGAAATAGAGAATGTGCCGTTTGGAGCTGTGAGTACAGAGGCCTGATTTAAAGCCCAGGAGATCCATGCGAGGATCCCTCACTTCCATCAGCAGTGATTTATATATTTACTGCCATATGAAGAAAACTATGAAAAGCCAGACACACTGCCAATCACTGTGGTATCTCACTGGAAGTATTATTTCCAACAACAGTTCCTCATTAAGAACAATTTCTTGAGATATGTCAGTCCTCCGTGTTTAAATCAATGCTAACACATGCTTTATTGGTGTTATATAGCAGTAATTAATCAGAATCTGCGGCAGTACATACAAAATCTATTATGGTTATGGAGTTACTTTTAGCAAGTAAACTTGCATGCTTATCAGAAAATGAAATATTTGCTAGGATATGTTTTCTTTAGAAAACTACCACACTGCTGGCAGCAATTCTTATTAACTTAAACTGATATCAGATATATTATCATATCTTAGATTTATGTCATTAAGTACTCTACAGTTACATGAGCCGTTACACTTACCTCAAGAATATTAGCAATAAATTTCCAGAGTTTTCTGATACAATAAATTTTATCTTGGAAACAGGAATATTACAAAGAACGAGTTCTCAGCCAGCTTTTCTAAGATTTCTGGGTGCAAGACACCTAGGCTTACTAATTTTAAAAATTTTGATTCTAGAAGTAGTTGTTTAACATCTTTTGAAGTTATCACTGGAGAGCAAAATGCTTATGTTCGCCATACAAGTATTTTATTTGTGTTTTTTTTTCTCCTGAACACACAAAACCACCATTACTATTTTTATTATCTCCACACAGTAGTTGGCACATGGTGCTGGATTTTGTTTAAAGGGACCTCCTTTTATTTTTCTCATCCCCTACAAATTTTTCCCAATACTTTCAGCTTTTCTCCTCAAAATTTATTCTTCAGACAGATTAATTTATATTAATTACTCTTTCCTCCCTGTTAAATGTAATTTTTTTAAAAAATATGTTTATTTAGTTTGATGTGGGGAAATTTCCCCCTTATTGACTATGAGCTTTTAAGGTTTTTTTATTCACTTTAATAAAAAAATCCTAATTCTTACTACTGGGCTTTTTCTAAATCTCCCTCAGTCAACTTCATTTATAATTTCCCTCAATTTTGAAATTATCCTTCTTAAACTAGCTGGACATCCTACTACACAATCAATGAAGAATAAAAATTGCCTAATTGATGTGTTTGAGTAAGCCTGAATTTTAAGGCTCTGATCTGCAGTTCAAAATTATAGTCTCACCCAGTACGTTACTTTTGCTACAATGCTACAGTTCTGACAAAACACCTCAAAAACACTAGACAGCCAGCTTAATTTTCAGCGGTGTTCGTGAAATTTGATGGGTCTACACAAGATCTTTAATACAATAAAATCTTGAAAAGAAATAAAAGCACAGGATTAAAATGTGGTGACCAGCAAACTCATCACTTTATAACTGCAAATGAGAAGGAACTTTTTCTAGGAAGAGACTTCAATATAAATTTTTATGTCTAATAAGACGTTATTAGACTTCTAATAATGGAAGCCTGGTTCTTTCGCTCCCACCTTACTGTCCTGTACCTAGTGATAAACAAATGTGGTGATTTTGAGTCAAGTGTCTTAGTGACTTTGTGATAGAAGAAGATACTTTGCAACTCTGGCATTCAGATGCTCAGTCAGTAACACAGGCATCGGAAAAGACATCACTGACTTCTAACAGAAATACGTATATTTCTCTCTTATCAGAGAAGAGAAGACACCTCTCCTATCAGGTACCAAAATGACTGCACGTAACTGTTCTCACTGAACAAGAATCAAACCCAGCATTAATGACACACTCAGAGGTTGGGTTTTAACTGGTTTTGGTGGGTTTTTTTTCAAGTGAAACCCGTACTTTTGTATGGGACCATTTCAAAGGATTTAATTCTCCTAGTGAGTAACTGGTAGGACAGGTTGACAGCTGTGTTGCCATCACTCACCATTTAGTGGGCAAAAAAGAGAGGGAAAGGTAATTCAGACTATGCTTGCAGTAATAAGCTTGTGCCAGCGGTGCAGTTTCTAGCAGCCCTAGAGCTCATTTAAGGATGTTATAACAACCATGTGAGCTCAGTGTGAAATTTCCACTGATGTCCAAACCTCCCAGTGATCCACATTGCTTTTGTGGACTGGCTGCACTCAGGCTTGACTCAAAGCAACTGCCTGTCTTAGCAAGAAAATTTGAGCCCTTATAGAGGCGATGGATATGATGATCCCCTAGTACAGCCCAAATCTTCATCCGGGGCAGATCCAGACTAGCTTTCAGGATCCCCATGCTACAGCTCGTCCTCTGGGTTGTCCTTCTCATTCACAAATTAGAAGTGGAGGGCGAGAGAGAAGTCTTGGACAACACCTATAATCTGGCTGAAAAAAAGAGGAGACACCTGATCGATTGGTTGAGCTAAAAACCTACCTATGAAATCAGGTAGTTCAGTTTTAAGGAGAGTTGACGGACTTAAATGATGGTCTGGTTCTGTACAAGGCTCTTAAGATGGCAAAGTCTTGAAAGGAAACAAAAGGACACAATTAAGAAAGTTGACCAGCAGACTGATCATTTCATATCTGGTAAGTCAGCACAAATGTCATTTTAGGCATGAGATACACAAAATTTAAAACCTCATTTAAATAGAATTCTTGTGCGCTTATGAAGCATGCGAAGGGTATTACTGCAATTTAATAAACTCTGTTCCTCTGCACCTATTATAAAGTAAGCCATATACTCAGGAGGGTAGGATAGGTTCTTAATACCAGCGAAGCAAACCTACATGAAAGATGTGCATTCCAGCTCAGAGACAGTTTACAAATTAAAACAAAACAGAGAAATTAAGTAAAGGATGATGCATAAGTTAACAGTGCCTGGAGGCAGCCTTAGCTTTAATGCCAACAAATCATGCAGGTTTTACATAGTTATTCACCCCGGTATTCAATAAAAAATGAGGTTACTGTAACAATACCAAACATATCCTTAAAGAAACACATTCAGCAGTAAGTCATATGAACTTTACACTGCAGTGAAGAGAGTGAATGTATTATACATTTAAACAATGCATGTTTTCTCAGGGTTAGAAACTTAAATATGACTTGTGAGGTAGCACTGGAAAGTTATAGTCAGTGAACTGAATTAGGAGTTACTGTATGATAGGACAGTTATGACATGAGCTCACTGAAATATATATATGGTTGTATTTTCTTAAATATTTTAAAATGAAAAAAAGTATTTTTTCCCTAAAATAATCCTTTTTTTTTTTTCTAGTAAACAAATGTTCATCATTTTTCTGTCTTACTTTCACCGTTATTTAAGGTGAAAATACAATAAAGATAACATACTGAAGAAATAAGAAATAGAGAAAGAGAGAGAGAAGGAAGGAAAGAAAGAAAAAGAAAAGAAAGAAAAGGGGGGAGTGGGGGAGAAATTACAAACCTCCATTTGGCAACCTGAAAAGTTTAAAAGAAATCACTTTTTGCATATTTCGGGGGAAAATGAAAGATCAACATACCATTAATACATAATTTTTAGTTCTCCTTTCCCATGTAAAAAACCACCCCCACCCCCCAAACTAAGATTTTCTCGAGAATTTAATAAATAAATATTTTCTGAAGAACAGTATTTCGGGGTGGATTTTAAAAAAAATTCAGTAAATTCAAAAAGCATTTGCTACAGGAAAAAATTCTGATTGCCGTTATTAGTGTAGGTTTTGTTGCTACTTTTGTTATTCTAACTAATGTATATTTTAATATTCATGAAAACCACTTCTTTCCAGCAAAAGTCTAAGCATAAAGCAGACCCTTACATTTTTAATCATGTAATCACTTACATTGCTATTCTAAGACTTGTGTATATTCAGTTGCTTTAGGAAGTGAAAGAGAAACAAGAAAATGGAAAACACTGTGCCTATGCTATTCTCCTTGTCCAAAGGGTTTGAATTTAAATATTAAATTGAATGAATAACTCTGAATAATTGAAGATTACAATCTTCACAATTATTCGCACAAATGGCTGATCTTATTTTAATATTTCAGCACTGCTTCATTTCTTATGGCAGAAGAAAAGAGGATATTAGATGGTAACGTGAGGGAAAGGTCAGGCAAGAAACAGTTTCTTGGTTTTACTTTCACCTTGGCGTAAAAAGCTGCGGAGCGATGATGCCCTGCTGCGGCAGAGTCAGGACCAGCTGTAATTCCCTTCTCTATTGCCCCTGTTATTGGCATTGGGGGTTTTTCACATCAGGCTTTCTGGAATTGGTACAACTGCAAACCCTTCCCTTGGAAGACTTCCATGACATCTGGAAACACTGTATTTTTGTAGAAAAAGAGGTTGGGCCCTTTTCAGAAGAGAAAAGTGCTGCAGGTGACATTAGAAAGGCAGTGGGTGAGACTTCCATTTAGGCAGAGTCTATATAACCTGACTGCCGAAACGAGAAGAAAAGGAAGGTCTTAAGAGACAGGGCCTGGGGGAAGGGTCAATGGCACGAGGTCTGATTGTAACGCGATGGCTGTATCCGATTTTGTCAGTCGTGTGTGAAGGGGACTGAGTGCTTGAGAAGGGAGAGAGGAGCCAGGCTCCCCCAGTTTTGAAGAAGTGTGGTGTTCAGGGTGGGAGTGTGGGCTCAACTCCGCTCTTACTCAGGGTCTGTGGTACGCGCTGGAGTAGGAGGAAGCCTCATGTCTTTCCTGTTTTCTACCAAGGGCTACTCTTCACTTGGCCAAGCAGGGGAGCAGACTGAAACCAAGGTGCTTTCTCATCACTGGGAATACAGTGCAATTGTAGTAGCGGCTTGAGACGGACTTGAAAAACCTGACCTGTTCTTACAGCAGGTAGCTTTTGGAAGCTTGTAGGGCTGGATCCCACCTCTGATGGATGTCTGCCTTGTGATGAGAGCATAAGAGCAGGCGAGACATGGGACAGACTTACCGCCTGGCCCATTGCAGCGGAGCCTGGACACGTTCAGGTCAGCCCTCACTGGTAGGCTCGAGGATAACTTAAGCCTCGTGGACATAAGACAGTTTGGGGTTTGAATGTGCACTTGAAACATGAAATAGACGCGCTGGTTGAAATCGTGCAGGGAAAATGGGATACCAACATACAAGCTGGGGCGGAAAGGTAAATCTGGTGTGCTGTTGTTGCTGAGAAATAACAGTTTCTTTTCTTTAGTGAGACTCACGCGTCGTAACGTTTGTTGAGTTCTGCAGCCACTGCAAGGACAACTACACTTGGCAGTGCAGGGATTTAATAAGTGTTCCTGTGCTACATGTATGTTACATCTGCTTGAAAACAAAAAAGAAGAATGAGCTAGGATCAAGACCGGATCAAGACATAAGCACTAAAAGATGTAGGCACATGATACACGTGTCTGAGGGGAATGCAATTGCTTTCTCCAGGTAGGTTTGTGCAATCATCAATGTCTGGACTTAGAGCTGGGGTCCAGCTTTACAGTCCTTCTATTGGAAGGGGTACCACTGCTCAGGAAAGGAAGACAGGTTTCCTGAAACTGGAAACAGAGCCAAAATTGGCCCATAGCCAGAGCCTGGGCTGTGATAACTACTCCCATGGCAATTTCACACATTTCACGCAATGATTCTTTTAGTATGAAACACAGAAACATTCTTGGCAGCAAAAAAACAGAGTAAATGTGAAGTGGCCCAGCCACATGTTATAGAAAACATGAAAGGTACCACAGCATGAAAATTACCCCAACCACAAGTTACAGACTTCTGCTCATTTTGCCCAAATGAAGTTCAAATTCTTTTTTGCATTGGGACTTTCCTTCAGAATGGGAATTGTGAGTCTTTCCATCAGTCAGCACTACTTATACCATGAAGATTTAGACTTTCTTGTGAGAACCCGCAGGTGGCTGAACCACACAGAGCTGAGGTGGATTTTGGGCTGGTCTCCAGTTCCCTGCATAAACAATCCAATGATTAGGTTATTATGTAAAAAGCAGCCACCTAAAAATGTTTTTAGGGTCCTTGGTTCTTTAGATGTGTAGTAGGCACACTGAGAGGTCATTTATCAGATCAAAATCCTTAGGGGACTTCAGCAAAACCTAATTTGGCAAGATTAATCTAATCTGTTTTATATGTCTACAGTGCAGACAGCCACTTGGGCCCATCTAGGGTGTGATTCATCTTCCGATATAGGCATTGAAAACAGATCGGTTGACACCTGCAGCAGAAATGCCTGTTTCTTTCCATTGGTTCTGAAGAGATTATAAAACCTGCCCTGTTATAAAGCGTTCTTTCCACTGGTTTGCACAGACATAGATTTCTATACATTAAAGACATCTAAACTTAGAAGAGATGACTTTTGTCCCTATGTTGACCAGGCTCAGATAAGAGTCACGTCCTGAGTTGCTCAGAATCGGAGTGGTTTCAGGCACTTCCAGAAGCAGTTTGAAAGCCTTTTAAAACAGATGAAGGACTCGGCTAGTAAATTTAAGCACTTCTAGGATGAGGTAAAACGGAGTGGGGTTTTCAGATCATCATTTGGGCCCAGAGCAAAACTAAACATTCACGCTTTCAGAATGCAAACCTTGGTTAGACACACTTTTGGATTCACGTTTTCATGTAAAGTATGGGGTTTATTTTCTTTAGAAACTGTTTCTAAACGTTAGCATTAAACTCTTTGCTCATGCAAAATTTGTCAAGATTCGGTTAATTTATTTGGCAACCACCAGCCTACTTGCCTCTGCATTCACTTCTTTTACTAGCAGGCCACAATATGTAGCCCTTTTTTAGGAAAAGACCTAGAAAGAATCTTGACCGAGAAGATCATTTATGAGTTACAATGGTCAACTAGTGTGTGTTGTTCCATATCCCTTCTGCTGCAGTCAGAATCAGCTGGTGCTAAGTTGTCATCTGTAGCTCATATGCAGAACTTGCTAGAGGTCAAATTATGATTCATTTTGGAAATGACAACCACACCCTCTGCTATTTTCACAGCTGGCAAAACAGATATATGAAAAAGTCAAAAGACAGAAATAGACATAACTTCAATTGATATTAGAGTCTAAAGAGGCACATTGCAATTTTGCATTTATATGCAGATATCACAAATAAGGCAGAATCCTTCATACTCTAATATCCTGTACATAATTGACTGTGCCTTTGTATCTTGTTTCTTGCTAATTTTCATTGTCTTGCATTTCAGACTAATCTGAATGCATCTTGTGTGACTTGAATAGATGAGACTGAACTGTGCCCCCACATACTGACATTCTTCCTTATCGCTAGCCACAAGGACGTATTAGCTTATTTCTGTTCTGAAAGCTCCACAAAAGGTTGCCTAGTTTCTCACTGAGTTTGTAGCACCATGAATTGCACCTGCCAGAACTCCTGCTCACATTTGATATCCATGCTCTACGACAGCTTTCCAGATAGTATAATTGAAATCACAGCGTTAAACGTCTTCCATGGCTGAGCCCTAAATCACTAGTTGCTTCCCTATAGGATACTGCTGGCAATACTGCTGTTTGCTTCTTGTTTTAAAAGACGCTGGTTTGTGTTGGGCAGATGTTGAAATGAATTCTTCTCAAATTATTTGGTCGGTGTCCTGTCTTCATGTTTAAAATCCCACTTCTGGCATTTGTGTTTAAGCAGAGGACTTTTTCCTCCTTCCAAATTAACTTTTTTAACATCAAGGATCAGTTTATTTTGAACAGCGGAGAATTAAAAACTGTGATTCACTCTGAGAATTAGGATCGCCAAATGGCACTTAGCGTAACAGGAGCTGAACTCCCCTAGTTTTTTGTTTGTTAAGCGTCTGCTGGTTTAGATGCACCTCAAGAGTAAAATGAAATATTTTCTATAAGTAGGGAGTGTAGTCATTGTTAATATAAGTAAAGGCCAGCTTCATATGCTGGTGACCTTGGAAGCAGCATTTCATAGCGTCGTGGTTTAAACCCCAGCCAGCAACTAAGCACCACGCAGCTGCTCGCTGAATTCCAGCCCCCACTAGTGGGATGGGGGAGAGAATCGGGGGAAAAAAAAGTAAAACTCGTGGGTTGAGATAAGAACAGTTTAGTAGAACAGAAAGGAAGAGAATATTAATTATAATAAATAAAAATAACAAGATGACAATAATAATAATAATAATAATAGTGGAATTGGAATATACAGAACAAGTGATGCACAATGCAATTGCTCACCACTCGCCGACCGATGCCCAGTCACTTCCCGAGCAGCGATCCCCCCAGGCCAACTCCCTCCAGTTTACATACTGGGCATGAGAAGCTGAAAAATCCTTCAATTGGTATAAACACTGCTTAGCAACAACTGAAAATATCGGTGCGTTATCAACATTCTTCTCCCACTGAATCCAAAACACAGCACTGGACCAGCTGCTGCAAAGACAATTAACTCTATCCCAGCCGAAACCAGGACACACAGGTGGAAAGCAACACCAGGTACTGGGAAGCCGTGGGCCTTTTGAAGGAGCCACCTCAATCACGCTGTCACCGGTCCCATCAATTACAAGTGATTCTGAATTACTGGCTAGGCATACTACACCGTTTTGTTATCCTATTCATAACCTTATAGTCAGATTCAGAAAGTGCTGCAGGAAGATGGTGTAAAAGCAGCAAAATTCAACTAGTAATGGCATCGGGCAGATCCATACAGGCCAAGGACTGGGCTCTATGCCTGAATATCGGTTGCCAATGTCTCAATTAGCATCAGTCTGCTTTTTGAAAAAGGTGGAGTTTTGCTTTCTTTTGGATTAGTGGATGTGAAAGAAGGTTGGGGTTTTTTTTGGTGTTCTGCATTGTTTTCAAGCCCCGTTGCACAATTTCGAAGTGCGTTTCAGAAACTATTTCACATTGACCCTATTGTCCCCATTTATAACTAGGATAATGTGTTTTCCTCCGCACATTAAAATAACTAATTACAACTAAAAGCAAGCGCTTTCAAAGACTTTGATAAGAAACGATAAACGCACGGAGGTGAGGTACGAAGAAACACTATGTAGTGGCCTGGCTTTCATCACTGTGGTGTCTGTTTTATTTCAGGGCCTTGCACTTCCCTTCTCCAGTATCCCAACCTGGTTATCCTGGGTTTCATTGCCTGATTTTGATCCAAACCTTACCCTGGTTTAAGAAAAACTTATCATCGAAACCCGCAGAAACCTCTGTTACCTTTAACTTGGTTAAGTTAGTATTTTCTGAAGAGCATCATTTTGCCTGAAGAACTTTGGGCAGCTCTACTGATTTCTCATAGCTTTTAGATCCAGGCTGCTCAGGAGACTGGGTATCTGCAGCAGAGGAACTGTCTGTTCCGAGCATCCCCTGAGACATGTGCAGGTTCCCTCCACTACAGCGAAGTGGAGACTGTCTGCTCAAAGGCTCAGCAACCCTGAACGAAAATACAGAGAAAATGCAGGGCAATTCTGCTGATGAGGTACGTTTCAAATAAGAACCGCACTAATCTGTACCCCTAATGGCTTACTGCAGCTCTAAATTGCGTTAGCACACAGCACTGTAATGAAAGAAAATAGGTGAATATTTGACAATTACGATTTTTAAAGGTGATGGTGATAAAAATACTCTACTTGTGTTATTGACATAAGGAATAATGAAACAGCCAGTAATTATGGCACATAAAACATTTTCTGTGAGTAAAATCGGTATTATGTGACTCAGTTGCACTAAGTATTCTTTTTTTTCAACACTGTTGACCTAGCTGAAAACTGTGGATGTGTTTTATGTAAAACATAGTAGTAAAAGGATAACTGAAGATAGCGGAAGACAGAAGAGGGTTAATACATAGGATTTATTTTTGTTTGTGTTTTTTATTTGCTTTTTAAATTAATACATAAATCTATATTGTCTGATGAGATTTCATAATATTTTTCTCTATTGCAGTAAAGCTGCTTGCCTTGATAATTACACATATTTGGAAAATGACTAATATTAAAAGCAAAATCATTCTATGTTCCTGCTGTGTTTCTCAGATTTTTTTTCTTAGAATCATTGCATGTTCTTTTCAAATTCTCCTGCCTCTCACTTAACAGAAACTATGCTTTTCTATAACTCTGTGGGTGTTGGAGCTTCAACAACAAATTAGTACCTCGGAGCAGGGCACAGAGAGAAATGGTTCATGCAGTGTATGTGCACATCTGACTGTGTTATTAATTGATCTTAATTCTTCTTTATTAATGAGCTCTTCAACCAAACATCTATCCCAAAGGAAAAGAAAAAAAATAATTTAAAAAAACCAAAACAAAACAGAAATAAAACAAACTAGTTTCCTTGTGCCAAAGGAGGATTGGCTGCTTAATATAATTTCACATTTAATGGTGCACTAATAAAGTGAGTTTCACACTAATACGCCCTGGGTTCGGTTCTTCCTTAAGGTATAAATATTTTGATTGTTTCAAATGTGAGCATGTATTGTGAAAGTACTATATATGCTGAGGAAAAGTGTTCTTTTGTATGAAAGAAACCATTTCTAACACTTCTCTTAAGTTTGCTAAAAATAACGTAAAAGGCTTCACCGCTGCCACCAGAATTAATCTGTTACATGAAGAGCAACATTGTCCCCTAGTGGTACAAGAAATATTTTGTCCCAGGCAAAGCGAAGGTTGATTCCTGCATTGAAGTGTTCAGTGCTGTGGATTTCCAGAGAACAAAATACTCCCCAGCAAACATGGGTAGTGCTAAAATCTCCCAGGGTTCAAGTATGCCTTTTCTCCCAAGAAAGGGAATTGATTTTTAACAGCAAGGCACAGTATTCAGTAGAATATTCAAATGGCACAGAGAATTAATTTAATTAAGTCTGGTCTTCAAATAGAAAAGCTATTTGTATGATGATCAAGCTGTAGCATACACAAACATGCACACACACACACACACACACGTTTGTCTATCAGATGCAGTGGATTTGCAGGTGAAATATTGTCTGCGAAACAATGAAGAGAAGAAGGAAGGGAAACCACAGAGTTTACTCAATCTGGTATGGGATGATGCAAGTCAACTTTTTTGTTTCATTGAAGTGGGACAAGAAATTAAACATGCCCAAGTGTTTGGCTGATGTGGTGTCATGACACGTAAACTTGAGTAGTAACACTTGGGAGGAGTCCCCAGAAACTGCCCTAAGAGGAGAGGGCCCTGGTGACTTTTATCTTTACACACCAGTGTACAGAACTGGGCGAAGCTTAATAGTCTTCCAAGTCTTCCCACTGTCTTTCAGTGGTGTGAAGCAGTAAAGCTGAGAACGACCAAATAAGCTGTACTGAGAAATTTCAAGTATTGCCTCTTACCCTGGGTGTCCCAACAGAAAGACTGACCCAACAAACCAGCTGCTAGTCCTTGCTCTGGAGCCAAAAATCCTCAGATTGCCAAGAGCCCTGCTAGAAGATTGTTCAAACTAGGGTCCATTGAATTCGTGTAAAAGAAAAACATGCATGGAGAAAATTCCTTCTTCAAGAAATTGACATTTCCTGATTAAATTGGTTTCTGCTTGAAAAATCCCTGCCAGCTCTAGTGATGAAGTTGTCAATGTCTGACAGCCTTTCATAGATTTTACTGGGACATGTTCTCTCCTTCTGCCATCATTCAACTTGTTCCTTTTCTTCCCCTCCCTCTGCACTCTCTCATTCCAAGTAATACTTTCTCAAAATAAGTTCTATTGAAAGAGAATAAAGGAACGAGAAACTCTACGAAGTCTTGAGACTGGCAATATTGCCAAATTTCACAGTGCACACTGCACCACTTCTTTCTACTCTCTTTCCTGCAAGCTCACGTCTTCTAGCTAGCTCACTTCTATACAATCTGCTTGAAGCTAGAGCTATGTCTTATTTTGTGTTGAACATAGGAGAGGAAAAAGGTGGAGGCAATAATCCTCTCTGGGCTTCCCAAGCATTGTTATGGAATGGGACAAGACCAGGAGGTAATTAGCAGGGTAATAAACCAGGAACATGTCTAAAAATTAGCAAAACCAGAGTGAATAATGAAATTAACTCTGCAGCCTATTGTCTTCAACCACATAGAAGGATCTCCCTTCTCCTGCCCTTAACCATCAGCCTGATAATTAAGGCATTTTCCCAGGAGGTCATGAATGTCATGTTGAAGATTGCCATAAGGAAAGTTTCATTCAGCTTTTCTACGTGTTGAATGAGTACACAAAACAAAAGGCTGGGATTTAACAGATTGGCGCTGCCAGCAGCATCCAGTCCTGGAGGTATGGGCCCATCAGGAGAGTTAAGGGAGACAAATCCCTTCTCCTGAGTCCCACCAGACTTTGATAGCATGTGGGTGCTGAGGGGCTCAGTCTTTGCAGTAAACCCAGGCACAGAACCCCAAGTCCACGCCGTACATCAGCTGTCTGGGGCTGGGAATTGCCCTGACTTCAGACCTAGGTCTTTTTTTCAAATGGCCATGCAGACAGCTTCCTCATGACAAATCATCTTATCCTAGCAAAAACAGGGCCTCTGTAGGAAAAAAAAAATGGTTATCATGTTTGTTTAATATTAGTCATGTAGTTTTGTCAAGAACAGATGGGGTAGATTGGATTGGCCAGAATGGAATCATAGAGTTCCGTGCTCTTGTGTGCACTCTAGTGTGTATTTGAGGTTTTTCCCCAAGTAAGCTACCCATTTCACATTAAATCCAATTACGTGGGCATTTCTGAGGGCGAACAATATGGGGAGCTGACAAGAGCCTCAAGTCAAGGGTTTAAAGCCCCCATGGAGGTCTGTGGAACATCAAACTTGAGTGGGAAGAGGCTCCAGGTGGTTGTGGCAGCTCAGTGAAGGCTGTGGACTCGGAATTTCATTCATAGGTACCGTCCCCTTCCTGCTCCTTGGTTTCTGTTCCGTTTGTGCCCGGTCACCTGTGAGTCACGTGTACAAGAGTGGAGGCCCCTAAGATTTTCTAGATAAAGCGTTAAGACAGTCTGGCTTTTGCTGAAGTTTCTACTGATGTAATTGAATTAAAAAACTTGCATGGAGGGCCATCCGTAGCTCACTTGTGCCACAAAGTAGGGACATTGTGAATTAAAGCCTTATTAGTCCCTTGCTACATCCTCTGCTGAGACAAAGAATTTTCTAAAAAGTTAGTTTTCATTAATTAATCTAGATGCTATCTGCTGACTTCCTAGTGTTACCTTTTTTCAGTAAAATTTATGCTCTTTTTTTTTCTTATTTCATTGCTTCACTAATTAGAATTAGAGTTTAGCATTTATAAGATTGTTTTGCTACGGGAACAACAAGATATTTCATTTCATATCATAAATAAAAGTGTCAGAACAATTTTTAATGTGTTTCTGTATATATTGTACTGATACTTAAAAGTTACTCATGAGTCTTTTCGAAAGAGTTAGCAAATCTTTCTTAATAAATGTAACTGGGGCTTTGAATGAGAGTTTATTTCTGCATTAGGTAAGGCAAATAATTCAATTTATCTTTTCCAGAAGTGGTAGGTATATGGTGAACAGATGGTAAATTACAATTTACAGCTAACTTCCTAATGCTAAATTAGAATTTTTAAGGAGAGCCACCAGTTGCATAATTCATATTTATGCTGCATCATAAAATGAAAGTCAATTTGTGTAGTTTTAAATACATCCTGTAAACAGCATTACATAGCCAACTTTTCTGAACAGAACAAAAGATCAAATGTCTTACAGAACACCAAAGCAGACTATACTGAAAAAAAAAAATTAAAAAAAAATAAAATTCTTTTCTTAATTTCCATTAAAAAGTGCAGATTGTAAACATATTGAAGCCTATTCACTTCCAAAACAGTCAGCGCTATTACAGGAAGGAAAATGTACTAGCAACTGCAGATTGATTTTCAGTATAAATTAGCAGGCCAAATGTGATCCTTGTGAACGATGATGAGTGTCTTCTATTTCGGTGAAGGGCCCCCACCAGCAGACCCTCTGGGGAGGAGCTGTCACTCCTGTCACTTCTTCAACCTTGACCGGAATCCGTCACAAACCTAAGGAAGCCTTCGTCACCGGGGGAAAGTCCGGAGGCCACTTGACCCCCCCTGCTCAGCACAGGGCAATTACAAAATTAGATCCAACTTCAGAGGCACAGCAGGTTGCTCAGGGCCGTATCTGCCGATATGTTGAGTAACTTCAAGGACAGGTTTCCGCAACTTTTCTAGGCAACCGGTTTCCAGCCTGAAGACTCCTACAGGTATTGTCTAAAACTTGCCATTTAGAGGAGGAAAGAAGAACAAAATAGAGCAAGGCCATAGGGAAGTGAAAGCAAAATGGAAAAGACACAAGGGGTAATGGAAGGTTGGTGAAATGGTACAGCTGATGGCAGACAGAAGTAATTAATGCATTGCGTAAAATAAAACGGTAGTTAAAAAGCTAAATTCATGTAAAGGGGAGCTAGTAAACCAAAGTAGAAATGGTGATATTTCACATATTAGCTGTTACTGAAAGCAGGAGTCTACAACCAGAAACTTCAAGTCCTTCTTTGTTCTGGCAACTGTAGATTTATTTGTTTGTAAGAGTATTTAGGTACACCAAACATTGTCTCTTCTGTCATTTAAGAAATAACAGAACATATAACTGAGGAAAACATGACCATTTCATAAAATTGTGTGATTTTCTTTCTTTTAAAAAAAAGCTCCTTTAAAAGAGTATGACTTCTCTTTTCATTGCTTTTTAAAAACTTTACCATCTTTTTCACTGAAATAGCACGGTAATCTTCCACAAAGACAACCTTTGTGCCCATATGCTTTATACCCCTGCCTGCTTGCATGTAGCCTGTGCAAGTCCTTTTACGCTGATTACTTGCCATTAGATGACTGCCATACGAATTTTCCCAGGTTGATGCCAGACTAATGTTTGAATTCTGCGTGGCTACATTGCAGATAAACTCTCCAATTGTTACAAAACTCTCTGAAAATATTCTTAGCATGCTTCAGTAATAGAGTAACCTCTCTGATAGTTTTACAACAGTTTCTGCCAGCTTAATTGACAGAAATTTAGGAAAAGAATTTTTAGGCTGCCAGGAAGCCATTGAAATGCTTTTTTTCTCTTACTAGTTAGCAGTGGTGTTACAGTTAATGGTTCCTGAATGGGATTGGAAATTTCTAGCTGTTCCTTTTACTCCCTAAGCATGGCAAGGAATCTTATGTTTACACTAAAATATTGTATCTTGGCAAGTTCTGACTGTAGTTAAAGGGCTGTTAGCCTTTTCATTATGAACCCAATTAAAACGTCCTAGCCTTTATCGGTTCAAATAATATTAAGGATATTACTTAAGCATAGTTTTGTATTCATCATAGAGCTAATTTGAAATCTAACCGGCAATTACATTTGTTCTTTCCTTCTAAACATTTTCTCAACTTTCTTAATTATGCATATCCCCTCAATTTGCATTCTGAAGATTGTCTGTGGTTTGGACTCTAGTAATTGTTTATAGACAGTTACGTGCTCTGGGGTTTATTTTCTTACTGTCTTGCAGGGAAGGGAATAATACTTGAAGAATCATCCCACAGAACAGCACATCTGCCCACAGCCTTAAATTCAGTCCTGTCTTCCTCGACAACAGTTTTGGTCCGCCAGGAAACTGTTAGGGTAATTGTCAATAAAGCTCATTTAAATCATTTTCTAAGGGTGATAACAAATGAGTTCAAGAGACACTAGTTGCAGCCATTTAAGAGTTTTTTTCTTAGAGTGGTTTTGTCCCTCAGCCACAGCACTGCAAGCAGAATTTAGCATGTTCCCAACCTCAGCCTTTTCAATGAGAAGTCTTTGACTTTATCAGAAATATGTCTTCATCCCAGTTTAAGCATCACTGAATCCCTTCAACGAGTTCTTTATTTAAGCCCAAAGCCTCAGGCTGCAGAAGAACCAGAAAGTTAGGCTAGGCTGGGTTAGGTTAGGCTAGGCTAGATAGGTTAGGTTAGGCTGGGTTGGGTTGGGTTGGGTTAACCTGGGCTGGGCAGCGTTGGGTTGGTTTGGCTTGGCTTGAATTGGGTTGGGTTGGGTTAGGAAGCTGATATTCAGTGGCATACATATATTGGTGTGTAAATCTTACAGAAGTATTTAATCCTGTGTGATTTTTCAGGGTTTTGGTGGTGGAGAGAGCAGGCAGGGGAGTCTTCTCAGGTGAGATACAGGACAGCAGTGCTTACACAGACAATTGTGCAGTTCTGCATGAACTCTGGGAGGCACGTCTTCTTCAGGGTCCTTGAAATTCCAAATCAAAACAAGATTTGGGAAAGACACACCCTATCATAAATGTATTCTCAGTGACCTGTTTCCTGCTTGGACACATATTCTGCATAAAAGATCCTTGAAAAACTATTATTTGCTTTCCTTTCAAATGCTTTGTGCCAGTGCCATTTGCAAAACTGACTTGTGGAACAGCTTGTGGACTTTTTAGTTATTAAAATATTGGTCTCCTACACACTGAGGACTAAATATTTGTTAAGTAACATATTAAACATCCCAAGACATTCAAAGGACTTCTAGAAAAATCAACTAATTAAATAGGTTTTATTATACGAAAAGAGTAAGAACAGAAAACATTTCATGGAAATTTGGATCCATATTTAGACTAAAGACCTTGTAGAATAAAACATGCCCATCAATCCCTGAAAAGTGTTAAAATAATAAAAACAGTTGTCCAGATCTAGTGTGACATTTAGACACTGTGATGCTCAGCAGCACACAGATAGGGGCTGGGTACCCAACCCAGAAGTCAAAGTCAGAATTTTGAGGCCAGTGTTTCAGACACACCGAGGGCAGATTTTTAGTAAGGGTGAGATTCACAGCTACCCAATAATTTACTGAAGGACGTCTAAGGCAGTTTGTAAGGAAAATGGCAGGACAAGCTGCGTCTGCAGTTCTATGGTTTCCTTAACAATGTCACTGAGGGCTGAACTTGCGCATCCTGGGAAATTAGGATCTACAGTCTGATGTCTTCTGTGGCTGGGCACCTGCAACTTCATTGCAGGCAGAGGACAAGTTCACTCTTACCTCTGAGAAGGTGGATCACAGTGGTCAATCACATCACGGTTAATAGACATGCTTTCGAAGCGGGATCCTTCCAGCCCAGAGAAAGCTGCCAAGTTACAAACTCTCATGCATACAAGTTATGGACTATGTCTCCTGCTGATGGAGACATCACGCCTCTGGAGAGAGGGAGAGATCAGGCTAAAGCGATCATGACTCTCCAGTTCAACGCTTACAGCTCTCAGCTGAAGTGTGAGATCTGAACCCCGCCACAATTTTGAATAAATCAGTGATGCTACGTCATACGAGACTAACCAACCCCTATTTTCCAAAACAATACTGTAGATTTGTTTTCACACTGGATTTTGGGGGAACGACTGTTTTAAAAGTGTTTTGGGATTATTCTTTATGGTTTTCTTGCTTGTGAGGGCACTTTTCTTGCTCAAGACTGCAGTGTGTCTTTCTTGACCCGCACTAACGTGAAACTGTAAAATTAAAATAATGACTTAGAATCCCTTGTTGAATTTCCACGTTACAGAAAAACAATTTAATTCCTCCCTTGTTACTTTTCCTCTATACAATTTGTATTAAATGATATGAGGCAGCGTGCTCCTTGAAATTTCCGCCTTTTAATTTGGGGCAACAAAACACTTGATTCTTCTTTCCCCCTGCACCTCTCAAAACCTCCAAGGCAAAGTGTAGGTGGCCACTTCCTAGGAATCTCAAAAGGAGGAAGATTTCCTACTCATTGAGACTTTTGTCAAAATATCCTTCACAGAAAAGTCCATTTAATGTTTACCAGTGTCTGGATTGTCTTAGAGAGGTCTCAACACTCCTCTGAAGGCTAAACTCATTGCATGTACATACAGCAAGAAAAAAAGCAGGATTTTAAGCATCATATGATGCCTAAAAGTCACCTTTTTGGGCACCTTCAGATGCATTTTGGGCACCTTTGGGAATGTGGTACTCTGCAAGCCTAAGTCCAGCCATATGGCATTAGGTGACTGGATTTACATCATGTTGCGTTCTGAAAAGGTTGTTCACTTCTTATTAAAGGCCTTTTTAAAAATATTTTTTCCCCTTTATGAATAAATCACCTACCAGAATTGTGGTCAGTAAAAACATGATTCAAATAAGTCAGCTTTTCAGATAGAAAATAATTCTGTTGATTAATTTCTGACTACACTAATGCTAGCCCTTTGCAGGCAAGAAAAATAAAAAACATCAACAAAATGCAGCAACAAACGCCAGGCCATTCAATAATCAAACAGGGACACCATTACAGGGAAAACTGTGGTCAGAAAATTTCTCTGTCTGCCGTTCCTGACAAGACCTCGCATGTATAAACATCAGAGAGCATTTAATCTTAATTGCTGTGTGTTTGACAAGGTAACTTGTATTTTGTAACATTAACTGTGGTTGAAAGAGCAGTTTGCAAGTTGAATTGTCCACAGGAAGAGGGCTTGGGGACAAAAAAAATCCCCAAAGAGAATAATAAAAAGGAAATATTTCACAGAGAACCTACTGAGGTTAGGGAAAAAAACCCACTCAGCAAGTTCTAGACAGCAGTAGGGAAAATATGTATATATTTTAGCATGAGGGAAAGAGGGGCTCCACCATACCTGCCTGCCCAATGAGGATCCTAAAGTGAGCTGGAAAAAATCCGTTGCTCAGGAGACAAGCTCTAAGTGACAAAGAACAAGCCTGGACAGCCGTAGGGGAATACCTGTACATGTTCCTGTAGGGTGAAGGAATGGAAGCAGAAGGACACGTTGTGGTCCGTCTGCATCTAAGCTGCGTGCATTTCATTTTATCAACACTAAAGTTCTTAGCATCTCCGACAAAACTATTTTTTCAGGGGTAAATTAGGGGCCAGGGTAATAATTCTGTGTTAATAATACTTATTTAAATTTTAAAGAATTATTAATTGTTATTTAAATTAATTAAAGTAATAATAATGACAGTAGCTGTGAAAGTGGTTATGTGTCAAGGAGAAATGGTGTTTCTAGCAAACACCGCTGGTCTTAGGGATCCTTTGCGTGATGTTATTGGGGCTAGGAAGCATGACAGAGAGCAGCAGGGGAAAATAAAAGTACAGCTCTTTGAGTTCAGAAAAAATTCAACTAAGTTTTGATTTGGTGTTTTCAGAGCCAGCAGGCAGAATCTGTCACTGAGCTAAAGGAAATCTGGCCAGACATGTTATAAACATGAAACTAGAAATCACTAGGTGATTTGTAATCCGTTTCTGAATGTTTCATAGAGGTGTTTTGCAGACAAGGGTCCATTTGAAGTCATTATGTACAGTTCTGCCAGTAACTCTTACTTGTTTATCTCCTATTTTACCTCCATTAACCAAAGTAGGAAAACTCTACTCAGACTGCAGTAGCATTGTTTGGGTTTGGGGTTTTTAGCATCATTATTAGAAAAAGTACAAAAGGCAGAGGACTGAATTAGCACAAACAAAAATTGCATTAATATTATCTAGGGGGTTGGAAATAAGTTGGATAAACAGGAGGAAAATGGAGAAAGAAAGTAATAGACCCAAATCAGGATGCTGGAAATTGCAGTTAATTGGTGACTGCAATAATGTGGTACTTTCTTTTGGGTTCTTTTGAAAAAGGTGTCCTGAACAAAGCAGGCCTGCTTAGCAACACACTGCACTCCGGGCTTTGCAAAAACCAAGTGGAACCGAGAGATGAATTCTCCTCTTCTCCTCCCTTCAGCCTTCCCCCCCACCCCTCCTCGCATCTCTTTCTTCTCTCACCTCTCCTTTTCCCTTCTCTGGAAGTAGTACCATTTTTTTCAACAGTTCTGATTCTAGTTTTAACAATATAAGCTTATGATCATAGCCATCTTAAAGCCTTCAAACAGCAGAAACTGATGTACTAGTTTGGCAGATGGGAAACTGGCTGATAAAATTGCATCTGTGTGTATTCCTATAGCAATGAAAAACTATGTAAAATTTGGCACCAATGTATTTGGTTTCTCTTCATTACCTTTTTTTTTTTTTTTTCAATTTATCTTGGTTTTTTTATTGAAGGCAAAAGGCTTTAAAAATCTCTGTCTTTCTCAATTCTCTTTGTTTTCTTCCTTGAAGTGACAGAATAATTATTCTCTTTAAATTATCTCAAAGATAATCAAATAGGATATCCTGTAAAAATATCTCTGCTGATGAAGAAAATTTTAACTGCGATTTTTACTACAATAAACAAATTGTTAAATCTGTATTTTTCTGAATCTTTTTTTTTTTTTTCAAATTATGTCATAAGTGTTAGTGAACATAACAAAACTATAAAAGTCCATGTATCTATATTGAACCCCGATTCTTGTTCAGTTTTCATGCAAAGAGGAGACTGTTTCTTTATTCCAGTGATACTAACAGTAGATATCCCCCATAATCAGTGAAATCTCAGATTCATTTGCAGGAGACTTTATTCTTCCACAGTAATTGTTGTTTAAATGGATCCAGTAAGATCAGACAGCATTTGAGTATAGCTTTGACTAAAATTCTGGTTTCCTAGGAGCAGGAAAAAATAATTTTGATTTAACAGTTGTCTGCCACTTATTATGGTATTGAGCAAATAGATCAGTGAAGTATTGGGGATAATAAGCTGTTGTAAATCTTCTGTGGAGGAGGAGATATACATTAAGGGCATGAAGGAACCAAATGCATTTTTTGGTCTCAGTGTTGTTTTTTGTGGTTTTTTTTTTAAATACTAATTTAAAATGGATTGACCCAATCATTCCTTCTGCATACATGATTTCCAAGTGTACTCTTATTAGTTTAAGTTGTCTGTTAGTTTTTCTTGCTGTATGACCTGTGGTCTCCATGCGAGGTTTTCTGCCTGAGGGCTAATCTCCATTTTTCCCTACAGCCAATGGAAAGAGAAAGGGCATATTGGAAGAATGTTCCATCACACCTCTGAAAAACATTTATATTGGAATAGGCTGAATTGGAAAAGCTTATGTCTTGACACAGTTGAGAGGGGAGCCTAGATGACTTGCTTAGGAAAGTTTCCTACCTTTGCAATGGCTGAAGCTGAAGAGAAGTGCATCGCATCCTTCACGGTCTACTACAGAGAAGGCTTGCTTAATCAGAGATCATTTACTCCTGAACACAGCAAAAATGGTTTGGCTGTTAACTGAGAGCTGCTTGGCTATTACTACTACTAGTCATAACTAGCTTTGGGACCTCTATGTAACTACATCCACTAACAGCTACTTGTAGCTTCTTTGCCATTGAGACTCCAGAAGGGGTACTGAGGATGTCAAATTCAGGTGGAAATACAAAAAATACCAAACACAAAAACCCCCAAAATTCGTTTGAAATATATTAGATTTTTGTTCCCAAAATCCTTGCAGAAATCCAAATTCTGATCTTATACCAGTCCTTAGTCTACAGTCTTGTAATATGAGTATCATAATCTAAGTTAACCTTGCACAGAAGCACTTTTGGTAGGCGGGTTTTTTTCGTTTGGGTTGTTGAGGGCTTTTTTGTGCAATTTGCTTTCTTTTGGTTTTGTGAGCTGAATCAGGTCATAATGGGTCAGATGAAAGCCAGATCTGGCATGAGACAGAAGATAGAAATAAGTGTAAAGCCTGGAATGAGTAGGACAGAAAAAATGAGGCAAAGAATGGAGCACAGGCTGCCTGCCCTTCTCAGTACCAGTGAGCCATTAGATCACCTCCACTAAATCCTGTAATCTCATATACTCAGAGCAAGAAATTTTACATGAGACTGTAGTAATATCAGGACTATTTGGGGCTTTTAATGGTTTTTAATTTGATCTTGTCATAAATTAAATCCCTAGATTTTTTTATTTGCGTGTTAAAAACAAGATGCGGATTTTTTAGTTTTCCTTAGCATAAAATAGTTGTAATCATTCTTTTAAAATGGACACTATTCAGAGTAAGTTTAAAAATGCATACACTGAAAGTGTATTTTATTGACTGGGTCCTCGATCAAGAAAGAAACTAAATATGTCACTGCTGCCTGTGTGTAACTAGTATGCCATTTTTAAAAAAACAAATCCTTAGACAGAAACTTGCAGTTGACATTTAATATGCTTGGAAAAACTGATGTAGAATAAATATTTTTATGAACCACCTAGTTTAAAGAAAATGTTTCACTGACATACTGATATTATTTTATCTTTACTTAGTTTGAGGAAGAGCTTCCCCCTCCCTCCTCCTTCTTTTCCAGACCTTTTCCCCAGACTTCTCTTGAACTGGAAGCCTTCCATGGTGAGTTATTCTTTAGTCTGTCTGTGGTCCAGCTCTGGCTTCGGGAAACAGGAGATAACAGACAGCATCATACAGACAGTTTGCAGATCTGCAGAGGATGTTACAGTCAGTCTGAGACAAGAATTACAACAAGCCCGTTCATGTGTGTAACAGGCGTATCTCTTGTATCACTTTTGTTGGTGCACCCATCAGTCTTGATCTTTTTTTATTTTTTTCTTTTCGTCTTTCACCTTCTGGGGCAGCTTGGGGTTCCTTTCTTGGTGTGCCTACAAAGAGGCGAGCGGTGCCGAGAGGTGGCACTCATCCAGCTCTTGACTACAGGCAGTTAGCACCATAAAACAGTGGGGGCCCTGGCTGGAGGAGAAGAAAAGAGCAAGTAAAGGAATGTATATGAATCCAAGTCACTCATATATGTTATGCTGTTAATGGTATTAACACTATCAGTCATGGTAGTCGGCATTCAGGTCGCTAAGCATGACTGTAAGTTCATAAGTTTAAGTATTAATGTGAAAACCTGTTCTTTGTCTGCTTGTAAACTTTGTCCTGAAGAATTGCCAGTTGAAAAAAATCTACGGTTCTGTAAGAGGGGAGCAGCCTAGTCAGCTCTGCCCTGTCAGTGCTTCGCAGGACCCCGTATAATCTCTCACACTTAACAAAAATAGGAGTAAGCTGAAAATATTTCCGTGAAAGCTGGCAATTTCTGAACAGTAGTGAGCTATATTTTATTAAAAAGTAAAGTCCCACGTCACACATCTACTGAGATGCAGATACATGCAATCAGATATAACCCTTATGAACACCTATGAAAGTGGTTTAGGTTGAAATGTGTAAGTCCAGAACCAGGATAGTTCCATTTTTTCACTTGTATATAAATAAATAAATAAATATGCTGGTCCTCGCGCTCATACCCAGGCAATGTCCTCCAGTCTTCCTCCCTCCAAAAGGTGCTACATGTGACATACAAAACAAAGAGCAGTCACAGGCTTCTTCCCTATAAAACAAATCATACCAGTTCTGTATATTTATGCCATGTTTGATTCTTTAAACTAGGGTAACTTAAAATCAGAAGAGCAGTCATTGGAAGAAGACTTTTCATCTGAAGATAATTTTCTTTCTACGTGAAAGAACCAGATGTAAGGGAAGACAAGACACACTGATCTTCCACATCTGTGCTTGCTGTGTAAGAGAGTCTGTGGCAGTGCTCCTCACCAGTGTACCTGTGCTATGCTTTCTGTAGTCATGTAGGCAAGGGCAGAATGGGAATAATATGCTGTTGTTATGACCTGGTGGAGTTTTGGGTTGTACTGGACAGGCTGATTTGCTGGAGGAAGCTAAAGAGGGCTATTTTTCCCTCTAGCCCTACCTCTCGCAACCTGTACTCTCTTCCATTAGCGCTGAGTCAATGGGAATTTAATTAATACAGTTGGTATAACAGTTCACTCTCTCCTCTGAAGAAAGAAAAATCACTCCGCTGAAATTCAAAGGAGAAGGAGAGAGAAGCTATCATCTTGGTCTTTCTTGTAGCTCCCTGAAAATCACAAAATCGCTTTAATGTCAATAACTTGCTATTACACAGCCAAAGGAGATCTAACTTAAAGCACGTAATATGTAACTTCTGAATTTTATCCAGGACCTCTCTGCTCCAAATAAAATCTCCATCTTATGTTGCTTGATCATCTTGCCGCAATATTAACTCTTTACTCAAAGATGATGGTCTAATTTCTCACCTTGCATGAATTAGCGTAGCTCCTTTGCCTCTAATGGAGCTGTACCCATTTCAATCAACCAAGTCCAAGGCTCTAGCCCTCTATATTTAAAATTCTTCTGTTTGATTCAAATATTATTTATATACTTTGTGTAGTGCAGTGAAGGCCAAAATAAGATTAATAGAGAAAATACTTATTATTTCAAAGCTGAATTGTTTATGATTAATACCTGATTTTTCAACATATCATTTACTAAGAGGCTCTAAAGAGGATTTTTTATTTATTCACTGAAGACAATTTACTATACTCCTTTATAACATCACGTTCACCAAAGCATAGTAAAGTGCACACCAAGCCTTATGCTTCACATATCTAAGAAATTTGGTATAAAGAAATACACTTTTATTTCTAGTAATCTGCATTTCAGCAACAATTCATTGCTACAAACAGCAGTCCATGTTATAGACTTGGCTATAAACTACTAGAGGAGCTCACAGCTCAGTCTTAGAATCAGAATATTTCTAAACCAGCTTCTGGCAGCCTTCTTAGGGGTTGTACTGGAGGGCTTAAACAAGGACGAAGTTACCTGTGTTAGGCTGCCCCACACAGACGCTCTGTACCCAGAAGGTCCATGTCCTCCAAAAGATCTCTCTGAAAGCTTATGCTCTAATGCCATTCTAATTTGCAAGCATAAATCTTATCACAACATACCTTTCTCACAGCCGAACCCTACAAAACAATTTCACAGCACCATTTCAGGGTAATATTCCATTCCTCTAAATGTGAACCTGTATGAGCTCTAAACCAGAATATCTAGGGGAAAAAAAGTAATTTGGGTGTACTGGACTCACCTGGGAACTCTCTGCCTTTACTTTCAGTGCAATTTAAGCTTTGAAGAAGATTTGTTTGTGCAAAACTCTTGGAAAATATTGATTTTGTGAGCCAGAGAATTATTAGTCTTTGATCAAATAATTTTTTTTTTTTTTTTTTTTTCCTGTGGAGAGGTACCAGTCTCCATGTGATTACTCAGTTCCAGGTGGAGCTTGGTTAAGAATGAGTTAGGCTTGACTTGTGTTGGGAAAGACATGACGAAAGCACAGACTGCTGGCCTGCTGCAAGAAGAGTTAAATGACTGATCACTTAGAAAAAGTGTTGACTATTTTATACATAACCAAAGACTGGATAAAAGTTGGTGTGGCGTATGAATTGCTACCATTACAATTAGCAATCGCTAATGGTAGCATTTGCTACCTTTTAAGTAACCTTACACAGTCCATGAACTGTTACATGGTCACACACGTGGCGCAAAACTTCTTACATGATCCCAGAAGCTATTTCAAAAAGCGATGAGATTATAGATTTTTATTTTTTTTAAGAGCTCTGAACTCTTTCTAAAACAAGATGTGCTGAAATTGTGAGGAGAGAAGCTGGGGAGGGGGGAAAGGTGATCTGGTTAAGTACAAGGATTTAGGAAGGGATGTAGGTAATTAATAGCCTCTTCTCTCCCAGCGAGGAAGCAAAAGAAAGAAATATACATTGAGAGGCATGCCCAATAGTTAATGGAGGAAAACCTAACTACCAGGAAATTTAAGTTAGACAAACAGTGCTAATCTCCAAGCACAGTGTGGATAATCTCTTGGGCTGTCGATAGAGAAAAAATCTAGTTACAAGTCACAATTACCTCTCTTCTTCAGATGTTTGGGTTTACAAGCACTGGAAATATTCAAGCCAGAGGTGAATCTGACAGATCTTGCTGGGCTGGTGCCTCTCAGTTCTTTGGCAAACGCATAGAAAGTCTCAAATTCCTGAGCTGCTGCCTTCAGGAAAACAAAGCATTTTTCCAAAGAGTCACCTCGGCCTGCTGTTAGTCTAAAAATGTGGTCACTAAGCAAAACAGCATGCCCTGTGGAAGACCCTGAGGCAGCAGACCCACGAAGGATGCACAGAGCACGGCCCCTGCAGACAGTTTGATGCCCAGAACAGTACGTATTACCCTACCCGTGATACGCTACTTGACCACATTGCTCAGCAGAGATTATTTGGTCTCATCACTGTATCAGGGCACAACTTCTGGTCCCCACCCCACCTCGCTTAATTTAGTCCAGGGATCTCTGTACCATGCTCCATTACACACACCGTGCTCACCTTTGCGGGCTATTTGCTCACACTCAGGAACTCACCTTTTACCCTGGATTTCATGACAACAGTCATTGTAAATTCAGAGGGAACTTTAGCATCTCTGCAGTGCTTCCTCCCACCCTACAAACTCAGTTCTGCCACCGGAGAACAATTCCGATCATTACTCTTTTAGATACAGAAGTCAAGGGCAGTAAACTATCCCCATTTCTAGTACTAGCTAGCAGTGTAAATTTGAGTCTACAGATAGTATACAAGTTTTTCACTCTGGTGGCTGATACGGTCGCCTAGGTTACAGTGTTTCTGTATCTAGCAACTCTTAAGCAAAAGAAGAAAATTGGCTGAAAACTAGCTCTTTTGGTGAAAGTTCTAAAAAAAGCTTTCCTTTTTTTTATCTAAAAGGCTTTAGCACTTCCACAATTAGCGCTGCAAAAAAAGGCTATTAAAACAAAGTCAGTCTGAACCTTCCTATAGGCTGTCATTTCTTATAAATGCTTTTTATTTAATAAGTTTTACAAATGTTTTCATTAATAAACTGATGCTTGTCCAGAAACTGCTGAACATTAACAAATACAAGCGTGGCATGAACTTGGCAGATTTCTTTCCTGAAACAGTTGTGATGTTTAATATTTATTCAGTTCTTCTTGCTATTATGATTTATTTTCAGGAAAGGTAATAGTGCATAGTCAAGCTCTGTAGAGTGCCTAGGACATTCTATGCACTAGCAGTAACTACTAAGTAATCTTATTCTCACATATTTGTGTTTATTACAAATACAGTCCCTTGGTGCCTAGACAAAAAAACAGCCACTTAATCTCCTTGTATTGCCTTATACTTTAAGTAAATGTAGTTGGGAAACGTGCAATGACGTTGAGGCCCATTGCAATGACTGCGGTGTGAGAATAGGCCTGTCTGACGTACGATTCCTCTGCCTGCTTGCCTGCATTCTGCGCCCTCACTTTTAATTATTAACAGCCATCTGCAGTTCATGTACATCTAGTAGTGAGGACAACTGGAAAGGCGAGGCACGCCGGTACAGGCTTTGTGGTCATTCTTAAGAATAACAATGCGTCTCTATAGCTGTTGGTATAAACAAGCTAACTGAGGTAATTGATCACCTTTTTCCTTCCTAAAGTACGTATCAGAAACATCCAGTGGTTCTATTGTGTTGACTCAGACTACTGTTAGTGTGAAGAGGCTTGAATACTCCTGTTGCTTCTAGTTCTGAAGCATCATGAGTTACTCAATAGGATATAAACTTCTATACTTCTCTTTCTTTCTTAGTACTGATATGACTTTGTATTTTCTAAAGAAAATTTATCCGCTACCTAGATCCACTTTATATATAGCAGGATTTCTAATTAAATTTAGCTGCTTCCTTTGGGCTAGTTCAAGCCTAGCTTTTTGCTTGACTACTGCATTCCATCATTTTATATTTAAACAGATGTCATTGCAGGTAATAAAATGAGGGTGGCAAAGATTTTTATCTGCCTAATGATTTCTGGTAGCTAAGGAAAAACTTCATTCAGAACCTGGGGATTAGCAAAGTGTATTTGTGCAGAGGATACGTGCGATCAAGTGAAAAACTGGATCTTTAATTCTGAAGCTCTCTTCCTTGCTACAACACAAAAACCTCCATTGTTACAACACAATAAATTTCTTTTTATTGTTACCCATTCACTTGAACAAAAGAAAAACCTATCTCTCTGTTGTGACTTGGATTATATATTACAATTTGCATTTGACTTCAGTTTTCAGTGTCAATTATTGAGTCTTCTAAGGGTGGGACACTTTTAACAATATTTTTTCTCCTTATTACAGGATGGTTCCATAGGCGTGCTTTTCTTAAGCCTATTGATAGCAAATCAGGAATTAGTAGAAATAAACTAATCTGAATAGACCTTGAAAACAGACAAGTTGTTACAAACACAATGCTTTGATGTAGAACCAAGTCTGGAACTTAAAAATCAAATCCATTTCCAGCCACTGGAAGCCACTCTGTGAAACTGATAGCATATGTCCATATGTTCTGTATGGTATGTCTAAATATTTTGATGGTTTTAATATTTTGTACCAGCCGTGGAAACTGGTTTGCTGCTAGGTGACTGTAAAAGTGAGATTTGGTAAATAATTATTAGAAATCTTATACTAACACTAGGATTGAAACAATAGACAAAAGTAAAGCCAAGCAATTAACTAGCAGAGGTAGGTACTCCTAAGTTTTGCAGTTCTTTGCTCTTATGACTAGATGTTCCTGTACGCTAGATGAGAACAATGTTGAGACTGACCACGTGGGACTGAAACTGCGTTAAGCTTCGAGATCAAAGAACAAGGACAAGAACAACGACTTCAAGGACAGCCAACAGAATCTCAGATGGGTCGGTGGTCATCAAAGCAGCCCTTCAACTCAAATGAATTCTTCATTGCGCATGATCAGGTGTAGGCGGTACTATTATAATCAGTTACAATAATTATTATGTATATGTATGTATACTAATCTGATTAATATGTAATTAGTTCCTCGATATAACCTGTTTGTGCTGAAGCTGTGGCATGCACGCTAGGTGGAATTAGCCCCCGTGCATCCAGCACTGCAATTAAGAATGCCTGCTTTCTAAAACTCCAAAATGAGTCTTAGAGATTTTCTTCAACTGGCTTTTTGATATCAAATTGTGTCTGGTAAAAATAAATATTGATGAAATTTAAATGGTGCTCAACTCATACTCTTCATTTTAATTAGAGAAGGGTTGAAAAAATGATTGTTTGGAGAGGAAGACGTTCATTAGATTAATACATCATTAAGACTGGGCAGTGATCTGAACTGGAGAGCTAAGTTCACAGTTAACGACGTTTGAAATTTTAGGGCTTTCCTTGTTGCATTTCAAACTTGAATCACGGAAACTTCATTAACCTTTCTGTTAGACTGACATAGACGTCATAACACCAAAGACACTGTCAACATAAGATTTCCATCACTGTGTCGCATGTATTTGCACGCATAGTCAAATTCACAACAGTTTCTCCACATGCACTTCAAAGCTGAAATATAAAATGGGTTTTGAACCTGAACAGTTGAGAGTTATGAATGTTTTGCCTGTGACCTGCCTCAGTTCAGAACGTCGATAAATCTATCCTGTAGCTAATCTGTTATTTCAAAATCTGGTTTTCCAAAACCAAGTTTCCCCTTATAAAATGCATGTATGGTATTGATCTGATCTCATGAGATCTACCAGTGGCAAGCCAAAAATAGAGGAAGTGTACTTAATTGCACAGATTTAAAGGGATTTGGTGGTGAGCATTTGAAAGATATTGTCAGTCCTTAGGTACCAAGTCTACCTGATTTAGCACATTGAGGGATAATCAGTGTGTCTCTTTTGCCTACTTATTTACTCCTATTATAAAGATACAATAAATTTGTGCCTGTAGGAATGTTTACAGTCCGTCAAACAGAAGATAATGCCTGTTTCCCATGGAGCTTTCCTTTCTCTGAAATAGAGGACAGTATATGGACTGAACAAACAACTAGTCAAAACACCCCAAAATTAGTCATGAGAACACCCACCATGGAGATCACTCGCCACTGCACTGGAAACTGTGATCCTTTCCTTTTCTATGCTGCAAAGGGATAATGGAAAGCTTTGGACCAGTACTAAAATCTTACCCACAATTACCTTGAGGAAATTATTAAAAGCCAAGGAAAAACTAGTTAAGTCAAACTCTTGCATAACACTAAAAGACAAGTCTCAAAACAAACAACAAAAAAAAAAAGAAAAAAAAAGAAAAAAAAAGATATATTTTATTTAACAATGGAAATTGGAATACTTTAAATATTTATGACATTGTTTATTAATTTATTCCTGTGTATATTCTGCTCTGAAGAATTTATTGCAATAACCTATGTCTTTTAATCACAGTGGATTGCAAATGACACTATCTTCACAGACACTGAAGAAAAAACAAATGCTTTTTAAATGGAAACACAATTGTGTTCTTTCTTGATGGATTTGACTGTTCTTTGAATTTTATTTCACCAGGTGATCCGTACATCCTTGATTAATTACATTTATTCAATTTGAAGATTAAAATCTTTTGAGGGGAAAGTGCTTGACATATTGATGTAAGATGCTTAAGAATAACCTTATAAGAATCCACATAGAAGAATAAATTCATTATCTACACAAATAAACACCAGTTGGAGGTTTGTTTTTTTTTTTTTTCATTTCAATTTAAGTATGAATTTCTACACCTCAAAAAAACCCCAAAGCCACAAAAACCAACAATAAACAACCCTAGGAATATTGACATTTACATATAGCTTTCTGAGTTAGTTTAAAATGCATCTAGTTGTCTTTGACAGATCTTCTTTCTCAATAGCTGGGAAAAACAGCATGTAATGCTAATACTTCTCAGGCACGAAACGAAGGACTTCAAAAACAAGAGATAAAGCAAAAGTATTTGCAAAACAAGATCTGGGTCATGAAAAATTTTTAGAAGCGAAAGTGACAGAATAATGAAAGGAATATAACCATAACATTTCCAGTCATCGAAACTGGGATCAGGTCTAACAGTAAGAGCACCTAGACCGACTACTTTTGCCCACTGTCTGTGACTTTTGGGGAATGAGAATTTTCCTTCCTGCTTTTTGAAACATAATGCTACTAGACTGAAGTGGTGACAGTACTCACCCTCTTCTATGACCACACCGCACCTCATGTCATGTTTTGCACATCCAGAATAAAAAGTCTTTCACAGCGCTTACAAGACTGCCTGTGTGGTTCTTGTTTATTTTTTTCATCAGTGGAGCTTCCCTGTTTGCTGTCTTTTTGAAGATTCCTACTGTGGCTTGAAAGATAATCAATTTCTTTTGGAAACTTTTGAATTTAGCACTTTTCTAATGCAATTTACCCGTGACTTCTTCATGTCTAAAGGGCTTCTGTCTTCATTCAGTAACTCGCCATAGTTTCTGACTATTTTGTCTGAATTTCTGATTATTAAGATTGAAATCACAGGCTGCCCTCAGTAACCTCAGAGAGACTGTCCACAATGAAAATGCCATTATTCCTAGTTGGACAGAGGCAATTTGGCAACAGTGAAAGTAGGTGCCACTTTTGTTCTCTGCCTGTGAACACAGACGAGAAATTGATGGCATGAAAAAACCACCCCACCATAATGGAGTACGAATTGAAAAGCATCCAGGAAACAGAAAGGAGTAAGGTGGAGGCTTGGAGAGCTGGAGGTAATGAGAAATGAATGTGAAAAGCTGATGACAAAAGGGAAGACTGAAGAATCAAGGAGCAACAGCAAGAAGAATAGCAGATGACATAGTAACTTCATTCCCTCGAGAACCAGCCGCTGTAGCACGGCCACGTCAACACACAGAGCAAATAATGGCTGCTCCAATTCTTGGGTTTGATCACAAAGGTCTTTCATTGTTACCTCCCAGGATCTTCTGCCAGCTTAAAAGAATGATGCCGTTGTATGAAAAGTTTTCTCAACACAAAGAAACATCTGATAGCACGTGGACATATTGAGAAAAGCCAAATGTTTGTTTTTCCTGTCTCCTGAGGAAAGAATCTGAGAGATGACTAACAGTTCAGTTGTTGGCTTGCTTATCCAGAATGTGTCCTATTTTCTTTTCATAAATTGTAGAATGAAAATGTCATCTCTTCCCTTTAAAAAAGGAAGTCCTCACAGAGGCTTGTTTTCTTATGCTTAATCAAACAGAAAAAAACCTGCTTTCTGTGGGATTTATGAGGTTGTGCTTCTCTAGAGAGGTGATATGAGTACTTGCAGATTACTGAGTGATAAGTATTAGTCTTTCATTTTAATAGTGCTGCAAACTGCCTGAAGAATTAAAAGTGCCCTGATGAAAAGCCTTTGATTGGAGACACACAGCTGAGGTGCTGTAATTGCATTTAGTGAGGCACAATGTCATTTGCCCATGCCATGCCAGTGCTGTTCTCTGGGGCATGGATATCTCCTGTTTGCCACTGTGTCCTACAGGAAATCAAGTAAATAGAAGGAATCCCTCCTTTTAGTTGTAGTTCCAGCTGTGTTGAGAAAACTTTTCATAAAATGTCACCATTCTTTCAAGCCAGCAGAAGATCTTGGAAGGTAACATTGAAAGCTTTATGATCAAAACCGAGGATAATCCCTGTCAGCTTTCCTGACTCTTGAGGGGGTCTTTGAAATAAAGAGGGAAGGGAAGGGGATAAATGGGAGGAAGAAATTAAGAGAAATTAAGAGAATCCCTTGTGTCTGCAGTGTCCTTGGTTTAAGTTTCTTGTGGTTTAGTAACAGTGGGGAAGCACCTGAGACTCAATGTATTCCACATACTTCCAAGCAAGAAACACGAAAGATTTTTTAAAAAAACCAAAACAACCAATTCCCCCCCACATCTTGTTGATCCTAGTGTGGTTCAGAATCATATCCTTGCTCTATATACTTTATGGACCCCGCCCTAATTCTGATGTACAACTTTCATGATTTTCATGCAGATTTGTTCATAGAGCAATGAATCAGAAAATAAACTATCATTTCAGTAGAAATGAAGTCATTTTAATCACAAAGCTGAAATCTGTGTTATACAGAAATGGGAAAACCTCAAAGAAATGTTTTGGTTTTTGCCAAGAAAGGCCCCAGTTTCCACCTGTGACAAAATTAAGACATGAATACATCTTTGTAATTATTGTCCAGAAGTGCATACACAAGACCAGCCAAAGCTAAAGGCAGGTGAACCATTTTACTTCTGCCATTTACTTTTGAAGTCTTAACTTTGTTGAGTTGTATCTCAAAGTTTTCATTTTCTGTTCTACTGCAGTCACAGCAATGAACTTAATCATGGTTCCTACAAGCAAGTTGTCTTAGCAGAATAATCATCAGAGCAAGGTTCAGACCCGTGGCCCACGATATTCTTCCTTTCCCCAGCACTGGCACTCAGCCTGGTGTGCATGTACATCATATTAAATAACCCTGTGGCATTAGACACTGATGCATACAGAGCCGATGTACCAGGGCAGCTCGGAATGTTAAATATCACTTCGGGAAAAAGGTATTTACACACATGCTGACAGTTCATTTTCAGGTAGGAGCTTCTCAGCTGATCTGTACTCAGCAGCCTCAATCTCCAGTCTTCCCACTGTGAAATTTTAGACAGCTCGTCTGCTGAGCCCTTGCCAGACCTATTAATATTTATACATTCCATACACATTCCAGTCAGAGCATGTAAGTTGCAGATCTCTCTGATTTAGAAGCTATTAAGATTCATGACCCCTTTAGCTATTTAATCTGTGGTCCTGAAGCCTTTGCAATCAGCTTACACTTGAAGAAAAAAGGACAAATCATTACTGTTCAAATATTGTCCTGCATTGTGTCCATTTGTAGTCCATCAAAGAGTAGTTAAGAGCTTCAATGCATTCATTTATCTCAGAGACACAGGTTGTTATAGGAGGCATTCTTTCCTAGGAAGAAGGGAGAATAGGAATGTTATTTACTCAGTTGCATTTAATTTTGGATTAATGACTTTTTTAGCTGTAGCTGCTTCTCTGCATAAGAAACAATCTAATTCATTTTTTTCCGTTCTCACATCTGGACATCGGTGTGGGTACATTGTACAAGGGTACATTGATATCTTGCCAAGGACATCCACGCAGAAAAAGCACAGTCCGTGTTCTGGAAATGTAGCGGTGACTCCACCTAAAGAGGGAGTCAGCATCCTCCCCTTCTTAAGGTTTATATGTGTCATCTTTGAACGGCGTGGTGATCCATCACAGACTTCTTCTCCAGGACCCATGAGAAATGTGAAAGTTAGCTTTTTATTAAATTCATGTCAGTTTTTCTTCTGTAACATAGTTCATGAGTGGCTTCAGGTGTCCACAGCTCTCAGCCAGTGCAATGAGTGATAGGAGTTCAGCACCTCTCAAGATTTAGGTCTGAAGTCTGTAGAGGAATTCATCTTAGTCTGTAGCAGAAAGCAAAGAGGCAAAAAAAAATTAAAAATTAAAGTAAGTGAGAGAAGTCTTGGCATCCTCAGATTTTAAAACACAACTGGTAATAATGATCTGAAGGGCCTCCTAAGAGTTTCTAATTTTTGCATCCTTTGGACTGGGGTTTCTTTCACTTCAGGATGTGAATGATCTTCATCATACAATGACTATCACCGTCAGAATGCTACTATTTTGTGCAGTTTTCTTGGAAGTAGCAAGTATTATACACTGACGGATTTTGAAAAACTATTCACTTAGTTTCAAAAATTTCAGGGGAAGTTTTGGGGAGACTTCTGCCTGAAAAATATAAAGAAAACACTGAAGTATTGTACTGGAATTCTTGTGCAGAAAAAAATAAATTATGATTTCTTTTAAAGCTGCTGTCAATGGGGGTTTTTTATTTTGTCTTGTTTTGGTTGCTAGCAGAAGCAAATTATGTTCCGAAAGGCAATTCTTTCCATAAAACTGGAACTGTGCTAATAGAAAGTGATGTTTCCAGATCTTGCGTATAGACTAAAGGTCTGAAAGTATAATGGTGCTTGGGATTTTGAAATGGCATTAAAGCCTATGGTTAGAGATTCTTTTCCTGGGGAACCTGGGTACACATGCTATGAAAATTTGTGGAAATCTTCACCATCGACTTCAACAGGAAGAAGATATATAGCATATAGAGCATATACAGTCCATCACATGTATTTTGCACTGTTTCTTGTAGCTTTTTATCTCTAGATACGCTCAAGTAAAAAGGCGATCTTTCTTTTAAATGATTTGCTCTCAGCTGCTGCCTTCCTACAGGAAGTCATAAAGTTTCTGTCTGCAATATTATTGTTTTCTGTGTGATGAAATGATGTGTTTGGTAACGGTGTAAGTCGTAGTTTATCTAAAAGTTCAATTTATAAGCAATTTGTAAAAAGTTTAGACTTACCAATATGTTTTTATAGTATACATTAAGCAACTGTTGGCCTGTTAGTGTGAGACAGGCCAATTTTTTGCTCAGAGCTTGCAGCGTGCAACCCTCTGACCTCAGAGCACATGCCTCTTCAGTATGCTTACAACATCTCTCATCACTTCACTCTTCAGACAAAGATTCCTGTTTACAAACTGTGACTGAATTATGACTTGAGAGGGTGACACAATTGAAAATCTATTATCGGCAGTGGGAAGATGTGGTTCAAACTGGAGCTGTGCTGAAAATAGGATATCCATTTTGCTGGAAATTTTGAAATTGTGAAATTATTTTCATCTTGCTTCAGAATGGCAAGCTGAAAACATGAAGTTTTCATCAGATGTCAAGGGCTGAAAAAATCATTCTCAGAAGAAAAAGAATTTGGGTCAGGCGTTTTGGCCTGGGATCCTGGCTCCTAAGCAAAAATCTGGCAAAATCTGGAATATTCTAATAACCTCATAGCGAGAGGAAAATTGTTTCATCTGAAAACTTCACATAAGGGTACCTGTTGACCCAATATGTCCCGTCATTAAGACAGGACAAGAAGAGAAAATTGACAAGTAACCTTAAGCTTTTCTCATTTCAGGAGCAAGCGTGTACACGCATACAGCGATGCTGGAAGGAAACTGGGGAAAAATTTACAAGGGAGGATGCTGTGAGGTTGGTGATATGAAAGCTCGGTGCTATGGGTGCCAGAACAGCCTCTGTGGGTGCCAGAACCTACCTCTGACTGATCTATTGGAGGTAGACTGTGAGGGAGATGATTGTACCCTCCTTATGTCAGTATGTTAGGGGGAAAAAAAGCCATTTTGTCAAATTCTTACTGAGCATACGAGTAGCTGTAAAACCCTGGAAATTAAAATGAAAATTAAGGGTCTGAAGAGGATCATGCTGAGTTCAGGGATGAGGTAAGAGATGGTCTAAGCTCTGGGCCTGGAGTGGAAACCAGTGGGGCCCAGTTTTTTTTCCAGATTCCCATTGTTTTCCTGGCAGCGGCACAGAGCCTTCTAGACCCCACTTGAGCTTGCTGTCAACAGGCTTGTCTTAGCTGGTGACTTTTCACCTCAGCTTCAGAAGTGGTCCTTTAAAACCTCAGGAGCCTGTGCACCTCCGTTTCAAAAGCACTGCTGCAAACAGCAGCGTCCCTCAGGACCTGGCACACTCACGTGTTTCTAACGTTGGTTTCTTTTCCGTGGAAGGCAGTCTACCTCTTTGGACAGGAGCAAGGAAAACTTATGGCAAAGAATTGAGGCTTTTATCAGTGTTAGCACAGCCACATCTTGAGAACTGAGTGCAGACCTGACAAGCCATCTGCTGTATTTACACTATAGTAAGGGGAGGTTTTTCAATTTTTGCTAACGAAGTATAATCAGTAAATGAAAATAAATCGTTACCGGATGGGATCTTCTGATTATCAGTCCTAATGTGTAGCAAACAGCATTTTCTGACGTCCTTTGGACAGGTGTCAGATAAATATAAGTTTCCACTCCGTAACAGACGGATTGGATGCTTTTACCGTCAGCTGTGCACCTTCCTCTGATTACGCACAAGACACGCTACTCTCTGGAACTAATTTATAGTAAAAAATGGGGGAACAGAGCAGAACTTCCTCCGGAGATCTAAAGGGCACAAAATAAGGAGCTGAATCAATGGAGGGCTGGGAAACCTGCCCGTCCCCTTTACACCTCCCTGCGGTGCAATGTATAATCCACACAGAGCAAAGCACAGCTGCAGCCGTGCACGGTGTCAAAAATGCACAAACCCACTCGGTGAGGAGATCTGTAAGAATTTGATTCACGCTGTCTGTTTTAAATGCTGATTCCACAGTCCTTTCTTTCATCTGCTTTACCTCCCGCTATACCCCGGGCAGGACCTGACCTGCCTTCCACCGTAACCAAACATTTTCTTTGGTAACGAGCCTGAATAGTACTTCTCAAGGAGGTTTTGCAGTACATCGCTAACTATTTTGGTTGCATAGCAGGTCAGCATTGTAATTATGTAAATTTGCTGTAATTGTTGCCATAATTAGCATGTTTCATTTTAAGGTCTAAATAAGCTCCGAGTATATTCTGAAGTGCTACAAAGGAAGGGGAAAGAGTGAGAATAATATACATACACAGTGCTATGCTGCTGTCATCGAAAAACTTTTATTTCATGGTAATTCACACGGTAATTGAGCTAGGAAATGCTCGTAAGGATAGGCAGCTAACGTTCAACAAGTGGTAATAAGATGAATTTACATTACTGCGGCACAAACAGTGCAAATGCAATTCTCTGGGTGTCTCAAGGACATACTTACTCTATCAGACAAACATCTAAATATAATTTTCCAAAAGGTGCCGATAGAGAGGCTTTTTTCTGTTAGACATCTTAAGGAAGATTTACATTTGGAACAGATCCATTTAGTTTTAAAACCACCCCATATGCCTCTTTTGTGTTTTAAGGCCGCCAAGCAGAAAACCCTATATATGATAAACCATCTGGAGATGTATCATTAGGAAATCATTATTGGAAGCTGTCCCTGATCCAGTTCACAGGTGTATAACTCAGTTAATTTCAGTGGCATTTTAAATAGTGGCAGGTTTGATGCTCAACTCGTTCTTTGTAGTAGGAACATTTGTCCTGATAACAGGAGTATGGTGTTGCCATTTCCCCTAAATCACGGTCATTTGGCAATTTGAATATTTGCATAATACAGAAGTAATTCATCCCTAAATCTTTTCAGTTCCCAAGTCTGTATTTCCTAGTATATACATTTATGTGAGCGAATTACTGAAGACACTGTTCTTGTAAGTACACAGGTAAGAGGTATGTTTAGATTATCTGACACAGTTTGTGGTGTATCTTGCCACACAGCAAAAAAATGCTAAACTTTGGTCGTTGACTTCCTTTTCCTGAAGAATTTCTTGAAACAATATGTAAAAACCAATAAAGCCCAGTTAGCTTCTTCTGAAGAGCTTTGTTCAAATCCTTACATTGATACAGAAGGAAATTTGGATAGGTTGGAGTCAGCATTAGCCAGGCAAAAGTTACTTCAGTCTTTATCTTCCTTGGGAGAAAGAGAGTTAAAAAGTTAAATATAGGATTTTGAGATATGTTGCTTGTAATGGTGAGTTCGGCCTCAATTCTCTATAAAAATACTTGAATACAGGATGAGAGGTCAGTGGCAGGGATTCAGCTGGCTCAGATCACATCATCTCCAGTTAAATGATAATATTTTTCCTCCTTCAAGCTTTCCAAACATGCCTCTGAAAGGGAAATGGAATGTGTTGCAGTTTTTGTTCCCGTCAGTTTCTCTGAGAAAATTTTGAAAAGTATTAAGTCCTGGACCTAACACACAGGAAACAGTCACTGGTTTCAGGAGAGATTTTTGGTGAGGAGTTCCAAATATGAAAAAATGATCTTTATTTTTTTTCAGCAATGATTGCCTGTTGTTACAAAGAGAAAATAAATAATATAGGAGAAATATCAGCTGATATATATATATATATATATATATATAAGGAATGGGGAGAGAAATGTGATATTTGTATCTATTCCCACTACTCTATGTAGGGTGCCCAATTTAAGGGCAGGGTCCTTGGGGTCCTCTATGGGTTCTAGATGGGAAAGTAATACAGAAAAAGAATTAATTAAGTACTCAGGATTGCCCCCTAGAGGATCTCATTTCTCTGTTGTCTTCAGAGGAAAGAATGGAGATTTGCTATGTAATTTAGGCACCCAAACTATAGATAGTAAGACTGTCATTTTAGAATCACTCTGCAGGATAGATACACATGAGACTAAGCTGGTGCCTGGACATGGTAAGGACTGGACCACAGTTAGTGGCAAGCCCACCAAACAAGATAGATGAAGTACAAAAGAAGCCGAGCAAGGAAACAAGGGAATGAACGTTCTTCCTGCTCTCTTGCGCAGTCACCATAGGATGCACCATAGTCATTCTTCTGCTGAACGGTGTTCATCGAAACTTTGTGCTGGTGGTCACTTCTGGGCAAATCCCTATTTGTGTCAGCAACAAAATCCTAGTGCTTATAGAGTGCAGAAGATATACTGTTGAAATATTAAGGAGCTGCTTTAAATCTGATTATAATCTCTCTGGTATCTAGAATCAGATGTTAGTTGCATTGGCTCCTATTGTTCTCTCCCCTCATTCCTTGCCCTTAGTTTTTCTTCTTTGCCTGCATGATAGGGCTTTTTTATTTAAATATATATAGCATAAAGCACTGATTAGAATATATATTGGGTGAACAGTTATTTTACAAATACACTCAAACTATTTTCAGGTAGAAAAACGTTTCATATACAAAGAGAAGCAAATTAGTCAAGCAGTTTTGACACCCAAGATGCTTATCAGCTGTCCTACTGTATTACAATTACTGCTAAGAATGAATAATGTATTAGATTATTTTCTCTTTTCAGCTCTGTGAATTGTGCATGAATGGAATGTCACTTTCTTAGATTCTGGTCTTTATTATTCTCCTATCAACAATTTTTAAATTAGCATTTTTCAATGTTGGTTTAACAAAAATGACATAATGATTTAATAAATAGTTATTAAAGATCTAACCACATACTTTTCAGACTCAGAATTTTAGTTGCGTCCTACAAGCTAAAGTTTTCTACCCTTAATGGCAACACAGGTACTGCATATTTCTTGTATTTACTTTTACTAAAACAGCCATTAGATACATTTTAGCAAGGTAGCAGATACAGGGAGTTATTAACAGAGCTTGTGATATAAGCATTCTTGTTTTAAAGCAACTCACAGAAATCACAAGAATTAACACTGCAATTTGTTTTTGTAAAATCCTCTTGGATACCAGAGAATCTTCTTTGTACTCTTGCTAGTATCCAGGCTTAAATAGATTATGAAGGAAATAATATAATAGATTATAAAGGAAATTATTAACTAAAATAGCTAGAAAGGAAAATAAATAGGGCAAATTAAAATACTGGTCAGACTGGAGATAATAATCCCAACAGCTCACTGAATATACCTATCTTTTGTATGAAGGAGAACACTAGCAAGAATTTCTACATTATAGTTTATAGACCCCTGCTAATTTTTTTGTTGTAAACTCATTAGCTATGTCTGTACTAGTAAATAAAACAGGACTAAACCGTGCATTGGAGTGCCAATCTCTTGCTCTCCATACTGATGAATTATTTAAACACCCTTGGTGTGGTTTGTCCCGCATCAATGAGCCCCCTCCCAGACCACGCCGGAGTACCTCGCAGGGGACGGGTCATGCCGAAACTCTTCCCTGAACAGGCAATTCCAACACAACCACCCCGTGCCAAGGGGGGAGAGAGTTTGAGTGTATGACTTGCCACATCCACCGTACCACTTGCCTTCCGGAACGGAGAACACTTTATTTAGCAGTACAGTGACGACCAGTGAGCCCTGCTGGGATTTTTCCCAAGAACAGGAAGACAAGATACTTCTGAGAATATTGTGAAATCTGGGAGGCAGAGGATCGTATGTAGCATGCAGCAGGGGTGATAAAATGTCAAGGGAAGAAAGGAGGGGAAGGAGAGCAAGGAAGTGACAGCAGCAAAGAAGCCCAGAGGAGAGAGTAGAGGTTGGAATCAAATTTTTCATTAATGTTTTGTCCGTGAGCTTGCCTGGGAGCTCCAGGTTATCGCTTTCCTCCCTAAAGCTGTTAGAGAACGAGGCTGGGTGCACCCTTTGATCTCTCCTTTCCAGCCTGTGGGACTGGATGGGATGGTGGGCAGTTGGATGAGGGTGGCAGGTGGCTTGCTGTCCTGAGTGGTGCCTCTTCTTCCCTTCCCCTTTTTTCCCCTTCTCTACACAAACGTGAGCCTGGAGGAGCAGAAAACCCAGCTGCAGCACTGATTCGTCTCCCAGGCTGAGTTTTTCCCATGGGTGCTCACTCCACCTCTGGGATTGTCTGTGCCTCTCCTATGCTACACAGCATGACAGAAATCGAAACCTGTATTTTCCCATTTTAAAACTTCATGTAGATCCTTAACGAATTCAATTTACTTCATGAACAAGGTAACTAGACATAAAGCAAAATAAAGATGACCTACCTGTGCAGCAGGAACTGAATTGCCCTTAAACATGTCCATCTGTAAATCTCAGAATGTAAGTTATCCAGATCAGTTATTCAAAGTAATCTGATATCCATGTTAATTATTATGATTTAATTATGGTGTCTTACTCCTTGCAGGTATATTTATGAATTATCTTTTGCATGGTCCCAGGGAACATTATTAATACATATCGAAGGACACAGTTTAGCTATGAATACTAATGACCCATGCAAAGTAAAGTTATGCATGAAATTCTATGAAGCAATAGATTTCACTCATTAATTCCACTTAGTGCATCATTACAGTTACGTTGTCATTAGTTAACAAATACTGCATTGTGTATGGGAGTGTTGCTCTTCCTGATTTATGGTAGCAATTTTTGATACTTAAATATCACTGTCAGATGTGTAATGTAGCACTTATGTATTATATTAGAAATATGTATACAGTATATTTGGAAGTGAGTTGCTTTTTATAAGTTGTTATTCAACAAAGTTAGAAAGATGCTATAATTTTCAGCAGTAGTAAGATGAACTTCAGTGAATCTCGCCTAGAATGCTGAAGAAATTGCTAAAATGTTAATTACTGATTTAATAGGAAGCTTTCTTTAACTATATGTGCTTTACCCAATTTCTAAGTCACTATTTTTAAGAGGCTTAAAAATTTGGAAGCAGTTGTCTCACAGATGCTCTGGTTTGGTTGGCAGAGCAACCTGGGTTTTTTTGTTTGTAATCAAGAATCAAACCAAAACTAGAATGCTTTCTAGATCCTTTTAGTGCCATACTCAACTTAGCGTCAGTGGATCTATTCAGATGAATAAACACACACACCAAATGTCATTTTGGACACCTCAGGGATCTCCCACCTGCCCTGCAGATGCCACTGCAAGAAGGGAGCCCATGCCTCACAGTTCCAGTCTTGCCAGCTCTGTGCACATCTCCGACTGATCAGGATGTCTGGAGCGGTGCTAGATGTCTACACTTAGCATCACAAACTGCTCGCTAGCCATCTAAAAGCTAGCAAGCTAGTTGTCCAGGCTTCCAGAGTGATCAAGCGGAAGCCATGAGCACTTCTAGAGGGCCATTTGTCTTTATCTAAAGCAGAAGTCGAAGATAAGATAGATGTCCACCATCTACCTTTGCCTGCAGACAGGGTGTGGCTGAACAACTTCCAGTTAAACGCGTAGGGCAGGCAATGCCACTGGAGATGCCCCCACATCCACAGACATGGTCTGGGAACAGCCCAGCCCCTGAGAACTGGCAGGTGGGACCAGGACACGCTACAGGGAGTTCTAAATCGCACTAGGCACCTGTCATTACACAGCTGATTTAGAATGACTTGCGGGATGAGGTTCAGGCACCTTAATGTTGGTGTCTGTATTGTCTTCATTAACGGTTAGTTATTTCAACTCTAGCATACTCCGTGGCGATGTTGGGCATAATATGTTGCCTGGATGTGGAGGCTTAGCGGCATGTAAGGCACCTGAGAATATTTGAGACGGCCTTGTGCGTAAACTTAGCAGAGACCCGTGTGCCTGTGAAATGGGAGCTGGAGGCCAGGGCTCATGTCCCAGGGCATCCCAAATGGCCGCAGGCACAGCTGTGGGTGGCTGGACCTAAACCATTGACAATACAGGCAGTGGAGTCTACAGAGGTTTTCCCATCACCAACCATGAGTATCACATCTCAGGTGACGCTAACTACTTCTGGTTAGAAAATTGAATTACGCTTTTCATGTCTGCTTTTTGATGAGATGAGTAATTCTGAAGTGTCCTCTTATGGTATTAATCATGATGGGACTCCAGAGACAATCAGGGGAACCGAGACACCCCGTCTATGTATATACAACTGCACTGTAGGCACGTAAATTTAGGTACAGAGTCGCACGCCTACAAGACACTGAAAGGAAATGTGAACTGAATTCCAGATGTTAGAGACTAAAATCTCATTTTGGATCTTTATAAACCACTTCTTAGTTCCATCTCACTTCAGTCTCTCTATCGAACCTCAGTCTAGTGTGAAACTCTGTGTGTGTGTGTGGCTACACACAATGTCAACAAGTCATTGAAGGGACCCAGTGGTACGGGCTTTTACTCATTTATGGATGACTTTTAAAACTTGTCAGTGTTGTCAAACATTAGTAGGACATTCTGCTTACTCTTGAGTGATCTGACTAAAATTGAGTCCTGCGTGTTTGGAAGTAATCTCTGCCTTAATCCAGCTACCACTGAGCTGCTGTTCATTGATAGAAGGCACTGGTGTAGACAGGTAAGCTTCTGTAGCTTGTACTTTTCTTGAATTCATTAGTTTAGTGAGAAATCTCATAATTATTTTGAATCCTATTATATTCTGATAGAAAGAGAGTATAGAGTTGCAACTGAATGATTTAAATCCTGTTTATGCTCAAGTTTCCTGGAAAATTGAAAGTGCTTGAAATAGAGAAAGAAGCTGTTACTAAAAAGTGAGTTTCAGCAGGAATCTTTAAATGATAAAGGCTGTATCCTTCCCTTTGATGCACACGTGAATCTTCTACTGAAGTCAACTGGAACAGCATTTATACCTTCAGGATCAGGATTTGTTCATAATCCTCTGAATTTTAAATTCTCATTCCATTATATCAAGTAAGGGAGAGGGGATTAGTTGGCAGTATCTGAAAGCTTTAATTTTTTATGGGATTTGTATATCTAATAGTAAAGTAAATGAAAAATTGAGAATGCATTACTCATGAAGATGTGCATTCTAAAATGTGTCTTTTAAAAACCTTGATTTTTGCATCAGGAATCTTCTCACTGTCTTAATACTCCCCTTTATTGTTAACTAGTGGGTAGAAAAAAAATGAGTTTAGAATTTCCAACAAAAGGAACCACTTTCCTTTGGATTGAAGGTATACCGGCAGTGTTCACAAAACCTACACGCTCACATTTTTCTGCTAGCCGTATGCAGAGCAGAGTCCATCCGCTCAGAATTGTATGCCATTTGAACTTTGCTCATCAGGCCTTTGACGAGCACCATGATAGTTACAATAATTTATTGTTTATCTATAACAGCTGGTTTGAATATAGGCTTTTTTTAACCATCAGACATATAGACGATAGCATACTACAGAAGAACCTGATGTGATGCTCTGCTAGATCATTACCCAAAGTAATTATCAGCAATACTTTAAATGCACAGATAGTCTCACACAGACACTTAGTTCAAGAAAAACCTTCATGACTAGTCAATTAATGTATTTTTCACTTATTTTAGAAGAATCTATTGATTCAAACGTGTTTACCCATCGACATGCGACATGAGAATTCAAAATTTTCCGTTCCTTGATGTAAGGGTAAGTGGTTTGAAAGAGCATAGGATGCATTAAGTTACCTGATTACAGACTATTTGTGTATTTGTGTAAAAGAAATAACAGATAACATGGAAAGTGGAAGATTAAGCCCACAGAGAGGCAGGCAGTAAGGGGCAGGAGGTATTGGAGACAGTAGCGAAGACCAGACCCCTTTGGCTGCTGCCTGGTGGCCCACGGAAGGATCTGCTCAGGCACAGCCTTGCAGAGGGGCAGATTGAATTTTGTCACTGGAAATAAGGGGTCAAGGTGATAATCATGAGTATTTGGGGATATCAGAAGGAACTTGTGAGGTTATGTCAACCTTGTTGTGAGGTTATGTCAACCTTGTTGTGAGGTGTTTAGTTGAAGCACTAAAGGCAGGGAAAGGAAAAGATCAGGGCAGATGGTGGAGCAGCAAACATGGGAAAATGGGGTGAAATGAAAGGGGTCAGACAGATGTAAGCTGGCCAGTGCACTCGTCCGACTGAGCCCTGCACCTAATTGCTACAGCCTGTCCTCTCTTGCTACTAAATCCTATCCTTTTTTTTTTCTTTTTTTTTTTTTTTTTCTGTGTAATTCAGTCTCTCTTCTATGTGTGATTGCTTCAGTCTAAGTGCCAGCAACGGGACAAAAGGTCGCAGCTCCCACAGCTCTAGGTGCCAGCAACCAGAGGGACCAGCATGCAGGACAGGAGCACCCAGAGACGTGCGGGTGCGTTTGCATTTCCCTAGTGAATTACGCATGAACACCTGCATTGAATTCAATGGTACTCATTCAGGTATGCACGTGTAAATCGTTAATTTTGAGCTGGACTAGCTCATCGGCAGGAGAAGACCTGCATCTGGTGGCGGGGGCGGGGGGGAGAGGGGGCTGGTTTCCATTAATAAGCATCAATCCTGACCAGCTGGAGGGGAGGAACAGGACATGGTTCTCTGCACTTCTGTTTTATGGGAGTTTTCATGGTGTTACACGGGCATGCTGTTAAAGCCAGCGGCAGCCTGCATGGCCGGCTGCATTATTTCTGTGCACGTGTGCGTGCACGAGCCTCACTGGGATATTCGCTCAGCCTTGCTGCTGGCTGGACCTGGGCATGGGCACTGGGACTGGGATGGAGACACCCTTGGGTGCTGAGACCATGCCCGGCTGGGCTGTAGCAGCCAAGAGGAGACAACCCCCACGTCCTGGAGTCTGCTGGATTCGGCTGCTCCCTTCACCTCCTTAACACTCAGCATCTTCGTCAGCTGTTGTCAGTTCTGCCTTGTGTAGCACATATCACATTCAAGTTTATTATAACTGGCCTTTATAAAAAAAAAAAAAAAAAAAATTATTGTTGCAAATGGAATTAGAATGTCTGATGCAAAGAAAGCTGACAATTTTCATTTTTTAGGGGGGTGTTGGTTTTCATTTTAAATTTTGGAAGCTTTGACGGATGCACATCTTTTATCATGCCATCTGATATAAAAATGAAGAAAGAAAAGAGAAAGCAGTCCAAAGCAATGATTTGACCTCTTTCCAACAGAAAGTGGTGATAGTTCCCATCTGTTAAAATTTAGAAAACACTAAAAATGAATAAAAATGGATGACTTGATAGACTAAGCTAAAATAAAGAAAACTATTACTTCTCAATAGCTGAGTGGAGATTTTTTGCTTAAAAAAATTCCTTTGGGGGAAAAAAATTTCCAACCAGATTAAATCACAGATAATAAAAGATAAGCCTTTGCAGAATTTAATAGTTCTGATTTGCAGGTGTTGAAAGAAAGTTCTACTCTTGGAAGTGTCATTTTGTGCTTGTACTGATCTTTTGCTTTTTCTGTAAGTATCTGCTGCCAGCAGACATCAAAGATGAAATACAGACTTAGATGAATGCTTGTTCTGTTCTTACATTAAACAACTTATTTCTGGTCTTGCTACTCTTCAGTTAAACAGCCATTGAGGTCCCGTTAGAATTATGGCATCAAGCTGTTTGGATTGAAACTAGAATGAAATGCCATTGGTACAGGGACACTTCTTCTTTACCATGCCAGTTTGTAAAATGCCTTCTGAGCTATTCACATCCTCTTACATAGCTAGCACAAATCCAGGGGGGGAAAAAAAAAAAATCCTCCAGGGGGAAAAAAAAAAAAATCCAATGTAAATCCAATGTAAATTACAGAGCATTGTTGCGTTTCACATCAAAACTCATGAGGATCACGTCCAGATCCAAGAAAGCATTTAAACTCCTAGCACCTATTTAGTTCTTTAATTACCCATTTAAACAGTTAGGAACCTAAATATGGGCTAGAACAATATATTATCAACCGGATTTGAGACTCATTTCTATGCTCTAACACAGACTCATCCTCATTAAAGGCCAAAATAGTTTTGTGATGAAACTGGGTAATTAGGATGCTACCAGTTGTCTAGGCAGTCACAGCTGCCCTGAAACCACTCTCGGCAATAATTAAAATTGATGGCCTTACACCTCCAGATGATCTTTGCAGTGAGGGAACACCAGCTCTTACAGTCCACTCGAAGGTGACTCTATACGCTCTAATCACGAAAGGTTGCTAATAAAAGCCAAGGAGCTGGCTTTATTGGTTACTCGATGTTATTAGCAATGTGTTTCACACTACCAGTTTTGAATTCACTAAGTAGCAGTGCTTATTCCTTCGTACAGCCCCCAGCACAATTGAATTTGAAATCTCTACATGATAACGATATAAAAGCTAAGGAGCTCTCGGTGTAGGCTGGGAATACTGCGTGATACTCCGGGTTACTCTCAGTTTACCCGTGGAGTTTGTGTGTATACAGGCAATGCTCCACTATCGCTCTTAGGCCAGGTTCAGCTAAGCTTCCATAAAAGCTGACAAAAATGGTGGGGGAGCCAGAAAGGGGAAGCAATGTTAACGTTAACTCCTTTTACTGCTTTAGCAGAGTGTCAGATCACGTACCGACAGCAGTGCCCTCGTCCAGAAAAACAGTGCCACTCTGCTTTCAAATGCCAAAATTGCTTGCAACTTTTCACTGAGCCATCTTTACAAGACAAATTTTCTCCTTTTATTCTTTGTTCCTTTTTTTATCCAAGTCAAACTGCTGCCGCGCTTTGTGCGGTCGTGGTGCGAGAGCTGGATGGGGAGACAAGAGGCTGGTCCCTGCCAGCGCTTCCCAATTCTTGTCATCAAGGAGAGGGGATCAGATTTAGCAAGATGATAAGCACAGGCCAGACTCTACCCTTTTACGCCATGATGAACCTACAGCGAGTTGGCTGCCACTGATTAGATTTACACCCGTGGAGATCAAATACTGTCTGTCTCATCCCTCTAGTGCTTTCTGCTTCTCCCAGCCCCAGGGCGCTTTACTGAACAACCTCCAGGCACCTTCTGCGATGCCTCTGCCATCATGTCACTTCTACGACTGTTAGGTAGTGAAAAAGAAGCCTTCTGGGTACGTCTTTTCTAAGCCTTCTGGGTACGTCTTTTCTACACACCGTAGAACAAACTACAGTCAACTTTGTCAAAAAATCAGTTCAGTCAGTAGGAAAACGTCTGTTAGCATCAAATGCCATAAGATTTTCCAGCTAACATTTACAGCTGAAATAAGATTGCAACAGGTACTTGGATCCTTTGAATGCCATCTGACTTTTCTTTAATATGATGCTTCTTGTCTGTGGGTAAGACGTGGCACGCGTTGCTGTTATAAACAAATTATGATAATTTCTGCTGCATTTCCAAGAGCTGAAATGTATGCTATTGATTTTTCCCTGTCTTTAGTTAAGTGTCTCCATGGCTTATCTCCTCAGCTGTTTTGCCACCGTTAGGGCAACTCCTGAACCAAACGCTATCCAAGTCTTGAGCAAAGAATTAGAAGTTAGGTCTGAACTCTGCATCTTGACTTGCTTGACAAGGTCCAATGATCAGTCATCATGCACCCAGTGTGAAATTATATCACTGGAAAAGGTGAAGCTGTTGCTCAAAAAAATTGATTCCTTAGCTAGATAAATTTTTGATCTTCCAGAAAAAGCAGTAATCACCAAGACACACTAAAAACGGTGGATTTGAAAACAATGGCAAACGTTTGTGTTTAAGTATAGGGAGGGCCTGGTTAAGCAATTATTTCTTTTTCCGTAAGGCTGAAGAGCAGCTAGGAATATCAGTTCAGATAAGAACCATCACTATTCAGGCTTTTACAGTTGTGTATAATAGGCTGTATATTAGTACCACAGAAAAGTTTCATTGCTGCTCTGAGGATGCAGTGTGTCTTGCTGGAAAGAGATGGGTGACTTGCTACCTTTTTAAAACTAAAGCATAACCTCCTTGGGCAAGACCGGACACAAGAAGTGGTTCTGGGCCCATCTGACAGAAAAGAGCTATGCCCACAGCATAGCGTATTTGTTACAGCGCGTTAACAGCAAATCCAAGGGAACTGCAGCAATTCATCATACCGTTTGGAAAACAGGGAGACCTTATGATATTTTCTGATGAAGAATTCCCATAAATACTATGCAGAATTTTAGTCAGTGGGCATTATTCTGCCTAAGGGTGCGAAAGAGGCTACAGGATCCAGAACTTGTTACCAATCATTTAAACAGGATAACTACTGATCAAGGTACAGGTAATTACCTTCTATTTGATTGCAGTCTGTAAAGGACTATTTTCACAATACAAAATCAGCAACAGATTGTTTTTACATGTAGTCCTCGGTTGTTAAACCTTCAGATTATTTTTTTTTTTTTATAGTACAACATGTTAGCTTTTTCTTTTTGCTTTAAAAAAACCCAATTCTATGTACTATAAATGCATCCAAAAGTGACATTACACCTTTGTGGTGTTTGGAATGGTTAGTGTCAGTGTATTATAAGGTGATTATTTTGTGGCTGTGGGGTTTTTTTCTTTCTTTTTTGTCAAAGGACAATTTGATGGGTTAGGCTTTATATATCCTCTTTTCTTTCTGAAACGAAACAGGAAACATAGCATTTAGTTTTGAAAGCAACTAAAATAGAAGTATTTTGTGGCAGATGGGATTTTTATGAGCTGTTTGTCACTATATACCAGTCTTGTTAAGGAGCAATCGTTTTCTGCTTCATTACACTAAGATAGCTCTGTTTAGGGTTCCACTCAGCTGTGAAATTACTTTAAAACTTCTGTAAGGAATAGAGATGGGATTTTTATAAAAAAAGATTGCTAACACAGTATAAGGAATAGAAATAAAATGGTGAAACACACTGTTTTTTGGAAGCAGAGGAGAATATAGAAATGTTGCATAGCATACTTATGCCTAATCTGCTGGTTTAAGATGAAAAGAGGCTCCAGAGTACTGTTATTTTCTACACCTAAAAAAGGTAATGTTCAAGTTAGTCTATATATAACGACTAAAAAGACATTATTTATGTGGAAAAAACCCACCAATATTGATTTCTTTATGCTGCTAGGAGGCAGATAAAGTACAAACAAAAGAATTAGATGCACACAGACATCAGTATGAAAATAGAGGGACACGTCCTCATCTCCTGTGCGTCACCAGACCCAGGCAGGTTTATGCTGTTCTTACACCTTTCTTGAGTGTGAGCTCTGAATCTTTAAACCTTTGCACCTTGCCCTGGGCAATTAAAATTCAACATATTCCGCTGGGAGCTCCAAGTGGCTCGGAGTAAATTATTTCTTTCTCCTTGCTTTCAGATTTCCAATGTGCTCTCATACATGATTTTTTCTAATTTTTTTGGAGGGGGGGGCTTATTTTACCCTACTTTTATTGAGTCTTACCATATATATGATGTGTGGCATCAGCTGGCAAAGTAATTGTATAGAATCGTGTGCTTCATAATTGTATGTTTGTAGCACTTGTCAGGAAACCAAGACTTCCCTTTTACTTGCTTGGCATTGTTTTAAAATGTCAGAGATACTCTGTGCACTCTGCTTCCCTTGCTAAAGATATTTACTGCACATAGTGATAATGGGCATGAGGGCCCAACACTTACTGGCTAATGAGAGAACAGGATCTTCAGAGAACTTTGCATTTCATCTCCTTCATTTACTTAAATAAGTAAATTTGCTTAAATAAGTAAATGAGATCTTCTGAAAGCATAAAGGAGAGTGAACTTCTGGTAAGTTCATCCGTCTCAACTGCAGGGTCAGTCAGAGAGAAAAAAAAAATACTTGAGGCCCAGTTTCAAAACTTTCCACATTAGTTTAACTTAGACTGCCACCCATAAAATTATCCTGGCATAACTGTTTTCTCCACCAGTGAATCATCAAAGGACCTGATATAGTAACGGTATAGTCTCTGCTCCAAAACATAAAGGACTTGTCTGAATAACTCTCTTGCCAAGTTCCTCATATTGTTTTACAAATTGCATTGACATAATTGCAGAAGCAATGGAGAGGTGGGAATAACTGGCTAAGAGGGTTACCTATCTTAAAACTAAATAAGGAAGGTAGGCAGCGCTAAGGGAAGCCAAATCCAGTGGTTTGGCAGATTTACCCTCTTGTTGTCCTAAAAGCGGATTGGTTACCCAGTGTACAGCAGAACAATCTCACACACTCAGGACAGATATTGCTTTATTCTGCGCAGGGTGCTCGGTGGACTTTCCACAAATCAAGCACGCCAGATTCATCAGGTGTGTCCCTTTTATACAGTAACACTTGCATCTAATTTATTAAACAACTCCTACCTAGTACATACTGAGACTACCTAATGCATATGCATAGGATTATGTAACGATGACGCAACAGATGCCTTCCCCACATGCGTGGGGGTCACGGGTGGTCTTCGGTGGTCGTTTGAGGCGGTATTCCCCCTCCTCACTTTGACCACTGAGTCGCTCAGCGGTTCGTTTTCCTGCCAAGAGGGACGCACCGTCCATGAGGAAGAACAGAAAGGATCAGCATTGGTGCTCCAGGTGAGGCACCGTTAAACGGGGACAACAGAAAAGATCAGAATGATCTTGGCTAACTAACTTAATTCAAAATAGGACAGGATTTTCTGGTTCTGACATCACTCTCAGACAGTTTGCGGCCGTCACCCTTTGTAGCTGCACGCAGTAGCGGGGCTGAGTGTCTGTCCCGGAGATGGGCACACGCACACATGCTTGTTCCTCCCTGGAGTCCCCCCTTTCCCTGCCTTTGGCCGTTCCCTTTAAAACATCCCGCAATCAGTTTGCTCTTTCCCAAGAGTCTTGTAGCTCTTGTTCCCTCATCAGTTCCCAGCTGTGGCTGACCCCCGCTCCGATGAGACCCGAGAGTCTGCCTTTGGTGGTTCCTCCCTTTTCTCCTGTTTGTTAGTGTATCTAGTGTTCAATATACTACATTTCTGACCTCTTTTTTCTTTTTTCTTTTCTTATCTTTTTTCAATGGTGAATAGCCTTTAACCATATACCCTCACAAACCAGATTTCTACATGTAGGACTTGGCCAGTTGTTTTCTGAGGCTAGGTTTTAACCACAGTCACCGGGAAGAGTAACTCAAAATGCTCATGAAACCTGTCTGGGACACGGAGCCCAATGCAAAAGAGTGGATTTAACCCAGGTTTCCCACGTGCTGAATGAGTGATCCATAATCAGAAAAAGAAGGGAATATGTCCTCTCCAAGGACATGGTGTGAGCAGTACCCAATCTGGTAGGCAGGCTCTGACAGCTCAGAGGCAGTAGCTGATGAATATCGATGAGCAGGTTTCCCATTGTACTATCCCAAGTTTTATAGAGCTCAGGGTGAAATAAGTGTTTAGTCCAGACCAGAACATTTAAACAGGGACAACTTGTGCTTGAGAAATTTCTATGTTGAAAACCTGAGTACATAATGTCTTTATGCATATGCATTTACAAATGCGGCAAATAGCTTAGCAGAAGTCACATGAGCAGGAATGAATAACTTTTAATCTTTTGAGGGGTCTTGACTTTTACATTTACTTGTATATACGTCTTCCAGTTCAAATTTTTTTTAACCTCCTGATCATCTTTGCCATGGAGAATTGATACTTTTAAAGTGCATTAATTTGTGTTAAATTTGCAACTTAAATTCACCTGACTTATGTGTGAGTCTTTGCGAGTCAGATGTATGTTCTGTGAAATGTAGGAAGTCATATTTTTTGTCATTACTGAAGCTGCATTCTTACTTCAGTATCACTAATTGCACTTTTTCTTGTCAGTTTCATCTCGTCTATATCAAATTTTCTTAATTTCTGACTGATCCAAATTTACCAATAACAGTAAATTGATGTACCCTTTCCTAAAAGCTATTTTAATGTCCGAGTCATGCATTCAGTAATTGTATGCAGCTTCTATTAATAATACTATATAAGCAAAGTGCAAGTGAAATTAAGTTGCATACAGATCATGATCAAGTTATTCTCCCTGATGAATCGTGCAGTGAATTTCTTCACACTCACGTTGTAACTTTGGACAAAATTTCTGAAGGTGCGTGAGCATGGAGGTTTGATTCCTCTACAAGCACTGCTGTTCACACCTAGGGACTGAAACACGACTATTATACAGTTCTGTCTTTCACTCAGTGTTACTCTTACAATACACGTTTTATTGACAGGTTTTTAAAGAGCTGCAAATCCTTAGTATAGCCTGGCAGTAGCTTTTTAATAATCTTCAAACCTCCTCAGATGTCTTGCTCAGCACACCAAGAATTACTGCATTTGGGAATGACTGGCAAAATCCAGGTCACACCATGAGTAATATATAGGTATGTCTAGACCTGTGAGTGTTAATACCAACTGCCTTCAAATAGAAAGGCAGGCTGACAGTAACTATATATCTAATCAATTTCCAAGGAGGAAATATGGGGATGCTGAGGAACCTTCTCCAGCATCTGCTGATGGCGTACCTGGAGTTTACCTTGTAATGAGAGATTTATTTCCTACGGCTCTTCATCCCCCCGTGTTCTTGGGAGAAGAGCTGAAGAGAATAACATATGAAAATGTCTTCCCTTGCATGAATATTGCGTGCAGTGCACAGGATATTAGTGTTCCAGGCTTTAATTCATTGTTTATCTCTGTAGGACTTATACATCTTTGAGTTACATGTGGAATTGCCATGAGTCCCAATGTACCAAGACATTGGACAGTACTTAATCCCATAAATCATATTCTCATATGCAAGTTCAGTCATTCAAATGCTCTTAAGACAAATAAAGTCAATCACAGAGACAGACCAATTTAATCTTATTTTAGATCTGATTAATAATCAGATTATAGATCTGATTTTCCAAAAAGTAACTGGGTTGAAATTTTATGCCAATTCAACCTAAAGATTGTAGGCAACTGGGAGAAAGAACAGAAAGAGGTATTCAAATAGGTGGTCTGCATCATGTTTTTGAAAATCTGCTGTGGAAAACACAGTATTGTTATTTAATTTAGATGACAATACAAGCTACCAAATAGATGGAGATTTTTTGCTATAAGCACTGTGAATAAAAAGTACATGACTTTTTATGCAAAAGAAGAGAGAGAATTTTAAAATTCGATTTAGTTTGTGATTTGCTCAATGGATGAGTTCAGGGGCTTGCACTGGCAGGTGTCATGCCATGACGAGAAGAGAGGCTCAGAAAGGTGCAGGAAATTCAAGGAGGTCTTGAAGAAGCAGTCTCCATCCACTTGAATACTGGAAAATCAGATGGTAAGTTTAGGAGGCTGGCCACCTCAATCATAGACATTTGCAAGCAAAATCACTACTTAACAATCTTTAAAAAAAAGTCATATGGATTAGCTTTATTTAGACTTCATTTTTTTGCATAAAGAGACATTCATTTTACAGCTGCTTTGTGTAAGTGGTGCTGTCTCTTTACCAAAGGTTCCATTTCCCTATTGCAGAAAAATAGGAACATAGCAAAGCTCTGGAAAGAGGTTTTGAGGCTACCTTTTCATTTTCCCAAAGTATTAAAATTATTTTGTGTCAGACCATTCATTACTAAGATGATACACCACCAGACAGATGCTCTGGATTATTCTTACCCTTGAGGACCATTTCTGTATTTTTGGCATCTCTGTAGGAAAATGCTGTGTTTGCTTGAGTAACTCCCAGTGCATTCGGGGGTCACTGTTTCTTCTAGTCATGGGATTAGTTATGTTTTACCATCTTGCACCAACATGGGAAATACACGGGATTGATGCTTACTAATACAGTTACACTTACAAGTACAGTAAATTTCTCCCCATATGTGAGAAGCAAAACCAAGTTATTGACCACAGGTTTTTCTGTCCAAGTGAACTAAAACTAGAAAAGGCAAAATAAGTAGTATAAAAGGGTAGAAAAATTTATTTTTAACTGCTTCTTGAGCCATTGAAATCAAAATAGTTCCTAGCTTAGACACATTGAAAAGTCTAAAATGAGAGTCTTAACTGATGGAAAAAGACATAACTCAGTGACAGCCAAAGACAGTTTACCTCAGCTGAGGTTCTGTTTTGCAATATTTTTCTCAAACGATGTCCCTAAGGTATTAACATGACTGGGGGAAAAAAAATAAATATCAAAATCTGTCCTTTTGCCATTGATTATGACCTGATGTATAGCACGCTAACTAAAGCCATACTCCGAACTGAGTGTACTTACAAACAGTGAAAAGGCTTGAGAATCCAATTAAGGAAACTTTAAATGACTAAACCAGCAATTTGAACGTAAAGAAGCAGTTGGTTCGCTTGCCTACAGAGAATTTGCAGGCAGATTTTATTATGAAAAAGCTCAAGTCCCCCAGGCTTAGTGAAAGCTGAATCCTACAATATGCTACATTTGGCAGTAACTCTTAGAAGAGATATATGTGTCTCCCTTTTCTGTTAAATATAGGTGTTACCTCTTCAGTATTACTGGTGCTGGGTATAAAAGTTTCATCATAAAGATGAAGAACTAGACAGTTACTCTCAGGTGGCTCTACTAGATAGGTTTTTATAATCTTGCTATACTTCAGAATGTCAGGCATTTCTTTATTTCAGAAAGTGTAGAAGCACAAAACTCACAAGAAAGGAAATTAGAATGAGAGGAACCAACCAAACTTTTCAGCAAATCAGTTTTCCTTACTACACTGTATCATTTCATCTGTTTCTCTGCTTCCTTCTTTTTTATGCTTCAAATTTCTCAAAGCCTTTCTATGTTTTTTTAGGGGGAATAACTGAGCTTTTTTTTCTGCAAAAGGATGGATTTTTGACTTGGGATTTTATAGCTGTACCGTTTTGTGGTCAAAACCCCAAATCTTCTCTTTAAATACCCTAGGTCAGTTATCCCCCCTATTCAGAGAGCTTCCTAGGGCTGGAAGGGCTGTCTTTTTCTTCCACAAGAAGAGCAGCAGCAATCATGTATGAGCCACAGAGAGACCAAAGGATGATGTTGGGAATTGGTAATTTCTGGGAAGGCATATGCATTTCCAGCCATCATTTTTTATTACATATTAGAAAAGAATTCCACGAAGAGTTTATTAATTACCAGTCAGAAAACCTTGAACATTAACCGCCTGCTGTTAGCAGGTGCAGGTGTTCACACTGAGACTGAAACTTCAATGAAGATTTTGCAAGTCCTGACACTTAAGTGTGGGCACAGGGTCCACTCCATTAAACGACACACAAATGTTGCTCAGAGAGCAGTTCTAAATGAAGACTTAGGTGCCTAAAGGCTTTCCAAGTGCAAAGGACTTCTGAATCCAGATGTCTTCTAAATTGCCATTCTATAATCTCCTCTTCAGTGGACACAAAATGTGCCCTTTTTATCTGAAACTTTCCTACATTCTTTTTATACTTGCCCACCATTACCCCAGGCAAACTCCCAGGTGTCTCAACTTCACCGAGTTGCGTAAATGAAGTCAGGCAGTGACTAAAGCCCATGCAGAACCTGGTCCAGTGGGCATGCACTGAGTTTTAATTCATCACAAGTAGTACCCTTGGCAGGGGTGTTGAAGCCTGTGGAAAAGGCAAGCACCTATTCCAACTCAGAGTAAAGGGACTCAACTCATTTTCTCAAATGTTGGACTCTGGTGCCAATTCAGTGCCCTGAGATGTTCACCGCTTCTCTAGCCAACACCCTAGAAGGTCATGGTTACCTCAAACCCTGTGTCATCCCTACCTTGTGTGTGTCTTGTATACCACAGGGAGTGTTATCTCACCATAAAAAGACGTGCAGACGTGGCTCTTAGGAACATGGTTTAGTGGTGGACTTGGCAGTGTTAGGTTAACGGTTGGACTCGATGATATTAAAGGTCTTTTCCAACCTAAACGATTCTATGATTCTATGACTGATGACCCAGCACCTTCCCCTGTCCTCCGTATGGACAAGGTGAGGCCAAAGCCGTGAGCTCTGCAGCTTCCGCAGGGTGCGTGAAGCAGGACGCAGAGCAGGCACCCCAGCACTCCCTCCACGGGAGGCGTTGGAGGAACATGGGTGCTAAGCAATGGGAAGAGGGGACAAGTGCGATAAAATGCAATATTTGCCCTAAGAAACCACAACGTGGCTGCCCAGGAAACATTTGATTATCTTCCTAAATTCAACCAGCTCCTGGGAAAACAAAATCACAGTTCTGGAGTGACTCAGTTACTCTTATAAGAGAAAGATTTGGGGGAAAATATAGAGGGAATTTAATGAGAAATACTGAAAAGGAAGCAGAAAAAGAAAATCAAGCTTAGAACATGAGTCACCTTTCAACCCCAACTTTATAATCATTACTATAATTAAATCCTCATAATTTAAGCTATGCTTCACTCAACAGAAAATTGATGACTCTCATGTTTTAATGGGAATCTTACTGTATTCCAGTAATCTGTTTTGTACAAATTAAGTCTCTAGGGCAAAATAATCATTTTGAAGCACACATTTGTTTGGATTTCCTTTCACACTACAACAGGTTTTATTCTAAAAGTGGCTAATGCTCTCACAATTTGGTAACAAGGCAATGATTTACTGTCTGTGGTATTAATTAAATAAGAAACACACTGACAACAGGAGCCTTATCAAAAAGAAGGAAAAAAAAAAGGACTGCTCTTTAATACTAATCCCCAGCACTCGCAGCTTATGCTTGAAAAACAGTCAATTATTTTAGTCTAAACCCCTTTACTCTCCACGCTCAAAAAAATCTTTTTATTTTCCCCTACATATATTTGAGTCTCGGCTTGTTTATCCGGTGTGCAGAGCAGGGCAGCAGTCCCCGGCTTGCAGCTGAGAATAACAAGCTGCCTTGAGAGCCTCTGATATTGTCCGTAGTCGTCAGAGAGAAAAACATTAACAGTAAAGTTGCCGTCGCTGCAGTCCAGCCAGAGCAGGACAGCAAACAGTAAGGCCTGCAGAGAAGGTGGAGACGATGGGTTTGAAGTATCCGACAGTAAATGCTGGGTAGTTTACCCATATTACCTCACAGAAACATCCTCACGGGCTGTTTGCCAGTTTTCGTAATGATTTAAGCTGTCTGAAAAATTTTGGGAAGTCGTACTTGCTTGCCCAGCTATCTCCTACAACACAAGGCAGCTACCTCCTGAAACACCGCTTTATGCATTGCCTCTTCTTTCTCTCCTCTAAAACCTTCAGAGGAGATGTTGTCCATGCGTTTTGTTGGCCGATCAGAAACTGACCCCTCAGTGTCAAAGGTTTCCTTTTCTTTAAGATCATCGAGTCCAACCGTCAACCCAACACCACCGTGCCCACCAAACCATGTCCTGAAGTGCCACGTCTACGTGTTTTCTGAACACCTCCAGGGATGGTGACCCCACCACCTCCGTGGGCAGCCTGTTCCAATGCTTGACAACCCTTTTGGTCAAGAAATTTTTCCTAAAATCCAGTCTAAACCTCCTCTGGCACAACGTGAGGCCATTTCTTCTTGTCCTATCTCTTGTTACTTGGGAGGAGGCTGACCCCCACCTCACTACAACCCCTTTTCAGGTAGTTGCAGAGAGGGATCAGGTCTCCCCTCAGCCTCCTCTTCTCCAGACTAAACAACCCCAGTTCCCTCAGCTGCTCCTCACAAGACTTGTGCTCCAGCCCCCTCACCAGCTTGGTTGCCCTTCAACACGGCTCAGTCACGGCTCAGCCGAGGGAACGGTTTGGCAATCCCCTGGGTCTGTGGCAATATGCAGCTGGAAAGGGAGGAGTTGTAAGACTAAAACCAGAGTCAACCCAGCATGTCAACTGGCACAGGATCGCAAGATGACGTGGTGACGATTCAGGCTGGAAGGGGCCTCGGGAGGTCTCTCGTGCAGCCCCCTGCTCAAAGCAGGGTCATCTCTGAGCTGGAGCGAAGTCGCTCAGGGCTTTATCCAGTTGGGTCTTGAAAACTTTAAGGATGAGGACCGCACAGCCTGTCTGTGCAGCCTGTCCCACTGCCTGCCGGTCCTCGTGGTTGAAAAAGCTTTTCCTGATGCCCAGTCTAAACCTCTCCTCTTTCAATTTACGCTCATCGTCTCTTACTCCTGCGAAGATCCTGGCTCCTGTTTCTCGATAAGTACTGGGGGGCTGCTGTGAAGTCCCCCCTGAAGCCACCTCTCCTCCAGGCTGGACCAGAGGGACCCAGGGGCCAGTTACTGGGCAGATTAGGTGTTTCAACTGAGCCTATATATACATATGTATGTATTTGCATGTATGTATTTTTCACTAATGGGTTTTCATCCTGCCCAGCCAGAGAAGGGAGCAGGATGAGGCCATTGGCACTGGTTATGTTGTGAAACCTGAATGGTTTGCTCATGCGCTTGTTAAATAACAGGGAACCACCTAGAATTTTCCCTTTAAATTTATACTGTTTATAAATTCCTGCTAACATAGCTGTCTGTGCCTAGTTTTCCCTCACCTTTAGGAATATAAATATTTAGTCCTGTAGTCCCATGGAGTGCGAGGCAAAAGAAAAAGCTTCATCCTGAGTTTGCTGCTAGATTGACTTTATGATTTTATCCTTTTGAAGTGTTTTATCATGCTTCCTAAAAAAGATATGTACCTTTGTCACATATTATTTGTGTTTCAGCTGCTCTTTACTACCTTTACTACCTTTTGGTAGTCTTTACTTCCAAAACCTAAATACTTTTAGCATGCTGTGTTCTTAGGGGGCAAAGTTAGTTCTGAACTCTTCTGTGTTGGGACTATCATACATGCCATATAAAAAAATGAAGTTAGAAGGGCATCTTTAAGTTCAAAGTTGTCTCCTGCATAGGCAAAGTGGTCAAATTGAACTGCAGAGGATTCCAGTTTTAACAGATTAATTTAGATCAGTAATTATATATGGGAAAATCAAAGCTCTTCAAATCATTTCTGTGTCTGGGGCTCACAGATTTTTCTTTGAACTTCAGATTTTTTAGTTCTTCAGATATTTTCTAAAACCTCTTGTGAATAATAAAAGCCAAAGTTGCTAGAAGATTTCTAACTCCCTCTGTGCTGAGCTCCTTCGGAAATCCAATTCCAGGTCCATGGCCAGGGTATATTCCAAGGAGGAATTTTTCAGTACAGCCTCTGAAATGCACTTCTCATACCTGCTTTGGAGCTCAGATCTCACCTCGGCGCTCCTTCCAGCAACATGACAATCTTACTGATGGAGGTGCAAACCATTCCAGACAGGGGCTTTTAATTTATTTTGATGAAAATATTTAGATTTGTTTTGGTATTGAAGTGAAAGTGGAGGAGAAAAAAATAAATGCCAATTTCTATATGAAGTACAGGAATACATTTAATACCCAGAACTCACACATAGTTATTTTGAAAAATTTGATGGTTTAAGTTTATTCCGCTAAATAAGTGGGTGAAATTCCCTCAGTGCCCTCCAAAGAAAAAGTGTTTAGCCTGAAAAGGAGCTGTCTCCTCTCTGTTAGAGTTCTAAGAGCATTTTATCCTGATCTCTTATAGAAATCTACTGTGTTTGCCCCCTTCCTTCCTTTGTATCTGCAGGGAAATTTGACTAACTTACAAGTTTCTTCAAGCTAGCAGTTGACTGGAGAAAGAACAGCCCAAATAAATATTGCAGAAGGAGCAGGGTTTGGGAACCAAGTGTGTCGTAGTCCAAATATCACAAGAAACAAGTTCTGGGTGGAGGAAGACTCTCAGATGAAAAGCTAAAGCAAATCAAGTTTCATTAGCTTTGCTGCTCACCAGATAAGACTGGTTTCTTCCTTTTTCAAAACAATATATGCTCTCATTCTCTTCTGAGCTCCATAATATTCTAATGAGATGCAGAAATCCATGACAGTACAGTATCTAGTGATACCTGAAATAGTTGCTAAGCAGAAACGAGAGTGAGTTCGCATCCCTTCTCCTCCTTACCTCACAGGCACCAAGCAAGTGTTTCCACAGAAAAGGTAGGAATTCAACTTTACATAGGTAAATGTTTTATTAGCTATGGTGGGATTCTTTGCTTTAAGACAGGCCAGCCAAGTTTTACAAGACAGCTTGAAGTCAGCGTGACCACTGTACCCAGTTGCGCGCACTGGGCTGAGGGCACACAATCTGCCTTTTTGTGAACATGTTGCCTGGGATCTAGGTTTCTTTTTGCAGTAAGCAGAAAGCAAACCACCTGTCAATTATTAATTTTTCACTCTTTGGACTCCATCATCTGAGCACATGTAAGTTTTCTTTTCATCTTTAATTTTGTAGTTATTGTGGATTACTAGTTTAACTCCCTTGCTCTAGTCCGTCTTCTATTTACCATGTACCTACTAATAAAAAAATCCTTACGTATGCAGGGAGGGATTTGAATGGATTGTACTTTTGCATATAGTGTTAAGCTGACGCATTTAAAGAAAGTTGGTCAGGCACCATATTTGAGTAGGCAGAAAGGTGAAACCTGTGGCTTGCTTCCTCAGAGCAGGGAATACAGCCAGACCGAATCCCACCATCACAGCATTTACACTTATTTACCATTCTTTTTGATACTATAAGAGCTGGTCTTTTGCAGACTAACATTAGGCTAGACACATCTCTATATAGCCAGTTGCCTAATTATATTTTTACACACCTGACCCCATCTGTCACCTTCTTTTCCAGCATGTAACAGTACAGGTCAAACCAATTTTAATCAGTCGAAATAGCTGGTCTTTCACTCCTATTCTACTTTTGCAAACATTAGAGACCAGATGTTAAAAGGAAAGGCGGCTGCTGAACTGCCCATCAGTTGGACAGAAAAGGACATTCAAAAACTTGCTGCTCTGCTCCTGAACGTTCAAGTAAACACCAAGCTGATCACTCCACTAATGGTTCAATTTGCAGCTGACTGAGAGGCAGATAGACAGTCTGTGCACATCCTGCCAAGTCGGTCTAATCTGAAAGATAACAGAAATAATAAACCTTTCTTGGTAGGATTTTTCTGGGGTTTTTTGATCATAAGACTAATACAATAAAACCCAAACACATCTTATAGGCTTTTTTAGTAGCATTTGATTAAAATAAGAAAAAATATATTAAAAGAACAGATAAAAATAACACATCTGTCATCCTTAGAGCAGATTCTTACCGGAAAAAAAAAAAAAGAGATACCTATAAGCTTCAGTATTTTGATAGTTCTTTAGTTCTTTAACTTCTTTGCACCACAGAAACAGCTTGAACGCTAAAAAAGAGGCCATACATTGAAAATATGTGATATTTTCAGATGGATGTGAATATTATTGTCGCTGAAAACTGATTTTTCTTGTATTATTCTACTATCAAACCAACTGTGAAGCCTCCAAAATTAATAAGCATAGCCGGTAATATTCAGATAAACCTGCTGAATGAGGAAGTGACATTTAAACCAGACAAAAGACTTTCCCAGTCTTGCAAGTAAAATTAAATTCAGTAGAATCAAAATCAAATGGAGCTATCTGAATGGCAAGTATAAGTCTGCTTTATACAAAAAATTGGATTTTTCACTGTATCAGTTTGTAAAGCTAATATGTATGAACAATTACTCTCAGTGCTTAGCAGTCTGAGTATTTAAATGTACTGAATTTCTAAGTGTGTCCATAAGGAGCCACCAAGTGCACAAATACCTCATCTCTGTATGATCTGCAGCCAAGATAAAAGACGAAACGATAAAAAAGATTGACAGATGCTTTGTTTATAGAATTCTAACAAGTTAAGGAAAAAATCACTCCCCTTTTAAATTCCAAGAAGCAAATCTAGTGGAAAATGTAATTATTGCATTTGCCTCTGGAAGATGGACTTATGATCTTCTTTTAAAATATTAATATCCTTATTTTAAAGAATATATTTTAGCCCTTAATTTGAACAGCTCTTTCTCTTCAGAAGTGTCAGTCTTCTGGAGAACTTACATCCTGTTTTGAGTGAGTGAAACCTGGTTAATCTCGCTGGGTTTGGGAAGCTGTATACAGAACTATTAAAAAATGTAAATTAATCTGTGTAAGAGGATTGGGTGGACAGCTAGAGCCCATTGCTCTCACCTCTCACTCTCTGACCGTGCCCAGGACTTGGCCTGTAATTTCCTTATTTTATCCGATGTCTTCTTCAAAGATTGTTGGATTTTCTGCTTTCTGTTCCTCCAGCTTCCACTCCACACGTGAATCAAGAGTGACTAAGCAACAGGGCGTCACTGCATCTAGTAGATGAATAACTTCACCATCAGCAATTTCCCTACAGCTCCCAAGGAGACGTAATCGGGTCCTGGCGATGGACTACTGTCCATCATATCAGCTCTTTCAAAAGCCTCTTCCACTGGTGTTCCCAGCAGTTCCTCAGCTTCACCTCGTAAAGACAGGCTCTAGTTTGGGAACCTCTCTACTCACCACACCAATGCTAATAACTGATCCAGCTTTTCCTTTGAGATCAACTTTTTTCAAATGATCCTTATATTACCTCTTCGTCTCACCAAAACCTTACCATGCTGCTCGTTCCACAGTATGTACCTTTCTGGAAGCCTCAGGCTTAGCTAAAGACAATATCCTTTCAACTGATTCTTCTGATTCTATTTTAACTTTAACCCCCACTTTTATTCTTCAGATACTGTTATGATCTTTCTCCTGTGTTTTCATTCTTACGAGACTGTCAATCGAATATGAATGTTGACCATGCTCATACAAGACAACACTCATCTATTTACTTTCTCGTAGTTACACCTTACCTGTCTGCCATGGCTACGTGCAGGACTATTGTCTCTCTTTCATTGAATTTGTATAATTTGTTGTTCCAAGCAACAGTCATTGTCTCTAATCTCTCCTTCATCACCCAGCATGACTTTTACCCAATCTCCATTGCATATTTTTGGAATGCCCGACTTGTAGCGGCGTCAGCTAAAGAAAACTTTCAAAATCCATCCAAACTCTTTGATGTATGTTTATAAAACCTTGGCCATATATTGCATGTAAAAATGTCCTTTTTTCAAGAAACCGACCCCATGCCTACTTACAGTATTCAGTTCGTGCTCTCTGTTACTGCTCTGTAGCTCTCTGTGCTGCTCTGTGAGCACAAAATGCTCATCTCAGCTGTGTTTTTAAAGACATTAATACTTTGCTTGAAAGCAATACACTCTGTTAATGTCTTCCGAGCTTTTCGCAGAGATCTTTGCAATCATTAATGAAATTTGTCTTTCAGATGAGCTAAAACCTTTTTATCTCCAGCGTGATTTTCATAATATTCTAGCCATTGTAACTAATTTTGTCAGACCTAAATGTGTTGTTGAATGTGAAGTGATTATTTTAATTTGAAGTAAGAATTAATGAAATTTATATTATTTTTTCTTTGACTAAAAAGCACAATTTAACACAATTTTGAGACCAACATGACACTGCATGCAAATTCACATTGTATGCATTTCATTCTCTGGTATTTATATTAAATAGTGTCCAGGTATGATTCGGCAGCCTTATTTGCCTTTCAGGTTGAAACTCAGGAGCTTAAACTGTGAGTCAAGAAAATGTAACCAAGCTCAAGTAGAATTCTGCCTTTTAAAAGTGCCTGTCATATACTGTGTAGATTATACACTTCTGGTTGTTTAATCTCTTCAAACATATTCTTCAATGGCTAGATAGTTTCTGTTAAAGCCCAAAATTTGACCAAGGAATTAGAAAATAGACTGTTACAGCTGTGATGAAACACAGGTTTCTTACTTTCCTGTGCCATAATTCTTAGGCCGAGCAAGGCGTCGCTCAGTGGTTCTATATGGGTTTGGTTTGCTTTTCTTTTTCTTTTTGTAACAAGGATGTGATCTGCAGCAAGAGGCATCCTAACAAGGCTATATTTCTAGCAGAGATATGGAAGCATGGAAGACTGTTGCAGCAGGCGTCGGTAAAATTTAGCCTAGTATAGCATGTACACTCCTAGACATGCAAGCTCAAAAAAACCCACAACCAAAACCTTCCTTTGGCTGTCAGAGGTAGCAGGAAGGACTGCTAAGATGGTCAGAAGAAGAAAGTGCCTATTTTGCCAAGAGCAGACCGCATTGGTAGGCCTGTTTTGTCTCATAAAATAAGCAAAGGAGGGTTATGAGTGTAGCCTACAGATACTTAGGTCAGTTATCCATTAGGGAAGGAGAGCAATTAAAGGTGAAGAAGGGAACTGATATAAGACCAGCAGGCATAAAAAAAAAGTCAGGAATAAATACAATCTTGTTAGTAAAAGAATCCTAACTATGAGAGAAGCAGAGTCTAGAGCACTTTTCAAAGAGTAGGCTCTTGCTTTTAACTTAAAGCTCGGTAAATTTGTAGGAGGGATTATCTGATTCAGCACCAGCCGCTTCCCCCAGAAGATGTCTTCCATTCCTGCAATCTTACATTGCTGTTTCCTAGTAGGTTAGCAACTGGCTTAATATCATGGTTTTATTTATAATGCATGGTTCTTCTTCCCTATTTAGTGACTCTTTAGGAGAGAAACATTGCTGCGGTTATTTTATATATCCCCAAAGCAACCCCATGTCCTCCATCTTGTCATTTGAAATAACACTTACCTTCTTTTTGTGGAGCTGGCTCTTAGCAGTGTTTATTATTTGTCATCTTTGGTGGGCAGATTTCTTACTCTCACATGCTTTTAGCTGGCTTATTCATGAAAGGGAACATCCTCTCCCGTTTAACAAGGGTCAGTTGCTTGGAATTCTTATCGCACTGTTTCTTCGACTGCAGTCTCCTAATCAAAAACTCCCTTTAGCTTATTCAAAAATACAAAATTCTTTGGTTTTACAAGGTATCCAGAGTTTGACTATAACAATATAAGGTAAAAAAGGATATTCAAAAAATGATTCTTATGTGTCCCTTAAGCCTGCTTGATACTTCTGTCACAATTTGTAGGTGGTGTTGCAAACTCATTTGATTGTATGTCATAAAAACCTGATACCGTGTACATCTGTCTGCAGTATTATGACACATATTTGAAAAAAATATTTCTTTATTCTATCACTTGAAATAACCTGCAATACGTAAGTACTGAACCACCAAACAAGGAAATCTACAGGCAACCGTATCCATTTCAGTGCGTGCCGTGTGCTGACTACATCTGTCTTCTTTCAGCTGCAGTCCCACCCTTGCACAAAAATGGAGAGCATTAGGATCTAAAATCATGTAGAAGCAAAAAGTAACTCAAATAAACTAAAGAGTAGGGGAAGCAAAGGAAAGAAAACACCAAACAGCTGTAACTAAGTAATCATTATATACAGAATATATTCAGAGTAAATTGTTTGATCTACTTGTCAACAAATCTGCCCGATGGTTTACCATTCATCGCCTGACTTCACAAGAAATATCTCTGGTGCCTTGATAACGTGTTCTTGGCATTAATGCTCTCCAGACCTCTCTAGATAAATACCTCAATGCAATGAGGATTGCCAGGTGTTACTAAATTAAATGCAAACAGCATCACTTCTAAATGTGAGGAGCAGCACATAAGAAGGTATTGTCATATAAAGGAGAAATACAGTATAGAAGATATTCATCATTTGCTTGCAATACTTTGAGGGTATATTCTCCTCTTGGGACTGTATTAATATATAACTGTTGTGTCTTTACTGAGGCAAGTTTTTGAATGCATAGAATCCATAAGTCCATTTTTTCACCCTTCTTTATTATACTTGACATGTTTGATGGTGTTCATCACTTTCACAATTCCACTGATACTCTTTACTGAGCATCTCGATAAATTTGTCTGATCCACGTACCATCTACAACTACAGCAGTAAAAGGTGTCACTGGCTGAGGAAATGTGCCTTCTATGAATAGTAGATGTATTTTCTTCTCCCACATTGTCCAAAAACTTTTTTATTATCTGCTACATCACACAGTTTATTAATACCAAAATTACAATATTGTTTTTGACAGAGTAGTTAACACTAGCACTTTTCTAATGGAAAAATAAACTTAATTAATATTTCATTCTGCATGTTAAGCAAGCTGAGTACCTTTGAAACCTTGTCGTGATTGGAATGTCTTCATAGAAAAGGCAATAATAAACTTTATGTGATAAACTCCAGCTACATAACTTTTTGAGTATTTTTGCCAAACACAGCTACACAGACAGTTTCAGACACAAGTCTTTCGCCAAGACAACAGAACCTCTTTGGGTGTTATCTTAACTTTGCAGAAAAGTATATTCAACTGTGCTGGTAGTATTTCCTCTCACTCTCTGTATATATATGCAAGATAATTTGTTTTTGTCACAGGCAATTATCTGTATTACTATGTTTAATAGGATAATCAAATCTAGAGCCATGGATTAATGTGCATTTTGTGCCTTCTGTATTATTACTGTTTCATACAACTACAAAGATAAATATTGCATAGTGTAAGCTCTTTAGTTTAGCCTGGACAAGACAAATTCTTAATTTTAAATCTGGAAAAAAATCTTACAAGTCATCTGCTATACTGAGACAACACCACTGAGTGAGTTTGAACTACTTAATGAACAGTATACTTGCCAGGATTTATAATAAAGTCTAATATATTAAGAAAAAGTTTTTCATTTTTGTAGCTGAATTTCATGAGCAAAAAGGACTAGGGAATTTGGCTGACTAGGAATAGATTTTTAATTACGTAATTTCCTAGAGAAATCCACGTGCACTTTTTGTACGTAACAGTAAAAAGCATTCACTGTATTCACCATAAATTACATAATGTTTTACTTATCATTTTCCTTAGCTGCGATGTCTCATAGTCCCAACAGCCTTGCAAGCACTGGGCAGTCACAGTTGTAAAAGTTAGTACTGAGTCCTTTCTCTTCTCCATTCCCTCACTCGGTACTGCAGTAGTTCAAATATTTGTACTGAAATATGTCACATCTACTCTTGGGCAAGAAGAGATATTTTTGACATATTTAAGCATTGCCTGCTCAAGTCATTTTTTTATGAGTATGGGAAAAAATGATTTTAATTAAGTAAAAGTTCCAATTTATTTTTGCATTCCTATCTCAGGAATTTGTATAAAGGTTTAAAATTGTCAGTCTTTGTCATACTCAGTGCATACTAAGAGGATGTGGGTTCTGTATCACTGAATGAGGGCATATCTGTAAATGGCAGCTGAGGAAATATTTTTCCCTATGGTCTCTCTTTTGCAAACTCTAATCCCAGGAGAGATGTTGAGCAGCAACAGCAGGGTCTATGTGGATGAGTGAAAGAATATATTTGCTGAACACTTGTAGCATTGACCAGCTACACACTTTCAGTCAGTACGATTCATAGTCTTTCATCCTTGTCATATTTCCCAGTTTGGTCTGGTGAGAGTGATATAGGGGAACTAGAAGCATTGACAAGTCCTTGTCATCAGTGTACTGCACAAGCACACAGAAAAGGTGAGAAATCCCATATAGTAAAGAAACATTAAAAACCACCAAACATTAAAATTCCCTAAACCAAGTATTAGCCTGTCTGCTTACCCAGAACACTTCAATTTTGATTTTTTTTTTTTTTTTAATTAAACGTCCTCATACCTACAGGTACTGTCAATATATTTAAGCTGCTCCATGCAGCAAGAAAGTGTGAGTATCCTCCTGTTTTTAAGGAAGATGTGGCCTTCTGAAACAAAACAACAAAAAGACTTCTCAGTAATAGTTCTATGGGTGTCATGGGCTGATGGACAGGAAAGAAATCTTCTTCAAGGACAACAAAAGGGGGCAAGGCTCCTTTTGCTCCTCTTTGCGGCTTTGATCATGGATAGAAGTATAGTATATAATAACACCTTAAAATATGCATTCGCGTCTGTTTTATATATTTACTACTTGCCTCACTGACAAGTTGAAATGCTGTAAGGTGCGAGGATGGAGTGGTGAATGGCACTAGTGACAGCGTCTGAACATCTCCTCTCCCACACAATAGCTTCGGAGTTACTGAGGGAAACAACTGCTGAAAATGAATCTTGCGTTGTTAGTACAGGATGGCAAAATGCTTCCAGAGGGTAAGTTTCATCTCTGGGGACCAGCTGCCAACTAATTCCAGCACCTACTCTTTGGTAAACCATCTCTGTCCCTGATTGCTTTTGTTCATGAAAAAGCAGCTGTAATGGGGTGTCACAGGGAGGCAGGCAGATAGCAGCAGAGAAGAATAAAGTCAAACTTTAAAAGCAGTTCTGTGTTCCAAGAAGTGCTCTCCTGATGAACTCTCTGGATGCCAGGTGAGCTCTTTCTTCCCAGTGACTTAGAGCTTTTAATGGATCAGGGTGTAAATCGCGGTAGCTGTAAGTATCCCTATCAAGAGGCATTGGTTGTCGGGTAGCAGTAAGTTGCATCGCAGTGAAAATCAGTAGAGCTCAAGAGCTAAGGCTGTGTCTATACAAGTAAATTAACGAGGAACCTGCTTGTCTATACTGGCGTGGTTTTTTCTGGATCTACGAGCGGTATCCCACGTAATACCTGGAGGGCTGTGTATGAGTAAGCAGAGGTGAGATACTATTTCCAACAGTCACTCAGATTTAGAAAGGAAGAATATTTAGTAGCACGAGTGCAGACCACTCTGCACCACCTGGCCTCAAAGCCAGATAATACTTACAAGCACTTTTAATTTTTTATATATGTTTATACTGAGTGAAACAGATGGCTCTGTGATTGCTTTACCTTTCATAATTTCCAAACACATTACAAAAAATCTCAAGAAGAGGAACGGAGACTTTAGAAGTTCCACCAGAACTCTCTGAAAACAACTGAAGTAGGTTCAAGCAAAGCCTCACTCTGTATTTCCAAGCCATAAGTGACAGTAAAAAGGAAAACAACCAGAAAACAGCTTACTTTCTGGCAGCAGTTAGTTCTTTAGCACTTGATAGTTAGCCTTTAGTAGTTTCACTGAACTCATTTGGAAAAGGTTAACTATCAAACTATATTATTTCAAAGTTGAGGAGAACTGTATGCTAGACAAAAAAGACTTTTAAGTTGACTGTACCAGAGTTCTCTAACTTACTGAGTGCTTCTTTAGGTTTTGAATTAAATACTGAACTGCCAGAGCTTTACAGAATTGTTTCAAAATGCCATCCACACCTAGAATTTTGCAAAAGTTCCTGCAGAATTCTCACAATCCAACACACGAACTAGTAATGCACTGTCTTGAAGTTAATACACTTCAGGAATGGGAAAGCAGGGAAAGAGATTTTCTTGAACAAATGGCAAGTTGACTGAATATCAAAGGTTTGGAACATCTGAAATTGTTCACAAAATCAAGTCAAATGTACTAATGCATTGTTTCAGATAATGAAAAACGTGGGAGGAAAATATTAAAATTTGTTGAAACCCTGAATGTTTTTCCTGCTGTTTATTTAATTCTGCCTCTCCTGAAGGTCAAAGGACTGCTAACCCATGCAGAGCCTTAGATTTTTGATTGTCCCACTCTTATGGGGCAAGGACAACCTACATCCAAGGAGAGTTTTGCAGGTATGATGCCCTATTTTGATGAGCTTGGTCTACCATATATGACATATGTGAAACGGGTCATTTTAGCAGTTTTAGCACATTCAGCAGACTGACCTCCAGGTATTTCTAAGGATATTAATCCAGCTTTTGGAAGAGCTCAAACTGTCATTCAAATATGCCTGAGTAGATACAGTCAACAAAAGTATTTCTCGAGATTTCCATTTCCTATTGCAAATTACAGCAAAATTTTCATGTCATATTCTGAGGATTGAATCACTCAGCTCATATATTGAAAGACATATATATTAGAAATAAAAATAAATCTGCAATATAGCATACAACTGAGCTGTTACAGCTAGTCAGTATAAAGGAAATTGATACTTTCAAGCACTCATTCAGCATACAATTTAATAGGGCATTGTGCAATGTCTTTCTTCATTAGAAAAGAGGAGGGAAAACAAGTACAGCAAGCAAAAAATATGACTTTCATTTGCAGCTGAGGCTCAAGTAATTATGTTTACTGCATGAATTTTAAAATTTTCTTGTTATTCAAAACTTTAGTCTGCTTTTAATTAAGACTTGCATGTCGGTTGAAAAAATACAGCATATTTGCATAGAAATAACCATGGCAAGCTGAAATCTTAATTTTAAGCCATTTTAATCACTTTCCTGGACTGGTAATTACTTCTAGTTGATACATTTGAAGTGATTCCTTGCAGCAATTGAATATATTCACACCAATTGAAGTTTTCCCCGGTACTAAGAGTTCATATGCATATGATATCTCTGGGAGTGGGCAAATCGTATTTTTTATCACGACCTAATAATTAACAGAAATTCTTAGTCCATGTTGCTTGAGCTCCAACAAAATAAGCTTATAATTACTTGTAGCTCTAGGTAAAGTAAATATTTGATGTTATAGTGGTGAATGAGTTTTCGTGATGTACAAGTCAGCTCATGATATATATGTCCTTAGCCTTTAATGGAGCTACAGATATTAATAAGAAAGGGAAGGTCAATTCTACTGCATCTGCTGTTGTTACTTCATGCTACAGGCAGATAACCTGGGAGACAGAGCCAGCGGAGCATCTAGCTAATGAACTCCCTCGAGAGTGATGCTTTTCATAGGCTAAAAACCAGGAGAATGCTGTTAGCAAACTCAGTGCTGGAAAAATAGTTAAGAATATATTTTACTGCTAGAATGTGTTTAGAAGATGATAAAACCAATGCTCTTCAATGCAAAGAATCAGTAACAGGTTCTAATTTAAACCTCTAATTCTTTCGCAAGCTGAATACATAAAACAATAATTGGATTTATTAAGACCTCTTATGAGTGTTCCTTTATGTTTGTTTCCTCTTGAAATTTTCTTAGAAACACAAAAGGCCTCCTTCTAAATTACAGAAAAAAATATTTTTAACTGGTGCGAAAGAACAAAAAAACCGGTTCGGGAAATCCACTGCTTCCTAACTGACACTGACGTTTTGGGGTCATGTGAAATAACTGTCTAGCCCAGTGTACCAAAGTTATTTAGAGAAGTTTTATTTTTATTTTTTTTTATTAAAAATATAGTTTAGTGAGCAAACTTCACTAATAGATAGAACATCCAAAGAATAAGGTAGCTAAGTGCATTGCACTCAAAAATATTACATCAGCCGTTTTGGAGTTCTCTGAAAACATTTCAGAAGATGCTTGGTGCAGGACTGATGGGATTTAGAGACTCAGAGGTACCCAAAGGATATATCTGAGTCTGTAAACTTTGCAAGGTTATATAAGTTGCAATGTTTGCATCCCACTGCAGTTCCTGCTCTTTAGTTTAATCTTGCTGAGCATTTTGTAGGATTGCTTCACAGATTGTTATTTTACAGCTTCACAAGAAGTTAATAGGACAGGCATGAAAGAACCGAACATGTAGAAAGGAACTCATTTTGACTCAAGTGCTTAATATGGAGGACGCAAGAAGAGGAAAGGAAAGTATGCCAAAATGGAATATCTTACATGCTCACAAATATCTTCAAAGTTGCTGTTATAGTTGTGAGGGCACGGCTGAAAGATATCAAACTAAAGTGATGAACGGAGAAAAGACATTGCTGAAATATTATTGGAAGTATTTACGGTAAGTTGGGAAACAAACTTTCAGAACTCTTTACTGCAGAAGAAGCAGGAGATGTCTGTGAACAATCAGCCTTATCCTCAGAGTGTGAATGCTAGCCTGGAGAAAATTCCCCAGTGGCATTTGCATTCTGCTCATCTTACTTTGCTTACATAGAAAAGGCATTTAACTCTCAAGAAATTAAAATTACTTTCTCCAAAAACTGGGAACGAATAACTTTAAAAGTACGTGTGGTTTCTGGCAGCCGTAGGAGGCTGAAAACTTTGGTGGAGAAATGGAGATGAAGGCAGTACAGAAGACAGAGGTTTAGGAGTGAAGAGGAGGAGATAGGCAGGAGTTCACATTTCAAGGTTCTTAAAAATCACTGATTTTGCACAGGGATAGCATCGTCCTGGGCAGGATTGTTGCCGAAGACAGTTGTTAATGCCTGTGTTGCCAAAGGCATGAGAATAAGGAAACTGATGAGCGTTGTTGGCAATATTTCATTATCTACTTCCATAATTATAATGACTACATTTAGGTTTCTTTTAGCATACACATCAGGACTAAACTCAGTTTTACCCTGATACAAAAAAGCTTCTTTCCCCCCCGCCTTTTTTTCCTTTGTTTTCCTTTTTTTTTTTTTTTTTTTTTTTTTTTTTTTTTTAAATGTCATAGACCAAAGGAACCTGGAGAAAAAAAGAACAAGACCAATAATTTGGGGGAAGCAACAAAGAATGAAACAGAAAATCTCTGTCTGCTATGCATGGATAGCACGCAAGTTGTGATGGTGGATAGCGAGACAGTAGGAACCTTTCCCTCTAAACGGTTGTGCAAGGTGCAGCCCGAAGTCCCGCATCTGGACCTACAACCTCGGGTGTGTTTAGGATAGACCAAACAGAGAAGCTCCATGGAAAAGGCAGGACCAGACCCTACACACTCCAAAGTTCCCCAAAGCTGGGGCAGAATTCTGGGACAGAATTCACACTGGACCTTCTTACACTGGCTCATGTCGAGCATATAGCCCACGAGACTTTCTCTGATCTAGTCTCCTTACTGAAACAGTGCCCAGACTCCTTCCCTAGCCTCCAAATGAACAAAAAAACCCCGTAGCAATGAGATGTATGCATATTTAATCATTTTCTAAACATTTTTAGTACATGATAACATAGATTTGCTCAACCCTGGAGTGCCTGACATTGACTGTTACCTTTGGGGACTGATCCTGCACGCTGTACCGCAGGAACCACAACTGTTGGGCTTCAGTCCAAGTGCAACGTATAATAAATACGGTAAGAGTCATTAACACGGTATACCACCTGTATTCCCGTTTCAAGGCATTTATGAAAGGTGTACGGAAAGGACAAGATTAGGTAACAGGTCTGTGTGCCTCTGTGTTTAAAGCATGTGGAAATTCAGCATGAGGTGGAGACATTTGGACACAAACCTCTTCACTAGCTTCACTTACTCAGAAGGGCAAGACTTAGGGCATGCAATACCTTTCCGTAAACACAGAACTCAGTCCTAAATAGCAGTTGGACCCCTGCATTCTTCCTTTTCTCTGTGCAGAGTCAAGATACTGAAGAAATGTTCTAGAAAGCTTACATTTGAACTGAAAGACTGACTTTACCTAGTTGCTTTGAATAGGGACAGATAATTAAAGAAGCTAATTGCTATACATTATTTCTTCATCATAAATAAACTAGTGGCAGGGCCGTTACATTCTTCTGCACTTGCCACAAAGCTCTACATACTACTTTTCATATGCTTTTTCATATATGAAATTATTTGAGGGAGAGGAAAGAAAACATACATAAGGAGTAATAATGTTCTCATAGGTTACAAGAAAAATGGAAAAGTTTTTTCGTAATAAAAGTGATCCTTCATTTCCATTTTTGATTGTTAGCAACTACAATGTAACTAATGCTGTAATGTTACACATCATTTTCACTTCAATTTGTCATTGGTTCAAGACTGAAGTGACCGTAAATGATCTTTAATTTTGTGAAAGTGAAACATATAATATAATAGTAATGCAAATAATAACTTATAAAATATCCCCATAGATCTTCATTACATATAAATGAAATACAGTTAGTTGAAGTGTTAAATGCAGTTCTTAAACAGGCTTGTCTTAATTTTTAATTCTAGAGACTTGCATGATATGTAAAATGAGATAAAATGTGCATTTACTAACAGCCTTCTTAATCATCATAGTAGTTACTATTGGCCAGACAAGTACTTATGAAGTATGGCATTGCTGTCGGCAAAACTATTTATCTGTATGACACTATATGTCACTTTTGAACTTCGACTTGACATCCATAAAATTACATTTTCATCAAACTGAAAGATCAAGCTTTCTGTGCTGACTCACTTGGGTCAACATTTTGCAAATGACTGGATTTACCACTTGAACCATAAAACCTTTGTGAATAATTTTGTGCATTGATGTTTGATAGCCTAGGGCACATATCATAATTTCTGAGCTAAAGAAGAGGTGTCAAAGCAAAATTAATTTCTTTTCTGCATACCAGATTACTTATTCCAATGCCCTCTCTCATATGGTGGTTGTTAAATGTCTTACAAACTGTTAAATTAGTTGAATTCCCAGACACTATAAACCACTTAATTCCCCTAAGACTTGTTTTTAGTACCTTTACAGTAGTTCAAAAGGTGAACTGCCCCAGTAGACCAAAAGCTTTTAATTGATAATAGATTTTTTTTCCCTTGTGGGAAGCCTTTGACTTGATTTCCAGGTAGTGTTTACAAACTCAGCAGAGATATGAATTTGAGCGTGCAAAATGGAAAAGCTGCTGTTTGTTTCAGTTGACTGGAGTGATTAGTGGTGTTTCATCTGTCTCAGTATCTGCAGCTTAGAGACGGATGAGATGTTACACACAGCTGGATAGCTGATCTTGAAAGAGTGATAGCCCATTGTGCCCTGTATGCCTTGGTTACGTAGCTGAAACGCTGGCTGGAAGTTCGCACAAAACTTTTATATTAAGAAGTTGTATCTAAGCAACTGCAGGTTTTATCCCTTTTGGATGTCAAAAGTTTTTCAGTAGAACAAAGTTACACTGAAAAATGTCAGTTATCCAGGCCTTCTGAAATGTCTCACTCAAAACAAAATTGGTTACACAAGCTTTACCACAGCCCAAGGCAGGATTTCAGGCGACTGCCTAGGATTCCTTTAAAGTCCACAGAGACTGGATGCTGGTAGAAGTCGCAGGACCCCTTGGGATGTAGTTTAGTCCAGAACATCTCCATGCCCCCCGGCAAACATGCCTTCTCCTTGTCTGCAGGTGCTCTGAGAAACCAATATACTAAGACCACCTCCACGAACATCTTTTCGGAGTGCTTCAGGTGCTCTTGTCACCAGCTCCTGCGGACAGTGTTTTATCCAAGAAACAGCACTGACTTCCAGTGGTATCTCATCCAGAGCTCTCTACCAAAGAAGAGGTGCGGGTGCTATTTTAAGCTCTAGCCCATTTCGCTGGAATGTTATTGTGTACGATGGGGTTTCTACATGAGTGTGCCAAGTAAATCTTAAGCTTGGCTTTGTTTTTCAGATATGCACTGTCTCCATGCATACCCCACAATTCATCCATCCTTATAGTGCCGTGCTTTGTATTCGTAGCTAGAACCGCGTTGATAAACCACCAACGTTTTGGCTACTGCTGAGTAGTGTTTGCACAACGTCAAGGATGTCTCTCTCATCCCCATCCCCAAAAGCTAGCAAGCTGGGGTGGGCAAGAGGCTGGGAGGGGACACAGCCAGGAGAGCTGACCCCCACTGACCAAAGAAAGGGATTTTCCATACCATATGATGTCACAGTTAGCAACAAATGCTAAGAGAATGGGGCGCAGGGGTTGGCATTTGTCTTCCAAAGCAACCACTACATGTACAGAGGTTTTCCTTCCCGGGGTGTAGCTGGACATCATGTGCTAATGGGAAGTAGAGAATAAATCTTTTCTATTTTTCTTTGCTTCCATGCATGGCCTTTGCTTTTCTTTACTAAACTGCCTTTATTTTGACACACAACTTTTTCATCTTATTTTCTCCCCCTGTCTTGCTAAGGAGGGGGAGTGAGAGAGCAGCTTGGTGGGCACCTGGTGGCCAGCCAAGGTCAAGCCACCACAGTTACATGTAAAATCAATTCTTTACTGCATTCTTGAAGATCACTGGCAACACATCAGAGAACATGTTATGTCTTCAGCTGGCATTTTGGACAGTTTGTGAAGGCACAAAACTCCCATTTCCCTTGTGTTTTTTACATGCCAGTGCAATGAAAATGAACAATGAGCTGCCAGGTCCACCCATGAAGAGACATTTTGGAATTCAATAACCTTAGTTCCCACCTTCTATAGGTGAATGAAGCAAAAATAATTATCCATAGATGTAAATCTAGGGACAAGCTGAGTGAAAAGGAACCAACAGACCTCTTGAAAGTGAAGTAGAGCTGGGAATTTATTTGATTTATAAGACTGTGAATGACGAGCGGGGAGGAAAGCTGATGAAATAGATTAGGTACACAAATTTGTTTTCTGTGACTTACTACTATGTCAGAACAGATAATTTGGAGACACTGTTACTCAGGAATTGGGCTCTGGCTCCCTTTTTCACTCTCCACACACATGTTGCTGGATGTCAAATACTCTCAGAGGGCAGAACTCAAGCTCTGTAATCCCAGGTTTCAGTCAGTGATGGACCTTTCCTATGTGTGAATGCAAGTGTCGTGGTTTAACCCCAGCCAGCAACTAAGCACCACGCAGCTGCTCAATCACTCCCCCCCCCCCCCCCCCCCAGTGGGATGGGGGAGAAAATCGGGAAAAGAACTAAAACTCGTGGGTTGAGATAAGAACAGTTTAATAGAACAGAAAAGAAGAAACTAATAATGATAATGATAATATTAATAAAATGACAACAGTAATAATAAAAGGATTGGAATATACAAATGATGCACAGTGCAACTGCTCACCACCCCCCGATCAGTCCCCGAGCAGCAATCCCCCAGCCCCCACACCTCCCAGTTTATATACTGGGCATGACGTCCCACGGTATGGAATACCCCTTTGGCCAGTTTGGGTCAGCTGCCCTGGCTGTGTCCCTTCCCAACTTCTTGTGCCCCTCCAGCCTTCTCGCTGGCTGGGCATCAGAAGCTGAAAAATCCTTGACTTTAGACTAAACGCAACTTAGCACCAACCGAAACCATCAGTATTATCAACATTCTTCTCACACCTAGCTCAAAAACACAGCACTGTACCAGCTACTAGGAAGACAATTAACTCTATCCCAGCTGAAACCAGGACAGCAAGGCATGCTACAGCTGTTTGCAGAGCTCAAAATGGGGTCAAGATGCTCTTGCAGAATCCTTTTCCCTCTCATTCATAAAGCAAATACAGATGATCTCCTCAGCAAAGGTGGTTTGCTATTCCTTCTGAATCTCACGCTCTTTTTGAGAAAACACAGGATCTTTCTGTTTTGTTATGGAGAAGTTTAGTATATGCCATTTGCACTCTTACAGCTTCCCATCTAATGATATTCAAAGTTGAGCATTGCATTTCTCATAACAGTGAAGCTTTCTGGAATCTCCCTCTTCATTTCTAGTAGTTATGTCAGGACCAGCAGAACACATATCATATTATTGCGGAAAGTTTTTTCCCCCACTTCCTAGGAAATTTGGTTTTAACACTCAGTTTGTTGCCTGGTCAATTAAACATTTATAGATTCTTTGCAAACTCTATGCTGTAATCTACAGTTTGAACCAAGATCATCATTTATTCACTGTGGTCTCTGCACTGATTTTCACTTCCCTCTTCCCCCAGTTTGCTGCAACTTCTTAAAAGATTGATCTTCAAGCCAACTACCTTTGTAGGAAGATCGTGTCTCATGATGAAAGCACACAGGCATTGTTGCCTACTGTGCCTGATTGAAGCTAATCTGTTGTCTAGGTTATGACATACATCATCTGTACATGTTTTATATATGTAGTTTAGGTTATATGAGGATGATAGTTCCACCTGCTATTATGAACAGCAGTCATCATCATTAAAATAATAGAGCCTATTCAGTCTGTCAGCAGTAGTCTTTAAATTACTTTGTTTTGCAAATAAAGTACACTCAGTTTCTTAATACACCATTTAAGTGTTCTGTAAACTAACAGTGCTTTGATTTATTTGTTTTAGCTACATCCTCAGAAACAGTTTCATGTTTTCATTTCAAAAAATCTGTAATCACCAGTTGCTTTGGGAGCAAGTCATTCTGTCAGATGCCTCCACATCAATTATTCCTTTCTCTAGGTACCTAATAAGGACTATGAAATCACCAATCTGAGCTTTATCTCTTATTGGATATCGTAAAATTGCAGCTTTTTGCTCACTAGTTAAGTTAATAACAGTTACATACTGTTGTAGGCTCCAACCATGGAAAATACTGTCCTTTACTGACCTACCAAAGATTTTTTCTTACTTGTCGTCTTCAGCCTGGAGCTTGTGGATTCATACATTTTGCTATTCATACATATTTCTAAATTAAAATCTCATCACAGTTGTTGCTTTCTTCTCCTCTGCACTAAATGAGATACAGAGGAATCACATGTTGTCAGTGGGATTTAAGAAACTACAGAAACCTTTACAGTGGTAAGAGGAGGTGTGGACATGAAGTGCACGTGCTCTTGTGCTTTATAGAGCCACACAGCACCACTCCTTGCACCTCCTAATGAAAGCCATTTTTGCATTGTAAATTCACTCTCAAGCTCACTCTATCCTGACTTCCCTATCTAGGCGATCTCTAAATAGCCCCATTTACTTACTGCTACTGTTACGCCATCCCTAGCTACATATCCGAGACCTTGACTGAAAACTGCATTTTTTTATCAGCTGAAAAATGTTAAAATACGCACGGGAGGAAAATCATTTGGATTCAGGAGATGAAAAATGTCAGCGGGCATTTCCGCGGTTTCATGACACAGCAAACAAACCGGCATTTGGGCTGTTCATTTCCTTCGGGGTTTTTTTTTGGTCTGCAAAGAGTGTTCCTGTCTTCCCACCAGCGTGAAGGACGAATCCCCTAGTGTGGCCCTGCCAGAAGATGCCTTGCCAGCGTCGCAGCGAGGAGCCTGCGCCTGGGCTGCGTTGCAGAAGGGCAGTTAGAAATTCATAGGCGCATACGCACCTTTTGAAGCATCTGGTATTACGTTCTACCTCCCGTACTGTGGTTTCTCCGTTGCACTGCAAGTATCGATCTTGCTTACATGGTTCGCTGGTTGCTGGTTAATTACATGCTGTTAATAAATCGATAAACCGCTTTGATTCTGATTTGGTTTAAACTGCGTGGACTGAGCAGTCTTTGCCTGAGACAGCCATCTGGTGTTTGGGATTTGCAGGCCAGCTGCGTCCTGCTCCTCACTTATTTTAAAGAAACAAATGGTTCCCAGCTAGGGCAGGAGCTGGACTCTCCAGTACAGCTTTCTGCTCCGTTCTCATTTAAACTATTCATTACAGCAAGAGTTTGTAAAACTGCTGACTCCTCAGTAATCACTGTGAATTCATTGCTGCTCTTCTGTGCCCAGAGGAGAAATGAGTTAAGCACAAGTGCAGCCTATGAAGCTGAGTAAACAAAATTTTGGGGTCTTTACATGCTTTTACAGGGAGGAAGACGCTTTCAGAAAAGTAGTAAGGTCAGATCAGGTCACATCCTGATGTCCTGCGTAACGCATATATGTGTATTTAACCGCAAGATAACATTTCTGTGTTAATTCAGACAGAAAGCTTTCTTCCCTTTACAGCGTACGGTGTTTCTTCCTACATATAACATCTATACATATAATTCTCTGAATGACAGTTGTAGCCAAATTCATATATTAACCAAGTTTCACCTGTCATTTTCCATATTCCTATGCAGCATGAAATCTTTTAATTTGTTCATAACTTTCAGAAGAGTGCTTGCTAAGAACGGACAGGTCGGGACAAGGTCCCCAACCTGCAGTTCTGCTGTTCTGGGTGCAAGTCCCTGCTGGGTGCCCCGGGCCAGAGGGAGGAGGGATTGGGGAGACACTTAGAGGAGGGAAGGAAATGGGATCCGGGACTAGAATGGGAATCGAGCGGACTGGAGGAATGGGAGGCCACAACAGGGCTTTTTTAAGGAGTCAGGGATTGGGAACTGAAAGTGGGGCGAAAATGAGACAAGGAGCACAAGGGAAATGGGGAATGAGGGTCACTGGGTGGCTGAAGTTCTTGTGTGGTAGGAAGTTACGAGCATTAACTGCATGCAAGTGAAGATACTAATCTTAAGCCAGAAACCCAGGAAAATAAAGAAAAATAGCAAGGCATTTCATCTGATCCTTAAGTCATTTGCTTCACATCATACAGGAACCCTGTAGCTGCCAGAGGAAAAACATGCAGGTCTGCAAGGCAGCATGCATCTGCCCTCCTCTGGCTACTCTTTCCAAAAGTCTTGCTTTATTCTGTACACATCTTCCAACTTTTGCTAAAGATGAAATGAGAATATTTTAAAGAATAACCACGTAATCGTCAGAGCCTCAGCCATCCAGCGCACTAGATAAAGGAGCAACTGTGCAAAAAATAATTTGTAATCATGTAATAAAAGGCTGCATCCTGGTGTGTATAATCTGCTGAGAAAATGAAGCTGACCGAGGAGTTTCATACCTTTTGAATCCTTCACTTTGCAACCTTAGTAATTTATTGTCTTGTTGGGAGGCTTCTTGTCTGAAGTTAAATGGATGCGTTAGCCCCGAAGCCCCGAAGTGTTTACAACATGAAAGGACAACTGCTGGTACAAGGATGTAGCCATGTACTGTATCACAAAACTAGAAGTCAAGCATATGCTGATAATCCCTTTCTTCCCCACTTTTTAAGTATTGGCCAGCTGGCAGCTGTCAGGGCAGCTTTACAGGGCAACGGTTGTCTTTCTTACCAGGGTTACTGCTGACAATGCAAAAAAGGAGGCACCAGATGATACCTCAGAGGCAGAAGTAACTACATTGGGAGGGGCGAGGCGGGCAAACGAGGTTAGCTAATAAAAAATAAAAGGAACAAAATCCTAAAACGATTGCGACGGGCCTTGAGGGTGACGACAAAGGCTGTGACCTTGATGCAGTGGAACAGGAAAAGCAAGCGCGTATTCACCCACGCCGCATTTTACGCGGCTGTTCTGGTCTTCACGCAGGTATTTATACAGTCTGACAGTTTGGTTAGTGTTTTAATTGATAAAACATTTTACGAAGAATCAGTGGTACTTCCAAGTTCTCATCTTTTATGTAGGTTTTAATTACTCATTAAACACTCGTAGCCTTGCTTGGACTATACATGCTGAAAAAATAATATGGCCTTTCTAAAATGAATCGTTAAAAAATATCTTTGCACAAAATTTCCCATCAGATAGAAGCACAGGAACCATCCATTACTTCAATACAGTGTTAACATCCTGGGGTAGGCTGAATTTTCTGAAGGTACTGCTAGTTTTCCCAGCTTGAGAGCACCTTTTCTTAAACTTTCCTTCAAAAATTTCCTTCAAAAACAGGGTTTGTTTACCTGGTGTGCAAGCCAATAACACACAAAGTTGAGGTATTTTCAAATTAATTTCATTGATGCGCGCAAATAGGTGCCCATCTCAAGACAGCAGACCTTTGTCTCCAAAATTCCCACATTTATATACTTAAATAATGCATATTCATTATTATTTCCCTTAATGATTGGTTCTTTCTTCTTCGCCTCTCATGTAAATTAGTGCTCAGACTCTGTCTTCTTCCTTCATTGTCTTCTCCCCCGCCGCAGGAATTACTTTTTACCTACTTCTTACTCTATCTTGGCAGTTCCAAGCGGTTCTTCAAGGTTTGTTGATCAGACCACAATCCATTACCTTTTCTGACAAAAGCATTCTACCTATTTACAAAGCCCCGTTGTCTAGTAGTTTATTCCAAAACCCTAAATCATGTCTAGTTATTGTTTCCCTGTTTTAAATATTAACTGATGGGAGCTATAGACAGGACTTTGGCAGCTCCCTGGTTATTTCAATAATATTATACATATTATTATCAAATAATATTATATATAGTATTTGATAACATAGTTCTTACAGCTAAGATCAGAGCTTCAGGGAACGTCACTACCATTTTATGGAAGCCTGCATGTCAGGTAAAAAACTCTGATAATTGCCCTTATCAGCAGCTGAGACCTTTGAACACCTTCAGGCCTTGACTTCCAGTTGCTACTGGGATAGAACACATCACCAACACCTGTTTAAACTGAATATGTGCCTTTCTGTATAGCTGATATAAAAATGCTTGACACTTAGCAGTTTTATACTAAACTGCATTTTTTTAATTAAAGAAATTGATTGGGAGAACCTAATGTTACTGCTGGCAAGGTTAGAGGTGCCCAGTAACGATGAAGCACACAGCTGGCATCACCCTCAGGGGCCCCTGGCACACGGCAGTACATATAAAAATGTGCCAGTCCCCTGGCACACGTAGAATGACTTATTTTCACTGGGCACATTAAGTAACGTGCTGAGCTTGCAAAGCGAGTGGAGCCTGTGGATGCAAGAGGATTAGTACAAGCATTTGCAAATTAACGATTGCATATCTATGCGAGTACTGAAATGAATAAATATCTAGGCTGGGACAAAAAATTGGGATCTTGGGGACAGATTTCTGAGGATAAAATAAAAAGTGCGCATGGTGCAAACGTCATCTTCTGATCTACATATAACACTGCAGTGATTCCTCCTTTTACATACGGATTCATTTTGAATGTTCAAGCATTGATGGCCACAACAAAAAGGCAAAAGTGATGTTTAGAAAATGCAATGTAGAAAAAACCATGGGGTCTTCCTTTTTTTTTTTTGCTAAACAAAAGTGTAGGGAAAACACTTTATGAAATTTAGGCCAGTATTTCATCAAACGGATTCATCCATTTTGTCTAATGTTTTTTAATTCACATGTTGCCTTTGTGCCTAGAATATGTAAGTGCACTACAGCTGATGCTGAATGGAACTGTGATAAAATGTCATTTTAGAGCTTTCATTGCTTGGATCCAGGATCTTTCTCTTTAAAAATATTCATCATCTGATTCTTCTAGTGCTTGGTGTTCAGGAAAAAAAAAAAAAAAAAAAAAATCCAAGAAATATCCAAGGCTGCACTAGTCAGATATTGTTTCAGGCTTCACATACAAGAATTACCAATAACACTGCAATAAAATCTGTGGGTTTTGAATTAAAGGCTCTTTAATAGGTTCAGAACAAATACACCATTACTCTGGAAATGAAAAATGAGTCGGTAAGACTACTGAATACCACCATCTTTGATGCTAAACTAGTAGTGGAAAGGGTTGAGGAAATGAGGAACAGTAATACAGTTTTAATATTTTAGCATCTTGTCATCTCATTTAGGAAGTATATATAAGCATTTTGTACCTTCTTTATTGTGATCAATCCAGCTTTTATAGTGATTCTGTTATGGTCATCAACATTCTATTCCTCTCCACTGCAAAAATGCAAAGCATGCTTTATTTCTTTTATAAATATTAACGGACACAATATAACTTTTCAAGAACTGATCTGATCACATTTGTTTGCTGTAAATCACAGTAGTAACCTCAAGGCTATATTTTCTTAACGACGAATACACAGAAACTCAAGAACAACTTATTTTTTTGTGCCACATATTGAGAAAAGCTTTCCTTCCAGCTCAATAAAAATGATGTATACTAATAGCTTACCTTGTAATTAAACCAAAGAAACAAACATAATTGTACAAATCTTATAAACCCACATTACTGATTTTCTCAGATGCTTTATCTTCTCTTTGTTTCTCTGTTGAGTTGTTTCCTTAATGATTGGATTTTTATTAACTATCATTTCTCATTAATGTGTTATGCAAAATTGTGCTTTGAGCACATCAGGGCTTTATTTCTTTGATGTTTTCATTACACTGTTTTCTTCCTGCATACTTAGATGAAATTTTTTACACGAAAGATAACTCCAAATTCAGATGACTGCTAGAACGGGTGAATAATGTTCAATAGCTATATTGATTAAAGTTTGCCTCTCTTCCGGTTCATACACTGTCTGTAGCAGGCTGCAAAAGGTATGTAAATGTATGTAAACCATACATTTATTTTAAACTACATACCCGGTTTCTCTGAATTGTTTTTGTATATGATTAATTTGTAAATAGCTTTTAAAAAAATTATAAAACCAGGAAATTTTGATTGGTACCACCCACATGGCATATTTCTGTTACTTGATTTGATTAACTGGACTTCTATATTTGGTCTTCTGATGCAAATGCACTTTTTTCATTCAAAAATTATTTTCTAGAAATTATTTCCACTAAATTGGAGATATGCTTTTATCAACCAGTGTGTGTGTGTATATATGTATATATATGAATTTAGCATGACTGTGTTGTAGAATATCTATGAGCAGATTAAATTTCCTAAATCTTATTCGTTATTGAAAAAATAATAATTTTGTTGGCTTATAAATCTATGGGTTTCTTGTAAAGCTTTCCCTGTGATTGTTTAAATAACAAATAGGAAAATGTGTCTCTATTGACCAGCAAAGTAGATGTGCCTTCTAGCACACCATGTAGTCCTGGAGCTTATTTTAATTTTCTTCTGGTTCATCCACACAAGTACCTTTCCCACTGAAACCAGGATACAGAGGAGAAAGAACAGTGGATGCCCCAGCGTGGACTCAGAGCTGGACAGTGCACAAGAATTCAAGAGTTAGAAAAGACTGCCGGCCGGGTTAGACGTGATCTATACTGCTTAGTTGTAATTGCTCAAGGTAACGCTGCGTTTTTTTCTTTTCTTGCATAAGCATGCAATAGTTCTGGTGTAAATATTCATGTTTTAAAACCAGTGTGCATTTTGTACACATAAAGTTCAATTTAGATAATGACTTGCAGGAATTAATTCAAATAGTTAAATATTTAGGGCAAGCAAAGAAGGTGAAGGATAAGCATAGATAAAACAAATACATTTTAAAAGTTTATTGCTAATATTTGCTGTTTATTGTTACATAGGATAATGCCTGTGAATCTCAGGAAATCCTCTAGTATCATGTGAGGATTTTCATCTCAGTTGGGAAGGACATATGACCATAAACCCTTGCAAAGTTTGTTCTTTTATAATCTTGTCAGTATGTTTGGGGGACTGTTGCAGTTTAAAGAATGGTCCACATAATCACCTGTGTCTTGCTGCTATTTACCCAACTTTAATTAAAAAAAACCAAACCAACAACAAAAAAACCCTTGGAAAAAGAAAGCAGTGTTATTTTAAGGCTTGCATTGTGCAGGTCTGATGAGCAGGCAGAATTTTTTGCACGTCGATTTACCGCTGGAACTCATTTGCTGCCCTGAACGTACCCAGAGATGCTGAAGGATGCGCAGGGTGTGGGTATGAGCACACCCAAACACGGGGGGGGCAAGGCGAGCGCTCCTCCTCTCGGCTGGGAATCGGCATAAGGGCCTGCGGATACGCAGCGACACGATGCAAAGGGTGCCAGGAGTTTCTGGCAGGAGGAAGCATCTGTCTATCAGCCCGTTGATTGGGGGATTGGCCTTCTTAATGACTTGACATGGATAACTACCTTGGTGACATGATGTTGCGATGCAGAAATGCTGCTGCAATCTGATAATCCTGTTTAAGTGTTTTTTTTTTTTTTTCCTCTTCAGTTATTGCATGGATTTATGAATTAAAATTAATACCTTAGCTGGAAGCACTTGCTTTGCCATCTTTGATGAGGAGGGCTACATATCTGTAATCTTGGCTTATTGTATCAGTTCCTGTACCGCACAGAAAACTCTGCAGAAAGGTACCCATGGGAAGGAGGAATGTCATGACCCTCTTACAAGAGCACATTCAGATTATTTCGTCAGCTATGCGGTTTTTCCATTTCTTTGACAGTCTGCCTGTTAGCATTCCTGTCGGTGTTGCCAGATGGCCCTCAGAAACACCCTCCCTTAATCTGAACGTGTTGCTCTGCCAGCTCTTGCAAGGGGTATTCCCCAGAAGAGAGTAGCTTCCTGCTTTAATCTACAGAAGTGGTAAAAATGTAATACTACCCTGGGTCTTGAGAGCTCTTGGATGTTAGTCCTACTTCGCTCAGATAACTGGGGAATCTTCTTTTTGAGGATCAAAAATAGAAAGCTTAATTTCAGAGTAGCGTTGATGTTTCCTTTTAAGAATGTTTAACTTTTGTACTATTAAAAATGAGAAATCCACTTGCTCTTGTCTTTCGTTTTGCCATTTTGTAACATACCACCCAAGTTCTAGCCACTATGTCTTCATCTATTTTATCTGACAAGCCGTGTGTAAAGATTCAGTTCAGTGTTTATCACAGTACGAAAGTTATAAAGCCCTGAAAAATGTGGTTTCATATATAATAGAAATGGTGACATACCCTAACCTATTGTGGCAGCAACAACACTGCTATAATATAAAAGGTTACTAAGACATATTGGCAGTCAAGGCTGCTTGCACTGCTATGATTGCTCTTTTTATAGGCATAGTAATGCAGTTTAGTTCCTGAGTATCACATGTTGGCAAATGAGGGTATAGTAGTCAGGAAATATTCTTCCACATGAAAAGACTTTTTTTTTTTTGTATCTTAAAGCACTGGTAATGACATTTTTTTGAGCTGAAAAGCCAAGTCTAGGAGAAGTTACCAGTCCAATCAGTGTTACTTATATCTCACATCCCAGAAAGGGAAGTGCTGTTGAGAAGAACTGTTCTAATGTTATTTCTGCAAAGACTAAAGACAATCCAGGATGGAGAGTGCCAAGATTTGAGGTATCGTCCTGCCTTTTGTCCAGAAACAGAGAAGGAACTGCCAGGATACGTGACGCTGGTATACCAAGTACTGCCAACATAGAAAGAGGAATGTGATAAAGAGGATACTATCGTTAAAATGCCAGCACGATGTTCACTGAGAATAGAATAAGGAATGTGTAGGTGGAAAAAAGAGGCATGTAAAAATCAGTTCTTATATCTCTTGCTAGTGAAATGCAATTTTCAAGGACGCTTACACCTAAAGATTATCTAAAGCTGCATAAGTAGGCATGCAACAACTGAAATTAAAAGACTAGTAATAAAATACTGTAATTACCCAGGTGCTGGAGGGAAGCAGAGAAGATAAGAAAGAAATCTACCAAACAGTTGAGCATTTCAATAAACATTTTAGCGATATGTAAGGCGTCCCAGACTACCCACCTACTCCTAAAAAAAAGAGTTGCCAAGTAGCCCAGAAAGCTCCATTCACGCTGCACAGTGCTGGCTCCTGGGCACCCTCCAGGTCCATGCTAGTAGAACCTTGCGCTTCTGAACCATGGTTCTCATTCCTGCTGTTTTCTTAAGTTCAAAGGTCTGAAATATTTTAAGGGTTGCGTCACAGCCCTTCATAGCGGTGTTTTAGCAGTGTGAAACTGATGGTCTTTGCTTGTGGGGTGTGGTGTGCTTTACTCCACTAAATTATGGATTAAGAGAATATAGAGGTGTTTGAGAAACTCCTGAAACAGTTTTGGAGACCTGTCCTGAGAGGAGGGAAGCAAAACCTCATTCAGGCTCACCCATATTGATTTTGGAAATGGTCCCCAGTGCATAAAATCCCCCAACCCTTGCCCAGCCATCTCTCAGAAACTGCTAATTGATCCATGCCATTACCATGCCAGTTGTGTGCTAGCTATTCAGCACCGTGCATAATTGCAGTCTAGTACTCTAGCTCATTCATTCTCCTTTTTTAGCAAGAGACACATAGCTTAAAAGCCTAAAGATGTGACTATAGTTCCAAGAATCATATTAATCGAATAGCAGGCACGTGATCCATAAGTAGTTATTTACTTATTTTTCTGTACTTCTCCAAATGTAGTTTTTCTGTGAAGCTTTTATCTAGTTTTTTATAGCATCTTCCCTTGTAGAAAGACCAACCGAAATCTCACCCCCTGGCATCCCATTCTGTCATCATCTCCCCTTTGAGCTGTGGCTAGCCTTCAAGGCTCTGCTCATCGTTATCTTTCAAGACCCTGATGAACGTTCATTGGTATTAGAAAGCTACACCAGCTTTTATGTGCCAGTCACTGAGAGTGCCATCAGTGGTGATATTATGTCCTCCAGCAAACACACAAATTCTCAAGAGTTGGAGGTCCTGAGCGGCAAAGCATCAGCTGTGTCATTCCTATTATCACAGATGGGTGTAAGAGTTTTTTAATTTCTAAGCTTCCTTAGAAGCAGTAGTCACTATGTCCAAGGTGAGGACACGATAACAGGATATATATACAGGAGGTAATTATTTTGCAAGTAATTCTGTCTCCCAAAACACAACAAACATGGTGAAGAATGAATGTAAATCCACAATGTAACACAGTTGAGTAGTAGCACTTACAAGCATTTAATGTGGAGCCATCAGTCCTTCTTCCAGCATTTGCCGAGATCCTGCTGAAACAAATCGAGAGAGAGAAGGATATTCCCTCTCTGCAGCTCTAAAGCTCTGTTGGTGCACACCAAAGCTGGTGCTAGCTCATTTTTAGCACTGTAAACACCTGTGAATTCATGAACTTGTGGTAATGAACTGCAAAATGGAAGTTAAGCAGAATGATATTGGCAGCACAAGAGATGTCTAAAATAATTTTCAGTCTCTTACACTTTCTCCTTTTTCTCTGTTTGCTCCTTAAGGACAAGGCTATAAATCATGATTTTTTTTTCTGCAAGACAAACCTATTCAGGGTTTTTTCACAAGTCATCTAACCAAAAGCAGACACAGCCAGATGGGGTGACTTGTGAAAAGAGATTTTGAAGGAGAGTTTTACAGACTATTACTAATTGCCCTCATGAGGCCTTTATGTCCTTACCCAAGGCCCATCTTTCAGAGAAAGCCGTAGGTATAAACCTGTGTTGTGTGACAGACAAAGACAAAAAAAATGGACAGGTGTTACTTGGAAAAGAAAATAAGCTTGTTAAAGAGCAGCGCTGGAAAAAAACATTTTGGCCATGCAACATGGAAAAAAGGCAGAGCTTGGTGAAAGGAGAAAGAGCAGCAGGAGAGGCAATATTTGAACCATCAAAGTTGAAAGAAAAAGATTAAATGTACCGGTTCACTGGAGTTTTCTACAATTTTAAATGTGGTGTTATTTCAATTTCAAAGGAAGCGCATTGTCCAAAATTTCCCCAAGTACTGTGAGTATGAAAGAAAGGAATAGATTGTGAAATCCTTGAAGAACAGGCAGCTGCTGATGCCAACAGTGTCCTCTGCCCCCTCCAAAGCCGGGCAGCCGGAGGAGTCACCAAGGAGAGGGCAGCTCCAGCCACGGGTGCAAGACGAAGCTGTCAAGCAGCCGCGTGTCCCCAAAGCCCAGTGGGTTCCTGTGCAAAACCCGCTTACGGCACGAGAAGTGGTCTCTGAACAGGAAAAAAAAAAAGGTTATCAAATACTTCTGAAGTCACAAAACCGGAATTTTCTTTCAAAAGACTTAAACTGAAAAATTCTTCATAAATGTTTTCCAAAATTTGGAACTGCTATTTCTCATTCTCAATCCCTCAAGGGAAAATGGCCTTTTCCCTTAAGAGAAGCACCGATGCCGTTACCAAATGGTAAACTGACAGAGTTTCATTCGTACTCTTCTGTTCAGGTGGAGCAAAGACTTAAGGATTTGAGCTCTGACACAGTCTTTTTTTCCTACCTAGGCCCACTAATCCTCCTCCTTGGCTTTAATATATAAATACATAATGTGTCTATATACGTACATAAGCACATACCTCTTTGTTTCTATATGCACACAGACACACACATACGCTGTCATCATTCTAAGGGACATAAAGGGACATAAAAGGAACTGTTGGAATATCTGATCCGATTTACTTATATTTTCTCTTCTATATATGTACTGAGTTACCCCAATTAGGTTTTTTCTGACTTTCAAGATTTACGTCTTCTTTGAGCTTTCTTCTCTTTGCCTTCTTTTTATTTGCAATTAGCACCAACATAGTCTGCAGAATGAATTTGTCTTAGCAATGTAATTACATGGCATGTACTTAAAATGAAATTAAGTACTCCTACAATTTATGGTGGAGTCCTCTGACCATTCCTGTTTAATACTGGTACCAGTGAAGTCAAAAGACCTTTAATGAAAGCAAATAGGTCCTGTTATGTTCTGCTACAGATTTAAATCAAGTAGCTCCTTTGAAGTGAAGGATTTATATCAGCATAAAATCAATATAAGAATCAAAATCCAAGCCTATAAAATGTAAATGGTGTCCAAAATTGACATGAGTTATTTAACTCCATTGATTTCTCAGTAGACAATCTGTGAGGTATGGACGGGAAACATTTTTTCTGCAGACATAGTCTCGAAATGCTGCCTGCTGTCTTGGCTTTCTGGGTTTTTTCACTTTGGCAGCAAGTGAAACATGGCTAATGTTGAGCTCAGCATGGTGAACTATGGCCAAACTAGCACATACCAGACCATTAGCTCATCTCACTATCCAATTAAAGCTTTAGTGCCCAGAGAGCCTCAGCACTCTCAGATTTCTTACCTGCTTCTCAGGTAAACCAGCCAACTGAAGTAAAATGTTGTCACTCAAGCTCCTGTCCTGCGTCTGTTTTAAAGCTTCCTCGAACGCCTCAGCCACTGCAGTTGTTTTGTGTTGAATTATGGGCACGCTTTTGGCTGGTTTGGGAAAGACATTGGATTAGACTTTGCAACAAGCTCATCTTTGCAGCACTGCGGACGCGAGACAGGCAACCCCCTTTACAGTGGTCAAGCCTGGTGTCGAACAGGGGCTCCGGCACTTTGTAAACCTGTGTGATGTGTGACAGCTCCGAGTGGATTGGATCCATCTTTAGTCACCCAAGAATGATTTTTAAGGCATCAGCAAGGCTTTTACTAGTTAGGAAAGAATAACAAACATTTTAGGCTTTACTTGGTTGCCCTCTAGAAGTCTTAGGCTATCCCACGTGGATAGCCAGAAGTACGAATAACTTTTGGATGTGAGGTTATATCTGCCAGCCTTATCTAGACGTCTCTCAGATACAACAAGGTATCTACCTCAAAAGGTAGTAAAACCTTATTTTTAAATGACTGGATCAGACCCACCCACTGGGGAGTTCATACCATGGCTTTCTCTACCTGCAACAGAATAAGTAAATCACCCTTCTGAGGTGACTGTTTCTTGTTATCGACTGCAGCTGCTTTTCTTTTTCTAGGTGACATTCAGGCAGCTTAGAAAAATAAGGCGATTCTCCTCAATGTTTCTCAGAGGAGATTTGTGAAAACTTGGGGTTTTTTTCTCAATATTTATAAGTCATCTTGCTTTTAGATTATGCACTTGGAACTTGGGAGAAAAGATTATAAGCTCTTAAACCAGTGGGAACACAACCTTAGGATGCAGAGGGAATCCTGATGCAGTCCATCTTCCTCGCCCTTTCTCAATTTCTCTACTAAGAGTTCCTCTACTTGTAAAACAGGGAACCAACACCCCCCTTTAAGACTTATGAGTAGAAAAGACATGTAGGAGCTAAGTAATAGTATCAGCACAGACTTGTTCCACCTTGTAGTAAGTAGATTTGCTACAAGCAGTAACTCACTAAACCACACTAACCCAACATGCAGTCATCTATCTCTGTACAAAGAAATTGACCTGGATTAAGTATTTTGGCACAATTCCTTAGGCAACAGCTGCCCTCCATGTTAGAGTGCCTTTTATTCTAGACTGACTTGGTGCAGCAGGGACTCTTGGCAGGTTTAATTGAAGGTAAGTGGGGAGGCCAAAAGGGATTTCTGCATTAGCACTGGCTGGTTAAGTGCATACTCCTGAGTCATGTGGCATGGATCCAGGCAAATATCTATACAGTTCCTTCTATCCATCATTCAGATGAAGGCTGCATTTGCCCCCAAGGGTAGAAAATTACAGGATGCTGTCCTCAAAACATTGGGTCTGAACATTTCTCTGTATAGGGAAGTTCTCATGGAGAAACAAATGAGTTCTGAATCTAATTAAGACTTTTTAATCTAAAAAAAAAAAAAAAAAATATATTTATTCTCAAATGAGAAGTAATTCTAAGGTAAAAGCATAGAGGAACAGTGACTAACACCATCTTCTCCTAATGAATTTTCCCAGAGGAAACAAATGACACAATTTCTAATTGTTATGAGGGGAATACATAAGCTCTTATACTTCCCAGCAGCTAGGTTTGCTGAGCTCTATGATGTCTGTTATACATTTCTGGCTGCCTGGAGGAATAACGCTGAGCATGAATTTAGGAAGAGGGAAAGCAATGAAAAACATATAAACCTGTTCTTCAAAAAAGAAGTTAATCTCTGCTAGAAGGATGGCTCATATGCAGATAAAATATGGGAGTATGAGGAACTTCTTACAGTATTAAGCCCTATCTCCTTCTATTGTAGGTAATCAGCTCAGAAGACCTGATACATAAATACAGCAGTCACTGTCTTAAATGTGAGCAGGAAACACCCACCGAAACATTAACATGCTAAAGCTTCTACAGGACTGGTGGTATATATTTATTTTATGAATGAACTTTCTATATGACATTTGCAAAAGCACAGGGGGAAAAGTCAGTGTTGAAGTACTTCAATACCAAGCCTCATTTGTTTATCAGTCTTGGGGCTATAGGCACTGGTATGAAGGTATAGAGTTAAAGTAGAGCTATCCATAATTCAGCTGTGACAGAAACTCAGTGCTGCAAGAAAGACGCACCCGCAGAATATCATGCTTTTATAAACTGTATAAGCAACTAAAGTTGAAGGAAGCTTTTGCTTCATTACCTCAGCAGTTGTGATCTGACCTTTGGGCTACAGTTAGTAAAAAATCCTTTGTTCTCCCTCACATACCAGGAATTAACATTTTTCTAAACTCCATGAACTCAAGCTATGTGAATGCTTAATAGTTTGCAAATAGTTTTTCAATGTCACATTTCTATAACGGTGTTATAGAACAAAACTAATTGCTGTCTGTAGTGGATGCAATTCCATTCACAGCAAGATAAATTGGATTTCTAAACTGCGATTTCCATTGTGTTACCTCCATGTATCATGAGAGTTATCCTGATGTGCACAGCAGTGGGCCTACTTACTTATACACTGAACTACCGCTTTATGCAGAATGCATCATCTTGTTTTGCTCTCAAAAAGACAGAGGGAATCCCAAAGTATAACTGTAGACTGCCATCTTTTGGAAGGGTTTAATGAGGATACTCGTCTCTAATCAGGCTCTACCTGCCAGAGTAGACAACATGGCTTTTGCTCATGGACTTAATGACTGTCCCAGACAATCCAATTCGATGCTGGATCTGTATTTTGGCTACCAGGACCAAGAAACTACCGGACTTCTTTCACTTTGGTTCTCTAACTGGAAGAACAATGGGGTTTTTTCATTTAGACTTATAACTGCTAACATTAAAAAGATACAGAAAGCAAATTTTCAGTTTTGATATTTCATAAGCTTATACTGTAATTGAAAAAAAGTAAGAAGGAAGGAGGAAAGAAGGCCCCACTGGTGTAAGGCGGCAGGGGGGAAGATACAAGGCATGAAACCTGCTGACTGTGCAGCCCCAGGGGGTTGTAATCGGTGGCACAAAGTTGAGCTGGAGGCCAGACATCAATGGTGTGCCCCAGGGGTACCAATGACAGGGCAATACTGTTTAACTTCCTCATTAACAACCTGGAAGATGGGACCAAGTAAATCTTCAGTGAGTTTTCAGGTGATGCAACACTGGGAGAAGAGGCTGGTACACCAGAGGGTCATGCTGCCAATCAGAGGGACCTTGACAGGCTGGAGAAATGGGCAGAGGAACCCCATCAAGTTCAACAAAGGGAACTGCTGAGTCCTGCACCTGGGGAGGAATAATCTCAGGTCCTGGTACAGGCTGGGTCCAAACAGCTGGAATACTGCTTGGCAGAAGCCGCCCTGGTGATCCTGGTAGACACCAAGTGGTACATGAGGCAGCAAGGTACCCTTGCAGCCAACAAGGCAAACGGCCTCCTCAGCAATTCCCTACTGGGAAGGGCATTGCCAGCAGATAGAGAGGTGATCCTTCAATTCTACTTAGCACTGGTGAGACTCACCTGGAGTGCTGTGTCCAGTTCTGGGCTCCCAGTACAAGAGAGACAGGGCCATACTGGAGGGATCTGCTATGCTCCGGTGAAGGGCCACAACGAGGACAACAGGATTGGAGCATCTGTCATGAGAAAAAAGGCTGAGAGAGCTGGGACTGATCACCCTGGAGAAGAGGAGGCTCCGGGGGGATCTCATCAATGTGTATAAACACCCGGTGGAGTGGAGTAAAGAAGGTGGAGTCAAACTCTTCTCAGTGGTGCCCGCCGACAGGACAAGAGACAATGGACACATATTAAAAACCATGAAATTCTGCCTGAATACAAGAAAACTTTTTTTTTTAACTGTGAGGTAGGTCAAACATTGGAACAGTTTGTCCAGAGAGGCTACGGAGTGCCCATCGATGGAGATACTCAAAACCCCACTTGGCACATCCCTGAGCAACCCGCTCTAGCTGCCCCAGCTCTGAGCGGGGCCTTGGGCAAGGGACACCCAGAGGCGTCTTCCAACCTCAGCAATTCTACCATCTTGTAAAAATGGCTATACTGACAATCTGAAGGGTTGCAGCTCTTTCATTAGGAGCAAGTGCTGTTTTGAAAGATCAAGGTTGCAATAACTCAATTCCACAACAGGTGGAACTAAAAAACACTGCAACAGATTATGTGTAGTAAGAGACATCTCAGACGTTTGAATTCAGTCCTGTCGTCTGAAAAATTTCTGTGAACGGTATAATTCAGGCAATGATTTACAGTCAGTGTAATGTACTGATGGACTGTGAGATTCCATTTCAATTTAAAGCAAACTTCTGCCATGTATAATGCAGAAATGTTATTTTGAGCCTTTGTATTAAGCAAGAAGTTGTTGAAGGATCAGGTGGCTCTAAGGGTTATCAGCAAGGATAAGGACTCCTGAGTGCCCTGGAAGGCACTGAACAAACTTCCTTATGATTTCATATATAGGTGTCAAAGTAGAAAATGGCTTTAAACTCTCTGTGTGGACACTAGCCAACACCTTAAAACCACTCTAGTATAGAGTGTGTGCATATCAGAACTCATTCAACATGAGCTATATAGGCAGAACTGATTTTTCCTGCGTCTAGTAGGAGATACACCATCATTTTATTTTTCTTTAGCGCTAGGGTCAACAATTTTTAATTTTGTGATGGTAAAAAGCCAATTCAAGAGGAAGAGACATCCGAGAGATTTGGGGAGCTGTGAGGAATCGACAGAGGTTCCAGGAGCAGTGGGAAGGGGCTGGGAGCTGTAAGACAGAACGGAGTTAGCAAAGCATTTACAGGTTTTCAGAAGGGCAATGGCTGGGAGTTTCTGTGCTGCTCCGGGTGCTAGCCCAAGGCTCAAAGATCAAGAACAAGGCAAAACACCTAGGAGACTAAGTTTCATCCTCCTGGGATCCCCTCTGGATTCATCAGCCCCCCTCCCTCTTCCTGGAGGAGAAATCATAGTGGAGAGTGAAATAGGTCCGAAAGGATCTCTGGAGATCAGATGCAAGCAGCAGTTCATGGCCACCCCATGCAGACAGCTGCCATCAGAAACTACTCGCTTTTCCCACACTTACAACCAACTCTTTTACATGCTGTTATTATTAAATAGATAGTATTTACATTTTCTCATGAAAGGGAAGTAGTATCAGGGTGTTTAATGGCAAATATTCTTCCAGCACCTGAAGGTTATGAGCAGTTAGAGAAAATTGACAGCTATGCAAACAGTCCACTGCTGCTTTTTGGCAGTATTCAAACACTTCAGGAAGACATTTCTTTATCTAACATCATAGTTTGTGAAAACCTTATGACATAGATGCACCTTTATTTAGGAGATAGAAAAATTTTCGTAAATTTTTTTAATGAAATTAAGCAAAATCCTCTTTATAAGAGACTGAACACTGACATCAATATCCTACAAAATTTTCTGTGTCATATGCGGCCTAAGAATATTTCTAGGGTTTACAATAGAGAGATTTTCACTCACACTTCATTTGATGTGGCTTAAAAGACTTCAACAATGCTGAAAATCTGCTTGCTTAACTGTCGCAGCGTTTGCAATTTGAAATCTTAGTGCCCCTATCATTACCATGTTTCTTCATTATTTTTCTCCCTGCTCCATGAAGCATTTTTCTTGTAGCTCTCTTTTACAACCTGTCTTCATAAACTGACACCTTGCTTTGGATAACCTGTCACTTTTTGCCCATACCTCAAATAATTCTGCCCCCTGTTAACCTATTGCAGAATAAAATGTCAGACAGTATCTGAAGACAAAGGATTTAGAAAGATAAATATTTGCTAAAAATGAAATAAAACTTTTTATTTTTGTGATCAAACGTCAGTTCTTTATCCATCATTTCTGTTTCAACAAGAAAACAACATAATTTTTACGGTGCTTATTACCATTCATGGGTTAAAATAAAAAATCAACAACAACTATCAAGGGCTCCTGCAAACATCAGGGACTAGCTAGCTCCATTATGAATTTAAGACCAGATCCACAAAACAACTTTGGTCTGGAAAGCAGGAAAGAACTGATCAAGTGGAAACAATGAAATCCAAGAAAGTGATTCTTGCACTTCTTTTCTTGCATCCTAACTCCACGGGCACTCAAAACTCTGAGATGCTGCAGGGCATTTTGGGCTGTGCTATTTACATTAACAGTTCTTTGTCTAACAAAGCATCTTCGAGGGATTTCCTTTCTTCTGTATCTCCCCAAGGTTTTTATATGGTGGCTAACACACTCACACGTAGAAAGAGGCTGTGCACATTATACGATGATTGTTTCCTGTAAAAAAGAGATTCAGTCTTGAAAGCAGGAGCAGGACCAGCTCCTCATCACTAAACTGCAGTGCCATTCCTTTTTGCTCTGCTTCCCTGTCTCTATGGGTCTTGAATTAAATCCTGCGCAGCTGTACATGGGATTCTTCCTTGTGGAGACAGCTTTATGTACATGGACTCTTCCAGGGCATGAAAAGACAGGTTTGAATTCTTTCATAACATGAAAAAGGAAGAATATAAGATTTTTTGCTCTGTGCAAAAGAAGTGCTTTAACCTCTTCTGCTCTATTTTGACCTCTTAAAAATAGCAACATAGAAAATAACTTCACTCACAGAGAAAAAAATCTTATCTAAAGGCTGTGAAGATTTGGCCACCCACTCACACTTCAGAAAAGTTCCTGTGGAACAGATACAAGGTTCACAGTAGTGTCATGCAGAAATTCAATCTGGTCTTGCCCTTAAAAATAACTTCTTTCCTTTGTATGAAACAAACGCTTCACCTGTGATAAGGCCTGGTAGCGCACTCACTGAGCTCAATAATTGTATCACTTAGTTCAGTCAAAATAAACCTGGTTCATCTAAAGCCACCTAAAATATAAAATCATAGCAGGAGCAGATCTGAACTTCCTCCTGCCCCATTATCTCTGGTATTTTACATTACAGTTTGCTTACTTGCGCCCGTCCTGTGGTGAACTTTCTTTCTTCTCTGGTCTGCTTTTTCCTACACCAATTGTTCATAACTCATCGGGATTGCTGCAATAAAATTTGGCCTCAATAATTCGCAGCTGAAAGGGCACAAGCTTCCACGGGGTTCAGCCAGAATGTCACCTAGATTTACCTTCCCTGATTCATATGGGGAAAACACATACCTCCTGATGTTCCTCACCATCATTTAGACAGACTTTAATGTCATCTGTGTCAGAGCAATTGTGTGCCTGAACTCTTTTCAGACAGGTATCTCTTCAAAGCTGATACCAGAGGAATTATAAATGTAATTAACTTTAATCCTGGAACTGAGCTTAAAATTAAATTCAGTCTGAGGCGGAATTCTTGTTCAAATCAGGAATTACCACCAGAAAGACTCTTTCTGCATCACAAAAAGAGCTCCAACAAGTGTGATTTCACATGATATTCTAGTTAATCGCTTCATTAATCTGCCTCAGATTTTTGCACTCTTGACTATTTTGTCAGGTGTATGATTGTCATCTAAGAAGCTGTGACTCTGGTAGTTACTTGCTAATGCTCTTGTCTTTTATTGTTCTTTAAAGATATTTAATTCTCTGTCAAACCAAGAATTAATGAACTACGGTTTAGAAAAGTCACATCAAAGGCCAAATCTTGTTCCCAAATTCACATGGAGAAATCCCACCGTAGTAAAAGCAAGTTGCACATGTGATTAATGAAAGTCTGTTACAGAGCAGTGGTAGCTGTTTTTTTTTTCTTCTCCAATATCCCTGAAAGGCTAACGGAAGCACTGGAAACTCAGATCTTCACCTTGCCCACAGAACAAGGCAAGCAGGCATGGCGATGTCTCCTACCTGAACAACAACATATGTAGACCGCTGTGACCATCATGAGCTTGGTTTGTTTTGAACACAGAGTGAGAAGCAGTAGATTAGATTAGGCTCCTTGGAGACTCTGCTGACAACCTGAATTTTTCTTAAGATGAGGCTATACATTTGAGCGCCTTCAGTGACAACAGTTCTTACGTGATGGAGGTGATCTACCACAAAGAGACAGGTTCCAGAACGCTTAAGGCAAGTCTAACACGGCACACCAAAAGCCACCAAATCCAGCGTAGGATTAATCCACTAGCGATCTACTTCCATTTGGAGACGTGGTTTACGAACTGGTCTTCCATAGTATAGTCTGACAGGAAGTGGGGGAATGGCTCAAAGCTGCATCAGGAGAGATTCAGACTGGACACGAGGAAGCATTTCTTTACCGAGAGAGTGGTCAAACACTGGAACGGGCTTCCTAGAGAGCGGGTCGATGTCCCGAGCCCGTCAGTGTTCAAGAGGCATTTGGACAATGGCCTTCATGGCATCCTTTAGCTTTTGGTCAGCCCTGAAGTGGTCGGGCAGTTGGACTAGATGATCGTTGTAGGTCCCTTCCAACCGAAATATTCTATTCCTATTCTATTCTATTATTCTATTCCATTCCATTCCATTCCATTTTACAGATCCTGCAGTTTTAAGGTCTTTTTTGCAGACCTTTTGATCCAGAAAGCCTTTGACTTCATTCTCCCTTTTTCTACCTATGCCCCAAAGCAGACTTGTCTCCCATAAAACTCTTACCTCCTCATCCCCATCACTCCAGACCACTGCCGTTGCCACCATATTTCTCCTTTTCTCTGGATCCTAACAAAAGACTCAGCTTAGGGCAACGCAGGTTGGCATGAGTGAGGTCAAAACAGACTGCTACATAGGACTCAGGGTAGTTTTAGCTGCAAAATATGAATGATTTCTGAACTGGTGTTGAGGCATACCGGGGTAGCTGTGAGAGAGAAATAGTGACTGATGCTGGGGTGAAGACAGACAATACTGAAAGTGAGGAAGCTGATGGGTGCAAGATGGACTACAGGCCTGACAGAAGGGTCCCAGGAGAATGTGGAAAATTCCTTCCCCTGGCCACTGCTCTCCTGGCAGTCACATGGGAGTGTGACAACAGCAAAATTATATATGTTCATCGAAACAAGGGAAGGACACAAAATCAAAAAAAAAAAAAAAAATACATCTCCTTTTGTGAGCCAGATTTTGAAAGAAAGCATAGGGCTCTCAGATAAGCTTTTTTGATGCGAAGGTCTTTGGTTTGATTTCTAGTCAGAATGGATTAGCTATGTATAAAAGAATTCTTCTTTTAATGCTTTTTGATTTAACTATTCTTCTCTATGCTGCTTTGACCATCATAATTTTGATTAATTTTTGCCAGAACACCCTTATAATTAGCTCTTAATTACAGTTATGGCTGAAGTGACATTTCCACAGGAAACTCCTATTTTCAGTTATTAAAAAATTCCAGAACAAATAAACTTTTGGGGGCTGGATATTTTCCTAAGTTTCAATAAAATAAATCTAAGTAGGGTGTTCCAAAAACACATAGATGAACAAATAAATTCACTACACTGTTTTGGGGGTTTGCTTTTTTTTTAATAAACCTTGTTTTGTCATAACATGTATACTCTCAGCCCCATAGGAAATGCAATACAGATATAACATATGGCCCCATTAATCTTCCTTCCTGCCAAAAAAAAATGCAGAAACAAACCAAAGACAAATCCTGCACTGTTGATGTTAAAAGTCTGTGAATGGAAAGAAATAAGGACCTTCTAAGGTGTAGCTTACAGACTTTTACAGGCTAAACCTATTTTATGATTCTCATTTATTGTTACATTAGGGTCTTTTATTAATGTCCTAGTCCAATTCACCCTAAGAGGAATGAAAGATTTTAGTTTAATTTCAGAAGTGTTACATGAAGGTTTCTGTGATCACACAAAAGCTGTGTAATCCTTCTTCAAAGTGCCTTTTCCAGCAATAAGAATCCATTTTGATTTCTTTCAAGGCCCTTCTCCAAATTAAGTAAAACAGTGTCTGAAGTCACCAATCAGAACAGCACTCCTGGGTTGCAGAAGAAAAAAATATCTTTTTTATTTATTTTTTTTTAATCAAGACAGATTAAGCAAGTTGTGACTTTACTTGGAGCTCATGTTACAACTCCCTTCATTCTCAGAGGAGATTTTTTTTCAGGTCAACCTAAATTTTGTCCTTTAAGAGGGCAAAATGTCTCCACAGTTTAGTTTTGGCCACATCTAGAGGATGACCCAGTTGCTATCCTTCTATTGTTAAAAAGCAGGGTCTTCCCCTAACAAGTCGTCTGTGCTGGTCTGATCAAAGTTCACGCTTTCCCACACTCTGGAACAAAAAATGTGCACTTGTGAACTTCACAGAATGGGAATTATATCCCCCATTACAGATAAAGGCCATTCTTTTACCCCTTTTTGTGCAATTTCTTCTGGTGATTTCACACAAATATGCACACGCGTTCTTTTCAATTTATACTTCATTCATGCTGCTCTTAATATCTTTGTTAAAAGTCTTTATGAGTATATAAACCAGATTTTTTAAAAGAATTTTAAGTATGGCAGATAAAGATCAAAGAAGTTCATAGTATGGAATACTTTTTAAGCTAAATGTAAACATAAATGTCAATGTCTTTCACAGGGACTAGCAGACCTTTGGGTAAGAAAAATAATACGATAGTAAAATATTATATATGAGCATGTTTATGTACACACACACAGTTGACAGCAGCAGAGAATTGCAAATATTGGTGGTTACAGCCAGAGTACTAAATTCCACTCTGTAGTGCAATCTGAAAGTAAAGACCATTAATTTGTGTGTGAACTTCGTCCAAAATTAGGACAAAGCAAATTTATGAGATTAGGACTAACAGAGATGTTTTAACAAACCAAAAGATACTTCCATTCCTCCTAGAGTGTGTGGGCAAGATGCTGTGGTTATGTTAATCATTTAATTAACACAAAGAATAAAATTAGCAAACAATGAAGATTAGAAATTACAAGAAAAGAGATAATTTGCTGTTTCTTGATATTAAAAACTAACCGTTCGGGCTGATTTCTTTGGGAGCATGTAACTGTCATGACCACGACCTACAAGGGTTACCCAACCCACAGGTTGGTCATGGTAATGGGTTCATAGCACACGGAGTCTTTGCTTCCATTAATTTATTTATAAGAAATTACTTTTAGTAAGGTAGGTATACTTATAATTAGTAAAGCAAGCATATATATATATATATATACACACACACCCCTACACATACACAAATATATATACATATTTACAAGTTACTATGAATTACCACTAGTTAAGCAACAAGTTGCTTAATCACTTCTATGCATGCATACATGTATATATTTTTCATTCAAAGCATTACCAGCACACTCCATTAAACCACTCCCAGGAGTGGGGCCCATTAATGATGGACAAAGTCACAGAGTATGGATTCGACCAGGCGTCACTGGCACGGCCAAAGGACTGTGCCGATGAGTTCACAGGGGGGGAGATCTGGGAGGGAGAAGTTCGTTTGGGGAAGATAGCGACTTACTTTTATACCTTTAATGTGGATTTATGAGTGGGCATAGGACACCAGTTCCTAGAACAGCTGTTGCTGACTTCTGCTTTCTTAGGAGGTCAGTTTGTAAGTTAAAACAGTTTCTCTTCTGCAGGCCATGGAAGTTTCTCTGTTTTGTGCTTATCAGGGATGCTCCAGGCTCCCAGCTGCACTTATCGAGGCCAACCCGGGCTCCCAGTTTTGCTTGTGAAGGATGCTCCGGCTTCTCAGGCTAGGTTCCCAGGCTAGCAGTTCCCAGCTTGGCAGAGATTTTTCTCTGTCAGTATTTTAGCAGACATCTTTTGTCAATATTTTTCCCCATGATAACCAGGTCACATTTATGGCTGCTCCAGCAGAGTATTTTTTCTCGCTTGTGGTAAGTTGGTAACACACACTGGGGGAAATACTGGAAACTGAATGTATACTGCTTTATCTATATAACACTTTCATTTCCTTTTCATCTTATCGTATCCTTGATGGTGAATGTTTCCATTGTCCCTAATTTACAATACCTGAACCTTCAAAGGGCTCATGTTGAGGAAATTAAAGTGTAGAAATTTACCCTTGTAAATTTGCCAACGGGCAAACCATTCACACTCAAGCCTAGGTGCCTTTAGCCACATGCTATGAGCACTTTTCTATCAAATATCTCTTCAGCTTTCAGCTCCACCTCACATTCAGTATTTATCGGGAAACTGGGCTGAAAAGCTAGTTTTGTGGTAAATTCACAAGAATGTATCACACAAAATCTCTTCAAACAGTTGAATAGTGTTAGTGGTCCCTACTGAGAGTCAATAGCACACTAATCTTCCTAGCATTTGTTTTATCACATATTTTTATTTTAATACCAGTCTGAGGCTGAAATTGGGATTTGTCTCCAGTGGGTCAGACACTGCAGAAACATACACAAAACCACAATGCCTATAATCAAAAGCTTACATCCTCAAAAAAAACCCCAAAACCAGACATAAATGTTTCAGAAAGCCGCATAACATACAAGCAAAGTCACCATGAGAACGACGTTTACAAACCGTGTTACTTTAATTTTCTGATGTTTGGGGTAGGAGCGTAATCCCTTACCTGTGTTCTGAAGCACTTTGCTTCAAAAGTAATTCTGTAGTTCCTTGGTGGACTAATAGCTGTTCGACAAAAGGAAAAGACCACATCTAGTTTATTTCCATCCTAGTGGAAAGGTTCAGATTTTCCTAAGCTATGACATTTGCTTCATGTAAGGAGAAGGAAAAAGTGGTTGCAGTAAAATGAAGGAACAGATATAAAAGTATGATAATAAGAATCTGGGTGGGAGTGACAGGCAATGAAAGTGAAAAGAGAAAATCTTTTATCCTACATGTTTTTTATGAAAAGGAAACCTTACTTTAAACAAGTTTAAAACAAACAAACAAAAAACCCCAAAACTTTATCAAGTTGTAATGAGAAGGGAAAATGAAAAATATATTATTTGGCTCAGTTGAAACCAGAATGAAAAATCTAATTGTGTTATTTATTTTCCAATTTGTAAATATCTTTCATTTAGTGAATTAGTTTCAAATTAATTGAATAGTTTATACGCTACTAACATAATGTCCTATGGTTATACAGCCAATTCTATCCTGAAAATAATAGATAGATTTTAAATTAGAGCACAGAGTTGAAGTACAAAAGACGTAGAATACAAACAAACATCAAATACATTTTTCCATCTGTGCCAAAAGGTAAAGTCTGGACTTTATAGTCATAATAGCATATTGCAGTTTGCATGAAAACACACAGAGAATTCCTATGCAGAAGTTGCATAGAAACATGATAACTGTGATAATTCTTTATCAAAATGGTATCAGAACTTTTTAAAGTTCACAAAACTGAAGCAGATCATCACAGTGGAACAAAACAAATCATGGCCCAGGGCTGAATGACAACTTTTCTGACAACTGGCTGTGTCAGAGGAAAAAGTCCTTCCATGGACACGAAGGCACACATGCCTCATGGAAGCTAATAACCAGCTCCTGCTAGGAACTGGCTGGAAACTGGAAATCCTCCTTGACTGGAAATTCTAATTCATTTTTTGAATTTGTCCTGAAACAAAAAGAAAAACAAAATCTTTTCTTTCCCTTTCCTCTATGATATGGGGATTTTGAATTGTCTTTAGAAAAAGTATAAAAAGTTTTACCTAAGATTTTCCTGATTGTTCAAAAGCCGTAGTGGGCCACAAAGGTTGGAGTCTAGGAATACTTTTTTTTCTAGAATTAGCAGCAAACTGAAGGTCTTGTGGATACCCTGGCTCTGGGCACTTTACCGCAAAATACCCTGGAATCAGTCAGGTCCAAGAGCCTGTCTCCAGGGAGCACAGCAGCCACGGATTTGAGAATGGCTATCTGACCGAATAACATTTTCTGGGGGAAAAAAAGGAATCTTATAGTTTATTTTTTCCAATGGGCAGTAAATGAAATTTCCAAAGCCAAGTCACCCTCGGTCATGATCTCTGTTCATGATTTACTTCAAAAACTTAGTTTTGGCTCCTTCTACTAAGGATTCAGGATGATGACAGTGCTCGCTTCCTAACAAGACACATTTCTCATTGGATAAACTGAACCTTATTGTGTCCTTTATACAGACCGGGAGAGTTTAAAAAGATTGTTCTCACTGTGGTCAAAGTAGATAGGGCCTCCTATAAAAACGTACAGCTTAAAATGTCCAATCGCAAAATGTCTCTAGTGCAACCTCCTGCTCAAAGCAGAGTCACGTCTGAGCTCAGACCAGGTTTTGATTTACAATCCCTATCTCTCATCCTCCTTCCATATCAAGAGATTGGTTCCATCTTCTCAAAAAAAACTACTCCTAGTTGTTGGAAAACTGTTTACATCCCTCCCAGCCTCCTCTTCTCTGGTTTTCGTGACTCCTCATGTTCAGTAACTCTCCTACCAGATGTTTGACATCAACTACCTAATAGAAAAGAAGTTTTATTAATTCCATCAGCATCACAATGAAACATCTGCTCTTCATAAATCCTTCTGATATTACTGGATTATTTTTCCTGTAAAATATTAGGAATAAGGGAAAGCAAACAAGTACATCTCTAAGCTGGTTTTCGTGCCCGAACTTGTAAAATATGATGTGCCAACGAAGGAGAAAGAACTATCTGAGTGTTTCATTGACGTACGCATTGTTTTCTCTTAGTAGACTGTTAAGCTATTTTTAGCATGAGAATATATTTGTTTATTTTTCACTTATACTTCTGCTATTTCCTTCCACTAGATACAGAGCCCAGGGATGAAATCCTGGTCCTTTAGATGCCAGCAGGAGTTCTGCTATTGGCAAAGGGGAATCTCACAACTGACTCCACACACTTTTTTAAAAAATACTGCATACTTTTGTGTTCTTGTCCCCTTTTACATGTCAGAGTGATTTTTTTTTTCTTTCTATTTTGTTTGAAATCCCTGCAGGAACGGCTGCACTTTAAAACTTTTAACTTGAAAAACATATTATGTAGGTAGTTTAGGTTATAGGCATTGTGTATTTCACCAATTGGGGTAACTTTTCGTCAGCATTTGCTTGACCTTCCCTATTGGTTTTTTTCCAGACAGGGAGTTACCAGGAATTCATGTCTGTTTGTCTGAAATAGCTGCAAAAGTTGATGTGTCAATGTCAGTTTTACTGGCAGGAATTCTGGGGAATGGTGCTGCTGAATGACAGAAGAGGCACCGGTTTTGAAACAGCACAGATGTGTACACATGTTTGCATGATTTTAATTTTCAGTCACATTGTATTAAAGTAACGTAACTTTGGGGAAAGAAAGCCTAGATGTGTATTTTAAGTGAAATAGGACTCACCTGAATGCATGATGCTGAATATAACGGAAGACACACTATATTGCCATATCAGTGAATGATCTTTCCCCATAATGGAAGTACTACTTACAAGAAAATCACCATTGCATTCTCCAAGATCCTCTTTTGAAAGTCTTATTTCCTTAGTTTTATTCTGTTACTTTTTTTCTTGTTCTTGTTACTTTTTTTCTTTTGAATAAAGCTGAATGTTTATCAAGAATAATTTATATTTCTTAGGTGTCGGCCACATTACAAAGCTGATACTGAATCTTTCTTGCCACTTGATGTGCAGTCATTCCTCTTCTCATTATTGCATTGCTAGCCTATCTGACTTGTTTATAGTCCATTCAAGTCATTTATAAAGATAAGAAATTGCAAAAGTCATTTGAAGACTGCAGACATCCCACATGGTAGAGTTTCAAATGGATGTGGTCTTTTTCCTGTCAAATAAACTCTTGCTGTATATTCACTATTTCTTTTGCAATCCTTGATTTTATTTAGCCCCTCACTTCTGAATGAGTCAATGTGCAGATCTTTGTCAATCAGCCAGTTATTCCATCATTGCTGATGTCCTGCTCTTCAAATAAGCATCTTCAGGGGGGGTAAAAATAAATTGGAAAAAAAAAAAATCTGTAAGTAGGTGCATCATCAGATGATGAAAAAGAGACAATAAATGGGTAAAGATTAAAACATGATTAAGAGAAGCCCAGTCTGTGACAGAAGTAAATTTCATATGTGAGGGATAGTTTCAGCAGGTGACCTAAAACCAAATGAGACAGACTTAATACTATGAACACTCAACAGAAATCGTGCCAGATCAAAACTTACAAATGCCCCTGGGAACTGTGTGTGGTCTCCTTCTGCTTCCCGTTGAGCCGTCCCGTTATAAACCCCGCGCTGTTGATGTTGCTTGTAAATTGAAGACCAACAAAGATGGGCTCAGTTTGAGCAGGCTCCTTGAAGATGAGCTGAAATACCTTGGCAAGTCAGTAGGTCCACAGACAGCTTTGCTGTCTTCGAACTAAGCAGATAGCAGGCCGTAGCAAAGCAATAATGAGTAACGGCTGCTCTGCTAATTAGAAGTCAAGTTGGAGTTTAATGCTTTAATCAGACTGTAAATAAGTAGAGAGACATGCAGAAAAGCCACCAATAGCTCTTGTGGTGACACTTGTACAGATGGTTTGGGCACCGAGGATGGCATATTTATACATATTTATGTGCATATTATCCTGATGTGAAGAATAAAATATCTTCTGCCTGTGAGATATTGCCTTGCCCAGAGGCAAAGAAGGAAATCAGAGAACGCTGCTAGAGGAGCAGCGGAACGGTGACCTCTCTGTGGAGCCTCCCAGTAAATGACTCCACACAGCAACCGGGTTATTCCCCATGAAGAGTTACTGGCCTAATACTCAGCTGTGTCAGAGAGGTTCTTTAACACGCTGGTTTGGAGAATATAGGAAGGGAGCATCGAACTCCAGCTTCACTGTTCAAGACAAACCCCTGGCAGACAGAGAGGGAAGGTCAGCAGCTTTTCTCTCTCGGTCCGTGCGTGGAACTGATCTGGATCTACTGGGGCTGCGGACATGGGTCGTGAAGGAAAGCACATTTTACTATTTTAATTAATTTACCTAGATGCCATGTTCCACCTGGCTAAGACGTCTTAGCAGTTTGGGATATTTTTAATTCCTCATCCCAAGTGATCGGGCCCCTGCTGGGTTAACAGACGGGAGTGATTCTAGGACAGAGGCTCCTGCAGGTGACTGGGGCATGGAGGGACACCTTCATCATCCCACCAGCACACCACTTGCCAAGAAGGTGGCAACTCTGCATTTAAAAAACCGGTTCTGGCCTAAGGAGTGAGTGATATAGAAAAACAGGGATGAGTGTGACCCGCCAAGTGTTGAGAACACTCATGGAGGTCATACTGCCTCTGAAGGGCTAAGCGAGCTGTCCCACGTGATGGCCACGTCTCCAGAAAACCTCTGCTGTGTCCCACTTCACTGAAGTTCTGCACTTCCAGGTGATACGCAAGAAGTCAGGCTGATAGGTTTCCTCCTGAGGACACAGCATGACCGGTGGCACTAAGGGACCTTCAATGCAGGCAGTAACACTTTTCGAACTTTCTCCTTCGCAAGCTTAAACACCACTCCGCAGAAATGGTAGCATATTGTTAAGTATTCAGGGAGTGTCTTTACAGCAGGGGTTGGAACCAGGAATCACGCAGTGCTGCTCTGTTTCAGAAGGAATTCTGGAAAACACAAAAATTTGTACAGGTAAGAGAAACTTAAGGAAAGATCAGCAAAGGGCACCTCATCCATAGGTACAATATATCTTCCTGCAGAAAGCATCTCTCTTTTTACTAGGGTACCGTGACCTTCGTGTAGCACTTGTGTTCCTAAAGACCCTTTTCCTTCCCCATTCCCTCCTGTCTGGTATCACTCCCCCACAGGACACCGCTCACCAGACTGCTTCATTTCCATGCCGTGCCAGAGCTCCTCCACCCTCATGCTCTCTGTCCAAAGCAAACATTTAAAAACTTCTTAATAATACCTGGAGGAGAAGGAAGGGAATTTCCAGTTAGAACTTACGCTACAGTCCTGGCTTCTTTTCCAACCACTCTAATTAATAATAAGGAAAAATATAAAAGATGGAATTTCTGAAGGCAGAATTCAAAGGAGTTAATACGTCTTTCCTAGCCAGTTATCGTGGGGATATATTAACTGGCCAGACAACTGAGCAGAGGAAGAAAGTCACATAGAAGGTCAGACAAAATCTTATTTAAAAGAAAAAAATCAATCATATTAAATTGTCATGTTAATGATCCATCTCTCAGCAGTTTCTTCAGATAGTGAAGCCTGAGCCAGGGTTTTTCTAAGTGTAACGTCTTTGTACAAAAGTGTTTTGTCATAATGTGCCATGCTACCTTTGTCTACGCGCATATGTGTGTCAGAGTCCCTTGAAATGAAGGTTCAGGTTCACAAACCGTAGGCTTAGGAAATCTTTTATCGTTTGTAGGAAACTAGTCATGCAAACTCCTGCCTGATAAAAGCGACGCAGGTTTAGGTAAGTCCTCCTGGGGATCTCTTCGCTGTCGTCAGGATGGACTGGTCAAGGCCGTTTTAGAACGATGGGCACTGAGAAACATCTAGCGTTGACAAGGGTTTCCTGAAGTGTCTGCGCGTGTATGTACAAAATAAATACCAAACCAGCAGACAGGGACTGTAAACTGCTTCTTGCTGTAGCTTTTTCCATCACCTCTTAAGAGGTGGTCTTCAGTATTTGGAGCTTATTTACATCTATTTGAAATTCTTGTTTCAAAACAGAACTAGTCTTGAGGAAAGGGGTTTGCCTGAATGCTGGTTTTATGCAGCCATCCCCAGCCAGCAAACGTGCTGGTTTATAGTGCCAGGTTTGGAGTACTATTCACAGCAACTAGCTAAAAAGTCAGTTTTCAGTTTATCATTCCTTGTTTGATTCAATTAATGGAATTTAAGCTCATTTTACAGTACATTTTCCTTTGGTTTTCAAAACATACATTTCCTAGTCACTAGACAATAACAACTGTTTAATAACATAATTAGTTAGGCTTTGATTTGTAAGACATATGACTTGAAACCATATGATTTCCAGGATTCCAGTAATTATTTTTAATTCAGGCTATAAAAATTCCATGCCATATTAACCAGCAAGGCTGGGAGAGAAGCCAAAGACACAGTTTAACTTTTTATGTTTAAAAAAAAAAATCTTCTCTTCCGAACTGTGTTCAACTCCTGCTTTCGTATACAATTTTCTGTGCAGATATGTCAGTGTTAAATCTGCAAAGGCTGGTTAGCACAGGATTAAAATGAAACAGAATCTAGCAAGTAATGTCTAGACCAGACCTTTCACGACCAGCTGCTCTAGGGACACCGTATGAGAAGGTTTAAAAGGCTCCAGCTCCAACGGCGCAACATGAGGGTCTCAGCAAAGCATCATGACCAGTGGGGTAGCAAAGGCTACTTTGAAAGAGTTGGCTGAATTCAGCAGGTATCAACAAAATCCAGATTTGTTGCATTTCATGTCCTGCCTCAAAGGGTGTGTTAGAATACATTTCTCAGCTAAAGAGAGCTCCCTTAGATTCATTGCACACACCTACTTCATCAACTCTTATTGCTCTTAATCTTCTTATTGTGCCTCAGATTTGGTTTCCCCCAGCTAAATAAAAAAACCCAACACCCCCCTATTATTTTTTTTTTTAATTATTTACATGAACAGCATCTATTTTTAAGGAAATATTAAAAACCCAGGACTGAACTTAGGGTCATAAGTGGGCAGCTCCTCAAGTGTTCTTTCAGGATGTACAGATAACAAACCTTTCCTTCGGCTCAAACCCAACATTCAGAGAGGTTATTTCTCCCATGCAAGAGAAACTTGGTGTATTGAGAGTAGAACTTCATGTCAGCCAGCAGGATTTATTTTAAACAACCCAAGGGAAGCAACTACTCTAGATCTGGAGCAGAACTGCTCAACTTACTCTGTGAGGTTTTCAGTACTCCAAGAATGTAAAGGGACACCCCAATTCCTTGCAGAGGAAGAAAGCACTGCTTTTGATATATATTCATTAATCAGTTTTGCAAAACTATCATCATAAATACTTTTTGGTATAAACAATTAAGGTTTTGAGGAAAACAATTTGTATTTTCAATAAGCACTATCTGCACACAGATGTATCCTGACCAAAAGCCTGGTAAAATCAGTTGATTGATTTGTGTAGAGCACGCACAAATTGAAAGTTGAGCAGAATTCTGCCTGTGAACGCATGATATCCACCCATGCCCGTATGACTCAGCTGCAATTTTTCTAAGCCCACTACACAGGAAGAGGAAAGTGTTATTTATTTCCAAAATTATTAAGTAAGTTGATTTTACGCACTTACTCATTTGCTTATAGGCTTTATTCACTCACACGCTCGCACCCACTTACTCACAAGCGCCATGCGTGTACTCCCACGTGGTTTGCCCACAGAGAACGGGGGACAATGACTGTCAGGACAACTCTGGGGCTTTTCTTGATTGGCAATGAGGAACTCGTGTTTGGACAGATCTTTCATTTCCTTTAGGAGTTGTTGGCTCTCATGGGGTCTCCCTTACATAAAAATTTTGTGTAGTCCATAAATCTTAGACCATGTTGTGGCACGTTGTCTGCTTTCCCTTGTTGGGAATATATGTTTGAAGTATCGGCCTGTAGTTAATTTTTGTGTTAGGGCTAGAGGGAAAAAGGAACAGTAAATGGGACATGCTGAAACCTTGTCACCATCTTTCTGGTCTGAGGGTGCAGGGACTCCAGTTGGCAAGACATCTGTGCTGGGGTTTTATCGGAGCGCAAGCTGCGTGACCTCAATGTAAACATCTCTTTCCTCAATCTCGCTGCTGGGAACGGGGTGCTGGCAATCGTGCGCTGGGGTCAGGGTCCCTCAGTGTCAGCGGAGGTCATGCTTTCCACCTTTCTACTGCTTTTCTTCTGGGGCTTGCACACGCTTTCCTAATTCCATTCATACTTCATTCATGTTAATATTTGTCTTAGAACTCTCTGCAGCTTTACAAAAGTTGACAAATATGACTTATAAAATAGGGAGGCTTTCCATGGACTTAAGTCCTTCAAAATGCTGGCCAACATCTAAAACTAGGAGTTTGCTGGTGGTTAGAAAAATATTTCCTATTCTACCTGTCTTGCAATAAGTCTACCTATTTTATTTTATTTATTTTATATCTTACTAGAGGGTTTTTTTCAGTTCAAATTAAATGTAACAAATACCTTGTTTGGTTTTGATTTTCCATGTTACTATTTTATTTTTTAACTCATGCTAAGACCTTACCTTTTATAGTCTAAGGCACTGATTTATAACTCACTTTTCATCAGCAAAGATATTATGAGTTTCCAACTCCATCTTCTTTTAATTATTAACAACTTAGGGCCAACACCATCAGAATGCCTGTAATCTGTTGTCAGGTACTTTGGCTTTGATGGTGATGATAGGGGACACTAAATCTCCCAGGGAAATTTGCATCTTAAAGTACAGTACTGATATGAGGCTTGCTGATGATCAAAAAGCTCCTGTTCAGTGTCAGCAAACTTCTGAATCAGTAAGCTGCCAGTCTAAGACACATTAAATACACTAAAATCTTCCTTCTCTCTGAAACAGAAATTTGAAAAAACTCTGTTAGGTAGACTTTAAGTATGATATTTATCATTGTATGATTCTCTCTTGCTTTCCTCAACTCCAGGAAGCCCAGCTGTCTTTAACTTATTGTCTTTAATTTTTGCAAGTATGACAAGTGTCTTCATGGCTGTTAAAAAAATTAAATTTCTCTCCGTTTTCCCCAGTTTTAGATAGTACCTGCATATCACTTTTTTACCATATTTGCTGAGCAGAATTGAACAGAAGTGCTTGAATTTATGCATAAAACTTCTCAAAATGCATTTTGTGATAAAGTGCTTTATGTTTTTAAGAATTGTAAAATTATTACTGCACATCAGCTTCATTATGTAGCTTATTTTAAATGGGGCAGAATATTTTAATAGTCCAAGAAAAGACATATTTTATAACTTACAACTGGAGATGTATCTGTAATTTTTTCCATAAAATATGCATGAATGGTTTTCCGCTCCATTTAACTAATGTGTTTTGGAAAGTCTTTGCAATAGTAAATGCAACAAATCTCAGGCAAGGTGAGAAGTAATGTGTAAGTGTGGTTAAGAGTAACTTTTCTTTTCATTTTCCAGTTCAAATTTTGGACCAAATGTTTCTTTATGTAGATAGCCTCAGTGTTATTCTGGAATGCGACAGAGCGATCACCAGGTATAAAGCTGCAAAACATGTCCAAAAATAAAAAATGTCCAAACATCATAAACTCCTCACAATGCATTTGCTAAAGGAAAAAGAAGTGTGTGCATCCTTAAATTGACTCGGAGAGCCTCTCGGAACTGACTATCAGCTGCTCCGCAGATGGATGCAGATGACAGTGTTGTCCTGAGCTGAGATTTACAAAACGCGGAGTGCAAGACAGCAGAAGTCACCGAGAAGGAGCAGGCGTTGGGGGGTACTGCCCATGCGGATGAGAGCAGGCTCTGGTCTGTTAAAGTCTCAGAATCCACAAGATTCTGGGTCTGCAAGAGCGCGTTGCGCTCTGCCAGTCTCTCGCACGTCTGCTACGCCAAGTGCATCGCACCTTTCCGTTGGCGTTATCCAGACACGCATCAGCTGTGTCAGGGGCTGGAGGCTTGGCCCCACATTTTGTGAAGCCAGTGGGAGCAAGCCTGGTTCCGAAAACTGAACAAAGAACGACAAACGAAACTTTGCAAATAATTGAGGACACACACCGAAAGCACCTTAAAGATGCTGTTGGTGATTATCTGCTCAAAACAGGGGAAGTTGTCACATCAGAAGCAGATTGCTAAGGATTCAAAACTGCAAACAAAATTCCTGAACCCAAGGTCATCCCACTTAACTCAGGCACGTAAATCAAAGGAACCAGCTCAGCAAACGAGCGTCCCAAATGCTCCCTTATGATCAATATCTAGAGGTGATCACCTCCATGGAGCAATTCAGCACACCCGAAATCTTAATCTGCCAGTACTGGGCCTCCTGGAAGAGAAGTGATTTTTACAATAGACCATAAAAAAAAATATTAAACCCTCTTCCAGACAGAGGGAACAGAACCCCAGTTCTGCTCCACCCCCTAGTGAATTTGTAAACCCCTCACTGAGAAATATGCCCTCTTTCACCTATTTCTAGGTCTGTGATTTTTTTCACTTGTGACTACACAGATGTTTCGTTTCAAGAGGCAGAATGAAGCCTCTTTTTTTGCTTTGGAAAAGGTAGGTTTTGTTATTAGGACATAATTCTGGGACTTGATGAAGCAGCTAATCCTGGAAACCAAGTCCAGGCACATTAAGGGTGAGAAAATCATCAGGAGCAACCAGCACAGCTTCACCAGGGAGAAGTCATACTTGCCCAGCTGGATGAACTTGTAAGATGAAATGACCGGCCTCGCAGCTGAAGGGAGAGCAGTGGATATTGCCGACCTGGATTTCGGTAAGGCCTTTGGGGGTCGGCTGTTAGTCTTGGGTGAATAATTTAAATTCTGAGTTACTATGCAAAAAGTGACATAATAACACGGTTACTGTCAATGCTGAAGTTTTGAGGCTTCTCTGGCAACTGGTGCAGTGTCCGGTGGGAGAGTAACAGCAGTGCTTTAGGTAGGGAGAAAGCACCCACCTTTGCAGAACAGGTCCTGCTTGTCATTCACAAGTTAATTCATTGCAAATAAGGCTGTCAGGTTTAGGAGATATGTCCTAAAGAATAAGCAGTTCTTACCCGTATTTGTATTTGTACGTAGGGCTTAGACCACATCTGCAATTAGCTAACTTGGCAAGTAATGAACTCCCGAAGGGTGCCATCCTTCAGCTCAGTTCTATAGTCACGTATTGCTCAATTTTCTAAAGAGAAAGCCTATGAGTTTAAATAAAAGTCTTACGTAAGGGTTGCAAAGTTCAGTCCTCTGCGTTTCAGTCAGCAACATTTTGGCCATCAAATGCTGTGTAACTGCCTCTCAAAATTCACACGTCTGCCAATACTGTCAATACATACATTTTTTTCAATGTTTGAAAAGTTGCCTTGAAATATTCTGTTTTCAGATATTATAACAAAAAAAAAATGAAAAAAACAATATGAGAAGTATAACATTATACTTTACATGATTGGTAGTATTGAAGTGAAAACATAGTTATACAGTCATCTTACTTCATTTTAAAAACCTGAACATTACTATCCATGGAAAGGTGGGATTGAAAATACAGCAAACAGAAATCCAGATAGTAGAAGAAATATAACACATGCAATGGCAATGCACTATTTATTACGGGCTAAATTGCCCCATTAACATGACTTTTTCTGACCTTGAAATATCACACCGAAGACAAAAGAGTAGTTCTGCCTCAATGCTTGTTGATTTTTGCATTTTATGTGGAAAATGACAAGGTGTCTGGGATATCTGGCCATTATAAGTGTAACTGTTGCCACTCCTTGTCAAGAACATACATTCAGCATAATCTTCAGATAAGTAATGTGTGAAAGAAAGGTCAACTAAACAATATTTGAGCAAGTATAGAGTAGAGATTGATCTAACATTCAATTTCCTAGGAAGAGAAACATATCTGAGGATTAAAGGATTATAAATTAGGTGTGCAAGTTATGTGTCACCTCTGCACGTAATAGAGGTTTTAAGATCCAAAAGCAAAAATCACCACTGCCTGGAATGTAGATCTTACATTTGCTTTCCTGTACCAGTGGCAGATCAGGCTAGTATGTATCACAAAACCTGTTTGTTCCCCAGAAAAAAAAAAAAAAAACAAACACTAAAACTTTTTTTTTTTTTTAAATGCCTTTACTGTAATCGATGATTGAGCTCCACCCCATCCAATTTCTAATCAAAACAGTATTATTCACTTTAGTATTTCTCATGTAGCTATTTATTCCAGTGTGAATAAATTAGGTGACTAAGAATTAGGTCAACAATGTTAAGAATTTCGGTGCTCTGATAATAAAGGGATAAATGGAATAAAATTATGGAAATATTTTGCAATTAATAATTCATTTTATTACCATGTGTCCTGGGTTGGGCTGGGATGGAGTTAATTCTCACAGGAAGCTGGGAGGGGGCACAGCCAGGACAGCTGACCCAAACTAGGCAAGGGGATATTCCATAGGGGATATTCCATACCATGTGACATCACGCTCGGTACGTAAGTGGGGAGCGGGCTGGGGGGTCGGGGTGGTATCGCAGCAGGGGAAGTGGCGATGCACATCGTGCATCACTCGTTTTGTGTATTCTTTTATTCATAGTATTGTTACCGTAAATTCTTTTCTTGCGTTGTCCCAGTAAACTGTCATTATCTCAACCCACGAGGTTCTACCTTCTTTTTTTTCCTTTTTTCTCTCCTTTCTGATTCTCCTCCCCATCCCCCAGGGAGGGGGGATGTGTGAGTGAGTGGCCTCCTGGTGCTTTGGTGCCAGCTGGGCTAAAACCACGACACCAGGGGTGATGGGTGTTGGTGGTTGATAATTTCTTTTTTTCTCTCCGCACAGTAGGAAGTCAAGCCCAAGAAGAGTAGCAGAGTCTTGAGGAGCATTTGGCTCATTTCCCCATATTACTCCCCTCTAAAGGCAACATTAACGTCAAGAAGTTAGGTATAGCGTATGACAACAACTGGGATGGAGCCAAGGCAAATGTTCTAGGCATATTGCCTGGATATATTCAGATTTCAAGGAGGTGGTGTCAACTTCACTGAGTATTTAGTCAGACGCGTATAACACGTTAACAATTTACTCAGATCAGAATCCTACATAGCAGACACAGAAATAGTATCCTTTATTTTGCTATTAAAACTACCAACGAAAACTTCTGTTTCATATCGAAATTATAAAATTCAAAAGCACTTGCTCAAAATCTTGCAGCATTAGTATTACAAGTTAAAGCTTCAGTCCAGCTCCCGATTCAATATGATAAAGATCTTATGTGGATATGTGTATTTATGTACCTGTGTGTGGAAGGGGAGAGAGTGTGTGTACGCACGCGCACAGGCCTGCATATAAAATAAAAGGTACATATAATATCGTAAAGGACAGTTTAAAAAATGGTGACACTGTGCTATTGACACGAAACTCTGAAATAAAGTCTTGCATATAAATATCTCTTTGATACCAGAGGAATGCCAATATTTTATTCTGGACCAAAACCACACACAAGGCAATGCCAGTAACAAGACATTTCATTTAAATATGAATTATATTCCCTCTCTCCCCCAAGAGAATTATCTAATTTCTTTTTTTTTTTTTACTAAGGAAAATATTTGAAGGTAGTAGTAGGAACACAGTTTGCAAATAGTACTTTAGAAGAGTTTTCACAGTAAGAGTGAAAGATATTAAAGATATTAATTATCCTTAGATTAAGATATGTTTTTATAGAGGATATCAAAATCAATTTGGTAAGAAAATGTGAAGTATGACTGTTGGATACGTATCATCAAGTACTTTTTTTGCTATCCTATGTATTACTCTAACATATGAGAACTGTGATTATTTTCTAACATGAAATTGCTATACTGTTATTCCTATTTAAAGCGAATTATTTGGCTTCACTAAAGTCCTTGAGAATTTTTATTTCTAACTTGAATAAAGTCATCTCTTCACCTTTGACTTTTCTAAGACACATCTGATCTGCAGAGTTATTACAAGTAGTACCCTTTTCAATTAGCATATGTGTTGATATGTCAATAATTAATTGTTATAAGAGAGTAGTATTGTTCTCTTTCCCTAATCTCCTCTATGCCATTCAAAAAAATTTTATTTCATTGTTCTACATTTAATGAACCACATGAGTAACTTTCTTCTGTTTTACTGACAACCCTTAGTTTTGTATAATATTTCTTGGACCAAAGAGGGGATAAGACGACAATGAACTCTTGACATACCATCACAACAATGAATGTAGAGTTGAAATTTACTAGTTTATTAGCATATTCCTAATAGTAATGGTAACAGTTTTTGAAGATGGTAAGCGTGTGTTTATCATTTCACTTTTATCCCTAAAGACAGCTCAGCTTGAAGTATTTTGTAACCACAGTGTTTTTCAAATCCCACACTCGCTGAAGCTGTCTATACAAATGTTCTACATCTCGTATGAATGACTGAGCCTAAGAGCCCCAAAATGCTTGCCTTGTGGCAGAAAAGGATCAGCTTGCTCTTTGATTATCTTGCAAATTACAACATACATATATAAGTGTATTTATACAGAGATATATACACATATATTCATTTGTCTACAAACAAATTCTTCTTGTAACGTAAACATTTCCTCTCTCCAAGTCCACTTACCTAATTATCACACAATAACTGAGAAGTGCTGTTAAACAAATTTTTCATGCCAACAGTGTGTTTTAAAATACCTTACGATCTTTTTTCCTCATAACCAGTTTTTGTAAACTGGAATTTACAGATTCTTTAACTGAATATTAGGAATGTTTTGCCATATTGCATCAATTACATAAACCCTGTCTTATTTCTTCAAAACTTTTCCAAATAAATTAATATGCCCATAGTCACTCTCCAAGAAATCATAGACAAAGATAAAAATCATGTTTCTTTCCTTCACTAATTAAACTTAAGGTCTAGGAAAGAAGACCCACTTTCAAAGGTATGACTTTCTTTTTACTAACAGTGAACAATTTCGCAGCATGTCTCATCTGCAGTTCGTAAGGTAGTTAAACATCATTACGCTCTCCCTTTGCTGGGGAAATAGAAGCACAGGGAGGATTTCATCACCTTCCCCCATCCGCAGAGCCGGGCCATGGTAGCGGCACAGCCGGAGCCCACAACCTCAGCCCGTAGTTACTAAATCAATTTTTGGAGGGTGACATATATACTGTGCCTATCAGTATAGGAGAAGATGTTTTTTACTGATCTTTCTTGAGACACAGTTTTGCTTTAAGAAAAAGGAGAGGAAACAATTACAGTCAGTGTGTGCCCAGTGGATCGTCTTCGAGAGGTGCTGTAAGGTAAGGAAGATCTCAGAAACACTTTGTAATTTACCTAATAAATTCAATGAAGCAACACTTACAATCACTTTTATTAAGGGTACAAAAACAGATGTAAATTTTGTGTCAGTAATGGGCTAAGTACAGGCTAAACACAATGCAAGCTGTGCCGTTAATCCGTGTTGAGCTAAGAGTTTTGAGATTGAGTAACACGGTTCATAACTAAATTATTCGTACTCCACCTTACTGTGTCTTAAACCCCTGTACACGGCAGGTAATACTGCATTATTAACAATCTTCTCCATTTATGCTTTTCCTGTCAATAGTAAATTACTGGCAAATCTTTCAGATAGTCTTAAAAAGATACTTTTAAGGAAGAGATTTAATACGCATGAGCAAATACAAATTGCAAGTGTTTGGCCTTGAAAGTACTTCTTTTATCCGTAACTTTCTTGATGCCATGAAAAAAGAGAAACTGGTGGGAGTGTTTGGCTCATTGGTGACAAGAAATTTACCCATCCAGTTATTAAATGAATAGAGCATGATCAGAAGATACTACTGACAAGGGCTGAAGTCCTAGCCGCTTTGTATACCCACGCGATACTAAGCTTTCATTTAATTAAGACATCAGATGCATAAACGGTGAAGCTGAAAGGCCTGTAGAGCAAGAAAATAACTAATGAAAAGCACACAGCGGCTGAAGCCTGGTTTCCAAAGAATTTGTCATGTTCTTTACAAAACACAACAACAAGAGAACTACATCTCCCCACATTTTCCATGAACCTTTTACTCTCTTCTCCCTTCATCACAACACTCTCAGCTTCTTCATCTTCTACCATCAGCAGCCTCAGACCTTCTTTGTGAGACAAGGGGAGTCAAAGAACCTCAGTAGACATAATAAAGGGGGGTGAAAGATGATGTTTAGTGCTCGCATTGTTGAAATTAGCTGTGGCAGAGACAGTCCTTGATAAGAAGAGCTGGTGCCAAGAACCAGCCAATGAGGTAGAGACAGTCCTTGATAAGAAGCAGGAGCAGGCCCCGAGAGCCAGCTAAGACTGGTCTTGCGGCTTGGGTGAATACCAAGGAATCGCTGAGCCTGTGCAAGGAAAGAGGTTACTAGCGGTGACGAAGAGGAGTCATCCGTCTTCATCTCTGCGACCACCAGACGACCACCATAAAGAGGCACTGTGCAAGCGCAGTTGGGAGGGGACTATGGAAATGACCTCTCAGAACTAATTATAATATGAAGCAGGGATAGGTCATGCATATGTATAGGCGTATTGTAAATATGTAATACCTGACTGTATAAACTTGAGGGCGAACTGCCGAGTCAGGCGCGCACGACTTTGGTGGGACTACCCCCCGTGCCGCCCGGCGCTGAATGCACATACCTACTTTACAGTCTCACTGATCGTGGAGTCTGTTTTCCGCAAGTCAATTGTAATACCTCTACTTTTCTCTCACCCATCCAAATTTATTCTCAGCCACTTTTGGTGTTCTCTGCTCTCTCTTTCCCCTGCACTTTCGGGGAAATGTGGGAAATGGGTAGGATGGATGGACGGTCCCACCAGCAGCATGGACCCGTAAGCCGTATTTTCTTAGTGAAACTCAGCTCAATATCTGAGAGGCATCCACTGCCACAGAGCAGAGGTTGCCAGCTGTACCTCAGAGCCCACTGGTGGATCCACCTCCTCCAGCAGGTTCCTTCGCTCGCCAAAGGAAGCCGCAGCAGACAACACACCTCCTGAAAACTCAGGGTTCAAACTTCGGTGTGTGCACCTTGCAGACCTGACGGCACAACCTTCCTCTCCTCCATACAGACCCGTAAGTGCCTTTCAAATAAGTGTATCACAATAAAATATGACGTTACCTGCAATGTCCCGATATTCAACACATCAGCCGGGGAAAAGACCGAAGTAGAAAAGGGGACAAAGTTGCACCGTACCGTTACGGCACAGATTTGTCCACGTCCTCTCTGCTGTGTTACACGAGTTGAAGTATTGATACGCTGGGACATCCCGAGTGCTGTGTGGGTGCTCTGTGCCACTAATCGGCACATGCCTAACTTGTCTAGTTAAGGACGGTTTTAGCAGATTCACCGTGCGTGAGCAGACGGGCTCTGCGACACCTACGCAGCGGTCAAGGCTTTCCCAACGCAAGCGCGTACCCAAGGGCAGTCGATTGGACTAAGCAAGCACGCAAAATATAGGGGACCCGAATGCAGACAGCCGTCATTTGGCCTGCTACTCCTTTGAGTGGACTGCTGGGCACCCAGAAGTCCCAGAGAAAATGGCTAAAAGCATAAAAGCAATCGGCTACTGCCAAAAGCGGTAACATGAGCAGGTGCGTATTCCCTCACCTGCTCCGGAGGCAACGTGGACAGGATTGTTGTAAAGTTGCAGGCAGGACGCGCTACGAAGCTGCAGCACAGTAATTACTGTACAATACAAAATCTTGCATTCAGTCGTTGTCTCAAGCTACTGTGGTTGCCACTATAGAGCAAAAAGAGTAGTTAAAAGTTAAAGTAGGTATGAGAAACATTGCCATCAGTTCTGTTCAGTGGGAAAATTACTACATAGCATCTAGCGAAAGCCCTTCATGGCTGTCTAAGAGAAGAATTTGGCCTATTATGTCTCTCACAATTATTTGTCTTATGCTCTCCATGCTTATTGCTTTACCCTTTCAGATTGATTTTATCATTTTATTTAGTGTTCACTCTTAAACAGGTCTTAGTAACAACCACCTGGCACAGCATGGCCATAAAATATTTTTCAGCATTTGCTTTGTTAGGTTAACCATTAAGATCGCTATGGTGCTTCCTATTTTCGTTATCAGAAGCAGAATTGGGATGGCAAACCCCATAACACACTAGGATACATGACTTAGGTGTTTGTGTGCATATTAATATGTTCTCCAGATAAATTACACATATTGAAATGTACTAACGCACACACAGAATACGGTAACATGCTAAAAGATAAAGTATCTATTTTTTAAAGCATGCAAATTACGTGTTTGTCTCAATAGGTTACAAACAGATGGAGTGTTGTGTTCAGCACATTTCTTCAGAGTTTCTAAATCTGCCTGATGGGAATTCCATTACCTGCACCAGATGTACAGGTGACCTCTTTGACTTCCGCTTGCCAGGCTCTGAATATATGAGGCAGTGCTGGCATCTTTTTAAAGTAAAGTATATGCAAATATGGACATATTTGACATGTTGCTGTAGTGCCTATTTAAAATGTATGCTATCTGGTTTAACCCTTGCACCCATAATTATGAAGTGTTTCAAACTGTCTGTGAAATAAAATGTTTTTATGTCTTTCTCTTGATCAAGCGACTTCACTTTTTTTTCCTTAATCAGAAGCAATTAAGATTTCTTTTCACCTGTAATTATGAGTCTTTTTTTTTTTTTCATTTCACTGTGAAAAGTTACTACTATACTCCTAAGGCTGAACTTCCAGGCACTGAATATCGATTTCCCACCCTTTCTGAGCAAATGCTCAGAAAGATCTTGAAAGTTTTCCATATTAGGAGCTTTATTATACAAAAAATAGGATACATTTCTTGTTTTCATATAAACAGAGCACAGAAAACATTCCTTCTTCTGTTTCTGTCTCATTTATTTCAAAATACCAGAGCAAACGCATGCATTACATAGCATTTTAAAGATACACTAAGGCTTGTATTGAAAAATGGCAAGTAGTTGTGTTGGTCTATAGTCATTTTCTGGCTGAGAGTGACCACACACTTGAGACCTTATTACACAAAAGACAAAATGCTCCTTTCCTAAGAATAACCTGGGTAAGACAATAGGCCCAATTTTAAGAAAATGTATACCTAAATCTGGGTGATTTCCCTGGGTTTCTGCTGCTTACGTGAGTATGATTTTGAATGAGGACGTATGCCTCCAGTGAGGTTATGGTTGATAAATACAGTACAGGTTAATGAAAATATAGTGTGCCCCAGCACAAAAATGGACCAGCCCACGGGAAAATTCTCTGTCTCTCTACTTGAAGCTGGACTGTGGAAGGGCTTCTGAAAGTTTAGAAAGCTACAGGAATAAGGGGACAGAACCTTTTTAGTTCCTTGAATTCTGCCTATGATCTTTTTCCATTTCCAGTAATCAATGTTGCTATGCTCAAAAATTTGTTTACAAGAAAAGGGAGAACACGTCTTATAGGTAAAGCCAAGAATTTGCTCAAAACCATAACAGCACAATCCAAGAAACGTTATTGGGTTTAGTTTTAATCGTTGCAGAAACAGAAAGACTACTTTTCTATTGGGAAACGTCTCTGTAATAACAACAACAATAGTAATGATGATGATGATGTTGTTAACATTTTTACACACTTAGTTTCTACCCCTTTTCCTAGTGTCATACACACGCTCCCCCCGCTCCGGCAGGTCCTGAGGTCAGTGCTTTCAGCCTGGTGGCAGGGGTGGGTGTTATGCTGGGTGTCAGTATCTGGGGTCCTTCACCAGGAGGAATACGATGTTCACGGTGGTGGTGGCTTCTTCCTCGCTCTACAATATACCTGGGGATGTTTTTATACATTTGCTAACACATTTTTATGTTTTGTTCCTTCTCCACCAATCTCAAGCTCCACGTTACAGCCAAATTTACCATACGTGGTGCCTTTTACCCATGCTAGATACTGTTTATTTATTTTCTTTGTTATCCCGAAAAGCAGTTTTGTCCAGCTTCAGGCCTTCCTTTCTTTAGCTGACCGCTGGTGAGTTGTTTATAGCCGTGGGGCTCCAGTGCCAGACTGTGCCCATCTCTTACCAAACCGTGTCTGCCCTCCTCCACGCCGCATGCTGCGTCTCCACTTCTTGATGCTGCTGCTACCCCACCAGGCCAGTATTTCTGTATACTACATCTTTATGGCCGTCATAAACATCTCATTCTACATAGAACAACTGCTTATTATTGTTATCTCAATAAAACTATGATCATACTCTACAAAGATAAAGGAAAGTAGAACAAATTAGCGACAGCCACCCAATCGTTAGGAAAATTGCTGTTAAAGCTAAGCCAAGCAAAACAGAAACAGTTCGGACAGGGCAAGGCTGACACAGCTCTGTCCTGGGTCTTGCAAACCCAGTTCAAAGCCTGTGGCCAGATACTAGCAATGTCAACACCGTACTGCAAGTCTACAAGGTCACCGAGTTAAGTGCGTGTTTTGTAACTATAACCATATCTCATGAAAAACCACCAGACCTTATTTTCATTTTGCTTCATGGCAATTGCCTCCGATCACTCTGCATGGTATGATATCCCCCTGCTGAATTATTGTCTGGCAAACTTTCACGCTCTGGATTTTAACCGAGCTCTTCTGATCGGTGTGCTAAACGCGTCCTGACCTAACGCAGCCCGTCGCTGCCGAGAGTCCTCTTCTATCTCCAAAACGCCGTCGGTGAGAGACCGGCCTCCCTGCCCCTGCGCCCACTCGGCTAGAAATTTGCACAGTAAAGTGAAGACGGATACTCCAGGCAACCTTAGGAGAGAATTAAAAAGGAACTGATGTGGGATGGCAGGAATAGGACAGAAAAAGGGATTAAGCAGGTTTGAGGAATGGGATAGTGGGAAGAACGGGAGGCGGCAGAGTCTGAGCTCTCAGGAGAGGAAGAGTCATGATTAGCATGAAGGCAGCTCAGTGTCTGTTATGCGCAAAGGCGAGAACTCATAAATGTAGAATTAGCATCATGTTCACCTTCAGCTTCACAAACCACATCACGGTGAGAAATATCGGGTTAATTTCAATACCAGGTGCCTAATAATCTTCATGAAATTGCTAGATGAAGTGTCAGATTTATCATCTAAACTAACTGCAACAAGCTCTACAGACCCACCCAAGACCTGAAACATAATAGATTTCCTCTGGCTAGCACTAAGACTCTCTTTATGTGTCTCAGCACTGGTGAATTTTAAAAATGTATTTACTTTCAATCTTAAAACTGTCAGGCAGTAATAATTCTAATCTAAATTTACAAGGATCAAGTAACTACTTCTGGAAAGCATTCTATAGGTATTGCAGAAACCGTTCATAGTTCATAGTCGTCCAAGAAATGCAACAAGAAGCTATGCTTGCAGACCATAAAAATGAAGTAAAAACTTAAGATTGCTACTATGAATTTGAACTACTGATATCAAACCAATCTTTAGCCTAGCGTCATCTAGAAAAGCAATTGTAACATTTTTATTATGAAGTCCAGATACAGAAAAAGTTTTGCACAGTTTGATATCTAAAAGTCAAAACTATAATTCTTTAATTTACTTTGAAAATTATTTTTATTTTCCATCAAAAACCAGCTGAAATGTGCGAGGATTTATCTGCCTTTAAAAGAAGCTTTGAGCGACAACAGTAATCCCTTCTTAGATGGAGAAGACTGAAGCTACCTCTAAACCAAATTGCATTTTCCACACATGACAAGGCAACTCAGTATAATGGAACCCAGGTGTTCGACTAATTTCTAATTTAACCATAAATGAAGAAAAGAGAAATATTAATCCTCAATGCAAGTTGTTGTGGTATTACAGAATCCATCATAATGAAGAAATGACCCCACTTTGCACAAAGGTTAACTGTACAAATGGTACTGCTTTGACAAAAATGTTAATGAGTTTGTGAGGCAGCAGGTAAGCAAGAGCTGGCAGGAGGAAGCTATTGTGATAGGCAGATAATTACAATGGAAGTCATGTCTTTGGTAATGACTAGGATTCACATCACATATCTTTTCAGTCACAGTACAATTTCGCTAGCTCTGTTTATGGTAATCTACGGGATTATTTGACAGCAAGGTGACACTTTGACTTTGGAACAAATTTCTTTCATAGACAGCACAATTACTGATATTGTGACATTCAATTAGACACATCACTGCTGCATAACTTTGACTTTAGCGAATATACAAACATAAGGTATATTTTTCATTAGTACATGAAGTTCCTTGGTTCTCAGTTCAGGTTTAATCATGCTAAATGCTTTGATCTTACTAATGTGTAGGAGTCAGAAGAAATTTAACAGCTGTGATTTTTTAACCATTCAGCTGCAGGATTAATAAAGAAAAAGGAAAAATTATGCATTTCAAATACGTAATTGTCTTAAAGAGAAGAAATATCGATTTCCAGGGAAAGTTCATCTGTGTTATGAACTCTATTACATAACAACAAATCTGTAATATCCGTTTCAAAAGGGAATTCTCTGACAGTAGTTACACATGTTATATCATATTCTAGGCCAAATGCCCAGCTAATCTATTTACCTCCATCTCACAAAACAGCTACAGATAGGGGAATATTCAGGTGAAGAATCAAATCTGTGTCACCCGTTCTTCCCTTTGTGGAAGGAGTGTGAAATAAGAGTGAGAGGACAAGACTGGCAGCGAACGTGGTGAGCAGCTCCTGACGTTCCGTCATATCCTTGGTCCGTGGCAATAAGCAGGGTCTTACTGTCAGCATTTCATGGCAAGACCAAGGACCACAGCACCCCATCAGTGCTTGCCTGTAAGTAAAAAGCGTTCTGCATTTACAAGTGATAAAAGATGTACTTTGGCAAACAGCAGTTTTTAAGAAAATGTTTCGGTTTGAGATTGTTCAAGAAATGCTTCGTGCAAACAAACTTTGGCTTCTGGGATGCTCATCAACATTTTCTCCATGTGTTTCATGTGCGTGTTTCGGTGCCTGAACTTGTGTCACAGGTCACCTAAAGCACATTTGGTTACTTCAGTTCTTTCAGTGGCCGACCTACTCTTCCACAACCGCCTCACCTAAAATCTCTCTTGCTTCATGCTGTTATATCTTCACAAATATAGCACTGTAAATATTAATTTTATGGAAAAAAAATAAAAGAAATGAGAATATAAGAAGGGGTATGAATATATCAGAAGCGAAAACTTATTTAGAAGACAAAAGAATTTCTACAAATACATTGCCTTACTACTAGCATGGCTCTTGTCCTATTTGTGATTCCCCCCCCCCCCCCCGATATAGGTTTTACAATCTAAAGTTTATGTATCCACCTTCTTTGTAACCCTGAATCTGTGTGAAATGTTCATTATTTTAAGATGTGGGATCCAAGTATTAATCAAAGAACAGCATTAAGGAACAATAGTCATTCTTGCTCTGCATGATGCCTGCATCATTCCTTCCACTGGACTTAGGTGTAAACTTTTCTACTGAAATTGGATTAGAAAAGTTGGCTTAGGTAACTTATTTACAGTCATGATGTGGAAAAAACCAATTTGCTATCAGTATCCTATTATTTCCACTTCTGCTCAGAAATTTGTGACTTGAATGAACAAAACCTAAGGCTTTAATGGGATGAGGATGCTGCTAAGATTTGTTAGAGCAGTCATGTTTTCTCTCTCCAAGGAGACAAGTCGCAATCATAATGATCTTACATTTGTAGAGTGGGTTTTATGACAAAGGACACCCAAGTGCTTTAAAAACTTGAGAAATTACATACAGGAATCTTACCACTCACCACTGAATTTCAGCAGCCTCTGTTGTGAAAGGTTTTTAACAATGCACAGTAAAGTCTAGTTCACTTTAGGACAAGATATGACTACTATAAAGCAGGAAGAGTCTCAGCAGGCAGACAATAACACTTCAAATGGAAATGCAAAGAGGCCACTGAAGTTAACATACTACTTGGGAAGTGTGGCACATCGATTTAACGACCTTTCTTTTGTGTTTTGAGAGGACCATACATCCAATAACTCATTGAGCAAGTCCAAGGGCACTTGATGCACTTAGAGCACAGTTCTTCAAGGTGCTGAGTACTGTGGTTCACAAGACAACAAACGGTAAGTCTGTAAAAATGACATAATTAAATGTAAGTAAGTGCTTAAGTGCTTTACTGATGAGAACTTCCAGAGCTGTGTAAAAGAGTCTGCCTCCCTGAGAGCCTGAGAGCCTGACTTTCACATCTTGAAAGCAAGATTCCGGAAGGAGAGAAACAGAAGCAGTGAGAGAGGTTGGTATTTTTCACTGGCACAGTTTCTAAGGACAGAAATAAGTAATTCCCCTCAAAATTCTTTCTCTCACCCGTTCCTTGAGAATTTGCTTTATGAGGCTAGAGCTGAAGAGGACGAGGGTTCTGTTAAAAAAAAAAAAAAAAAAAGGTCTAAAACATATTGGAAGAAATTTAGACAAAACCTAGGTCTCTGAAAAACTCCTACACAGTTGTTAACTAACTGTCGAGACGCCTGTGTCTAGAGACACCTCCGGTGCTGCAGTGAAGATCGTATAAGAGGGAGATCTACCAAAACCACTAGTTTAAGAGGTATCTCGGAGCCAAACGTGCCTGAGGACCGATTAGCTGCTGCGGCCACGGCTGCAGTGGTGATGGAGAGAGCAGGCAACACTCTGATGAGACCCTCAGGAGATAAGGAGCATGTCCGAGGGTCTCACAGAAGCAAGAGAGAGGGTCGCCACAGGGAAGGGTGATTTTGAATAGGCAAGTCTGTTATCCTAGTGTTCTCCTCAAGTTCACCCAGAGGTGCCTCAGCCACACTCAGACCGTCTGTCCTCAGACACCCTGCCTCCGGGACCGCATCTGCTGCCTTTTATGTCAGTATTTAGGTTAGATGTAGGTTTCTTATGTTAAAAATGTCATGAAAGGTGACAGTTATGTGTCTCAAAAAACATCTGCAAGGACCAGCATGGCGAGACAGAAGCAAACTAAACTCCTAATACTGGTTTGTAATACTTCCTAAAACCGAATCGAAAAGAAATATTAAAGCAAGTGTTGACATTTACTCTTTTCCCACGTTAAGACACACTCCTTAAGACTCTGGCACTGCACATGCAGTAAGTGCCTTACTTCATGGTGATATTTGCAGTGTGCAAGTTACACGGCTGGCCTCTCTGGGAGTGTTAGTGGGTTTCTAGAAAATGTCTTCAGAAAAGCTCATTTTCTACCCAAGATGGATAATCAAAAAGGATTGTGAACAGCATGATTTCTAAATAAAACTACCCTCATCAAGGACTCAGCTCCCCAGGATTCATTGACTGAACCCAGGAAGGCTTCCTGAGCCCCCGTGTCTGAAATACGGAGCTTTTCTTCCTTTCTAAACAAAAGTCTGAGGGGATTTGAACGCAGATTTCCCACCGCTCAGGGAATGCCCTAGCAGACTGTTGGTACTCTGAAGAGAAGGAAGGGAACACCCTTGGTACCTTTTTTTGCATGAAATAAGTAAAGGTGTGTGGGAGTTGAAGTAATAGCCAGTCCCCTTCAGTTAGAGGCTGGCAGACAAATTCAGTCTATTGGAGGCATCCAAAGAGCAGGAGAGAGCTGTTATGTTAGAGCTGGACTTTTACTTCTGCTCTTATCCAGCAGTCAGAAAAGGAATTGAGATGGAAATGTGTACCTGTGACCTTCTTTTCTTGTATCCCGGTCCTACAGGTAATTAGTCTCCTACTCCTCATATCAGATCTAAGGCAGCAGGTGGGAAACCTGAGGGTAATATATATTCTGTGATAGCCGGGAATGCTTCTCAGATCCCATGAATGAATACTCAGCCTTGCCAAGAGTTCAGCTCGGTCCCAGCGTGAGGTCTGACCGGTAATCTCCATTCCCTGCCACTGTTCCTGTACTAAAGAAACATATTCCCAAACGGTTTCCCAAATGGATTCCAGCAGCGTCAAATCAATAGACTAAAGCCTGACGGACCATCGGCTGACACCACCAAGAGCTCACTGGGGATGTGGGAGGCGTGAGGGCAGCTGGGGGACGGAGGAGGACACTCGCAGGAGCCAGGCTGTGGGAGGAACAGGGGAGATGCCGTCAGGACACACGCACGTGCCTACGTTTATTCGTGGGCATTTGACCGGAGGTGAGAAGGCAGCTCTAAAAATAGGACCAAGGGGAAGGGGATTCACCTCCTCATTTACAGTCTGCTCCTGGGAGCTCCCAGTTTGCTCCCACCAGACCAAACTGAAGCGATGAGGGTGAAATCCGCTGCTGTGGGATTAGGAGGTGGAAATCGAAAGAGGACACCGGGATGAAATACCCTTCATTCTCACACATGTAACGTCACAGATCGATTCCCCGGATAGAATTTCATTTCCCTTCTCCCTTGCGTGGGTTGGAGATGCACAATGGGAGGAGAAGGACATAACTAGTAGCAAAAGGAAAAGAAGAAAGGGCATCGCATCCTACAACTCCTACAGCCTTTCCACAGCTACCTGAAAGGAGGTTGGAGGGACGCGAGGTCGGTCTCTTTTCCCAAGTCCCAACTGACAGGACAAGAGGAAACAGTCTCAAGTTGCACCAGGGGAGGTTTAGATTGGATATTAGGAAAAATTTCTTCACCAAAAGGGTTGTCAAGCATTGAAACAGGCTGCCCAGGGAAGTGGTGGAGTCACCGTCCCTGGAGGTATTCAAAAGACGTGTAGACGTGGTGCTCAGGGACGTGGTTTAGTGGTGGACTTGGCAGTGTCAGGTTAAGGGTTGGACTCGATGATCTTAAAGGTCTTTTCCAACCTGACTGATTCTATGATCCCTTATTCATTCACACACACACATACACAGAGGAGGAGGTTGAGGAGGGAGGAGGGATGAGTGCAACGTGTTCATTGAGAAGAAACCCTCTCAAACAAGGAGAAACCAGCAGGATGGCAACGGGGAAGGAAAACCATTCAACCGTGAAGCATTCTGGGGAGAGGGAGGCTGCTCCACTTTGCACTGGGAAGGAGACTAACCACAGTTACTGGGTACCAAATTTGGGCTCCTGCTCCTGCAGCCGTCACTCTGCCCGGCTGGTCACCCAGCCCTGCCTCGTTTACAGCCTTTTCCCCGGCTGATGCCTGCGAGTGGGGAGCATGGGTGTAAATCCAGCGAGTGCTTCAATGCTTTTTACTTAGCATTCAGTAGAGCAGGAGCTGAAACCAAGATCTCTCTTCATATCCTGGTTCCTTACCCACCAGCACTTACAGCCCTTTGTGCATGCCCTTCTCCTCCTTTTTCTTCCTTCCATCTTCTTTTCAAGGAAAGTGAGAGTAATGGCTTCACTCTCTCCCAAGCTCTGAAGGAATTTCTCACGTCCCATTAAAGAACTGCAAGAAAACCCCCTTACTGAATAAAAAGATGATGTCAACCTTTGTTTTCCAGTTTTCTTTTTGATCAGGCTTACAGGCAAGCTGGAGGAGGAATGCTTGTTAGTGAATTTGGATGGAGTTCTGGAGGACGATAACCTCTTGGTGCTGAACTCTTCAGTTCTACCGAGAGGTAAGATTCCTTGCACATCCCCTGAAAACTTCTGAACTTTTCATTATATCGGAGTTGGATTTTTCTGCTTACCGATGATTTTTGTTGTTTTCACTTATAATTGCCACTGTTCTCTAAAACAGTTCTGAAAAACTACAATCAACACACGAAGGCTCCTGTGGTGACTGACACACATCCACACAACTGAGAGCTAGGTACTGCAAACTTTAAAAAATACTTCTGCCAAGGAACTATTCAGTGAGGTATGTCATGGCTAGTGCTTCTTCCCTAGGAAAAAAAAAAACCAAACCAACAAACACCTAAAAGACTTTTTATTAAAATACTCTCCTTTGTAAAATCATATCTCTTTACTATTTGGACAATGATGCTCTTTTTTTTTCCTTCTTGTTGGTTTTGCCAAAACTTCAACATCTTTCAGATATAAGAGACAAACTGAAAATGTAGTGGAAATTCAGGCATGAGGAATAAAGAATTGAGCTAATGTAATTTGCATGATTCTGATTACTGATGATGGGTCTTTATAGCTTGACGTTTTGGTCTGCCGCAGGCACCCCAGTATTTATCTAACTGCCCCTGCAAACACAGTCACACTCCAAAACAGCACAGAGGGCAAAAGCATTTCCATATATGTTTTGCAGTAGTCTTCTAAAGGAAGCGAGCATTTTGCAGAAGCAGAATAATGCGATTGAAATATGTTTAATTTTTAACCTATTTTAGCGTTAGAGTTATGCAAATTTGATTAAAGCAGAGATTTAAACCACAACTGAACTGCACACTGAGCAACAGCTGTGTATGGTCTGCAGGTGGCTTTCCACAGCAGCATCATGTTCCACGGTCCTTCAGCTCCCTCTGCTGCTTAATCGATTCCCATATTTTTCACATTTGCAATGAGATTTTACTCTTTTTTTTTTTAACCTCTGTTTTGATGAGAAAAAATGATGCAGATTAAAATTGTGCCACAAGCAATGAAATGATTGCCTGAACTGATAAACAGTGTGTGCAAAGTTTCATGTCATTGTTGTCCCTCCTTTTCTCAGGGAATGACAAGAAGCCCATCAGCCTCTTCTGATTGCTTTCTGGCGAGTTGCAGTGCACATATTCTGCCATTACAATTTGACTTGGTGTAACTGAAATGTATCTGTTGCTTAAGCTGACGTTTCCTGGTTATGTAATTTTGTTTCATACTGATTTTTTTTTTCCCCCAAAATAATTATGTCTTTATATAACTCAGGGTAGTCTTTATTACAGACATCTCTTGCAGATATCTCCGCAATACTTTCTTTCCTAGATTTTGATGCTGATCATCTATCAAAAATGCTAAAGAAAAGCAATTTCTAAGTAGACTTGACAAAGCTTATCCCAGATAGAAGACAACTCTATATATTTGGACAACGTGTTAGTCCAAATGCAGTATAAGTGCAAACCACACAAACGCACACACATTCACTAAAGTAGGACTTTGGTTAATAAGGTATAATGAAGGGAAGGAATTATCTGCCAGAATGTGTGTGAGAAGTATTATAAAAAACTCAGTATTATACACCATACTGACTAAATGGGGATTTGAAAAGCAGTAGAGGTTAAGGGAATATTAACACACAAGATTATGCTGTTCCAAGGCATCTCTGTTCCTCAGGGGATATTAGAAAACCCAGAAGGTCTACCTAGATTACATCAAAGATGGGAAGCTTAGAATTCAATGTGTAATTTTCTTTATAGGTATGTAGGGTATTATATCCATTTTTTTCTGTTCAGATATTCAGCCGTGCGATTATGTCAGTCACTGATGCAATTACCCCAAGAAAATAAGATTGTGAAATCTACATTTGAAATTCCACAAAAACATTGAAATCACAGGTTTGGGGAATCTTGGCCAAGACGTTACTTCCTCCAAGACAACTAGGATGACTTTCCGAGGGATCTGCATCAATGCTTAGCCCCAGAAACAACGGCACCCGTGGGTATGAATTATGCTACACCTGGGAATAAATGCAACCCACCCGCAGTCCATCAGGAACAGAACAAGTCAGACAAATCAGGCTTGGTCACTGCTTGGATGCATTGCTTTGTCCTTTGCGAGGACAGCGCTTACATTTGAATCTTTTCCAAGTTTTTGCTGCTGTTCGGGAAACGGCGACGGCTCTGCTCGGGGGACAGGTTACGTATTGCCAGAAAAAGCTTCGTACGCCGACAGTCCCGTTGACACAAAATATATGGGGACACAGAACAGGAGAAGGCAACACCGATCATCACACCCAGTCCTCCACCACCGGAGACAACCAGAACACGAGCAGCAATTCAGGGCATAAGGGACGCAAGTCATAAAAGCTTTCCCATTGCTGACGAGTGGTAGACCTACGGCAAAAAGGCCAACATCCCAGCCGGGATGTGCTGCCGTCGGGAAAAAGAAAGCATTCGAGGTCACGCCAATGGGCTTCATCCCTGCAGCAAGAAAGACCATCACTTAATGTGAAATTCTCCGGCGATTCAGAGGGCTGCTCCATCCGGGTCTGCCTTTCTCGCTGACCGCTCTGTCCCAGTGGTCACTCCAGGCTCGGGAAGCGTAGCTCCCTACTGACACCCCAGCGTGCAGGGTAACCCGGACCGTGCAGGCGTAATTGCCCGCTTCAGATCTTATTTCCAAGGATCAGGCGCACCCAGCCTTGCCACTGTCCCAGCTCAGGTCAGTGCTGGACTTGTCACACGGGACGCTGCGCTCAGAGGCTGCACACGTAAAGCTGTGCACGGGTGCCGGAACAGCGCGAAATAGCATCCAGCCGCTCAACAGAAATACCGGTCATCCCTATCAAATTAATCAAGGAAAATTTCCTTTCTGATCCCAAATTTGGTGATTAGGAGGAATCCTGAAATACAGGATTATTACAACAGAAAGAAAATGCAAATGAATGTGAACACAAACCAATCTAGTTTCAGTTCATCCTTTTTGGAATATGAAAGGACTTAACATTTCTCATTCTGGGATCAAACTTTTCCCTAAAGTTTTCATCCTCAGCACAAATGATGCATATTCCTTGTTCTCTGTCTTATTTAGAACACCTTTACTCTTCAGATGCTTATATACCATCTTCTAATTTCCTTTTAAATTAACCGTGACCATTTTATAACTGTTCAACCTTGTACTTAAATTCCCTCTCCCAATATATTTATGGAGTCGTCACTTCCACTCTCATCCAGTTTTTCTCGCTTTCTTTCCAAACCTTGTTGAGAAAGACAGCTGAAGAAAGCAAAACTCAAGGCACCAAGGAAAGCAACAGCAGAATAACAAAATTGTGGTCCTGGGATAGAGACATTCTTTTGGGAATGGGTGAGGGAGAACCTGCGCTGCAGGACCTGGGTGTCCAGGTCTCCCAGGACTGCTTTTGCATTTCACAATAAGCAGAGAACAAATAAAATTCCTGTGCATATGCAGCTGTTCTTCCAAATGATCAAGCCCGAGGTCTGGGTTCAAACTGCAATTTTGCATGGTGACCTTACACACTGTTTAAGCCCCTCCAGGTAGCAGGTGTCATTCTACTGCTATTTCCAGATAGTTTTAACCCAACAAGTAGCAGAGCAGAGTGGGTTTTTTGCCTAATTGAAATCAATGTGAACAAAACATGATTGGTAGATTCTTGTGCTTAGGACTCAAGTTCCAGGTAGGTACATGACCTATCGTCACACCTACAGCACTAAATTAACATGCCTGGAACGGCTTTCTGACACCTGAGGCAAGCGAACAGAATAAATCAGATCTATATTTTCAAACTTTTCAAATCTCCAGAGTGCACATATGCAAGCTATCTAGCTGAGATGTTCCTAAGTCCATGTCAATTCTTTAACCACATCCAGTACACGTGTAAGGATGCTAGCGGAGTACCCCAGGTACTGGTGTCAGGGCCAATGCTGTTTAATCTCCTCATTACTAACCGGGAAGATAGGAGTAGCGCAACTTCTGAAAGTTTACAGACATTACAACACCGAGGTGAGCGGTTGATACACCAGAGGTTCAGTGCTGCCATTCAGACAGACCTTGACAGGGCAGAAAGGACCCTGGCAGTGCCGGCGGACACCAGCTTGTACGCAAGCAACGCAGCCTTGCGGAAAAACAAGGTCAACAGCCTTCTCAGCCCCATTAGGAAGAACATTGCCAGCTGATTGAGGGAGGCGATTTTCCAACTCTGCTCAGCACTGGTAAGACATCTGGAGTGCTGGGCCCCGTTCTGGGCTTCCCAGTACAAGACAGACATGGACTTAGCAGAGCGAGTCCAGCAAACTGCCATGAAGATAAATGGATCGGAACACCTGACCAACAAAGGGAGACCGAGAGCTGGGATTCTTCAGCCTGGAGAAGAGAAAGTTCAGGGAGATGTTGCCAACGTGCATAAATACCTGATGGGGCAAGGGTGGAAGGAGAGAAGACTGAGCCAGAGTCTTCTCAGCAGCACCCAAGAAAAGGACAAGAGAAAGCCGGCACAAAGCGAAACACAGGAAACTCCATTTACACACAAGGATGTGTCTTGGTTTTGCCTGGGATAGTTAATTTTCTTTCTAGTAGCTGGTACAGCATTATGTCTTGGATTCAGCATGAGAAGAATGTTGATAACACACTGATGTTTTCAGTTGTTGCTGAGCAGCGTTTATACCAAGTCAAGGATTTTTCATCTTCTGATGCCCAGCCAGCGAGAAGGCTGGAGGGGCACAAGGAGTTGGGAGGGGATACAGCCAGGGGAGCTGACCCAAACTGGCCAAAGGGGTATTCCATACCCTGTGATGTCATGCCCAGTATATAAACTGGGGAGGAGTTGGCTGGGCGGGGGGGGAAGGGGGATTGCTTCTCTGGAGCTAACTGGGCGTTGGTCAGCACATGGTGAGCAATTGCATTGTACATCGCTTGTTTTGTATATTGCAGCCCTTTTATTAGTATTGCCATTTTATTATTGTTATTATTATCATTATTAGTTTCTTCCCTTCTGTTCTATTAAACTGTTCTTATCTCGACCCAAGAATTTTACCTTTTTCCTTCCGATCCTATCCCCCATCCCACTGGGTGGGGGAGAAACGACTAAGCAGCAGCCTGGTGCTTAGTTGCTGGCTGGGGTTAAACCACAATAGGAGGAAAAAACCCAGACCGACCTACATGGGCGATCAAATGCTGGAACAGATTATCCCGAGAGGCTACAGCGTCTCCATTGCTGGAGACACTCAAAACCCAACTAGACACACTCCTCAGCAACATGCTTTAGTTGACCCCGCTCTGTGCAGTGTGGTTGAAAGAGTAGCATCTCCAGAGGTCCCTTCCAACCTCAGCAATTCTGTGCTTCTGCAGTTGTGAACAACTTTACACAGGAAAACTGACACCAGCACCACTACTCAGACCTTAACATCCTGTGAAGTTCAGAGCCCGTCTGAAATGTTTTAATCTTCATATGAAACAGTAGCAATCACGGCACCATCTCATCTTTTGTGGAACTAAATTTCCTGCTTCAGTCTGGATCCAGTCACTGTTAGAGCAGCTATACCTACAGACCTTTGACTGGGGACCCACATCTCCATCGCATCAGTGAACCGCACCTCTGGTTGAACCACACCTTTAATTTCAAGAGAAGAAAACATGATTCTCTTGCATCTATGACAATGGTTATAATACCTTATACTTGGAAATAACAGAGGAACAAGACAGCTTCTCTCAGACTTAGGATGAAGCTAGCAGCCTCTTGCTTTCCTCAGATGGACTTACCTAACAAGAAGACGATGACCATAAGCTACACCAACATTTTGAGCAAAGCTCAAGCTGATGGACAGACTCTCACCAATGCTTACCCAGCTTGTAGGTTTGATCTGGTAAGCAGAATTGTCAGTTAAACTCCCCAAAAGCCAAAGGGGTTTATGTACCTGTAAAGTTAATGTTAGATGAGCTAGAATTCCAAGAATTTCAGGAGGTGCTCAAAAACAACTGTGGCAGTTTGGCTAAACCCAAAATTTAATATAGTTATTAAATCTAGACACAAGAGCTGTAGTTCACTTGCCCATCTTTTAAAATGGAGCGATGAAAATCAAGTTTATGACTGTCTATCAAAGATGGTGGAAATGTAAAGATTTTATGAAAAGATTTATTCGGTAACAACAAAACTTTTAGAAACCAAGTCCTAGGCAGACTGCGCAGAATTAAATATGCATTGAAACGCGTAGATCATTGTTTGACAAGTCAGTTGGTGTACTAAGTTATGTTACTGGAATAGCAGGAGAGGAAACACGGGGTTTTGTCTTGTTCATTTACTTTGTTTACTTCCATCGAAGTTGGCTCCTGGAAAAGTTTACAAAATTAATTGACACATTTGATAGAACTGCACTTTCCACCAGCACTGTGTGCATATACTGTAACTCCAGATGTTGCAGAACAATCAGATATTAACATAATTTTTCAGGTTTTTTTTCCTTTACAAGTTAGCATTATAGCGATCTCTGTTCTGAAAGTCTCTATAAGCACGTTTTGCATCTGTTTTACTGTGCGGGATTCTTCCAAAAGGTTCCAGATCATTGAAGCAGGCATCAAAAACTTCATCCACAGCTTTTTCTGCCATTTCTTTGCTAACTTTTCTAACAGCCAGAATGGAACGAATTGCTCTGTCTCGTACACAAGCCTAAGGTGGGAATCGGAGATAAAGAAAAATCCGTCATTATTAGGATAAGTAATTTTTTTCCCAGATTTCGTCAAGTATTAACTCCTACTGCATACACAATAATTTTGTATCGCAGAAGAGTCAAACAATGCCTGTAATGAGCCTTGAAGTACATTTTTGCTCCATCCTGTGTTAATTAGGTGGTTTAGTTTTCCATGTGCAAATAAACCATCAGATATGTAAAAGACATTCCTTAGAACAGGAATTAAAATACAATTGGGCATTTGTTGTAGGTACCAGGTATTTGTACAACTTGACTTGGACACAGGAGAAAATACGTCTGAAAGAAACAGCCATAAATACCAGCTAGTGCTTTCCCAACTGAAATGCTGTAAAACATAAAGGAATGACTCCTATACGGGCCTTCATTTTGATACCTCTCTTTATGGCAACTTTTGCTTACGCAGTTTGTCTACTAAAAGATAAAAAAAGGTGTAAACACCCCCAGCTACAAGCTAACTGCCACTCTAACATGAGCGACTACTTGGCACTGAACCCACAGTCTTTGTTACTACTAAAAAAAAATTAATTGCTGTAAGACTTAACATACGTGGTTATTTAGAACCCTTGTCATTCTCCTTCCTCCAGTTTTCAAAGTCTTTTTAGTTTTACCCACTAACAGTGGGTAAGGTTTTCCCATTACATTTCCTGCAAACCCCGATTTTTGTTTGGTTCTTATTAACCACCCATTACCATTGTCAGTGGTAATGCTCTACGGTATGAGGAATTCCACTCCAACAAAAATAACAAGGTGGAAAAAAAATTTATCACTAATCATTAAAGGTTATTAAAGGTTAATTAAGAGAAAGCAGCAAGTCCATGGCATCTACTTCTTTCTCTAATGTTTTAAGCTATGAAAGTGTAGAAGGCTGCGATCAAGTAGGTAAAGATGGCTCATAACAAACCAGCAGACTTTAACATCTACAGCCTTTACCTGATGGTGTCCTTTTAACCCAAATTTAAACCTGGCTATTTCATTCATCAGTGTACAGTCTCCACTGAGATTAGCAGCTCGAATCTATTGAGAAAAAAAAAGCCACACAATCAGAGAAACACATGGAAAAACAAAGTCAAAAAAGCTGTAACATTTTTTTCTTCAATATCTTTCTGGTAACTGCTGGTAGAGAATATTCCCAAGGCCACTTCTACTCATTAACTACATATTACCCTTTACATCCACTCTCTCAGCCTCAATGAACTGCAAAGTATTACTATAGAACCTGTAAGTTTCTCCAGGGACCAAGTCTCACATATTCCCAAAGCTTAAATGAATAAGCAGAAGAGGTCATATGTGTGTGTGTGTGTCTATACACACACACAAACTGCCAGAAGAACATGGAAAGTAGTATTCTCACCAGTCTATATCAGAGGCTGATACGGCAGTCAGGAAGAAAGGCAGATACCTTTCAAAGACTACAGCTGCAATACCCAGAAGAGTAGTAACCTACCCGCTTTAGGAAAAGCCACGTTTAAATGAGCATGTATGTTTTGGCTTGTTAACTGTCTTGCCCTGTGCACTGTAATTTCTTTTGCCTGCCAACCGTTCCACACCCTACCCCTCTGTTAGGAAATACAACTAAAACTAGATTTCCTATAATTAAGTACCAGGGTGAAAATAAACGCATGGAAAATATGAAAAGTAAGAATTAAAAAGCTGATAATAAAAATCGTAAACACCATATGATAAAACAAGTATCAAAAGGCCTCCATGTCCTCATCCACAAGCTTTTTTATCTTTTTTTTCCTCCCCTGTCCTACCAAGGAGGGGGATCCAGAGGATGGCTTGGTGGGTGCCTGGCAGCCAGCCAAGGTCAACTCCCCACAAATATGCAGAATGGCTTTACTGATACCACATTGGGTTACTTCATTATCTATAAAAAGATAAAGATAATACATGACTGTGACTCTCTTCTACAGCAAGTATGAATTTAATTAACGAATTAAAATTAATTTTTATGAAATCTGGTTTGTTCTGTACCAAACTTGTTATTTTGCTTCTCACATATACTGTTTATAGGCGAAACCTGTGCACATCTTAAGTCTGGAATCAAGTATGTTCTCATTAAAAAAAGCCACCAACCAATCAAACAAAAAAAAAACCCACAACAACAACAAAACCCCAAACCCCAAGACAAAGCCACTATAACATTTTTGTATCATTTTACATATTTTTAAAAAAAGTTTAAAAGTCACCTAATTCACAAAGTCACAAGAATATACCTTCATAATATTAATCGTAAGGGTAAGTTCTTCTGTGGTCAAATGATATGGATCACATCAGAAATCAACTAAAAGCATATGAATACACACAAGTCATGTGCACAAGAGGAATCCTTCCTAGCCTGTCCTCAGTGTAATTTCACCTCCTAATGCATCAATTTGTAAGGCCTTTCAAGCAACAAATTTCTATGTCCTCTGAAATGGCCATGGAGTCATAACTAAAGCATACTATTAGCAACACCACAATTAATCAAGAAACGTATGTTATAGGAAAAGACAAGTTTGCTGTTAACCAAAAAAATCTAAACAAAAATAAGGGTACCATACTTCTGTGACAACAACCCAACATCCCAAGACCTGCAGGCGAGAAAAAGAACCCTATAAACATGTGATAAATGTGCGAATGTGTTTTCACCTCTGACTACTCTCATTTGTTATTAAACACTTCTTCTTGTGGTTACACTCACAGTAATCACATTGTACTTAATATGGCACTGACTTAACCATATTTGTGAAAACTAAATATTTGTTTCCTTAATGAAACTATGTAGGTTGATCTGACAGAATGGGCAAAATGTATTAAGAGATTTAAACCAAACGAAGTCTGTGTAACAGCATGCCTATTTAAACATGAAGCACCCCTAACAACCAGCAGTAATTAATATAATGACAACATTAGAAGCATTTTAACTTACCTCTGAACATGCTAAGTGTTTGACATTATTAAACCAGTCAACATGTGCACGGCAGTGATCAAAAGCATGAATCAATTCATGCGTGACCACCCGGTTCATATGGGATTGGTGGCGAATGTTGTTCTGACACAGAACAATCTGTAGGAAAAAAAAAAGATATAGGTAGTATTTTCAACAAGTTTCAGTATCTCCCTTACTTCTCAGAGACCCAGCACACATCACCTACAGCATTTAGACTCTTTAGATCAGTGTTTTTCAACATTAACAGCCTCATCATTCTGCAGTGTACTACTTCCAATACCATGGAACACCTTTCATTTATCTTGTTTTCACAACTGAGATATCACCGTGAGTACATTTAATCCTAGTAACAAAACCCTAAAAAAAACGGGGGGACAACATCCCGTGCTTACCTGAGATGTGGCAGAATCAAAACCTCCACTGACACAACCATCACAGTTTTCGCAGGAAAAATGCCGGTCATTGAAGACAGTGCTGAAAGGACCAAACAAAGAAAGCTGTAGGGAAGAATTTGAAAGAGACCAGTAACTCCATATAATGGTGATGTTATGACACAGAACAAGATGAATTAGTTTACGTACCAACCAGATTGCTTCATAGCCTCAAGAAGAAGTTGAGCGTATGGATCTAGAAAAACATTGCTGCGATCAATTTCTCTAGACAAAAGTTTTGAAAGTCATCTATAATCAAAATGTATAGACAGTCAAAAAAAAAAAAAAAAGAAAAAGCAATACACATGCACAAATTCATACTTTGCAATATTTAACCCTAATGCAATGCAGCTGGCATCCTGTTACAGCTTGAGCTCTGTAAAGGGATACAGAGTCATGATATATACACAGCTATTCAGGAATCAAGTCACTGCTGACGCTGTTTTATTAGTAGTGTACAGAAAGAGAGTGGCCTATAGCTACCGTTGTTTTCAGTAAGATTCGCAGTCAACATTACGTGGCGAGGAGGGCCCAAGCGAGCCAGAAAGGGACAAAACCTCTCAAATTTTCAAGAGAAACAAGCCAGAGAAGGGCCTTCTGGCAGGACAAAAAAAAAAAGCCCACCGCCGCCCTGGAAATTCGCCATTTTCCCCGCCTGACCCACAAACCGGCCCCTTCCCTCCCTGACACCCCGCGGCCCAAGGTCACCGCGGCAGGCCGCACCGGCGGGGGACACGGACCTCCCCCACCACCACACAAACACCCCGGGATCCACCCGGGGCACCGGAGCGGTGCCGGGCCCGGGGTAGGGGGGAAGCGCTTACTCGTGTCCAGGGTCATCCTCAGCATCAGCTGGCACCTGTTGTGGAAGGTGAAGAGGCTGCGGGCCAGGAAGCTCTGCGGCTTCTTGTTGCGGTCCGGGAAGAGCCGGTAGCCGAAGTCGTCGCCGCCATCCTCCTCCTCCTCCTCCCTCCCCTCAGCCGCCTTCCCCTCAGCCGCCGCCTCCCCTCCTCGCTCCATGGCGCCCGGCGGCGGCGGACCCGAAAGGGAAGAGGCCGGTGGCCAATCGCTGCGCCAGCTTCCCCGCTACGTCAGCGGAGGGGGCGTGGCCGGCCCGGCCCGGAGGAGCCGCGGAGCGGCGGCGGCCGGACGAAGCGGGGCCGCGTTGCATTCTGGGAGGAGGCTTGGCCCAACGGGCCGCGGCGGCGGCGGAGAGCGGCGGGAGCCGGCGCAGGTAAGGCCGCGGCGGGACCGGGGTCCTGTGGTCGCCGGGATCCCGGGGGTGTCTGGTTACACCGGGGACCCGGGATCCCGGCGACCCGGGACCCCGGGGGTGTCCGGTGTCCGGCCGGGCCCGGTGCCCGCCTCCCCGTGGCCCAACAGGCCCCGCCTCAGGCGCCTGAAGGAGTCAAGGCCTGGTTTGTAACTCGGGGGGGGGGGGGGGGAAGGTGGCTGCTCAGCTGTGTGAGGCGAGTGGAAAAAAATTTTACAATAAACACCAAAATTACAAACACGGTGGGAAATAGGCGGGTTTGGCTTCACCTGAAGTACTTTCCCGCTTCGTTTCAAACAGGCCAAACATCGAGAAGGCTGGAGGAAAAAATACGTTGCTAAGGGTAAGCAAGTTACCGCCTGCCTGTAGGAGGTAACCAGGGAGAAGGGCAACGGGTGCGTCGGGGCACCTGCACAGGCGTTTGCTCCTGAGGGTGGAAAAACGCTTCTGCTCTGGGAGCGTTGGTTCACTGGTCATTGTGCGGTGTGTTTTTCCATCTTTTATGAGATGCTTGTCTGTAATTATGGACAGCACGTTGCATTGCAGAAGTCATTAGCTTCAATTGGCCCATAAATAGTTATATCTCTATGCTGTTAGGTTATTGTTTTACTGGATGTTAAAAACGAATAAAAAATCTAGTCCTTTTTCTTCCTTAAAAATGTTGTGTGTACCATCACTAGGATTAGCTTATTTATCCTTACGTGATGATCGTAACTGACCCTGAAGCTCTCTCTCTCAGTCAAGAGGTTGCAGTATCAACCATTCACAGCTTGCTTTGTCTAAGTTTGTATTTAGTTCATCATTAATTACTTCATCATGATTGTTTTCAAAATACGTTTGCTTCATCCTTTCGGCTTTTTGTGCTACAGACTGTACAAATGTGGGGGGTTTTTTTCCCCTGAATTGTAACCAAGGCTTTTTTTAAAGTTGCCTTTTACTTGTGACTTGGTACTTATGTGATAATAAAATGTCTTTCAGTTAAAACACTAAACTTAAGACAACAAAACTTATGAAGACTATTAAGCATTAGTAATTATTAAACAGTAGTTTAAGGACTTGGAGGGCTACAGATGCGTACAAGGATGTGTACATTCAAAGAATATTCTGGACTTGTAATTCGCTATACTTCATAATAAAACACCTCATGCGTTTACTCGTTCCTGTGCTAAAAATGTGTACATATTTAAACCTACTTACTTGTAGGAGCCAAAAGTGCTTTTGGGAGTCGGTTTGTCAGATATCTTGTTTCTGTTCAGATACAAGGCAGCATGTATATCTTAATTGGGTTTTGGTGGGTTTTGGGGGTTTTTTTTAGTTAAAACTTAAAAGTTAACATGTTACATTTTCCTTTGTTCTTTCCTCTGGGAAACACTGCATAAATTGCTTTAAACTAGGAACACCTTGTTATCACTTTCAGGGTTTTCATTGACTGGTTGGGCCCTTTACCTTACACTTAGTTAGGAAAGCGTGAGTTGCTGTTTGTTCTGATATACTTTGTTTCAACTAAATAACATGGCTTCCCATCGTTTTTTCAAAGACATTTAAATTGTGTTTCTTCTTAGTCTCTTACTACTTAATGTTCCTACTATGCTATTGGGAAGCCTGTCCTGCGCGCAGGTCAGACTAATTCATTTTGAAATAGCGAGCTTCCTTCAGTACATACTGCCAAGTTCTCTTAAGAAAGGTTTTTTCCTTGAAATTTGTCAGGTTACAATGAGTGCACCAAATAAAGCGATAGAACTACAGCTGCAAATGAAGCAAAATGCTGAAGAGCTGCAGGATTTTATGAGAGAGTTGGAGAGCTGGGAAAAAGATATTAAAGAAGTGGATTCTGAGCTAAGGAAGCAGAGTGGTGTCTCAGAAGAGGTAAAAATTACAAGTCCAGTGTCACTATTAACTGAGCTATTCATAATGTGATAGTGTTTATAGCAGTTACTTTTTGCTTCAGCAAAATTACCTGTGTTGACTTAAAATATCGGAATAGAAGGTATGAGCTTACCCAGCTGACTTGTTCTCCATCTGAAGCAGACCAAAGATTCCTCTGTAAACTGTTCCACCAACAGCTGTGGGGCATTAGCCTCTGGAGGTGGTGGGGCCAATAAATTTTTAATCACTTCCAGGTAGAATATTTGTGTTTGCAGCATCAGTATTACTTATTGCTGACTTTTAATGTATTGATGTGATACTTCAGTGATACTCTGCAGAGAGTTGTCTTCTAAAACTTAACTTTGTAATGTAATGTAATATTTGCTATTATTACCTTTTGAAGGATTTATACTTGCTGTCCTTAGTGGTTTTGTAGGGTACCTGAGAACAGCTTGCTGGATGGATTTCTAAAATAAAGCTAGCGAGTAGATACAGATACTGTATCTGGATATAGGTATTATAGATTCTTCAATACAAGTGACTTTCACACATCTGTTTTATAAAAAATTACTTATTTCAATTTAGAACTTGCCACCAATTCGAAACAGGGCTTTTAAGAAAAAGAAGAAAAGCAAAAGTAAAGTCCCTTCGAAGATAACCACTGAGGAAAACAAGAAAAACAAGATCAAGTCTTATGATTATGAAGCATGGGGAAAACTCGATGTGGTGAGTCAGAATATTTGCTTGTTAACTGAGTCTTATCCCCAGTTGATTTTGTCTTAAGTAAGATTTTTTTTTACTGTCCTGAGAGTTCAGTTGACAAGTTAGTATCGTACTGTGTGAACATAGAAAGTAGCTTTCTTCCAAAAAGGTTATGGGTTGAAAATTTGGGATATTGAGAAATACTAGTTTTCTATTGACCATGCTTTCATCCAGCAGATTGAATTTGACTAAGGAAAAAAAAAAACCCAAACAAAAAGTGTTTTAATGATACATCTATTAAAAGGTCATAATTTAACAGAATATAAGACTAAACACAGCTGGCAGTATTAGAGGACAGATCTCTTAGTTTTGAAGTGTGGAATACTCCTTGGTAAAGAGGACTTAAGCAAGAGAGATTTTTTTAAAATGCACTACTATTTCTCCTAAAAGTCTTGCTTGATTTATTTTGTGTTGTTAAATTCTAATGAGATAATTTTTTTTATCTGATTTCAGGATAAAATACTTGAAGAACTTGATAAAGAAGATAGTACCCATGATTCTGTATCTCCAGAATCAGACTCTGAGGAAGATGGAATCCGTATAGATGCAGAAAAAGCTCTTGCAGAGAAAGAAAAGGTTATAGCATTGTAACTGTTTGTTATACTTGGTATTGGGGCCAGTTCTGTTTAATATCTTTATCAATGATCTGGATGGGGGCATCAAGTGCACCCTCAGCAAGTTTGCAGATGACACCAAGTTGGGAGGGAGGGTTGAACTGCTCGAGGGTAGGAGGGCTCTACAGAGGGATCTGGACAGGCTGGATCGATGGGCCGAGGCCAACTGTATGAGGTTCAACAAGGCTGAGTGCTGGGTCCTGCACTTGAGTCACAGCAACCCCATGCAGCGCTACAGGCTTGGGGAAGAGTGGCTGGAAAGCTGCCCGGCAGAGAAAGACCTGGGGGTGCTGGTTGACAGCCGGCTGACTATGAGCCAGCAGTGTGCCCAGGTGGCCAAGAAGGCCAACGGCATCCTGGCCTGTATCAGAAATAGTGTGGCCAGCAGGAGCAGGGAGGTGATCGTTCCCTTGTACTTGGCACTGGTGAGGCCGCACCTCGAGTCCTGTGTTCAGTTTTGGGCCCCTCACGACAAGAAAGACCTTGAGGTGTTGGAGCGTGTCCAGAGAAGGCCAACCAAGTTGGTGAGGGGCCTGGAGCACAAGTCTTATGAGGAGCTGCTGAAGGAGCTGGGGTTGTTTAGTCTGGAGAAGAGGAGGCTGAGGGGAGACCTGATCGCTCTCTACAACTACCTGAAAGGGGGTTGTAGTGAGGTGGGTGCTGGTCTCTTCTATCAAGTAACTAGTGACAGGATGAGAAGAAATGGCCTCAAGTTGTGCCAGAGGAGGTTTAGATTGGATATTAGGAAAAATTTCTTCAGCGAAAGGGTTGTCAGGTATTGGAACAGGCTGCCCAGGGAAGTGGTGGAGTCACCATCCCTGGAGGTATTTAAAAGACGTGTAGATGTGGTGCTTAGGGACATGGTTTAGTGGTGGACTTGGCAGTGTTAGGCTTGTGGTTGGACTCGATGATCTTAAAGGTCTTTCCCAACCTGCATGATTCTCTGATTTGCAGAGTAGCAAGGTAGACATAGGAGCTTTTGTAGATTCTTTTAAAAGACTGTCCACTAAGACTACACTTCTGGTGGAAGAATTGCCTGTTTGGAATTTTATATGTCTGTTTTCCTGCCTGTTATTCCAACATCCAGAATTTTGACTGCGTTTCTCTTTCTTCTCATCACCATTTGCAGCAAAGCCTGTCAGGCTCTGCTTAATGTGCACTTATGATGATTAATGTAGTGGGGTTTTTTTGCTTTGAGAAGTTGGATTGCTGTATAGAGTTGCCATGTGGAACAAACTGGTGTTTACCTGAACACAAGGTCTGAATGGCCCAAAGTAAATCACCAAGAATTTAAGATTGGCTCCTTTGTGAGGCCACTACATCTGGGAATGATGGGTGAACTTGCATGTCTTCCCTGCCTTGGTAATGGCAAGTTGGTATTCGTTCAGTTTTACCTTATTTTGCAAGTAGAATACAGCAAGACCTATCTTGTGCTTCATTGCCATGTGAGATAGGCTAAGTTAGTTGTATGGCAACTTCTGTAGTTCTGAGACAATTCTTTGTTTACAAACAATCACCTAAGACCATTTGCCAGTCCATACTTTTCTTCAGTAGTTTCTTAGGGGGTTTTTATTGTCTGCATGGGTGACATCTGCCTTCTTTCTCTGCTGCTGTAGAAATTCCCTGATGTATAATCTGCAGTCTACACTGAGAAATTGAGATGTCGTTAACTATTATCATCTTGGCTGCGGTGAAGCAGTTGAGGGCACACAAGATAAAAGTTGTGTCCCAAAGGAGGCAGAAAAGAGAATATTTACCTTGGAAAGCAAAGACGCCCAATCTAGTTACTAAAAACTCAAAAAAAACTTTGGTAATTCTCTATGGCCATTTAAGCAGCTATGTATGTGCTTGTTATAGGTTTCTATAAATGACCCACAGATCTTGAAAATCAGTATATAATAAAACCCTCTTATTGCATACATTGTGAGAAATTTAATATGGGATGCTTAGAATATTTTAATTAAATGTTTTAGAGTAAAGCAGTACTTGTGAGAGATGTTAAACAAAAATGTTTTAGCATTCTCAAATACGAGCTTCGAATTTTTTCACCAAAAATTAGTAGTGTGCCTGTCAATGTATACTTCACTAATAAGACTTTCTTCTATTCACAGGGTAATAACTACTTTAAACAAGGGAACTTTGATGAAGCTATAAAATGCTACACTAGAGGCATGCATTCTGATCCATACAATCCAGTGTTGCCCACAAACAGAGCATCGGCTTTTTATAGAATGAAGAAGTAAGACTTATATTGTTAAATCTTTAATATTTTCTTCTTTCAAATGCTACCTTCAGATTTTTTGTCTGGCTTTAAGTCTTGATTATATTATTTATCATGCCATAATATAGTCTGTGTAAGACTGCTGTTGCAATCTGCTTTGCAGTTTCAAAGTAAAATAGGAATTGCCAGGATAAGGAATCTGGTAGTCTCTCTCATCTTTTTTTTCCTCTGCTTTCATGTTGGAAGTTCACTGTCTTCTGTGTTTCAGTGTAAGACTTCAAAAAGAAAAAAGAGGGAGGAAAAAGTTCAGTATCTAATTTGCCTTTCAGATTCAGAGAGCTCTATTTCTAAGGCTCTAATTTGTTTTGGGGGAAGAAAGGGTATAGGAGAGTTGGTTATTCTTTCTGTTGCAATAGAGATTGTTGACCTCTGTTTTCCTCACCTGTTCTAATGTGTTCTGAATTGAGAGATGTTTAACTACTTGTTCTGTGCCCCTTCTGAAGCATGTAAGATTTCCACTTTAGAGAGAACCTGTGAAGCTTCAGAGTAATCTAACTGGGTGAAGTTTTGGGGTTTGTTACCTAGATGTGTCCAAACTAACTTTTTCATATTTTTATAGGTATTCTGTTGCAGAATCTGACTGCAATTTAGCACTTGCTTTAGATAAAAATTACACAAAGGCTTATGCCAGAAGAGGGGCTGCTCGCTTTGCTTTGAAAAATCTTCAAGGTGCTAAAGAAGGTGGGTCTTTTTTAAAATTCTTAAAATACATACAAACTGTTTTTCTGTCTGCTTGATTAAAGCTTTTGTGATTTGCCTATTTGTTGTAGGAATTTAATTTTCATTTCCTGTAAACAAAGAAATTAAATAACCACATTGCATATTCTTCTAGCAAGGTAAAATTCAAGCAGCAGGTCTAAATGATTACTGTAGGTATTAGAAGTTATAGAATAATTCAGCTTTAAATGTTTTTGAATAATGTGTTCTTTGTAGTGTCTCTGGCTTTTTAGGTAGCTACAAGAAAGGGTTATCTCAAAAGAGTGCTCTTATTTTATACTCCGGTTACTAGCCTGTAGTTCCTACCTGAAGCATTGTTTTCTGATCTTCTGATAGATTATGAAAAAGTTTTAGAGCTGGATGCAAACAACTTTGAAGCAAAAAGTGAACTGAAGAAAATTGATCAGGTAATAAGATTAATAGGCCTTAACATAAATTAATACACCCTGTTCAGTTTGTATCTGTATCAACTTATATTTATAACAAGAACTGAATTCAACAAAATCTCATGAGCTTTTTCTGGCATTTGAAGCTCACTGAGGTTAAAATCTGTAATTGAGTTTCTTCCAGATTAACTAGCATGCATGCACACATCAGTGTAATGGTGGATTAGCAGACTAAGACTGGATGTGTGGACCATCTGTGGTTTTGTTTGTTGGGGTTTTTTTGTGTTTTTGTTTGTTTTTTTTAAATCTTCCCTCAGATGTTTTTTCTATCTCCTACGTTACTGTTTCAGTCATGCTTAGTATTTTGGTACAAGGTAGCACTACATATGAGAGAACTTGCGTGTTCTCTTGGCCGTGAAGCTAAACTGCTAGCCTGCTTGTAGCTGCACTAATGGCTGTGGTTTGCCAAACCAGAAAGTGGGTTTAAGCCTGGCAGAACATAATACTCTAGTGCAAGTCTGATCCCTTTCATGACAGGGAAAGAATGTTGATTACGATGACCTTAGTAAATATAAGCCCACCTGTCATTACTGTGTGCTGTATTTTGAAAGTGCTTGAAGAATTTATGTTCAGAATGAAGACCAAAGTCTTCAGTAATTGAAGAAATGAATGATCTGTGAACTGGAATATATAGAGACAGGTTCCATGGGTCATTTTACATTGTGCTTCAGAAATTATATACTTTTTATTTACCAAGTAATATTCTGACTTGCCATCCCTCATAGAAATAACATTTTCAAGAACAATTTAGAATGGTCTCTTCAATTTGCATTCAACTTACAACACAGGCAATTCTCTTAAAATGCTTGGCAGATTTTTTCATCTTAAAAGTTTAGGATTTGTCGTAATTTTATGTTCTGAAAATGTGTAAGTGGGGGAAATACTGAGGAAAAAAAATTACATCTTTGCAGGCTCTGTCATCAAAAGAAAGTTCAGAACAGAAAGAGTTTGAAGTTACAGTCAGACCAGAATTAACGGATGAAGAGAAGAAGCGCATCGAAGACCAGCAGCTCAAGCAGAAGGCTATTACAGAGAAAGATCTGGTAAGTCACAGGTTCTGGTGAAACAGGAGAGAACTAGTGAAGAAGAGTGTTGTGTTGTGCTATTAGCATGCAAATGTGTAAATTAAACCTGATACTGTCTTGAACTTCATAAATACAGTGTCCTTGATATAACCTTAATTGTTTCCCATTTTGGGCTCTATAGAGAGAGAGGGGGACAGTGAGTTCTGTTGAGACTCTTGCGGAGGCTTAATTATGCAAGGTAGCTTTTACAGCCCAAATTGTATATGATAAATTTCAAATATGTAGTAAGATAAGTAGAACTTGAACTTTCTTATACAAAGGTCCCAGTTAGCCAGTATTACATGCATCTTGACCACTGCTTGTCCAAATAAGAGTTGTGGACTGTTTCTTGTGTTTTCAAACCTTTGATTGCATGGTGAGAAGTAGTTATAAAAAGGACTTGAAGGAGTGCAGGCAACAATGGCAATAAAAATGTATTTCTGGATACATGGTCTTGACTCACAGTTAGCTTATTGATTTCTCCTTCTCCTGACTGTTGCAATTAAGAAACAACATAATCAACTAAAACATAATTTTCTGTGTTTTCTTACCTAGCTATTTAACTTCTGACATTTTATCAATATTCAGGTTTCCTGTAGTGGTTGTGAGAGGTAATTAGCAGGAAAAAAATGAAAGCATACGTTAAGTAGGTAAAAGGAACAAAAGTTTGAAGAGGCCATAGAAAAGAAATTTCAGTCTACTGCAATACTTCATTGGTAGCAGAGTTGACTCACTGTGGGCCTGTTCCTGGCAACATGGATCGTGTCAAGTCTGAGCTGTGGCCTTCACTTTTTTTTTTACCAGTGAGTATAGTAGTAGCAGAGAAGATAATACACGGCTTTGTATTAGTACTGAGATGCAAAAGAGAATTTTAGTCTCTTGGAAACAAACAAAAAAAGTAATGTAATTTTGTTGTATGGAGCATTACTTAGAAAATAACAGCAACATTTGGGCCCAAGTAATATTTGAGGGTAACGGTTTCATGGATGTACCAGGATAAAGATGGATTTATGCAGTACAGAAAGTTGTCCTGAAAGGGGAATTGTAAAGGTTCAGCTTTGTTCAGCTTGTGTTTAAATTCAGGAGGTACAGGGTGGCTTATCCGGCACATCAAGAGTAAAGATAAATCACAAGCTATAGATTTGTAGGTTTACACTTAATCTATGCATGTAGCAAAATTTTTTTTTATCCTTGAAGTACTAGAAAAAATTTAAGTTTGGGGTTTTTTTTGTGATCTGCCTCCAAGCTTAGATATGAAGAAATATGCCATAAATATCTGCCCTGATGTGGACGCGCTTTGTGATCCATTTTCTTGATATCGTGACCCTGTCTACTAAAAAGAATAAGAAAAGCTCATTGCACTAGATTTTTCTGAACGCTATTTTTTTCTAACGTCAATATTACAGGGTAATGGTTATTTCAAAGAAGGAAAGTATGAGACTGCAATAGACTGTTATACCCGTGGTATAGCAGCAGATGGCACCAATGCGCTTCTGCCAGCTAACAGAGCCATGGCCTATCTAAAGATTGAAAAGTAAGTAGGATTGCTTGTGCTATGCCTTTTGATTCTTTGTTGTAAACTAGATGGAAGAATGAACCAGTGGATTTTCACTCAGTTTAAGGTACTGTCACTCTGTCTAATTCTTTTTAGAATTCAGTGTAGAATAAATTGTATTGAAAACAGTAAGGGAGAGAGAACAGCTCGGTATGTGTGATCTGCCAATGCATTTCATAGGAAAGAAATTCTGAGAGAATAAAAAAGCATCAGTATGAAACAGTTTCTCAAGTTTGATTTTCATTCTTCTGTGTGTGTAAAATTCTAGATATTCACCATTCTCAAAGGACCTGTCCAAAGCTTTTTGTCTTTTTTGACTATAAAACCCAGTCAGCTACTAAATGTTGCACTGTAAAAAGAAGTGGATTATAACTTCTGACTTCAAAGGGAATGGACAGGAGCTTTTTCTGGAAATTGTCATCTTTTAAAATATTTTTCTTTAACTCCACTAATGGAGATATGTATGTGTAGTTAATTTTTAATTAAGCTTTATTCAAATAATCCAGTAGCAGTGGGAAATGCATACTTTCTAGCAAGTGAAAGAAATTCCATATGACCATTTTTGAAGTCTGAATGTTTTTTTGACTCCCTGATGGTATGGTAGTTTAAACCTTTTAAACTGGTAGCATGAGAAGCAGATTGCTGAGCATTATGTTGGTCATCTGTTCTAACATGACGTGGCTGGTTATCTGTAGAGACAATACATTGATCTCCAATTAAGAGATTATAAAATAGATTTCACAGGTAGTATTTCTGACACAACGTTTATAATGTAGTACTGAAGCCATAGAGGACAGCATAATGCAAATAATGTTCTCAGAGAATCAGAGGAAGTGATACTTTAATTGAACAACCAAGCGAGCAAATCGATTCTGTATGATAAATCAGTGTATTATAGGTCTTTACCTTTCAGAGAGGACCCAAACATAAAAGGCAACAGAAGCTCATTGGTATTCTTATAAATCTCTAGAACTGATAACTGCAAAAAGAAAATACTGTTTCCATAAATTTAATGATAGATTGAAGAAGGAGAAGAGGAATGAATGAAAATGATTTAATATGCACATAGTGGAATCATGATCTAATACAACTAAATATAACTGGGATGAGGAAGTTTGATCTTACGATGAAGCTAATTAATGCAAGGATATACAGACTTCTCGTTCTGAAATAGTTAAGGACAAGTTGCAGAAATTCATATTTAGAGAAATTTATTCTCATATATGCCTGCTTATCCTTTGTTGTTTTTTTGCTTGTTTGTAATGGTATTTCTGGTTTTCAGAAGTACAAAGCTATGATGCTAACTTTCATTTTAAGGCTATCTAATGTTTAAAGTGGACTCTGCTCTGACAGGCTTTAAGTGTTTGTTTTCACAGAGGAAGTGAATTTCTCTGTGATGATAAAAAGAGAGTCAGCAGTGTGTCATGAGATACCAAAAGATTTGGCTGAAATTTCAAGGTGCTGAGAAATCATATTTTATATGTTTGCTTTTATTTTACATTTTAGCTCAGTGGTGTGTATTTGTATGTATATAGGAAATTAAGATCTGTCTTCATATTTTAGTTGTTTTGGGTAGCTCTGTCTTTTCAGTTAAACTGCCTCTGGAAACTGATTTATTAATTTTGTACTAATCTTTTGTTGAGATATGAAGAGGCAGAAAATGACTGTACGCAAGCTCTGCTCTTAGATGCCTCCTATTCTAAAGCCTTTGCCAGAAGAGGAGCTGCCAGAGTTGCTCTTGGAAAGCTAAAAGAAGCTATGCAAGGTATGACTTTGAATTAGCTAAAGTGTGATAGGTAAGAGATGAACACAAGGACATCTTGATTTTTTTTTTTAATCTTCTAATAGAAATTAAATCAATTGCTGACTAATTGAGCTTATCAGTGCAAAAGTTAAGAATGGTGGGGTTTTGTTGTGTTTCACTGAATATGTATAAAGTTTTTTGTGTTGGTATGCACATGATGAGTAGGCAGTTTTGTGTGAAATTACAACTATTGCTGCTTATGATAAGTAGTAAGAAATACTTTGAAAAATGTGTTTAGAAACTAGGTCATGATATAAGCATTAGGATGACTTACCTGCCTTTAATTATTTTAGAGCTGTGAGAGGAAAATAGAAGGTTTAAAAATTTGCCAGGGTTACTTTGTAACTTGAAATGTCTACGGTGTTCCTATGTTATTTTTCACTCAGATTTTGAAGCTGTTTTGAAGCTGGAACCTGGAAATAAACAAGCAATAAATGAACTCACTAAAATAAGGAATGTACGTATATTTGTGCTTTTCTTTTTTTGTAAGCTTATAGTAGTAGTATGTTTTCATTCTTTATTACATAATTTTTAACATACCTTATAATTATTCCTCAAAGTTTTTGTCTTTTGGACAACTTACCTTTTTTTTTTTTTTGTTCCCCCCCCCCCCCCCCCCCAGAAATTAGCTGAGAAAGAACAGTGGACTCATCAAGAATATCCTGCAGTATTGATAAAAGAAACAGAAATAAAAAATATAGTGAACCTGATTGATAATCCATTACATGTGAAATCAACAGTAAGTTGTTTTGTTTTGTGAGTTGCTTTCTGTAATGATGGGAAAGGTAGGACTTAAAGTTAAAACCCACTTCTTGCTTATTTATGAAAATTTAACTCCTGACAGATACATCTTGCCTGTGGAAAGCCCAAAATTTACAGATTTACTCTTTTGATGTTTTTCAAGAAGGTAATTTGAGCATTGCCATGCGTGTAACAGTAGCAGTGCTGTAAACATTCAGCCTGCAGTACCACACTCGAGAAACGTGGTGTACGCCCATATCTATAATATGAAACGAGGAGGCAACCCCACAACCCTGTCCTGGGTCCAGAGGTAACATTGCAGTTGAGAGTAAAGGGGAGGCAGTTGAATCTCTGTGCTTGATTGCAGATTTGAAGAGAGCTCTGGGTACACTTGCCTTCTTTTCATCTGCTGTTTACAGTTTCTATAGCAGCTGTAGTGGGTAACAAGATGTGGTGCTTACCCATGTGATATGCTGGTGTCACCCAGGCCTGCTGCAGAAGCCTTGAGCCGGCATTTTCATTCACATAAACTGTAGAATAGCTGGGTATTGGTTTTCAAGAAGCGGTATTTTTGGACTATGAATTACCAGTGGTTGTAGTCAGATTAATGAGTTGCACGTGGCAAAATGCGGTAATACAGGGAGTAATATTAGCTTTCTTTATGTATTAGGCTTCCCCTTTTAGTACATTTAATCTTTGTACATTCAGCAGTGAGTTGTGAAAATACAAAGCATGCTCACACTTTGTATGGAGTACTGTAGTGTTCTGCTTTTGATGGTTTCAAAATATTTGTTTATCTCCATTAAATATATGTAATTCAGATGGTTAGTTTTAGTAGAAAATGTGTGATATTTTGATCCTTTTTTGGGGGGAGGGCGGGGAGTATTATGCGTTCTCTATAACCAGATACAATATTTCTTGAAACCTAAATGAATCTGTTGTGAAGTAGCTGAAATACTGTAGACAATTATACTGAGTTTTCAGTTTGGCTTCTAAATTAAGTGGAGATACTAGGTTGACTGTTTTTTCTTGTTATTCTTTAAGGTAGAACAAAGTATAGATGAACCATCTATGCTTTTAGTACTGCCCAAGGATTGTAGAGAACTGTAATTTTGTTTCATACCCACAGGCAGCCTCCCAGTCTTAGCACAATGATAACATGGTATATTGGCAAAGCAAACCGTGTATCATCTGTCAATACACCAACAAGACAGGAGTTTTTTGGCATGATTTAAAGCAGCTTGCAAACTGCAGTGAAGACTTACGATGGGATTGTGTTAGAGTTGGACAGAGAAATCTGTTGTTTCTAGAACTCTAAATTGTTGAGTATGTTTAATTGTGTGTATTTGCATCTGTATTTCTTGACCAATATATACTATGTTCATGTTCAGGAAATTAAATTCCAAAGTAAAAGGTGATGAATTTCTTTTTCTTCCCCCCGTTCCCCATGGTGCTTCCTTGTAAGACCTGTGAAGGTCAAAAATAGTGGTGATTATGCAGAGATTAAACAAGCTGAAGCATTTTAGTTAGCACGACCTGTAGTGGTGGAATTAATTGCCTTGCAATGTATGTAACTTGGTCAACCAGCAGGGCTAAGTTACAGATATTTGTCTCAAAATTTTAAGTTGAGGGTGAAGGCCTGTGTTGCTGGATACTTACTTGTTTAGCTAAATTACAAAGCTTGACCAGATCATTGGTCAAAATACATGTTAGTCCTTGCCCACTCAACCTTAGTAGGGGAAAAAAAATATTTTTTATTACTGGGAAAACAGAATGCAGATTCTGAGATCCTCTAGAGTAAGGATACACTGGTTTATGAGAGTAAAGCAATAAAATGGTCATATAAGGCTTCCTGCAGAATGTAATAAAGTGTTTGGTGGTTTTTTTTGCCATTTATCTTGATTGAAAGTATCTTCCATGTGCACCACTACAAATGAAACTGGTTATCATGAAATTATTTAAAATTAAACGTAGCTGTTTCTCTGGGGCTTGTATATACACTGATGTTGAGGCTACACATGACATGAGTTATGTGTTCTGTTCAGAAGCCTTTGCGAAGAATAGCCATTGAAGAAATTGATGATGACACACCAAACAGTGATTTGCCCAGCACTACTTCTTTAGTCAATAACTGGAGGGATTCAATGAGTGTTGAAACAACAGAGAATCTAGATCAGGATGATCAGTTGACTACAACGGACATTCCAAAAGCAAAGCACTTGAAAATAGAAGAAATCAGTGATACGTCACCATTACAGTAAGTATAAAAATTCTGATCCTCTTTTAAAAAGTAAATGTAGTTGAAATGTAATCATCATTTTCAGATTCTACATTTGATGAGGTATCAAACATATTTTGGAGAATTTGAATCAAAAAGAAGATATTAAAAAAACCTGTAGTTATTACACATCTACATCTTTGGTCATGGAGTGGTTGAGACAAGTATGATCTATTTACTGTCAGATGGCAAACTAGTCTTGTTTTTACATTTCCAATATAAAGAATTCATAATATTTTCCTGTATGCTGTATCTCTTCCTTGTGCACTTCATCTTCCCTAGCTGTGTTTTTTTATTTGTAATGTTTTAGAGTAGATTCTGAGCAGAGTTCAAACAGTCTTTGCACACCAGTTACGTGAGAGAAAAGGAGCAGATGAGAGTGTCACCACTCTTCCCTCTGCTGTGCAGGCAGCTGATAACTTCAGGTTTGCTCCAAGTTCCACTGTATTAGCTAGGCAAACTCAAGTCTGGCTGGCTGAAACCAGGCTGAAGTATAGAAGCCACTATCCTAATTTTACCCCTGCTGGAACTCTACTTGTTGTCTGCTTAGGAAAACTCTGTATGCATTGGCATCATCTCATTCTCTTAACAGTAAATGCTTTTTATGGAATGCTGATTGAAGAATTTCTATGAGAAATACCGTCTCACACCCACCTTCTCCAGCTCAGTCAGAAGGGTTTACTGTGAAGTGTTGAAGAAAAAAGTGTATTTTTTAACAATTATATAACTTCTGAAAAATAAATGGAGTGAACTGACAAATTACAGGACAAAAATAGCTCCACTGTAATCAGTGTTGAAAACGGTTTGTTCGTTTGACGTGTTATTGTTTTGCATCGTGGACTTGCAGAAAGTGTAATATTTTTTTTTGCAGCTGTGTATGGTAGGAATCTGTACCATAAAGTGCAGTTATTTCCAGAAACAAAGTAGAAAAAGGCTGGGTATATTTGTAAGTATTTGCAGGTGTGGTTTTTTTAGAAAAGATGAATCGAGTGTAAAGCTTCCATAGTTTGAAGGGTTTTTCAGACACCTGCTTGAACTAAACCCCGTTATTTTTAAAAATGTTGTTGGTATTTTAAATGAATTGAAGAATTTCCAATTAGGTCTCAGGGTAAGATTTCCTTAAAAGTTTTCTTGATTATCTATTTCAAAATCTCTCTGCAGGCTTCCCGCTAGCGTGAAAGGAATTTCATCAATGTTGCATCCATCTTTCCCTGTGAACAAACAGAGAGAAAAAGAAATCAAAAGGTCATTTACATCTGCTTCTCCAGTCCCTGCCATTCCTGCAAATTCTTTCCAGCTTGAGTCTGACTTCAGGAAGTTGAAAGACTGCCCAGAAAATATGTACTTGTACCTGAAGGTATGAAACGTAGTATTGATTGACAGTGCTTGGACAGTTTCTTCAACTGACATTGAAGAAATAATGCAAACTTAGGTGGAAAGGGGTAGCTATGTTTTGAGCGTCTTAACAGTGTACAATAGTCCCTTGCTTTAATTGCCTTCACATAATTCTAAGTAGTTTGATCCATATTTGAGTATTTCTTCTCTTGTGCCTGACTTTTCTCTTACCTCACTTTGAGTACAGTCTCTGCATAATCTGTCTCTTCTTTCAAACATAGGGCCTGATTCTGTAAAGACATAAATACATTAGTAACCACGTTAAATTCTAATTTTTCAAATTAATGCTTCTAGGGTAATTAGACATAGCAACATTCTTATCTCTTTAAACTGAAAAAAATGCTTGAAACGCATCAATCTACTTAATGTGTACTTCTGCTTATATATATTTTGCAAAAAAAAAAATTGCTTAGAATACTTCTAAAAGCAGTTACCAATAGTTATCACAAAAAAAACCCCAAATTAATGTTCCATGTCAAATAGTGAGTTGTGTTTCTTTTTTGCTTTCATGCAGTTCAGCATTGTCCAAGACCTCCTAAAAACTCATTTCTAATTCTTATGACTCAACTGTATTTTCTTGCCTTAAAGTAATACTTTTTTATTTTTTCCAAAGCAAATAGAGCCTTCGCTTTATCCAAAACTGTTCCAGAAATCCTTAGATCCAGACTTGTTTAACCAGATACTGAAAATTCTACATGATTTCTACATTGAGTAAGTTTAACTCCTCCTTTGTTTTCCATCGCTTATTGCTGTTCTGGGTTTTTGCCCTTTCTGGTTTTTTTTTCTCCCTAGCCTTACCCTTGGGCTTACAAAATTATTTCCAGCATGCAGCAGTACATGAGCATGATGCAATAATTGGAATGATTCAATTTTTCCTTCTTAAGAAATTAAATGTATCTTGAAAAATCAGATAGAAAAGAGGTAAAGAAATAAAGTTTTTACTGTATGCTGTTGAATTCAATTCTGCTAAATAGCATTGGAAACTGAATATTAGACTGTATGAAATAATTTTTGTTCATACTACTGTGTATGTTCTATTATCATATATAATTGCACAATATTAGCTTTCTATATTAACTTTCTAAAGCTGAGAAATACAGAGGGTTTCATTTTTGTGCAGTGCTTATTGTGATGCATTCTGGCTTTTATTTTTAATTACCCGCTAGCATTTTACAGTAGCCTATAGTAAATGTGTATTGGAGCTAGAAGTTCTGATAAGACAGGACCTGGCAATTATTTTGGAAATCTCTATCCGTGCTACTATTTGAGTCTTAAAGTTCATTTTGCCTGTCAGAGGCAGTGTATTGCTTCTCTGAATTACTCTGTCTGAGAGCACACACTCAGAATGTTTTTAGGGTGTTTTATGGAGAAAAGCAAACATAAATCAATGTTAGCCTTTCCCTTGGTTGCTTTAAAAGTAGATATCCATCCTGTGAGTGAAACATGACATCTCAAGAGATACAGTCCTACATTTGGTGGTATGACACATAAAGGCTAGGAAGTTGAAATTGTTTGCAGTAAGGTGAAAGATGTTTCAGGGGGGAGACAGGACAAGATACAAAAGAAAAATACTACTTGTTGTTAGTATTTGTAACAAAGGCACTGCCTGTTTACTGTTGACCAGAAGAATGTAAAATGAACACATTCTAGGAATTTTCTGTATGGATAAAAACGATGGCAACTGTAATGTGGTGCTTTTTGCTGAGCTTCTTATGACCCTAGGTGCTACTTCCCCTCACAACACCCCGATATATGTAAGAAATGGTGACATTATGGCAAGGTGTAAGCATTAAAACCTATAAGCAGCTATTCTGTACGTGAACAGCAGTCAGTTTGCATCAGTCTAGGATTTTATATTTCTTCACTCTTCTCTGTATCAGAATGATACTTGCATAAAGATTTCTGGATGTTGACTTTCTGCTTTGTGGGTGGAAGAATGAACAAGAAAGATGGGAAAGGCAGGGAACATGAGAGACACAGAGAAGGGAATTCCATTGGTCCTTTAATTTCTTATTCCTGAAGTCTTTAATATTGCTTGCAGCTACTGAATCTTTCTAATCAACAGTAGTTATTTTTATATTTCTAATAATTTTCTTCAGGAAAGAGGAGCCATCTCTCATCCTTGAAATCCTCCAGAGGCTATCTGAATTAAAAAGATTTGATATGGCAGTAATGTTTATGTCAGGCTCAGAGAAAAAAAGTAAGTAATTGGTAGTGTCTTTTTAAACTTCATTTGTGATATTGTAGAATCTAGCAAAAAAATACGTGAAATTTAGTGCTATTCTTGTTGTTTATTCCATGTAATAATCAGTTAAGATTAGTTGTCTAGCTTTTTGATTGCTTTAGAAGTTAATATGAGTGTAAATTTTCTTAATCTTTTGATTTCTTATTAATTGTTAAAGACTTGAAAACTACAGCTAAATCCTGTTGTTTTTATCAGTAATACTACTGCATTTTAGTCTGATAAACTAAGCTTCTCTAGCATTTCAGTTTGTAGCTGGTAATGTTACAAATCTATGAATTTGTATGAAATCTTATATCTTAGATGCAAGGTGTCAAAATTACAGTTTCCACAATTTACAACCATTTCTTGGCAATCCTGACTTTACAATTGGCAAAAAGAATGCAAATGTCTCTAAACCACTCAGCCTGGTCGTCTGTCCTGTTCTTGAGGCATCACTTAAATTAGTTTGCAATTCAGGTTGACAGTGACTTGGGTTCATGGTTTATAACATTGGGGTTTGTCTCAAACATTTTCTTTATTTAAAACACCAGAGAGACTATATAACAGCGAGACACTTAAAAGCAAAACATTCCTCTGTGACCAAATAATGTTAAACTTACTATCTACAGCTGAGTTTCCCTAATAACCATTCTACTTTGAAAATTTTGATATGTGAATCTCCTTAAAATAAAATTACTTGTTTAACGTACTGGAGTGCAAGTAAACTCCTCTTATGAATCGCATTCACGCCTTTAACCTGATGTAAGCTTTGTCTGCCATCTGGCATTAACTTTTATCTTCTGCATTTAATGGCATAATGCCGAGATAGTAAACAATAAAAGTCGTCTGTTTATGTTGTCAGGATTATATACCTGTTTAAGGAAATGTTAGGTGGCTCATGGGCATCAAAACAAAGTGAGAGCTTCCCTTTGCTGCTTTTTTTCATCCTCTCAGTAGTTCTAAAAATTTACTTGCATTTCAGCTATATAATCCAACCCTTACTCTCACCGAGGCAAGAATTGGACTAATTTACCTTAAGAGTGTGGGTAACAAAAATAACAGTTTATGTTGGGATTTTCTTTTACAGTTACACAGGTATTGTTCAATCATGTGAACCACATGGGATTGAAAGACACTTCTGTTGAAGAATTGGAGAAGAAATATGGCATTTTGTCCTAGTGAGGTGACTGACGTAGATTTCTGTTTCCATACTTCTTTCATGTGGAAATCAGCTGAAGAAGCCTGTAAGGACTGGAATTTTGTTTCTTTTGTATAAGTAATGAAACTCTTAAACTTGGTTTAGCCAAAATGCAAGTGCCTGAAGAGATAATTATTTACTTCTGCAGGTACATTTGCTTTCCAGCACCTGAAACAATACAGATGTACATTGTCTTCAGTGGAATCTATTTGCCTAAAAAACAATTGGGCAGATTGGCATTCAGGATTGGGACTGTAGATAGAGATCTTTATTAAAAGGAAAAAAAAAATTATTTATAAACATGTCTTTGGTAAGAATCAAATGGTGTATATTACAAATGTGCGTGTTTTTTATTTTAGAAAATAAACTGAATGTTGAATTAAAGATACTAAATTTTTAAGGATTTTTTTTTTTTATTAAGGTGCCTAAGTCATCCTTCTCTAAGGATACACCACATCAGAACATGTAATGTGCAAAGCAAACCTGAGGTATGATGGCCAAAAAATTCCAGAATTCTTTTACTCGAGTTTACCCAAAAGCTGAGTTTTAGCATTGACAGCTGAGGTGTTCCTGTGAACCTCAACTGTAATTGCAGAATAGAAGGAAGCCAAATACTGTAGAATGAAACTAAAAGTATAGGGGAAAATCACTTTTTGTTTTCTTTGGAGAGTACTTTTAAAATATTCTGATGAAACTTATCTTTTGGGTCAGTTGCTCCTAACCAGGTAAAGCCCTCAAGAAGCCTCAGGAAGGTGAGCAGAATACCTTTCCAGTATGAAGAAGACAAAGGCATGAAATCACCTGAAATTTTTAGATGAGACAGGAAATAGCATTAGGCCTAATAAACTATTCATACTGTTCATGTGACCAGAAGAAGGAAATAACAGCACTTTTGAAGTACACTGTAAGACTTAAATGTAGTTATCCAAGTAGCAGCATCTAAAAATTTGCCTGTGTCTCTAGGCTTGACTGTTATCTCTCTCATCCTGCTCATACTAATATTGTGTCATCTTGCTTTCATCCTGATTCAGCCCTTGTGCTTTACCGATGCTTCTCTGACTGTGGAAGCCTTCTGACATTAGTGCTCTTGTTTTGGTAGTTGTGCTCTTTTTCAGAGGAATAATTAAGCAGCTATAGCATTCAAAAAGACTTCAAACTTCCAATATGGATTAATAGGAAAAGGTATGAATGTTATCTTCTATGTAGTCAGTATTGGAAAACTAATTTTAAAACATCTGCAGTTGTGTAATATCCTAATTCAGCTATAATCTGGTTAAAAAAAAATAAAATGTAACTGAGCTACATCCTTGGGCTGAGTAGCAACGGGCATGAATGGAGCACTAGATCCCTAAGGTAGCTTCCAATTAGAAACTGGAACTGAGCACTAGTAGAATAGTCAGCATTATTGGGGAAATGGAAGAGCCTTTATGTAACACTACTTGCAGCTTACCCACAATATGAACTGTTATTACTAGGTGTGTCCCAAGTTACTTCATAACTGGCTATTTCTTCCCCTTGTTGTAAAGCTCTTCTGATAATGTATCAGGGATACTACTGTAACTAATAGAAGTGGGGGGGAGTAGTTACTGAAGTAATTTTATACAGCTTTGTAGATACATTGTACCTTCTTACGGACTGCTATGAGTTGTTGTTCAGTGTAGAACAGAGGTGTATGCCTGACTAGGGGATACTAGTCGAGCATTTGGTGCATTCTCAGAAGCTGCTTCTTGAAGGCTGTTGGATGAAAACATCTGATTGCAACATGGATCCTTGACAGTAAAAGCAAGATGATAGCAGAAGGGTTTGACACCTGTAGGCCAAGAGTCACCTACAACTCCATCCAGTCTGCTGTGCTTTTAATGAGAATAGGCTGGTCCCAATCTTGCTTTTACAGAGATTTCTGTTCAGGATTTGTATGTGGTAAGGAAGGCTGTTTGAAAGGAATCTGTTCAAGCATGTAGCATGCGGTGAAGTAGGTGGGTAGATCCGATTCATGTTACTACCAAACTTAGGCCACCAAGATTTATCTTGCAAGCAGTATGCTACTGTAGCCTTTTGCTTGTATTTCTAAAGGCAACATCTGATGGTGACTTGCTAAGTCCCTGAGGTTATTTTTCAGTGCATGGAAAACAATGCAAGATGGAGAGCAGAAGGCAGGCAGGCAGAGAACTGCAAGCTTCACTTGCTCCAGGAGATGGCAGTGTTCTTCCCTTCTAAATTGTTAAAGCTTGCCAGAACTCCGAATTGATGAGTTTAATGAAACATGGAGAAGATTCGTAGATCTGAAGTAAGTCAAGAATTCTTTCTGGGGGGAGAAGGGGATTTTTTTTCTTTTTTTTTTTTTTTTTAAATCCAACACTCTCTGTCTTTATATCCCTATTGTGTCAGGGGAAAAAATTCTGAGGTAAATAGTGTGGGGCAATTAAACAGTATGGAATACTTGTTATGGCATTCAAGGTGTCAAAAATCTGAGGTCATGTTTTCTGCAGCGACTGATTCAGACTTGAGTTTTGAATGATTCCTTTACTTACCAATATTAAATGTTATATTTTTCTAGACAACTTCTTAACTTGTCAAGATCATTTTTTAATTTGAATATTGTCCTCCAGTAGATCTGGGAGACACTCAAACTCCATGTTGTCTATTGATTTCATCATCCAGATTGTTAAAATATCAATGGAACTGATCCTAGAACATAATTCTGCAGAATATCCTTACAGCTTTCTGTTTTGACAGTAGACTGTGACTTTATTTTTTTTTCCTTTCTGATAACTCTAGCTAGCTCTGCATTCACACAGTAATAGTTTAATCTGAGTTGTGTTTGTCTTATGAGAATGTCCTGTGATAGTCAGATGTCAAGATAAAGATACTTCATCTACTGCTTTTTCATTACACTACTGTGGAAGAAAGGATTTTAATGTGACTTATTGTTGGCTGACTTGTGTCAGTGTGGAAAGCATAAACAAGTGTAGTTTGAGTACTTGTTCCAAAATATTTTTTAGAATTAAAAATTAATGGTCTTGACTCTGTTCAAGAAGTTTTTGCTGCTTCTCCCTGTCTTTCTGTTTAAAAATAGGCATTTCAGCTTGCCAATTCTCAAATATAACTAATATTACTACTGTTTTTGAGGCTACTTTTTAACATATCATTAATGTAAGATTAACATACCAGTTTTTGGCATACCTTATAGAGAAGTCTTTGGGGCGGTGAGAACCTGTGAACATCGAACTTCAAGAAACCTACATTCTAACCCATTCTTTTCTTTTACTAGGCAGAGATCTTCCTTTGTCAATGATGTGACTACAGTTGCTTGCAGTTGCCATCACTGGGGAATACTGCAGTGAAAACTGCTGTTGAACAGTTCATTTCTAATGTCATCAGCTGTCACTTGTTTTTCTTCCACCTTGCATAACTAACACTTCCCTCGTTGTTTTTGTTTTAATGCAGGTGCACTTACATTGCAGTCTCTTCTTACTCTTGTCAACTGCTGCTTATTTTGTTTTCCTCTTTCGGTTCTGATATGGTCCCAGTGTTCTCTTGTTGGTCCTACTTAATAATTCTTAAATAACCTGTCCTCGTTTCCATTACTTGCATGCTTTTCTCTTCTGAGATCGTTGAAGAGCTCTTTGTTGGTCAGGTTGGTCCCTTTTTACACTCCCTATCCTTTTTTCCGTTGGCATAATTTTAGCTCATTGTCTTGATACCATTTGTTTGGGAACTGCCAGGTCTGTACCCTTTTCTGCCCTCAGATTTTCCTCCCGTGAAACTTTACTGGGCAGCGTTAGAACAGAGTAAGAAGTAGAGAGAAGAGAGTAGAGAGAAGTGCATGAAGCTTTCAAAGTTGCGTCTAGGTGCTGTGATGTCTAGGCAGCTTGAGATTGCTCTACTGTCAGTATTAGAAACTAAGAATTTGGGGCATTAAGTATACATCCTCTTTTCTCTCCTTAGCCTATGTCCCATCTGGTAGTAACTGTAAGCCAAGGAGACTATACCAGTCTTCTGCCACTAGGGTTCTTTTTTTCCTTTCAGTAAATTAGTGCTTTTCTAGGGATAGCAAGAAGGGCTTTAATAAAAGCAGAGGGATGTAACATTTGTTGACTCACACTTCTCCCCAGATAAGATTCACCGTGTAGCTTTTCTTTTGTAGCAGCTGTCAATCACACTCTATTTTTCCTTCTTGGATCTTACAGAGCCAGTGGTGTTCTGAACTGCATTGTATCACTGCTGCCTTTGCACGATGCTTTAGTAACTTCCTTAAGGTGCATTTCCAAGGTTTGTGTTATTCAGAGGATACAATTACCCTCCAAAAACCTTTATTGATTGTCCTTGAGAGAGCAGGAAACTAGCCTAACCTCTCAGGAACACGTCCTAAGTTTGAATCTAGTCTTCATTTAATATTAGCAGGTCCAAGTCTGCCAAAGGACCCGGAACTGCATTAGTGATTAATCTGACCTTACCTGCTTTGCTGGTTAGGCTTAGGGAAAATAAAACTTTTGGAATAAAAGGCAAAATTGTATTTTTCACTGTTGTCACATCTCTTAAGTATGCAGTTCAGCCTGATTGCAGCAGTGAAGTTGTGTGGGTTTTATGCATCTGTCTGTTCCTTTTTCTTTGTACTATTTCACATGAACCGTTTGTATCAGATCTTTCTCATTACATCTGTCACCATGTGCCGACTCTCTCTCTCTGAATTTCAGTCTTCCTTTTCACTGTGCCCTCTCTGTTTTCCATCATGTTCCAAACATTGTATTCTCCACTGCCTTCCCCCTCCTGCCATTAGCTGCAAGCAGCTCAGCTTCTAAAAGTGTCATTTGAATGCTCGTTTTAGTTTTCTAAAAATTTCTGCTCAAGGCTCTTTGTTTCTGAAAGCTCCTTCAAACAGCTCTGCTTCTTCAGGCTCCATTTTGTAGGAATATTCCACTCTAATGTCTGGCTTTATAAACTGAAGCGAGTACAGCGTAGAAACCAAGGGAATTCCTTTTTCTTTTTTCTTCTAAATTTTTTCTCCTTGCTTCCTTTTCAAGTTGTTGCGGCATTCAGTTGTGGTTGGATACACTGGAGTCTTCTGCTTTCTTAATAGTAGCAGAAAGTAGTGTTTGCTTTCCAGACTTCATCTTCAAACTTCAGACTTCCCAATCTCTCTTCCAACAGTTGTTCCATTAATAAAGTTTAAGGTGGCAGGGTAAAAGAATAAATTTGATTCCTTGTTCCTTCATACCAAATAAGTCTACCTGGGTTTTAAAGCAAGAAATGTACAGTTAGCACAAATATTGATTATGTTAACCAACAACTGAGTATACAAAAGTCTTCCTTGTCCTGATGCCTGATGAGATAGGACAGATTAATGTTCTGTATAAACTATTAAAGTCCTGTTTTGTGGCTACATACTTGGGCAGGTCTGCCACAATGAGCTGAATAGCAGATCAGAGTCTAAGTGAGGAAACCCACAAAAAGACCCAAATAAAAACAAACAAACAAAAAAACCCAGACTTTTTGTCTGTATGTGTATTAGAGGGATGACTGCTTGTAATTCAGGATGCAAGGGCATGTACTTGGAGGCAGCTTCCTCCCTAAAGAATCGGCAGACAGTATGAGTATTGCCAAAAAGCAGAAAAGGATTAAATGGTTGATTTGCCCAGCTGTGAGTGTGATGGGAGAATAGTATCTGACTCCTTAAGTTGAAATCTGGTATCTTTCTGGCTACACCAGGCTGAGTACTCAGCTTGAGAAGTGGTGCTTGAACTTGGTTTCTAACGAATTGCTACCACTTTTGGAAAAATCAGGAACAGTTTGCTGTCTTCAGAAAAGTGTACTCCAGAGTCTTTGTTGGGAAGTGGAAATGCTGCCAACTTTTTCTAAAATAGCCTGAAGTTCAGATTGTTGAAATAGGAAGTAATGAGCTACTGCTGTATGCCAAAGCCTGTGTTTGTAACACTATGTAGCACATGAGCTTTGAGGACTCCCAATTCTGACCTTGGTGTCAAGTTTTCTTTGCATTTTGTGATTGGATTCTGGTGGTTGTGAAAATTAGCAAGGCTATGACAGGGTTACATCTTATTAAATGAATTATTTAAGTGAAAATGTATGTGTTTTCAGCAGATGGGTAAAAACATTTTAGGGAATATTTTCCGTACAATCTGTAACAAAGGACATGAAATAAATACTTAAGAATTTGCCAGATCTCTGAGATTTTCTTCTGCTTCATGTTTCATTCTTCTGTGGACAAGCTTGTCTGATTGATTGGTAAAGCTGGCATCTCTCACCCAAAAATCTGCAAGCATTAATTGAGCTTAAGGAGAATATCATTTTCGTTTAAATTTTTATCATCCCTAGACTTCAAAATTAAAGCAAGAGAGAAGTAGATTCAGCCCTTGCACTGGGTTGCAACTGTCAAGCTTTGGCTTGCTCTGACCTTGAGAGAGCCCTTGTCCTGCATCCCACTCCCAGTAGCACTTGAAATACTGCTGCGAGTGACTCGATGCTGCCTGAAAATGGTGCAGACCACAGCAAGTGGGGTCGTACGTGGCTGGAGCCTTTTTGAGGAGCTGAGGAGCAACCTCTAGTTCTTAAACTTCGAAGATGACACCTGGGTAAAACAAATGCTTTGCAGCTTGATGAATTGTTTGCCTGCTTTGTTCAAACCGTGTGTTGCGTACTTTGAAATACAGAGCCCTGCAGTCCCTGGGGCTCTGCTTTCTGGTTGTCTTCCTGGCTTTCACAGAGCCGGGGGTGAGGCAGATGACCTGTGGGTCTTGCACAGGGACTTGTATCAGCATCTTGTGGTCACTGGCTTATGATGGCACAGAGTAAGTCCTTCCTCCAGGGGTCTGCAATCTAAACAGACAATGTGTAGCATAGTCTTCCCACTGTTAGAGATGTGGGACTGAATGCCTGGAGAGGCTGAGGAGAGACTTCCCTTTTTGCGGTAAACCCCTTTCTGTGGGTGGTCTGAACTGACTCGATGATTTTCCCTGAAGTGGAGTGGGAAGGACTGGGCTGCTCAGCTGAAAGGAGCGAGAGATGGTACCTGTTTCTGGGCTGTGATGGAGACAGGGCCATCAGCTGACACATCCCGTCATCTGGGACGCAGAAGAGGATTTGTTTTACTCGTGTGAGTTCCAGCTCGTTCCCAGCGTAACGCAGGAACTCAGTGACTGGGGAGTGAAGGAGACGTGAATTTCTGTTTCACAGGATTCAAAGTCAACATATTTTTTAAGACTAAATATTTAAATCTCAATATTCAGTGTTTTCACATTTCTCTCTACTTCAGTAAAATCTAAACATTAATGAACATTTTTAACGTTTGATTTGGAGAAGCTAGGAACTGAGCAAACCCCACTAGCCCTTTTTGAGCCCTTGGTCTGTTTTAGTAACTTCAGCTAGCTTTCCTCTCTCAGAATTACATTTTGTCCTTGTCTTTGTCCTTTCATGCTTTTGCCTGTCACATACCAGCTTTATGTGAAGCCAGCTGTACTAAGGACAGATTCCTGCGGTCAATGTTCCCATTATCAGATTTTGTCAGAAGAGCTCTGCTGGTTCAGAAGCAAAGAAGAAATTTGGCTTGATCAGGATACCCACGTGCTGCATATAAAACACCCAGAGCCTCTTCGGCTGTATTCCTACCTGCTTTGGGCTGACGGAAGCAGGAAGCTGCTGTACCACACCACCAGAGCTCCAGTCTCATTTTGTAAGGCATCTTTCTCTAACTGCAATAATGCCAAAGCAAAATAACATTATAGGGGTGAGCTGCTGTGTTCAGGGTCTTGGCTGACTAGGGGTCTTGTTTGTTCCGGTTCAGCTACTTGTGGTAACAACATCCTAACAACATCTTCATCCTAAGATTCTCAGACTTAAGAGCTTGATGAAGGAAGCTTGTTTATCATCCCTAGTTGCCTAATGCATAAACCAGTACTTATTCTATCATTCCCTTCTTCCCCTGCTGATTCCCTCTAGGCTGATACTTGCCATCCTTCAGCCTGCCTGTGTTCTCTGTTACTGCCAGTTCTGGGCTGAATACAGCCCATGCGTTTTTCAGAGCAAGAGGGACATTTTCAGTGGGTTAAATTAACAATACACCAAAGCACCATTTTAGGTGCCTCACTGTATTTGACCTCCCTGTGTACAGGATTCCCCCAGGTACAGTACTGCATACTGACAAATTTCAAAACTTAACAAGATGGCTATTTCCAAACTGATGAGCATCTGTTGGGAGGTTGCCAAAGCCACAAGTGACAATTAGATGCCTAGATGCCTCTGAATCTCAGAAAAAAACAGCTGCATTATCCGCCCTATGGGAGCAGTGCTAGGTCCAGCTTTATTACAGACTACAGGGACACTTGGACTAATCAGTGCTTGGGAAAGGAAGGGAAGCCAGGCGATGAAGTGAGTGACAAGACCAAGCCCCTCCATCATTATCTTCCATTATTACAACCAATTGCCCCATATTGAGAATTGCCCTGCTTTTCTGCGTAGCCCTGTGCCTCAGGCAAGTTCCTTCCTAGAAATTAGTTGTCGTCCTGTAAGTTCAAGATTTGGAATTTTTTTTTTTTTCACCTTTACTGATAAGTTATGGCTGCGCTGTTTTATCCTTCTGCTTAGGCTTCTGCTCCTCTAACTGTTAGGTTCATGAAGGAGCAAAGCAGGTTTGATTAGTTTGAAAGTCATGTGGAAAATTGAAAAGACACTATCACAGAAGGTCTCTCTCTCGACAGAAATTGGCTGTGTCACCCTGTGCACTATAAAACCTTTCTCAAAGAGCTAATTTGCAAGTGTTGATAGTTTGTTACTTTTCTTTTATTATTGAAAGCATTCTGGGTTTGCTACCCCAGTGTCTCAGGCCAAAAATTATTAGAGGAGCTTCCATATGTCATCTATGACTTGAGACATTAGAGAGAACTTGATTTCCCTCAGGAAATATTTTTCAGATAATTCTGCCTGAAGATAGAGTGGTATGTGACTTCTTTGTGGGTTTTTTTTCTAGATTCTTATAAATACTTTCTTCCCTGGAGAAAAGAGAATATTTCCAATAAATGCTGTCTTCCCCATAATTGCTCTCTTCTTTTTCAGGCTGTCTCTACTTCCACCTCCTGTATGCTGCCTTTCTCTGCTGAAACTCTGCAGTGAGTCTCCTGTTTAGCCAAGCCAGCTCCTCTTACACCCACCCATCTTCCAGAATACCAAGGTAGGCCCTGCCTGTCCTCGGAGGATGCCGTCCTTAAAAGCTTGCCAGCTCTTCTGAGCATCTTTCAGAGCTGCCCCATGGCATCCCACCTACCAATTCCCCAAACAAGCAGCAGGCTCCCCGCCTGGAGTCCCAGGTCTGTGCTGCAGTCCTTTCTCACTCCTTACGGGGTCTTGGACCCCACTATTGAACGGTCGCTACAACCATGGATACCACCGACTGCCCTGTCCCCAGCCAGCTCTTCCTTGTCAGTGAATAGCGGGTGCTGGGGAGCATCACCCTGCTTGGTCCACCCAATACCTCTATCAAGACGTTCTCCCTGACACCTCTAGAAATCTTCCCCAATGCTTGTGTCCTGCCGTGTTGCCCTTCCAGCAGATGAAAGGAGGTGAAAGTGCCCCAAAGAACAAGGTCTGTCTGTGATACGAAGGCTTGAGCTGTCTAAAGAAGCCTTCGTGTTTGCCCTCACCCTGATCAGGTGAGGTGGCATCCTCCCACGGTGATGCCACCCTCACTGGTTTCTCCTCTGATTCTGACCCATGAGCCTGCGCCCAGCCCATCGCCTATCCCATGGAAATGCTCTGCACCTCTGAGCTGCTTCTTCACCTCGAGGGCATCTCCTCTCCTCTTCTTCATTGCCTGTCTTACCTGCAGAGCCGGTACCCACCTGTGCAGGCAGTCCCAGTAGCTCTCCAGTCCTCCAGCAATGGACTGCTCATCCCTCTGGGTTGTTTCGCAGGCTGTGCACACGTGTGCACGTGCGTGCTAGATGGGGGCTGCCTCCTTTCACCCTCTTCCTGATGTCTCTTGTTCTCATCACCCTACACACTTTATTAACCGTGTCAAGTTTGACCCTGGGCTTGGTTTTTAAAAAAAATAGAAAATTAGACTCCTCTTACAGACATCAGGTGTTTGTTTAGCTGCAAACCCGAATTTAAGTCTTTCTCCAGGTTGAGTTCCTCACCTAGGTCTATAGCTGCTAGCACCCAGAAAGATAAATATGATCAAAATGTTCCCAAAATGAGGACTGGAGGGGGGTCAAGATGACCTGAGGCTTCTGTCATGTCACTGTACCTGTACCCCTCGCTCATGTGCTGTCATTGCTGCCTAAAACAAATCCTCAGCGTGTGAAATCGGAATATGATGGTGGAGCTGGAGTCCCCTCGTACACAGGAGGTGGAGCATCTGAGGCTTTCAAAGATAATTAGGAAGACTGTTTCCCAAGTGTAAAAGATGAGATTCTTTTCATTGGCAGGAAAAGGTAAAAATGTTTTCTGCTGACGGGGGATGCAGCTCTAAGTCTGCGGGAGAGTCAGGGCAGAGGGAGGTGTGCTGAACCTCTCAGTGGGGCAGGAGATTCTCGCAGGAGCCAGGTGAAAACTGAGAGTTAGGAGGGAAAAGCCTCAGAGCAACTTTGGGTCTCATGTTATAGCTATGAGTGCTACTCACTGAAGATCATGTTTGATGAAATTTGCATGAAATATCCATTTCTCTTCCTAATTATAGAGCTGGCATAATGATTCAGGAATATCCACAGACTATTTATGAAGTGAATTTTGTGAAGCGAAAGCTATGAACTATATTTGATTTGTTTAAATATTTGACAAGCTTCGAGTCTGACCCAGCTTGGGAGCAAAGAAATGATGGCAGGGAAAGAGAGCACAAGGCCTTTATATTTACTGGATTATTTCTGCTAGGAACGAAAACCTTTGGCTCATCAATTATTTCACTCCCAGCCTGATGTTTGTTTCCTATCACCCAGTCCTGGATCATCTGACTTGTCATACAGGATCATGGTTGCTTTTTCCTCTTCTACCTAATGCTAAAAATGAGAATCTCGATTTCCCTTCTTACCCGACAGCCTACTGACAAGGCATTTTTTGACAGGAAATTTTGGAACTGCACAGAATTGCTGTAAAATCCAGTATCGGGGGAAAATGATCACCCCTGACAGCTACGGCACAAACTGGAAATGCGTCTTCCAGGCTAACGTGTCTTGCGACGTCGCTGTTGCTATTAAAAGGGTAACACAAGACGATTAGGCTCGCAGGGAGGGTGCGAACGCCCAGCATAAACAGATAGATAGACAGTAGTGGCCAACTTGTGGTTCATGGGCAGCTTTTCCTCCCTGAAATGCCTCGCTGGCACTATTCAGAGTCAAAGGAATTAAAAAAAGGTTAGAAGAGAGCCACAGCCTCCTGCTCCCACAGGAAGAGCAAAGTTTGCCACAACTCCTTGCTGTTTCCGCCCTGATTTATCCCCAAATTGTTGAGGTGCTGCAATAGATGATGCAGAAATTTCTTCTGATTACTGATTCATTCTCTTACACAATGTAAAGTGTGCGTATTGATTAATGGATAAATAGGATGCATTGGCTGTACTGAGCCTAGTGATCATGCTTGTATACAATCATGGAAACAACACTCCTTAAACGAGTATGAGCAGAATTGCAAAGTCAAGCGCTCCAAAGACTCAAAATGTCAGTTTTGCCCAAAGTGATACTTAGCCTTTATTCAGCCCATTTCTGTATTTTTTGTACCATGGTATAATCTTTAATTACATGCCACACCCAATTTCTTGCCTTCTAGCAGCAAGGTTCAAAATGTTTTTATCCTTCTGTAGTCAAGACTATAGCTTTTTTTCCAGGATGATTTTTAGTGCCTGTATTTAGCCATCAAGAGGGCAACCTGTCTCTTCTGCTCTTCTGCAGCACAGTTCCTGCTTTTAAGCTTTTCGTAATACAGTTGTGCAAAAAAAAAAAAAATCTAAGTGGATTGCATCCACAGGGAGGAAAGTAAAGTGAGACTAGTGGTCCTTGTTCGGCTGGTTGTTAAAAATGTCACGATAGCATCAATGACAGCCCTACACACAGTTACTCTGTTCTCCCTGTTGAAGTACTCTGCGGTTTCCTGGCTGTTTGGCACCAGGGAGGGACCTGACTGACAGACAGACATACCTCTGGGTGTGTGTGCTGGTTCAGCTAGACTACACACCACATAGTACTTGCTTTATGTTAGACGACTGGGAATGAAAAATCACTGTAAAACCTACAGTATCAATATATTTTTTATTAATTTTTTGAGTGCTTTGCTCTTATAGACCTACGTTGTTCTTCTTCCAGTTCATTTAAGTTGTTCTTAGTCCTCTAATTTTCCTTCCTACTTTTCTTTTATTCATAAGTGCTAATTAACTGTGCCTACAAGCCGTAACACTTTCCTAATGAACAAGCCATGAGCTTTATGAAAGTACCTCAAAAGACGCGGAGAGAACCGCTTCCAGCTGAGCCAAACCCAGCACATCTCCTCATGTCGGCCAGACGGGGTGAGAGCAGCTCCATTTAACAGCCTTTTGGAGAGTTGCCGACGCTGTGCAATTAAAAGCAAGCCTGCAAGAAGCAAGAGAGTCGGTGCTCAGCCGTGACAGCAGGTGAGAGCGTGCCAGGAGGAGAGGTGTTTCCCGGGAGCCCGCTGAAGCTGCGCTGGCTCCGACTTGCGACATCGTCGTCCGACCTTGCCTGAAAATACACTGCGTTCGAGAAAAAAACAAAACATCTGAGGACAGAGTGAAAGGAAAATGTTGCGGGGAAGAGAGCCAGCTCAGCAGGAGGATGCGGAGTTAGTGTCATTGGAGGTGCATGGGAGTGCCTTGGGATTAAGGAGGCTTTAAACGGAGAGGAAGGATTTGTCCTTTCTGGGTAAAGGCGAAATGGGAGAAATGGGTTGATTCACTGCCTCCCCACTAACAGCAAATGAGATGGGTCTGTATTTCCATCCTTTGTTTCACAGGGAGAGTCAAAACCAAAAGAGGTCTTCAGAGCTTTTACATTCTGCAACATAATAGCCAAAAAATGGCACTGGGAAGAAATCATTTGTTTCCTTATTTTTTATGGATTTTTGATGAAAGGCCCCATGTTGGATTGTCTTTACAGTGTTAGCATTAATACAGTAATGGGAAAGAGAGAATAGAAATGGACTTCCATTTGGAGAAATTAAAATCTTTTCATATAATAACAAATTAAATTCTTGTTATGAACCATTGTGTAACAGAGAAAAAAAGAAGGGATGTTTGATTTGCAGAAGTTCCTGCTTATCATTCATGGCAAATGAAGCAAATGCAGTTTTATTGCATGAAGGAACAATCTTCAACGGGCTTGAACTATTAGGCACTCCATTTAGCCCGGAGGCTAAATGAGACATGCAGCAAGAACGAACGTTACATAAAATAGGCATAGGTTGAGGGAAAGCTGCAAGAATGAAGCTGCATGGGGCTGAAAAATGCTTTTCCTAAATTTCTCCCTTTCTTCCATCTTGCTCATAGAACAGGGCCTGGAAGAATCCCAGAAACAGCATCTCTCAGGCTGAGCTCGCTTTTCTGTATGGAGAGCAGCAGCAGCAGCAGTGCCATGCAGCAGCAAGGAGGGAAAGGAAGAGCTGGGGGGGGGGGGGTATAAAGGAGCACCAGGACCCCCTCTTCAGACCAGGGTCTGACTCTTTGTACCCCCCTACTTGTTGAAAGCGCAGCAGTTCTTCCTGTGGAAAAGCTAGTTTGCAAAACACAAAGAATGAATGAAAATCACTGCTTTCAGGCATCGAGCTGTATGTCACACATTCCCCTCACCAGCTGAGAATATCCGATCGCGTATGCAACACATACTTCCCTTCTGTGGTTTCAAAATCACTTTTCCTCAGTTAAATCCACTTCGTGAAAACATGACAAATATGAATCTTTCATGATTCTTCAGCGCTTCTTTGGAGTTTACACTATAGCTTTGTTCACGACACGAAGAAAAACAAGGTTAGAGCAACACTGATTTTTCCTCTTAATGCTCTTTTATCTGTGAACATAAATGGAAGAAAAGCAAAGCGGTACATAGTTTTACAGAATAGCTTCCACCAAAGGGGTCTTTATGCCAAAGACTAAAAGAAAGATGAGGTTAAGTGTGCGTGGTCACACCAAAAAGTACCCTGTGACTTTCTGTTCGATTGGTAGGCTGTGCTGCGAAAGCCAGCATTAAACCTGATTTAGAAAAGAAACACACAGGGAGGAATATCTAGTCAGAATAACCCTACTGCCAGCCTCATGATTACATTTGTAGCCTGTAACTTTTTTTCTAAATGATCTTTGAGAACAAGAAATATACAAAAAGTATTAATTAAGAAAAAAAAAAAGGGGGGGGGGGGGGAGCGCCCACAGAAGAACTGACAGAACAAAACCAGCAACAAAAATAATAAAAGTAAATCAGGCTGAGCACAGTGCAATGTGCCCAAAAGCCCAGGTTTTGAAAGTAAATTAGGATAAAAACAAAGTCTGGCTTTTTTCTTTTCAAACTGTTCTACACTCAGCCTTCTTGACTTGTACAGCTTGCACTTGTGAGCACAACTATTGCTATTTTACATTCTTATTTAAGAGGGCTTTTTATCATAAGCCATTAAAATTCCAATATTCCTGCTGGAGTCTCTCAAGTCATTTAATAATTCTGTGGTTTAATTATTGAAATTATTGCAATCTATATTCAGTAAGTGCAGCAGCATGTTGGTGATTTGAAGGGCGCGATATACAGGTATTCTCAGCAGTAGAGGAAACAGAGAGAGTCATCAGTCATGTTGGCTCTTCCACATAAAACAATGATGGAGAGAGAGGCTTTTGGGAGGTCTAACAGCCCAAAGAGGATTTGGGACCTGAATTACTGTATCACATCCTCTTCTTCTCTTGCCCCCATGAGGTAAAAGTTCTGCAGCACATCAATTTCTGCCACTGAATTTTCACAATCGTCTTAAGTTCCTCCTAGTGAGTACGTGCAGACCACCAACACCTGGGCAGGATGGAGCTGCACAACACTTACCCGATGCTGAAACCAGTTTGCTATATTTCTTTATCTCCCCTAGTTTAACCATACCTCAGGGGAGAACTTGAAGCCCCTACGCACCCCCTAAGATCACAGCGGATGAGCATCGAAATGGGAAATCCTGGTTCAAGTTCCTTTCTCCATCCTTATAGCACAAGCCAGTGCCCTAGAACATCCTGGGGCAGTGGGTCCTAAATCCTTCTGAAAATTCCACTTTGCGTGATCTAATCAGAGGTCAAGCTTTACAATAGGATTCCTGATTTATATTAAAATAGGAATTGAAATGCCCCAAACGTCCTCTTCAATAGTTGGTAAAAGGAACTTCTCTTACTCACATTTTCACATGCAGAGGGCAGCACCTTCCATAGGCAATATTGAGGCACCTTTCTCCTCCCGCCGCCCGGAGATTACTGTACAGTCTGGTGGGGTTCAGCAGAAAGTGTAAACTTGGGCGAACGGAAGACCTGAACTCAGCTTTATACAATTCCAGGTATGTTTGCCCTGACTACTGGCTTATTTACTATGTCAAACAGAAGATGTCCTACCCTGACATCTTTTTATAATGAGAACTGCTATAAAGCTGTTTTAAAGGCAGTGAGAATTAACAGGAAACTAATAATTGTGTAAATCCCAGGCAGAGACGGGAATCTCAACCAAGCAAAGTGTTAGGTTGTGCTGTCTTCAAGGAAGTGGAGATTAAGATGTGCCTCTTTCTATACTTTTTAATAATTGCTCGAGAAGTTTCTCTTCTCTTGCTGCCCCGACAGACACAGACTGGTATATACTCATCTAATAGACAACACAGAAAATACTGACTGCGTGGGGAAATTGTGCACTACAGTTAAGATTTACAAGAAGATGGGACTACCAGTCACCTCAAGGACTTGTAGGGCATGGATCATTGTCTGTTTTGAAAAGATGTGGAAGAACATGGTAGCCTACAAAGATACAAAACTTGATCTCTCTCCGGCTGCTGAGAACAAATTTCATAACTAGTTCGTAACTGAATACTGGATTGATTGCTACAGCAGCAGTCTCCAGCATGTGGGCCACATATGCTACAACTGAGGCTGCTGATGGAAAACAAGCCATGATGTTATCTGCGTAACGTCTCCGTGCCCAATATTAGCTGTACCTGCAGCAGTCGATCTCGGTGTGCATGCTGGCTTTCTGCCTTGGGTGTGTATCACCCTCTCTTATCTCCCGTCTCACTCCTTCTTCCTCCTGTGGAAATAAAACCCAGAACATACAGCATCTTCCAGGCAGGTTTCCAGTCCGGATGGTCAAATCCCAAAATACCAGGCTGTGGTGGTCTTCTGCTGGAGAACCTGTTAAAATAAATGATTTTCTTAGGGAAATCGCTGAGGTCTCCACTTGTGTTGTAGCACAAAGTCCCAGTGTAGATTCCCACATCTCTCTCTGGTAACAGAGAAGGAAGAGGGTTGATGGAAAAGCAGCAACATGCTGGGAACAAGAGTATGTGTTGCCCAATGTGTTTTTAGGCGCAGTAGGAATCCATGCACAGACATAAATTATCAGCGAGAGAAAGTGCCTCGGTATCAAAGCCATGTTCAATCTGTGGGCGAACCTCAATGCCAGCTCAAATATAGCACAGCGAGCAGATGTCTTTACTACAGTAGGCATACTTAGACCTCCCTGGATTCACAGCAACAGCGTAGAATTACAGCCTCTTTCATTCAAAAATTATAGCAAAAAATCTATGTTGCCACTCACCTTTTATATAAGCATGGGATGCTACAACACTCACCCACAGTGAGCGATCTGCAGTAAGGACAGAAAGGAACAGGAGAAATTAAAGGAGGAAGGAAGGAAGCAATTTCCATCCTTCCTCTTGAAACCAGGCTTCCTTCTGTGGAAGGATGCAAAAGTCCTTGCCAAACTCAGGAGGCGTAGGTGGATAGGGAGGCTACAAGATGGGTGAATAACTGGATGGGCCTTCAGGTTTCGAAAGTAGTGATAAACCACTTGAAGTCTACTGAGTGGCTAGGAATGACGGGTGTTCCTCAGTGGCTGATACTGGGACCAGTTCTATTCAGTGTCTTCCCCTGGACGATGTGGGGGAATGCACAAACTACAAGATAGCGAATGGCACGAGATGGGGATAGCAGTTGACACACCGAAGGGCAAAGATGCTATTTGCGGAGACCTCCACAAGCTGGAAGAATGGACCGGCAGGAACCTCCTGATGTTCAGCAATGACAAACGTAAAGCCCCTGGAACGGAATAAGCAGCAGCACAGACTCCGCATTGGCTGGCTAGAAAGCATTTTGCAGAAACGGACCTGTGAATTGTTGTCCTGATGGACAAGTTGAACCTTGAGTTAGCAGTGTGCCCTTGAAGTGAAGGCGGCCAGCCTCGTAAGTTATGAGCAAGGATGCAGCCAGCAGATCAAAGGAATGACTCTTCATCTCCATTTAGCAGCTCTGGGCTGCAGCTGTCCTACTTGGTTCATTTGTGGGCTGTAAAGTACAAGAAACATCAGCAAATGGGAGCAAGTTCAACAGAAAGCCTCCAGGCTGGTTGGGGCTGGAGCACTTGACCTGTGAGGAGTGGCTGAGAGACCTGGGCTGGTTCAGCCTGGAGGAGAGGTGGCTTCAGGGACACCTGACTGCTGCCTTCCACAGCCTAAAAGGGAGTTGTGGAAAAGGTAGAGCCATACTCTTCCCATAGCTGCATAAAGTCTCTTCCCTAATAGAGTAAGAGGCAATGGACACCAGTTGTAACAAGAGAAATTTCAACTGCATCTATTGAAAAACATGTCCACAATGAAGGTGGTTACACACCAAAGCCAGTAGCCCAGAGAGGTTGTGAAAGCTCCATCCCCAAAAATACTCAAAAGCTGACCAGACATGGCCTCAAGCAACCTGACCTAGCTTAAAAGCTGGCCTGGCCTCGAGGCCTTCAGAACTCCCTTACAACCTGGTGGGTTTTTTTTCTATGATTTTGTGATCCATAGGACCCAAGAGAGAAAATAGGCAACAGAAAACCCGAATTCTTAATGTAATGCTCAAAACTTTCCCTGAGAGAGGCAGTTTCTGGGTGGAGAGGGTCCGTGTCTGAAGCTCACGAGTTTAATACCAGCCCTACATATTCAGAGATAAAACCTCTTCCCAGCCTGTGAGTGACAGTCTCCTGCCCATAAAAATCTCACAACTGTGGAGATTGTTTCTGCAAATAGCTATGGCAAAAACCTTTGGGTATGTGTGAGGGTGGCTGACAGTTTTCCACACCTTATCAGGTATTTATGTTAAAATGCTCACTCCTTTTTTCCTGGAGAGATCTTCACAGCCCATTTCACAATGTTTGTTTCTTTAAGCTAAGAACTACAAACTTCATGTCAAGCTTCTGGAAGATACTGCTCCACACCTACCCTTCTGGCTTTGAAACTGCTCCCCGGAGACAGTCACAGAAACTTGGTGGGTAAAGGAATTAATAAATACATAGCAACAACAATTACTATGAATACAAAACAAGGCAGCAGGAGAAGTTAACTATCATGTTTAATCCCTCCGAGCACCCTTCCTCTCATAGACATGGCAGAAGAAGCTGTTTAAAACTAGCGATTGACATCAAGTTCTGTTGAAAATATTATATAAAACCTTACTGAGTATGGCCACTGTGGATGCATTGGGTTTTTTTTTTTGCTTTGCCACTATTCAGTGGAATACAGGATGGACAACCTTAATGGAAAACTTAATTTCAAATAAAACCCATTGGTGATTTAATATGAGAAGTTACTATTACTGATTAAGAACAGGACACTAACGTAAATTCTTTATTAGGATGTTGTCATTAAAAACAACACTTCTTCCTATTTTAAAGCTGAATTACTGGAAAACAATATTGAGGTATGAAATGTTCCTGTTTTATTATGTTTCTGAAGGTATAGAATTAGATTTTTCTGACAGATTTACTGTTTTTAATTAGAATCAAAAGTGCAGACTAAAGTCATAGTTATAATAAAATCTTAAATTCACATTAATATTTTAATAGAGGCATCCGAAGCAGTCATTTTGCCCAGAAGAACAGGTCAAGTCTCTGAATATTTGATTTCAAAAGCTAAGTAGAACTAAAAATATTGACTTAAACATAAAGTGTACAGTATATCAACCAGGTACTGCCTTGAAGAAATGGACTGATGTGGGACAGCAGCAAAACAAAAGAAGCAATTTTTATCTTCTTATTAGACTTCTAGCAATAAATATATGGAATTCTTAGTGCCTGACGTCAGGCCTCTCAGATAATTTCTTTTTGTAATGTAAATGAAAATCAGTGATTAATGTAGCATTTCCTGAATGGATACCAAAACTACTTCATCTTTTTGATTAATCTCTTAGGCACACACTGCAGTTTGCATTAAAAAGAAAATCGGATATGAATTCACTGAGCCAAGAATACAGCCCTCTCCCAGTTCAAATGCACGGTCTGTGTGCATCCATTGCCTGTATCACATGGAGGAGAGGAGAATGGTTCCGAGCTGCACTGGCAGCAAAAGCCCCAGCCTCTTTCTCCCCTTGCCCATCTTTCCTTGTCCCACCTCTAAAAATGAATATACAGTTGTGGGTGAAATTCAGTCTGTCAACGGAATACGAAAAATAACGAGAGGACTTCCACTTACTGCTGCAGGAATTGGTTTTCCAGTTTTTATTTGCGTGTCATAAGCCCTATAAATTCAAGCTTAGTTTTACCATCTTTTTTTTATAGTGTAGGGGGAATTTGAGGACCCTTCTAAAGAAGCCCATCACCAGGTACAGGAGCGCCGCACAGCCCAAAAGTACTACCTGCACCCCTGAAGCAATGTAAGTACAGCCCTGCCGACTTTATCTCGGCAAGACTTGAGTCTTGGCTCGAGTATCTCTGTGTGGTCCACCGTGACTTAGCCATGCCCATCACCACACCTGACTGGAGCTGGGTTGTCACGGCTTCTTCCCAAGGTCGCACCTCACTCCAGACACCTGAAGCCACCAGGGCTGCAGCCGTGTGGCTCAGGACCACTGTTTTTTTTTCCCCGTGAGATATCCCGTAGACAACAAACTAGGTTTCTCTCTCCTAGACCACTAATTGTATTCAGCCAAAGCAGATCACAGGAAGGCATCTGGATGTGATCTGGAGACGGCAGGAGAAGGAGAACCGCCTGCTCTTTGGTCGTGGTTTCTAAATTCCAGTTCATCACTAAAAGGGGCGGTACCTCGGTTCTAGCTGGATTTGGGCTTAACTTCCAGACATTAGTTTTTGTTCTGGTACGTTAATGAGCTCTTCAGTACCTCTGATTTTCTTCTCCCCCAAATGCTCATTGGTAATGTTTAAACTGCCTTGGCAAGTCTGATGGGCTTGACAGACTTCTATAGTGCCTCCCAGTACGACCTCTCTTCCACCACAACCTTTTGATATTTAACATATAGATTTAATTATCAGGGAACATAGAATCACTTAAGATCATCGAGTCCAACCGTAAACGATAGATGAGAATATAAGATGAGAATTAAAGTAAGGTGTAAAGTTTAAAGCATCTTTGATTGCATTCAGTTGTAAAATCCTCAGCATTAGTGTGAATCTTATCTTTTAAATACCCCTCTCTGTCCAGACAACACACACATCAGCGTAACACTCGATGGATGTGGACGTGTCGAGCGGGGCCGGTGCTGTCTGCGGTATTTCTAAATAGAAGCCCCTGGGCGTAGGAGATGGTCCAAGAAGGAGCAGCTGTGCTCAGTCAAGACCTCGGTTTGGAGAGCTCTTGACAAGTGGAAGTGTAAGTTGCTACAGATAATCCATTATCATCTTCGACTTGTTTGGCTTCTTGCTGTATCTTCCCTGGGAGCGCTGCAAAAGCCAAAGTTGTGTTTACAGAGCTCCGTTCCTCCTTAGCAATGTCCTTATCCTTTTGGAAACTAACTAGTGAGGCACAAAACCTGCATGCTGCGGGCACATTTCTGGTAACCCTAACTTTGCCTATCCATATAGCAAGCGGTATAACAAGTGGCAGTTTTGCCTTCAGCCTCTCTTTTTGAAATTAGTACTGGAAAGGCACACACATTCTGTGTCAATTAAACAGCACATGGATACCATGAACCAACCCAGAAAAAGACAGGACTTTACTGGGATCTGTGCTAGCATCAGAAAAACCTACAGCCTATTTCTAATCAGGGTTTACCGTGCGGTGCCTGGAAAAGAACGGATGGGACAGACAGGGTTGGTAGGGAGCTTTGTGAACCACCGAGAAGACCAAGAAGAGTTTTCCCTTCTGAACCCCTGTTCTCCAGCTGAAGGTTTGAGCTCATCACCCTGAGCCTCTTTCAGACCCAGATGCCTACGACAGTTTTCCCACACAACACGCCAAAGGCAAACGCAGTCTTTTGATGGCTGGAGCAGCTTAACAAGGGGTAGAGAAGAAGTTCATATCTTTCCTTTAGCCTGGGAGACAGGGTTTGAAAGTCATATCTCATACTTCCCAGGTCAATGTCCTAGTTGTTGTCTAACTGTTCTCTCTTCCTTTCATTTAATAAAGCTTCAATTAGCCTGTTTGAAAAGGAATGCAGTTAAAAAAAAACACAAAAAAAAGAGACTAGCAGCCTCTTTCTCTGCCCTTTTTGTCAGGGTGGCTCATAATTTAGTGATCAGGTGAGATACAGAAACTGAATTTCCTCAGAGAAAAGAGGGAGTAGTCTAGAGATCTCCTGTGCCGGGTGACTTCTCTCATTACAGAGCTATTAAGTAAAAAAAAAAAGGTAAGGTGCATTTTTGCATTGTTCTCAACCTGGTTGGAGCATTTCTCCAGTCAGATGTTCCACTACATCCTGACCAGACGTGGACGCTGAATACGTTTGCTCAAGTCTTCTTCACAAGAGCAAATTTCTCACTAAGATGTCGCCATATGGTTAGTGCTGTAACATAGTAATGACCAAAAAAATCTCACTAAAGGAAAATCATTCACGAGAGTATTTTCAAAAAACATCCTCATGCTATCCTCAATTACTTTAGGTCCGATGTTTGTGAGAAAGGCTGAGGACCCTCTGCTTTCTGGCAGAACAGCTCTGCTTAATTAAGATAACGTAATTTGGAACAGCAGACACAGATCAAGCAATAAATGGTATGAAAATAAACCAGATCACAAAACAAGAGAACAGGCTCATATTTGTCACCAAATCTGATTCTTACCTCTTTGGCTTCACCAATGACACATAGTTTACCCATTTTAAGTGTTGTTGCTTTGCTGTTATATGCGATGATATCTAGATCACTTCATGAGCAATTTTCACATTGCACAGTGGAATAAACAGCTCCCAAAACATATGAGAAAGACACCTCCTCTGTATAATATTTTCATGGCAAAATTAATTCTTGCAAACATAGTGAAGGGAACCTTACAGAAATTATTCTGAAATAGTGTGCTGTGAAAACTGAAACTTTGTTATATAATTCCTTAAACTATCAGCAAGCTTTTTTAAAAAAATCAGTATTTTTTCTAGATGGAGAATCTGCAACATTGGCCAAAAACACCTGAGCAATGCCATAGCCTTTTCTTTGACTTTGTAAAAGTTATTTTCTTCCCTCTTATTGCAATTTCTTTAACCTATTATTGAAGGAGTTAATGTCATCCCTGAGTTATTCCCCGTACCTCAGAATTTTTAATGGGAACAGGTTTGCTCTCAAGTAATGTATAGCTGTGCCAACACAAAATATATTTGGATATCACTCCCACAAAGTGTGAGAAATGAGACCAGAAAACTTTATATACGACACCAAACTTCTTCCAGTCGGATCACCAGACCTGTCAAACCACTAAACTCTTGGTTCAAATGACTGCAGACAACATTTGTGATACCTTTGTGACTATCAGTAATGATAGGATGGAGAATTTCTTTCTAAGGGCCTTCAGATAGTGATGGGAGGCTTGAATCTGTCCGGAAGCTATTAGACTAAGTTGTCTTGCAGTGGAAGCACTTCATCATACACGAAGCAGCTCCTGACCGTCTTCAGCCTACAGCATGGCATGTTCATACAGCCCAGAAGAGGCTTTGATTTAGTTTTGGGGCTGACAGAGTTACACATGCGGTTCACTCGTTGCCACAGAGGGGGTGGCATGCCCGTGAGAGGGGGCGGTGGGTAAGCGGGCACGGTACGCAGCCGTCTCATTTTAACCTGCTTGTGTGTGTGCAAATCGCCACCCACAGCCGTGTAGCGAAGGGAAAACGAAGGAGAAAAATTGCATTTTTCGAGCGAGATCCTTAGTTATTTCCCATCTGGTAGGGCATGCCTAGCACATGCAAGAGCTGATGGCAGCAGAGGAGGAGGAGGAGGAGGAAGGCCCTCCATCACTCCTGTGCAACTTGCTGGTTGCTCTTAGAGTGAGTTAAATCAGCATGAGGGCTGGATTACAGCTCTTCTGGTGTGTCATGACACAAACTCACTGAAAAAAAGCCATCGGGAGCCATTATTTAATAGAGGGATTGATCTAATGGGAGACTTTTCGCCTAGAATCGTGATTATTCATTCTTGTACTCCCACTATGTGTGTCAGCTCCGCAAGATGTGTCTTCATTCAGAATCCCAGCCCTGTCCAGCCAGAGATATGCTCGTCTCTTCTGCTGTGATTTATTTTTGCTGCTTTGTGTCAATATTAAACAAGGGCCTTAACACTTTTGGAGCAAGTGAAGATGTGATAAAGAGAATAACAGTTTTTCCCTAATAAGCTGTCATTACCTAAATAACTGTAAATGTTGTGCTATTGCTTTCATACAATTTAAAATACAGCAATATAGACATTATTTTGCCATGTGATTTTTAAATCTTCCTCTAGCTTTTGTAAGGGCATCTGTCAGGTTACAATTTACAAATTTTATTTACTGTGAAGAAAGCCAATTCATTACACTTCACTGAAATCTTTAAATTAATGGAGTCACTTTTCTGAAACTTTGCTAGTTTACAAGTTATTTGTCTTTATTCAGGAAGCCTGTGGATACCCAGGTAATTTTATTTTTTAAGCCTTCAAACTCTGAAAACGAGTCATTTCATACACCTTCTTCTGTCTGATGTAACATCTATTAGCTTAAGAGAATCATCCTGATAAGAATAACTCATTCTAACACCCAGAATGCATTTCCTACATTTGTTTAGGCCGATGTTGGGGGAATTAAATTTTTAACGTATGAATGTGTGTCTAGTCTAAACATGACTCAGAAATGGCACATATTTACATAGCCACAAGGTACCTCAAGCATTTCCTCTTTGACACAAGAAATATGCCTGAGAAAAGAACTTACAGACCCCCAAATTAGATGGCTACACTACAGTTTTGAAAGAGTAAGTGAAGTTAGCCAGCAATGAAACGTTACCCTTGTGCTGACAGCCGCAAGTCAGTCCAAAACTAACCTCATTTCCCTTTTTATTTTATTTTTTTTTTTAAGAAAAGAGACAAGGCTAAGCTCTCTCTTTTGCTCTGTGGACCCTTAGAAATAGCAGCTGTTATATGAGCTGGCTTCACGATAATACTTCTGTTGTTAGAGCTCCCGTTAGGGACTTCCAGCACTCAAAGGGAAAGCGACCTCCCTTCCATCTACCGGCCTGCGTGTCCGGGGAAGGTAATCAAGTACAGCATTTCCAAAGTTGTTTTGTTTTCCTTTACAGATTTTGCTTTGTCCTTTGAGAACTGAATACCCCTCCAAGTGAAAATAAAACAAATTCATTTTGCTGTGCCTGAGGGGTGACGAAGTATAGGAAAAGTCTGTGTATGCTGAGTAGGATTCGGAAGCCTGAACGGGAGCTGGGCAGAGCCTCTCGGTTTAAAACTCCAGACACATGCCAGAATGAAAGTTAGAGCTACGTTACTAAAGAATATCGGTTCTCTGCAGTGCAGCCAGACGGTACTGGAACTCGACAGCTAAATTCCCTGCCCCTCCCCAGCAGCCCGGCTATGCGCGGGTTGCCATTGCCAGTTTTATTGGGTGCTCCCTCGGGACAATACAAGTTATCATGTCTGCACCAAAACCACCGCTATTTTACTAAAGTAGATTTATAGATGTAGTCCTACAGACCCAAGCTGCAGGACAGGCCCTAAGCTCTTCTCATCCTAAGGTAAATCCCAGCGCCAGAAAAGAACATAACATTTTACTGGGAAATTCAGCAGGTGAGAGGATGGGTAAATGTCAAGTAACCAGGGTGGTTGTCAGACCTTTTTCTTTTCTTGTCTTTTAATTTCTTTCAACTAAAATTCTTCTCTCTTGGCAAAAAAATCACCTATCCTTCCTAATATGCATAGGAATTACTCAGCAGAAAAGGATGGGGCGTGTCTGGAAAAGTTATTTCTGGCTTTGAACCGTTAGGATTTGGAGATGGCCGGCTTATTCAAAAGCTTAGGTTTTTTTCTTTTTTTTTTAATTTATTTTTTATTTCCTATCTCAGTACATCATTCCAGTTGCTAGCAAAACCTGCATCAATGGTATTGCACCAAAAAAAAGAAGACTGACTTTCAATTTCTATTTCTTCTGTGGCTTACAAACAAAGTGTTTCTTTTAAAGGAAGCTTATTTTCACTTGAGTTTCTCGAATTACATAAATTGCTTTCTTATCAAGGAAACCACAGTACTATTGATCATGAAAGGCGATTATTTGTGTGAAGATCTCTATAAGCTCAGAGGTTACATTTTGAGATGTCCAGGTTACGACCATTGTTGGGAGTCTGCTGGAAGCAATTTGGGTAAGTGCCGAAAATGCTTCTGCACGCTTACAGGAGAGGTGATGCTGCGTGGCATTCTGAAGGGCTGCTGCTAGGAGGGTGACGCACGTGAGAATTAGCTATTCTGAAAAGTGTTGCGGATTATGAACTGGCAATATGCACCGGAGAAACAGCTTGCTTAGTAGAAATACAGTCTACATCAAAATTTCATAGAATTGATTTGAGTTCTATTAATGCATAGAAAAAAAGTGATTTTGTTTTTAAGTTAAAACATTTTATTCAATATTTTTGATGCTGCATTTAAAAAAACTGTTTAATTGAATCTAGTTAGATACAACTATGAAAACTTCAAAGGTTATTTCAATTATCCCACCATGGACAATTCATTTTGAACCTGATCATTATTTTCTAGAGGGCAGGGAGAAGAGAGAAGCTGTTTTATAAGAAAAAGAGAAGAAATCTCTTTATGGTAAAGGATTTTTTTTTCTGTTTTGCCACTGATTGAAAAAAAATATTTTCACAATACAAGCACTGATAATGAGCCTAAGTCTGTCACCCATATTCACGCTGTTTTCCAGATTAATGAAGGAGAGTAACATCTGGTCTTTAATCAAGACATACCTTGTTTTGTTCCTGCAAATCTGTATTGATTTTTGCTCTGATGTGTGACAAAAATGATTACAAATCACACCCTGGGATGTATTCCTAATATCACTTATTTTAAAGTCAGTGTAGACAAACCTTTAATTTTTATTTATGTATGTATTTAGTATAACCATGTGTTTACTTATTTAAATCATACAGTTATTAACAGAGTCTCTTAAAAAGGAAAGAATTAGGATCTTCTGATCATGAATGGAAGCTGCAAAATAAACCGAGAGTGTATCAGTAAATAAATTAGTATCTGGATAAACTTCTTGATTAAATGAATCTTGCTAAAAGCAGCAGATGCGAAAAAGACAAAAGACTAATTGTCAGCATCAGTGATGCTAAGTGAATGTTTGACTTACTGATTATAATGAACCGCTGCTGTTAGTGGGAGTTTTGTGAAAATTGTTTGTTCTTGAGTTATTCTTCCATGGTGAAAAAGCAGTTTTGGTGGCATTTTTTATATGCAATTATTTTGTCTTTTGATATACAGCTCATTTGCTTCAGGAAAATGTCTCTTATTTTAAGTTGGGGGGGTTTGTAGTATGCAAGTAATTTTTCTATAAACAGTATTGATTAGACTAATATTGGTGGGGTTTAATTTTAAAGCGCTACACAATGTCTAATTTGTCTCCATTAGTCATAATTTTTGATCCATGAACTTTCTTCTAATTGCCACTGAATGTCATTTGCAACCTCATAGGGATTTATAAATAATAAGTCTGAAACATCAGAAGCTCTTCAGCTAGTAGAAGTTGTGAAATGTTCAAAGCATAGCAGAGATTCACAAAATGGCATATGACTAAATACTTGTAACAAAAAAACCCCTCTGATAACAGCCAGCTGAGCTGCGTGAATATAGTCAACAATCTCCCATTGCTAACAATATTTAGTTCCAAAGACCTTCCAAATACATACCTTTGGCACGTCATGCATTTTAATTCATGTAATTGGAACAGAAAAGAAAATATAAATAACTATCAAGCGACTTACTGGACGTGGCTGTCATTTTCTCGACGGTACTAAAAAAAATTAAAATTAAAAGCCATGAATATTTTCAATGTTTAGAAAACAGCATTAGTTTGGTTGCAGATTTTGGCTTGTCGTCTGTGTTGGTGCTGTGCAAATACCTAGGAGTACTCCTGAAGAGAAAAAGAGGGGAAGGTAGCTCTTTTAGTGGCTCTCTGCTTCTGATATCCATTTTGTCACATCTTAGTATGTGAGGATTTTTGTTCTCCGTCAACCTCATACTGCCAGGTGTCTCCTGGGTGAGGACGAGCTCCATGACCAGCAGGAGCCTATAAAGTCTCTACAGACCCAGTCAGAGCAGGAGCAGACTCATACCTCACACTTTGGCCTGGAGTATTTTTCCACCTGAACCACCGTCACAAGAGGTTCGAGTTCTCCAACCTAAATTATCCCGTTACTGACTGCCATAGCTTAACTCCTCCTGATGGACCTCTGGGGTGAGAAGGGGGTTTGACCCAAGCATTGGTCAATGAAAAGGGCTGAATCGTGATAAAGAAGAGGTGAGGATTAATGGCGGAAACCTGAAGCAACCTATTCTTCCAAAAATGTTTATCTCCCCTTCCTCCACATCCTTCCTAGTGGTCAGCGAGCCTTGATGGACTTATCTCAAGGTTTCCCTTCGCGCCTCTGCAACCCTCTCCTGGTCACTTTGCTGGGGCTCAAAGGAGCCTGCAGGAGCCAGCTGAAGAGCTGTGGGCAAAAAAGGCTCTGCAAGCAAGAAATGCACAGATTTATAGTGTAAAGCAATTGTTGGCTATCACTCCCAAACGCTGCAAGTCTAAGCTTTAGCGTGCTCGCCGCCCTGAAAAGACACCTGAAGAGGTTTTGCTGGTTAGAAGGTGACAGTGGGGAAGGAAAGAGCTGGCCCCTGTCCCTGGATTGAAACCTCCATGCTGACGAGTTGTCATCTGCTGACTCCACCTTTCTCCCTTTAGGGTTTTCTTCCTTTCTGTGTTGACATTTTTCCTTTTCAATCTGTCAGCTGCTAACAAACACCATCTCCCCCATCTCTCTTTGCAATTTTACCCTTCGTATTTTGCATCGTTCTCACTACAGACCTTCCTGTGGCTTTGCAGAGCTGAGTTACTTGCTCAGAAGTCTGAGACAATTTCATACAATAAGAACACATCAGAAATAGGCCTGAGCCACTTGAAGACCGACAGCCGTCACAGACGATCACAGAGCAAGGGGGTTAGGTTTCTTTTTCAGTGTGTCCAGCTCATAGAGGATTCAGCAGTTCTTCCTCTGCTGAACAAGATACCTTGCTTTATTAGCAAGTGTCCTGCAGGAAGATTACATCCGGGCTCTGTTTTTGTTTCTGAGTGTAACTGAGAATAAGTATTTATCAATAAAATTCACGGCACAGTTTGGCCCTAACTGTATAGCAGATATCTGGATAGCTGCGCTTCTGCCATCACCCTGACCCTAGAATTTGGGAAAGCCGTTGTCTCACAGTTGTACTCCACTCTTGACTGGTTCCCCATTTTCCAGTTCCTGATATATTTCCAGACAGTGCTCCAGTCTTCTTGTTCCAAAGTGACACCGTGACCCTCCTGTGACAGCTTTTACAGAAGCTTCCCTGCAAATACCTTAAAGCACATGTTGAAATCTCTAGGGGAGGCAAAAATGACCCTGGAGAAAGAGTGGCTGCTTGTTTTATAACCGTACAGGTGCTTGGGGTGGCATTCCTCTGTTCTCATTCGGAGTCTAATCACAGCGCTGTGTGTCAGTCCTGGAAGACTGCTCGCGGTGCCTTCAAAATGCCACTTGCCCACCTACTCAGCATGTAGTTTACTGTGTGCTGTGCATGGGATTACAAAATAAATGGGTATTACATTAGCGTTTTAATGACGCTGGGATCTCTAACAGGCACAGAAAGGAAAGGAATTCCTCGCTGCCTTTGCACGTGGTGTCACGTATGTGTCGAACAGAAACACTCTGGCGGGCGCGTGATGGGGGTCACCCGAATGTTCTTTCCTCTTTGTCCAACCGAATGTGCTGTGGTAATTCCTCAAAAGTATTTTTAAGGAGAGTTTGTTCATTGTTATGTGGAAATGTAAAAGCTGCAACATTATGCAAGAATGTTGCTTTAATATCCACCGTATTCATTGCTCACAGAGGGGTCTGATGAAGATTTTACTGAAGTGAATAGAAAGATTCCCATTGCCTTCAAGCCCTAAGCATCAATATTACTAAGTTAATGACTACTTTGAGGCAACGTCTATCAATGACAACTGGAGGATTTCTGAAGCTGATGTTTGTTCTGGACAGAAATCAATTACTTGTATGTCAATTATGGTAAATAAAAAATACTGAGTTCAGAAAATTGAGATCTTGTTAGCCTGACGTGGCCAACACAACTGGAACATTTGATTCGAGGAAGTAATACACGATAAAAGAAACTACCCCTCTATGAATCAATTGTTATTATGTGTACTGTTTCTCCAATACTAATCAATTGTTAAGAAAAGAAATGGAAAACATTACACTTTTTACAAAGTGACACTTTCATCAGGATTCAAGCAGAGACTTTCTGGAAATAATTAGTTATTTCTAGGTGGGTCTGAATCAAAGCCTAACACTGAGTATTGCCAAAGTTTGGTTGAAGACATTGTGAATATTTTATCCTCTGGGAACAATCATGTCTGTCTTTGCATTTTGGTGCTGTCTTCTCTGTCTTCAAATTAGTTTAATTAGCTCCTGCAAACTGAAGATAAAATGGCTCGCAGAGCTGTCTCATCAAGAAGAACTTTGGTCAATTTAGGTCATTAAGACCCTATCAAACTCTCACATATACTGCTGTTCTCAGAGGAAAGGATTCTCCCCCCCCCCCCCCCCCCGGCAAAACCTTACAGAGAATGAACAGTCTAGATATTAAGGGGGCAGGAGGAATTGTTTCAAATTTAACTTACACATAAATAGATAAGGCTGTAAATCGAGGAAAGGAGTCCACATGAACTGAAATATAACAACGTCACTATATCGCTCATCATCATTATCACTAATTTACTGAAAGAGTGTATGTGCAAACCAAAGAATATTAAATTAATTGCGGAAAAGCTTTGGATACAACTGCTGGTGTTTCATCATCTGGAGCCTGAAGTGAGGTTCCTAGGCTCCCTGAGCTATCACATAGACAAAATCAGGGACCTAAGAATGGATGTCAACATATTCTTTACAAAGCATCTGAAGAGCCCTATCTAGTTTGGATGTGAGGCTTTTCAGGACATTTTTGATGTTAGCTTGATCCTTCTCTGCAGACTATTTTTATTCCAGATTGTGCAGGATCTGGAATAAAAATCTTTAGTCAGATCTTTAGTCAGCCTGTTATTTCACAGGACCTAGACATGGAGAAATAACAGCCAGACAAATATAGAGTAATTTAGACCTAGAAGTTGCAGAGCTGCCATGGTAGGGTGCTGTAGCTGAGCAGTTAAACTGCATTACATAGTGTGTGCCACGCATGAAGAGCTAGGACTAGTAAAAGTGAGTCTTAAATAGACTAGACAGCTAACTTTCAGATGGCTAAACTTCAGGTAGTTGGATACCAGCTCCAAAATTACAATCCTAGCTTAGATACGAGATCCAAAGTTACAGTCCTCAGTGTCAGCGTGTACCTAAAGGCACCGGGAACCAACCCTTGCACCCAGAAGTTCCCTCAGCATCTCGAGGCTGTGACTGCTCCCACCGAGCAGGTGAGGCACCCAGTTGCCATCTAACTTTACCCATCGCCTGAAACTGATGCCCAGGAAAGGTCTAGGGCAGCGCACAAGAGTAAATGCCAGTCACCATCCCTCAGGTTACAGGGTCTTTGCTTCAGAAATGCTGCGGTTCCGCCAATAATCACAACCGAAATTATGGCACTTGGAAAGAAAAGCAGCTAGCCATGGAAAGCATACCGTGGTTTCCCAGTCCACTTACTGCTGTGCAAGAGTGTTTTCTATGGGAAATAAATGTCAGGTTTGCCTTTGCCAGTTGAAGGCTGAAAAGCACTTGTCAGCGACAGAATATGCCCTGTATTATTTTATGCTCTCAGCAAAATCAAAAAGTAGAAAGGGAAAGTTAATGCAGGTTGTGTGTGCTGGCAGCTAGACGTATTGATGGGAGAGAGGACAGATGCAGATGCAGCCTCTTTCTAGAAGTCATCTGGCTGGCAGTGCTACATCAGTGAAGCATGAGGAGGTTTTAAAATTTGAAACCCCTGTAGTGGAGAATGCTTGGACTTTACCACAGCGCTTCAGAACATGGCTTGCATTTTTTTTTTCACAAGCCAATACAACTGCTGTTTCATTGCAATTTCCCTTCCCTTGTCCACAGTGCAACTGCATCCAACTCCTGCTACAAAGGGATTTAGCCTTCGGCCAATTCCTCTCATCCTTGGAGGGAATGGAGGAATGATCTTTGCACTGTTTGGGTTTAATTTTGGAGCAGAGGGGATCCTGCTGAACATGTCATGTCACTAAATCAGCGAGGCAACACATGTGAATCGTCTGAGGGGGATTTGCTCTGAGCCTTGTCAAAGCATGGGATTAGCCTTGCAGGCTTGTGGGACTCTCACTTTGAATTTTGGTTGTGTTTCATGTTCAGACGAAACATTGGAACAAAGGCAACTCATCTGAAAGAGCTGAAGGCTCATCTGCCTGTCTGGATCTCAGATGACACCACCGGGCTCATTGGTTTTCCCTCGCAACAAAAACCAGCCAAGAGCCACTCAGTCGCAACCCTTGGTCAGGACGAGAGTTCCGGGCCGGTCCTGAATTTCAGTTTCTTTCTTCGGCAGCCTTCTCTTCTTCGTGCCCTCACCTCTTCTTTCATCTTGGCAAGAGGTGCATTTGCTCACACTGGCATGGGGTGGCCCACCCACCTCGTTGCCTACTGCAGGACCCTCCTGTGCATCCCCCTGTCCTGTCCTGGGTGCCCTGCTAGCCGGCAGCCCCTGCCCACCCAGCCCCACTTCTCCACACCTTCTCCTCAGCCCACTGCCCCTGTGTGCCCCCCGGCTGCTCGTGCATGCCCCCCAAGCCGTCAGTGTCACTTGGAGCCCATCTACTCCAAAACTGGGCTCCACAATCACTTCTCCATGTCTGTCCTCCAATGGCTCCATTTTCTCACCCTGACATCCTGCCGGACACCAAGAGATGGGACATCTTGTCTTCGGGGGAGGAGGGGAGAGTGGTGGCATGTGTGAAGAACCCCTCAGAGCCAGCGTCCCCTTGGACGTCAGGATGCGGGGTGGCACATGGAGACATTTCCTTCCGAGGCTGGTGGGCATGGGCACATCCCCCTCCCTAGGGAAACCCTCGCTCATGACCTTTCTGAGGCAAAAGGTAAACCCTGGCACACACGTATAACCCAAGCGCTTCGGATCGTCGTCACACTGCCAGCTCCTCCAGATCCTCTTGCTGAAGCTTTGGCTGCACATGTCTCCTCACCTCTTCCTCTGTCTGAGGCCCAACCAACTCACTCCACCTTCTCATCCTGGCCCTGTCCGTGCTGTCCATACCCACCACCTGGAGGAGGAAACTCAACGTGGAAGAGGGGTTCCTAAAGACTTCTTCTCCCTCACCAGTCACTCCTCCAAGCAGTGCTGTGTTCTCAGCCCCACGGATGCCTCCTAGGACAAGTGGGTGCTCTCAGAAGTGTTCTGTTGAGTGTCACTCACCAGCTCCTCTGCCACCCACGTCTGAGCCCCCAACCCTCACGCTCCTCTTTTGTCATTCATTATTGCCCACCACCAGCTATCTGTCCTCCTTGTGTTTAATTTTTCCTTGTTCTCTCCCCCTCGTGCACAAGGCACAGCATCACCTACAGGACTTATGCAGCTCTTTGTCCACTAGTGTTCACCACGCTCCAAATGCCCCTTTACTTTTCCGACCGCTACAAACACGCCTTTGTTGGCATTTCTTCTTGTCGTCAACAGAAAAGGCTATGATAGTGCGTTCAGGAAAAATATGAGAAATAACTTAATCCCAGAGTGAAATTCTGTAACTGCAATAATAGACACTTTCTCCCCAAACAAGGCAAAACCTGCCACAAATAAATGTTCGGGGAACTGCTTCGTGCATGTCTTTGGTTTGAACAACAACATACACCTCTGTGTTTTGGATGAAAATTTCATTGAATTTCATAAAGAAACGTAACTGCTTTTGATGTAACCCAACATTGCATAAATGGTGTTAAACATGGTGACTTTACTGAGGTTACTTTAATCTGTAGTTTCTTAATAAGTACAAAAAAACACTAAAGTTACATAATTATTTTAAAATGGAGGCTTCACACAGTTCAAATAAAAATTTATCATTCCCATGTCTCCTTTTCTTTCTTCTTCCTTTTTTTTCAGTTTGATAGTCAAATATTTGAATTACTCACAAGGCAGAATACATAAAATTTATAATATAATTTAGAAATCTATTATGAAATAAAAGAATGACACATATTATTACTTTGTCTTTTAAAAAATGTTATCCCATATTTCTCATCTAGTGTGTTGTTATGTCTACAGTACCTTATAAACACTTCAAAGTTAAGATTAAGCTCTTGCTTCGTGCTTCAATAATACTTCACGTCTGATACCACTAGAACAGTCTAAAGTGCTACACTTAAACAGCCAGGTCTCCTGGTTTCAGCTGGGATAGAGTTAATTTTCTTCCTAGTAGCTGGTCCAGTGCTGTGTTTTGGGTTCAGTAGGAGAAGAATGTTGATAACACACGGATGTTTTCAGTTGTTGCTGAGCAGCGTTTATACCAAGTCAAGGATTTTTCATCTTCTGATGCCCAGCCAGCGAGAAGGCTGGTGGAGCACAAGGAGTTGGGAGGGGAGACAGCCAGGGGAGCTGACCCAAACTGGCCAAAGGGGTATTCCATACCGTGTGATGTCATGCCCAGTATAGAAACTGGGGGGAGTTGGCTGAGGTAGGTGGATCGCTGCTCGGAAACTAACTGGGCATCGGTCAGTGAGTGGTGAGCGATTGCATTGTGCATCACTTGTTTTGTATTCCATTATTATTATTATTATTATTTTATCCCTTTTTGTCCTATTAAACTGTTCTTATCTCAATCCATGAGCTTTACTTTGTTTTTCCCTGATTCTCTCCCCCATCCCACTGGGTGGGGGGAAATGAGTGAGCAGCAGCCTGGTGCTTAGTTGCTGGCTGGGGCTAAACCATGACACTAAGACAGTAAGAAAGTAAACCGCAAGAATTTCTAATCTTTTGGCCCACCACTTTGTGTTACAATTTTCATTTTGATGCATTAGAATTTGAATTGTGTCTTGTTCTTCATGAAAATCTCACCCGTTCTGAGTTCCTGCATTCATGCACATCTGCCAGCTCCCATTTTTGAACTTCCCCTCATGATATTTTGCCCAATTAGGAGCTACAAAAATTTGACACAAAGCTTTAGTTTGAAGGTTGCTTTTAAGGAATTCTGAAAGTAAAGTTGCGAAAACATGAGTGCGGCTTGAATCCTAACACTGGCTTAATTTTTGCTTTTTAATTTCATTTTGCATGAATTAAGCACAAGATGAGAATTTGACACAGATCATAGAGACCATTTACCAGCAGTTTGCAGATGGTCCTGTCCCACCTGTAAGCTCTTCTGTATTCCTGAAAGGTGCTCTATTAAAAGTGACAGTCCATCCAGATGGCAGGTAGATGCCAACCAAGAACAGGCAGCAGATCGCTGCAGTAAAAGAATACGACCTGAAGTATGAAAACACAAAATAATTGTCTACACGAGAGAGTACCTGGATTTGTGAGTCTGAGGAGAGTTTGGAGAGAGCAGGGAAGAAAGGGAAGTATCTTAACGAGGAAAGGCCATCCAGAAGGCAGGCCAGGCAGGTCTCTGGTAATGAGGATGGTGAGCTGAGCCGCCGCAGGCAAATGACGGCGTTTGTCAGGACGGGGTGGGAACCCATCACAGGTCCCACTCACACGGCCGCAGCGATGAACATAGATGCCCCAAGTAGCTTTTCAGAAAGGCAGACACTAAAGCCCACGATCCCTAAGCTGATGAGCCAGACACTCTGGGGGGAGAGGAAGGCAGATCTCAAGCAGGACAATTGTTAGTTAATGTTTCTATTGTTTTATTACAAAAGGAAGTTCATGTGATGAAATTATATTGACGAGAACAGTTTAACCAAGGTTAAATTACATTCCTAATCTTACCTTTCTTCCGTTTTTCCAACAACCTTTTATTAAAATCAAACACTGAGGAGCTAATTTGTACATGATTCATGCAGCTCCTTTCTTCTTTGCCTCTGATTTTTATTCCCCCACAGACAGACAGAATACTGCTCATATTGATATAATCGGAAACACTGCCATTGATTTCGGTAGGAGCAGTATCCCGCATAGCATAGGTGGGTTATTGAGTTTCCATGGGATATCCATTGTCACCGTTCACTTCCAGTATCGTGCAGGCCTATTACAGGAGCACAAAGTACGGTATGACAATTATAGCATTAAAGATCAGTACACTGCAATCACATCCACATTGTCGGCCTTAGTGTAGAGCAGTGCTAAAAGGGAAAACTGCTCCGTTGCAGACAAATGCTTAAAGAATAGAAGTAGCTGGATGATTTTACTGTACAATAATGTGTGCAATGTCTGATTTTCTATGTGAGACCATCAGGAATTATCTAAATCATCATGTTCACTGTAGTTAGGGCTTCATGTAGTTTAAATTCATGTAATTCTTCTTTGAAGCTACCATGCGAGTTCCATAAACGCACACGGCAACAATGCTTGGCTTTCAAAGCACTTTCATAAAACAGCTGTGCAGAGACCATTTCAAGCCACGGAAATGAATAGTTATTTTGACAGCCAAGGCAGTGATGCTGAGATACTAAGGACTACTTTCCACATCATTAACCACAGCCTTTCCCCCTTGCTAGAGTAGCTGGTAAAAAAGGGCAGGCTACTTTTTGTCATGACAACTTCTCAACGGCTCATTTTGTAGGGTGTTAATCACGAATGTCTTTTCACCTTTCAGAAAAAAATTATTTTTGTTTGCGTAATGGGCCAGGTATAACGTTCGCCAAATTGGCACACTATGATAGACAACTGGATTACTGGAGTTTATTGAATTTAAGATCAGGTATTCTAACGTTCCAAAAACTTTGGCCAGTCCAAAATGCCAGCCACCTTCTCAAACACAGCCTCAGTGTAACACCACCCAGCAGTCGGCGTAGACTCCGCAGCATACCTCTTCTTAATAGAAAAAGTCAGTTTAACAGTCCTCTTGGACTGTTTACCTTCAGCGGGATCACTGAAATTACCATGAGAGCTCATGAGAGCTTTCCAAGCAGCTGAATTAAACCTGGAGTGCTTTATGAAGAATGACAATCAATCTCTGAATCTAAGGACTGAAGAGCAAAATTCCCTTCTTTGGCCCTGTCACAATAGAGGGAGGAATGTTGAATGTGAAGAGCTTTAGATTCAGACATGTTTTGAAGCACTGACTGCACTCACAAATTGGCCTCGGCTGCACAAAATTAAAAGCAGGCATGAGAGTGAACCTCTATCTTCCAGTCATTTTCCATCTGTATTATTACTTGTTTACTTGAATTGATTTTCAGCTCCAAAGATGCATGCTGGGCTTAGGAAAACCCCAAGACAGGATAGGTGCTCCAGGGTAAATCTGTGCATGCTTTGCCCCATTTGTACGTGACCTGAATAGAATGACCTGCTCCACGAACAGGCACTTGGACCTACACTGGGACTCCAAGGGCAATCCAGAGCTAAGGCCAAATCCACAACTTGTCCTTCTATAACAAGGACGGAGCATGAGGAAAAACCATTTTGACAGCAGACTTTGGTGTGCTGTTCAAGTCCTTAGAGCTCTTTTTCTTTGGGGGAAGGGGCAGACTTGCCTATGGAGCTCAGCACTAGGTAACAATAAAGACAGACAAGGAACGCAATAGGAACCAAAGGTCCGGTGTGCAAGCTGCACGGCGTGCTCAGCAAAACAATTGGATCATGAAAGCACTGGCGTGAAACAAATGCATTTTGCTGTATTTATTAATAGAAGAACTTCGCTGCCAGAAAGACATCTCAGGGGATGATAAATAGGTTCTCTTCTTTTTTTATTGGCTATGGTAAAGTTAGTGTTGTAGGCTTAGAAGATGAACATAGGAGATCTGCATTCCATTAATTTCCTGGCTATTGCAATGGTACAAACAAATAGAATTTCCTACAGCAGGGAACCAACTTGACAGAAAAGTTGAATCAACTGGGATATGAGGGTACTGATTAATAAGATACTGCAAACACGCTTTATCCACACCCTGGCTGAGAAAGAAATGGCTAGAAAAGAACATTTGGTACCGTTTGAAACATTAACTTTTAAAGGTTCCACAAAGTGCTGCTGTCCTTAAGGAGTATAAAATAAAGACTTACTGTTATAAGGAGTTTGGGATTTATTTCAGTGAAACATTTTACATCTGCAGAAATTCACAGTTTTCCCGCGGGGAAGATTTTTTTTTTCTTTTTGACAAAGATTTGGAAATGGGTGAAATTTAACCTGACAATCTCGCAGTTCAGAATTTTCATTAAGAACTTTAGAATCACATGATGTAAGTCTGTAGGAGCATAAGTATAAGTTAATTATGATAATTTTTTTTTAATTATAGAAAAAATATTAATTCTCAAAGTGTTTGAAATGAAATATCTAAGTTACATTAAATTCTATTTCCCCAGGATTTTGAGTTATAAAAAAATGTCAAAATTAATTTATGTACTTTTTGGAGAGGTGAAATAAATACAAATTATCAAAAATATACAGGATAGAAAAGTGTTTTCCACCCAGCTACACTCCTAGCAGTATTTCCCAGAGCTTCTAAATGTCAGATCTCAGCTCCAACATTAGCTTCTCTTTAAAGACAAATCACTTATTTATAGTATTTTTAATGATGATAAGTACGCACTAAGTGGAAACAAAACAAAAATACTGGAATGCTTTCTTCCAGCACCAGTATTTGGATATCCAGGACAGAAACCTCATCCAGCCATGTGCTGATCCTCGGAATTCTGAAGCACAAACTGCTGTTGTCCTCTGGTACAACCACTATGATAGTGTCTGACTAAGCGACCCTTACTGGCCGCGTTATCATCTGAGACAATGCCTCAAAGATGTGCTGTGTCCATGTCCGTTCTTGGCCTGCTGGTAGAAAATGGTAGGTTGTGGTCTTTGCATGGATGACTGACTGCAGAGGTGTCAGGGCTGGTGACTTCACCTTGGAGTGGCGGCACAAAATTCAAGTTGTCAGAGTGCAACTGGATATATTTGAAAAAAAAATCATTGAGATTGTTCTTCAGAATTTTTATGCAAGTCAAAACCCATCAAGATTTAGGGAATCATCTACATGTAAAAAAATAACTGATGTTTTCAAACTGGAGTTGCAAGCCTCAACATGTTGTGAACAGTTTTGAGAGCTGTGAACCATCCCTCTGTCAATAAAAGATGAAGGGTGGGAATGCAAACATTTCCCTGTTCCCTGCCACTGTAATCCATTCACAAGCACAACGCTAGCAAGGTCAGAGCTCCCTCAACCCAGTCACAAATCTGTCCTGCCTTTTTCTACGATATAACTAGACAAAGAATGGTTCCATTCCATCCATCTACTGCAAAGCGGGGCAAGAAGACTGAAGCAGTTGAGTCACAGAGAGAGGCACAAAATATTCCTTTCCTTTTGTTGACTACACGGGTTGGTAAAATATTTGAGGCAGATGGGATCCCTCCTGACTGGCAAGTTTTTAAACTGCTGTTCATAAGAACAGAAGGATAAACAGTTGCCTGATTATGTACAGTATACGTTGCAAGGCTTCTTACTCAAAGGAAGTAGATTAATATCACGAAACATCTACCACTCAAATACAGATTATAATGCGTACTGCATATGCATTACTCATATCAGTGGTATGTCAATGAAATACAGAAATCTGAACAGAAGTGTTTATTCATTCAACTCCAAGAAAAAATAAACAACACTTTATTAGTAATTACAAAGAGATCACATGACAAAACAAAATTGTGTGCATCTTCTTCACTTACATCTTAAGTGACAGAGGAGCACAGTCTCAGTATATATTGGGTATCTTTGAATACATTGTTTATCCAGACAAGCAATAATAAAGGATAATATGTTGTGATTTTTACACAGTAGCATGCCTGGATCAACATGGAATATATGTTTCATTTGTCACTGGAGATTATGAAAATATCCTCTACAGCTCTACATCAGAAAATAGTTTTTGAGCTACACCTTTGGGTTCAACAAAAACAATGTCTTTCTAATGGAATCGCATAAGGAGGTAAAATATCCCGTAGGGGTGTGATGGGTTGACCCTGGCTGAACACCAGGTGCCCACCAAAGCCATTCTATCACTCCCCCATCCTCAGCTGGATAGGGGAGAGAAAATATAACAAAAGGCTCGCGGGTCGAGATAAGGACAGGAGAGATCATTCACTATTACCATCACGGGCAAAACAGACTCAATTTGCAAAACATACTCAATTTATTACAAATCAACCAGAGCAAGGTAATGAGAAGTAAAACGAAATCTCAGAACACCTTCCCACCACCCCTCCGTTCTTCCCAGGCACAACTACCCTCCCGGATTTCACCACCAAGCCCCCCCAGCGGCACAGGGGGACAGGGATGGGGTTTATGGTCATCACACGTTATTTTCTGCCGCTTCACCTCCTCAGGACGAGGGCTGATCACACTCTTCCCCTGCTCCAGCGTGGGGTCCCACCCACGGGAGACAGTCTTCCACGAACTCCTCCAACGTGGGCCATTCCCACGGGCTGCAGTTCTTCACGAACTGCTCCAGCGTGGGTCCATTCCACGGTGTGCAGTCCTTCAGGAGCACACTGCTCCAGCGTGGGTCCCCCACGGGGTCACAAGTCCTGCCAGAAAACCTGCTCCGTGGGCTCCTCTCTCCACAGATCCGCAGGTCCTGCCAGGAGCCTGCTCCAGCGCAGGGTTCCCACGGGGTCACAGCCTCCTTCGGGAACCCACCTGCTCCGGCGTGGGGTCCTCCATGGGCTACAGGTGGAGATCTGCTCCACCGTGGACCTCCCTGGGCTGCAGGGGGACAGCCTGCCTCACCAGGGTCTTCACCACGGGCTGCAGGGGAATCTTCGCTCCGGCGCCTGGAGCATCTCCTCCCCCTCCTTCTTCACTGACCTTGGTGTCCGCAGGCTTGTTTCTCTTACATGTTCTCACTCCTCACTCCGGCGGCAGTTTCTCTCCGTCCCAACTTTTTCCTTCTTAAAAATGTTATCACAGAGGCGTTACCACTATCACTGATTGGCTCGGCCTTGGCCGGCGGCGGGTCCGTCTCAGAGCCGGCTAATATGGGCTCGCTCTCTCTTGAACACAGGGGAAGCTTCCAGCAGTTTCTTACAGAAGCCACCCCTGTAACCCCCCCCCGCTACCAAAACCTTGCCAAACAAAACCAATACAAGGGGTCTTGGTTTAATTACATAATTTTAATGCACTTTTAATGTACCTCAACTATAGTTTCATAAGTGCAAATCAATTTGTCCATCTGGTTCTACAGCCATTGCTAACACCAGTACCAATAACTAAATATTGGTTGCCCTCAGACACAGAAAGTAGCTGTGGCATAGAACAAGTTGGGCCATGAACAACCAGAGAACCTTCTGAAAGGTCCTTCAGATTTTTGGCCTGTATTCATTAATCAAGAGAGAAATGACCAACCTTTCAGGATATGGGGGATGGTAGGATTTCCTTAACACAGTTGGTGTGGGACGAATCTTGTGGAAAAGGGCCAAATCTAGGAAGGAAGCTCCATGCCTCCACAAAAGCATTTGATTAGGAACTGAAATTTCATGTCAGTGCAGCTGAAATAACTCAGTTCTGGACAGAAAACTTTCTGCAGTGTGAAGAGTAGGAAAGCAACTGCTTTGCAGGGTTGGTAGGTGTTATGGGTTTGTGTGGTGTGGGTTTTTTTGGTAGCAGGGTAGAGGCTGCAGGGGTGACTCCTGTGAGAAGCTGCTCGAAGGTTCCCAGGCTCCAAGGCAGACCCGCTGCTAGCCCAGGCGGAGCCCCTCAGCGACGGTGGTAGCGCCTCAGGGAGAACGTAATTAAGAAGGGGAACCTGCAGTGAGTAATGGGAGTGGAATGTGAGAGGAACCGCTCTGCAGATCCCGAGGTCAGTGAAGGAGGAGGAGGAGGAGGAGGGGATGCCACCACAGCCCGCGGTGAGACGGTGTAAGAGACTGCGTTGGACTGTGTTTCTCTCGTCCTTGCTGCTGCACCACCACCGTTTCCTGGCCTCAACATCCTGTTGCCGTGGAGGAGTACGCTCTGCAGGAGACGAAATGTCCCCGAAGAAACCACCATATCCTCCCGAAGCTCGAACGACAGCGTCCTGGGCTGCGCCTACCAAGCTGCGCTTGCGCGCGAGCCGGGTGGAGAGTAAATCGGGGTGAGGAAGATGTGCGGAGGCTGAAGACGCCGCTGGTCGCCCCCCCCTCCCCAGCGTGACCACTGTGAACACCTGGGCACGGAGGAACATGGGCAGCACCGCTCGGAGCTGGGATTTTGACATCATCTCTCTGCTGGAGCTTGGAGATCGGAGCTTGGAGCTTACCCCATCACCTGCACCGAGACCGAGCCAACGGGACGTCGCTGGGTTCGTGGTGGTGGTAACTAGTCTTGCTGCATCTCTTCCGTTTTCTTGCTTAGGTCTGCCTTTTTTCTTTCTTCTTCCCTCTGTCCTGTTGCTCTTATCAGTTGTTATGGGAAATAAAACTTACAAGGTTTTACGGCATCTGACCTCGTTTGTGTCTTGATTTTACTCTTGGGATCGTTTAAGAACTCTCCCCGATATTGGATCAGGACACACAGCAGGCTGTCCCCCCAGCCCGTGAAGGGGATTGGGGGAGCGGAGGCCACCCAAAAAGGCCGGGGCGCCAGGGGAAAGCCCGTGCTGGAGCGGTCTGTGCCTGAAGGACTGCAGCCTGTGGAAGGGACGGACCCCACGGCGGAGCAGGGGCCGAGCGCGGAGTCCTCCTCCCCCTGAGGAGGAAGGAGCGGCAGAGACAAGGGGTGAGGAACCGACCCCAGCCCCCGTCCCCTGTTCCCCAGGGAGAGAGAAGCGGGAGTGGGGCTGAGGCGGGAAGGCGGGAAGGCGGGGGGGAAGCTCTTCCCAGGTTGGGTTTTACTTCTTGGTATCCTTGTTTTGATTTGATTGGTAGCAAATTAAATTGATTTTGTTTCTTCCCCAAGCTGAACCTGTCTTTTGCCTGTGACCGTAAGTGGTGAGCGATCCCTCCCTGTCCTTGTCCCGACCCATGAGCCTGCCTTTATATTTTCTCCTCATCCCACCGTGGCCAGGGCGGAGAGTGAGCGAGCAGCTGCCTGGTGCTTTGTTACCGGCTGGGCTGCAACCACGACAATAGAGAAACAGTGTACCTTCAATTTTAAGTTTAAGAGGATGAAAGAATAAAATTAGTGGTGCATTTCTTTGACTTATATGCATCTCTTACCGTTTTATATTTTTTTTCTTCTTGAGTCCTCTTTTTGACTTTCAATGCATCATTTGTAATCACCCACGGTCTCCTGAGAGACCCTTGCACCTACATGTAACTCATTCCATTTCTTCATTCGGATTAGCCTAATATGTGATTCTTGCAGTCAGGATTTTCCAATAATATTCATCAAACTCTGTAGACAGTAAAGACTAAAACAAATTGCTTTCAGATTATCCTCGATTCTCATTAAATTGTGAGCTGCATTTTCTTTACCAGAAGTATTTGGGAAGCTCCTCTCCTTTCTCCCAGTATTTTGATTTTATTATTATCTCTAGCAAACGGCAACTTCCATTCATCCACTACATCCTCTAGGTTTATCTTCTTTAAAAGGTATTCCGACACCAGAGCTAGTTTGGACCTAGTGGACTATAACAGATGATAGCACGTTCCTATTGCAGCATTCTCTAAAGTGGTTCTAAATCCCACACAAAGAAAATGTTCTCTCCACAACTCCTTGTATTTCAGAGTAATTTCTAACAGAACCTTATTTCATTCCCACAGAAGCTGAGAAGCCTTTTCTAGCCAATGCTACTGGCCTTCTTTACCTCTAGTACTCTCTAAATCAGATATAATACTGACTGCGTTCTTAATATGGAAACCCTGACTCAAGTCCCTTTATGTCACAAACAAAGGCCAGATAACATTGAATGGATGAGTTGTTTGGGTGGGTCTAAATAGAAGCCAAAGTAGAAAGGAGAAAGGTGAGGTTTAAAACAGCCCCAGTGATGCTCCCCTTCTCTTTCCAGCTCCCTGCCCTGAGGACATGGGGCACCCCAGTTGGCCCAGTGCACTCCTTCCCATTCCTGCACTGGCACCCATTCTCCTGCACCCTGCGGCTTGTACAGAGAACCTGGTGGCCTTTCTTCTCCGCTGGGAGATAAGAGCATATCAGTCCAGGAATGGGGGATCTGCCAACTGCCCTTTTCTTGGGGGCATCTCTCCGTACTCCTACCTTTGGGGATAAAGTAGGGACAAGCATGTTTATTGAAAAAACCAGAATGAAATACATTTTTTTTCCACCTAACAGGGTAAACCAAATGTTTTAAAGATATTTCTTATTAGGCTTCATGCCACCTGAGCTCTTCTTGTCTTGAAACGATAGTCAGTTTAAATGCCACTTTGCCAGATTCATCCGACACACCTTGTACATTCAGATAACAACTATGCTTCCACTAATGAGGAATATGCATATTTCAAGGCTGAGGACCGAATTACTCTAAATTGATTCTTGTTTGAAAATAGTTGACAATTAATTAGGACTTAAGGAAATGCCTCAGATCTATTCCTGTCCCTGGTGTCTGAATTTTACCAGACAAACCTATCAAAGCTGGGTGCAGCCTAAGCCTGTTAGCCCCAAAAGTACCTATTTCTGTCCACTGCCTATTAATGGATTATGAGATGTAAACTTTGAATGTAGCTAGTCCACTGTAGACCTGGGAAGGAATCCCACCTAAAGTAATCATTTACTACCCAACACCTCCTAGAAATTACTGTGTGTGGTTTAATAATACGAATTCTCCGAAAATCTTTTCTGTTTTTCAGAAATTTTCTTAAAATGCAGTTGCATATCCTTATATTGTCATCTGGACAACTATGATATTCCTAAGGTCAATCAGTTGGTTTTTAAATTGATGGTCTTTGTTATGATACATTGGTTAGCTCCTCTCTTTTCTTGCAGTATTCTGTGGTTGTAGCCATGGCTCTACCCAAAAAGCCTTAAGAGATATTGTGAGACACCCGCTTGTGCCTTCCCATAAAACCACTCTTTGATGATCTCCCCATCCTGTCGCAGGATTTATTAGTGCTATAACAGCAAATTTGGCCTTCCTTAGCTTACCTTTAAACACAGCTTTCTCTTTTCTATACCCCATTTTGTAGGAGTAAAGCTCCAAGTATTTTGGGTTTTCCCCTTTTCTCTGTCTTCTGCTGATATCTCTAAACTTCTAATGAAGTTCTTGACCTTGAATACAGTTTACTATGAATCAGGTGGGAGTTAAATTTTTTTCCTGCTGGAATTCTACCAGAGGAATTAATCAGAAATTCTTTCAAGGTTTTCAACAGCGCAAATCAAAATGTTGAAACTTCAGAAGTTGAAGTTTGTACTGGTAAATTGCTCTTCAGTACAATCAGTTGCATTGACAAAAAGAGAAGGAGGAAATATGGAAACCATGCACAAGCTTGTAAGTTTTTTTTTTAAAAAGTAGTACAACAAGCTCCGTAGCTATAGAGACTGGGAGGAAGTGGGGAATGGTTCATAACTGATTGTGTAATTTTTTCCCCAGCTGAATCTTTCTACTCACTTATCAGGAATACTGTTCTTTCCAAGGTTTATTCATACTCATTGACTATTGAGTTCTGCCCAGTTTTATCACTCTTGTTTATATAGCACAGATTTGTTTATATAGCACAGATACTGCATGGTCCCACAGTTTATAGCACATGTATTAGCATGGCTGACTTAATAGTTTCCTGTGCTTGAAATGTGATGTTCATTTTGAACTATAATAGTCCAAAATAAGCATATCTATAAGATCTGTATGATTAAGAATGTCTCAAGCCCATTGCTGTTGTCACTGCTATTGCTCCTATTTATGGGCTTACAGGATTTGATCAAGGATGGGAGAAGCATCCTTTCAGTATTTTAGATTCTATTATGAATTGTACAAATGAAAATAAGTATATGTTTATTTTATGTACATAAAGTGTAAGAAAAGATCAAATAGTTGGATGGTATATATATATCAGTATCACTGCAACTGAATGTCTGCTTGAAGATCTTAAACACATATGCCATGCTTAAAACACCTTGTGATGCTACTGGATAGATCATTTACTAATAACAAATCAAGTTCTGCTACCCTTTCCCATACTGAACCCTCAGTATCTGTACATAGGTGTCTTGCACCGACTCACTGATCTTTCTAACTCTAACATGCCTACAGCTAGCAAAATCTTCCCAGAAGGAGACGAGGCTATATAACGCATCAAAACTCACAAAGCAAGAAACGGTGGGAGTAAAGATAATTTTATACAGTTAGATTTAGTTGTAAATTGTAATGAGAGTTTAAGATGTAACAAAAGACTTGGATTAATTGGAATGAGTTGTATAAAAGAAGCTCTGATGATTTTATTACTAACGAAAACATTTGCAAACATGGGAATCCTGCAGCACACTGCAGAAGGAAGATCATCAAAATTCCGTGATAACCCCAAATGCACTTCCTTTCAACGACTTTACAGAGCATCACACTTCAAAATGTGTAATTTCTATTTACAACAGATCACTGCTAGGTTGCAAATTTGGGGAAGCAGTAAATATTTACATATTACATAAGAGGGTATTTAGCAGATGGGACTTCATGGGATGTGCGATGTAAGGAGGTAGGTAGCCGTACCCAAAATGCTCACAAACGAATTGCTGATTTTTTTTTTATTTATTAATTTTTGTTTGTTGATTTTTGGCTGTCAAATGTTATGGTATCATTCCAGGAAGACAGCATTTTTTAACTATACAAGATGAGAATAAGATGTTCTTTTAGCTGCCAGATAAGTTTGACTGAAAACACTCTCATAGAAAACAAAGACACTTCACTTTTCTTTATGTTCAAACCACTAATCTGCAACAGTCACGTGATTGCCAAGATAACAGAGACTACAGCAAGAAAGTAATTGGTATCTTTGCAGACAGACAAGGAATACCAAAATTATGAGGAAGACGGGTGATGCTAAGTGAGATCAGCACCAGCACTGATGTTCATTAGCTATGTTATAATCCAGCATGCATTTAAAATGTGTATTCTTTTAGAAGATCAAATAAAAAAAAGTAAAAGACAGATTTGTCTTGTAAAAGATCTTAGGACCGGTTTAACACAAAAGGCTTCTTTGTTTAAGATTGTGCTTAGATTACTGCAGAAAGAAGCTGATGACACCTCCTTCGAACTCTTTAATATTTATTGCAACTGAACTGTGGGTCCCCATCGTTGGGGGAAGGAAAAGATGCAGTTACACATGGACATCAGCTCATATCTACCAATACTACAGTATGGCAGTCCGGAACATTACCTGCTAAGGAATAACACTTATCACCTTCTCAAAGTTTATTTGTGAAACTTTCTGACATTCAAAAAGAATGCGATGAACTCTAGAGGAGAGAGATTTTTTGTGCAGACAGAACGCAATAAATCATTTTACAATAGTCATTCAGAGCTGTTGAAAATTATTTTGTACACTCAAAATAACCAGTAGGCAATGTTAACCTTTAAGCTTCTCAAAGGGAACGCCAAATCCTCTCCTATATTCTTCAGCATACAATGGGGGAACTGGTACAATCACACCTTCTGTCTTTCTAATACTGCAAAAAACTTCCATCTAACTTGAGAGGGACCCCACGCTGGAGCAGGGGAAGAGCGTGAGGAGGAAGGAGCGGCAGAGACAACGTGGGATGAACTGACCCCAACCCCCATTCCCCGTCCCCCTGCGCCCTCCGGGAGGACAAGGTAGGAAAGCTGGGAGTGAAGGAATGAAGCTGAGCCTGGGAAGAAGGGGGTGGGGGGGAGGAGGTGTTTTGAATTTTATTTTTATTTCTTGCTATCCTACTCTGTCATTAATTGGCAATTAATTTAATTAGCCTTACCCACGTCAAGTCTGGTTTGCCTGTTTTGTGACAATAACTGGTGAGCAATCTCCCTGTCCTTATCTTGGCCCCCAAGATTTTTCATCTCGTTTTCTCCCTCAGTTGTCCTGAGGAAGGGGGGTGAGAGAGCAGCCTGGGGGGCACCCGGCAGCCAGCCAAGCTTAACCCACCACCGAAGGCAACATAAATTACTTGTAAAAATGATAGAGAATAAAGGTATAAATGCAAGAGGTTTCTCAAAGAAATGTTTAAGATTTAAAAAATTTCACATCAAGCTACAAAATCAAGAATCTAAAGTTTTTGGCAAAGTCATATAATTTCCTTATTTTCCAAAATAAGCAGTTAGAGTCCAATGAAACATACATCTATATTTGAACCACTTTTAACGTTTGTTTATTGACTTTGAATTAACTTAAATTTTGATCCGGTTTTGAACCACTGCCACAGATTTTGTTTATCTTGACACTTTCTAAAGGTAAAGAAGAGTAAACAATGATGCTGACCTTTTCCTGCTAAGATTAATTTCAGTGACTCAACCCTTTATCGTGAGAAACTATTGAGATTAAAAACTCTCCGAAATCTCTTATCCTTTTTATAAGATTGAGCTTTTCTAGAGTCTCCATACTTCATATCTATCTGTATTGGGTCTGGCTGGGATGGAGTTAATTCTCCCCATAGCAGCCCTCGCAGTTTTATATTGGTAGCTAGAAAGGTGCTGATAGCACACCAGTGTTTTGGCCACCGCTGAGCAGGGCTGGCGCAGCATCAAGGCTGGCTCTCCAACATTGCCCCCATCTCACCCAGCAGGCTGGGGGTGGGCAAGATGTTGGGAGGGGACAGAGCCAGGACAGCTGACCCAAACTGGCCAAAGGGATATTCCGTACCTTACGGTGTCTGCTCAGCAATAAAAGCTAAGAAAGGAGGACGAGGGGGGGACGACAACATGCGTTATCATGACATTTGTCTTCCAGAGCAACCACGACACATATCAAAGCCCTACTGCCTGGGAAGTGGCTGGACATCACCTGCTGATGGGAAGTAGAGAATAAATCTTTTGTTTTCCTTTTCTTCCACACGCAGCATTTGCTTTTGCTTTATTGAACTGCCTTTATCTTGACCCACGAGGTTTTTTCAAGCTTATTTTCTTCCCTGCCCTGTCCTGCAGAGGAAGGAAGTGATAGAGCAGCTTGGTGGGCACCTGGCATCCAGCCAAGGTCAACCCACCACACTATCATATCTAATTTTAATGATTTTGTCAGGAAGCATTAAATCACAGGGAATTAGTAAAACAGTTTTATAAATCAAATGAGCAATATATTCAATTCATGCATTGTATTCTTGATGTTATTAATAGCAATTACACATACATATCAAAAGAAACAAACTGGGCAACGGACCAGTTCAACTTCAGTAACTTAAGTTTAAATTCCATCATATGTACCTCTGGGGCCTTATTCATTCTACCATCCCAAATGGGATTCAACATTGTAAGGAAGGCCTTGCCCATTAGAAGGAGTCTAGACAACAAGCATAAGATAGGTACTGAACTTTAAGATGAACAAAGATAGGTGTGATGAACCCTGAACTTAGTTTTAAATCTTGAACCTGTTCATATCCTACTGTTAAGAGCGATATAAATGAAATGTGAGAACTTTTTCTGCCTTTGAATTACCACTATGTGCAATATACTCTGATTTCCCTTAGCCCTTTAAGTACAAAATAGGATAACTGAAGTTTTGCTAAAACTGGCCAGAGAACCAGCAAATTAGAACTCAAAAATGTAGGTTGTTTTTTGTGGTTTTTTTTTTAATGGTTTTTAAATCATATTGATATTACTAAATCACTTCTGTTTCCTTCATTTACCTCTGACTGCAGATGGCAACAAAAAGCAACTAGAGTTTTGTAGGCAGAGAGGAAAAATAGCCTTATTTTGAAAAACCTCAGCCAAAAATATAATTTGAGAAAGATGTAGTTTTCACAGGGAAACAATGGGAGCAAGCATATATTAAAGATAAGTAGATGCTAAAGGACAGATTAAATATATTACCACTTCCTGAACAGGAACAGGCTTATATGCATTTTTTTCTCAAACTTGACTAAACTTCTCTCAGAGAACTCTGTCTTGGGTGTTAATAAATGGCAATGAATCATGTCCATTTGTTTCCAAGCAACTCTGGTGCCCAGGAGTACTCTAATACAGATTTATTAGATTCTGTGTAAATGGGAACCCTGCTTTTCCAAATGCTTGTTCTGGCTTTTCCTAGAAGAGAAAGCTAATGATACTAGTACAAGCAGCTGATTAAAGGGTTTCAGTAGTCCAAAATCTATTTTGCTATTGAACACCTCTTCCATCTTTCTGAAAAACAAACACAGGCTTTTAATGCAGGATACTAGAAAAGAAAAAGTAGGATCCTTCATCTGAGCTGTTTATGTAATTTAACTTAGTTGCTAGTTTAGGTGGATGTTTCCTGGAGTGCACCCTTTCCAAAAGAGAAGTAGTTCAGATAAGAATCCTTTTTTATTTGGTTTGATATTGTCAAGAAAAATAAAGCTATTTTAAAATGAAAAAAGTGGAAAAATGGCAGAACTGAAGTGAACTCTTCCCAATGATTGTCAGATAGAAAATCAGGCTTTCATTAATCACTGAATTCATATAACTGAAAGAATTATTCTTAAGGAATGGTCACCTGCTCAAGCAGATCCAGAGGAGGGCCATGAAGATGATCAAGGTGTCCCAATCCAATATTGGGGACGGTTCTTAAATGATCCCAAGAGCGAGATTAAGACACAAATGAGGTCAGGTGCCGTACAACCTTCTAAGTTTTATTTCCTATAACAACTGATAATAGCGACAGGACAGAGGGAAGAAGAAAGGAAAAAGAGACAGTCCTAAGCAAGAAAACGGAAGAGATGCAGCAAGACTAGTTGCCACCACCACGAAGCCAGCGATGTCCCGTTGGCTCGGTCTCGGTGCAGGTGATGGAGGTCCAAGTTCCAGGTTCCAGCAGACAGGCGATGCCAAAGTCCCAGTTCCAAGCCCTGATTTCAATGCCTTTCAGTTCCTTTTTCAGTTCCTTTCAGTTCCTTTTTTGAGAGAGGAGTACGCAGTTTCTCCGAAGAGTCCACCCATTTCCACGGGGACTGCTAGCTTCAGGTGGATACGGTGGTTTCTTCAGGGACATTTTCTCCCCTTCAGCACGTACTCCCCACAGCAATAGGATGTTGAGGCTAACAAACGGTAACTGCAGCAGGAATGTCGAGACAAACAGAGACGAACAGTCTCTTACACAGAGGCTGGAGCACCTCCTGTATGAGGACAGGCTGAAAGAGTTGGGGTTGTTCAGCCTGGAGAAGAGAAGGTTCTGGGGAGTCCTTACAGCAGCCTGCCAGTAACTGAAGGGGGCTTACAAAAAAGCTGGAGAGGGGCTTTTTACAAGGGCATGTAGTGATAAGACAAGAGGTAATGGCTTTAAACTGAAAGAGGGTGGATTTAGATTAGATGTAAGGAAGAAGTTCCTCACTGTGAGGGTGGTGAGGCACTGGAAGAGGTTGCCCAGAGAGGCCGTGGCTGCCCCATCCCTGGCAGTGTTCAGGGCCAGGTTGGATGGGGCTTGGAGCAACCTGGTCTAGTGGAAGGCGTCCCTGCCCGCGTCAGGGGGGTTGGAACTAGATGATCTTTAAGGTTGATTCCAACTCAACCCATTCTAGGATTCTAGGATTCTATTATTCTAAGTCACTATCATGATAACAAAATATAATTAGGTCTATTGGTCTCCTAAACCTGTTCAAAAACCCACTGAAAGTGATGGGAACTTTTAAATCAGATGCAGGAATTGAAAGACTAAGCAGATGCTCCAGGTCTGGGAGGTATTGCTCAGTACCCTGATGGACAGGACCCCTCATTGTGGGAATTACACTATTTTGGAACATGCTGGATGTTCCAGTGTGGAAAAAATGGTCTAGAGCAGGAGAAGCTGAAACACAGTAATCCCTACAGTTCTCCACAGTCTTCCTACTGAGAAGGTTCCCAGAACCTGTGAGTCTTGCAAGGCAGACTGGCTGCACAGAAACGACCTGACTCCCCACCCTTCCAGGCTTATATCCTAAAGATTATAACTGCATGCATTTTTTCTTCAGCATCAGGTTGGGGAAAAGTAGAGCTGAGGAGAGATGTGCTGGTTCACATCCAGCCTGGGATAACTTGTATGCAGACATTTTAGCACTAAGCATCACAGTTAGCTTTGCTGTGAAGAGGTAACCCAACCATAAAGCTGTTTTGCTGACTTTGCTTCCATGGCAATAATGCCATAGTTCCTATTCCAGCAATAGCCAACATGCTGATAAGGGACCTTTTCAGTGGCTGCCCAGCAATGTTGCAGTGACTTCTCTGGTGTTGGTGTATAATCTAGACAGGTTTAGCTCAGATGATAGGTGTAAAAATGCCTTCACCTGCAGGTGGAATGCTTTTGCTCATCTTGCTTTTTCCTACAACAAAAATAAACCAAAATGAACCCCGCAAAGCTGTTGTCAGAGCCCTTAGCTGAAGATCTTCCTAACAGATCAAAAAGGAAGTTGATCCAAAGGATTTTAGAGATTCTCATGAACAATGTCTCAATGATACAAGACTACAGAGGAAATTAAGTTAAATTCTCTGTGGCAACACTGGAATCAATCACACTATTTCTCCATTTCAAAATTATTTCTTAGCATTTTGACTGTGTGGTCCACACAATAGAAGAAAATGTATACTTCAACTAGAAAACAGAGGTAAATCAGTAAGTAGCTCTTGGGGGATAGCTAGCAGTTTAAAACAAGCTTGAACTGTTTGGCTCCATTTCTAAGTAGATACTTCTTTCAAATATGAAGCCCCATTTATGTCATTATAGGTTGAAACACCGTAACATTAGACTGAAAACTCACATGAAAAATAAACCTGTTTTAGTGAGACTCCATATTAACCTCATTGTCTTGACAATAGTAACTAGATAAGAAACACTGTGACAGTCAATCCTTACCTTAACTCATCTTTTTCCTAAACTATCGCTAAAAAGCTAGTTATTTCTGATGCTTTTCCATCTAGAGTTCTAGGTATCTGTAAACACACTCACGTATGTACAGGAAAGCAGTTAGCAATGAGTTAAATAACCGGAAAGGTTACTTAGATTATTCTGCATTCCAGGTAAATAAATGTCTTCTCTATCAGGCTAGGAAATACTGTAATCACCTGTATCTGCCAAAGGAGTATTTAAATCTTGTGACGTTTTGACTTGGTATTTTTCAAGTGGTAAGACAAGCAGCATTGTTATTTTGAGAATTACTCAGGGTAAAACTAAAATTGTATGAAATTTATTTTTAAAAAATCTCACAATTACTGAGTAATTAAATCAATACTTTCCAACATTTTTCCAATGCTTGTAGTTGTTCTTTCAGATTTATAAGATCACCTCTTATTCATTCTGATACAATGGGCTGATTTGGGGAAACTAGTTATCTATATTGCATGAATGTTTGTTTTATGAAATTGCAATATCGTTGATGGACTCAATATGCAGTGAGTCAGCCCCAGGCTGAAAAAAAAAAAAAAAGAGAAAAAAATAAAAGAAATCATTATCATTGTCGGTGGAGCTGTGCCAGGCCTTTTGGAATATTGGACAGGAATGCCTGATGTAACAAAAAAATAAAACAATTTCACCGACTTCATCTGCAAAGACAAGTCAATATAAAGTAAGAAAAATACGAAATGGAAAAGTCTGGATCAAGATGACAATAAAAAAGGGAACTTGAGAGAAAAGTGGGAAACAAACACACAAACTTTTTGAAATAGAGAAAGTCTGTTGGATCATGGGACAATGGTCAAAACAAGCTGGCTGAAGGATAGGGTGATAACACCTCGACTTTCAGAGGACTTGCCATGAGGGAAGAGAGCCAAAAGAAATAGTTTAGAAACCTGCACAGAGCCCATGCCAGGAGGAGCAGTCCACGACAGTAAAGAAAGCAGTGCCGAGGTGAATTTGCTTCCATCTCTTTATGTAGCCATGTATACCCCATAACACTGAAGCTCTGGGAGGAGCTGGATTTAAACTGAGAGGCAGACTGAAGGAGTCAGTTTGAAGTTTAGTGCCTTAACAGTTCTGGTGAACCCCTTGCCAGTCTGTTGACTTTCCCACAAATCATGGAGCTGGAAACAAGTAAGATTATCCTGCATAATGCTGTATTTCTAAAATTAGGTGTTCTAGGCTAAGACAGTCATATAGGTTTTGGACAGTCACCAATACAGAGAGAAAAGCATCTCTTGAATGCAACTTAGCCCCTCTACATTGCCCCCCTGGGTTAGGCTGTGATGAGTTGCCTTCTGGAGGTGTTTGTCTCTCCCTATTAACTACAGAAGGCAAGCAACTAGATCAAGTTAGATACCTACCCATTAAACAAATTAATTCAGGTGAGGTGAATCCTAGACTGGAAGGCAGTATTTGGAATTATTGAGACTTGGAAAACTAGAAAAAAAGCAACAGTTCCCCATGTGTGACCCAAAGCACTCTGACCGACAGTCTAGTGAGCAACCAATGCATTACCTAAACTATAAACTATAAAATGTTATCACAATGGTAGTCATGTTTTCTTACTTGTCATCCAGTTATATTCCTCACACATTGTTCTCCTTGTCTCTCACTTCTCACTACTGAAAAATGTATTTGAACAGAGGCAAAGTTTCTGCCTTCTTCCAGTCCTTAAAAATTGATTTTGCATGGAGAAACTCCCTACAAAAGAATGGGCAAACTTAGGTGAAGTATCTACTCAGATCTGGAGTAGCAGAAAGAGAGGAGAGTCCTGGTGTGGGTCCATCACATAATTAAGTAATGGTCCTGCCAAAACCGAATAGAAAATAACCTGAATATCAGAGGCACAGACACTTTTTCCATGTTTGCCTATCGCATTTTACAGATGTCTACTATCAGCCTTCAAGGACACACTAAATCATTCTTTCACACAGTCATCAGTTTTAAAGAATGCAGAATTACTAAATTTTCCACAGTATGGTCTCAGATTGCTATTATTCTATGAAACTTTGGATCATTAATTACATGTTAGCTTTAAAAAGCTGCTTTCTGATTGTCATAGAGTGAATCAGATGTCATAAAGGTTTAAATTTGACTCCGATTCAGAAGAACTAAGCCGGTAGGCACATGGAAAAATTACTGCATCCAGTGTGCACATATGCAGTAGGTACCTGGAGGTTCCTGAAACTAAATCTCCCACATCTGCTTTTTTTTCCTCAAGCTCTCAAGAATGTTTATGGAATTGAACCTTTTTGTTCCTTACCGTTCTTCTCTTTCCTTGAAGTTTGTTCAGGGGAAGGCCATTGTCCCCCATTTATAATTAGTCTCTGGTGTACCAAAGTCTGAATTAGCCTGTTCCAGCTCAAGGGAAAGAAAATGGAGCAAAATATCTTAGTTGTTAGATAGTCTTTGGGTAAGAAAGTCAGCGAGTCGTGCTTGATGTTTCTTTCTGGACTGCTGCCTTTTCTCTGGGGAGACATGAAACAGGACATTGACTTAAACAGATGGTTGTTGCTTCTGCATTATTTAACAGCTAAATCAATGAGGAGCTTCTGCTGCCATGAGAGGAAAGCATGTGCTGGAAGAATTCCTCCTCCTCCTCCTCCTTCTCCTCCTCCTTCTCCTGTTAGAAGTGGCCAGGAACAAAGTCTGCTATTGGCAGCATCAAAGCCTGCAGGGGTGGAAGTGGAGGATGCAAAAGTGAAACCTGGATTCTAGAGCTGCCCTTACATAAGAAATATGTTTATCCTCTTCAAATGGTATTGCATCCAGTTTGGTACACATCTATGATAGGATTAATGGGATAAGAGGATTAAAAAAAAAAGCTAGACAGCCTGGATAGCCTGTAGCTTTGCAGTCTACGTAAGATATGCTGAGATCTCATTTTTAAAATGCTGTGAGACCACGAGCTAATTACTTTGAGCAATGAACTCTGCACTGGGAGAGTTTACAGACAATATCTCGGGAGAAACACTAGAATGACGGACGAATTTCTCCATGTACTCCCTGTTATTTTGAGACGTAGGTGTATAACCCATTGCAACGCCTCAGTATCTCCCTGCTGTCACAAGAAGGAACACTCCTTGCTGTCAGTGCCATCAGACTTGTAAAAGCCTGGTCTTTCCTTGACAAATAGAATCTCCATGCAAACTTCATGCTCAGCAGGTCCAGCGCCCCTCAATCCCAGGTTTCTAACCCTGAAATCTTGAAAACCTAATCTTGAAAACAAACGTGAAGCCTTGATCAAAACAGAGTCAGTCCTCCAGATGTGTGTTATCGGTAGAAGCCTTGAGTTAGAGCCGCTAGTGATGACCACAGCTGGTGGCAGAGGAAAAAAAATACCTCTTCAGGATAAGAGCCCATCTGTCACAGCTGGCCAGCTGCAGACGGGTGGGGCAGGGCGGGGTGGGGCGGGGTGGGGCGGGGCGAGCGATAGGTGGGGCGGGGCACTGTCCGCCGTGCTGAAGCGCCTCAGTCCTCCCCGCCAGATTCTCTCCAGGTGGATGGAACACCACCGGCTACAGTGGCCCCCAAAAATCAGCCCCCCACCCCTCCCACCCCACCCCTGGTCAGACCTGGGCAATGCACACCCGAGGATGAGCACCTGGAAGGAACTGCACCGTGTGAGGCAAGCAGGGCGGATTTGCTCGGCTTGTGATCGGGCCCTCATTCTTGGTTTTGCTTTGACCAAACCACCCAAGCATCCGTCAGCCATTGGACTGACTGCTGAGCTAAGCAGGCTGTGCACAATGGCGTATGCTTAATAGGCCACAGGGGAAATAAATAAATTAATAGTCAAAAACAACTGTACTGCCACCCACTGGGAGGAAAAAAAAAAAAAAAAAAAAAAAAAAGAAGATATTTATGCAGCTGTTTGTGCCTCTGAACTCAAAAGTAGCCTGGACAGAGACCTCACACACAGATAAATGATGACCAGTTCAGCAGTATTATGCCTCTGCAAAAGTAGAGATGCATTTTAATGTAAAGAATTGTCACTTTATGTATTCACGTTCATAAATAAGACCACCTTCAAATATTTGAAAGTTAAAACCATTTTAGAATCTTTTAGTACCACTAGATCTAGGGTAGGAATAATCTTACAAGAACTCTGTGCACAGGTGAGAAAAACTCAGCCTGTATTGTTGTATTATCATACAGCTAAAAAATTTGAATTGTTGTGCAAAACTGATCTCCTGAATCCATCATGTACGGTTTAACATTCTAGTTAGTGCCCAGATAAAATGAAACAGAGGTCAAAACTTTTACATGGTGTCATGGTTTAACCCCAGCCAGCAACTAAGCACCATGCAGCTGCTCACTCATTTCCCCCCATCCAGTGGGATGGGGGAGAGAATCTGGAAAAACAGTAAAACTCGTGGACTGAGATAAGAACAGTTTAATAGGACAGAAAGGAAGAAACTAATAATGATAATAATAATAATGGAATTGGAATATACAAAACAAGTGATGCACAATGCAATGCTCACCACTCGCCAACTGATGCCCAGTTAGTTTCTGAGCAACGATCCGTTCTCCCTGGCCCATTGCCCCCAGTTTCTATACTGGGCATGATCTCACATGGTATGGGATAACCCTTTGGCCAGTTTGGATCAGCTGTCCCGGCTGTGCCTCCTCCAAAATTCTTGTGCCCCTCCAGCCTTCTCGCTGGCTGGGCATCAGAAGCTGAAAAACCCTTGACTTAGTATAAAAACTGCTTAGCAACAACTGAAAACCTCAGTGTGTTATCAACATTCTTCTCCTACTGAATCCAAGACATAACGCTGTACCAGCTACTAGAAAGAAAATTAACTCTATCCCAGCTGAAACCAGGACACCTGGCTAGACAGTGGCAACTTTTCCTTGTGGAATTTGTTGCATTTATATCAAACAGACATACAGCAATCTTCTTATTTGCTGACATTCTGCAATCTTTTGGACCTTAAATACTAATACAAAATGTGACTTTAAAGTTGTGGGAACAGCCTGTGTCAAATACTAGAATGAGAGCTGCTTGGGAGTAGAAATGAACAGACTAGAGATACTCAGTTTCTGATTATGGAAAGCATAAAAACAAAAATCTGAGTATCATTCTATTATTAATTCACCTTCCTGCAAATCAAGCCAGCCTACACAGTAATTCTTTTCTAATTGTAGAGAAAAATGAGGCTGTTTACCTTCTCACAGTAATGATTTATTATTTGTAATAAACAAGTCAGTAACAACAGAAATCTGGTGTTAAGGAAAGGAAACACCATAAACACTGATGACCTTTTGGTACCCAATTTCTTAATGCAATGAAAAATTTGCATAGTTTTAAACATTTCCACAGTATTTGCTATACACCAAAGTAATTAAGTACATTGTGATTCTCACTAAACTGACACACATTTGAATTGTTTGGAGAATAAGGATGTATTGATGTAGCTGCTTATAATAGCCAATTTTCACTGAGCAAAGGAATAAATCAGTAAATGGCAGAGAGCTCATAGGTTCTCTGCAAAAAACTTTGGTTAGACAACACATGGAAATAATGCATGTGCAAATATGATCCACCAATTTTCCTAGCTATACATTTCCTTATTAATTTGTTTTCTTGTTATTTGTTAAAACAAGCTGACCATAATTCGAGATAATCTGCTTTTCCAATTGACTCTACAATTTATCATTAATGAAAGCACTTTGCTTCTCTCCATTATTCATTATTTTAATGGCATGCAAATGATATTTATTAAATTGTAATGCTTTTCCCTGCAAATCTGCCTGGGGCAGGGAATTCTTTGCCTTGTTTTGACCTAGATTATTCCATCAGCTTTACAGGGCTTCAGCATACTTCATTGACTCTGAAAGGAAATAGTGAAACGTGCTAGTAGAAGTTCTATACTAACATTTTTCTGTATCATATGAGAAAAGATAAACCAAGCTGTTCTTGAAGTGCAGTAGTCTGCAACCCACTCGAAATGCGGACTGTCTTGATGTTACCTAGATATTTCAAACAGAAGCCAAAAAGCCATGGTCGTGTATCTGGTAAGCAGCATTCTGCAGAAACAGAGAGTCTCAAGAGTTCTTGTGAGTCTCTATTGAGACTACAACATAGCTACTAGATAGGAGCTACCAACTTCTTGTTGTACAGGCACTAGGAAAGCTACTTACTTTATTCCTCAGTTTTGTTTAAGATTCACTTACAAGACCAGATTTAATTATGTAGATCTAGGCCTTAATTGTGGAAGACTGTAGGCAGCCTTACTGCTGTCTAGCTGGAATTTCTACCAACTAGGAAAGGGGTAGGCTTGCATATATCTGTAGGTGTGGGTGTATGCACATGCATCTAATGATGGGCTTGAAGTTCTTGCAAACAGGAAGTTTTCCCTTAGAAATAAAATAAAGTCAAGGCAAATGAAAACCAATGTGATCTCCCCCCCCCCCCCCCCCCATCTTAAATATAATCATTTTTAAGTCTGATCTATGATTTTTGAGCAGGGATGGTCTCTGCAGATTAGTAGAGAATATACAGACCAAGAAACAGACATTCTTCATGTTCCAAACACTCTGAAAACAGCAAGGTCTGCACTTACTGGAAGAAGCAATAATTTCAATTTGAAGGTATCTTTTTCAAGTAGAAGAATGGCAAACATAAGCCCAGGAGTACAGATGGCCAAGAGTGATGTAATTCTCTCCAAGGGTCTGACATGAATCACTCTTTTGTACCACTGATGGACTGACAGCCATCCTCCCTCACAGCGTTCATTCTGTTTTAAGTAAGTCACTAAATACAGAAGCAAAATTTCAGAGTTCATTGAGAGCAACACATTTTTTTCTGCTAACATAGTAAACATCCTTAAATTTGTTTAAAATTAGAAGCATTTGCCTAGTAACGTGTATGAAAGTGAAAAACTAGTGGACAGCTAATCGTCCACTTCACCAAAGAAAATAAGTTCAGGAGCCTGCAAAACTGTGGCAGTTGTAGGATACATGTACAAGCTCAGTGTGCCTGGGACTGTTGCAAACAAAAGTAGGACAATTACATATAGAGAGAACTAATTTTGGACTATGGTCTGCCAGATTTACTCATATCTCCACTAGGACAGCTGCCAATACTTTGACATTGTGACAAACATAATAAGGCAAAAGCGGATGCACAATTCCACCATCCTTTCTCCCACTGGCATGGGTGGGTACGGTCTGGCTACGGGCTTAGGAGGTGAGGTCTGGGGTATGTGCACCCACACATACATGAATGAATCTGGAAATAATTATTTTTATCTATTACACACATGTGCACACACATATGTGAAAATAGGCCAATTTACTATATTGACATCCAAGTCATATACAGGCTATTTTCCAAAGAGGAAATGGAGGAAAACCAGCCCACATCAGGGCATCTACGGTTCTATTTTAATCACCAAATATGCGTGGCGTCTTCACATACATAGACATGTAGGCACATCATGTATATATATATGCACATATGTAGGTATTTATGTAAAGGGATTAGTTTTAAGGGGTAAGACATGCACGTAATTGATTCTGAACATAGTATCACTTTCCAGTAGAAAATTATCTCATGACTCTGCAATGAAAAAGGTAAGCTGCTATCAGTTAATAATATTACCACCCTCATAGTCCAATATAAGATATGAAGCTTTTACCATCATTGTCTTTTAAAAAAAACCCCACATTTTAAATGCTCTCATTCTGTCAAATACATTTCTTTCAGGTATATAGCCGAAGCCAGTTTTCATGAAAATACCCTGATGCTATTTATCGTGACAGCACCTGCTCGTGTTCCATTTCGTTTTCTTAGCTAAGGTGACGGTGGCAGAGAAGGGCATTGTCCCCAGGGGCTGTCCAAAGGAGCTGCTTTCTCATCCTTTCCAGAGCAATTGGCAGAGCTTTGGGGAGGACAACCACTCGGCTGCCCTTTGCAGAGGTTTTCGGTGTGTTCTCCCACCTGTAGAGAGAGAGAGTTGTCTGCACTGCTCTCAGTCTAGGTCACCTGAGGGAGGCCACTCTTTCTCCTGATGGGGAGGCTCCTAATGGATGTTTGTCACTCAAAGACAGACGAGCAGTTTGGAACGGGCACGAAGGAGGGAAATGGCTCTTTGTCCCATCTGCCTTTGTTACACAACCAGAGCGCAAGCCCTAATGTTTAAGTGGCTTTTATTAGAATTTCAGCTAATAAAAAGGGAGATTTCATAACAATACTGCTAAGCTGCTAGAAAAAATGCATTGTGCTCCAAAACACTCTGTGAGATTCTGTTTTTGTGCAACATTGACAGTTTGACATTCAGAGATTGATGGTACGACACTCAGACAATATAACACTCGGCTGCCTCCGAGTCAGGCAATGACATCTGTGCGGAAGGTTTGGTTTGTGTTTATCATCTGGATCCATTCTTCGGTCCCTTCTATATCACTTAGCTAACCACCTCATTAACATTAGGTTGTCCTCCAAAAAAATACGAAAGCGCTATTATCATTGTTTTACAGATAGGAAACAGAAGCGAAGAAAATTGTAAGTGATGTGCCCAAATTAGCATAGAAAATCAAGGGAGGGCTATGTACAGAAACCAGAGGAGCTGGGTCCTAGCTGAGTGTCTCACCTGCCAGCCACTCATTCTCCATCTTCGAGTGCTGTCCTGCTCTTTGGAGAGCTGAATATCCCAGCTTCCAAGGGTCTGAAACCAGCCGCTGGAATGCACGGCCAAGGGAAAGAAAAAGTCCCCAAACAGAAAAGGCAAAGCAGGACCTGCACAACAACACTGCTCAAACCCAGGAAATAATTCTTCAATTCACTGTCCCATGTTCTATCATCCTTGGGGCAATAAAACTGAAGTAATGTTGTTAAGCTTGCCAATTACCACCAATAAAAGCTGGCTCCCTTCGTTTCAGCAGTGAGAGGAAAGAATCATTTGCAGTCCTAGCTTAATTATTAATTTGGAAGGGACACTATTAATGGCCTTTTTCCTCATTGTGAAATGCATGTGGTAAGTCATACTCTTGGACCCATCCTAAGCATAATAAAGAAAAATTTATTCATTTTTCTGAAGGGAGGCACATACAGATGCAAACATTTTATTTCTTTGAAAAACACTGAGCAGACAGTTTGGGCAGAGCAGAATAGAAGCTGGCTTCTTGTCTCCCTACATAGAAAAGGATTTAAAGAAATCCCTAATTCTCTCTAATTATTTCAAGCTGAGACAGTATAGGGGGAAAAAACCCTTTCTCTAAATATTTGCTCACATTTTGCTTTGGCATGATTGTAGCAGCTTACATTTCTTTTGTTCAAATATTTGTACCATCAAATCACCCTGGCACAAGTGTTCGTGGAAAACAGATTTCAAAGTCACACGCACAAGCATTCACAGAAACTGAATATTCTGTCCTCCCACATAAGAATTTATTTTAGAAAGGTTCATTTATCGATCAAATCAGAGCAAGGAAATAGCATCACATGATTTATCTGGCCTATCACTACCAGGCAATACAACTGGAATATCAAATATTCTGAGAACCAGTCACAGGCAAGCCACAGATTAAAAATTCCAATCACAAATGCATTGATTTAGTAATTTCAAATAACAAAGAAATCCCGAAAAACATGATCTGCTTGCAAATATCCTTTCAGTAGCAAAGCAGTACGTTGCTTCCATGAATTATTCATCCAAACCTCATAAATATGTATTTTATAACAGCAGGGTATACTAATCCATAACTTCTCCTAATAACCTGAATTAAATGTGAACTGTAAATAAAAATTTTAAGAGGTTTTGTGCCCTTTTTATGCTTTTGTGATCAGCAAAATTTCAAATGGCCTTCTTCTGCGTTTTAAATTTAGAAGTATCATCAATTCTAGGCTTGTTTTTGCTCAAAGGCTTGATGAGGCTCTCAGAAGTGTAGTTGAAATGTTTCCTTACACTGATTGAAGGGGAATGAGAAAAGATGCTAAATCTTTAAACACTTTCCTTTTGAGCGTTTATTTGCTGGAGTTCAGTAAGAGAGAACTACTCAAGCAAGATATGTGGCAGCAAAGCTATGTAACACATGAGAGAGACTCAAAATATATTGTCTGCCTCCTTTTCCCATTTCTTCACTGAATGGGAACCAAGTACATGAGCGCTACGAACCGAAACACACGCGCTCACCTGATGGCAATGAGATTTCCACCTAAAGCTGCATACACGTTCACGTGCTGGAGCTTTGGTTGTGATGTCTCCTCGTATGATCTGGGGTGTGTGCGTGCTTGTGTGTGTGGGTATACACGTGTGCGGGACCAGGGCCGTGCATCCGTATAGATAATGTTTGCATTTTGGTGGTGTGTTGTCCAGTCATGTCCAGTAAGGTAGCAGCGACAGTGACGTCCTTGGGAAAAACTGCCCTCAGAAATTTGTCTGGCAGCTTTGTAAGGCTTATAGACTGACTGTCTCCAAGAGATTTGGATTTGAATTGAATTTGGTTTTTCTGCTGGCAGTTTTTCTGCTGGTAACCTTGGACAAGGAGGAGGGAAATTACAGTTTTGGCAGGTGACCATATCCTATACTTCACCATAAAACCCTTTGGCTCCACAATACTTATTAGAAATTGTTCTGAAAAAAAGATTGCCTGAGTATTATAGACCTCCCCATCTCAGAACCTTTCCGGACAGTTTATTCCAATCCGTTACGTAAAACCTTGTACTTTACCTTAATTGTTTCTGTCCCTTTTCTAGTCTTTGCCCATATATGCTCATTTCAGAGAGCAATCAAATCCCTTCTCAGCCAGGAACCTCTACAACTGAAGGGAGAGTCTAAGTTTTTGGATCAAGATGAAGCTCTGGTGATGTGGGACATTTATGCACCATGTTTAGCCATTAGAAGGTTACTGTGGTGACAGAGTAATTTCAAATTTGAGAGCTACCTAGAAGATATCTTGGCTGATCTTTTCAGGTAAGAGCCTGCTGACAACTGTTCGCTCTGATTCTTCCTAAAACATACAAAACCCCAAGCCTCGTTGATAAAGTGCAAAACACAATTATGTGAGATTCCAAATTACTCCTGAAAGCTCTCTAAAATCACCATAACCTTTCTTTCTGCAATCTTCTTTTAAAACCAAACAAGTAATTTCTAATTTCCTCCATCTCCTCATCCACAGAAAGGTGTTTGCACATAAGAATTGAAATCTTTATGCCTAGTTTGTGTTTTAATCTGTTTCAGTTTTTAGAATGCTTTGGGATCTTTTCAAAATGAAGGTGTTTTGTTAATGCAAAAAAAAAAAATTATAAAATCAAAGCTGAAATTACAGGGAATCATGATAGTGCTGCTGTAAAAAGGATCTGGCAGCAATTTAATACAATATTCTCTGCCTGTGAGGAGAAGACAGTACTTCATGTCAAAATATCATATTCAGATATCTTTCATAGAAGGAGAGCACAACAAAAATACTCAGAGCTAGGCTAAATCACACATCCTTAGTTATATACATATGCATTATAATAAAAATCTTAGCATAAAAAGATAGCCACTATTTATTTATGACATATTTGGTTCCATTTTCAGGACACAGTATGCCAGCCAGAAGAGGGAATGCAGTTTATCAGCCCTGATGTGCAGCATTGTGCTGACAATGCTGAGGGCACTGGTGATAAATTGAGGCAAAGGAGATGCCTCCAAATTAGATCCATATTAGATTTTTTTCTTCATGAAGAGAAGGAGAAACCCTGTCATTTATCAGAGGGAAAAAAGAGGATTGATGCAGCAAGGAGGTAAATTTTACTCTGGCTTTTGAATTGGTTATCCGTAACGATGGAAGGTACTAAAATTCAGCATTTTGGAATCCCCTTCTTAATATACTGTATTGCTAGTTTGAGATACCTTTTCACTGTAATTGGTGTAACTCTGGGGGAAATTAAACAGCTGTTCTTCTTTTGAGGATCCATCATTAAAATTAATGGGAAAGAGCTGTGGAACGTAAGGCCATTGGCTGAAATGAATGTTACCTGCGGAAAGGCAGAATGTGACACTTCTGTAACTTCTTGAGTCATTCCCATTCCACGATCCTAAAAAAAAAAAAGGAAGCGTTTTATTGTGGGTAAGAAAACAGCTGGCTCTCTGTTGTACCTTCCTTAGGGCTAACGTTTGTTTCTTTCAAGATTTTGGGGCACAATGTCATTTCTAAAAGTTCAGCCAGGGAATGTGGGGAGGAGAAGAGAGAATTTTTGCTAAGTACAGTGAATCCCATTCCCTCAGCCACCTGGGTGCACAAGAACTGCCGTGTTGTGTCAGATGAAGGAACCGTCCAGGCCCACATCGTTTTCCTGACATCAGCTACCTGGCACTTACTTAGGAAAAGGCACTAACAAAAGAGGGTCTTTCCCTGGTCTGCCCTTACTCTTCCTAGAAACCAGGCTCTTAATCTGAAGTTAATCTGGACTATTTTTGAATGTCTTAAAATGCATCTATCCTTCAGAAATACGATTAAAACTCTTCCTAGCTCTTCACGCCATCCCATGATAATGCTCTAGAGGACCTCTTTCCCCAGCTCCACAAAGAGAAATATGAAGTAGTGTTGATTTTCTACTTAACCTCAGGTTAGCCCTGGCTCTTTCTAGTCAGCTCTTGCAAGTAGAAGAGGTTTCAGGCAGATAAAGACTGCGAATTCAGACCTCTCAGCTGAAGAAGATCCTGATGTAGGAGACGCGTTTGCCACAAGGTCGTGGGAAGGGCATGGATGGCACCTGAACACGGCATGCTACACTCCACATCACGGGATGGGCTTGAGCCCCAGGACTCAAGCACGGGGCAGGGAATGGTTCCGCAGGACTTGATTTCTGGGGGGTAGGTGCTTTCTGCCAGTAACTTGTCCTGGTTATAGCACAGCCCGGTTCAACCACTCTCATTTGGGGCTCTCAGCACCGGGGTCCGGTCTGTTGGGTCCTGGGGAAGGGCCTGCATGGAAGAAACCTGCTTGCCCTGTGCACTGCTGCAGGGGAGCGTGAAAGGGGTCAATCGTCTCGAGTGTCCCGCTCAGCATGCAAGACTCGACAGCTCGGGGAATCTGCTGACAGAAGTGCTCTGTAAGAACACAGACGGGGTATAACCCTAACAGCTGCATGGAGCCAGGGGCCGTTGTCAAAAGTTTAATGGTCATACAGAAAAAAAAAAATAAATTAAGGATGCTAAGCAAAAGCATTCTACTTACCTTTGAAATGAAGGAGGGTTTCTGAATAAAGTTGCTCTCTATTCAGTTTGTTCTCGTCTATCAGATCCCCTACAAAATCCCAGTACCTGGGTTTTCTCTAGAATGTCCTTTTCTCAAACTATTTCTGCATATAGAAAGAGGTTTTGAATAGATACGTATTATAGTGATAATGTAACTAAATATATCATCCGCCCATACACTCCCAATTGACTTTCCTCTAAAGCTGGTCTTTTCTCCGTAGTTCCTGCATCTAATTATCATCAATTTCAGCTGCGGAAGGAAATGACCTAACAATGAAGAGATCAATTATCTTAGCAGCAAAAGAAAAGAAAAAAAATCAAATTAGTAAACTGGGAATTTTAGATGGCAATTTGATCTTTGGGACATGTGGTGCTGAGAGGAACAATGCACAAAACAGAACTTCTCTTGTGGAAAGCCGATTGAATTCAGTATAACAAAGCGTCAGAGGCTTCTGTCACTGAACCGTCAGAGTAATTAATTTCCATCCAATACCTGACAGTAGCAAAGTGTCCTGTATAAAATATGTTTAAGACAAAACAAGGAAAGCGATAATACACCGATCTGAAAGAGAATGACGTCATTCTCTGCGGATATGGTCTGTTTTGTTCTACAGCAATACTTCACCAGAGTCAAACATAATGATTTATTAACACACAAGAAGTACCCCTGGCAGGCATAGTTAATATTTTAGTACTGCAGGCGATGGAATGTGACAGTTTCACTTGTTGCTCTGACCTTTATTTTTCTTTGTACTATAATTTCCTAGAACTTCCATTTATCTGGAGAACATGCAATTAGAGAGATCCTTTTAGATAAGCCACAATCATTTCTCACATAACTTTAACACTCATTTTTTCTAAATGAAGCTTGTTCTTCACAGGGCACACACCAAAACAGTTCAGAGTGGTTCACTGAGAACAATAAAGACCTTAGACAAGACACATTAAAAGATACCAATTAGTAACCCGAGAATTTTAGACTAAAATTTTATTTTTGAACAGTTCAGTATGTCAGGGAAGACTGCATACCGAAAAGCAGAGATATAACCATGGTGAAAGCAAATGTTCATTTATATCTTTAAGTGAAAGAAGAAGAAGCACCTGAGTGACAACTTCATTAAATTTGAATACATTGTCTCTAACTTCTGCTGTAAAAGCTTCAGGAGCAATTAATTTCCTTGCTACCCGTAGTGATAATATATCATGGAACAAGAAACAAGAGAACTGAAAACAAAACAGGTAGGGCATGCTAATTAAGGAACCTGAAGAGCTAAATCCTATTTTGATAAAGTGTAGGGTTGTTTTTACCTCCTTTCTCCAATATTATTTATTATCTTCCTTCAAAATTATAACTTACTGGAAAACAGAGGTATTTTTTTCTTGTCGGGTCTGAATAATATTTTAGTTTCCCATAGAGCTGGGTATGACAGTTTCATTGCCTCCAGACAATGATCTTCACTTTTTCCTTTGCATCCCCGAGTCTGAGAGGTGACTGCTGAGTTTTCTGCAATAGAAGAAGAACATTACATAACTGAATTCACCAGAAATACATGACTTTAATTTTCCTACATGGCTTTTCTGGAATTTTATTTTGCGGGGACCTTAACCGGAATAGCCCAGCACGTTCAGGTTCACTGCTAAATAATCCAAGGAGATCCGTAGGTACCTATGTGGTGGGGCCACAAAGCAGGCAAAGTTTTGAGCGAGGTCTGCCTAGGCTTTTGCATTAAACTAAGGACGTGCTTCCCTTCTCCCCTTAGACCCAGCTCGCTCTTCCCTACACATTTCAGAAGCCCTGGGCAAGCTTTCTGCTTTTCCCCATGACTCTTCTCTGCCATCCTTTCCCTGCAGCCCTCAAGAGGGCAACTTTCTCCCTTCTCAACTGGTGAGAAGCTCCCAAGGGCAGGAGCAAACCTCTCTCCCCTCCAAGAGGTTCCCACCACCCCAGCAAGCCACATCACAAACATCGCTTGCAAACTGACAACGAGCACATCGGACACACCACACCAACAGCTACGGCACGTAAGAGCTGTCTCCAAAGCTGTAAGGGAAAGATAACATCATTTCTTTGCCTCCCCAGAGAACCCCCAGTCTGTAGTTGTGATAACCCCGATTTATCAAAACCGCATCCCCAAAACCTCAATTGCAAAACTCAGTTTGACTCGCAAAAACCTGGCAGCGGGGGGCAGTGATGAAATGAGCTCATCCGTATTAAAGATTTTATGAAGCCAGAAGAACTGAAGTCACAAGAAAAATGAGCAGGTAAGAGCCACGCAGGCTAACTTTAGACTGGGGACGCAGGTGGGTAAATTCCATCTGGAGTCACTGGAGAGAGATGCACTCCTCCGGCAGATGAATCAGAGCACTTCCAGCTAGGGTGCCGCTCTGAATCACCCTCTGCAGGTATTTTTCTTTATTCACAGGCAAGAAGAGCCTCAGAAAACCACCTTGCCTAAGTTAAAGCACGTGCCACTGCATTGAACAGTCTGTTCGGGTCTTTCCAAGCTGATAAATGGTATGCATAAGCACAGAATTAAGGTAAGATTTCTCACATCACTAAAATTAACTAGAAACTTCACTCTTATTTTTAAAAGTGTATTTAAAGTCAATGGGGGTTTAATTCCTCAATCTCTGCTGGCCCGTTTAAAAATGTTGTTATATTGATGTTCCTCTGAAAAAACATCACCTTGAAAAAAAGAAGCCTTGTGATTTAACTTCACATCAATGGATATGCGTGTGTAGTCAAAGTGAGAGTAAAGTCTGGAACAGAAAAACTGAGGAAAATAATGAGAACAGATATTTCCTATGTTAGAGAGGGTGACTATTAACTCAGGTTCCAGCACTGCTGAGAATTTACTTGGCATCATGCAAAACCAGCAAGATCCCAAAAGTTAGCAGCCAGCCGTAAAAATTTATAGGTTAAAACTAAAATCTTGAATTGTTTCTGGAAATGAACTAAACAAGCCATTATATTTTGCACTTGTGTAGTATTCTGAACGTTTTTAAGTTACAGCTTCATGCGCAGCAGGTATGATTATTTTCCAGAGGCAGAAAGGACCACTTTGAAAAAAAAATAAATAAAAAAATGTTTGCACTGTGTTCACACAGTGAATTCATGGCCATACTTAGTACCTGAGCAGTCCAATGTACCTAAAGACCCAAAATGTTCTCCAACAGCCGAACAGGTACTAACAGCGTGGAAGTAGCCAGCAAATAGTTTTACCCAAATGACAGGGGCTTCTTTGCTTCTATCTCCATTAATTCTTGACTAACCAGCAACAGCTGGTTATCCAGACTTGAATTCCAACCTATGTGTTAAAACTTTGCTCCATTACACAAACCAATCTGAAAGGAAGTTGAGTATCTTCGTTGCAGACTAAAACTGTAACCAGTGTCTTTCTACTGGTTTTCATATTAAAAAAGATGTACGTGGTAAAATAGTGAAGACCTGAAATCAGTGCTGCATATTTTAGAAATAAAATATCAACACTGTTCATTGGGGAGGAAAATAAGGATGTTAGATGCTGCGAGGAGTTCTACGCCAATACTCAAGGCTCGCAGTGTTCACTTGTCTGATTTTCTATTAAAACTAATGATCTCTGCTCTCGGAAGTGTGCTTAACAGCAGTTCTGGAGAAGTAAGTAAAACTACTGCGTGAATTTCTCACCCTGTTACAAACACCCAGGCAAACTTGGCTTCCAGATCACACTATATGGTAATGCAATTCCCTCCTGCAGTTGTGTGCTGTGGGCACTGCACCACTTTCCAGCACAGGGGAATGAGGAATAGGATCTGGCAGAGAAAGCTGATGGAACTGGTGGAAAAAGGACCCCTGACGTGGCAGTCTGGAAATTAAGGTACCACTACCTCCATTGTTAAGACTCAGGCTGAATCCCTTTAACGAGACCAGACTTATTTCTCGGCTTCATCTACCACGTACGTTGATATACACCCAGTCTTACTTTAAACACCTAACCCCAAGCCGTGTCACCTCTCTCCAGCTGCCACCCAGCCTTCACCGACCACAGGAGAGGCTCCCAGGCTTTTTGAGAGATGTGAATTCACTCCAGTGCATCCCGAATGGAGGGACAGGACCTGTCACAGCAGAGAAAAGGCACAGTCCTTTGTAAGCGGAGCAGAACATCACTTTGGGAGTATGTGTGTTGTGGTTTGGTTTTTTTCTTTGAACTAGCCAGAGTAGATTTCCTAGGGGTGATCTCAAGGTAGGCAAGTGCCTGCTCCTCACCATCCCACGGCTTTCCCTGCCTCCAGGCTTCAGCTGCAGTTTCATGGGAGAGGCTGTTGGCACATTCCAGTGTAATCTCTGTTTCAGAGGTATTTTTGAACTGAAAAGCAGGGTCTTGAGAGAAAAATAATGGATTGCACAGACAAAGAAACCACATATACTTTAGGTTATCCGTCCAGAGTCATCACCTCATTCCTACCAAAACTGGTGGAATTTTGTTTCAGTTGAGTAAATCCCTCCATTTGGGGGTTTTGTGTTAGCAGTCAGAGCTACTGTTGCTGTTCAGATTTCATTTGTGCAAAACAAATGGATGTACCAGTGAGTATTGGAAGCACCATAGCTCTATACTTGGGTGAAACAAAAAAAAAACTTAGGAACCCTTCTTTCTAGAGAACTTAGTGAATTAATTACATTTTTCCGCTTCCTAACTATTAATTAAGTTGCGGAGTTGAATCTATCTATCACATATCCATTAGAGCAAAAGATGATTTATTTGCCATCTGAATGCTGCAGTTGCTCTATGCTGAAGCAATACAGGGAGCACTGCAGAAAACAGCATATTTCCTTAGACTTCTGTATGAATTATTTCTTTATGAGTGTAGACTGGCATTATACCTCCCCGAATATAAAAATCAAAGCACTTCTCTGGAAACACTGTCAATGACAATTTTCTTATCATTAAAGATTATAATTAGAAACCTCACCCTATGGAAACGAATAGAGATCGGATATCAGTGCCAAGCCTTGGCAAAGGACCAGCTGAGCTAATAAGACACGTGTCATTATCCTCTCCTAGTCACAGGTATGGGAATTAATTGGAAGCGAATTTTCATTTATGAACACCTGCACCTAGATAGTTATCATCTATTACAGCCTTGTGAGGGCTTTTATTAATCTACACTGTACCTTATCTATGTGCTGCAGGTTAGAGATTTTAACGCTAGTTATTTTAAGAGTGAAATAGCACTTAAAAAAATGCTATTGCCTTATGATAATTGAGTTGAATTTACTGGGGGGTTATGTACTATGTTCTTTGCTGTGAAAGCTTAGGAAGTATGGAGTGAGCCATATTTTTTTCTGGGGTAGAAATGGGAACTTTTTCTTTTAAGGAAGGCAGTTTATTTCCAGTGGCTAACTGCATTCAACTAAACATTTTGTGGTCACACTAAGTCCAATGTTTTCACTTCATTCACTATTAAATATGTGCTATTATACCTCCTTAAGTATTGAATACTTTTTTTTTCCCCTGAGTGTTCATGTTTTTGGTGTTACTGCAAAACCTGTCTTTCTAAATGTCATAGGGGACCTTGAAAACATGTGGATAATTGAGGATTTGAATATCTGAAGGGCATTGCAATGTAATGTGTCTATTCTGGATGACATGACCTTCTTAGAGAAAAACAGAATTCTAGATGTTTATAATATCTATACCCTTGTGCTTTTCCAAAGGATTTTCTCCTGTAGAATAACTACTTTGTGAAAACTTTCCCCCAAGCGAAATAGATTTTCTTTTTTTATTCCCTGCCCATAGTCCAAATTAGGCTGCGCATGTGAGAAGACCAGTGGTTTGTGTTGGATGTTTTCCTATCTCCAGCACACAGATTCAAGCCTCCAGGGTGAGTATGAAAATCTCCAACGTGAACAATGATGGAGAAAACTTCCCCCGGAGGAAAGTTCATCCTAAAATAACTGGTCAGTGTCCTGAATCTTTTGGACACTTCCCTGGCTCCATTCTTCCTGAAGTCTTGGAAATTCACGGATGTCTTATAGCAGTGACTTGGGTATGTACCACTAGACAGTTTTATGGACGTGACAGCCCCTGTAAGGCTGATATAATTTACCGGGTAGTTGGCTCTGCCATACAAAAAAAGTTTAAATGAACCCAGGCATAACCCAATCTCTTTCACATGTCCCTCCACACCTCAAAGTGCCAATCTTTACCTGCCAGTTTTATTCCAAATTAAACTTCTCTGCCTGTGTGTCAATGTTGCTATCACAACCAGTTCAAATTAATTTTTCAGTGAAGATTTTTCCGGTGTACAGACACACTGCAGATTCTGCATTCTTTGTAGACACTGTATACTGCTTCACAACATAAAATACTTTCAGTAACACCTCTCTCTCTCTCAACCTCTGGAGAATTAGTCTGTTTTCTAGAAAGAAAACTGCTGACTTAAGGTCTCTGTTTTTCATACAGTGGCTCAGACGGAAGCAATGAACACCAGCCAAGGAAAGAGCAAGACTAACTTGATCTGTGTGTCACGTAGAGGTGGGAGATAATTTTAAGGTCCTTAGTAGAGCAGCCTATCTTGTGCCAGACTTTATGCAGTTTCTGAGCATCTTCCAAACAAAATTATATTTGCCAGAACCTAATGTTTACTTGGGTTATTGATATATTTGTTCAATAACCACCAATAACAGGCATTGATTAATTCTTTTTATAAATGACACTAAGAAATGAGTGAAAATCTCCCATGAAAGGTTTCAGTCCTACGATTACCCAAATATATTCAATTCATAATGTACAACTACCTTTGTCACTTCCATTAGGCCACAGTAAAAGGAAAAGGAGTATTTGTTCTTTAACATGGGTACGCAGTCAGGCCAGGTCAGCCACAGTACATTTTCAAGCTCCATTTTACCTCTGGTTTGAAAAAAATGCCAATTAAAAAAGTGGGTGATTTATAGTCCTCTCCAGCCACTGATTATTACCCCTTAAATCTTTCAGCTAGAGACAGATGAAGCATGGAATATCCAGCATTGACATTATAATATAGTAAAGACAATCTGTTAAATCATACATATATTGTAGTTAACTCTAATTTAGAATATAAATCTTTGTGACAGACGATTGTGACATCATCCTCCCCTGAGTTTCATTGCAAGGAACTGGAGCTTAAAGATAATGAAATGCTTTATGTTCCAGCAAGACTTTTAAGGTCAGCTGGGGGAAGTACTGGTACACTGCTGTGTGAGGGCACTATGAGCAAGTTCATCCTGGCTCAGTGCTAGTAAGCCTATTTTTCTCCATGTATTCGGGAGATTCCCAGAAGACTGTCTGATCTTTTGGCTTCCCCAGATTTTCCCTCTTTCATTCTTTCTGGCTGGAAGAAGCTAAGTTGCAAATAATTCAGTGCTTGAGAGCTTTTGGGATATGCTACTTTTTCTCCATTTGGTTGCAATTCCATAAATTCATTATACCTGTGGTACCATGCAATAAGTACTCAAATTGCAATATCAAGGTTAACTTTTGCCAGCCTCTTTGAAATAAATAAAAAGAGCATTCCAGGGGATAGATGTACTTTGACTAGTAAGTGAAAGAAGAGAAACAATGTGAAACTCCATATTGTTTTTCTGATGAATGGAGCTAGGTAGAAAGTGTATGTATTTGTTGCCTATTGGGGAACTGCCTCTGTGCAATCTGTATTTAGAAGGCATCTAAAGAATCAGACCTATATTCATTTACAACTGCCATGGACTTTGCTCTTTGTCAATTTAACACCAGTATGTGATTTTATAAGATCTCTTTAAAACTATTCCCCCCCCCCCCCCCCATAGCATGAATACAATTCTGATCAAGATTAAATATTAAAAAATATTTACTTCAGACTTAAAATGGAAAATATAGTGAAATACAGATTCAAGATTTCACTTAGACCAATTTAATACTACAAACATAAACAGACTGGTAGAGCTCATCAATGAAAAGAAAAAAGGCAGAGCAAGTGAGAGAAAAAGAAGTGCAGAACTTTCCTCTATCAGAAGATGCAGCTCATTCAAAATCAGATGACACCCAGAAATCGTGGCAATATTCTTCCTCGTGAAAAACAAAGCAAACCCCAAATTTTTTCAACCTGCTTCAACTTCTCAGCTAGAAATAACTTTGCATTCTGCTGCTTTAAAAGTACATCTGTTTAAGAATTGTCAGTGTCAACACTGCAATGGAATACTTTTATTTTGTTGAAATGTTCTGACAGCTCTGACACAAAATATTTGGATTTTTTTCTCCTTGAGAAGCAAGTGTGAATATCTGAGAGCGCAGAAACATGAAAAGTTGCTGTGGGGGAGTGACCATGTCCCTCACCCTATTCAAGTCATCTTTGCCTGTAGGAAATTTTGTGGTGGAATGGAGTTAAGTTAGCTCCATCATGTTAGCCATAAATTGACACAAGGGCAATTACCATGGAATAACTGATAACACAAAAAATGGTCTTTTTTTTTTCATTTGCCTCCTGCATATCAAATAAGATAACAGGAGATACAACCAGCACTTTTGAAGGTCTTACAGGCATATTTTGAATTTTATTCTTCCATCAAACTGATTTAAGTCAAGAGTAACCCAGTAAAAGTCAAGGGACTTGCACTAGTGACACAAATGACAAAGTAGGCACAGAAATCCGTTCACATCCACAAATCATACAGAGGTTGATAATAGGGCAAACGAGCAGGAAACAATTTGTTCATTACAGGACTGATTTTCAGTATGTTGAGAAACAACCACTTTCCACTGACATCACCTGGACTTCCAAATGCTCATCATTTCTGAAGAATCAGCCTTAAAACTTTTGGTTACATCTGCCCAATTTTTGCAAACCTCCTGCAAACACAGTGGAAAGTGCTGGATGGGTCTAGATGGTTTGTAGGTGCTCAGACTTGGGTGCATCATCCTGCAATCTCACTCTTTCTCTAGGAGGAATTTATGTACTCTGTACAGTTTATTTTATTGCACTGTTATTTGTCATCCTCAGATAGCCACTTTCTTATCTAAAGAAACCAAAACTGAATGCGGTTGGATGAGAAATGTTGCTAAAGAATAATCCTATTGCAGGGAATCTGCAGTAACAATTTGTTTCCCAGAGATCTGAAGGCTGGCAAACCAACTGACCCCAAATCACTTGAAATGAGCATTTCTGCCTTCTCTCCCGTTAGGCTTAGGACAAAAATGTGCCAGTCTTTATACGGATTGAGGTAATTTGCTTCAGCAGAAGGTAGTCAAAGAAAGGCAAGACTTTGTGAAGAAAACCCGTGTATCACTGTAGCACTGGATAGAAGGAAGCCAGTGAAAATCAATATAAATGCTCCTGACTGCAACCCCAATTTGGCAAGGTGATAAATTAAATGTGTCAGTGTTTAATCCTATTAAAGCCAATGAGATCAAGCATATGCTGAAACACAAACACACACCAAAAGCTCTTATGAAAGGAGGCCAAGAGCGTTAAGGCCAGATTAGAAATCCTGACCCCAAAATATCAGGTTTTCCTTTTGCTTATGCTGATATAAAACCACTGAGGGCTGTGTATGCGGCAGATATAAGTCCCACAGACGTGGCTAGACATCAGCAGCTCAAACTCAGTGCTAGCAAATGCAAATGGGGTTCCTGATCTATTCTTAAAGATGCATTGCAAATAACCTGTCACATCTGCTTCCTAAGTTGAATTCGAGGGAGAAGAGGAAATCGAAACACTTCAGTAGCGTAAGCATGGCTAGTTGCTCATGCATGAAAGGCAAGGACAGGCACTTTAGGTTTTCTGCACCAGCTCTGCTTTTCCTGAAATACTTGACTTTGTACTTAAGTCCAGAATACATTTATGCATTTATGTATATACCTATAGAAAAGAGGCAAGAGTCACTAGCTTTTCCTAGTGATGGGCACACGGTGTCCCCCATCGTCCAGTCGCTGTTATAAATCCGTTTCTGAGGGATCCGCTGTTCAGGAAATTTCAGCTCTCAGCAGGGCAGGATCTGTTGCGCTCCGTGAGGTCGCGTGTATGAAATGACACTTTCAGGGGTGTCCCCAAGGCATTCAGGCTGGGGCAGCATGTGAGAGGCGGGATGCTCAGCACATAATGCACCCAGATGTTTCCCTCAGAAGACTGCAGCTGGAGGGAAGGCTGGAGCGTGTTTGGCTTCCAGCTCAGGATTTAGGTCCCTACAGTTTACCTACACTTTGTTTTACACACCAAAGCCCTCTCATAAATCTAGCCAGTAGCCATAAGAAGACGGTGTGCACTGTTATTCTGCACAGGGTCTTCAAATGCCTCTGCCAACTCTTTTCGACTCAAGATTGCAGGATGCGTAGGCAGTGAAGGAGAGCTTATCAGTTTTCACCCTGGATATCTTTACCTTTGTGTCCATTAGTAGAGTTTGCTTTATGGGCTTTTATCATCCTCTGGGGTATCATCCTGGTTCTCTCATTCTCTCTATAACTCTAAGTTATGTGCATCTCTCTTCTGAAGGAAAACCTCTGAACCCCATTCCACAAGACGGATTACGCAAACGCTCAAATGTCTAGGAGAAAAGTAAAGCGTGTAAGTCCGTGGATAACAGCAGTATGGGTATGGAAATTTCTAACCGACTGCATTACAGTGAACTGCGCAGATGGCCAAGGACCTCTGAATCAGCCAAGAGCAGAAAGTCTAAACTGATTAAACTCTTACAGTAGTTTTATGTGATTAACTATCATAAAGGTTTTAGTTACATTATTGGAAATGGTCCTATTAAACTGTATCTTTATAATCAACCGTGTCAGTGTGTTTCATTAGATCCACTTGAATGGTAAATGACTTTTTAAAACAGGGATAAAAGAAGCCTAGAAAGTGAAATTGTCCCTCCAGTGCTGACACCAGCTTTGCCAACCATTCACGATTTGGAGAAAGTCAAAAGAAATTCCAGAGCATATAAATATAAAATAAGCAGCTGCTAGTTCAGAGGCTTGAGAGCAGAAGGAAAGTATCAGACTTTAACAAGCTGCCTTTCAGAACTTCTGCTCCTGCAGGTTTTTTGTTGTTTATGAAACAGAATAATGAGGACTGAACATCTTTGATGCTTTATACAATCACTTCAGCAAAGTCTATAAAGATACCAGAAGATATTTTTTTTACATATTTTTTTGCATCCTCTTATTTACATAGGTCCACAAGTGAAAAGAATTAAAAGTTATTTATATCGTAAAGTCAGGCATTTGGAAGTTAGGGTAAACTGAAGTTATATATAACATGTAGGGGCAACCTTAATTTGACTGAAACTTGCGTGCATCTTGTTTTGTGAATGGGTTCAAGTCACCTGGAAAAAAACCCTCAGGTAATCCCGCAGCAGAAGTCTGTACCATAATATGTAGGTGCAGTGGGGCCAGGAATATGGAGGGAAGCTGTGGCTCATTGCGTGGGCCAAGGGTGTACACTCAATAACGGGACTGACTCTTCTCCTTTGCTAGGGCTGATCTCAGACTTCTGAGAGGTTCTTAGTACAAGGTGTTCTACAGGGACCAGTGATTTGGTTTAACAGGTTATAGCTCCACTAAATTGCAACAGAATTTCCTGGGACAAAGAAAGGCTTTTCTTTTTTTTTTTTTTCCTTTCTGCAAAATTTCAAAGCCTTGCTGCAGACAGTGAAGATGTTAGAGCTTCTCAGAATGAAGAATAAAAAAAAGGTCATCTGTGTCTGCTATAAGAGAACATTAGAAAATTGAAGCGTTTTACTTTTGTCAGTAAAGCAGAGATTTTCAGAATGATTTCAAGGCTTTTTACCTGATGGGTTACATTTAGCACAGGATCAAGCGCAAATAGTGGCTCACGGATATTCCTTCCAATCTGCAGTACTTGTTTTATTTGCTTGTCACTTAGTTTTACCTGCTTCCTGGCCACCCAGTTTCTTAACTTTGGGAACATTATCAGTACGCCCTTTGGGCACTGGCACTTCAGATGCTCCTTCCGTAAATGAACCAATTTACATCTTTAAAATCTCCCATGTGCATATATACATATATGCATATACATACATGAACACATATGTGCATATATGTAAATGTATGCGTACACATTAAATGTATATGTTTATGTATACATGTATTAACACCATGAATCATTCTATTAGCTTTCTTATCCAGGCTGGCAGAAAATAAAACATTGAGCTGTAAAGTTCTGAAGACTTAATATGTAAATAATTTCACAATCCATTTATGTTTAGCACAAAGGAATGTACCAAAAATTCCTTATACTTACCAATTTGACATATTTTTGCTAGGCTTACTGCTCTCCCTTTACAAACATGGCAGAAAATAGCAACTGTCTGCTGTGCGTGACACTTTGCAAAGATTAATCCATAAAACTTTGTGATTGCACTTACTTCTGTTGTGGTTTGTGGCTCAGAAAGCTGCTGCGAAGAACGGTGAGCGGATTACCCGAGGGCATGTCTCCAGAGAACGCGGTGGGGTAGAGTCGAGTCAGCTCTCAGGGTACAGCTTCGGAGCAGAATCCCGGGAAGGCAGTGGGATGGGTTCAGGGAGAAGTTGAGCTCCGCAGGTGGCACAACGTCAAGCTCATTTGCTTTTGCCTGCCCAGGCTCTCACGAGGACCGATGAGAAAGGTGTCGTCATCCTCTTAGGGGTGAGACCAGGGATTTCTACTCTGCACTCTGTCCAGGTGCCACAAGAGCTCTTCTTTGAGGACTTTGACTTATCAGACAGGTTCAGAAATAATGCCTGGATTGTCCTTTCAGTTGCCAGTTGGGGAGTTTCTCTACACACAGCATTTTGTACTGATAAGACAGGCTGAGCCTGTATTTACATGTCTTGCTGGCATGCCTACATCAGTTAGGTATTAAAAAAACCCACAAAACCCCAGACCCAAAAAGACATGCACAGGGAAAAAGTGTCTTGTAGACAAAGATTAATAGCAAAATATTACTTCGTCTTACTTAATTACTCCGGTATACTCTCTAATTTCACTAGAATTGCTCTAAACTACAGAGAAGTACCATATTGACATCCAGTGGTACTTTTCCAAGCAACATTTGAATGATTCTGTGATACTAAAAACTACATCTCTACTAGGAAATACCAATGCCAGCAAGCTTTCTTAGGTGCAGAGAGATAAATATCACTTAGAAAAAAACCAGAGCTCTACCTTTATAACTCCTTAGGGAAGACACTCTTCTGTTTGTGAAAAGAGCTGCCGTCATTATAAAGCTTTTCATATCCATGTCTCCTACCTAGAGAGAAAGTTGCAACAACTGAATAAAAGGGGTAGATCAAGTCTACATTCTTATTGCAAGGCAGGATCAGCAGTACCCTTACCACTTCTAACAGACATCTGCCTGGATTGTTCTTCAGGTCTTCTGTGATGGTGTTCTACTGGTTTTGCAATCAGCTTGCTGCCAGTGCTTCACAGTCTTCCTTGTTAGAAAGCTTTTCCTAATATCTAACCAGAAAGTCTCTTATTAACGTGCATTACTTCTCAGCCTAATGACATTGGAGAAGATAAATAGGTTTTCCCCCTTTTGAGCAGCTTTGGGCTATTGAAGTCTTTATCAGATCGGTCACCAATTGCAATTTATCAAAATCAGTTTCTAAACCAGCATTGTTGCATTTGTAGAAAAAAATGAAACCATGTATATGTGCAGTCCAGAGCTCACTATTTAAAGAAGTGAAAATTAGCACTGCTACAACCAGTGATTTGCAAATTGTAATCCATGAGCAATGGAAAATCTGCGGATATTCAGTAAAAGGCATCTAGAAGAAGGAAAATTGTTGTCAGTAGGCTAAAATGCACTACAAAGGGATTGGTGCCTCAGCCCAAGAACTGAAAAGATTCTAAAACCAGAAGGTATTGGGAACCACTGATGTTCTGTTATTCATGCTCAAATTAGGCAATTTACATCTAGTTTGGGTGTGCTTGCTAAACACTGAAGTAACAGGACATGACCGAAGACATAAAAGGATATTGTTTTGCCCAAAGCAAGAAGGGAGTATCGTTCTTTGCTGGTTAAGATTTGTTGTCTGTCATTTTAACCTATATAGAGAAATCGACCTAGGAGTGAATTCATCCAGCTGTGTTTTGGACTGAAAGAGAGCTTTTAAAACAGAAAACATGAGTACATGAGTAGAATGGAAAAAAGAAAAGCGTTAAAGGCTAAGAGACAGTACAAAGTCTTAAAAGTGTCAAGCTTCTTAAAGGAGGAAACAAGATTTAACATAAGAAATAAGTGATTAGAAATCCAGATCCAGAAAGATCATTGGACATTGAATTCAATGAAAATCTCCCTAAATTAGGATGATAAGAAATTACATTAAAAAGAATTATGGCTGTTTAGGAAATAACTTAGAAAAGACTTATGGCTGTTTCAAACACAAGTCATCAGTACAATTGAATTTTTATAGATCATACATAGCAAGCACATTATTAGAGCCTGCAGAAAACAATTTTTGTAATCTTAAAATCTTAAAAAATCGCGATTGAAATTTCAATAGAAATTATTTTTTTCTTTCAGGTACTGATAGAAACATTGTTTTATGAAGGGCTGACTGAAAAATCCATTTTGCTGAAAAACTAAAACCTGATGTAAAAATAAAAAAGCTATTTTTTCATTTCAGAAATTCCTTCTGTAACTTCTTACTGTAATATTCTCTGTGTCTGGCTATCATTAAACATTTCTTAGACTTCACTATTTTTTTTTCAGGCATCTTGTGGTTAGTGTAAAGTATATTGTAGTTAAAAGTCAGAATGTTAATAAAGTGAATAAGAAGAAGGATCGAACTGTATAATTTAATAGGATAACCACAAAATTTATAACTAGAACCCTACAAATACTGAATTCTATGAAAAAAAAGTCCTCGTCCCTCATTAAAAATGATGCACTGGGTGTTTGAAGAAAAGATATGGACCACAGGAAATCTGCCTAGTTCAGGGAGAAAGGCAGAAAGGGAGGTAGAGAGGGAAGCAGGGAGGGAATCCCTAAGGTTTTATATCAAGAAGGGATTTTTTTTTTCTTTCCTAAAAACTCAAAACCAAAACTGAAACTTCCCACTGAAATCAGTAGGACTTGACTTCTTTGGTAATCTGATTAGACTCATGTTGGCAATGCGCCAGAAAATATTCAGTGAACCGAAGAGAAGATAAAGCACATTTTAACGATTCTACTTTTTACAAAGAAACTAATTGTCATTCCTGTTTATCTAACCCTAGCAGAGACAACATTGGCCAGGTTGTGATACTTTAAATTTTAAAGAAAGGAATAACTCCAAGTGAGGACATGAAAAAACTTTTGAAAGCCTCTGGAATTTGGAGATAATTTTTTAATTTGACTCCAGCAACTTCATGAAACTATTGTTTATTTTTTCCATTACGTTCTGTAAGAGGAAATATTTGCTCTGCTTGCAGTTAAGCAGGTAGAATCACTGGAAGCATCCTCGCCAGTGCCAAAATGTCAGGAAATTAATATAATGTATTCAAGGGGTTGGTACAAGCATATACAGCAATTTAAAGCTGGGTTGTCAACTCAAGTTAAAGCTGCTTAACCTGTGCTATAGCCAGAGTAAAAATGCAGACCTTTTTTGAAATGAAATATTGTGGTTACTGTTTGGTACAAAAAGGCTCACAGCAAAAGTATCATGTTTCCCCCGTAACGTTTTGTTCCGCTAGTCTGATAAGCAAGCCTTATCTATCACTGTGCTAGCCTTTCGGAGTGTCTCAAGCAGTGTTAGAAATTAGTTTTCGGGGGACCCTCCATTTGTCCCCACTTACTGCGCTTGGACACAGATAAAAGGAAACCTCTCGATACCGGTTACAGCCTTCCCAATCACCAAGTGCAGACTGAGGATACCTTCAGGTTCGTGATAAGAGTTTCTATTATGGCAGGCAATCTAATTGTCCACAATACAAAACCTCTGTTTATAGAATATGTTGTAAAGAAACAATTGCTGTATTCACTTGATTATTTTTTTTTTTTTCCATGTGATTCTCTTGCAGTTTTCTTGGGTTAAACCTTTTTGTGATGAGGATAATGTGAACGTAATCAATGACACTATAGAACTACTGCTGGAGAGATTTGGTTAAACTTCAGCTTAACAAGACTTTGCCTGATGAGGAAGAGAGAGAGAGGACCAAAGGGACCGTGATCTAAGGCAGATGGCTGTGTCCCCAGTCTCTGTTAGTCTAAAATGTATTTTTTCATCCGTGGTTCTGTATATGCATATTACAGGCATTCCCAGGGATGAAATGAGGAGGTTTAATTGGCTAAATCAAGTTTGCTTCTGAAGCTGGCGGTTTACATTCGTCTCAGCCTTACTAGTGTGTTTTGTGAGAAGCCATTTTCTTTCATCAAAAGATAAGCACTTTGTTAATCTTCATTTTATGTGGTAGGTCTCCAGAAAAAAAGGAAGAAAAAAAAAAAAAAATAGAAATCACATGCTGTGCATGGGAGTTATTGCAACTTCCCTGCAAATATTTTGCTTTTACATTAACTCATTTCAGTTTTCAATCTTGTTCATCTTTTCTTTTGAAGTAGAGCATGACTTTCACTCCATGTGAATATTATTTAAACATTATATTCACACAGGAGCAGGATAAGCTCTTACGAATGCGTGCCAGGAAGAAAAAAAAGAAGTTTTATTGAAGAAATTCTAATAAAAAAGAACATATTTCATATCGGATAATAATCTAAAAGTTGCAACAGCTTTTCAACTGTGAAATTGAGACTGTAAGTGTATCAGAACTCTGATCATGAGTTTTGAAAATTAATTTTCCTTTCTGTTTTGAAACAAGACATTCAAATGGTTGCAGTTTTCCACTCCACTGAGAACTCACCATGTGTCCTGTTCTCTATGTGCTAAATCAAAATGTAAACAAAATAATAAAACAGATGAAACCTACACCCTACAGCCTCATCTATGCAGTCATATCCCCGCAAGGGATTACTTTAACAGACAAATTAGCTGCTCTTATTTAGAATAATAATCACTACAAATAGCATCAACTGCTGAAATACAACTTTATATGAAAGCTAAAAGAGTAAAGAGAAACTGCCTCAGTTTTCACAAAAAATGTTGAGTTCGAATCTTAAATGTTCTGAGACCATTTTCTACCACTTGGATAACACACAGGGGATTTGAATTACTAGTTGCATTCACTCCTTTTACATAAGGTCACTTTTTAGTACAATATGGCTGCAGAAAGGCTAGAGCGTACAAAAAAAAAGTCATGTCTGTGTGACATATATTTTTCACATTCCAAGAGTATATTTAGATTACAAATTTACAAAACATGAAGCTCCTTTACAGAAGACTTCCAAAAAGCGAGGACAGCTTTTGCAATCAAACCAGATGCAAACTGAATTATTCATCTTTACTAAATTTTGATATTACAGCTCAGACATTTTCTGTTGTCAGAGGAAGTGATTTCCACATGAGACACATTTATAACAGTTCCTACTAAGTAGTCAAGCTGCCTTTGATTAAGTTGGTGAAGCTGCAGAATATATATGACAGGACTGTAGGTTAACAAGTCAGCTGAGGCAAAATGAACTATACAGTCACTGTGGAGCACAGATTTACTGATAGGTCTAGGAATCTAAATAACACGTAGGCAGCCCAGAACCTAAGAGGAAATTAATCTTGTGGAAAGACACACAAATCAATAAAACAAAAATGAAATTATTTCCTCTTAAAGTTATTTCTTGAATAGCCATCATTCATGGATGGAGGCAGGGCATGCAAATTAAATACAGTATGTAGGCATTACTTGCATGAGTATAGAACTGGTATAATAAAGGCAGTTCTTAATATCTGGTGGGAACACACATAAAACCCAACCACAATAACCACAATAAACATAATGAATATGTAAGACACACTAAATTAGAGTTGAATAAATTATTAAAAGGGAGACTGGGCTGTTGGTAGATATTTGAATAACCCCAAGTTTAAGTCCAGAATTAGCAGGATGCCATCTTGTCTAAGAATTTTACAGGAGATTTATGGTGGACAAAAAGGAACAGAAGCTTGAATGAAAGCATCTTCTCCATTCTCAGGATTTTTTGGTAAAAACATAAACTGAAAAAAATCATAGGTTTTTCTTCTCTTCCTCTACATGTCTCCCAACAGCAGCTCAGGGTTTTATTGTAGTGTCTCTGAAGTAAAGCAATGAAGATATACATAAGGCAACTTAAAGTAATGATATGAGCAAGAGAGCTATGAAGCTTGAAAATAAAGCTATGCACTGTGCCAGTAAAACACCAGTTCTGTAGAGTGATTTGCTTCTTGATGAGTGTTATTGACCTTGTACAGGAAAGACGTAGGAGAGAAATAGTTATTTGATTCATTAGGATGACTTTTCTTCTTGCCTTTTTTTTTTTTTTTTTCTTTTTCTTGTTCTTTTGCTTGTAACTAGGCGTGATGAGAACTGGTTTTGCCTTGTAAGGAAATATATGGCAAGCAGTTTTGTCTCCAGATTACAAACATTGTTCTTTCTCCTTTTCCATTAAATTTCTTAACAGAAAAGCTCTAAACACTGAGCAAATTCCCAGCATCCCTTCTTTCTTAAGTTGTTCAAGTGTAAGGCAGCCTACGGGCACAGGGTTTGCCACTGATCTCTTCAACCAGAAAAGTGGGGAGATTTATCAAAAAATAAAATTAAGCCAACACTGAATAAAGCAACCCAAAAATCAAAGAGATGCCATACAGACTGTCTAGCGGGAACTGAATATAGTAGTTTGCCTGCAGCTGAATGGTCTGCCGAGGCTTTCACAAGAGCCTTCTCAAGGTGAAATATATTGTATGCTGATAACTTGACTGTCCAGCTGGCATCATTCAGAGCAATAACCCTTTCTCTAATAGGATATGGAAGGGTAAAAAAGATGTTTGTGTTGATTATATTTGATTTATGGTCACAGAGGAAGGATACAAATGATATGATTAAGACTTTTATTATTCATACAATATCCTATATGAGCATAATGTGTAATAGGCCATCAAATAAAGGTTGATTTTTATAGAACTTGTTAATCACAAAGGTCTAGAACTTCAGAAGTTATGGGTTTCAACAGGAGTGAGCCATTTAAACACCTCTGAACATCTGGTCTTAAATTAATGTGGGATGATGTCTTTAACTCATACCTAAGTAGAGCGCCCATTGATTGATTTGAAAATGTAAAACCAGGTGTATTAACAGAAACCTAAGGTGACCTCCTGTTCTCGTATCGAATCGTGAGTGGTGTGAGTTATTTTACATGGCATAATAATTACACATTATAGCTAAAAAATTCAATTTCAAAAAGACCTTGTCCCTTCAATTTACAAAATTCTGTTTAGGTAGACTGAACCACCTTCAGAAAACCTCTGTCTCTCTCCATTGACTTTGCAGAAAACCTAGGATGACTAAGCTCCTGTCTGGGTTAAATGCAGTGGGATTAATTAGATGGGATAAATTGGGGACTGAAGACATCAGCTATCTTTGAAACTCTCAGGGATCATGATACAGCTGCAGGATCCTAAATAGTTTATTCCAAAACTTAATGGCATGCCTTTTAAAAAATATAGGGTTTTCTATCATCTAAAGTGTTTGCATAAGCTTTCCTTCACACCAACTCTCAGTTTCATACAGATTTTAATATTGAGGACTGAACAAAGAGTCTGCAAAAGATCGCAAATACTCCCAAAGGAACGGGGTTCAAGCCTATCAATTCATTTCACAGGTCCTAATTCAACAAACAGAAGCATTATTAACACCACAGTGAACAAGCGATTACCCTAAAATCCTTAGAATCAATGGCTTTGGTTCTGAATTCAATTATACTTATTGCCCTCAGGAGTTAATTCAGGGAACGGTTTAGGGCAAACAGCTGAATGCCAAGGAGAATCCCTTCCTGAATTTTGTTATCTTTAGCATTCATTTAAATATACTTTTGTACCAGTGTGGATGTAGGTTTTCCTTGCCAAAACTGGCTGCCCCGAGTAGCCCATTCATAGGGATGACAGCCAACATCAAGCAGACAAGACTGCCTGGAAACCTTTCTAAAGGGGCCTGACATCACTTGCCAGAAAGTCAGAGGGGAATTAGGGGAAATTTAAGATTACATCACCTAAAATAGAAATTCTGATTTGCTTAAAGTTGAGTCTCAGGACTGCACCCAGCTTTGTCTCTTCTCATGGCAAGCCAAATGACTGAGGGCTCTGATGTATAATGCAGTTCTGACCTCTTCCAGGGCTAAACTACAAATTCATGCAGTCAAAGAGACAGAAGACTGACATTATTTTGGTGAAATGGAAGGTCAGACAGCACAGCATCAGGGCAACAAAGAGCTCTGAAAATAGAGGATCAGAGACTTGAACTGTCCTTTACCTTCAGGAAACAGTGAAGGGGGCTTTTTCCAGCATTTCAGGTGAAGAAACAGGTAAATTAAGAAAAGCAATTTGATCTAAAATAAAAATATTAATGTGTACATAAAAATTCTAATAAAATGGTAGCTATTCTATGACAATCACCAGGAAAATCCATGTGCTTGATCCCAAACAAGCAACAGGCAAGATTTTTAATATGATATTAATATAGATTCATATCATTTGGTTTTGTAAATCAGTGTGATCCTGACACACAGTGTCAAGATGACACACAGTGTCAATACAACACACAGCTGTGCACTCTCAAGTTCACACACAAAATTTTCTCATGTAACATATTTCCTATAGCATATCATGCTGAAATTTTTCTTCAAAGGACAATTTCAAGGAAAACAAAGGCAAATGAGCAACACAACCTGTGCTACTACAAAATGTAAGCTCTAAAGAACTGCTCAGTGTTTTGAACTGTTTAGCATTAATCTTCAGCACAGTAGCAGAGAGCCCAAGTTTGTGTTCTCCCCTAGGAATGTGAACAGTGATATGCCCTCCGGATGCTGAAATCCAGAAGAAAGTTTGAGACTCTCCAATGCTATTTCTTGACAATCGCTTAAAGGCTTTTTCATGTTTCTAGTGCTGACTTGAAATATTTTACAGCCTTGGTTTCTCTCCAAATTGTATCTCTTAATCACAACAAACTGTCACACACTGTCAGTCTCCACCAGTGGAAATGATAATGAGCAGCTTCACTTTACGAAAACACATCTAACTGATTTCAGATTGATAGGGATGGCAAACAAATTTGCCCCAGCCTTTGATGAGCATATTTGTGCGGCTTGGAAATTCCATTCCAGGAGAGTAGTAAATGCGCTCTTGGCGGTTGGAAGACAGGTAGCACCAGGGCTTTCTTGTAGTAATAGTGAAGTAATCATGGAGCAAATGTTGTTTTGCTGCCCTTCATGCATCGATCTCTAAACTCCGGGCTGCCACTAAGGCTTCCGTATCTAATGGCCACTTCCATATGTAGAAGTAGATCCCTGAGTAACAAATCCTTTCTTGGGAGCACAGTCTTACAAATGCCGTATTTCCTTTTCCAAAACCCCAAATGTGGCATGCGTCTTTGATACTGCAAGAATTTTACTTTCCTTACTTTATTACTTCTGGAATGCAAGTCCATGGCTAAAACCTCCCACCAAGTTCAAACAAATAAACAGATCCCTTGTAGGATCAAAGTTGTCATCCAAATTACCACTCCTGCAGCAACTCAAAGTGCGCTACTCTCCTGCACAAAGGCAAAATGCTGTTTCCTATAGGAGCTCAGAGAGCAGGTTGCTGGCTATATATTCTCTCTACTTGGGCAATAGGTTCCCCCACTACCAGCAATGCAACAGGATCTGGAAGCGGTGCTTCGTTCAGAGCCGTGGTAGTGTTAATCAGTGTGTCTTCCTTCTGGTTTAAGCAACAGATGCGGCTGGGTCTTCAAATATCCTTCACCTCCCTCTGAACTTAAAGCTTTTATGATATTTTCCTAGTAGCTGGTAAATTTTAAAGCATTATTAAAATATACAGGTTGCTGGCAAACCTTGGTGCTGTCCCTAGCCTCATTTTCATAATAATTCTACTGAACCCCAAAGAGCTGCAAAGGCATCGTGGTAATATAGCAGAGTGTCGCCATACTGCTGGTTTGGACATAAAGAAATAACTGAGAAAGAGTTGACAGGGACTTGACCATGTGGAGTAGAGTAGACCATATCGGAAAGGCGAAGCACCAGCACAGGATGCAAGGCCAAGGTGCCTACCTGTGCACTGCTTCTATCTGCCCTCCACTTAATTCTGCTTGTGAATAAAATCCTGGATTATTAAGGACTCACTATGGAGGCAAACCAACTGTCTTAAACTCTCATAACAGGATGAAACATTTACCATACTTTATTTTCCAGCAGATTTTTGCAACTCATTTATAGAGTTGTAAATATTCAAGTAATGACAGCTTTCCACACTATACAATGGATAGCAAGTCTCTAATTACATTTCATCTGTAAAAGCTAACTCTTACAAAATTGCTTTCCTCATTGGGAGAGAAACTAGATGCTTGCTCATTTGCCCACACCATGATATAATACTACAGAGATCTCAAGCTGCTTGGCTTTTCAAAGGTGTATTTGAAGGAAAATAATTACATACTTTCTGCTTTTTTTTTTTTTGTCATGTGAAGGAAATGAAAATTGAGCTTCATACAGGGATCGATAATTTCAGAGTCTTGAATTAGTCCTAAACCCATTACTTTATGAAACTTGAAAACAGAGCAGTCACAGTAGCAGTAACTGCAGAAAATTGAAGTAACTTTATAACTAAGTATAACTATAACTTTGTAACTAAAAGCACCGGGGTGTCAGGAAAAATTCGGTATTCAGCAGAGGGAATGGTGGTGTAACATCCATGAGCAGTGCGGAAGCTACAACCACCCAGCATGCCCGGAGCGGCAAGAGGGGCTCCGGATGGTAAGTAACAGAGAAGGTTATCATCACCCTGCTAAATTATCACAGATTACAAATATTTATAACCAATTAAGCTATCAGTGCAGTCACTGTTTAACAACACTTGCAAGACGAGTATTGAGATCGGTGTAAGGTTTTCAGACAGCTTTCCGTGCAGTGGATAACGAATCCCTGCAGCACGTGCGTGAGACAATTTAGATACGTTTATTTATGGTGAAGAAAAATGCTGTAAAAATGTGTTTTCAGAGTGGCTGAGTTTTCTTGCCTGACACGAGTGGCTCGAACCTGTTTCAAAAGGTACAAGCGTCCGTAGTCCTTCCTGAATCCAGTGGAGGTGTTGGTCATCAGCACTTCTAAAATCAGGTGCACACACCTATACTTAAGGCTTCAAGAGATGGATGAAATATAAAGAACTTGTAGTTCCTGTTAGGGAACCCATTTGTTCTCTTACCATGGTCTGAGGAACACCCGTACACCATCCTGCTGCATGCCCACCTATTTCAGCCACTGCACACAGGAAACATAATTTGGAAGCAAGTGACCACTTTGGCAAATTCAACACCATGCAGTCAGACTTTTGAGGATTTTAGGAAGCTAAACACCTCTAACAAGTCAATGTCTAGTGATTTTACAGGTACCCCACAGAAAATCAGCCACCAAGTCAGGTTTAACAGTCAGATATCCCTCGCTTCACAGGTCATTGACTATTCCGAATTACTAACTTGAAAGATTGACTCGAATGACTGCAGACGGACTACAACACGGCTAGGCAATGTAGATCTGCACACTTCATCCTGGTATGGGGACATTTACCACTAAATATTCACCGGTTATGTCTACCTACTTACACCCATCATCGCTTAGTATCATTGCACCTAGCAACAATTTGCAGGTGGAGGGCATATTCTCCAAATGAGTTGCAAGAAGCCAAATCTATGGTGCACCAACATCTGCTAAATGAGGAGGACTTGTGCAAAGGATGAAGGATCAAGAAGGTATCACCGCGCACAGAGGCTGGGGATCTGCTGGAAGCGTGCAGGTAGCTCAGCTACTCCCTTGAGCGCAGCCACATTGACCCTACCCTTCCTATTTCGAAGGCCACAGCATGACGAGTTCGTGATTTAGTTCTTAGCTGCTCCTTTACCTCACTGCAGGTGAACATTTTTAACCTACACTTCAAGCCAGGCTGCTGTCACGGTTTCAGTAAGTGAATTAATACCAAACTAGCAATAGCTGCGGGGGGGGGGGGCAATCTGATGTCAGTAGAAATCCTTTCCCTCTTGAGATTCCTCCAGATTTCATCAGAGATATGTAATCCCGTGCTTCAAAAGCAGCAGCAGGAGCTGTGTTTGGGCATATTTCACTGATCAGCACCTCCTGTGCCCTCCATCCTACCCTCCCGGTCACCCCAACAGGAGATTTTCTGTCCCCCTCTGGGCAATGATGAATTTCTCCTTCCCCGAACCAGTCGTTGTTTGGAGATGCTCATGGCCTTAGCAGCCCTTTGAAGCAGGACGTACATTTGGCCAGTGCTGCTGATTTAGTGCATAAGACCATGTGCACCTGCGGTTCTATATAAATAATAAACTTCTTACAAGTGAAATCCTTGCCTCTCCCTCCAGTGCCTAGTTGAGCTGCACAGTGCTATCCAAAAGATTAATTTCTTCCCACCGGCAGCACGTATTGGAGAAATTTAAATGGCAAACATGGGCTCTGTCAGGCTCTTGATGGAAAGCTGCACTACAGCTTTCTAGCTCTAGTTCCACATTCAGCAACAACACCAGGAAGCTGAGAAACTGAGAGAGAGGTGTAAATGATCTACAGTATATATCCACCAGAGAAGGAGGAGAAAAAAGGAGAAAAAAAAAAAAGGCGGAATGTTTTCTTTCTTTGTGTTGTTCTCTTCAGTACCATTTTACTTTCTTCTGGTTTGTTCTTTAGCTGTATATTTTAAGAGAAGCTCTTTTTGCTTATATATTAATTAGGGTTTATTTTTAATCTATGGATGTAATATATATCCCAATGTTTAAAGGGAATACCAACATTTTCCTTTTGTGGGACTTCTCCTGTACAGTTGTTCTTTTATTCCACTTTGGTCACTTTTTTTTCTGTATTCTAGGATTGTATGAGAAATGAAGGCGGCTCTCTTCTGTGCCAGGGAATTCATGAGCGTTTCCAAAAATACTATTTTATGATAATACCAAAAGTGTCTTAATTTTATATAACCCTAATTTTTCATCGTTTAACTGTCATGGAAAAAAACTCCAAAACCCTAAAGTAACCATGAAAGGAAAATAGCCTGACTGTCTAAAATTCAGGGCTCAGCTTCATCTCACTTGATAATTGGAACACACAAAGATTTTATGGTTATTATTTTTGCATTTTTTTTATTTCCTTTATAGTTTTAAAAGCCACAACATCCTAAATCCTAGTAAAATATAAGAACTGCTGAATTCATTCTTTAGACTTATACTACCATGTTCTGCTTAGTTACTAATGAACCTTTTTCATAACTTGTAAAAGGTGTCACTAGATTGGTTACTGAAATTATTGAATGCTAAAATATCAACTGAAATTTCAACAGCGGTGACAGGTCTAAACATAACCATTTCTATATAACCACTAAACAAGTTGTGGATTTAAAGAAGAGCATGAACTCATTAAACTACCTCCTGCATCCAGAATTCTTTCTTATAGGGTAAATTTTTTAAGTAAGGTGCCTAAAATATTTTTTTTCTCTTCATATTTGTCCCTTTCCAACAAATCTATGACTTTTCTTTCAAGCCATATCACAGTAACGCAAACCAGCAAAGCAAAGCACACAACTACGACACCAATTATTTTTTCTCAGCTGCTGCTTAGTAACAATGAATGTTTATTGTTAAAGTACTTTGTCACCTTTAAAACCCTAAAATTAGTACAAAACTATAAAAAAATGTTTTGTTCCCAGAAAAAGGCTTTGGGTGTCTAAAGTACATGCCAAATTAAATATGAATTTGTTATCATTATCTAATCAAAACCAAGATATTTCTGTCACCTCATTATGGTTTCTACTTATAATCATAAAAAATACGTTATTACAAAAATGCCCTTGACTATTTTTAATCTAGAATTTGAAAATGTTATCTTTCTCATCCCTGTCCCTTAATAAAAGTACCTTAAATGAACGGCAGCATCATTTCTTACCTAGTTGTAACTATTAAGGTCTCAGAAACAAGTAAGAAATGAGTGTACTACACAAAGTACATTCTGTACTGTGAATTATTCTCTGAGCTGTTACCTGTTTGGACATAATTTTAAAACCTGCAATCGCTGATGCCAGAAACCCATCACAGATTGTCTGTATCACTGTGTTTCCTAGTGGTTTTTGCAATAATAATTTTCCTTTCTATTTGCATTTACATCAAACAATAATATGCAATGGTAATTTATTAACAATAGAAAGCTGTCAACTGCTTGTTCATCTTGTGGGCAGCTTGAGAATTGAGTAGCAAAAATGATTCACAGCAGGTGGATAACCTTTTTAAATCATCTAATTTTTTATTATTTTTTTTTAAAGAACCCAAAGACACCTTACAGGATCCAAAATATTGCTTATGTACCTAATCTCCAGCTAGATATCTAAATTCAGAGAAGCAAACTAGAAAATCTCTACTTTGCTCTTTCAAATGCTTGAATCAATACATAAATCTGCATTTTTCAGTGAAAACTGCTTTCTGTCTGTAAAGCTGTGCTTTTGCACATGCCAGAAGAATCTGTTGCTTAGGCTGAGGAAACCTATCTCCCACTTAAACTTTTGTGATCCACAAACCGGGTGATTCTTACAGTTATGTCCCTGGAATGTCCCAAATTATTTGGTGTATTCTGAGTGGTGATGCTGAAGCGCAGCATTGAGCAGTCCCATTTACCATCGTTTAAAGGAAACAGCAGGTGAGGGGTGATGTTTAATGGGCCCAGATATGAAGTGGGACTTGGTTGTCCTGCCTCCAACCAGTTTGCAGGAGACTGTCCTAATGACCCAGTGACACGTTAGACAGAGGGAGACCTTTCTAACGCTCCTTGTTGCAGCTGCACCACTCTACGGGCAGAGGTGCAGAGGAACCCAGAACCGGAGGGCAGGTCTCAGCAGAAGCGTAATTTTGTACCTTGGTAAATGGGAATGGTTCTTTCCCTCCCTGGTGCTTCTGTGGTTTTCCCAATGGCTATCTAACACAAACCACGCAAAACTCCACGGGACAGGTAGTAGAGCTGCACATTCCCCAGTCCTCCTCTTTCTCGCTCTCCCCAGGACTCCTGTTTACGCCAAGCGAGTTTTGCACAGAGGGGCAGAAGGTGCCTCCTGCCAGAACACTGCAAGGACCCCCAGCTTCAGCTCTAGGTGGGACCTACACCTTCATCGCTTTTCTCTTCTCCTCCCCTCTAGGACTGAACTGGGATCTAAGTTCTTGGTTTTGAGCCAAGTGTCCCCAGCACCTCTGAAGAAGAGTAAGTGCCAGCGCGTTCTCCTTCATCCATGTTCTGGGTAGAAAAGGTAATCTGGCCGTCAGCACATGGTTTCCTTGCTCACCTTAATCAGGTGACAACCTGGTGTTGCTGGTTCACTTAACCAGAAGATGAAGTCAGACAGTAAATCCTGGCTGTGAAGGGGCTTCGCTTGCACCATTCTCTTTGGTCCTTCACTTAATTTGGCACAGGTCTTGTCACGGTCCTGCCTGAAACTCAGTTAACTCAGAAAACATTGTAAATTCTACCGCAGAGCATGAAGTCTTTCTTTTAGACCTGTTCTTTTATTCAGACTTTCTGAACCACAGAAGATTCACAAACCAGCATCATTATATGTCAGATCTTCAAGTGATATAAATTGGAGTTTCTCCACGGAGAGGAGTATAGCTATAATGATTTCTCGTGTCTAGGGCTTCGTACTACCAATGCAACCCCTCTGGAGAAGTATGGACAACTTCTGGCACAGACAGCAATTAACCAGGGTGTGAGTGGGCTGTACAGAGCTTTCCCCATCAAGAGAAGGCAACTCTGAACGACTTCACTAATTGCTGGGTTAGTCAAGACACTTTATCAGTGACTCCTTACATTCAACAAAAAAATCCACGCCTAGCAAGACTTCTTACATTATGATTCTGCCATACTCCTAATTTTGGCAACTAAACTCATTCTCTTCTGTGTCGTACCACCAAAATCAACAATTTAATTGCATATAGGGAATTCAAACAGGCTTATACCTACCTGGAAATGCTTTCATGTTCCATCTTTCAAAATAGAAGCCTATTATTTATGAAAACGCAAATACTTTATTAACAGAAAATGCAAGTTCTTCTAGTCCAAACCAAGAACAACAAAAAAAGAGCATTTTGCTGGTTGGAAATTGCTAAACCAATGGCAAGGTTACAAACGCTCCTACAAAAAATTGAAGAGGGAATGTTATTCAGCAAAATTTAATAGGCTTTCTGAAGAAAAGTAAAATGGAGCCCAGATTAACAGGTAAAATGATTGCAAACCCCTCACCTTCCGCAGTAAATACCTGGTGCTGATTTGGGAACTGATAGGTTTCCATAGGGAGAGGTAGTGCGCAGCTGCCCTGTCCCCAAGGAGAGAGCCCAGCCCACCCATGATGGGCATCGTGCCCCACAGGGCACAAGCGGAGTGGCAGCACGAAGTGACCAGCAAAGCTCCCTGCAGCTGCAGCAGCTATTTTCTCTGGCATTATGAGTGTCATTTAGATAATACAAATATAACTATCCCATTACTTCCCCAGGACATCCTCATAGCTGAACCACTGAGGAACTGGCAAATTGCTTTAAATTCTCTTTGCTGAGAGCTTATTGCTCACAAGGGACTGGTTCTTCCTCTGTGTTTCCAGCTGTTAAATTGCCTTCAAAGACACTTTTCCACATAAGCATTTGCTGCAGGGACTTCAGAGGAGTTGAGGAAGTGATGTGGTGGATGTTGCTGTACTTCAAAGTATGTGAAATCTGGGAAAATCCCATTTTTAAAGCTTTTTTTGCAGCTGGGAAGTCAGGCAGTACAAGTACATTCTTTACTTTTCAAAATCTTTTCTGAGTATGCTTTACTACCAATCCTACCATTCAGGGCAGAAATCCACCCCGTCAAGAAAAAAGATCATATTTTCACCGGAAAAGGATTGGTTGATTGTGACACCTTCCATAAGCTGAAAGGGCTATACTGTCTCCCAACAGCCGGTATGTGCTGAGGGTACTATGGTAGTTGAATCCTGGGCATTCATTTACTAAAGAGACACAATACCAAAATAGTCCTGTAAGAAGATCTCTCCCCAATCCCCAACTATAAACACAATGAAAGAAAATTGCTTTTGAAATTCCAGCTTCACTGGGGGGGAAAAAAAGCCAATACAAACACTGTTTTATTAGAAAGTGGAGATTAAATTCAGAGATGAACTTATATTTCTATTTTTTTAAAAAAGGTACAAAATGCTAATCTCCCCCATGTAGATATGCTCTTACATCTGTAAACTGCATGTGGGCAGACTCGCCAGATAAAGATTACTCATCTGGAAAAGAAAGGTGAACTATTTGGAGCTTGAAATTCTCGTGATACTTTTACACCGAGTTCAATATTATTTTTTGGCAAAAGTAAAGAGTAATGTACTTTAAATGGACTTTATAAAGAACAAACAGGTCATTAGAATAAATTAATATACCATGTGCAACATAACCCTCAAGCATCAGCTGTAACGGTCCTAACAGTAATGTGTCCATCGTGTTGATAACCATTAGTATGTCGTGCTTTGCACACATCACAAATCAGACTAGAAAACTGAAGTGTGCAAGGGAGCCAGTTCAATGTTCATCAGACAACCTTTTCCCAAGACCTGGAAGTTTTGCAGGTGCCCTGCACTGATTTCCCTGCCACATTTAGCTCTCTGAATACCTTCTGATCCCAGCCTTAGATGCTGTAAGAAATGAAAAGTACATCCACTGGCCAGGGGACATGTTGCGGAAGGGAAAAACCCCTGGAAAATAGTGCTGTTCCTAAAGAAAACGTTAACGTTGTTAGGGCTGCGTGTTGGAGACAGAAATAAGAAAGAAAGGACTGAACGTGACTTTTCCCTTTGGTTTGCTGCAGTAGGGGAGATCCGGCCAAGACATTAGGCAGCAGATCAGGACAATAATCTGTAAAGACTGCAATCAGGGGCACCTCATTCGTGCATTCAGTTACTAAATAGCTCTTTCCACTCAGCCATATGGACATCCTACTGTGTTTGTGTAATTTAGGCACAAATACACAATCCTAGTGTGAGTCACCCCAGTCTCCCTCATGTGTTATGAAATCCATTAGACTCTCGTCCCCAGCTATAAAACAAAATTAATGCTTCGCTCTCAAACACCCGCTTCAGTGTCCTTGATTTCCACACAAACTCACTCCAAGGTATCTTCTAGCTTTCAGCACAGCCCCTCCAGGATGGGGCACTTCAGATGTCATTTAGCTGTTTGCCAGCCCTGGGAACCACCAGAAAACATTTCAGATTTCTAACAAAGTTAAGCAAACCTCAGCTGTCCCCGAAGGATCCTCTGACATGGGGATGTCCAGCATCCTCGAAACACTCCTGAAACATTCTGCCCCTTCCCGAGAGAACGCAGCCCATGACGGGCTGTGGAGGAGGCAATGGCATAGCATTAGCTTAAATTAGCAAACCCCTCATCCTTTGCAACAGCATTCCCATTGTTTTCCTCTTCCCTCTTTGTAGTTTCGCAGAGCAGTGAATTCAAGCGCTACCCCTCTAAAATGCAGCTGCTGATCGACTAGCCTCAGTAATACCCTGATGCTCACAGCTAGCCCTCGATAACCTCCGAAGACTTTATCGTAAGCAGGCAGGGATTCTGCCCTGGGGCTCTGAGTCCCCTCTCATGACACAAAAATTACGGACTGTGGTGTAGCCAGGGGTCTTCAGACAACCAGCCTAAGTGTTTTTCCACACTCAGGGGCTGTGCAAACAGTTTTATCCCTCCTAGGTAGGCATCCCGGCTGTCAGTGCTGACTGCGTTCATACGCTGAAGGCTAAGCTGACCTTTTTTCTTAACTTTGTACACTTTTATATAAATTAGTAGGAGTTCTTTCATGTGTAGTTGAGATTAATGGCCTGATTTTCAAAAGTGCTTGTCAACAACTATGAGTTTCTTCTATTTACAACAGAGTGTGGGCTTTCGGAATGCACAGAGAGGCTGACTGGGAGCGTACACCTCTTAAAAGCTCTGAGCATCCTTGGCTTCACCTCTGATCAATATTCTTCACTCAATACGGGCACATGCTCATGCACTAACTGAAGGATCAGTGTTGCTGGGATTTTTATAACTTTTCTAAAATGTAATTAAACATTCAAAATATGACAGTTTCTTCTTCTCAACAGCTTGGGCACTAAAGGAGTGTTTTAGTCATTTTTATTGTTACTGGTCTGGTACTTTCTTCAAGTTTCTTGTTATAGGAAAAACGTTTTGTAGAGAAGCCTGATGTTTTTATCCCTAAGTGTTATCTGGTTTGGTTTTTGTTGGGGTTTTTTTTTGTAATGGAAAGCTCAGTTCCACCCTGCTACAGGATCCAGTGAGGGTGGTAGTAACACTTGGAGGGTTATTTTGATATGATTATAAAGATGAAGACTATATCTCTTTATTTTTTAACACCCCTTTTCAGATGCATTTACAATATTCCTGGAAAAAGAAAAGCAATGCCATGCCACAAAATTGACATTTTTATGTATCAGTTTGTTACATACCACTGCTCACAGGTTGCTACAGTAATTACCTTAGTGACATTGCAGATACCAGTTCAGGATTGGAGCAAAACGTAAGAGCAAGAGGATATGAAAAAATAAAGATTTAGGATCCAACTCTGATACCTTTTCTATTTCTTGACTAAATATATTTCCTTTACACAATTTTATATATCTCATCATTATACCTAGAGCAAATTGTTGAATGACTACTGCAGTTGAGTTCTGGGTCCTCATATGGCTAAGGCGGCGTTACTGAAGGTCCAGGACAAGTACCCAGGAGTCTGTGGTAGTCCAATTCATAAATAAAATCTGGGGCATTTCTCTTGTTACTTAATTTACAAGTAAAGTAACTGTATAACATATTTTCTGCTCTGTGTGGGCTTTTTTTCAGGGGTGCATACTGCACTCTTTATTGTTGAAAGTAGGTAACTGAAGCATGCATGCTGTCAAAGAGTATATATATGGTAGGGTATACATTTTTGCAACCCCAAAGAAGCCATGTGGAAACTTCAGGAGCTAAAAATTGTCAAATAAATGTGTTGCCAGAATGTTCGTGCTGAAGCGATCGACAATTAACGAGTTAACAGACCTCAAAGTGTTGCAAGTATTTGGCTGTGTGGTATCCCACTGATGTGAAGACAGCGGTTGCATTTCCTAAGGATAACTGTCAGGTTTTATGAGTTAGGCGTCATCCCTGGGAGAAAAAACAAGGGTGAGTGTTTTAGATCAACCGTCCAAAGGCCCCGTATTCTGATTTAGGATATCCACAAAGCAGCAGAACCAGCATCACTCCCGCGTCCTACTACCACGTCACAAACACCTCAGCTCATTCCCCCGCCGGCACGTGGACATGTACCTGATGCTGCTGGAAGCAGCCATGCCAAGGTTGATGCAGGAATTCATCCAGAGCGACCGGCTGGCTGCGACACGCTGCTGCCCACCATGCGTAAAGGCAGCACGTCTGCCTGCATTTCCTCGGGGAGGCAGGGATTTCTCTCTCAGTCCTTACCCAGACACTGATTTTCCACTAAAACTTAAAGGACCTTTGATATCCTAATCTCTTTTCAAGCCAGACTGCAAACATTTCATTAACGGGTTCAGAAACCATTAGGGGAAGGACTGACAGACAGATGGATGACTAGACACACAAATAGACTTTAGTCCCATTTTCTTAGGAAACCAGGCTACAAATACAACCCAGTTGCACACAAACCTTTGAGTTTCTTTTCATGTCAATATTTGTTCTATGGGTACAACAGCTCTCTGCAACCAGGGTGAAGCGTCGTTATTCATTTACCTACCTCAGTGCTCATTTAATCGCCTCCTACCACATAAAACCTAAGAAGTTTTTTATAAAATCCCAAAATATTAGGAGATAGGATAGATAAAAAATAGACATACTATTTTTAGACTTTTTCTCTCTGACCTTTTTGAGCAGAAGGCAAAAACTTTCACCAAATCACTCAGCACTGCTTTCATTAGTCTCTTTGACATCATTTTACAGCTCTATGGGGTACACGGAACAGTTGGCAGGAGCATTTTGCACCACATCTGCCATTGCCTGTACAGCAGGTCATTTGGGAAGACCCTGAGAAAACTGCATTGTAATAATGAAATGGAGTTGTCATAAAACTGTGAAAGCAGATCCTTTCCTGGCTGTTAATCCATGTAAATACAAATCTAGACTTACCTTTTTAGTAGAGAAAATGCGCTTGTAAAATCAGGGCCTGAAAGCGTACTGGAACAAAGCAAAGGAAACAGAAGTCAAAAATCAAAATTCAGCTCTCTTGATCTGTTAGGATCAGAAGAAAACAGTAAAATGTAGCCTGAAATGGAAGGGGAAAAGTCGTCAGAGGACTGCAGGCAGTGTTGGTGGGGGTCTCAGCATGGGGCACCTTGCACAGCGGCGAGCAGGGTCTCGCTGTTTGCATATGTGATAAACGGCCATCCTGTTCCAGTTGTGAGTAAATTCTCCCAGTAATGAGTGATAAATTGGATAATGGGAAATACAAGTAATGGCCAAGCACAAAGCCTTTAGGCACTCCATCTGGTAGGCAAAGTAGAGATTGATGAGCTTCATTAAATGACCAATTTTAGCTTACTCTAAAGGGAAAAAGCACACTGTAGCAAGGGCCTGCGGACAGATGCACAAGCAGGGGCACGAAGGTGAGGAGCCAAATTAAAACAGTTCTGAGATTAACTGTACAAAAAGTTATGTCCTGAGAGGGGGCTGGCTGTTTTCTTAATCAGCTGTATTCCTCACAATGGGGCAGAACTGGGCAGAACGCCATTTCATTTCCTGGGTCCTTTCTACATCAGAACAAAACCCAAATACTTTCTGGCGCTTTCGTGAAATATCTGCTTTTGGACTGAAAAGGTGAGGGCTTTGTATTATTCTCCTTCTCACTCCCGGTCTCTGCCTCTCTCCTATTTTCAAATCAAAATTGATAACAGAATGCTGCTCTGACAACAAAAAAAAAAAAAAAAAAAAAAAAGGTGAATTTATTGTGTCCTCATGAAAAGGTTTAGCTAAGCAGTGTGTTCCAGCAAAAATACATTTCTCTGAAAATGTTCCAATCAGCTCAGTTTTTCTCATCTGGGCCAAACCCAGAAGGGGATAGCTTTGGCTCGTTCTGCTCTGAGCAGGCAGCAGCGAGGGAGGACCTTCTCTGCTGAGCCACCTCGATGATGCAGGGAGGCACGTCTCAGTCAGCCAAAAGTGGCAGCATGAAATTTTAGGACCTTCTTTGACATAAAAAGGGAGTGAGAAGAGAGCTGGGAGGCTCCACAGAAGTCTGAGTGAAGACCCAGCTCCAAAATAAGTTAGAGGAAAATGTATATTTGTTAGCATAATTATGCCTTTAAACATTGTGGTACAAGCTAAAAATAAAGGCAAGGCAAAGAAGCTGGAACTCTTCCCATTATATGCATTTCTGTCACGCTGTATTTTCACATAACTCAGCTAAGGCACGTGTTTCGACTGTGAGGATTTTTCAGGAAAGTCATGAGGGACTTAATTTTTGAATGATAGTTCGCGCTCTTTTTTTTTTCAATGGCCAAAACAAGAACGTACTTTCAAAAGACTATACTGGGGGCCTATTGCTGCAATAACTTTAGCTATTTAAATTATAGACTTTGACTCTAATTAAAGCAGAAATTATCCTTGAGTGAATGATTAAAATTAAATGATAAACTAACAGTATCTACAGAGTGTATTATCACTGCAGCAGGAGGAACACGAATTCACAAGATTGGATGGCTGCAGATCCAGCATTCAAAAATCACAAAAAAGCAAAAAAAGCATCATTAAGATTTCCTCATGAAAGAATTCTGGTGTATTTGCAGAATGGAGAAGAATAATTATTGATGTTTGCTCTACACAGCCACAACTATTCAGTCATTTAAGCTGCCCACTTCAGCAGCTTATTTGCCAAAGTGAGTTTTTTTCTTACAGTTGTCTACCAGAATGCACTTCTGGGAAAAGATTTTGTAAGGGGCATTTCCAGACCCCCCTGTGCTTCTCGTGTTGCTTTGGATGCAGGACTTGACATTGACATTTCATGTTTTGTCTTTTCACATCATCTGCTCCTATTTCTGTCTATGGAAACGAAAATCCGAGGGGAAAGAAAAAAAACCTCAACCAAACAACTTCCCAGAGCCCAGGTGGATTTCCACCTTCTATTTTTAGAAGAAAGGCTGAAAGAAATCCCTTCATGTTACTGGTGCTGGGGAACCCCGGCAAAGGCCACGTGTTTGTGCCTGCTGGGATGGGATTGAGGCAAGAAGGTAAAACCCAGAAGACTGGCATTTCAACAGACACGTCTTGACATCCCCAGAAACAGTATCTCTTGCCGGTACAACCTTTTGTACTTAAGATGCCATATGTGTGGCACTTTGGTATGAAAGCACTGAGGTACGAAAACACTGCGGTGGGTCTAGCTCCGTGGGAGAAGATGACAAGCTACAAGACACGTGCTTCCTCATGGGAGTCAAGGTAGGCATTCAGGCCGTAAGACACTGTTCTCATGGACTTTAGAAAGCTAAGGCCAGAATCTGATTGCCGTACAAGCAACATGAAGACAGAGTAATTCCTTGGCTGCCAAAAGATACATAGAAAAGTCCCAACAGCATTGACAGAATGAGGATTTTGCCCTTACGTTCTTCATTCCGAACATCTTCCTATTGCAATTCAGGTTGCCACTCGCGTAGCCATAGGTGGTACAGCCAGTTAGAAACTATCCGACCTGGGGATGGGCAAGAATGTTCTGGATGCCCGAGTGCATAGCAGGATCACGGAGCTGAGGCTTACGCCGGGATGTCTCGGGGGCCAGAGCTTCACTGCCGTCGTACCCAGATTGTCCCTGTTACACCCTCAGCAGCTGCAGCCGACTCTGGAAAGCTGTGGAGATGCCTGCTGAAATCAGAATCCTGTAGAGATGGAGCAGACTTAAATTAATTTTTACATTATTTTAGCCAAGAAAAATAAATGCATTTTTTAAATAAATAAGGCAGCCTTTCATGGCTTGAGATTTATGGCTTCATATGTCAGTGTCCTCTAATGTTGGAGAAAACAAGGTTTAAAGTGGATGGCAAGGAGGGGCAAACCTGGCGTGATGAAGGACCTAGTTCTCAAGGAGCAGCACAGTTGTTGTGGACGTGGTGAGTGGTCCCTCCACGTTGCATAAGAGTGGCTTGAAGTTCCCGGCAATTGGCAGGATACTCTTAGAAATTCTCGGTACTGAGTAGTAGAAGAGTTGTTAGTGTCAAGTACCTGCACGTGTCATCTGACAGCACTTCGACATTTAACTAGTGTGATTAGTGGGAGCCTCATCAAATTCTCCCAGGAAGAAGTTTCTGGAAAGCTTTTAGGGCTCACAGGAAGACCCATGCCTTGGGGAACTGCATGTTCGTCCCAGATTTCTCAGAAGGGCATTTAACTGCTCTTCCCTCTGAGGTTGTAGTTCTTCTGATAGCCAGTAATTCATATTTAAAGACATTGCCCATTATCCTCCTGCTGAGTGCAAATAGAAGTTCCTAATAATTACTTTTATTCTACTCTTTTCTTTTTCTAAAAGCTGATAATGTCCCACACTGTATCATGCACAATTCAGTTTTGGACTGCAGCTGAATTTCCTAGGCATTACTACAGTAAAAAATGGTCTGTTTAATAATAGATAGTTCAAAATATTGAGAAACAATTTTAAGATTTCTTATTTTAATGATTATAATAATGTGACTTTGATTAGGTCTTCCAGGCAGAATCTGAAGTGCAATCTGAAATAATATATCCAACACTAAAAAATAATTATATATAAAGTAATCTTGGGTTGATGAAGTTTGCCATGCAATGGCAGCTAGCTACAAAAACACTCTGACATAATTTTGTGGTATGTAAAAAAAAAAAAAAAAAAGAAGAAACGAATAGCTGCTCTACAAAAGCTTTTACCTATCCACCCCATGTGTTTTGTCCCCCTGTCCTGCTGAGGAGGGGGCATGCCAGAGTGGCTTAATGAGTACCTGGCAGCCAGCCAGCCAAGTTCAACCCGCCACCGAAGCATTCGGTCTGAGGCATCATGTTTGAGCAGACCATAATGCTTGATTAATCTAGTGGCCTTCTACGATGGAGTGGCTGCATCCAGTTCTGGGATCCCCAGTAAAGATGGAGAGAGACTTTTTACCAAGGCCTGTAGAGACAAGACAAGGGCCACTGGTTTGAAACTGAAAGAGGGCAAGTTTAGTTTGGACATAAGGAATAAACTTTTTACAATGAGGGTGCTGAGGCACTGGAACAGATTGCCCAGAGAGGTTTCCCAGGATGCCCCATCCCCGGCAGTGTTCAAGGCCAGGTTGGATGGGGCTTGGAGCAACCTGGTCTGGTGGAAGGTGTCCCTGCCCGTGGCAGGGGGGTTGGACTAGAGGATCTTTAAAGGTCCTTTCCAACCCAAACCCGTTTAGGATTCTGTGATTCTGTGATTCTATGATAGTGAAAAATACTTTCAGAATTAATTTTACCATTTGCAGCTATTCCATATCAATACTTAGTGGACAAGATGATGATTTTGTAAGAAGAAGTCAATATCTATTATTAGTCATTTAAAACCAAGTACTAATCCATATTTATTTTCTTCTTTGATGCAGTACACTCAAGTAGTACATGAAATATGAAATACAGTTTTCAAGATTAGAAGTAAAAAGTATTTTTCACTGAAACAGATGGACAGAAGAAGTATTTACAAGAAGTCATGGAGTAGAGAATTACTAATATTTCACCAAACCAGAATAAAGTAAAGGTTCTCAAAGGGGCATCAGATGCTAAGCAAAGGGAAGCAAGTTAAAGTTGTCATCTGCTGTGCTGAGTGACTACCTGCCGAAACCATAAGGTAAAAAGCTAAAATATCAAAAGTAGAAGAATCTCAGAAAAAAAACAGGGAAAAGAAAGGAAAATGACTGCAACAAATGGAAGATTAAATAATAAGTACATAGCGTGACAGTACTTCGACAGGTCCACTGTTAACCAGCTACTAGTTGCTATTATTAGTGGAATTAAAAGCAGCACATGTTTCCCCAGTAAAACAAGTAATTTTCCAGGTAACGTGGGAACCCTAAAACAAACAGTACTAAATTGGTCCATTGGTCTTTAATTTTGAACACAGAGTTTCTGAATGAAGCCTGTTTTTTATAAGCATTTCAGGACAGTTTCAGAGCTATTATCAATACAATAATTGGATCTAAAAAGTCTGGATTCATACATTTACTGTAATCAAGCTGGTTTGTCCTTGAAATTACAAGTTTTAGAGAGTCAAACACGTGTGTCTAGAGAGAAGCTGGTGGAATCAGTACGGATCTGAATTTTCTTTGCTAAGTAATATATGTTCACAAAAAAAGTGAGTTTTAAAACATAATTTGATTTACGTCACAGTGAGCTTAGGCAAATTGTGGTGCATGGTAGTCAGCCAAAAAGACCACAATTTAGTATAATCAAGGTTTTCTTGATTTGTTACAAATTGAGACCATCTATGAATGCCCTCAGTACTTCACTGTGCTTGCTTTCAAGACAAAAAGCAATTTTTCCTTGATAACACTAATTCTGGGCTTCAGTGATAGAGGAAGCGGCAATGCTGTTGGCTGGTGAATAAGCTAGACCGTACCCTTTGTGAGCCTTTTATGAAGGAGTGATTCAAAATATTCACATGGTTTCCTAAGAAAGCAGTTCTTTGGTTGTATCTGGGGCACAAATGGTCAGTCTTTACCAAAACTGGAGTCTTCTCTGGACATGACAGTGTGCTCCATTTTTCTATATTAGCCTTCAGGACAGGGTACATGTGAAAAATCTCCTCTCTCCACTGAGAGAATTCAAGGCCCTCTCTCATCTCTCTGGCCAGGAGGAGGGTAATCTACCCCGACTGGAGACATCCTTATTCCTACCGAAGTTGGGTCACAGCGTAGAAGGTGGGCTAAGTCAGGGTGGCTTCAGAGGTATCTGGAGTTTATGAAGAAAAAAATATTCTGTCAGAAAAAAAAATTTCCAGGGAGTTCACACTTCAGGTAGTTCAAATAATATCAACACCTATATCACCTACTTTGTGTAATATCTTAGAAAGGAGTTCACACTGGTACAGAAGGCTTGCCTGTGGCAAAGGCTGGTAAATAGATCTGCGAGTGGATGAACCAAGCTCTCACACAGTGTGATCCAAGGCCTCTGAATCCAAAATATGGGCTCCTCAGTTTAATTCTGAATTGAAAGGAAGTTTTGCTGTGGTGCACTCTGAGTCCTTTAACGTATCTCCTTTAGCGGAACAAATAGAAAAGGCTTAGGATGCCTGGCAGGTGGCAGTTGAAATCAGTATGATTCCTGATAATGCACCTGGCCCAGAGACAGGGGCGTGCTCCTTTCTTACCATTCGCAGGCCCTGTTTTTCAATTTTCCTTCTTCTTCCCGCTTTCCCAATGTGAGCATACGGTTTTTCCCCCTTTTACCAGTATGTCTCCTGTCGGCTTGGCAAGCAGCTTTGACCATCACCCAGATGGGTCAGAACCAAGTATCTGCTCCTCTTGCAGCAGGAAACATAAAGCAAAGATATTCTTTGTTCACAGCCCAGTAATATCAGCTCTTTCAAGCAACAAAAGAAGGCGAGGACAAGGTACGGCACCTGCAGTGGCAGGAGGTACGCTGGGAGAGTGAACTCCACAGCTATAGCTGATGGCAGTCCTGTTGTGAGCCTCAAAATTTGTGACCGAGGAAGCTCCTTTCCTTTCCCTGCACCACCAAATATAGGCTGCAGGTATCTTCCACTATTGTTTTGGTTTGTTGTTGGGGTTTTTTTTCTGGTTTTTTTTTTTAAATGAAACTGTTGAGAAACCCTTGTTTTGCCACTTTTACACCATTTTGTAATAGAATTCACTGTCTCCACAATAAGTGAGCTCTCTGTTATCACACATATTTTATCAGGACACCCAGTATCCCTCTTCCTAGCTCACAGCTTTGCTCCAGCTCATTCCTTGATTTCTTTTCTATGCCATTTCCCACTGCTCCAGCGCCCCTTTCTTCCAGTCTTCTTGATTCCTCCCATAATTTTCCGATTGCTTTAAATACCCTTTCAGGATCAACGCCAGTTGCTTTCTCTCCATCCAATCCCTATCAACCAGGCAGCGTTTAATACATTTACAACAGAAATGCTGCACAACCTGAATTTCAAAGAAAAGCAAAAAGCCGTTACTCCCTGGCTAAGCTCTCTTCCAGGTGGAGAGCTGCCTGTTGCTTTTCGTCCTGTCCGTTGCTGATAAACAACGGGAAGGAGCCAACCCTTCCTGCTCGTGATGTCAGCACAAAATAACATCTGGCAGCACTGTGCAGATTTTATTTTAGTTTAGTTTACTGTAGGAGAAAGCACAGTTTGTTACATATTTGTTTTGTAAATTCCATTTCCATTTTAATTAGAAAGCAAGTTCCTGCAATTTCCATCATAATTACCATCATCTGCTTACAGTCAGTATGATGAGTACAGCCAGGAGAAGCAGCTGGGTTACATTTGCTTTATCTTGGGTGGAAATGTTTAAACAGATAACTATTGGAAATAGTGCTGCAATCAGTCTTTTTGAGACAATATCCATGTACAGGAGTTGCTTGATGGACTGTGTATAGTGAGATCTATGTAGCAGGGAAGAAACAGTTTAAAATGTGTCTCTGGATGTATAACAATGGTCATAAGCAGAACTCATTCTTCTGGCTTTGTTGTTTGTGGAGAAGATCGTATCGAGGATGCTTATGTTTTCTTGGGAACTGACTTATATGGCTAGGCACATATTATAGATTTATTCACTATTGAATTTTATGCCTGTGTAACTCAATTGAGTCCAGAGTTAGAGCGATACAGCAGTAAATCAGCCTCTATTATTCTTAGTTACTTATATGGAGTCACCAGCTAAAGTCACTGTGATAAAACCAGGAATCTCTGTGTGGGAGGGTGCTTTAAAGGGGCTCTTCAGTGAGAGCCATCAGTCTTTCTGACTGCCCTCCCCTCCGCTCCGCAGCACGCTCTGCACCCAAAGGAGAGGTTCGGAGGACGCTTTCACAGGGCAGCCTCACCTCTCGCCTCGGAGCAGAGAAGCTGCTGCAGAAAAAGTGGGAGCATTAAATGCTCTCGCTCACCTGTACTGGCTTCACTCGTCATCAACGTCACACAGCTTAGCTGTAAAACTGATCTGAAAGAAATGAGTGCAATGAAACTCAAGGACAAGATTGGGGATGTGGGAGGTGATTTTATTTTACGAAATCTCTAGGCAGGTTAATTTTACCCACTCGGGCTCATTCTCTCACGCATGTCCATATACTTACAAGCCCCAAGTGCCACGATCCGTTGTGTGCAACAGAGAGGACAAAAGGCTTTGCCAGTTGAGGCTTCACATCTTTTCAGTTTCCCTTGACTAGTGATGACAAACCAGTTTTCTTTTATATTCTTTAAAAGTTGCAGCTGTTACAGCGTGGCCCTTTCCTTCATGCTCGCCTGTATTTCAGACTCCACAAATCTTAGGCAGGGTTGCTGCTTATTGTCTGCCCGACTTGGTTGGAAATACATTTTTGAAATACATAAATCTTTATGGTTATCGTCTGGTTTTCCGCTGGGCTGACACGGAAAGGAATGGCATATGTGATGTGCTGTAACCTCGCTGCCCCCATCCTGTGGTCGGGATGCAGGGTCTTCCCCTAACAAGGCATCTCTGCCGGGCTCTCGGCAGAGTGCAAGTCTTCGGGGAGTGAATAAGCATCGTGTTCCTCTACTTGATTGGCAGGGAACAGTCACTGCCAATATAGGTCAGTTTTTAATGCTCACAGCAGCCTCAATGTTTTTTTTAAAGTCTCTTCAAGTATAGCTCCCTCTAAAAAAAAAAGAACCAAAAAACCGCACACCAAAGGGAAATCTTCCCAGTAGCTCTCAAGGGTGAATAGGTTTGGGTCCTTGATTGATAGTGGACTCGATTTTTAAAAAAAAAAAAATTATTTTTCGCTAGTGCTACAAATGTATACAACCAGAGGCAAAGAGCATGTCAAAATATTTTTTTAGTATTATTTTAGACAGTTTTTAATAAGATTTGAGCAAAAATTTAATACCGAAGGCAAACTAAATCTGAAGTGGTATTTATGACTCTAATATATGTTCAAATGGTCAATTCCACTGTCTGTATTGCTGGCCTTAAATTATTCCATGAATGTCTTTAAGTTTTTCAGTGCTGCTATTTGTTTCACGTTTTCTGCCATTTTCTAAAGCTAAAATTTAAGAAATTTGTTTATTACTTTTGTGGCAGTATGATTGCCACAGCCTCCTCTTACAAAAACAAAGACAACATTCTAAATTACTCTGGTTACCATTTACATAATGTTTTCACTGCACTCACCATTTGCAACTGTGATTTGTTTGGAAACCTCTTTGTGTGGATGTATCGATGCAGCTAATCTGAAGTTAACCATGTAGAAATTGATTGTTTAATTGAATAAAAGCTGCAAGATTTTGATCAGGTTTCCTCACTGCAGAAACATGAAATGTCTGAAACATTGTCGATTGCTGGACTGGCTAAATTAAAACAAACAGGTTTTCTTACTACTTAAACCGAAGCCAAGATCCCATGGTCGTTGACAGGGGATTTGTCTGCTACCGACACGCTTAGGAAGACAAATGTGCTTTGGATTAGATAGCAGCAAAGAACCACATTTTTCCTAGTTATAAACCATATACAAAATATTTCTGACCAAATATTGCCTTCTGTCCCATGGATTTCATGAAGGCATAAAGCTGGCATTGACAGTTGGAGCCAAGTTAACAAGCTCCAGTCTGTGAGAAATGTCCTTAACCACCCAAGAAAGACAGTTTTGATCATTTAATGCTATAAATCTGATCCTATCCCTGTATTTTAGAAGTGTGTGTGGACATTATGTGTCCCAAAGCTAACGATTAATTAGTTTGATGATGAGACCTATCTTGTGCACTGCCTTTGACCCTGTGATGGATGGGGAGCGAGACAGGCTCTACCATCAGGAGAAATTAAGCCATGAAGGATGTTATCATATGAACTTTCCTACATACAAGGGAGGAAATAAATATAATATACACTCCGTTAAGAAATGTAGATAAATAAAACCCCCACAGTTTTCAGATACTCTGCAAACATGCTCGTCTGCTGCCGTAACACAGTGGAACATCCAAAATAAGCGTCACTCTGGTTTTGGCCGCATCCAGAGGAGAGGTCAAGCATGTACTTGGGCATGTGCCTCAGTTAAGAGGTGCTCTTGGCTCCTGAGCTTCTGCAGCACCAAGAACAGAAAGGCCTGCCTTTGCCCCAAGCTATGATTTTCTTGGAAAACAATGTGGGTAAATCCTGTAATAAAAGAAACAGAGGAATACCTGCCAAGTGTTCAGTGTGCTTCTCCCTCCTCAGGATTTATCGTTTACTCTCCTTACAGCTAAACGTCAGGCAGTTTGCTACTGTCTAAGCCCCTGACTTGGCTAGAAACTGGAAAACGTTAGCCACGCCATCTGGGTCTGATACGAATGAAGCAGAAGGCAGCATTTTCAAAATGACGGAGTCCCAGCCTTCCAAGTGCTCAATCACTTGTATCTTTTCCAGTCTCACTTTGGTGAAGTTGATTTTTTTTTTTATTTCCCCATAAAACCACTTATTTTTCACAGATTGATGTTCTTCCACAACCGAATGCTTTTCTCGCATGCACGCACCCTGGGGTATCACGTGAACCTCAGGCAAAACCGATGACGAGCGCGAGTCTGGGGGACCCCCCAGAGGCCTCTGATCTACCGCTGGTGGAGAATTTCCTGACCCCTTCGGATATGCATGGAAGAGGCTAATTTGTTGAAAAACAGCATTTCCCCAAAGCTCTCACTGAACTACACCCAGAGTTTGGCTGGAAATCTGTCACAGCTTCTGCCAGTGCATCGTCTCAGAGATGCTGGCTGGCCTGGCTTGCCATATGCCGTGCCCTCGTGTGGGAAAACACAAGTTTTTGCCGTTTTTTCCGCCAAAAGCCCCTCTGCTACAGGGTTTGGAAGCCCTGATATTAGAAGAGCTGTGTAGCAAGGTGTCTGGGAGACCCACAAACCCCCAGACCAAGTCGCTTTCCCCTCCTATCTGGAGGAAGCAGTAGAAGGCTGGACACCTTTGGGGTTAAGCTGGTGGGCTGCAAAGCTCCTCACTTATTTGTTGCTCCGCGTGGTTCAGGAGTCCCAGCTCCTGATGGGACCAAGAGGGTGCCTTAACTGGCCTTCAAACTCCATGCAGCACGATCAATGGTTTGATTTCACCTTTTGGAGGTTTGAATTAAACACTGTCATTAACTTAAAAACAAAACAAAACAAAACAAAACAAACTTCAAAATACACCTTTTTTTCCCCTAAAGTAGGAAATATTCACAATTTTAGACTTTCCTGAAGAATGTGTTCTTCTGATTACTAACATTGGACCAACTGAATGAGAGTTCAGCACCATTCATTCCACCAGCAACATGTAGAGGAGGAAGGGGAACGCCATCCATCCCAGAGAACAGGGCTAAGCCAATAGATACCCTGGCCCTTCCATAGCCTCTAGTACAAATAAAAGGAAAGAGAAGAAGAAAGAGACAACAATTCTCATGGGTAAAAAAAGATTTTTACTTGAGCAGAAGGGTCAGTGTCCGAGGCTTGAGTGAAGCTCATTGCCTTTCAGTAAGAAAACCCTAACAATCTCGAAAATCAAACTTTTTTTTTGGAAAAAACAGGTCTGAATGCCATGGATTTCACAATGCAAAGTTCTGATCCTTTCTGCTGTGCTCTAAACAAACTCCTCTAACACGGGCTTGGGTTTTTTTCACTAGAGGTTGAATCTCTGGCAAGTTCTTAGTTTCGCTTTTCCCAAGGCCATATTTGTTTGCAGCAAGATAAGAATTAACTTGCAAGGTAGCAGCCCACCAGCTTCGCAGATAGCGATCTCTAAATAGGATTCTGATGAATTCACAGAAGATTGGAATGAAGTACCACCAAACATTTACCTTGAAAAGCTCCAGTTTCTTAAATCAGTTTCCCCAGAGTACATATACAGTAGCTGTCACCAAAGATAGCTCATTGCTGATGAGCCTCAAATGAACACTTCAAGTCCACGAGACAGAAGGTGCATAAGCAATCACATTAATGCTATCTAACCAAGCTAAATAGCATAAGACAATTTTAATTTGCATGCTGACAAGAGCTAAATTGCTGGGTTCACCTGTAGCAAAAATAAATCAGATGGTGATCATTGCTTTTGCTTTTCTTAAATTAGCATCAGCCAAGTACACCATAAAAATTCTGGTCACCTAAAGAAAAACATATTCCAAAACTAAATGTCATCATTACTTCAAATTACTTTGATGTATGATACAGGAAGCAATATTTAGTAGCCTCTAGCAAAACAGTGGCCTTTTCACAGTCATCTGCAAGAAACTGTAATAGTGTTGATAAAATATGATACATTTTTGTAATGTCACAGGCTTTCAAATACTTGGAAAAAAATCCCTGATAACAGATGGAATGTTTTTTGACATTAAAATATGCATTTTTTTCACACGTGGCAGTGAATGAGAAAAGTGTTAGCTTAATAAATAGTGGTGCTCATGGGTACCAAGTAGTTTCAGTTGCCTTCTTTTCTGTCAAATTTTCTGGCTTTATGATATTAACACAAATTAGAAATGGCTGGTAGTTTTCTCTCTGTACATTGCTGTGCGTAAAGGTCTCTTATATAACATGTCTGGATGTTCAGCTGTATACTATAGCACCACTGACATAGAAGTAACATTACCTATATACATATTTTTAATGCAGCTGCTCCAAGGAGCTGCTCCAGAAAGGAGTAGGTCTCCTTGGGTCCAAATCCTTCACTTTCTGAGAAACCTGCTCACAGCTGAAGATGTTGAAGGACGTTTTTTAAAGGAATGGGGTTTTGGGGGGAGGGAAACTGTTGACGGAAAAAAAATGACTCCTCAAAATCAAAGCTTTTCACAGCAACATGACTGTTTGAATATAAGTTCCCTCTGTGAAATATTTCTCCACATCAGAGTGGAATTTCCCACAGAAACCAAAGCAATACAGCTGTCTGCAGGCTGAATTGGCTCGCTCTTGCCCCAGGATGTGTATCACAGATGGTTTATTTAATCTACTGGAACCTCCTTGTCTTTTTTTATTATTTTGCCGGAAAAATGTGGATCTTATTTTTTCACCCTGAAATTTCAACTTTGCATAGAGTGGTTTTATCTCCAGCCTCACCTCAGTTAGCAAATCATCAGAGAAATTATTGGTGAATCTCTACTAGCTGCTACTGGTTTCTGTACAGCCTTTTTCCTTTCAGGCTTTTTGACTTGTTCTTAGTTTAATCACACTACCATCTCTTTTGTGTTCCTTGGCTGAGCCTTATGAATACCCTGAACCTCATTTCTCATTGGTGTTAGTGCTGTAGCCACAGCCATTTCAGGCAACAATGGACTGCAGAGTGCCTAGGGAGAAAAATCAGATAATACATAAGAACATTTTCAATGTCATTTTCCTAATTTGCATAAATTCTTTGCTGGTTTTTTGGATGCACTAAAGGCAAGCATTACTGTGAGTTAATTAAAATAATTCCATAAATTCGAAGCAATTGTGCTGTTACATGATTTCATGTTGCATAATCAAAGAGCTTTGTACCGAAATCACCCACTTGATTTTCGTATTATGAGCCCCATGGCAAAACAGAAACTGAAGTGCAACCTCCCACTTCCCTCCCCCTTCCAGGAGAAAGTTAGAGAATTAGAAGTCCCTAACAAAGAATTCTGGTCTAGAAAGCAGAGAGGGACTGCATCACAATTTACAATTCAATTGGGTTTATTGCTCGGTTTCAGCTTTCAACTGACAGTTAGTTCATTTATAAACCGATACTGGGTGCTCCTCGTTACGCATTCCAGAATTTAGGTGCAACGGAGATAGAAAACCTCCCATGACATAAGAAGAAACCATGTAGTGACAGAGAGACGTATATGGCAAACCTTACCTAGATGTAATCGTACAATGATACAGATGTAACAGAGGCGTTCAGTGAAAAGCCGCAAGGCTAACCTGATATTTTGGCAGATAATAAAGTATATATAGGTGCAAAAGAGTGGAGAATCAAGATGATAAGCACTGAGTGTTCTAGCTAGAACTGTAGCATTTGTCCTAACATCGTTAGTTCATGAGATGTACTGCTTGGAGTCAATCTCAATTTACCCTAAATCTACCCATATATACCCCTAACCCACACTTCAGCTCTTTCAAATGTGTATAGATACTATAAATGCCTCGCCTGGGTAGGTTCTTCTAGGAATCTAAATCCAAATTGAAGCTAACAGAGGCAGGAAAGATTCAGTCTGTCTCTGGACGGATTTTAAGCACTACTCAAGTTGCCTGATAAAGAGGTATATTCATATTTTTCTATGCCAGACTCACAGTATGTGAGCAGAGAGTAGGTTAATGAAGATTCATGCAGCAAAATCAAATGCATGCATCAAGGACTTCCTGTAATCAGATATTAGAAGTTATGGTTTCATTTCTTTTCCCCTTCAGCAGCAGTGAGACAGAAAGATCAGGCAATTACCATATCCTTTTCTAACTGTCTTCTATAGCCACAGCTGAGCCCTCACATACACAACGTTAATCTCCTTTTTAAAATTAATGAAGACTAATTAAGGAAAATAAGCCTTCACAAGGAAAAAAAAAAAAAAAAGTTGCTTTTGTGTAAAGGTAACTCTAGTAACTACCGCAAAACACCATTCCATTGAAGAAAGCCATAGACAGTAACTAACTGTAATATGAGCTGATGAATGGTATCTCTTTCCAAGCAGATCAGATAAGTGAATCAAATGCTAGATTTAACTCTTACTTTAAATAGGGTTATTAGTAGTAAAAATGGTATGAAACTGCTGGATAATCTGAGCTAAGTGAAATGAAATTATGAAAGAATAGAGAAAAACAACATTAATTGAGATTCAAAGAAAATCTTTCTGATCTATTTTACTCTATAATCCAGATATTATAAGGTTCAAATTCTAAACTTTGGAGCGACTAGAGAGGAATAAAGAGAGACAGGTTTTTTCTGTGGGTATATTGAAGAAGTTGTTTTCAGAAAAAGTATGAAACAGTTGCATACCAGTTATGGTATAAACCAAACCTCAGAAATATTCAGCCAGCTGCTAGAACTTGCCCCTACAAAGAAATGTGTCAACTAATGAGGACTCTGGAGGTTGTGTAATTTCTCTCAGGTAACACTGAGTCAGTCCTACCCCATCACTATGCATTAATATATAGGAATTTATATTCATATATACAAATAAACATATGATTAATAGACATATATCAATATACATCAACATATATGTACATAATATGAAGATGTAATTTATATTACTATACAATATGAAGGTGTAATATATATATTCATATATATTCGTATGTATTTTATATATATATAGCCACTGATATTCAGGGAAAAATCTGCAGATATAAACCCATTTAAATATTTTTTTAATCTCATCTATATCTGTTATCCTAGTATCTACCATGTTATCTCTGTGCTAAATGCTATACTCGAAGGCAAATGGGAGAGAGTAACTGTTGCCTGTTAGTCAAGTAATCCTCGCAGAATTCTGGTTTTTTTGGAAGTGTAGGGATAGTGCTACTAGCATGATTTCTCATAAATCAGCTGTATGTGCACTGTGATTTGTCACAATCATTCGACACAGGGCAATTTTTTTCACAGTCAGCAAACTGAACATCAAATCTGGGATCTCTAAAAGCAACGTGGGTTTACCAGAGATCATTCACGCCAGACTAGTCTGCAATCTGTCTTCAAAGAGATAGCCGAATGCCCAGGCAACTGAAAGATTTGGCTTTTGGCTAGGCATAAGATAGAATTTTGGATAAGGAATTATCACTCATACTCAAGAAGATGAGGAAAATTGTGAGCTCAATAAGGGATTGGTTCAAAAGAAGATGAAAACAGGTGGCGATGAGGGGCAGCTACCAGGCTGAATGAAACATTTTGTTGAATTTCTTAAAAAGAAAGCTATGCACCCCAGGACTCTCTGGACAGCACTCTGTGTCACACTGGCAGAGCCAAAATTGGGGTCATCATCATCCTGATTTCAGAGACACAGAATATTTTTCAGGAAAAACTGCCTGACTTCAATGTTTAGGGTAGTATTAAGTACATATTAGTACAGATTTGCAAATCTTTAACTGAACTGAAGTTTCTTCCATTCTGCTGAAAGTGACAGAAGATTGAGACCTAAAAGTAGAAGCTGATCATGAAATAACACAAAACCACCAATATCATGAAGCAAATTCAATCCTACAGTACATCCAGTTTGGTATTTCTACCAGAGGCAAGAAACTGCTGTTAGCATTTTGCAAAAAATTGTGTATGTTTCTGATTGCCCATTGAAAAAAAAAAAAAAAAAAATTAAGCTAGGAAAAAACCCAGAGCAGGGTTATGAGACTAAAGAATCAAAAGAGGATCTTAGGAGGACACCAAAAGAGTTTGACTTGTTTTGTTTAACAGAACAAAGACCAGAAAAAAATCTGATGGTTGTTTATAAATACCAGCTGTTTATAAATAGGAAGGTATAAAATAGGAGAAAAGAGCCGTATGATTTAAAGCGCAATGCTGGTTCAGAAAATATTAAAAAATTAAAGCTTGGAAATCCTCAGTGTCTGTTTTTAAAAATGGTTTCTAATCATGTGAGCAGTGAGTTTAACTGTTACAAGTTTCCAACTGGAGCACTGGGAACAAACAGACCACAACAAATTTAAGAATGATATTGTCTAATGTGTCCAAACATTTGCATAATAAACAAACAATAAAATAAAAAAGAGGACTACACATGGCTACTCTGAAGCAGGAATGAGATGAAGGGCCATCTAGATACAGCCACTTTGATTTGATTAACTGTTTCTGCACCAAGGCTGTTGGATGAGGGAGACTTGCCCAGGTGACCAGCTCAAGCAAACGCAGAGAACATAAAAGCATCAGTCCTGGCTCCCACCCGCCTCCTTTTTAAGGCTCACAAGCTAGGGCTGCTCAGGTTTAAAATCAAGCATTTCCTTTCTTAGCATAGATCATTGAAACTACATTGCGAACTCTGTCTATCCTTTCTTGCAGTGAATGTATTCCTTCTACCAGATGCTATTGAGCCGTAACACTGTAGTTCATAGAACTGGTTTCAGCCTTTCCAATATCCTGAATGTGAGATCCTGGCATCAGTCTGGAAGCAGAGCATCCCAATTTTCTCACCCTCCAATACAAGGTTGTTCCATGGAAATAGTGCACAGAAATTTTAAGTTAATTAGAGGAAAAGAGACCAATGATCTGAATATAAGTATCTAAAAAGTGCTTAAAGTACAGACATAGCGTTTTGAGAAAGCACTGAGGTCCACAGTCTATCCTGATGTGAATATTCCGGACATGGAATGAGTAGGATAAGATGCAAAATGGATGTCAGTTTTGGACCATGATCAGAAAAAGATAGAGAACAGAAGCTATACTAAGGATGAAACCTGAAAGAAAAGACGTCAGATCAATAGAGTTGTTAAAACCAGAAAGACAAATTCTACCAAAGCATTAGAAAAAAAATCACAAGTATCTGATGACAGGTAAATGTGGTCATTGAGACAATACTGGAACAAAGAAGCCCTGATGACCGAGTAAGTACAGAGGTAGAAGCTTATTGTTGGTAATGAGAAAAATCATGATGGAAGTAATAACCATCAGATTAAAGGCATTTTTAAAGGAAACAGGCAGTAAAGGAAAACAAGCTCTCAGCATATGCTAAAGCTGCATTGGTCTAAAGCATACAAGCTGACTTAACGGGGTAAAAGTAAAAATGGAATCAAGAAATGTCTTGGTTTTCATTGATTTTTTGAAGCCAGTTGCTTCAGGGAGTACTATGGAAAGCTGAAGAATTATACGGCATTCTGGACAAGTTATTGCAAATGTAAACATGATGTACAGATTCCCTGCAATGCTTTAAGAACTACTGGAAAACCAAGTATGTGGCTCAAGTCAAGGACAAACCGCCACTTTTTATCCTGCTCTTAAAGGTGGACATGATGAATGTTATGTGCAATGAAGAGCATAACACTGATGATCTCCATGTTAGTGTCTCAGTCTAGGTAGATGATAACACATCACCAGCATGGATTCATATCAATGACCCATGTGCAGGACCTTGCACTTGACCTTCTTGAACTTCATAAGGTTCACGCAGGCCCACTCCCCAAGCCTGTCAAGGCTTATCTGAACAACATCCCTTCCCTCCAGTGAATCAACCGCACCACACAGCTTGGTATCACCTGCAAACTTGCGGATGGTCTACTCAATCCCACTCTCTATGTCAGTGATGAAGATATTAAATAGTATTGGTTCCGGACCACATACTACCAAATATTGGTTCCAGACTATATACTACCAACTAGTACGGGCCCTTGAGAGACACTACACTTTACTGGCTTCCACTTGGATATTGAACCATTAACTATAATTCTTTGGACGCAGCCATCCATCCGGTTCCTTATCCGTCTAACAGTCCATCCATCAAACCCATCTCTCTCCAGTTTAGCAGCAAGAATGTTGTGGGGGACCGATTCAAAGGTCTTACAGAAGTCTAGGTAGGTGACGTCGTAGCTCTTCCCTTGTCCCCTGATGCAGACAGTGTGTCGTAGACCACTAGGTTAGTCAGGCATGATTTGCTCTTGGTGAAACCATGTTGGCTGTCTCTAATCATCTCCCTGACTTCCATGTCTTCAAGTAGGATCTGCTCCATGGTCTTATCAGGCATGGAAGTGAGGCTGACTGGTCAATAGATCTCCAGGGTCCTTCTTTTTACCCTTTTTAAAATAAAAATGGGCATAATGTTTTGCCTTTTCCTAGTCACCGGGGACTTCGCTTGACAGCCACGACTTTTCAAATATGTTGGAGAATAGCTTGGTAACTACATCAGCCAATTCCCTCAGGACCCTGGGGTGCATCTCTTTGGGTCCCATGGACTTGTATATGTTCAGGCTCCTCAGGTGGTCTCAAATCAGGTGAACATCATGCCCACAGCATGGGAGAATTAACGTCTGTCTTGGTTTTTTCAGGGCTGGGTGAAGGCACTTACTGACCATGTGTTGGAGGTGGCTGGAAATTAATATTTGCAATCAGTTTCAATTTTCAACAGATTATATAATTTTAAAACTGAAAAAAATAGTTAGCTGCTGCATGACGACACTTCGCTGGAGGAATTAGGCAACTATTTGCTACAAAACAGTTTGAATTGAGTCCATGTGTGAATTGCAGCCAAGATAAGAAAGCCAAAGCAAAGGTTTACTTTAATAAAAGTTAGCAAGGCAATTCTTGATAAATGAAAAGTCTTTTGGAACTAAAAGTTTATATAACAATCTAGATTAAATGTACCATAAATGGATTGAGTTTATTGAGTTTTTAATATATTTTGGAGTAGGAGGATTGTGCATGACAGTAAAGCTGATGGAAGAAAAAGTGATGATGGTAAATTTACTGTTAATGAACTCAAGCTATACCAGCAGGAATGCCTTCTACTGGCCTGTGTGCTGACCAGCCCCATCCATGACACAAAGGCATTTGCCCTGGTCTTGCAGGAGCTTAAAAACTATACTGCTATGAAAACTTCTATTCCGTTTTTATCATAAAGTATTGTGAATAAAGTAGAAAATATTTTTGATTGCCTGTAATGATGTCTTACAATTTTCTAAGGTTTTTTGGGTAAAACCCAAATGAAGCAAGCACAAATAAACTTCAGTGATCACTGTGACTCTTATACAATCACAGATTTCCCCAATGACAGGGAAGTCTTCTCCAGAGGGGCTAGATTGATTTGTCATCTCTTTAAGGACTAGCTGTGATTTTAAAACACATATCAAATCCTCCGTTAATTTCCTATAAATTGAAAATATTTAAAAGATCCTGCGAGAGGTAAAAGTAGTCAGGAGAAACAGAGATACAAGAAAAAAAGCTGCATTTCCAGTTTAAGCACCTAAAAATCTGGGTTTAAGCCCACAAGACATGTATTGAGTTACCTCAAGGTGCTGCTCTCAGATCTCATTGCATCCTTACTGTTATAGCTCTCTTAAGAGAAAGGGGGACTTCCTCCTTATTCAATGAGTTGAAGGGGAAGGATGTTGTGTGATGTTTGCCTTAGGTGGTGAGTAAAAGAAAGATGCTCGTTTACAAAATTCCCCATGGAATTCGGACACTAAAACATGCTGTGTGGGATTAGAAGAACATATGTTAGCACATGCAAATGAATGGGAGTATGGAAGCAGGTTAGTATCACATGGGAAATTATTAGATAGACAGAAAAAAATAGGAATGCATAGAAGAATTGAAAGCTGGAAGATATCTGCGGCATTAGACAGGCATGGGATCAACCTGGAGGGGGATCACCTTGAGAAATTAGTTTTAGTTCTGGCTTGGATCACAGGTGAGGTGCACATACGCTCCCTAAATGCTATCTCCTACTGCCACTGCTGGAGGCATAACACTGGGCTAGGCAGATCACTAGACTGACTCAGTAAGGTATTTCTTCTGTTCTTACAACTGCTTAATTTTTCATTACTGACTGCAACATGAAGTTTGGAATAGTGCTAATGAAATCTGCCAGTAAAACAAAGCTGTCTGTCAATGCAGAGTAAGAATGGACTAACAAACAAGAAAGATCTGGGTAACCTCAAAGATGGCAGCAACAGAAGCATCATCAAACTTATTAACACAAGAATGAAAACTCATTAATATTTTGCTAAGGATTTTTGCTTTAAACAATAGCTCGCTACTGGGAACTGACAAAATGATATAAAGACTCAAAAGGATGGGGCCATGAAAATATAGATGTTATTACAGCAGAAGCATCTTCAATGGCAGTGGGATCGTATTAATGCCATCTTAGCTATACTTCTCAGGAATATGCTTTGACATTCCAGATACTTATGTTCAAGAAAGATTCACCCAGGTTGTACTGGTTTCAAGGGCTGTTAGGATCCTCAGAGGAACAGCATGCTGATCTTAGGAGAGGAGCCCAAAGTTGCCCTAGACTGGAGTCACAGAAGGTGCTAGAGTGCTGTGTAGGAATACCAGCTTTAACCTAGCAAGCTTGGGTACCGTCAACAGTCCAAAGGTAATAATAAATAGTTCAATGTGGGCTAAATTACTGTCAAGAAGTGTGACCAACAGGTGGAGGGAGGTGATTGTGCCCCTCTACTCTGCTCTGGTGAGACCCCACCTGCAGTGCTGTGTTCAGCTCTGGGGTCCTCAGCACAGGGAAGTCATGGACCTGTTGGAGTGAGTCCAGAGGAGGGCCATGAAGACGATCAGAGGGCTGGAGCACCTCTCCTGCGAGGACAGGCTGAGAGAGTTGGGGTTGTTCAGCCTGGAGAAGAGAAGGCTCCGGGGAGACCTTAGAGCAGCTTCCCAGTACCTAAAGGGGGCCTGCAGGAAAGCCAGAGAGGGACTTTTTACGAGGGCACGTAGTGAAAGGACAAGGGGTAATGGCTTTAAACTGAAAGAGGGTAGATTTAGATTAGATGTAAGGAAGAAGTTCCTCACTGTGAGGGTGGTGAGGCACTGGAAGAGGTTGCCCGGAGAGGTTGTGGCTGCCCCATCCCTGGCAGTGACGCCCCGCTACCCACACTCAAGCTGTCTAATTGAAAGCTGCTGACATATCTCTGCTCTTCGCCCTGGTCAAAACAGCAGTAACAAGAAGAATTAGGGAGTTGGACTTGGTCATCCTTATGGGTCCCTTCCAGCCTGAAATATTCTATGATTCTATGATAGATATCAGGTTTTGCATAAGGGTATCATTTATAGTGACAACCTAAGTAAAAAAATACAAATACAAATAAAATTGGGAAGAGATAAGTTTGCTCTCACAAAATACAAGGCAAACATCAGGAGAGCTTGCAACTAGGACCTAATTAACCTACTAGACTATTCCAGAAAAACAAATAGATGTTAAGTGTCCATGAATATATTTAGCCTCAAAATTAGAAAAAGTTTCTAATTAAGCAAACCGAGATGCTAGAACAGGCTTGTAATCAGAACTGTGGGTCTAAAACCTAACTATTTTTAATATAGAGCTTGATTAGATTAAGAATAGGATTTAATGTTGAGATTGCTCACAATGACCATAATCAAGAAAGCTTCATATACTTTTATGACTGAAAACAGGTATAGATAGCATTACTGCCTAGTACTTTGTCTTTCTTTAAATGAGAAAACATTTCTCTCCCTTTTACATCAAGGGTGAGGTGAACCCAATGCCTTGTTGCTAGTCTGTTCCTTTCATGATCTCAGCTGACGAATCCTCCTGATCATGATTTTGGGCACCTGTACAGTAATCCATTTTCTCTTTAAAACTTTGTAAATGACATGGTACGAGTGGAAATATCCAACAGTTATAAATTCATTTCTCATTCAAATTCAAAGGACTAAAGAATGCAGATTTGTATTCATTCCATTCCAGTCTGTGCATAAACATTTTATTTAAAAGTATTCTGCATTCTAAAGAGAAGAAAACATAACAATTCCTTCTTATTTACTGCAAATTATCATCTCTCATTAGGATCGCTGCTCAGTATTTCTCCAGATACCATTGTGACCTTATTGTAGTATAAGTATCATTATTCAAGAAACAGAAAGCTGTCAAGTCCCTCTTAATGTGAGAAAGCAGCTGCAGAACACAGATGTATAGAAGACAGACCTTATGCGCAAATTGCACTTTATTTTTTTATTTATTTGTATAACAATTTTCATACTTCCAGAGGAAAACTAAATTTCTTGTTCCCTACTACAATCAAACTGCAGAGGGCAATTCTAGAATAACAACAACAACAAAATTACTTTTTTATATAAAGACTCACCATCTGTTATCTAATAGCTCTTTTCTGCTACAGTGTCTACAAGATGAAGGACTTTAAGCTCTTTCAAATCAGCAAGTAACAGTTGGTCTGAACAGTGGAATGGTAGAGGACACAATGCAATCCTTGGAACATCTCACAGGGAAGAGATCAATACAGACAATAAGCCAACCTACTAAAGCTGAAATAAATGTCAAAGTGCCATCTTTAAGGTAAAGCAAGTGTACATGTATATGCATGAGCATAGATGTAACATTTCCCTCTTGCATATGTGTTGGTGACTCAATCCCCGCCTAGCAGAATGTCATTGTATCCCCCCTCCCCCCCAAAAAGCACCACCAAAACCCAAACTAAATGAAAAAGGAAATTCAAGTGTTTTTCAGAGGAAAGAAACGCAGTGGAGTCAGTTTCTGCTTTTAAACTAACAGGGCCACAAGGACTATGACCTCTTCCTGGGAGGAAATTAGAATTCATTTGAAAAATCTGCCATCTGTACTATTTTGGATTTCTTTATATGGATTATCTTCGTAAGATAAAGTCATCTGTACCATAATAGAGGATCATGTTCTCATTTACAACTAAGCTCCTTTACACTGCTTAAAGAACTTTTCCCATTCACTTTAAGATCTTTCTCTGCTGCCATAGATGTGTAAACAAATCTAGCTGAAACTGGACGCGTATCAGGCTCTGTATATACATAGGGAACAGAGCTATATGGGGGAACCCCAGACATGTGGATTGAAGGAAAGATAACTAAGAAAGAGCAAGAGAACTAAGCCCAAAGGTGTTAATGCCGTGACTGCTGAATCAAGAACTTCAAGATAACTGGATTTTTTTGTTATTTTGTTTTGATTTATTGGAAAAGAAACATACAGAACTCTAACTCTTGTTTATTCTTCTGGTCTCTGTGGAATGTGAACAAATATGTGCATTTCTGGATTTTATAAGCCCTAAAAATAAACCTGAAGAAAAAAATCATTAATTGAGCTAGGAGAGAAGAATAATAGACTGGGAGTCTGGCCTTTGGGACTCATTAGTCTCTGCTTCTGTGTCAAACATCTAGGGAACAGGAAAGGATCTTTGGATAACATTTCACAAACTAATTTGGTCTTTGAGCTGTGCATTTCATCCAGCTGAGTAAATATTATTTGCAGCCAGCTGAGTAAGCCGTTACATTAGCTATAGTGAAATTGCTGATTTTGAGCACTTAGAGTGGAGAAGGTCAATAGCAACAGGAAGAATTAATAGGCATGTGGTTTTTATAAAGTTCCACAAAGTTTAGCCTCCCCACGTTTGGTAATAATACTTGGTTTGAAGCTAGAATCTGCAAAAGCAAGGTAATTCTTGCCTTGGGTTGCTGTGACAACCTTAACACAGCTTCTGTGAACAACCTGAAATTGTATCTAAGAATACAATACAACTGTAACTCTCAGCCAGGCTTCAGGGTACAGGGAAGAAAAAGGACAATTAAAGGAGAGGGTGATTTTTATGGGCTTTATTGTCTTTGCTAAGAGAATCTAGCAGATTTTTGAACAACAAAATATAGAATTTAACTTGGTTTGGTTTTGGTTTATTGATTTTTTTGGTATCAGAGCTCAAGGTCTTCATTATCCTGGAAGGTTATGTCTACATTTAACCATTAGAATATTGAACTGCTAAACTCCACAGTTCATCCTGAAGTCTCAGCTTAGCTAGGGCACTGCTTGACTCCATTTAATGCAAATTAAATGTATTTGCTTCCTAAGGAAATTGAAGCTTATCAAGGAAGAGGAGTGGAGCAGAGAGGAAAAAAAGTGAGTCCAAATTCAGCTGAGATATTTGTGCAGATCAAGAAGATGGGAAATATTCCTGAGACATCCCTGTTCCACAGTTTAGACCTAGCCAGTGTTGACTTGAGAAGGGAAATTACAAGAACTCATAGCATTAAAATGACTTCCCTGTAGTGACATAGCTTCCACATAAAATTGAAGAAACTCGACAGTGTGTCTGTTCGTCATTAAAATTACTGTTCAATTCCAAAGCCAGACAAATCAGAAGAAAGGACACAGCTACTATATATTCAGCGACTGTTTTTACTGAAGAATTAATACATCTAAATGCCTGAGGGTCCTCCAGCATGTCAGACAAAATCCTAATAAACTTATTATTAGTAATACTAACAATTCTAGAAGCAATTATACAAAGAGAAGCAATGGAGTCAGACTCTAGGTATCACGAAGAAGCAAAAGCAGGCAGAGATTTTCTTCATAAATATTCATAAAATAGATTTCTTCATAAATCACCTTTCAGAGCAATTTGGGTATTTGGAAAGTCCGTTATTCAGAGAAACTAAACACACAGACTTCACTTTGAGAGGATGAGGGCCTTATGAATTGATACTTTGAATGTAGTTAGCCCTCGTTTTTTTGTTTGTTTGTTTGTTTGTTTTTTTTTTTTCCCCGCTGACATTGCTTGTTTCCATTAAAGCTAGATTAAAACCAGGAGGAAAAATATTGCAAGAAACCTCTCAAATGTCCTGAACAGATCTGTTTCCCATGTTTTCACAAGTCTGCCTTCCATCCCACTGCCCCTTTGCACACAGCACACAGAGAAATCCACTTCCAGCTAAAAGGGCTAAACAGTGAGATCATCATCAAAACAGCCGATTTAAAAAGAACATTGCTGAAGAAAACCTGATATTACACATTTGCACCAGAAACTGAAGCCTAAAATTACACTCCTCTGACTAGGGAACAGAAAACTTACAATTCATCTTGTGTCTAATAAAAGCCAGCTAATCCTCACCCAGAGTTCTTACCCCTCTTCATATTGATTTATTTTATTTCATGTGGATTCAATGAATATAAAGGCAGGAACGTGAAAATGCACAAGCCCAGGTATGCTCACATATTGCAGTTGTACCATAATGGGGGATTTGTGATGTAGTCCTGGATAAATAAGGTATATTAAAAGGACTAAATGAATTGGCAAGATTAGCTTTGTTTATGAGAAACACTGTCACGTATTTCATACAAAAGCGCATAGATGGTACTAGATTAATTTTGCAAGCCTATGATCTCCAGAAATCTGTTCTGAATCATTTCATTTTCCTGATGGCAATTTCCCATAATAATAGGGACCACAGCTTTGCAGAAGCATTGTCATGATAATAAGCTCTATTTCAATGAACAGCAGTTTTGCTCAGGTAAAAAAAAGTTCTGGAAAAAATAGTAGGTATACTCTCAAACTATTTTCCAAATTACAAAAAGGCACTCTAAAGAAAATACTTTCAATTTCCAATGTCACAGACAGCTGAAGGCAAAATTTTTAAGGGGCTTATTAAAAGCATTTTGAGAGGCAGTTTTGTATCAAATACATTTTAATAAAAGTAAAATGTATTCTTCCTTTATAAAAGCTGAATATCAAAGTTCAAATTTTTTTGTGGAAGAGGTAAAAAGTCCATCCTGAGAGGACAGTTAAAGTTACTCAGTTTCACATGATCCTGAGATGTTCCATCAGACAGCCATTAATGATCTCACCGGGGACCATGTGTAATTCTCTTTGTCTGTCATTTTTAGAAGACTGGCTATTAAGCACTCTCTTCTATTTCTCCTCAAAGCTTCTCTGCTGTCTGAAGATATGTGAGAGAGGAATCAGCAAGGAAGAAGCTGGGGGAGAAGCTACTCCTGTTTCTGGCTCACTATGATATAAATAGTGTCCAGAGACTGGTGCTCTGCCGGTGCTAGAAGCAGAAGAATTTTCCTCCATCTTCTCCACTGTGGAAATAAGGCTTTTATCTCAATAATTTGCAAACGGTCCATTAATATTAAGGGAGTATTACCTTATAGGAGTACCACTACTTATTCAATACCATCAGTCAGTGGCAGCGGTAAACGGCAGCTCACGCAGCGGCTGAGTAAGGGCTGAGGTGAGGCTCTGATAACCTCTAGGTTATGAATGTCAAACTGTGACCACCTGCCAGCATGAAAACATTGGAAAACAAAAACAATCTGCCAAATTGATAGCTTGAGGGAATGTGGCTTGCTCTGAGTGCCTCCTTATTTAGCCTGTCTGGTGTCTGGTTAATGTGTCGGATGTGGCCTTCATCAAAAGACAGCAACACACCATTTGCTTGGCACAACTGTTGCCCAACACGCGCCTTTTCTTTGTGATTCTTGGCGTGCGAAACGTAGAAGGAAGATTTTGGTCTTTGGACGACATTATCTGAAGCTAAAGGAGCTGGCTAAAGTTGAACTGCAAAGGACGTCCTACCAAGACGGTGAGCCTGAGGAATAAGTGAGTACTCCAGAAAATGGTATCAATACAAGAAGAAACAAAACACTGTCTCCACCCCATTTTCAAGGAAAGTAAGACGAAAGATGAGGCAATCTGAAGTCTGCATTCAGAAAACAGGGGCCGCTGTTTGGGTTAAATTCATACCTCTCATGGTAAGACAAGCACTGAGGATCTTAGCTAAGCTATTCTGAGTACTGGAAAGGTATTTACTGTTTACTATTGATGGTAGATACATGCATATGCTGTTCTTCTTGAGGCCCTCTTTACAATCTTACTTCTGAAGCCTAATCAAAGATCTTGCTGAAATAGATCTTCACCATGTTTAGCTCTTTCTGAAGTTCTAAATTATTTCACATGAAACACAAAAAGCTGACTCCGTCCTTTTGGAGCAGTGAGTCCAGATAAAGCTGTATAAGCACCAGCAAACATCATCCAAGGACGCAGGGACCTCTCACCTGCTGGATTTAGGGCAGAGCTGGAACACGCTGAGCTTCCATGGGGGCTGAAAAGGGGCTGAAGCTTTTCTTGGGAGAAAATACTTACTGGGTGAAAAAGGAAAACATATAACTTTAGGTTCTAGGATATTTTTATTCTTTATTTCCATTTAACTTTTTCAACATATTTTTCCTTTATTTCCTTCTTGATGCTACACTCCTAAATACATTTATTTGTAAAGGCACATAAGTAAATGGGTAATATGTAAAATAATTCAGTTAGGAATAAATTACTGCTGCTGGTTTAAGAGTTGTCAGTACAGATTCCAAAGGCAGTTTCAGAGCAGAAATCCCGTAGCCATACTGTATCACCCATGCAGACAGCCCCTATTGTCTCACATGAAACGGTGTTTCCTAGTTCCTCTATCATCTGGTTACCAAGGCTTTTTAATTATATCTGCCATTTGATACAAGGGAGCACGATGCCTGAACGAGTAGAAGGAAAACAGATTAAAAAAAATGAAGTCCTCTAAGGGCTTTAAACTATTATTCATCATTCACTTATCTTTAACAAAAGAGGGCCCATCTAAATTATGCATGTACGTAAGGTTTAGATTAATGCATATCTTATCTTCTTTTTTTTTTCTTATTGCAAGCACCACAAACATTATAAATCATGAATAATTTTAAACCAGAGTATTCCCACCCACTGACTTCACTTGGGCTACCCTGATACAACCAGGCACAAGTAAATGACAGGCTTGCAGAGTTGGGAGCTGAACATGTAATTGAGTTAGAGAAATGGAAGGCTGTCTAGGCCTGAGTAAGAACTGTTCCTATAAAATGTTAAGTCAGAAAATGCTGAATGCATCAAACATGAAATTTCTTCTGTTAATGCACAAGATTTCTCAATCTGAGGCAAAGGGAGACTCTCGCATGGAGAGAAGAACGTCCCTGAAGAGTTCACTCCTGAACATCAGAGCACTTACCTGGGCCGTGAGAGGTTGATGCTTAAATCTCTTTTCTGCCTGATTTAAACTCAGAGGCATTAGCTAGACTGACTCTCTCCACTGAACTTGCTAGAGATTTCGTATACTCACAAACTTACCTACACTTATTCCTGCACACAACCTTTGTCCACAAATACCGCAATGGATTCCGGGCTACACGTGATTACTAGCTGTTGTGTTTCTAGGATCGGGTATTATAGGTCAAAATCAGTTCCTTTAGCCAGGAAAGCCAAAGGCACAGTGCAAGTCATAGCTCAGTCATTTGATATGCCCTACACATTTTATTCCTGTAGTAAATCCCATTTTGACTATGATGGCACTTAAACTTTCGTATTTAAACCAAAGAGCTGGTTGTGGGAAGGACCTGCATAAAGTCACATAATAACATCACCATTGCGCTTCAAAGATTATTTCACCATTTTGTCTCTGCTTACTGCACTGTGCATTGATATGTATAAGCTTTTAAAGTTATATATGTACAGAAAGAGTACAGTTTTATATGCATGTATAGGGGTTTTTTATGTATCGCCGCACTAAGTATGTATTAATCTGGGCCTTGGCTAGTGCCTGCATCTTGATTAATCTTTTTTTTTTTTTTTTTAACACAATAGCTACCTACTCCTACAGGTGTTAGAGAGGAGTCAAAGCAGTCCTGTTACAGAGAAACTAAACACTGCATCACTGCTTTCTTATCTAGTCTATTAAATGGAAAGCTTGGTGGTTACCTGTAACAGTTCCTTCTGGTCCTCTGCTTTATTATGGATAGAATTGAAGGAGCTTGCCACCTTATTATTAGTTGTTAAGTCACAATGCCATGTACTTGGATTAATTTTTAGGTTTTCACTATACTGTTTTGGAACTTGTTTATTTTAAAAATCAGGCAAGTGTGGAAATTCAACAGTACTTGGTCCACTTCACATGAAAGCAACAGTTACCTTTTCTTACCTTGAGCAATACTTTGTTTCCTTTTTGCCTAATTTGTGATGATAACAATCACATGAGTAATTTTCTAGTGTATTCAATAGGAAAAAGAAAAATTCAGGTAATCAAATTTCAGTGTCCAACTTCAGAAAGATAGAAGACGTCAGCAAGTTTCAAATTTTCAACCATAACGTTATGAATTGGAGCTATAAAGGCTGTTATCCTTTCAAAAGAAACACATAAATATGCCTTGTTTAGAGTCAGCATGCAATTTTCTCATTGTATTAGTCCACTGCTAATCTTTCCTGAGAGCAACAGTCACAATTACAACTTGCTTTGAATACTTAGTAGAATACGCTGAACAAGATAAATTGTTTAGAGTTGTTTGGACAAAAAGCTTTTTCCATTCTCTCATAGCTAATTTACAACAAAATAAGTTACAGAATTTAGTAATATTTGGAGATAAATGCCTTAGCACAATGGGGAAAATGAGACATTTAGTCAGGTTTTCATTCTTAGGAAGTAAGTAAATGCCTCATATTAATTTAAGTGTTAGGTTCCACTGAATACATTCTTAAATATTGCCCTTTCAGTTTCACACTCACAATTTATTTTTTTTACTGTGAAAGAGAGATTAAATAACCATTTTGCTTTACTCAGTGTTAGTAAGACAAGACCAGAAAAGTGGCAAATTTTGGCCGCCGCATTTTTAATAAAAAAGTGAATAAACAGGAGAGTCCAGAGAAGTGCAATGATAGAAATCTAAGTCTAGAAAAGTAAGAAAGAATGAGAGAGTTGGGGTTATTTATTACAGCAATAAAAATCTGACTTCAAATGCATGAATACTTAAAAAAAAAGAGAAAAAAAAAAAACTTAAAATACTTAAAGGACTGTTCCAAAGAAGAATAGAACAATTTGTTCTACGTATTCATCTTCCATAGAGGTAACGGTCTGAAATTGCAACACAGCAGACTTGTATTAAACATCAGAGAAAAAGTAGGGACAGTTGGGAGCTGAAGCAGATATCTAAGGTGGTCGTTGTGCTTCCTAGAGGTGTCTTCAGGACCCAATAAACGTTTGTCAAGAATGGTGTTGAAGCCATTGAGCCTGTTGTGAGAAAAGGACTGACAGGCGATATGATATTTCAAGGTCTTTCCAAATTCTAGTTTTTTAATTGCTTCAGGTTATTTACACAGCAAAATCTAGCCCTCTTGGACTTACCAGCAATAGTAAAGACATGGTGATATGGACTTTACCAAAGCTTTACTACCAATGCTTGTAACTTTACAGCACATGCTGTATCACCTATCTGGTCCTTTTTCCAGCTGCCAGCAGATGTTACTGCCGTGTCTTCTATTTTTAATAATGGGTACTGGCTTAAGGCTGTGCAGGCTACAATTGCTCCTCACTTTCTGAGAAGGCCAACCTGAACTCTACTAATTTATCAAAGGTATTTTTTTTTTAATCTTACACTTACACAGCTCCAGAGCTACAACTTGCAACTTCTGACTATATCTGCCACTATTTGCACCCTTAGTAAAATATCCTGTACAGCCATCTGTGATAATTCGAAATCACCTCCCGCAGACAAGAACTGTCATAAAGCCACTATTTCTGGCCCATTCACCTTATCTATCTCCTTACAGTTCCTAAAGAAAAAAAAAAAAAAAAAAAAAAAAAAAAAAAAAAAAAAAAAACCACAACCAACAACAGAATTACATTAAAAAAAAAAAAATGTTTTGACCCCCCGAGTATCAGCTATGCTTGCTTTAACAAATGTCCCCTCTTCTCGTTTCCATTAGGAATAGCCCATCAGCTCACCCTGCGCCTCTTCCATGGCTTCTGAGTCCCCCATTTAAGCAGGGGTGATGGCACCCAACCATCACTAGTTTAAAGACTAGTTTAAAGGCTGCTTAATATGTGGTAGGCATACATTTTAATATATTTTTCAGCTTAAATTAGGTCAAAACAATCTTCTGGTAAAATGCCTTCAACCCTCTGCTCTAGTATTAACTTTTCAGCCTTTCTGTTGAAGCTGTGGGGTGGCAGAGCAGGGAATATATGTTTCTTGATGTCAGGGGAGAGCTAAATGAAGAGAACTAATTTTTTTGCTTCCACTCAGATTAACCCAAACAAAAATTCTCTTCAAGTCCCCAAATGAAAGTACACTAGGTACAAGAGTAAGTTGAAATTCAAAATGAAAAATATAGTCCTTTTTTTTTTTTTTTTTTTTCTTTTTTTCCCCTCAGGCTAATCTACATATTTTTCAGTGAATAAAGTACAAAAGCAATACCAGAAGCCAAGACTAAACCCAAGGATCTACTTCTCCCAACTGGCTGTTCTAACTATCAAATTCTCTCCTTTGCTCTTTAAGAATCACAGTTTCTGCAAAAGAGCACAAATTCAGCGCTCAGGGTGTAGGGAAGGGAAACAAGAGGAGGGGAGGAAGAGCATCCCCAGGTCAAACCAGACTAAATCCGGTCATAAGGTAATTCTCCTGTAGGTATAGGCTAAGGTTGGTGCGTCAGTGCCTTTATTCTCCAGGGTGAAAGCTGCAAATAGACAACAGGAAATCTAAGAGGTAGGAAATACACTATCATCTCCATCATTTCTTAAAATTAAAAAATAAAGTTAAATCTACTTCTTCCAGTTGTAGCATCTCTCTGAAAGACAAAGATCCTGGATGGCAAATCTAATTAAGAAAAGGGCTAACTCTAGTGCCTAAGCCTAAAGGAGAGGCCGAATTTATGATATCTTGTTATTTCTTTTTTGTTCCCTAAGGAAAGCCTTGAACAAAGACATTCAGTTGCCTGAAACTATCATTTTCCAAATTCAAGAAAGTCAGAAGCACCATTTGTCTTTCCCATGACAATATTTATATATATATTCTATAAATATTGCAGTATTTCCATGAATGAAAGTATTAAATAATACAAAAGCAATGAAACCGCTTTGTCCACTTGTCAAAAAAACCCGAAATATAGGGAATGAAAGGGAACCACAATGAGATAAAAGGAGTTCTGGTGTTTAAATAGCAGGAAAATCTTCATGTCTTGCTTTTGGGTTTGGATCGAGTTTCTGAAAGCACCAAATGAAGGACTAGATTATGCAATATGTGGAGAAGCTTCTAAGAAGTTTATATTTGTGGGCCTGGAGCTAGGCGGCAGGAGGATAGAGAGACAGGAGCAGGTAAGGCTCACGTCTAACTTGCTCATGTAGCTATCTATCATTTAGTTAAGTATGGGGATTATTTACTTTATAGGATTAAACGAGACTAAATCTGATCAAAATCTGGCCCTTAGCAATGCAAGACTGGTTTTAAAAATTATTTTGGAAAACATAACAAGAAGTAAATTTTCCTCTAGAAAACTATAATTTCCTGCAGCAATGGCAGGAGCTGTCACACACAAGACGCCAGCAGCCGCTGGGGTTTAAACCACTGCATCACACGCAGACCAGCTTTGCTCTGAGCAGAACAAGACGTGACAGGGCTACAATTACCCAATGGCCTTTTCACACACTGGGCTTGAACCCGTGGAGGCAACAGCAGGAAGTTTCGTGGAAATTATCCAATACAAACACAGCTTTCTGTTGCCATAGTAGATACAGAGCTTCCATCTTCTTAGCTGCAGACAAAGGCTGGGAAAACAAATCATGCCCTACTATAATATTTATACTCTGAGGCAAACTGAAAAAATAACCTAATGTGTTTATACACATAGAGCTAGCCTGGCTTTACTTGCATTTTGCCAGGAGTCTTTTCTTTTCCGTGTATCAGTTTGGGTTTTTTCCACTGACTTCCACTGCCTGTGACAAGAGTTTATTAAACATACAGGAGCAAGTTCTCTTTAATATTAATAGACAGTTTTCATTTCGCAAAAAGCTGATGAGTTCTTGTAATTTAGCCAAATGGTTGGGGGGGGGGGGGGGGGAGGGGGGGAAGATACAGCAGACCTGGAAAGTTCACATTCTAAGGAAAATAGATGTTTCTTATTTATACTACTGTATCTAGATATTGAGTAATATTGACTGACGTAGTAATTTCCTTATAGGGAAGCAGAACACCCATTGTGCAGAATTTACTGAGACCTTTGAGGTACCACTGCCTCTAACAGAAATGCTTTGACAGGTCTGGGAGTGCGTCCAGGTTAGCAAGGGTTAATGCATGTTCTGAAATCGCTAGTTTAGCTGATGGTTTTGCTATACGTGATGGTTTTCTGTGCCTCATCACACATACCTCAGCTCTACCCATAGGAAAGAAGCTAACCACAGGAAGGAACGGGGAAGTTTGCCACCCTTTCCTGACCCCAATATTTTAGTTTAGTGCAGCAAATGTGATAATTTTACCATTACTTCAGACGTGATGACTAGTGTCTTCAAACCATTCATTTAAGCTGTCCTCCCACTCGCACTGCTCCTTGCTCTGCCTGTACGACGCAGAAACAAAAGAACAGAATATATGCGAGATGATATGCACAGTATCTTACTGGAACAAAAACATTACTCATCCCCTCTGGAGAGCTTGGGGACTCAGAGGAAGAAGACAGTAGCTTTCATCTCTGTTGAGGACTCATTTGAACCTTTACCAGTGGTCTGGGAGGGAAGCGATGAGGTAGGCTTTACAAAGACCACCACCAATATATATTAGAAGCGAAACCCACCTTTACTCCTCCTCTGGAGCTGCGCTTTCATGTAGCGTGCAGCTCTCTGCCCTATCACAGGATATTTTATAAAGGCAACACTATTCTCTATGTCAGCACAAGGTACACCGAGCGCTTTGGCTCATGGCTGGGTGAAGGGGGGCTCGTTGCCCTGAAGCAATCCCACTGCTGAAGGCAGTAAAGAACAAAAGGCATGAGGCTAAAGCCGAGCGATTTCTTTATTTTTAGCACATACACTGAAGAGCTGGTCGGATGATGTTACAGCCACTTACAAGAGTGTGTCAAAGTCGTCAAGTAACTTTAGCTCAAAAACTTTTTCAGACAGATCCAAAGATTGTCTTGATAGCCAAATAGTTAGGCCGTTCGTTCAGTGTTTACAGACTGAGTGTCTGTGCTCGAGGACTGGAAGCCACATCTCACATCTCTGAGGAGAGCGGTTTAAACAAAGATAATTCTGGGTCTGGGTGCTCTCAGCGTTCTGTACTAGATAGATCGTCTTCACGGACACAGCGATGCTCCCTTTCTGGCCTGGTGGGGAGCGCAGGGAGGACGCAGCACCTTAATCTTCGCTACAGGGAGCTTTTGCATAGTTACACCCAGTCGAAAAACGCAAAGAGAATAAACGAACTGAAGAACTTCAACCTGACTTCAGCTGAAGGGCTATGAAGGGTTGAGTGCTCTTCAGAGAGTGACGGCCACCCAGCCCCTGAGCTGGGACGGAGAAGGATGCAGTCCCTGTCCCTCAGCCCGCTGGCCCCAGGCTGGGTACCCTGGCCAGGGGATGCAAGGGGAGGCAGCAGGCACTGATGCTTTCCTCCAGCTCCAGCCCTCTCCAGACAGAACAGTTTTGTTAAACACAAAACTTTTTTTACCTTTCCAGTCTCTCTCTCTGGACAGAAATCCTGAAGAAGTTCAAACACGTGGTTTGAGCCAAATGTCTCCTGTTCGCCTTCCTCTGCCTTTGTCTAGTTTGGCTGCCGAATGGAGAAAAGCATAAATATTTACTCAGCTTTATTTTACGCCCTGCCATCCACTTCTGCAGTATCCAATACCATCAGCACCAAGCTTTGTCATGTAGCCACCAAGGCTGAAATGTTTTCTGTTTGCCCAGATAGGAATGAGTCCTGAAGTGATCCTAAAGCAGCAGCAGAAACCCTTTTCTTATTTCTGCCTTACTGAAGGCATCCTCAAAGGCTTTATAAACATCCAGCTTTGTACATGAAGTTGAGATATTTGTCTATCCATAAATTTATGATTTACGTCACCAGAAGAAAGCAGAGTCTGACAGCAGAAGGATGAAGAGTATCTACAGCTTTGCTGCTTGTTTGTTTTCTTTCACGAAGGCCTCGCAGAGTTGAGGAGAACTATGTAACTATAGGAGTTCAAAGAGTAAAAGAAAAGAATATTGTGGAAGTTAAGAGAGAAAAAAACAGGGACAAGGTTTTGAGATGGTTGCCTGCTTAAGGACATGAAAATTTGCAGAATACCTCTAAGATCCATTAGTAAACTAATAGAAAACAACACAGTCAAAAAGCTCTGAAAAGCCAATATCATACATAGCAAGTGGACCGTATTCTGCACTGACTTGCAACTCAAATGCCGATTTGTTAAAGTAGGATTTTACATAAATTCAGTTTCCTTGAGAACATAAAGGTTATCTCAGTAAATTCAAATACATTTTTAAATGTTCAGTTCTGTAAAAATATACAACATCATATCTCTTTTTTCAGCATCTTAATTTTTACAAAGATATTTTAAAAGTTTTCCCCCAAATTCCTTAAGATTTGACTCTTCTGCCTTCTGTAGAATTGAAGGATAGCATCGAGACAGTTACCAATGAGGCTAAGAAAACATGGTGGGGCAGCTGAGCTGGAAAGGAAAAGGCTTATCTATCCCAGAAATTTTTCAGAGATTTCAAACCTTTCTCCTATCCCAAACTGGAATAAAATGGTGAAATCCACCAAAAGTTTATGACTGAACCATTCACCTCAAAATGTGCTTTGGATTCAGCAATTTGCTTTCACTAAAATGTTAAAATTTTTAATGTTTGGCTAGCTTAGATTTTATAATGAAAAGTTCCTTCTGACATCAGAAAACTTGGAATTGGAAAATCTCAAAGGAGAACATTTGTTAGTTTTGCATTTTTTCTCAAAACATGGGTTTTCAAAACACGGTGTTTTGTGAAGTAACTCTGCCACTAACTTTCTCCTGGGATGAGGCTTTGGAAAATACTAAGGAGCTTTTCAGCTCATGGAATTTATGTTATTTTACACCTGGGTAAGGGTCCTCCCTTTTGATCCCTCACAGCTTACCTATTAACATAGAGAATTTCTTTTGGTGTTTTATAATTTTTTACCATGTATTTGCACAAGTGCACTGATAAGAAATCCAAATAATTTCGTCATACCAGAAGTGTGAACAAGGCACAACAAAAAAGTTCTCTGGGACCACTTTATGAATTTGTTAAAACAACATAATGAAAAATAAAATATAAAAAAGGTATGAAAATAAATACACAGAGAATATTAGCTGTACCCACTACACTGTCAGAAAGCTGGGTCAACAAAGCACTGATTAACAGCATAAGGCTCTCAGCAGGAAAAATAATGTGACTCAAAAGGATTTGCCAGTCTGGAGGAAACATTACTACTTTATGATAATTCTTATAAACACAGGGAGCTGGTGAATATATTTTCTTGAGAGAACCATATTCGTGAACCTTGTCGTCAAGCCTGTTCCTGTACAGTACAAATCAGTGAATCTTGAGAAGGGTAAAGCATAAGGATGTAATGGTTAACTCGGAGAGGCATATGGACATCTCTTCTGTAAACCCTGTTCTGAGATTTCAGGACTTACACCCCCTCCAAAACAAAGTTTGTGTGATATGACCGTAAGAGTTGAAGCACACGCCCCTGGACTGTAGCAGCAGTTGACACTTAGAATCATTGGTTTCAAGGAAATTTTGATATTCTTTCTCTCTAGTTGTGAATGAACACCAGTTACTACACAGAAGACTAGACAAGGTTCTGTTACAAAAATGGGAAGCTGTACCAGCCAGGTGGGTTGAATAACTCAGAACTGCCCATGGTTGGAAACCGCTGTTCCCAGCACAGGGTAAAGGACGGGGATGTTCCTCCTCCCTTCGCTCTGATGTCTGGGCTGGAGGCTTTCGGTTTGGCCGTCAGAGGAGCTCAGAGGGCTCAAACTGCCCACCTGGGCACAGGCAGCAGGAGCACTGGGTGGACACAACCTCTAGCACTACATCTGTTTCTAAATGCTTCAGTCAAAAGCTAGACCTTAATATTTGTTAAGCTCTTTGAGGATGAAGATTGCCACAGACAACCCTGCTAATTCTTTGACTGTCCCACTGGGATGTTTTAATGTAGACTCTCCAGGTAATATTAATGAGCAGAGGTTGACTGATTTTCAAAACGGTAGGAAATCTTCATCCTGAGGTTGCTCAAGCCAAAGGTAAACATTCCCACCCGAACCCCTCATTGTGTCAATAATCTCCCTTAGTACCTCTCCAAAATGACAAGTCCCGTGATCAAAGCTCAGTTTTTGCAGCACCTGACTTTCAGCTCTCCATCCTAGGTGGAAATGCCACAGCCATCCAGTCCTCCAAATCCCGAGACAAGTGCGTGTCTCAGAGGAGATACACCAAGCACTGTGCTGTGGAGGGAGCTGACTGCCTAATCAACAGAGAAATCCTCCTGAAAAAAAGGAGGATTGGGAGAGCTTAGGCATCTCTTTGGGAATTCATAGGCAGCTCCTACCTAGATGTGACAATGTGACTGATATAACTAATCGGGTTTTCTAAAGCCTACTCAAAAAATGGCCTAAACTTGAGGTGGAATCTGTCTGGGAGGCATTATGGTCAGGAAGGTGGTTTCCCCAGGGTGAGGCTTGTTGTCCCTTACACCATCGCTGGGCTGACCCCTCCAGTGCCCCCAGGGGTAGGAAACTTGACTGTGTTTGTGCTGTGTGCAGGAGCAAAAAAGAGCTTGGTACTCACCCAGAATCTGGGAGCCCCTGATTTCATTTTGTTCCCAGGGAAGGTCCAAGCCTGCCTCTTTGTAGGAGAATTCCCAATTCTACAGGTTATTCTAGGACGAGAAAACATACACTCTCCACTCTGTGCTTAGGGGTCTTTTTTCCTCATCTGGCTTACTCGAAGACTTCAGATGCTTCATAAGAGCACCCATCTCTGTAAGATAATAACCACCAAGACAAGCCCTATAACCTAGGTAGTTATGGGGGGAGAGTTCTTAGACATCTGTCTCACTGGCAACCTAGCATCACAGTCCCTAGACTTTCCTGACCATGTATTTCATTCAAAGAAACTAAATTTTACCCCTGAGCTCACCTACAATCTGGTGGTGCAGCACCTTCCTGTGAAAATGTCTTTGACCAGACCAGAGTGTCAAAGCTGGGTCTCCTTCTTCTTGCAGACACGCTCAGACTACATATTTAGGAAGCAGACATCCCTCCAGTAGCTCAGCATTGCTTAACTGTAGCCTTGTTGAGCACGTGCTGAAGAAGGGTCGGGGGAAGAGCAGTGTCCAGAAGCCAAGCAACCCCACCGTGCAAACACCTCTTGTATTACGTGGCACAGGTGGAGGTCTGAAGGTGGCAACTAAACCATCTTTTCCAGACCATGTCTATGTCCCCGCTGTTCTTCACTGCAGTCTACTCTTCCAAATGATAACTTATTCTGCCTGTGACTGCTATTTTTTTCCTTGAATCTGGGGGCTTGCATGCAATTCAGAAATGGAAGAAGGGCTGCAACCTCCCATTAGTACTGCTGGTGTTCAAAATAACATACTGTGGGAAATGGTACACACAATCTCCTCATCCTCAGCTTAAAAACCTCTTGCCCTGCCTACAAGCAGTTTAATTTTTCGAATCTGTTACACTTAGTATGCTTCAGAAACATTCTTGATACTGAAATAAATTAAATAGTGCTGAGGAATTAGAGGTTGTTTTCTCATAGAGAGCCAAGAATGACAAAGTCACAGAGAGGATATTTTCGACATAGAAGGATATGTTTTAGACATCCTTTCATAGTCGTAAGTATTATCATAAGCAGCTGAAAGATTAACTTAGATGTCTATGCTTCTGAGCTTTTAATAACAGCATCGTAAGAAGAGATTTCTCAATCTCTGACTTCTGGGTTCACCAGTTAGAACAGAAGGTAGCAGAAGACCTTGTAAATCATTGAGTGCAATACTCTGTAACAGTGCCAGCATATAATCCCAATCTCAACAGTCTAATGAGTCTGTAATATTTTATTTCATTAATCAATTAGTAATTAAGATTCAGTGATTTCCCTTATTAATCCTCAGCTGTATAAAGTCATCATATCATTCACATGTCCATTCCTCCAAGAGGTTTATGAAGCAAGTTTCAAATTACCTAAAATGTCCTTAATAACTTATATAATGTTTAATTACAAATAGGAAATACTGATAATTAGTTGAACAAGCTTCTTGCATCTTCCCCATCCAATTTACAGAAGACAAGTATGAGCTTCATTTATGGCTAACTTAATCTCTCTAATCTGAAACTTCTGTTACCTTATTCAGTTTGGGGAAGTAAAGAAGCAAATGGAAGTGAGTTCAGGACAGGGTAATTGTAACTGCGGCCACCAATTTGAGAAAAAATCAGTCATTTAGGCTGCATCTAACTGTAAGTCTCTCAGATTTTAATTCTCCAATAATCAAATAGGAATAAGAAAATGTAATGTTGAAACATAAAAAAATTAAAACATACAAATTACTTACATTTACAGCATAACTGCAAAGACCACAGTAGAGAAACTATTCTTATCGAGGTATGGTGACCTTAAACAATATAAAGTATTTATAACCACTGTGCTCAACCAGGTCTTATGTCCTGTGTTTAAGAGCATTTTTCATTCATTTGCTCAGGGATGACTCAGTCTGAGCAACAACTTCATTATCTCGAGCACAGTGTCAACAGGAGAATAGGGCTGGATGCAATTATACTAAAGAAATAGGGATGTGTTCTGCTCAAGCTAGAAACAGACTTCCTGCTTAAATCAAGGCACCGAGTCCCCTGTGCCATGCCTTTCTGTTAAAATGGAACAGGAACTGGGAAGCTCCCACCGCTTATTTAATGGCAGAATAATCCAGACGGAAAAATCCCCATTTGACAACTGCCACATCCTACATAGGACCACATTATCTGAAAATCTCAACTGGCAATGGGCAGTTGCTTGTCAGAAACTGTTTGTCTAGAGTTTGCAGTGCTTCTGAGGACGCTTGAACAACTATTAGTTTCTCCAGTTTCTCTATGGTATGTGGAAGCCCACAGTGTGCACTGAGTTCCCCAGAGACCCTTTGACTTACATACTAAAGTTGCATTGCTACAGCTACAAGTGTTTACATTTCCAGTAGTTAAGAAACAAAAATAAGTTTAAAGAAGCTATCATTTATTTTGTATTACTGGCAAACCATACAAGGATATTAAATAACTGAGACCAACAATCAAATTCAGTGTGCTTTGCAAATAAAAACATTACAAAGGAAGTAGAACAGAGTATCTTGAAAAAAAACCAGGATGGGAAGAGAAGTTATACACAGAAACCAAAAGAGTTGTTTTCCCATTAAAATGAGCTTTGCACAGACCATCCACATCCATGTGACCAACTACTCTAGTCTGGTCACAAGTCCTGAATTAAAGACCCCTTGGGATTTTCTTCAGGACTTTAGAAGCAACATATGGAACTAGTAATTTTCTTGCATTTGTGTTATTTTCTGGGACTTGAGATTTACCCATGTATTCTCCTTACTTGGAATCACATGAAGTAAAAGCAGTAGATGGCCTTCCTCAGCCCTGCGCTGGAGCAGGTGACGTCACCCAGAGGACATACCTACTACCACATAAGTAAGCAAGGGGAGCTCATTTCTTCCTTCCATCCTCTCTTGGTTGGTTCTTTCCTTCTTTCCTTCCTTCCCTCCTTCCTCCCTTCCCTACCTAACAGTCTACCCATAGTTACCCCATATGAAAACACACAGATTTAAAAGTTCATGGGGAGATTTAACCCAGCCAGTTGCCAGCACCTGACCCATGGCCAATGTGCAGGCAGCGAACAAACAAGCCACAGCTCCTTCAGCAGCCCCAGAAACAACCAAGGAACTTCTCAGTCTGATCAGCGTGTCAGTATTGCCGCAGCTACCCTCAACTCTCACCTTAGGTATGTCCACGCTCCTTCGGTGCTGGAGCCTGTCTGATGGAGATGCAAGACGCAGGTGCAGCGAAAGAGGCAGGAGAGGAAAAGCTGGAGAAGAGGCTCAGCGGGGCAGAATACCCTTGGAGAAAAGGGATTTAGGATAGGAAGGAGCCCACTGCTGCGGGATGGCACACTGTGGCACGAGCCGAGCGAGGACCCGGCAGCAGGAGAGGTTAGGAGCCGAGGGATCCTGTGCGGAGGATGCTGGGGAGCAGGAAAGGTAGGCAGCCATGGAAAGGTGGCTTCTGGGAGGGCAGGGGGGCTGGGGTGAAAGGTTCAGCTCTCTTCTCCAAGTGGAACCCCAATTCAAGGCCAGAGACACCTCTCCCTTCAGTCCCCGTCTTCTTTTTTGCCTGTCTGAAATACTGAGCTTCCACACTTGGGCAAGGAGCTGTTTTCCCTCTCTGGGTTACGAATTTAGCATTATTTCCATGTGGGAGCACTCTATGGAAGTCCTGCTACTGTGCACGAGATGCACAAGGGACCACAACTCCGACGTCTGACTGACGCAACAGTAATTTCCCAAGGAGCTGCAAGGGGCTGGTCACAGTTACAGGGTCGCGAGTTTGCAAAGAAATGCGTCGGTGGCTACCCGGGGATGGGAGCGCCAGGGTTTGCCAGTGGCAGCCACTCCTTGGGTACTGGGGAATTTATTTCTTCCCTGAAGCAATACCGTCATGTTGGTCATTTGCCCCAGTAATATAGTGATGACACAAAATTCAAAGATATTTAGACATTTTCCCGCAAGAAGCTGGCATGTTAGAGCTGCTCACAACAGACCATCGAGAAAACTTCTAGCAAGGGGAAATCCCCTGATGGCATGGGATTTTTAAAGCACGGATTCTTCTCTTTTTCTGCCAAAGTTACTACTTGTAACAAACAAGTAGGAAGAGTGGAAGGAGGAGGATTATCATTACAGAGAAACGCACAGACAGCACTGTCAGTAGGATGCTTTTTCACAGAGCCCCAATAGCTATTAAATATTTCCAGTAAATTTCCTCTTTAAATGATTACTCATTTTCTGAGAGGTTCAGCTCTGAAGGGAGTGATTTGAAGACAGATATAAAATAAAAAAATTAGATATGGCAAAAGGCACAGGTCCTTAAAAAGTTAGGCCAGGCACAAACCCTTTATTATTTTGTACATTTTTGTACATCGTTTATAAAATTGACCAAGCAATATTCAAAAGATTTTGTAGAACACAGCAGAAAAAAACCCAAAAGTACAGAATTGGAAATGGAATAATGTGATAAATACGTAACTTGACATAACGTAACTATTTTATGGAAAAATTGTTGGTAGCCACCTGGGATTTATAAATACAAACTCAGTGTTTATTCACAGTGCATCCTCACTTAGATGTATATGACCCAAGATGTTTTTCTGTAGTTCAAGATTTGCTTACTGGCCCAATAGCAAAAGTATTTTGAGTTAGATGAAGGGACTATTAAGACCTGGTCATCACAGACTTTAGAATACCGTCTGCATCAGCTATACCATGGCTATGTAAAGGTATGACAACAGGCGTTGCACACACTTTCCTGTTGCAAGTCAGAAACCTCGCTGCTTAGTATAAAAAAGAATTTACCTCATTAATGACAGGTACATCTTTTTTCTCCCCTCATTTTTCAGTGAAGTGTGTTGGTACAGAGCCATAGCCAGCAGCCTATAAACCTTACCTCTGAATGTTGGCGTTGGACTGACTGGGATTTTTCCCCAACTCCTAAAGACAACCGAGCTATTCCCATCCTGCCCTGATCACTTTCTAGCAGTTGCTATTAGTTTTGTTTCTGCCCAAGAATAACTCAGTGGCCAACGACATCGTTAAAAGAGCAAGCACATATCGTTGTTTTGTATATAAAACTGCCTTAAGGTTTAGAGTGGCAAAATGACCGATGAAAGAAGACAGGAGCCACCAACTCCCCACCAAAGCAAGCGCTTCTAGTTATAGAGCAGCACTGCAGCTCTGTCTCTGCTGACAGCACACACCGTTGCGTAGGTGAAAAGACTCATAAGAAAATGTGAAGCACCAGAGGCCTTCGGGCAGGATTAAGAGACACTAACGTCCGACAAAATCATTATGATAATCCAGCCTGATCCGTGGAATGACAGGCCAGATAATGAAAAAAAAAGTAACTGCTCCTACTCCAAGGTTTTGGGGACAAGGAATTAAGTTAAGCCAAAGAGTTTTAAACAACTGCCGTCCTCTGAGGTGTTTTGGTGTAGAGATGCCGTACTTCAACATTATCTCTACGAGCAGAGAAGGTGGGGGGGATAGGTCATTAGTTCCTGCTTATGAGGTTTTAAAGTAAGATCTTCAAAAGCCTAAGAAAATGTTGGCACTTAGATCTCTTTGAATATGAAAGAGGTAGGTAGGCTTTAGACTCTTCAGAACTGTTGTCTCAGAAAAAGAAAGGATTTTTAAATTTCTCTGGGTCTTTTTAGGTCATTTTTTTTTACTTGAAGAAAAGTTTTGGCTGTTGCTTTAATATTCATGTCAAGCTATTCTTTAAATTAGCCTCATTTTTAAAATACACAATTAACTTGAAAGCTTGAATATTAAATGCCTCATGTGCATCTATGTGCAATATCTCATGACTTTCAATCATGGTTATGACTGCCTTTTCCTAAGAGAAACGTATTATCTATCTTATTATCTTTTTTCTATTGCCGCCCTGTAACAGCTGAACAGTTAGGGGGAATGAGGTGAGACTCCATGCAACGCTGAGTGTTACAGAAGGGAAAAGTCACTAAAATCAGAAGCCTTGATGATGTTCTTCATAATTCTTATGATAAAAAAGCAATACTAATGGAAAATTTTATCAGAATGCCTTTTATCTACTGCTCCAAATAGGGCACAGACCCAATAGACCAGTTTATGCGTACCTCCTCGTAAAGGGTTGGTTTTATTGGGGTTATTTGTTTGTTTCTTTACAGCTTCCAGGGTCCATAAGCCTGGCTTTTTACAGACTGGCACACATGGAAAGGCCACACAACAACACCCAGTGCCAGGCTTTTGCTTCGGAAGTTTTGCACTGTAATGCTGATGAAACCTCTTTTCTTTGGAAAATCTAATGACATGAAATCCTGGGACAGATCTATATCTTCAATGCATGAGACCTTTCGAGGGCAGATAAAATATATTAAAAACTTAGAAGTTTCTCCTACAGGAGTTCCTACCGGTCTTATGTTTCAACAGACCAGCCTGAGCGAGCAGTTAATATCCTGCTTGTCTGCAAGGATAATTCAAAATTACCAAAGGCCTTTGCTTCTGCCAGTTCCTGTTTTTCCCTCACTAAATATTGGTTTGGATACTGCCATAAATGAGGCAAAAATTGCTCATGGAGCAATGAAAACTGCAGTTGTGGAACTTTGGTGAAAAGGGTGGGGAATTCAACTGGGAAGGCTTGGGAAAGACTGAAAGGGCTTGGACAACGGTAATATTGCAAGACTGGCAAAAGGGCCTGGAATAAATGGAAGGACCCAGGGCACACGGTTGAGGACAGGTATGTCCAGGATGGGGAGAAGCCTGAGATTGAAGAGGCTGAGCAAGAAGGACAGAGGGAGATGGACACTTGCTCTCCCCCGCGTCTCCTCGCAATGAGGAATCATGCCTGGAGGAGATGAAGCATGCTTAGGACTTCAGCCATGCTCCCTCCACTTGCCCATCCCGCTCCGTGCCAGGACGATGGCAGCTGTGAGCAGTGGATGTGTTTGTTGTATTAATTTGGCAGGCTGAGCACAGAACGCAGCCTGGGAACAGACGCTGCCTCCAGAAGGGGAAGCTTTAATGAGAGCTGTTTGTGGAAACACCATGTAGCCTTTGTCTCTCTTTAATTAAGCTTCCTGGTACCTAAAAGGATAGTAAATAAAAAAATAAAAAAAATTATTCCAATCCACATAACTATAAAACAAACCAAACCCAAATAACTTTTAAAGCAAAGCCTGTATACCAGCACATTAGCCCAGAAGTGAGATGTAGGCAAACATCTTTTCCTTAAATTTGCAGCGTCAAAGCTTTCCTCTAGACTACCTCTGTCATCGCATAATGCAGATCACCAAAGAAACAAACTCAAAAATATTTTCTGTATGTTCATGTATGATGTTTCTGAAATAAGTTTACAAACAACTGCTTTGTCAGCTCTACAATATCTACAAAAAAGAGAGTCAAACGTAGATTGCTGCCCTTGACCATGAACCAGCCTGAACTTCATGACTCAGTCCCACACAGACCTTGGCCATCTTGATTTTTGGAGACATTTGGATAAGGATGTTACTGTTATTATCACGCTGCTGATTATTATTATTACTACCAGTAATAATAGGCACGAACAGTGCCTCCTAAACTCCATAAGCGTGCAACGAGGTTTAGCAGTCAGAGACCGTCTTTCCTACTTGGAAAGGAGAACCGGTGATACCCATCTCCTATGGCTAAAGCCAGTTCCTCGCAAGGGATGCTCCCCCGACAATGCAGGCAGTGCCATCGCTGCTCCTCCGTTAAGGCTGCTGTGCTCCTGCAAGGGCTTTGAGCCTTTGGCTGAAATCATTTCCCTCCTTCCAGTTCTTTCTCAACAGCTGCTCCACTGCCTCTGGCCCTCTCTGCCTTTCTGATTGTTGTTTGCTGCTTTTCCTCCAGTAGTTCTCCACATAAAAATCCCATCCTTATTTCTTCTAACTAAAAACGTCTCTAAGTAAATTTCCTAGCATGAAAAAACAAGGAAGTAAAAAAAAAAAAAAAAAAAAAATGTAAAAGAAAGACTATTTGGACTAAAATTAAAAGCGTTCTACTATTAGAAGGAATTCTAAACTCAGCCTAGTTCTTCCAGACCCATGGCATGAATCATTCCGCTCAGGTGCCAGTACTTGAGATTTTCACACTAAGATGAAACAGAAATGAATATGCAATAAAGAATAAGGAATCAACAAAAGGTAAACAAAAAAATCCCATTTGCAACGTGCATGCAGTATGGACTATAATATATAATTAAGCACTAAGAAATAGCAAAAAAATAACATTAAAAGTATTTCAAGAGAATACTAATATATATGGCACCTACCCACAGAATGAGCCATTTATAGCATCAGTGAGTAACAAATGGACTGTATAATGAAATAATTATCTCATTAAAAATTGTCTAGTTAAAAAAGATCAAGCCTTCCAAATTACAGAGTTGGTTTGTGGAGGAAACTCACTAACTGCTCACTTTACAAGAGCTAAAGGTTTCAGAGCCAGACAGCCAAGAAGAGAAGCTGCCCTCTCTTGTGAAGGCTCAGGACTCGGGCGTTGGGAGATAACTAAGCTGGGGTACGCAGGGCAATGTACTAAACCAATCCTAAACAGCAAACCCAGCTGCAGTTAGAGTACTAGCTCGAATCTTTTAGACCCAGTGAGAAGGTGCTCCAATAATACTCTTCCTGAAAGTCCACTCAAAGCACATGCAGAGGTGTCTTTTTTCAGACCAGGCAGGATCCTCCTCGCCTGACTTTGACTATCTAGAAGTGCCTCATGGCCATTTCTCTGTGTTATAGGGGCTCCCTCCGTGTCTGAGGCACATCCTGAGGACATTCAGTCCCTTCCAGAAAGACTTCAGGAGGGGGTTCTTTCTTTCTATTCACTACAGAGGGAAACTAGAAAATTCTCATTAGATGGATACACTTAGGCAAGATTTGCAGCAAAAGAAAATCCAGTTATATACTAGATTAAAAAAAAAACAACAAACAAACCTCCACAATAAGGGTGGTCACATATTGGAACAGTTGCCCAGAAATACTGTGCAATCTCCACCCTTGGAGACATCCAAAAAAGATTGAACAAAGCCCTGAGCAGCTTAATGTAACTTTGGAGTTTGCATTGTTTTGGGCAGAGAGGCTCCGGAGGTCCCTTCCAGGCTACATTATTCTGTGATTGCATGAATCTTTTCTGCATAACAGTTATAGTATTTACCCACCCACAGCTCCACATGTTTTCATGATTTTCCCTCCCTGGGCCATGCTGTGTCTTCCCTGCACACATCAAACTGTGAGAGAGCTCAGAGAGATCTGGACATGGACGAGACATGACATACATTTTCACCATATTATATCTGCATTTGGAACAAAATAAGGGAAATGTATTGAATATTTTCAGCTACAGATAACATCATCTCTATCTAAACAATAGCTATTGGGTATGCAATTCTGGAGGGATTTTGGCAAGTGAAAACATATTAGCTGAATGTTTACCGTGCAAAACAGCGGTAGCACTCAGAAACCAATAAACAAATGATACATTTATGAATGCATTAATTTTAAAAAAACCCAGTTGTTTTCAAACATATTTACTTGCTCACTCTGACGGAGAAATAGAAATAGGAAATCAGTGGATGCACTTCTGACTGAGCTTTTTTGAACCATATGTCATACTTAGAAACTCTTTGAAAAAACTCAGTTCTCTCTGTATAGGCAGTCCTATATAATTTCTACTAGCCAAAAAATACTATAAATGTTGAAGAACGAGGCATCGCTTGGAGAATACACCTTTTGTATTCCTAATCTTTCATGTTAGTCAGGTTTAATTAGCTCCACTGAAGTTTTTATTATGCAAAGTTTTAATACATTTATTCAAGGATCCTGTGTTTAAAGTACCGATAAACGTTGCTCAGCAAAGACCAGACTAAGAAAAGCGGAGCTCCAGAGACAAACTAGCTTGAAACTGCTGTAAATTGTATGAGAGCAGACGGTGAACTCATGTGATACGCCACGACCTCCAAAAGGTTCTGTCCCATGGAGGATTTTCTGCCTGCGGGACTACTGAAAGGGCTTGTATGAGTGCTAGTCCAAGCTGGTTCAGTAGAGGTGGCTATTATTAAAAGCCATGGCAATTCCCAAACCAACCGCTAAAAACTATTGCATCAAGCTCGGCTCTTGCTCCCTCGTCCCAGAGACATGCCCCAAGCTTTACTCAGGAGCAGCCCCTCCATCTTCTCCCCATGCCCCCACAACCAGGGCTCCGCTGTGGCCTCGCTCCATGCCTCAGCATCAACCGTTTACACCCTTTCTAGTAGTGGACTGACCGGGTCCCCTAGGTACAAAGACTCTTAAACTTTAGAAGTGTTAGAAGGATTATGATAGCAGCTCCTCCAGATCAGTCAGTATGTGCAAATGACACCTTTATACACCACTTCCAAGCACAGTAACTAAAACCCAGAGCTTAAATTAGATAACAGATCTTAAATTAAAAATTGATTAAACATTAGACTATTATAGTTCAGGTACAGGAGCAGAGAAATATTTCACTGTGCTTGTGGGTAACTGTAAAAAATTCTAATAACTGATATTGAGCTAGCAAGCTGATTTGATTGTGTTTTCCATCTTCATAGAATTAAACTCCATGCAACGTATTAAATAGGCTAGGCAGAATTCCTGTAAGCATAAAAATTAATGTCGTGAATATACATGGATTCGATCAGCTGAAATGCAATATTATCTCAAATATAAGCTATGTTTACTAGACACTACAATTATGATGCTCAACTATTGAATCTGGCATAGCAGTTCCACTCAAATCCGGTACCAATAATGTAATAGATAAGAAATAGCCTGATGAATTGAAATTACTTCACATCACAAGTGCCCAAATTACTTCCACCAGAATGGACTGAGATTCAGCCTACAGCACCCTCTCTACCTTTTTTTCCGGCACTCCTCTTCCTGCCATGTGGTGAGAAGAAAACCCACCAAGTAACGATGAGACAAGCATCCCTCTTACTTGATGGGTCTGCAGTGTTTGTTTGGGCTCTCCGTGTATTCTAACACAAAGCTGGATAAATGTCCATCAGGTGATGGGCAACATTTTCCTTGTGACAGTCACAGCTTCTGGGTATGTGAAATTGCAAAGAAGGCTAGACTGCCTTTGAGTGTCGCTGTAAATACCTATGTGGTGTCACACAGAAAAATTTTGAGGATCACCACTCATTACATTATAGTACTGGCATAATAATTTGTTAAATCCACACTATCCTTGTTATTCATGTAGTTCTAAAGGTCAACATTAAATCTGAATAGAATGTAGTCCCACCTGGTTATGGAGCATTTCAACTCTAGACACAGATCATAATACACAAGGAACCAATTCAGACCTGTCCTGTAATCTGTACTTGCTAAATGCTGCCCAGGGCACAGCTGTGCTACCAGCTGCTTAAAGAATAGAGCAGTCACCAAGTTCACGTGCAGTTGTGGTTTGTCAGAAAAAGCAGGCAAACACCAACAAATCCTTTAGAGTTGTGCTTGGTCTTTTTCTGAAGGTACATCTACCCAAAGTTCTCAGAATGCCTGAACATCTAGTAAATGTACAGAATATAAAACACATAGAAAATAAAGAAAGAAATTAGGAGCACCATCTAAAGTTGTAAACCTCTCAAGTCAAAAAGATTTCCCTGTTAGACAACCCTCACACTAAGAAGATCAGTAAAGAACAGGCCTGTGTTCTGCAGCATGGCGTGTGGTCACACCAGAAGGTCTGGCATCTAAAGTAACTCTAGGTCCTCAATCCCACTTTGGAAACATTTTAATTCCCTTCAGACACGCAGAGAGAATCTTAGTCAAAGTGATCAGATACCATGGCAATCAAAAGGAACAATGTCACGCTCTGTAACATCAAACCTTCATACGGAAGGATGTCAGATTCTTTAGACAGATAATTTACTCATCAAAAATGAAGACTTGAGTCAATTAAAGTAGGTGCAAGTTCACGTTGAATGCACTGAAGAGCTTTGATTGTAAAACATGGAAAAATACACTGTGATCAGAAAAAGTCACTCACTTTTTTAACCTTTCAAAATTTACTTTCCAGTTATTGTGTTGAAAAAAAGCTGCACTCTAAAAACATGTATTTTGAAAGTAAATAAACTGGTTTATTTTAGGTCAAGCAGAAGCCAAACAAAAAAATGCTATTCTTCCAGCAAAACTAAAAATATTTTAGCTATTCACTTTTCTCTAAACTATAGACTAGCATTTTCAAGCAGAAACAAATTGAAAAGCACTGAAATGAAGGCAAACAGGTGCTCTTTGCAAGAGGCAAATCAGCCCCAGGCAAATCAGCAAGGGGATTGTGACCACGACTGGAGGAAATGCACGGCATCAAAATTTCTTCCAGACAGCCCCTGCCTGTGAGGTTCCCACAGAGGCCAGGCTGTAATTGAAAACTGTTTTTCTTGGCAGAAAGGTAAAACACCACCTGTGCTCTCGAAGGATGGGGTCGATCCCAGCTGGATTCCAAAACTGCCATTTGCAGTTGCCTGGACCAGAAGTGGCAAATCAGACCTTTTTTTTTTTTTTTTTTTAAATGAAACAATGCGCCTTTTTTTTTTTTTTTTTTTTTTTTTTTTTTTTTAATGAAAAGCAATATCTTCATAGATTATGAGACCTACAGACTTAGGTTTGGGTTTTAATTCCCCTGCCCCACCAGCTGAGCACTTATTTACCTTATTTACATTCACTTTTCAGAGACCCTACAGAACAACAGGGAGGCAGGAGGTGAAGCTGTGTTAGTCCTCTCATTCCCCACAATTCTTCCCATCCCTATGGACAGAACACTGTAGTTGGTCTTGCTTTTCTTCAAGCAGTTTCTCTTTTGTTTTCGCATGCACTAGATCACCACATTTTTCATTCAAAAGGAATGACAAAGTTTCAGTGGACTTTTCCATCAGGAGGGTCAGAATCCAGTGCTACTAATCCAATCAAATGAACTTCAGACTGGCAATGAATTCACCACAGTTAGATAATTTTGCAGACAAAATCAGGAAGAGCTCTTGCATCATGAAGACCAGCCTTCCCCAAACCAGGCTACAGAATTTCATTTCTACTCCTGTACGAGCCAAAAACATTGGTATTGAAGGCACATCTTCTGAAAGGCAACTTCATTTTAACATTTATCATTGTTTTTTAAAAGGCAAAACAAAGTAAACCCCGTTTTTCTACAAGGCATAAAAGCAAAGTCTCAGAGATGGTTTTGTGGGCTGAAGTTTATAAATGCAAAGCTGGTCTCTGTGAAACCAATATTTTTCCCCAAAACGTCATTCTGCTGGTGGAAAATCAGCAGGTAAAAAACTGAAGGGGAAAAAACATTAAAATTATAAAACCAGTTTTCTGATTTTGAAAAAATGTGTTTAATACTATATTCATATATTATTTTCTACTGTATTTTGTCACAAATGGTGATTTTTTTTATGCCCTATATTTTACCCACAGTATTTTATGACATAGTAACAGACAACGCACAGTTTTCAAGGACTACTGTGCCTTAGAAGTCAGGTTAACAGTAAGTTCTGCTGGTCAGTGCTGACCGCATGTTATTGTACAACTTTTTGGTAGTAAATACAAGCAAACCACAATTACATATTTCTTTACACCAGATCCTGTCTCCCCTTGCTGCCCTTTGGCAGTAGCCCTTCATTCTTTGGGCCACCCTACCGACACTGACAGTTTGCCCAGGAAAAAGAGGATTCAACCGAAAGACTTTATGACCATTGGGAAGAAACCACAAGGCTGGGAGGACCGCCAATGCCAGCGTGGCAGTGGGTGAAGGACAGCGGTGCACTGTCCCCTTTCTTCTCCCACTACCCACCCCTAAAATCCCGTGCTTCCAAAGATGCAAGTTGAAGAGAAGAGCGTGTAACTGTACCGTTAAAGAGCACGTTGAGATGCATACCAACGTGACTGGGGATGCTAGGGCAAAAAAAAATAAGAATCATAGAATCATAGAATCATTTAGGTTGGAAAAGACCTTCAAGATCATCGAGTCCAACCATCAACCGTGCCCACTAAACCATGCACTGAAGTACCCCGTCTACTCACTTTTTGAATACCTCCAGGGATGGTGACCCAACCACTTCCCTGGGCAGCCTGTTCCAATGTTTGACAACCCTCTCAGTAAAAAAATTTTTCCTAATATCTAACCTAAATCTCCCTTGCCTCAACTTGAGGCCATTTCTTCTCATCCTGTCACTAGTTACTTGATAGAAGAGACCAGCACCCACCTCACTACAACCCCCTTTCAGGTAGTTGCAGAGAGCGATCAGGTCTCCCCTCAGCCTCCTTTTCTCCAGACTAAACAGCCCCAGCTCCCTCAGCCGCTCCTCATCAGACTTGTGCTCCAGGCCCCTCACCAGCTTCGTTGCTGTTCTTTGGACACGCTCCAGCACCTCAGGGTCTTTCCTGTTGTGAGGGGCCCAAAACTGAACACAGGACTCGAGGTGCGGCCTCACCAGCGCCCAGTACAAGGGGACGATCACCTCCCTGCTCCTGCTGGCCACGCTATTTCTGATACAGGCCAGGATGCCGTTGGCCTTCTTGGCCACCTGGGCACACTGCTGGCTCATAGTCAGCCGGCTGTCAACCAGCACCCCCAGGTCTTTCTCTGCCGGGCAGCTTTCCAGCCACTCTTCCCCAAGCCTGTAGCGCTGCATGGGGTTGTTGTGACCCAAGTGCAGGACCCGGCACTTGGCCTTGTTGAACCTCATACAGTTGGCCTCGGCCCATTGATCCGGCCTGTCCAGATCTCTCTGTAGAGCCTTCCTACCCTCAAGCAGATCGACCCTGCCTCCCAACTTGGTGTCATCTGCAAACTTGCTGAGGGTGCACTCGATGCCCTCATCCAAATCATTGATAAAGACATTAAACACAACAGGGCCCAACACCGAGCCCTGGGGAACACCACTTGTGACCCGCCGCCAACTGGATTTAACTCCATTCACCACAACCCTCTGGGCTCGGCCATCCAGCCAGTTTTTCACCCAGCAAAGGTGCATAATTCAAGCCTGAGGCAAGCATCTGCCTCCGAAAGTTCAGCCCAAGCAGTGGAAGTTTGGCAAGCATTCACCAGTTAGAGATGTCTTCACAGGGGGCAGCTGATAGCTCTGGTTTCCAAGGCCAGTCCCAGCACATACATAACATTATTTCCTTCCCCCTTCTTCAGTATCTCTTAATTATAAGAACTGAAAGCCCCCTGGCTCTTGCATTATATCAAAGGGTAATTAAGCATACTTGAGAGTCCCCTGTACATTTTGCTACCCAATAAACCTTTTCATTGCAACTGAAGGCCTAAGACTGAGGTAGCGAGGCCAGCTCTCGTACTCCAAACGTGTTTTCCAGACTGTTATCCAGGGTCAAGCCTCAACAATGCACTCCAATAGGCAGAGAGGGGGAGGTTAGTCCTATGATTAGCACTTTAATTATCCTGCTATCCTGTAGCATTCCACTGATTTGCAGTAGCTTCAGTAGTGGAAGAATCCTGGAAATATCTGACAGTTCTCTTACATAAGGCTGTCCTATATTTTAAAAGTGTATATAAAAATTTTATATAGATAGTCTATATACAAGTATACATTAAAAATGTTGTGCATGCGTGCATGCACTGTTCTCCATATAATTATCACTTTATAGTTTAGTTTCTCATTCAGGGCTTCACTGTATGTAAGAATTCAGAGAGGTGATTTGTAAAGTGTTGGAAGACTGACCACAGGGATCACCATCTTCCCTGCTGAAGGCTGAAGGTCTCAGAGGATTCTTTTCTCTATCATTCTTCCCTTCTCCCTTTCTCTTCCTCTTCCGCCCCAATGTCTCTCCTTCCCTCCCAATTAAAAAAAAAAAACAAACAAAAAGCAAAAAACAAAACAAAAAAAACCCAACCAAACAAAACCTACTCACAAACCAAAACCCACCACAAACAGAAAAAGAAAGAAAGAGAAAAAAAAAAATAAATTAGCAGATTGTACCTCAATTCAATCAAGTGACTTACGGGTCTAATAGAGCATGCACTGAAGCCCTGAACCTCCCACCGCTTTAGGGGAGAAATCTGCAGAACTTGGCCCTACTAACCCATGGATGGGGGGGTGACAGGCTCGGGTCCTTCAGCAGTGCTCAGTGCACCCAAAGGAAACCACAAATCCAGCGCAGGACTCAAAACCAGGTGTCGGATGTACAATCATTCAGAGGAACCAGTCTCAGCCTTGTCTAATTTTATACCAGTGAAACTGCGTCACAAGGCTCCAGAGAGGACAACACGTTCCTTGTATTTTGCTAGAACAGGGCTGATCATAAATTATTTTGGGGCACATTTTCCCTTGGGTAAATGCACTCTCCAGTAATGTGCAATATACTTCAGAATATGTTTCTGCAACTTGGCAAAATGTGCAGGAACACCAACTCGCTCACCCATTATTGTATGTAAAACAGCTTTGTATTTGCAATTACCTTGAGTAATTGGTACAGGACAGTACCTGACTGGGAAAAGTGGAAGCTGCTGAGATTAATCAAGTGTTCCCATAGCGAGAACTATTCTGGAGTACATGCTAGGTTTGAAAAGAAAAATCCTGTCTGTTTTATTTGTTTGTTTGTTACCGTACGATATGTGGTTTCCCTCCCCTCTTCTTTCTGTTTTTGACAAGCGGACACTTTGAAGAATGAAAGCTTAAAAGGTCTACTTCCTCCAACATAAGTACTTTTAGTGTTTTTAATGTCAGGTTTAATTCTATAGTGAACACTAGCAAAACTGATGAAAAATATTTTTGATTTGTGGCTGAAGAGAGGAAAAAAATCCAACGTAATAATTTTTAAACAGTACTTTAGAAAAAGAGAACCCAGCAACCCTTCAGGTCCTGATGATAGCTTGAGAAAAAAAGATTACAATGCTTCCAAAAGAGCAGTGTTGGTCAAATGATTACTGCCATGATAACACACGGTTATATTTTAGACAGCTGCTGCGGCAAAATTACACGTAGTAATAACATAGAGTGGAAAATGCTGCATTGTTCATGACCGGCTGAAACTCTGACCTTGGATTCAGAAGTTGCCTTTTCAAACAGTGTTAATAGAGCAAAAAGGGGCTTACTTCAAATCCATAACTCCATTTGGAAATAGCTTTAAAAATAGAGTATTTAACTTCCAGCTAGCTGAATAGTTGAAACTGTGCCAAAGTTGACTTTGCTCGCAAATTGTTTTGATTGAAATAGTGCCTACTGTTGAGACAGACCCAAAATCCAAACACGGCAGATACCGTGCGCAAGTTCGTGAATTCCTAATGTTTAAAATACTTACTAGCCTTTTTCCTTCAAAATACCAAACATCACAAAGAGAAAAGGTTCACAGGCTAAAACGCTGAGAGTATGAATGCCCAGTGAATCAGCCTGATTTTTTAGAACATATACAAAAGGTCTGGGGCAGGTTTAGATCAGCACCAGCAGAACTTCAGCACCAGATGCCTCTTGCCCTCGGTGTGGTGCTGCAGCCCCAAACTCAATAGGAACGTTTTTTGAAGTGAGAATAAGGGAAAAAGGAAGGGAGCCGTGGTGCCAGGGATACCACCGGTGTATCCCAACAGGAAAGTCAGTTTGACCTGAAGGATCATACCAAAGCTCTTCAGAACTGGATTGGCCCGTTCAGGTACCACAAGAACAAAATCCCTGAGATTTTGGCATGTCGGTCCTAATGTGTTATATCCCTTTTAGCCCCTTAGCTCCATGCTGTAGCCTAGGGCATGATAAAAGCCCCTTTGCATTCCTAAGGCCTCCCATTTCCCCTAGCTCATGAAAAAAAAAAAAAGCTTTTCTTTATTTTTTCCCTCTTGAAAATGTTCATTTGATTCATTCTAAGTGGAGGATGATCTGCGGTCTCATCAACAGTTTTCCTGGAGTTAATTTCTGGAATAAGACAGAGGTTCCTAATAGATTTAATCTTTAAAAGTCTCCTCAGAAATAGAGATTCAGCTTTTTAAAGGAAGCGTATAATGGGGTATAAAGCTCTTTGGCAAGGGATATTCTCTCACACACCTATTCCGGACATTTGAAGCCGGAGTAATCAACCATATTTTATTCCCAAAGCATCATATGTAATTTAGTTTCCTTATTTGTAAATTCTTTCTGCAGTTTAGTGCAGAAAGGAGCGCATTAAAACTCTGATGAAAGCCCTTATTAAGTGGCCATCTCATTATGTTTATTAAAGGTCTGGGTTCAAAAGTTTGTATGACTGAAGACTTGCTGCATATTTTCTTGCAGGCTGCCGATTGTGTTAATTTTAAGAGTAATTAGCAGATTACTGGAAGCTCAGCATGTGTACAAGAGGCGATTGGAATTTATTTGCCAGAATCTTTAGAAGTGACTTAGTCATTCTTGAATCAAATCCAAACAGATTCTATAAGAAGCATTTTATTGTAGATGTTTATAATTTGCAGTGTGGCGGTGCCTAGAAATCTCAGTCAAGGACCGAGCTTTGTACATACATCACTGGAAGGCAGCCCCTTCCCTAAGGAACTACATGTTTCATTTAAAAAGCAAAGTAATAAAATGATTCCCATGCACTTTCTAACAATTTTAAGAAATAAATCAATTCATTAAGCAGCGAAAGATTAGCCACACTTCTTATTATTCTTTTACTGGAAAGCACAATGTCTTCTGAATGTCAGAAATCATTCATGGCATTTTATGACCTAAATAAGGACTTGCCTTTTTCCCATTAAATTCAATGGTCATTTTTCCAGACAACAGCAAAAGCAGGACTTTTTAAAGTTTTAATTATCTTAAATTGCCCAATTGCCATCTAAAACAGACACTACATCATCTAGATACCTTAAGTGTCATTTAATAACATTTGTGTTTAACAGAGCATTAAAAGGCCAGATATTTTCTGCTGCTAAGCATTGCGTTTTTTGCAGTTGTACCATTAGTATTTTGTGAAGTATTGCATTTTGCTGATGACTGCCAGTTGTTTTCTACTCATCCACAGAATAATTCGGAGGATGCATTTTCAAGCCTATGTGACGTATTTGTGTGGGGGTAGAGGCCTTGCCTACTCTACATCTATTTCTCACCATACACAAATTTGAAGAAATTCTACAGGTGCTCTATTTAGAGCCTGTAGTATCAGAAATGCATTTCTTTAAGTGCATGCCTACTCAGATGTGGCGATAATAATAGAATGGCATGAATTAACAATTATTAAAAAACGCTATCAAAGTGTGGCTCTTGGGATCAACTCAAGCATGTACCACAGTATGAATAAAGTTTCCTCATTCTACTGTCTCTAAGTTCAGGTACATACCAGTTAACTAACAATAAAAATGGTAAAAAATAAAATTTCCCAAATATTCTCCCTTATCAGCTACCGCAAAAAGAAAGAACTGATTGAACACAGGATTTCTTCTATTTAAAATCTTCTTTATCTTTCTGGATTCACTACAAAGAAGCAGCCCACACAATGAACAGCAGTTATCACAAAACGCTTTGTACAAATATGCAAAATAATGAGCGCAATCTAGGATGGATACAGTGAGTGTCTCACAGGCTAGTCTGCAAAAAAATCTGATGTAGGGTGCATCTGAATGCATAGGAAATGCTTAAGTTTAAAAATGGAAAAAGAAAGATGAGAATACGTTGAGAGAGTAGAATGGAGATGACAACTGCAGCAATAAAGAGGACTGTGCACCCTTTATAGGCAACAGCAGAAAAGAAGAGTTAAAGGAGAGATGAGAAAAGGAGTGTCACATTGCCTTGAAGATAATAATTCAATTCAGTATGACAGAGACCTCCTTCCAGTAAAACACTTAACCACATGCTTGCCTTGAAGGACAAGGAGGGTCACCGCAGCCAATGAGCTAATGTCTCCAGCAGGCATTTTTCCAGGGTTGGGCTATACGCAGCCCCCACCCACTATAGCAGCAGCAGCACAGACCCCTATCTGGACAAATACTTGTATTTACATTTCAGTTTTACCTCGGTGCCATTTACCTCAGTTTAAAGCATAGAGGGAAGGCGGTTGCTAAGTCTGTACAAGCAGGGCTCAGCAGAGCGCGCCTTGTCCTCTTTTATTCACTAACGTAAACGTGCCCATAGCAGTACAGCCCAGAGATACCCATCCTAACTCTAGTTTCCCTCTGTTTCTGCACTACCTTCTGTAACTTAGTGAGGGAGGAAATTCTGGCACCGCAATAAAAAACTTGATACGATATACACCATGCACCGAGTTTATACTACGAACTTTCACCCTTTTGAGAAAGCAATTCTTCTTTTCCCGCATAGAGCACAGCCTCGGTGAATTTGAACCGGCCCGTTGGCCTTCTAGAATATTGAACAGCCTATGATTCTGCAAGTTTTAGTCCCTGTTTGCTTTTGCTTTCCTGCTAATCCAGTATTTATAGTGCTTCTTACATTTCTTCCACTCAGAAACTAGCTGCAGCAATTCTAAAATAGAAAGCTCAGTGGCAGCATTAGTGATGCTGTCTCTCACAGGGTTATAAAGCCTGTTTCGCTGCTTCGCCCTCTTCTCCAGACCTGCTGAAAAAATTACTATGAGCCAAACGCAAGCACAGCCCTGACAGTTCCTTTGATGTTTCAGTCCGGTTCTTGTACGCAAAGAGCACAATTTGAGCATTTGCAGCGATAGCAACAGCTATGCAGAAGAAAGGCTATTATCCTTGTTTTACCTAAGAGCCTTTGATGATATGCCATGATTTGTTTGCAGGTAGTTTTGCCAAGTTACTAAAATGATAGAGAACTAAATCTGACTTTGTTGTTAAACGGAATAACCCCAAGGGACTTCAGACCTACTCAAGGACTGTGTTTCACCTATATTACCCTGAAGTGATTATATATGCATTTTGCAAAAGCTGGCTTTCATGATAGGTGCACCCATATAATATAAAGTAAGCAGATACAACCATCTTCCAAGAAGATCAAAAGGCATGCGGTCACATCCATAGGGTGACAAGCCTACACTAGCACACCTTGCCTCTTCACATCAGCTGCTCTGGATTTGGTGGTCCTTCAACAGAATCACAGATCTTTTCAGCAGGAATTAACTCATAGGGAGACCTCACGATGCATGCAGACTTACCTTGTATCACTGGCGAGTTCTGTTGCTTCTTCATAAGGATTACACAATCGGCTCTGTTGGTTTTGTGGACTGATATTTCTTAGGAAGCTCTGTAAGTACATGACCAGTAAGAATTCTTTTCAGAAGCTGCTGAGGCTTTAACTGACTTATGCTTCTTCAACTCACCTTTGCAACTGCAAGGGATTGTTTTGTTATTAAACTCAATTCAAAGAAAACAATTTGGGTTTGATTTAACACTGATATGTTTTGAGAATCTCCCTTTCCTTGCATTTCTATTTAATGAGTGCATTATTTTAGCAAGATGGAAGAGATTTACTTGTACTGGCAGAAAGAAATAGCTACTATAGGTGGATGAAGGCCTTTTAGACAGTACCAATAAAAAAGCCCACATAGCAATTCTTAATTCATTTTTACAGACTGTCTAGTACAAAGGCAGAAACAAAGACAGCAAAACAAACAAACAAGAAAAGAATTCAAACCTTCCCCAAAATTCTTTTTTCCTCTAAATTCTTAAAAGATGCTGACTTTCATAAGCTCTTTAAAAAAACCAAAATACATTGTCTTTGTTGGTTATTTTACAAAACTCTATTTTGAGTGGACTAAAAATGTTCAGGGAGGAGGAAGAAATCCATTTCAAATTTCACAAAATGATGATGTTTTTCATTGCTTCGATTTTTTTCTTACACTTTTCCAAACATAAACACAGGCTTTCAGCCATGTCACTGTGTTCCTCAGAGTCTGACAGCCTCGTGCTGAGCTTCCCCTTCCAAGGCTTTGACCACATGTCTGTGGCGCCAAGCCCAAGGGGCCATATCCCAATTTTTATCAGATCTTATGTCAACCTGAGCTCAGCGTTACTCTTTCTTACCAAGTTAGATAGTCTTTTGCTTGAAGAGGCCATAAACCTCCTGATGAGTATTAAGTGTTAGACTGTAAGTATCAAGGGCAGCGGCCACTCTCATCACGTGTGACCTTGGTGGTTGTCATACTTGTGATAACCAACAAGAGCGATACCTTTCTGATCTCTGCTTATAGATCAGTTACTGGGTCTAGCTCTACAGACCCTTCCCCCTGTAAAAAGTTCTCTCACCCTGGCCTGGCTCCTCAATGTAGCCTCGGCTCTGCCTGATAGCCAAATTAAGCTCCTTTCTTCTGCCACATGAGTCTCTTAAGAAATTGCCCAAGGAGAGGAAAAGAGATGACACCATATAATGATCAGCAAGTTAATCCCAGTATTAGGTACCATCATTTTTCCATTCCTATTGCCGTCAATGGCAGGTTAGCCATCGCCTTGTTGAGCTGCGACTTGTTGAGATCTAATTCTGCTAGAGAGTACATTATCATAGGAGAACACTGACATTTTACTTCTGTCTTTTATACGATCCAGGCTGCATAACAGTGTGCTTCTGCCCAGTCTCTCTGCTGCTTACGGCTCATGGCTTTGTCCTGTCGCTACCAAGCAAGTCCATTCATATGCAAGTCTTACTGTGTTTATACAATAGCAAAACAACTTTCAAAATGTCATCATTTTTGTCAGTTTATAATGTAAAGCTTTCCAGTTATATTTTAATTCTTCCTTTCTGGCGAACCCTGGACTCCTGCAAAATCCTGAATAACATTTAAGCCCTTAGTTGCTCGCTATGCCCAGCATCTTTTCACTTCACTGCCACCAGGCACAAGATCATTTGAGACACTTTGATGCTGTCATATTTCCAGTTATTCCTACTTGACATAGTCTTCTTACCATTATTTTTCAAAGCAGTATGGCGTGATTTGGGAGACCATTTCATAAAGCTGGTAGGTGACTGACTGACTTTAAAAAGCCAGAGGGACTCAGATGGCTCTCCTATTTTAGACAACACTTCCAGGCAGCCCCAAAAAACTGGTGCCTGAGCAAGGTGCCTCGGTGATCCCTCCACTTTCCTCTAGCGTGTTCTCCTCGGGAAGTACAACACCCTTGTTGAAGCCACCTCCACTGTGGTTTCTGCTACCGTAACACATTCACGGTGTTCCTGGAGTGCACGCAGCCCGTGACCTGAGCTCAGCTGATGCTGAAGCTGATTCTGATGCTGATGCTTCCCTCTCAGCCAAGGTGACCCAGTTGCCTGTGTTGATGCTAGTAACAAATTCTGCTTGAAGTTCCCGTAAAGCACTAGCCTTCTCAGAAACATCTGGCAGAAGCTACCACACAGTAACTGTTGGTGTACTCAACCTTAGAATTGCTACAAAACAGGTTTTCAACTTAAAAGATATATTCCATAGTCACAGCGAAAGACCTAACTGTTTACAATGTATGACCGCCACAACAAACAAAAAAACCCACCTTTACATGGCAAGATTGAGACAATACTATTTTCCTTCTAGGTACCCCATTAAAAGACTTTGGTCTCTCAGCAGATGAAGCAGCTCCAACAGTCCTTACCCTAAATTTATGTTTGGAAGAGAGAAAGATTAATGAGACAAAGTTGTTTTAACAGCTTTTGGGTTTTGTTTCTCGCTGTTGTAGTTCCTGTACATGTCCAGAGACAAACCAGCTGACAACATAGTTCTGACTTCAGAGGGACATCAGTTATTTCTTCTTTCTAAGTTTATTGTATGTCTAAGTCATTTTAAGAATTATTATCCTGTTTAAATATCTTTCTATCTGTTATAAAGTCACATAAATATTTAGTTTAAACAAATATCTTTAAAGTGTCTCCTTACAATCAGTAACAGACCCTTCCCAGACAAATACAGCTGGATGTTTTGAAATCCAGCATGATGAACTGTGAAAATACAAATGAAAAATTGTTAACTGCACATTCTTACAAAGCTGCATTTTTGAGGCGGTATTTCCATCCTCTGAAATACGAGCTGTTTATACCGCAATCACTGGCGAAATGTGCAGTCCTTGTGGATGGCCGAATGCTGATCCATGATGATTCCAAGAAGAGATTTTAATTTTCAGCCTGCTAGAACAGAAGACCTCTGAAGACGGAGTGGGTGAAGGATGAAAGGTAAAGCTAATTGTGCTTTGCTTTAGCTGCCTACAATTTATGTCTTCATCAGAGCTAGTTCTTATCTGTTGTGTTTGTAGAGAGGTCGGTCACTGGAGCCTGGGGAATGATTCGTCCTGCCCGTAAGCAGGTGCCTACATTTGATCAGACGGATTTCATCTTGAACGCCGGTTGACTACATGTGATCAGTGATATGTAAACCTGCAACATGAATCTCCTCTTAAAATAATTGGCATTTTTACAATAGGTTTAAGGGGAAGCAGGATCAATGATTTTCAAGATGTAGAAGAAGTAATTACTTTACTAATGAAAACTTCCCTAATTGCTTCTTAGAAAGCAGCTTGTTTAAAGGGACACTAAATAACTAAAATCAAAGTATGATTATTATAGAAGTAAGATTACTCTAGACTCACTGCCTCAATAGTAGAAATCATTACTTTTAAACATTTGGATACACCGAACACGAACATTTCTTTTTCTATGTTAAACAGCTGCCAGAAATTAGTGTTTCTCATTCTTTGGCTTTTTTTAAGTTCACAGACAAAATTTACAGGGAAAGAATGGTTGGATATACACTTTTACCTCAGCAAAGTTTATAGAATTTCTTTGACAATTGCAGAATACAATGATGCATAAAAAATGTCATAATTAAGCAGACTGACCTAGGACAAGTTACATAACAGATGTTTTAGCTAGAGTAACATATGTATCATACATCTGACAAGACATGATGTCTTAGGATGCAAAGCGATGTACGAGGCAGAAAGAAAGAAAATAGGATAGTTAGAAGAAAAAAGATGTTTGCTACATAATTTCATCTGTTAGAGAACAACTGCAACTTAAAAATATAATATATTGAAAGTATTTTTACTCTTTCAATGCTATTAGCATCAGCAGCGAGTAAATAACAGAAGCGTATTTCAAGTCCTTGCATTGAAATCTGTATTTGCAAACAATGAGGCACTGTCTCGCCACCAGTACAGAGCATTCCTCCTACGCAGGGCGTGCTGGGGCACACACCTGACCTCTCGCTGGGCAGCAGCTAAGGCAATGCTGGAACGGGGCTGTCAGTCACCAGTCGATTTAAAAAACTTATGTGACCATACCTGCACTATGGCAAGTTCTGTCATGAGATCCAAGACAAGAAACCATCACAAATACGAGTGGAGCTACCAAAATAAATGTGAATGCTAGAAAGTTGTGAGCATTGTATGTCTTTGCCAGTTGCTGCCAACTAGCTCAATTTAATTCTGCGAGGTATATTGTATTTACCACCACAGGCGATTACCTTTAGTTTTATCACATGGCACTTCATGAGATCTAAAGCTTCTGCATCCTCTGCAATCTTTCTTTATATCTGTTTCTGTCTGCAAGCGATAAGGATAGAGCACATTTTTTATTATCATGCAGTGACATGCAGAACAAGAACTGTAGTACTACAGAGTGGTCAGAGAAGTGATACTCAAAGTGTGCACACATTGGATGTTCGGCCCACCAGGGTGGGTCACACAGGCCTCTTTTTTGTCCAGCGAGGTTCCTTTTGCCTGCTTTCAAAGCAAGATGTGCGGGTGTCTGGATAGAGCTCGTCACCGAGAATGGTTTTGCTACAAGTACCTTGTAAACATGTTCTGTGCTGTCAGCACAGATCCCTTGCTCATCAGCTGATTGCTACATTAGCGAATTGCTCCAAATCGAAAGGACAACAGTTGTGGAACCAGGCAGGGCTAAGGAGAGAGAAAAAGAAATCATAACCATTTTTAGTGAGACCTCATTAGCAAGAAGTATTAATTCTTCTTTTTCTTTGCATAGCCAGGACAGCCACATTACTGCTAATTTTCTGCTACGTGCTAATATTCAAATCCAATCAAAACAGAACTTTGCATAAGACTTGCACTCTCATGCTGGTGGTGGATTTCGGGGGTCTAAGAGAGGCGTCACAGTTCTAAAGTTTAAGTTTTCAACAATGTTGGACCAAAGGTTTGTAACTAGGGCTCAGCACTCAATGAGAGTGGATCCAGAATAGACACGACCTATGTCATTTCTACCCAAACACCTTTTATTTAACTCGCACGTTCTCCTGAGCAGACACCAGGCTGGTCCTAGCACAAAGTTAGAGCCACCGCCAACCCGCTTTGACTTGTGTCTGTTTGCCATGACCCCAGGAGGTTGCTCCCACCTACGCCATCCCACCACTTTTCCCCATCCCTCCCGTGCCGGATGGCAGGAGGACGAGATCCACATCACATGCTTTCTAGAAACGTCAGTCCCAAACGTCGGAGCCGTACATATCTTCACAGTATAGCTCTGCATTAAGCCGGTTCTCCAGCTCTTTTGTGCCCAAAGAAAGGGGAATGGCCAGTGACACGAAGGCTACATCAAAGCTTGAAGTAGAAAACTGTCTTCATCCTCTCTGTCAAGCTTCTACTAAGCTCCCTACCAAGGAATTCAGTGGATCATGGCTGGAGTGCTGAAAAAAACGTAAAATCCGGACCTAGAAAATGGAAATTGTAAATATTTACGGTTGTTATACTATGAAGGACTAAAAGTTACCCTGCTGAATGAGAATATGCCAGATAGATAAATAATAGAACTATGGCTTGCCTGCTTAAGTAACAGTTATTTTGATAATAAATGTTGATATTAAAATAATTAATTTATATAAAATTGCTAATGCCCACTATTAGATGTTGTTAAAGTGATTGGAGCAAATGGAAGCAGATGTCTGTCTGCACATGTCCAATATTAATACCCTGGATTTAATACCTACATTCAGTTTATTCAAAAACAGATCTTTGTTTCAAATAATTACAAGCTCTTTTATTGTCTTGTTTTAGCTTTCCTGAATTGCAATCAGAACAAGATCTGAGTGCGTATCTGTTTTTTCAGGTTTGTTTTGCTTTTAATGTTATTATTTAGTAATTCAGCTGAGATGGCTTGAAATTAAATTTAACTAAAATTACATTAAAGTGGAGCAACAATCACTCGGCAGTATATATAAAAAAAAGTTATGCTTGTTGATTTTGCATGAATAAACCAATTAGAGCAGCCTATTGAGATTAAAGGCAACTAAACAGATCTCTGGCATAAATGTTGTCTCTGCTGACTTTAAGTGGGGGCCATGAGTTTACCCTGTTGGTATATACTATACGATGGTGCAATAGGGAGTAAGCCAGGGAATCGTAAGCTTTGTGACATAGGTGACATCAGAAGCAAAACTCTGTCTGTGGACCCCCTCTACAGATCGTGGCAACCACAGTTATCAGTTCTTTTAACAGAAAATGAATTCCACCCCATTCACAGCTACATTATATGCTTACAAGGAAAGCAAACGTTGGCTAACTTCATTTAAAACAAGTCACGCCCTCCTCCTGTTTTTAATAATTCCCACAGGAAGAAGGGACAGTCTCCTTGGTCATCAGCCATATCGCAGTGTATGCTTACAGAAGGCTGCTCTAGACACAAACCCTATTTTCCTCGTCTTTATCGCAACGTGCCGGATTTAGCCTCTAAAGGCCTCTTTCTTCCTTTTTAATTTCCTCACTGTTTTCTTCTTAAAGCATCTTTTAAATATTGAGCAGTGTGAAGTAATTGCCATAAAAGCACAACTTATTACCGGGTAGTTGAAATTGGATGTTCCTTCACCGTTTCAATACAGCAAATTGCCAAACCAGCCCTGCTAGGATGAACAATTCTCCATGACTCCCTGGGGTTTGTCACAGTGAAGCTAGACTGCACTGGGAAAGTCCTGACAGATTTTCTAACTTCTTTTCGTGCAATTAAAAGAACGGAAGCAAAGTGAATGAACACCACATGCTCTCCGGAGAACATCCCACGGAACGTTCTGCAGATGGCTGGTGGCCCGCAGAGCACGACCGAGGAGCTGCTGGAGGAGAGGTGGGTTTGTAATGAGCCTGCTTTGCTTGCGAGTCAAATGTGCAGCGCAAAGAGCAGTTTGCTACCGTATCTTTTACATTCTGTACAAAACTCACATAGACTTTTCTTTAATTAAAGTTGCAGCACTTAAGAGTACGTGTAAAATCACGATAATACCCGTGGTTTTCACATTCTACCGACCCACTGAATCGCTTCATGGCATCTTAGGAGTAATGCCCAGGCCAGCTAAAGAGGAAGCACGCTGATGTTTCTCAAATCAGGACACTAAACTAAAAAAGTACAATGGGCCTTTTTAGCATCAATATTGATCTAAATAGTGTAAGACGTAACAGTATTCAAACTGGTTTTTGATTGTTTAAATTTCCTTTCTTATTTATGAACTATCTTTTAGACTATACAACTTCATAATCTGATTACTTGTTTATAAAAATACAAAATAAAATTGGCTGCATTGCTGTTTAATACAGAGAGATGGAAGCATTTTTGCACACACAGTTGATCAATGGATGACTATGTTAGGCACTTTCTGATTATGGATATGAACAGGCTGGAAATTATGTGACATATTATGCAGAAGAGGAAAATGGAGCAGTTAGGCAGAAAGTATAGGCAGGAACTTTCAGTGTCCTGGATGCAGACATACCTGCTCCTCCCTGAATAGGCTTCACAGGGTACATTTGTTTGAACGTTACTTTTCCAAGAACAGCCCATTTTGCTAAAGAAACCACTCTTAAATTCAGAATAATTTTAGATTTTTCTATTTTCTTCTTGCTTTCAGCTCCTTTTCTTTGTAAAAAAAAAGGAAAACCTATTTGCCCCAGAGTTGTTTTAACCACTGCAACGATCCGTAATCAAGCAATCAAGCTGCTGCAGCTCCAAAGGCAAATTGACTGCAGCAACACTGAGAAATCTGATGCTTTGAGAGCTGCTTTTTGTTTTCACATATACAACATGCACATTTGATATGCATGCTCCTATACAGCAAGCTAACTATACTGTTCCTTGAATGCAAGTCTTTAATTTATCTGCACTCTCAGATAACACCCAGAAATAACAGACAGAAGAGCTACTGGGAAGGTGAGGCTCTATAATAAAGTTTTCTGTAACTCACATACAGAAAGGTCGTGGGATGATTTTTAAAAAGCAAAAAGATAATCCAACAACTATACATGAGAAAATGTATTAGCTGGCCATCAGATGCAGGTGAAAATACTTTCTTATACCTTTTTCCTGAGGAATCAAAACAACAGAATATCTCAGTTGCTTTTGCACTCACATGGGTACAGCTAGTGTGGGTACTTTTATTTTATTACTTGAAGTATCAGTCCTTCTTCAATATTTAGCATCACAGCCATTTACATCCATATGGATAAAGACCTAATGCAGGATCAAGTTGTGAAAATTAAATGGATTTCACACGAGTGCACAATCCAAATCTCACTAAAGGAAATGCATAGATCACAACAAACATTAAATCAGATTCATGATGAATGACCTGATGCACACTAAAGACACTGAACTCCATTTAGGACTTAAAAATACAATGCAGAACATTATATATATGTATGTATAGATACAACTTTAAGACTGCCAAAATATAGCTAAATTGTTATAGCCTTATCACGATTATTTTTAGCAACGTATGTTGCTAAATATGGCATGAAATCAAATTAGTCAGGCTATTCAAGCAAAGGTAATGAAACCATCTACCTTTAGGAAGAACTACTTTCTAATTATAAAAAAGAAAAATCATTAAAATCAACGACACTGAAATATTTGCTTCTAACCACAGAAAAATTAGAACGATTTACCTTCTTTCATTCAAAGTTGTTTTCCCAGCTGTGTACTTAACTGTGTTTATGTCATGTTTATTTTAGTAGAAGAAAGATTAAATTTTTAGGCATTAGTACAACAATTTAGACTTAAAAGACCTTCCCAGGGCTTCTGTTTAAAAAAGACAGAAAGTTACAACTACAGGACCTATGGGCACACCAAAATGGTCTGAAGGTGGTGCCCCTCAAGTAGGGGTTGGGAAGTCTAAAATGAATAAGCTTATAAAACATCAGATACATATAACGTGTGACAGAAATTCATCTGCTGAATCAAAGAGCCCTTTAACAAATGAGAACTAACCGGATCTGAAAGCTGACATAAGCTACGTTCAGTTTTAAAATAAAGGCATTCTTAATAGTGAAGGTAATTTGTTAATGAAACAAAATAATTATAGTATGTTTGAAGGTTTTGCATTCTTTTATCTCAGGGTGATAAGATTAAATAAGGTACTATTTTAACAGAAAAACTCAGAAATCATGACTTATTTTTCACCATTTTTTGTTCTTTTCTTTTTAGGATGATTGAAAAAAAAGGATCATCTCATCCAATTTCAGCTGCCTACAACCTAGAAGTCTAGTCTTATTTCTTGGGCTCTCTTTATAATTGGCATCACCTTCAGAAGGAGATTTATCTTCCCTCTTCTGAAGAAATCTTTGCTACTTTCAAACAAAGCCACTGTGCAATGCTGGGCCTTAACATCAAGAACCGAGGTTCTGCGACCCCCTGCGTAAAAACGAAGAAGTTTACATCTGCCAAAGCCAAGTTTTCATTTTCCTAGCCTTTTGGCCATTTTCTTCTTACTCATCCACTGAGACTGTGGTTCCCTCTCATACCGTAAGCACCAGGTCCCTCCCGAAGTTCAATAACATGCAAATGACTGCAAGGAGGAGTGGCAGCATGGGGGCATTGGCCGTTGCGTAGGTCAGTGGTGTCAACAGACCTCGTCTGTGAGTAGTGTTTGGGGGATGTCCTCCATACAGTATAAACTATTCCATATTCTTAAACCACAAGCTTCTGAATCTTGCTTTTCCAGTTCAGAACAATACAGCTGGACAGAGTAGCAAGATTTGCCACAGGATTATAAACAGTAGCATGCATTTAATAACACTGTAATTGTCTTTTTTTTTTCTTTTAGCTTACTTCTTCGAGGTTAGACCCAGTTGTCATATCTTAAGTACTAATAAGAGTGCCAAGAATCTTCATATTTTCCAGTCAAATGAACTCCTCAGGAAAAATAACCTATGATAAAATGCCAAAGTAAATAAAAATATCTGGCACTTTCCAACATATAGTTTTTACAGATAACTGACCGATTCAACTTTTTATTCATAAAGTCTTTAGGATCAAATACTGTTCCAGGAAGGCTTGTGACTAACTGCAGAGAGGCTGAAAGCCGGAGGTGTTTGTAGTATCACAGACCATGAACCCACTGATTAGCATGAGCAAGAATATATATAAAAGAGAAAAGCAATGAGCTGCAGAGTACAGCATGAGGCAGCTTTTCAGATACTTCTGTGATCTCTAAAAGGAAAGTTTAGCATGGTAGATGTTTACTGCATGACAGTTATGCAATACCTTCAAAGTAATAAGACATAAAAATCATTTTTTTGCTGTCATTTAAAACAGAAAAATGAAATTAAGTGGATAAAAATTGTGTCAATGACTGTATCAAAATAATTCATTCAGTAAGGTTTTCCTCAGGGGTGCAGAAGAGATGAAATGATTGTCAATTAATCTATGTTAAGTGTGCATAGTGCTGTATACAAGTGGGAGAAAAGATGACACTTCCAGTTAGTTTTCTAATCAATGCTTAACAGACATTAGGATATTCCACTTTATGTAGAAATATCAGTAGATACACTAAACATCTTCCATGGACAGTTTTATGCTTTAGAAATTCCTCTTCCTAGATGGGAATCATCTGCAGCTCTTCCACTTTGGGAAGTCAAGGCAGAGGAGTAGTTAGGTATAAACCCACAATTTACCACTGACCTCCTTAGCCAGGTATGCTCCAGTGTTGAAAATCTAGAAATATCCAATTCCACGCCGTTTCCAGCCTAAGGATAATGTAGGTTTGCTTTCTTCAAGTGCTGGGAAGACAAACTTTTAGCGGCAAGAGCTACCTTCTATAAAAACACTTCTACATAGGGAGCTGGTATCAGGTGATTCTTACACTGTCAGTTGATACCCTTAGCATCTGGTCATATGCTATTTTCCATCAGTTGACAAGCTCTCACAATAAACATTCTCTTCCCCAATGAGAACCAGACAGTAAAACCATACAAAGGTACTGTGGTCTCTTAAAAAAATAAGGATTCGGTGTAAATTCAGTAAGGGTGGATAGGTTCATATTACTTTATGAGAAATATTATTTATTTATAGTTAGATTTCTTAAGAATATTAAGAAATTTCTTAAGAATATTATTCAAGCTTGTTTGTTTGTTTATTTGTTCAGTTATAGAGGAGACCATACGTATTTATAGACAAGAGGCACTGAAAACAACCAGCTTCTGGCAGACAAGATGTGATTGAACATACTGCATGAAGAGTGGTAATATTAATCTTCACTGTTTAATACAGCAACCCAAAGAGGCCATCTGCCTGTCATTCGCAAGCGTTTCATAAAACCTACTGAAGCATAGATGGGGATGGCTTGTTGGAACTGTGATAAGAGCCAGGAAAAAAAGTCACGTATATTAATTATATTCATTCCTAATTGCTTATCCTTTAGGAAATAAACAATACTGTTTCTACTGAACATGAAATAAAAATGTTTAAAAATGCAGATGGGTGTGTGGGCACAATCAGTCGCTTACAGAATGCTTGAAGAAATTCAAGCCTGACATGTGAATCCCTTATCCAATCATTTATTCTTCCTGCTCTTGACTTATGGTAATTTAAAAAAAAAAGAATAATTAGAAGGAATCGTTACTTGCTATGAATACTTCATTATTGCTAAAAGACAAAACAGGCAGAAAGATTTACAAAAGCCAAAGTTTTATTAAGCGAGGCCAACCTGATTCTTGCAGCCTGACTCATCATTTGGGAATGATGAGGAGCAGCACTGCTAAGCACACAATATTGGTTCACTGGGATCAGTAATGAAAAAAAGGAAGTACTCAGAAAAACAAAATCAAGCCAACAGGAGGGACAGTGTTCATCAGTCACATTAGCTCTTCGCTCCCCACAATTGTCTGCTGAACAAATTTCAAGTCTGCACAAATACAAGGGGAAACTATATAAAGATGCTTGCGCTCCTAATCCCAAACGTATTATTTTTCCCCTTGAACTCTGAGTCTTTGTCATTTCTATTACATTACACTTATTCTGTTTTACAGGCAACTAGCTCCCTTTCAGTGAACAAGGTTGGGTAATTAGCAGTACTGTCAAATTTATGTCTACCAGGGGCTTTAATTACTGTAGAGGAGGCCTATTTAGCAGGCAACCAGGTCTAGGACCCACTGTTGTGATCCAAATCTTCTAATAATTCATTATCATGTTCATATTATGGAAAGGAAAATGCTCTTAAACTCGATACCTGAGCTGATTTCTGTTGTGTTGATTTCTCTTTCTTTTTCATATTACCACAGTCCCCCCTAAGACGAATGAAAGTGGTCGAAGCATTGCATAACCTGTCTTTTTACCTGTTTTCTGAAAGGGTGAGCCTATATTAGGTAGCTTCTTCCAGGGACAGGCAAATCCTTAGCCAACTGGTTGTGATCAGACCACTAGAAGATGTACCAGAGACTGGGATGGTTACAGCTTCCCCGTTCTCTCCTACTGGCATTACTCAGCACCACTTGTGCCTGACAACCCCATTCACAGCCTGTCTGGCTCAATCCTCAAATCAGACCTTTTTTCTTAATCAATTGATGACTGTTCACAATATGTTTTCTACTATTTCGGTCTCGTCTCTCATTAGCAGAAGGGGGTTTGATTGGCTTTTGATCCAGAGAAGCATGTTTTATTTTAGTCTGTTACATTTGCAAATAGGACCCATTGCTGGAAATAGTCTTGCAGAATATTATCGGTGTGGAAGATTGTATTTCACAGTGGTGGCCAAAGACTCAGACTCTACCTGGCAATTACAGTTCTGCAGCACTCTCAGATGGAGGTAAACTATTTTAAAGGTGATTAAGAGTACGTATCCGTGACTGCATTAAGGCACTTCACATGCTCCTGCTAATCAGCTTATCACTGATCCATAAACGAGCTTGTGCATGTTCTTAGTTGATGCGATGGCAAGGCAAACCACATTACTTCAACATACACTAATTCTACTACAGAAGATGCTTTAAAGAATGTATGAAGTACCCAAAACTATATTAATTCTTTCCCAAGCACAAATCCCCCCAAACAAAGCAATAACCCACTTCTAGTTACTACCCACAGCATGTCATCTAGTTCTTTCCCAGTTTAATTTAAAGATTTCCAACCTCTAAGCTCATCACAGGCAGTAGATATTAGAAGGAAAGTCTTTTGGACCATTCCCAGAAAGAGATTAAAAGAGGTGGCCCAATCCAGGATTGAGCCATGCCATTGAAATGCAGCAGACAGGGGGTTTCAGGCTGCAAGCCTTCAGGACTGGGCTACATCTTTGTCACAGGGCTGGAGATCAGCAATTCAAAAGCTCCTGTGATGATACAGAATTCACTGGCTCCTGCTCTTCCGTTAATGACGGTCTCCATTTCTGGCAACGTTAAAGCTTTCTAATGAGATAAATGTTTCTGGAAAATGTTCTGTGAGATGAAATTATAACCTAATGTTCCACCTGATTTACCTCCCATGGCATTTTCCTAGGCAAACAGAAATGTAAGATATTTTAGAGACCTTCAGGACATAGGATGATAAAGTGCACCAAATTTCAAGGAAAATAAATGTCCTTTTGATCAAAACCAATGTCCACAGCACCTATATCAGAAGCTGAGATACTGTGCATGCAATGAAGGTAGTCTAAAGTGTTGCAAGATGGACAGTGTTGAAATGTACACTATTTTTACTTCCAGCTCATTGAAGTCTTTCAGCACTATTAACAGAACTGAGCAAAATATTTCTAATCTGTTGTCATTACCCGTAGACAATATGGCCTGAATATTTCTTATATACATAGCAATATATGTAAAACCTGACATAAATTCTAAAAAAACCCAATCTAAATTCTAAAACAAATTCTAAATTCTAAAAGATATAAATGAGAGTCTACACTAGCATGTATTCAGAGTCTACATCGATGCAGACAGTGCATTAGTGTACAACTAAGACAAGGTTTTGGTTCTAAAGATTAAATTTCACTATTCCTGCTCTTAACTGTGTATCTGCTAGGCAGTAAAAATAGAAGGGTATCAGGTGACAAGTCTTGACTAATTTTCCCAGGAAAGATCATAAAATGAAGGAAGCTGCTTTTCTTAAGGGAGAGGATTTGTGTTTTAGTGAAGCATCTCATTCAATTTGTACAGCCTTTCTGAAACTTTTAATTTACTTGTCTTTCCACCCTTAATAGCATTTTCTCTTGCAAATGTGATAGAATTGTCAGTATTCTCCCGTTTTCCTAAAGCTTAGGGCACTGAACTCTTTCGAGAGGCCCATTTTCTTCCTGTTCCCCTAAAAAGGAGAAAAAACATTTCTCCTGATACAAAGGCACTCTCAACACAAGGACTACTTTACCTACGCTCAACAATATGTTAGAATATTTTGCTGACAAGATGTTTAGCAGATTTCCCACTCCATTTTAGTATTACAAAGACAGGGGAAGCAAGCTTTCAGCTTGCAGGTGGGTAAGAGCTCAGCTTTTAGCTCCCACTTTTCCCTAGCAGGGCTCTAGCTGCAACAGCTTTCATTTCCTGCTCAGTTCTGTATTTTCCCTCAAAATTGACTTTACCACCCTACCTTTAAGAACAACAGAGCAATAGTTACCAGCTTTCTCGTAACTTATCTCACTTCCCATGCCTTCTGTTCTTCCCCATTCCCGCTCTCATTCCTCATTTCCAGGCTCACAGCTTGGACTCCAGCCCAAACCATTTCGCTCCAGGTCAGAGTTATCCTTCCACAGTGCGTACAGAGGGCAGGGAGACCAGGGCAGAAGAAATTCTCCCACATTCCCTGTATGCTGCAGAATCTTGCTCAGCTTGTCATACAGCATGTACGTACAGAAAAGCCTAACTGGTGGAGGTGCTACTTTTAGCTTCTGGTTGAAGAAAACCCTGTAGATAGCTCTGCAGAAGCTTCCTTCTCCGGATCACCGTGCCTCTGCCACATGTAGAGTGTTTCCAGGAGGAAAAAATAGAAGCTTTGAGAAACTCAGAGAAAGAGACATAAACATTTCAAAATCCCGTGTACTACAGAGTTCAGTTCCCAGCAGATTAACACTCCATTGGCATGAACACTACAGATGGTCAAGCATTTTGGTTTTGGTTTCATGGGCAGTCTCAAATACTATTTTGTTGGTCACAATGTTTTATTTGAAAATTCGGATGTTTACAATTGCAAAGAAATGTAAACATTTCTTCGAAAAGAGGTAACCAAATCTTTTTAATACTTCCATTCTCTTCATTTAGAGCTCCTGCAGCTCATGTTGCAGTCAGCATATAGCTTTTGCCAACTGAAAACTGCTTACTTTTTTGGTATGTAATCTATCTTTGCCCAGTTGTGAACGGCACTTTAATCCCAAATTCAGCGGCATTGTGAATGTGGTGCTGATATTAATCCATGACAAACTCGTTGAACCGTACAGTCTTCCTACTTTATGTTCAGCCAAGTCCCTCTGATGCAGCAACAAACTCATTCTCCCCTGAGGTCCATGAACTGCATACTGAATAATTAATAACACAGAAGAATGCCAAGGTCTCTACGCAGGAAATTATTTACAGAGATGCTGCAGATGCAGGGGTGGCAAGAAGTCAAGCTGTGTACGTATACAGTTGGATTTTCTTGTACTGCCTTTGAAGTACTCCTTTGTGCAATCTCCCGAGTTCCCTGACAATAATATCCCTGTATTTTTTCCATACAGCTGAACGTGCGCTCATACAGAAAGAAGGCTGCCAAGAAGTGTTTCTCCTGATTCAGCCAAGTCCAGCCTCCGTCAATGCAACCTGCCGGTTTCTGAGCTTTACAGCTGTAGATATTTTGGTCTGAATTCACCTTCCCAACTACCCAAATGTCCAAAGAGACACCTGGTCACAACACCCTGCAGACTGGTTCCTGTCTTCTAACATATTCTAGCTCTCCTATTTCCAGTCTCCCACCAGCCTACTTTGGGGTTATGGTTGGCTGCATAAGCTAGAAGGGAAAGAAGGACTGAGAACAAGCAACAACTATTCTCCGTTGAACAAGCGCAGCCTTCCCTCTGTAACTAACTCCCTTCTCCATCAGCGGGTGCTGACGAGGCGCTTGTCCGCACTTTAGAGCACACGTCCCTTGCTGCAGGCTCCACTTCAGGGCTCGGAGAATGAAGTTTTCTCATATTCAAGCCAATCTCACCGCCTGCTTTCGCTCTGTACCTCTCCATCTTATTTTTCTGGTGCACCGGCAACTTGTCTGACTTCCCAGTAATTCCGTTCAGCTCACTGGAGCGGCAGGCTGGGGAAGCAGCAGAATTTTTTTACCCTGGGTTAGTTTGCTGATGGTTTGGGAAGTTAAGCCAGCTTTCAAAGGGCTGGACTTGAGGGAGGGAAGGAGCAGGGATGTAGAGCCACATGGGTGAGGAAGGAGGGACACGATTGTGTCTGTAAAAGCACCTAACAGGGGAGTTGGTGATAAGACACCATACCTTAAGGGGCTTCTCATTCTCCTCTTGCAACCTTCATCTCTTCTGGAAGTAAGGGAGAGGATATAATAAAGGCTCCTTCCCCAGAATATTTTATCTTCATGTGAGGGCAACATAGGAACAAAGGTGTTTGCGGTTTTTTTCCAGAGGAGGTTGTTCACCTTAGTGTCTGCATGTATTAAATATTTTACACATGCCTAAGGTACAAATGACCCTCTACTGGCCTTTGGGGAAAAAAATCACCTTTATACGTCTTCTGTGTACTAGAATTTAAGCAGGAAAGGGCATTTTTAGTCAAATGAATATATGTAGCATTTTGCCAGCAACTGAATTCAATCCCTAATTCAGTTTACAAAATCCATACCCCCCTTTTTAGATTTATATTTGAAATTCATAATGGCCCTTCACAGGGCACATGCCAAGAGGCAAACTTTCCAAAGACCCCACGCATCTTGCAGAATGCATCAGTCTTGAATTACTTAGAATGAAAACTATGCTGCCTGGCCCAAGTTGCTTGGCCATTATTTTGTTAGAATCCTAAATATTGAAATTGTCAGTGTTACCGATAAACTGTAACATTCCTCTACTTTAATTTAAATATTTTTAGTTTAGTTATAGTTCCTATTTTATAAATATTTTTAAAATTAATTTAAAATTATTATGAGCTTTATTAAGATGCAATGAAAACTAAAACTCATTAATTAATAAATAGACATGTTTATAGCATCAAAGAGCCATTCCCCGTTTCCTGGATGGAGGGTGCATTTTGAACGTGGTACAGAGTCAGTGGGAAAATACCTTTAATCTTTTATGTCAACTCTGGCTTCATAAAAATTATACAGTTCCATGTAACTGAGTAAGGAGTTGAATCACAGTAATGGACAAAACACTAATATTTCTCATTTTTCCAACCAGCATCAATTTCCTTTTGTCTGCTTAACAAGCTCACATTTGGTTTCATTTCTGGTTTTTGTTTATTACAGTCTTTCATCATGATTCAGAGGGGGGTTCTATGGCACAGACAAATGTCCAAAAAGATCCCATATGGAGAATTCTCAAGCACTTCCAGTGTAATTAGGTTAAAAAAAATTGAAATGTGCATTTCATTCCATGGCAAATGCAAATGTTCAAAAAACAGGCAAGAAAAATGAAATTACATTAGAAGAATTATTCTTTTGAAAGCAATGATCAGGAAACGATGTTGGCACAGGTGAGTGAATTGAATCAACTGCTTATTCTTTTGTTCAGAAGCACATTCATAGATTTCCTCTCAGCTTTAATCATAAAATATAGCACTCATTGAAACTTAATAATTGTCATTAACCTATCTTTGTGTTATTAATACGTATACTGGAGAGATTATTAATTGCATGGGTTACTTGGAAGATACCTGCTAGCTGTTCTCTATCAATGCTTTCATATTTTACTTACTATCAAACAAACTTTAGGTGATGGCTGGATTCAATCTACTGAGAACACTGCCGAGCTGTGGAAAGACCTCCGAAAAAACTGCACAGAAGGAACTGCCAAGGTTTGAAGTTATATAGCAGTTTGCAAAGAGGTAGATCAAGAAAACACTTGCCACTCTTCCAAATATAAAGTACTAAATTAAATGCCTAAAACCAGAAAAGGAAAGCACTGCTATGCCCCTAGTTACTACCCATCGGTCGTGCCAACCATAACAAATTTTAGTCATTGAAGTAGTACAAGTTTGAAGGAATTTTAAAGAAAGTTGAAAATGATAGAATATATTGGCTAATTGTCTAGAATGGGAATTGACTAAAAAGTTAAATAATTTTTTCAGGACGTTGTCTTTTTGCCCATGAATCAGATCGTTTGGCTGAAAAACCAAAAGTTAAGAAAGTGATAAATCTTGTATTCTTCTTCCAGTTCAGAAATAAAAATGAGATGGAGAGGATCTATTAATACCTCTTCTTCAGAAAACTTGGTCATCTCCTGATTCAGTTAAATCATTAAGCACAGCCAGTATTTCTTCCATATTACAGAGAAATTTAAGCACCTGGTATTTTTATTGCTTTTATTAAAGAAGTGAAGAAGGGGGTCTAATTCAATAGAAAGGAAATCTGGTTTGCATGTAAATGGATCCTAATTTCCGATTAAATGCAGCTTGCCACAACTTCCAAGATATATATTAGTTACTTAGCAATCAAGAAACAAGTAACCAAGAAATATATTATTTACATGTTTCTATGTTGAAAACAGGCTAAAAGCATTTATAAATACATGTAACACTGTAAAGGTTGTTCAAATTAAAGAGATTTTAACTTTTGTATGTCAAGGTGAACCTTCAACTGTAAAGGTTAAATTTAATTGAAAGACAGGATTCAAATGAGTTATATTGGGAATGCTATTATACAGAACCTTCAATGAAATGCAAAAAATGTTAAAAACAAATCCTTGATTTAAGTTTTCCTTATCACTGATTTAAATCATGATTTATGATCAGTGAATTAAATTGCTTAGATTAAATTCGATTAACAGGCGTAGGGCAGACAAAGGCTGAAGTGTGTACTGTGATAAGTGAGAACTTATCACTAGACCAGATCTGAAAGTGAAACAAGCAGACTTTTCTCTGAGGGTCCAAATATTGAACTGCTGTGGTGTAAATATTAGGCACAATCCGCACGTTATCTTTGAATAAAAATATTGACTTTCCAAACAAGAAATAAAATAAATTAAATAATTAAGAAACTGTGTTTTCATTTCCAGTTGCAGTGTTATGATAACACTGTAAAAAGGCAAATTAATTATTCTTTTAGTCACGGATTAGTTAAAATGTGCCCTGCAGTCTTCTGGACTTCAATGTCAGTAGGTTATCAAATGCTCTAGTTTGCTGGAGATTAAACCAGTGACATCAACCATAGCCTTTTTCTAATTACACAAATAATGTAAGCAGTAAAGCCCTGGATTACACTTCTTCCCAAAAGTAAGCAATCTGCTGTTCTAATTCTGGCTTGCACTAAGCTTGAATCAAATTATACGCATGTTAGACATATCCAGGATAAACACACAATTTCAGAATCAAAAGAATTTCTCACAATTGCATGTTCCGCTCTTTTTTCAGAAAGACTCTCAGGCATGTTTATTAGTCTTGAGCAAAGCTAGATCAATTTTTAATTAAACATAAAACAGAAATAACTTTTTTGTTTATTACATGCAGAAGGGCTTTTTGTTCCTACTCAAACATACTCAGCCTTGAAGCTAAATTCCTAACCAGAGACAGCTTACTGAGTCATGTGTTGGCATGATGTAGCAGAAAACCATAATAATGGATTTTGCCATGGGTTTCGTCAGGGTCACGCTGAATTCTTAGCATCTTGGAAGACCTTCATCTTCCATGCCTATCTGTAAAAAGCGTATGTCAAAGACACAAGCAGCGCTAATGACTCAAAAAGAAACCATACCAAACCAAGGTGGAAAGAGGCAGCAGTTACTATGGGTAGGATGAGTAGATATTGAAACACATTGTCTGGGGAAGTGGTGGATAATCCAATTTTTACTATTGATGAAGCGTGCCTGAACTCATTGCTGGAAAACACATCTTACAAGTAACTGTTATTGGAGGGGTACCTGTGTGAATGGCTCTGCCTGTTTGCACAGAAAACACAAGAAGGCATCGCCGTCCCTTCTCTTCTTGAAGTGTATGTAGTAAAGAAATAGTTGAGTATTGAGTGTCACAGAAGTGATCCTGCCGCTGGTTCTGCCCCTTTTAATTCCAATGGTTTTCATTTATGTCACTGTATTTCATCAGGTGTTACATGCATGGCTGTGTTCTTGGAAATCTGGTACTGCTCGATGATAATTTTGACGATGGTAAATGCTAGTTTTATATTTGGGAAATCAACATTTGGTTAGTAGATATTTAAAAGGAAAACAAGTCTTTCTAAAAAAAATGTTTACCTTGGATTAAAGAGGAGGCCTGTTGTTTTCATTTCTTTGCAAAGCTCTTTTAAGACATTTAGTTAAATACTCATTTCACCCCAGAAGAGACACCAAAGCAAAACCTACTCAGGAAGGAGATGGTACTAGGGTTTTTCTGTATTCAAGCTTCATTTTCTGGAATCTTTACCTTTTAACACATGTCAAATGAATTAGATCACTTTATTAACCTTCAAGGAAAGAATTGGCATTTTAACATAGCACACATGGTTCAAAAAGCCCTTTAGAATTTACATTTCTCACCTCAAAGTAGCAGCAACTATTACACAAATCTGGGGGGCAAACAGTAAGGAAAAAGGCAATGAATGTGTATACTTCCAGTTTTCCCCATTTATCTGAGGTCATTTAGAAGGTCTGTCATTATCTGCCTCTGTTCCTCAAACCTTTAATCTGTGAAGTGACAATAGTCATAGGACCCACCTTCATATAAAGCGCTTGCAAATCCGTGCATAGATATTGATATACAAGAGCTGAGCAGTATCACTATCGTACTGCTCTTCAACTAACTCTTGAAAGGAACAAATGCTGAGCTGTGCAAATCAAACAGCGCTTAAGAAAAATTAAACGATCGACTCTTTTCTCATCTTTTCATCCCCAGATGTTGGAAGAGTTCCAAAACTACACTGAAGGCTCCCAAGGTGTCCGGCACAAAACAAGGTACCTGCAGAACACTTTGTCCTCTCCGACTGCCCATGAGACAGGAACCCAGGTTTGTCACAGAAACGATCCCTCTGCAGTACTTTCTTTATGACTTGACTGTCAAGATTTGAGGGCATTTCCCCAGTCAATGGATTTTCAAGTCTGTTCACTTGAGCTTTCTCCGTGTTGTTTTCCTTTCCCAGGGGTAGCTGGCCCTAAAAGTGTCATTGCCTGAAAGTGGATCTTTTTGCCTGAGGGGAAGGTAAATCCTCCTTGCCTGACTTGGACCTTGCAGGACTCCAGAGGGACTTTCCTGGTTTCACATAACTCTTCTGAAGGTTGGTTGGAGAACTCTCAAAGCTAGAAGAAAAGGACTTCGAAGATGAAACAAGACAATCTAACACCACAACAATGCCACCATCGGAAATGATCCATCAGTCATATCCGCAAATTTTTTGTGACCACAGAGGAAAAGGATTTTTTAGGTTACAATTGCTTATAAAGTGCATAAATGTCACTATGAATTAAGTGTTTCGGAGCAAGAGTTTACTACCACACAGTGTGCTAACCAGTTTGGAATGAGCGTACTGATCCCAGGCTGAACACACACTCCTTAAAATTGTTAAACAGAACAAACTCCTTAAAACTTAAACAGAACCGTGCATGCACACAAAGTCCAGTGGAGCTTCAGATCAGAGTTCAGAGTTCAGAACTGCAAGGAGTTTGCTGGAATTGGAATTAACCATAGTGGGTAGCTTAGCGTAAAACATCTTAACATCAAACAGCTGAAATTTGATTTATCACTTTTAAATTACAAAGTATCATGTTCTTTCAACGGAGGAATTCACAAGGCTTTGTTTCTTATGGATGTTGCAATGCCGTATTTTTCCCCTGTCGTAGCGACTCCAGCTTCGATCCTTGTGATGAGCCCCCTTCGCTGCTACCTACCCATCTTCCCCCCCCCGACCCCTCACTATCCACGTCCTCCAAGCCCAGCGCCGGGGCTGGTTCCCAGATTTGCTGTTCTGAATTGCTGAGCAGCATTTATCTATCTGGTGAGCGGCCAGCAACAGGCCAAGCAGAGCAGGCAACTTGCAGATTTTTTCCTAGGGAGGGTTTCTCTTACCCAGCTGCAATATGTGCTAAATTTTAGTAACTTAATAACAAAAGGTCCGTTCATCCAAGAAATGTGATTAAGATTGGACACCAGAATAAAACTTCTTTCTCATGGAACAGAGAGGGGCAGAATGATTGCGTAGCCCTTATTACCGTAGAAAACCTGCTTAAAGGTTCTGTGTTAATGAAACCCCGCGAGGAAATTTGTATTCATCACCTCACACTTTCAAAGAGAAGCTTAGCAAGGGGGGTTTTTTCCCCGATTTGTTTTTGTCCGTTTAGACTCTACGCAGATGCATGGGGAAATAGGCAAAAATGACAAATACAAAAGAAGGCTGCTATTTTGTACAATATCTAACAAATGACTTTGTGCTGCTGATCCCACACACCAGATGGTATAGTGCCATAACCAAAACTGGTGCTGACATAAATATTGTCCATACTTGTGAATTTTAATTATTTTTGGATGCAAGACACATACACATTCTTTTTTATCTAGGATGCTTTGCCATACAACTTTGAAACAACACACACTGCTAATCAAAATATTGCTCTAGATTTTCAAACATTCTTAATTAGTTTGTATAACTGGGATAGGGACAAAACTAGCTTTTTTATTTTCTTTTTGCAATGTGGGGTGATTTTTACTTTGATAACTTGCTGTGTTTTGTGATGTGCTTGGGTGGATGTAGGGATAAATTGTAAAGCTGATTTCCCCAAGAACCTTGAGTTCTGGCCAAGTTAAATCTTCAGGCTGAGTGGGGTGGCTATTAAGAGCAGGTGGAGACACGCAGACCCAGGCTTAGCTGAACGAAAGCTTAGTTTCCAGTAAGATCTCCTTCCCAATGGATTAGAAACACATTAACTGGGGGAAAGGAGGGAAGACAGAGGGAAAAAGTACATTTCTGGCTGTGGCAAAAATGAGGGGAATACAGAAGAGAGCTCTGTAACTCCAGACAGATGCTTCAGGCTACCTGTACGCTTCTTTCTATACAAGTGACTGGCTCACAGAAAATCTGTCAGAAAGCTCACAAAAAGCTGCCATCCACTGCCAATATCCACACTGAAATTACCAATTTTACCCAATGTTACTAAGCGGCATGGAGTGATTCAGAGGTTTTCCGCTCAGGAGAAAACTTGTCAATCATATCTGCCTGGCAAAGGGGATCTAAGTTTTCTCAGCTTGGACAAGCTGAAGCGGGACATGGGAACAGGTTGCTCAGAGAGGCTGGAACTAGGGCAGACCCTGAGAAACCCAATCTGACTTCAAAGTTGGCTCTGCTTTGAGCAGGGAAGTTGGACCAGATGACCTCCGGCGGTTCCTTCCTATCTAAAGTATTCCATGATTACCTGATTTTTTTTGATAAGTCTTGTGTTTCGGGCCAGTTTCTGATTCACGCTAATTGAGACACAATGTCAACCAGAAATAAGCTTACCTATGTTTTCTTTAGTTCATAACCTTTCTCTGTGCGTGTTTGCAATAGTCATCGGTTACATTATTGCCTACTATTTTCTCCATTACTGTTTTGCTCTCACACCCACCTCTAAGCACTCCTCTAGTGTCCCAGAAGGATTTCCCTTCACCCAGCTCTTCAGGTCCCAGGATTGCCCACCATAAAAACAGAAGAGATGGACTCCCAGTTCAGATGTCAGGTTCAAGACCCAGCACAACCCCCAGCAGCAGTTTTTTCCCTTTGCTCTGTCCTAGTCTAGGGCATTCCCAGTGCAGGCGGAATCTTTAGGGTACTTCATTGGTAAAAAGCAAGCAGTCTGTTTATCATTGTGCAAAACGTAATTGCTCAAAGGTTTTTAAACTGGCTATTTCCTCACAAATTCTTGCAAAACAAGGAGGTGCTAGAGCATTTCTAAGAAAAAAACATCAGAAATGTTAACACAGGCAATACTGGCTGCTTACTTTTCCTTTTTTTTCGAGATGTATTTCAGAATGTTTCAGAAAAGTCTGACACTTCTTCATTAAAAATCAGCTGAGGCAGATAGACAGTGTGGGATATTTTTGCTCCAACTGTGAAATTTTTACAAGGCTATAAGCAACCAAAACTGGGGACTTACAATGGGAATTACTCAGCGACCTCAACAAAATACAGTGTTACCAGCCTTTCCAAAATTAATCCCTTGGTTGCTGCTTAAGAATTGGTATGACAAACTAACAATCTGGAGCATAAGTTTACATGAGAACGTACTTGTTCTCTTACATCAAGTACCCACCAGCCATCTACTGTCAGTCCAACCCAAACTGAAAATCAAATCTGGCTAAAATCAAATTTTGATATGTCTTCATCTAAATAGAAGCTCGGAATGGGAATGCACATCTCCTCACAAGCACTGGCTCTGCTCAGGTGATGCTAGCCACTACAGGAGCTTTGCCAAACATACCGTACATATTTTTGTCTAACATACCAAATTATATTTCCCTCAGAAACAGCTAGCTATTCCTCCACACTTTTGACAGGGCTCAGAAGAATGTGAGAGAAGTAGATGAGCGCTGGAAACTCACCGCCAGAGAAGAACGGGCAGGGTTTGAAAATAGGGTGAGTACTGACCCGATCCTCCCAGTTTCCCACCCAAAAGATCGGTAGAAACGCAAAGATTAAATCATCCTGCAGCAACTGACGGCACTAACCAAACTAAGGAATAAAGAGCATAGATGACCTGATAGACTCAGCAAAACTATTCTTATATACTACCTGAGGACATGCTTTGATGTTTGGCTGGGTGCAAGCCATGGGTCACATCACAGAACTCACAAGCAACAAAAGGATAAAAGAAAATGTGCCAGTACTGACTGTTCAAGATGAAAAAGGTAGCAATGGACAAAGATGAAAAAGACAAAGTTGTTCCAATAAAAAAACCCCAAAACTGACTCTCAAAATTAAGTTCTGCGAGTTAGGAAAATTGCCCTCTGCATTTCAATTGCCAAAAAAGGAACTACCCCTAAGAAAAGACTCAGATTGTAACTTGGATCTTAATCTTACCATTGTCTCCACTCACACCGGCCTTCGTGACATCCTACTGAACACGAACATGAATACAGGAATCAGCACTAGCAAATCCAGAGACAGAGGTATTAATGGATTTATGTGAGGCCAAGAATAATGAGAGAAGACACCCGAATTGTCATCTCCTTCAGCTTCTCCCAATGTGTATGATCATAATTATTGTAGCGATGCCAGAAAAACAGGGAGCTATATTTAAACTCCAGAGAAGGTATTTGGAGTTCAAAACGCTAATCATATTTACGTAGAAAGTGAAGGAAACCTCATAACAACATACATATGAATTTTATTGGCTTATTTGTGTTCATTAAAAGCAGATGCTCTCTGCAGCCAAAAGAACGGGAGCTTACAGCAAGAGAAAAGCAGACTTGGCTGGTTAAAGCACAGCAGTTATTTTACCTCACCATGTGGTGTTTTTCAAGCTTCTAGCAGTCAGATGTCTGCCGGAAAAACACAGTTGTCTGTGAGGGCACGGGGAGTTGATCAAATAATAAAGGCTTTTTCTGACAAAAACTGATCTAGTTCTAGGGGCAAAAGAGCAAAACTCCTTCTACAGGTTAAAATGGAATTTTATTTCCACTGCTTGGAATGTAGGCTTCCTATTTAAAGTATTTTACTTTGTAATACAAATAAAACTTTGCACTCATCTTTCTTCCTGTTTTCTTGAACACAGGAGCTCATACAATAATAAACTTACAAAAAAAATCAGCTGAAGGCAGATCTGACATTCTTCTGACATCAAAATTTGCTGCTTTATAAATCTCTTCCCTCTGGGTTACTTACTGACATGAATGACAGAGATGCGTGTGTCCTGGGCAAAAAAAAAATGGTAACTTGGATACCATCATGATCTTAGGCAGCCTCCGATTTTGCATTTTAAATTCGTGGTAGATCCGAAAAGCCTTATAGCCAAAACTACAGTCCAAGAAAGAAAAAAATAACATCAGTTCAGGGAACAGTGATAGCGATGGGATGAGACTACCTGAATGAATAATGGATGGAGGGACATCCATTCCGCCCTGCATTTTTAAAGCTTTTTGAATCGAGCAGGTGAGAGGACTCTAAAGTGTCATTTACCGGAATTGTCCGATACCTTTTTAACTTCAGTAGTACCTACCAATGTAACTCTGTTTAGTCTCTTATCCATTAGACCAGCCATAAATGAGGTTATACCGGCTCCTAAGTGAAAGAACCTGCTGAAATCAATGGTACCCATGTACATAACCATTAACGCAGCCGACGACAGTCCTCCGTGCTTAAAGGCACAAATAGCAGAGACGACGCACAGGATCTCCCACTTTCCCTTCTTCAGGGACAGGGCACGCTAACCCTATGCTCAGCTGTTCTGTTTCTAACAAGGTGCCTCAAGAAAATGAGGTTTATGCAGACAGGCTGGCTGTGTCTGTAGCTGTCTGTCTCCCCAGGGACTTTGAGTTTCAGCCAAACTTACAGGGGAGTGGAAGTCTCAGGCATAACGGTAGACCTCCAAGCTTCATAAAAGAATCACCCGGGTAAAGGAGAAGTAACGATCAAACGCTCTGACTGTGGGAAGAAGAACCGAGCAAGTGAACATGAACTTTGCAGCTTTACTAGAGATTCCAGCTGGACAGGACGCCCCGCAGATGCTCCAGTCCTATGAAAATCTTCAACTGGAGCTTGTAATCAAGTACAAAACACAAAGATAAAAAAGCTTTCTCGTTTCGGGATTTGAAAGAACTAACTGCTTTTTCAGGACATTGAAATGAGGATAGGAATGGACTGGGAGACAAGGACGACGGTCAGTCTCTACCATATGCTCTGCCACGGTCTGAAACATTTCTGCTTTACTTAATGTTACTGCAGGTGGTGACTACCGCAACAGCTTGTGGGAGCTTCTAATTGCAGCAAAATTTTTGCACAAGATCAAAACATGCTTCTTTGCTTTATTTGCCGGGTAATCATTTTTCAAGATACTTTTTTCCTCCACTTTAAAATTGGACTCAAGTTCTAGACTTGTCAAGTTTTTTCCAGCTACATTTGAAGTTCAAAGGACAAGCTGTTTTGAAATATTTTGAGATTATTCTGAATATGTTAATTTTTCTCAGTTCTCCGTTTTTCAAAACCCAAGCACTCAGACACCATCAGCCACCCAGATACCACGGGTGTATTGGAAACAAATCCTTATTAGCTGAGACCATAACCTCAACTGAGTACATCGATAAGGATATATAATACATTCTTGAAATTTATTCTTAGTAAATATATATTCATTTATATACAGGCATTAACCACTATATTGAAACAGGGATACTATCAAGTCCACAACTGGCCTCATAACTCTTGCAAGATCATATGCCTCAAAACATTGTCAAATAATAAAAAAAAATAATAAAAATATTTCATTAAGTTTTGCCCTTTGTACAAATAACAGAGTTTAAAGGGGACTCTCAGGCATCCCTCACTATGAAACTTAGCCCAGAAAAGATGCTGATACTGACTTTCACCTCTGCACAAGACACAAGGCAGACAGAGAGAGCAGGACAGGGAATTCCAGTTTCTGCAAACACAAATAAACTTCGGAGCAAACTGCGCTGAGAAACATTGCGATCATTTCAGTCCTGAAATAGCAGGGTGAGGAAGAAGAAGAGAAAGGTTCTCTGCAAAATCCGAATCGGGCTCGGTGTGAGGGGCCAGCCCAGCGCTGCCGCAGGCGCTGCCAACGAGACGGCAATTCGTGGTCATTACGGAGAGACGTTGCTGCGTTAGACCGTGCTGGTTTATGGTTGTAACAGAAAGAATGAGCAGCATACTGAACACGATTCTGCATGTAAACAAAATTCTACCCTTCCCGTAACCCTTGCTGATTTCAAGATGCATGGTTATAAATAATGGGCAATGCCTTCTTTTATTTCCTGCTCAGGTATTGCCAAAAGAAATAAGCAGGGAAGCTGCATTCACGTCCAGGATCACAGTGCCAGTTCCCCATAGATTTTTTTCCTTATATCCTTTTTTGGGGGTTGTTTGGCTTTTTTTTTTCAAAATTGAGTAATGATAATGGATGGTTGTGCTCATCCTTGTTATTAGTGGAAGCAAAGTCAGAGCAGTTTCAGCCTGGATTAATATGGATTGTAAAAGGCTTTGCAAAGAAAATGTTGTTCACCAAAGTAATATACAATTTTCTTTCATTCCTACATAGTTTTCCTACATTATTTGGCAACTGCTTGCTAAATGCTAGTAGTAAAATATCTGCTTTAAAAAGGACACCGGCTGCTGGGGGGGAAGGCATCATAGTAATTGTCTGGAGCTTCAGTTTGTTGTTTTAAAAAAGGTTTTATAACATTGGTTCACAGCTATAACGCATTATTGTGAGGAGTTACAGATCTGTAACCACCTTTTGCAGGAATTTGTGTGCAGAAAATTGTCTGTCCTTTGCCGCTGTGTAAGTACAGCCCCTGCCCAGAGCAGAACTCACAGACCCAGCACCTTCGTATCAGCCTGGGGGATCCTGCAGCAACATGCTCTGGGGTTCCACGGGCTGGTCACAGAATGGGGACCCACGCCTGGCACCCTGAGTCATATGAGGAGAAAGAGATGCAGAGAAAGGCTACACATAGGGATTGATCTTCTAGACTTGGGGGGGGGGTTATTACTTTTCTTTTTTTCTTCTTTTTTTTTTCCATGCAACGCACCACCTCCTGTGCTCTCTCTATGAGTCCAGGCATCAGGTGCGCTCACCCGAAGAACTGTATTTAATACTGACCATTCATATCTGGCCTATCCAGCATGTGGGGTCTGGGAGTGGGAGAGAAAATGTGCAGAAGCTCCATGAAAAGTATGAGGGGGAGCAGGAGGTAGGAGCCAATTAAATGAGTCACACGCTCAATATGAGACACCTCACAGAACCTCCTCAATCTCCCACCAGTGCTGCAGATCCACAAAATGGGTTTGCACTATACCTCCTGAGACGTATAGCCACTCTAGTGCTGCATCCGTGAACAATTAAAGTCGAGAAGGTGCGATCACCCATCTTCCTTCTCCTTGTGCCTGATATTGCAAATCTAGACATTATTGACAAATACTTCATATATTGCCATGGGGTAGTATTCAAGTTTTAATAGAAAATCCGCTTGCATGTTCTCTCCTTAGATGTTATTTTAGAGTTACTGCAGTAACTCACCACAGCCCATTATACTGCAAAATGAATCTGGTGTTCTAAGAAGCTTTGCTGCTTTCATTTTGGCTGTATGAGAGACATATGGTATCTCAAGAAATAATGCCTGCCTGCATTCAAAATCACCTTTTTAAGTCCATCAGCAAGGTTTATTTGCATGAAGAACTGCATTTTAAAGGTTAGGTTACCTACCTGTTATCATAGAAAAGCTATCATACTGCTTGAAAAGAGACTGCTCCAGGCCATGACAAATTACTTGCCTAAATGTTCTTACTATCAAAGGCTAAATTCACTGAACCAATAACTTTCTGTTAATTTGTAACATTTTCTCAAGTGCTGCCTTTGGAATCAAAAATGAAAATAAATTATCCTCCAGTGCTTTACCATGCCTTCCTTGCATATAAATGTGCTCCAAAGACTTGAAGACTGCTTAACAAGGTCTCTGGGTGTATTTGAGATGTGCAAACTCTAAGGCTTAAGGTCCCTGAAAATCCACAAGGACACACAAGCCGCTGACACTCACCTCCTTCATTTCCAAGCTTTTAGATTTCCGTGGCCAATCTAGCTCAAAATAAGCATGCGTGTCAGAATGTTAATTTACTTTTCATAACACATATGAAACACACCTGTGGATGGTGCATACCTCAGTTCAAGCTCTTTCCGCATTTTAGAAATCGGCCAGGCCATAAACTGCATGTTCCGTAAGTTATACACAAACTTGATGGCACCGGCACACAGCAAGGAGACCCTTACAGTAAATCAATTTGATTAATGGAGACACTTAAGTTATATCTGCTGGTCTGTTTTCCCATCTTCGGTCTTATGAAATCCTTGAGATAGCAAAGACATCAGAGAGGACTGCAGGTGACAACAAATCTGCCAAACTGAGGAACAGACATTTTGGGCACTAAAGAAGCATTTGAATGGAGAAAAGGCAAGAAGTCAGGGCTAAATCAATAAATATAAGTAGTAAAAAGCTTTTATCCTAAAGTATACTCACTCCTAATGAGTACCTTAACATTAGCTACTCAGACTCCCTGCTCAATAGTACTTACCGGCCGGTGGCAATTCTGAGGGCAGAATGGGGAAAGTCGGCACTGGCGGACAGGTGACGCTCCATGTCTCTTTGAACATCCCCTGCAGACCTGCAGATCTCTAAAACTGAAATTAAGGAGCAATAGAATGTGTTTGAGCGACAGAGAGGAAGAAAAGGCGGTTCAGATCGTCTAAGGACGGGGAGTGAGGAACTGCTTGCCCAGGTAGGGAGGGAGTACAATCCTCCCACATCCCACACATCGGACTAAAGAATGACTCTCTTATTTTCTTTACCCTTAGTCTAATGAATAGTATTGATTCCCACGTGGGAGTAAAAAAAAGGAGCTTTTCAGCCGGAAAAAAAAAAAAATAAAATAAAATAAAAAGAAGAAAAGAGTCTCAGCCCCTGGAGACTGAGCAGCCTGGCGAGCAGTGTCCTGGTGGAACAGAAGAGCTGTGCTCAGGGCCCAGCTTCGAACTGGTTGGAAAACAGAGCTGAGAAGAGCAATTACAACTCTCAGGTGACAGGCCTGTTCATCATCTGATACACAAGAGCTTTAAAAGCCATCCCTGCCAGACCTGCCTTTTGTTCCCTCCATCCCCTGAGGCAGTGCAGGATTTGACCCTGGAGTTCCCCAGGCAGGGCAGCAGCCGTGTTCTGCTCCAGGGCATGCCGAAAGCGTCTGAGCCTTGACAGGACCAAGCCTTTGTGCTTGTGTCACTCACCAAAGCCCAGACAGGATCCACCGACACAGTGTTCTCCGCAAAGGGAATACCGGTCCGCCAGATGTTGTCGAGTTCTTTGGTGTAGGCTATTCAAAATGCAGTGTCAGCTACCACTTTCTTCTAAAACGTGTCTGGGGGAAGAACAGACAACTCTTCCCTGCCAGGTACTCCCAAATCAGAGTTTAAGTCCTTGTGTAACTTGCTTCCCTGCCTTCCTTGGGGGGGGGGGGGGGGGTCAGACTTTGTGCAGCTGGGACTGCAGCCCACAGCTCCCACTCACTGAAGGACCCGAACCGCCAGACTGGACTTAACCCTGAAACACAATTAGTTCAGGACTGGGAGGGGGGAATCACAAAAAGGAAGATGAGTCCCTAACCCTTTTTACTGTGTGCTATCTCCTGGCTATAACGTATATAACCAGGCCTTAAACTGGAGACTGGAAATCCTTCTTCCCGCTTGAGCACTATGGCAGAAAACCCGTGCCCTTGCCAGAAGCAGAGTGTAAGAGGAGAGGTGGAGGATATTCCTTTCTCTCAGTAGCCCCCTCCTAATTAGTCCCTAGCCCAACAGTTACACAGCTTGCTCATGAAGGGACTGTAAACTCCCTGAAGGCAAAGTGAATAAGGATCCTGCCTTTGAAAAAAAGTCCTTTAATGATCAGTTTAATGATACAACTGTGATAAAATTGCTGTTTTACTAAAAAGGCTTCTTTTTGAAGATACTAGAGGCATTTCTGTAGTTGTGGGGGCTTTCAAGAGCGCAGGGGAAAAATCGTTATTAAAAGCCCTTCTCAAGCCCCATCAGTCTGTCTGGCACTGCACAGGACACGAAAACAAGAACTGAAAAGCTTTCACTGTAATAGATAGTTTGGTACAGGGCAGGGAAACACAGGCAGGATCCTGATGGTTTTGGAAGAAGCAGACAGCTATCAGCAATTCTCCGCAATAAAAATCTCTACTGGTGATGCCAGAAAGCTTACATTTGTACAGATTATCAACAGAAAGGCTTCGCATCCTAATTAATGTACTGTCAGCTTCACACAGCTTGTGCCCATGTGGGATCAACAAAGATTTTGGATAGGTACTGTTTTCACACCAGTACTATTTGGTAGAAGAAAGCTAATTACTGATTGTTCCCATCCAAATTAGATTTTGAAAAACAATACTCCTTGTAATTTACCATGTAACAAGCGACAAAAGCACCTTTCTGTTGTGAAATAACACAATGAATTAGGTGACATCACGCCGCAAGCAAACTTGTCAATGTTCAGCGGGAACAAAGAATTGCTGGGCTTACAACCAGCTGTTTCCAGCCTTACAAGAATCCTGTGGTTCTGAATTCCTTTCTGACCATTCGATGCATCCCTGGATCACGATTTCTCTGCAAAGTCTGCTTATCGGCAGATGGCCTCGATCCGCAAGCTGAGCAGCCTATGTAAGGATCATCACAACTCCCATCAATTTCTTGAGCATCTGGGCCCTGAGATCTCCAGCATAAAAAGCAAATCCCGGTCAGCGTTAACGAGAAAAATAAAAGTGGAAAACAAACTTCTTGTTGCCTTAAGTATTAGATACTTCACTGTGATTTGGGTCCTGCCTTCCCCAGAGTAATTATCACTAGGTAGGTCCAGATCTCATGGCTGGAATCGAAGTAACTTGGCTACAAGCAGTACTGTCACTTTGCACCTACCAGTGTTCCATGCTACCGAGGTCTGAACAAACTGCAGTTAAAATTGTTAGTATTTTAATTAGTATTTAAATTAAATTTAATTAGTATAAAATTGTTAGTATTTTATTTTAGTTTCAAGAGAGTGTGCAAAATACAAATGGGCAGCTACTCCATACGCTACAATAGATGGAATCTCATTCCATAAGTAGGTCTTTAAGAAGAACTCAGGCTCAACATTTTCACTTGTGATAGCAGGGGAAGGAGACTAAAAAAGTTATTATCATCTTCCTCAGACTGTATTGGCACTGTGATCAGCTTAAATTTCACCCAGTATTCTGGTACGTCGAGGCAACTAGAAAAGTTTAATGGTTTACTCTAAATGAAGACAACAAGCTTCTTCAGACACCTGAATGTTCCAATGGAGGGTCTGAAACCAATCAATGTTGAATCAATAACCTGGAGATTAAACTTACTTCACTGGTGTATCATCCAAGTGCACAGAAATGCAGAAATTCAACACGAAATAAGAATGATGAATAAAAAGCTGACTTTTTATTATAAGGTAGCGCTCGAAACGCCTTTGAAATCACCAGCAGTATCACCCACAGCTCACCGGGCTTCAATCTGTATTGAATCACATCTTTAACAGATACCTTGTACCGTACTAAACGATTTCAGTTTGCCTGTAGCAGGAATTTAGGACCCTTGAGCGTTACATGTAGCCACAAACCTTCTTATTCAAAATCATTTTGCCGTGTGCCCTTGGAAAAGAAGTGTGATTTACACCAACTTTAACACACGAGTCCGTTCGCTGAGAATTACTCCATAAACTGTACGTCTGGATGACAACAAATCCGCAATCTGTGTTCCTTCCTAAACTACCCCCGGCTCAGTTTCGGTCTCTAGATGTAGGGTACTCGAAATTATGGTGGAAATGTAGTGAGAAACTTCGCGGGGGGGGGGGTTAAAATCAGCGTGTAACCGAGGGAAGGGTGTCCTTAGCCTTTCGGCTGCAGCTTTGCCTCCTCTCAGCCGGTCGCGCTTCCCCACTCGCAGCCGCTCCCACGGTCGCGACAAGCCGCGTCCGCGGCAATTCAGTTGCGATTTCCCCCCCTCCCCTGCTGTATCGCTCGATAGACTCTCTCCGCCTCATCACAGCCCCGTTTCCCACGGAGCCTCCTCTCCTTTGGATCATTTCACGAACCGGAGCCTTATTTTTCCCCCAGGAATCCGCCGCCTTTTCCATCCACCCGCCCCTTAGCACCGAACCCCCGGCCGGCTTCCAGCTCCCCCCGGCCACTTCGGATGCATTTAACGGGGACGAGCAGCATCTCCTGCCTCTCCCCCCCCCCCCCCCCCCGCAGCAGAGCCGGCTTGCGGACGGAGCCCACCGGGGGCTGGGGGGGGGGGGGGCAGAGGAGGAGGAGCGGTGGAGGCAGGAGGGGATAAAAACCCCAGCGCTGCTGGGACCGGGAGTCTCTTTGCCTTCCCTCCTCCCCCTGGGTTCCTGGTTTCTGTTCTATTCCCGGGAATCCCAATTTTTTTTTTTTTTTTTTTTTCCCCTTCCCCCGCCTCCCGGCGGTAAAAAAGAAGAATATGCGGGGCCGGTATCGCTCTCCCCGGCCATGAAGCGACCGCCGGGAGCTCCAGGTAACGCTGGCCCGGGGAGGGGGGGGGGGGGGGGAGATATTTCCCCTGTTGCCGGGGTATGGCGGGGGGGTATGGTCCTGAGAGGTAAAACCGGGGTTGAGAAGGGCCGCCGGAGCCCGGGGGCTTCGCTTGGGAGGGCGGGGGGCGGACATAGTCCGCCCCCCGCCCTCCCAAGCGAAGCCCCCGGGCTCCGGCGGCGAGCGCAGCCCGGCAGCGGGCGAGGTTGGGGGACACACACAGATCTGTGGGTACCCCAAGTCCCAAACAGGTTTAGCTCCGCTGGGCTGGCCCAAACTTTGCCCTCGACCCACCCCCACCCACCTCCCCGGGTTAGAGATCGGGGGGCTGCAGTGGGTTGTCCCCATGGAGAAGCTGGTGGGAATTTCTCCCCCCCCTAAAATTGTAGGCAAAGGGAAGGGGGTTCTTTGAAGTTTAGCTGTCAGAGAAGGCTTTGGAGGCGGTGGGGATGCTACGCTGGGCAAGTAAACTTTCCTAAGATGTGGCGTTGCGCGGAGAGTGGTTGCCGATGCTGGAAGAGGCACCGCCGCTTATCGTTGCGTTTTTGTTGTTGTTTCTTAATTATTTGCCGATCTCCTTAGCAACTGGAAGTCATTTGCAAGGTTTAAGCTAGGGTGCAGCTTGATTTAGGAAGTAACTTGGCAAAAAAAAGGATGCATGGTTGTTTCATTGATGCGGATTTCCCTTGTACTCTCTCAAGAGGGGTAAGAGCTGCAGTGTTGACTTCATGTAGCTGGTACTGCCATAGACAGGCTGATGATGATTAGTCCAACTCGGGCTCTGTGGTACGTCACCCAGTTGCTCATCTGTGTCTCAGTTTTCTTTAAGCCGAGTGAGTTATCATGGGTGTGGGGAAAAAAAAAAAAAAAAAAATCTGTCTTCAGGGAATATTCCATCTTTAGTGAGGGATGAGTGGAGGAGAAGGTTGTTTTAGCTGGCTAAGGTTACCAGGACAAATTCGTCTCCAATTCAGCACTACTAAGGTCCGGCCAGGTGCTAGCCAGAGAGACCACTCCATTTGGCAGCCTGACCTCAGGATCAGCTTGCTGCAAAGGTGATGTAAAGCCACTTTTTTTCATCACTGTGAGGTCCTGCATCAAGCACAGCTTACTCCAGTTCAGGGATTTAGTCCAGTGTATCAAGACATCACCCAGATGTAGCTCACCAACAGCCTCTGCTGTCCGATCCATCATGTCACTAAATCTCATGGATTACGGTGGTTGGGTAATCCCGATCTGCTCAGTCAGAAATGCTGAGCACAGCTGTCAGGCAGATTTGGTGCAGAGAGTGCCTTTCCCACTCAGGGGTGATAAAAGCAGACGAGAGCCTGGAGACTGGAGTAAGGTGGCCACTTCTGGGATATTTCCTCTGACAGCATCCCACACGCATGCAAGGAATGGAAGTTTATGCAGACCTTCCTTCTAAGTGTAACATTTCGAAAGATTAATTATGTAGGATGCCACCAGCCTGTTTGTAATTAATGGCTGTGTCATGTACTCAAGCAGGATTCATAAACTTGGAATTAAAAGCATGAATAATTGTACTTGTATAATATTGTTGTTATAAATGAATAAACCCCCATTCTAACAGTCGCTTTTTCTTCCGAGTTCATGAGCAAAGCTTTGTCAAATGCCATGCCCCCCCCCCCAAAAAAAAAGGGCTGTGAGGAAACATTGTTAACACCTGAGCCATCACTGTTTCTTTTCCTGTATTATTGTATTTAATTAATCCAGCCCTGATTCATCTGATATGTAGACTGCTAAGAGGGGGAGAGCAACTATGTGGGCACGGGAAGTCAATGGGAAGGTACAAAGTGAGTGACTTGTGGGCTGGCGAGACCTGGGGACAGAGTCGTTGGTCACAGGACATGTGGCACGAGCGAAAGGGCTGGGAGATGTGGAAATGGTGTGGACCTTCTGGAGGGTGGATGGAGATCTTCAATGTTTTCTTGTGTGTGAGCTCTCTAGAAGCTCAACAGTATTCCTGCAGTTGTACGGCAGGGTTGTGCTCAAATATTTGCATTTTCACCGTGCAGAAAGTGCCAGCCAGATGTGGGACTATCTGCAACACCAGGGTACAGGAAGATGTTATTCCTACTGTAAAGCATTTCTCAATCCAGTTTGTTTAACGTTGAAAAGACTAATGGTAGCGTTTGCAAAAGCTTTCAGCTGACTTGTGATCTCCAGTCCAATTCACTGCTTAAATTAAGAGATGTGGCACATAAGGGGTTTTTTTAGCAAAGTCTCAAATGAACTGGGAGAGGGAGCTTGGTGTACAGGTTTCCCTGGAAGAAAGAGCAAGAATTCTGAGGGTACTTACAGAAGAAAAGAAAGCTCGTGTAGAGATTGTTAATGGAGCATTAAGGGGAGAGAGAACCCAGAGAAAATAGAAATGAGTATTTAGGACTTTAGTTGATCTTGCAGTGATAACTGGTGTTGAGGATGTTTATGGTTGCCCAGCATTCCCCTTTTCCATAAGTGGCTCTAGGGGCTCATTACTTAAAAAAAAAAAACAAACTAAACAAACAAAGAAACAAAAACAAAAAAACAAACAAAAAAACCCCACTAAACCACCCCCCCAACAAACACACCATTAAAAAGATCAAAACCACGAGCCAAATCCTCAACTTCCCTACAAGTTGATTTGTTGTAGTCAATTGAGCTGTTCCTGACAACAAGGAATATTCCCTACGATATGAGGATACATCCTGTGTTTCTTCTCAAACAGTTAAGAAGCATGTGCACCATTACTGCACAGATGATTCATCTCAGGGAGTACTGTGTTTCTGGCAATGAACTTAAAATATGACACTTTAACACCACAAAGAAATGATTTCTTTGAAAAGAATTCAAGTACAAAACTGCCAACCGTGCCCTTCTCTTTACTATAAATCAAAAAAAAAGCTATTTACGCAGCTCATTCAGAAATAGTGGTGAAGTACTTAGCCAGAGTCTGTTTGGCACATGTTAGCTGATAGTATTTAATAACGATATCTGTCTTGAGAAAATATGTACTATTGAAGTTTGTAAAGTAGTACTTTTCTAAGACCTGAAGTAACGTTACTGGGATGAAACAAAAATGCCGCTTTTTAATATAAGGCCGGTTGTAGTCTTTGTTCTTCCTTGCCGCTTAACACGCGCATATTGCTAGCCCAGAAATGTTTATGCACTCATTTTGAGTAAGTTCAAATGATCACATAGCTTATAAATATTTATATTGAACATGCTTGGCTTTGCAGACCATCCTGTGGTCAAATTTATGCAGAAGTTTGGGGGAACACAGGTTGAGGAGCAAGTTGCAACTCAACAATCCTACTCTCCAAAAGGGCAAAGAACCTGTTGGGAATGTAAGCACTGCACTGTGAGTTGGGCATGGCAAAGAAGGTTTCTGCTTGTCAGGCTACTCTCCCAATAGCCTTGTGTGTCCCCTGGTAAGTTTATGATGTCTATAATTTGGATGTGCCTCGCCAGGCGAGGCAAGTTGTCTGAAACAGTTTGCATTTGCAACTTCAACGGGCTTTGGAAATGGACAACCCAGTTTTCAGCCCTTGCAAACTCTTTTTGCTCCTTAGAACTCAAAGGTATTATGCTGATTTACACCAGCCACTGGTCTGCCCTTGGGATTTGGTTGCAGACTAGCTCAGGGTTTCTGACAGACAGAAACAAACATGCAAGGTTATTTAGTGTATTAAACTTGGTAACCCTTCCAAAACTGAGCACTGACCTTGTATGTCCCATTTGGAGTATCTCCAGGATAGCAGTTATGTTCAGCGTAGGAGCTGACTTTTGAAAGTGCCATTCATCTTTTTGCAAGCGCAGTTGCGTTAAAAATTGGGCTGCATAGGTTGCAGAATCAGGCCTTGAAATATTAGTGGGAAAGGCAACCTATGCAACAGCAGTTCGTCTCCCATTTTGTGGATGCTTTATAATTCAGTCTTCATGCACATGGCTTTATGGCATGCGTTTTTCAGAAACCGTGCTTCGTGTGATGTACTAACTAAATGAGCAGTTATTACATTCTTTTTTCACCTGTCAGTGTGTTTCTATTGTGCCCTACATACTGCATGCCATACGAATCCACATTGAGGTACAGAATTTTTTTCTGATGGTCGTTTCTATAATATTTCATAGGTCTCACCCTCTAGAAGACTTGTATCTATTAATTGTTGCCGTAGACTAGCTAGCTAGCAAAAACAACTAAGTTAGTGGCTTAGGACTGGTTAAAAAAAAAAATTCCTCTGGGTTCCTAACTTCCCACTGAAAACCCCATGTAGTCTGATACTTCAGTAGGATGTAAAAGCCCAGAAGACTTTAAGAATCTTGACACTAAGCTTTCATTCGAATCAATCCATTTATTTTTACAATCTTTCTATAGTTAAGATTATGTTGCTATATCCCTTTTATGGAGAGGGAAGCAGGGAGAAGCCCTTACATTCACAAGTGCCAGCTAGAGTCATAGCATTCTGACTCTCAGCTCAGCACTTCTCAGAGCAGTTCTTCCCAAACTCAGTATGCAGAGGTTCCTTATTTTCTGTGTCAAGCTGGTGACTGTAATATGTTCATTATTTTCCAACAGTCACTGGTTCACGTAATTTGCCTGATCTCACGGGAATTCTGGGGCAGTGGGTAGGATATGCTCCAGTTCTCAGGTATAGGCACTTAGTGAGCTCTTGATGTAATCACCCTTTCTAGTCCCGGTTCTCCCTCAGAACCTGTGCACAGTGTGAGGAAAGGTTTTGGGGAAAAAAATTAAGCCATCATCTAACTAAGGACTGTGGATAAAATCTAAAATGGCACAGAAAACTTCAATTTTGACACTTTAATTTTTGAGCACTTGACTTGGCAGTCTTGCCATTCTTTTAATACAGTTTCGGGGAATGCAAACATTTAAAGCCAACGTATATATAAATTTTTGTGAAAGCTGAATTCTCCCACCCTGCTGCCTTCATATTTCTTCTTTTAATGGGTCATTAGAAGGCTCAACTCTTTAGATTCATAGCACATCCTCTACCACTTGACTTAGGAGTAGACTCGTCAACAGAAGACAGCAGCCTGCCAGATTGGCAGAGGATTAGAGAGAAGTGGAGTAAGGAACTGAGGAGCAGCGGAAATTAGTACATTTCACATATATTAATTAACTGCATAGATAATCTTAGATTCCCAAGTAGCAGATGCAAATTCTCCCGAGAAGTGTGTTCTAAGGTTCACCTCCTGATACTCTTGCCCTTCTTCTCCCTAACCCTCTTCTAGCCCTTTACACCCTCCCCGTCTTCTTCTCCGGTCTCCTATGCCTTAACTGACTTCTGCATCCTCAAACTACCTCCTCCTCAGTTGCTTCATTAGTAACGATGATGATGCTCCATTAGCGTCCTCCTCCTCCTCTGGTTTTGCCCTTCCTTCCCTATGCATCTCTTATCCTCCTTTTCCCTCTCCCCCCTCCTTTGGCTGCTTCTCTGCCCTGCCATCCTCCACCCTTTAGGTCTTGATTTTAATGTTTTTGTACTCAAGACTCATCCTTTCTTCATCCATCTGGCCTCATCAGAGAAAACAACTTCTTTTCTTCTGCTTCTCTCCGTCTGAGGTTGCTGTTTTCTCCTCTTCCCGCTGCCCACAGGCAGTCTCCCAGCTCCCGGCCGTAGCCTCTATCCTACATTGTGGGACTTGTCCTGCTCAGGTGCTGTACCAATGGGAGGGCGAGATTGGAGAAATGAGTATGAGGTTAATATGTGGGAGCTGAATACCGCGTTTGAGCTGCGAAGGGGTGAGGATAATCAATGCTTGTGGATTCACCTGGGAATTTACTTCACAAACTCTTAACAGGTATCCAGGGAGAGTAAGAGTGAACAGAAGTGTTCATTACTCTGCTAAGTATGTGTACGTTTTCTTAGGAGATGGCAAAAATCATACCCCTTGGCACAGAATCACTGCCCTGCCAAACATCCCTGCTTCAAACCACAGCGACACTAAAATATTCTCAGAAAATAGTATGGTTGGGTTTCTTCTTACTATTCAAGTGTGAGCAAATTTTTTTTTTTCCTTTACTAAGTTTGGAGAAATGGCTGACTTATTCTTACTGAAAGTTCCCCAAACTTGCCCCTGAGGTAGGCACCAGGGATAGAAGATTTCCTCCTTAACAGTTATTTTGGCAAAGGTAGAAGTAGCAGAATACAAAATATTCCAATTGGGTGATTTGAATAACTTTTAAAATAGGCTCTCACTACCTGAACTATCAGTTACTGAGTTTAAAGAAAAAAAAGGAGAAAAAAAAAGAAAGAAATTCATATGACATTTAAAGCTAAGTAGTCTGAGAAAATTCTTTGCTTGAAAATGTGTGACATTTTCTGATTGAGAAGAAACACGTGTTGTAACTGCTCCCAGAAAGAAATAGAGCATTTTTGGATGAGGCTTTTTCTTTTCTGTACCAGGAGTTTTCTATCATCTGGGTTGGTTTGGAAACAGGTAGGGGATGCCATTGCCCAGTCATGTTCCACAGAGGAACATTTCTGGTTTGTTGGGTTTTTTTAATGAACTGTCAGAAATTGCATTACTTGGTCCAAGACTGAAGAATAATTGCATTGTTTTTGAAGAGACAAAATATCACATCTGTAGCGTGAATATTTATCCATGAGTGCAGAATTTCATGTTTACATAAAACCGATGTTAAGCCTACATCACCCAAGAACAACTAGATTTTATAATTAACCGTACAAAAGATTAAGGATTAATTCCTTGTACTTTTCAAAAGGCATGCATAAGAAATCTGGCAGGCTATGAATCGTAAATGTTAATGTGCTGTACCTCTGTATCCCTCTTTTGACAGCAAGTAGTGCAAAGCTAACCGCACATGTAATCTGTGGCAAGGAGCACTGGGAGAGAGCTAAGAGACAGTGACAATGTCTTTAAACTGGCGGACAATTCCTACTCGACTTGGAGTTTTTCAAGTGACCTGCAAAGGGCTGGCATGCCTCTTGGTCTTCACCGTGAGCGTTTGTGGCAGCGCCCCGGGGATGTGTCCAGCAGCCTGCATCTGTGCCAGTGATATCGTAACCTGCACCAACAAGAACCTCTCCCGAGTGCCAGGAAATCTCTATAAATGTATGAAAAGGCTGGATCTGAGTTATAACAGAATTGGGTTTCTGGAGCCTGAATGGGTCCCTGCGCTGTTCGAGAAACTGAACACTTTAATAGTCAACCATAACAGCATCAGCAGCATTATCACTGGAAGCTTTTCCACAACCCCGAATCTGAAGTACCTGGACTTGTCATCCAACAGCCTGAAGACTCTGGGCAGCCCTGTGTTTCAGGAGCTGAAGGCACTGGAGGTTCTCCTGCTGTACAACAATCAGATAACGCAGATAGAGCCTTCAGCCTTCGGAGGACTGTACAAATTACAGAAACTGTACTTAAGCTATAATTCGCTCTCGCATTTCCCGCTGGACTTGTACAGTGGCAAACATAAACTGACAGACCTCGTGTTGCTGGACGTTTCCTTCAACCACATCCAGTCGATGCCTATTCAGCGCCTGAGCTCAGTGCCGGCCAAACACCTTAGTGGAATTTATCTTCACGGCAACCCCTTTCATTGCGACTGTATGCTGTACGCCATGCTAATCTTCTGGTATCAAAGGCACTTCAGCTCGGTGGTGGACTTCAAAAACGAGTACACCTGCTTGTCGCGGTCGGACCCGAGAGGTTACAATAAACTGCCTTTACTGCACGACAACTTTCTGAATTGCTCCGAAAGCACCGTCAACAGCTCTTTCCAAGCCTTCGGGTTTATTCACGACGCCCAGGTTGGCGACAGGCTGATTGTACACTGTGACAGCAGAATCAGCGACGCGGGCACACGCTTTGTTTGGGTTAGTCCGGACAACAGATTGCTGGAGCCAGACAGGGCGACCGACAACTTTAAAGTGTTTCGTAACGGCAGCCTGGAGATAACAGATGCCCAGCTGGAGGACTCAGGGCTGTATTCCTGCATCGCAATAAATAAGAAAAGACTATTAAATGAAACCATAGAGGTTAGAATAAATGTTAGCAATTTCACAGTCAACAGGTCCCACGCTCATGAAGCATTTAATACAGCTTTTACCACCCTTGCTGCCTGTGTAGCCAGTATTGTTTTAGTACTGCTGTATCTCTACCTGACCCCCTGTCCGTGCCAATGTAAGGCGAAGAGGAGGAAGAGGAAGCTGAACCAAAGCAGTGCCCACTCATCCATACTGAATTCCACACCGCCGCAGGAGCTGCCAGCCGACGAGAAGAAGGCTAGCACTGGGAAACGGGTGGTTTTCCTGGAACCCGTGCACGAACCAAAACACAGTCAGAACGGGAAGGTAAAACTGTTCCCTAATGACAATATCATTGCCGAGAGTATCTTGAAAACGACTCGAACAAAATCCGACTCCGATTCTGTCAACTCTGTGTTCTCAGATACGCCTTTCATGCCATCGACTTAGTTTGCTGCCTGTGTTTGTATCGTGCAGTTACATTTCTGAATACCTCCTTTGCTTGTAGCAACCATCAGGAAAAAAAAAAAAAAAAACAAATAAAAAGAGAGAAAATGTTTTAAAAAAGCATCTATTGTCAGTCCTTAAACTGGGTCTCCTCTCTCTTGTGAGCGCAGGGCCGTGCGACAGTGATATCTTGTTTGGGAAAAGCAAACAGCGTGACATTAACAGGAATGTCTTCAGTGCAAGCTTAGTGTTGTTTTTCACTCCCTGGTCCATACGTAGCAATTTCTCATGCGTGTTTAGAGGCACTTTCCGTGCATACAGCTGACTTTTCAGAGGCAGAGGCTGTCCCCTATAAACCACTCGCAGTCACGCTGATAACTCGGCTCCCCTGCAGTAAGCGCAGAAGCTATCTCAGATGGCTACTGAGAAAAATGTCCAGGCTGCCTGCAAATCCTTTCACAGACTCATAAAATCTTTACAGTAAAACCACTAGGGGAAAAAAAGTCATGAGTTCTCTGGGACTGATCAGAACAAAAAGATTAGATTTGCCACCAGGATGCCTAGCGGCACTGGATAAATGTTTATGGCCTTCAACTGATAATGTGTTTGCCAATAATTGCCTGAAAACTTTAAATGGGGGGCATTGTACTCATTTTAGTCAAAACTTAGTCATGGGATTACTCATGAGAGGTAAAGGGGTTGTGTTTATTTATAAATATTGACACATAACGAAAACGGGTAAAAGTTAACACCTTACCATTACAATTGCCTTAGCCGCCGAATAAAAGTTGTCAGTCGTGAGGACTCAAGCTAATCAGCAGTAGCTCGTTAAGCTGTGGTAACAGCATTGATTGTAATCAGTTGTCTTAACCTCCGCTGCTCGCTGTACAAGCCTGCCACTGTCCCCAGGGCTCCTGCTTCGTCTTAGGGGTGGGTGGCTTCTCTTCAGAGGTAACTTCACAAAAGAGGGGAACTACTTCAATTCATCCTTTCAGTGGCATGTGATTCCAGCAGTCTAATAAAATTTGCTTCCTAAAGATTTTTCTTAAAAGAGGAAATATGGTATTTGGAAAAACTCGTGAAAAATATAGACTACTTTATGCACTGTGAATTCAGAAAGCACAGCTTTCCTCTAGACTTGGCCCTTGTCGTGTATGTACTGCTTCTTTCCTTGCCCAAATGTATCACTGTCAAAGTTTATGAACCTGGTAAGACTGGCTTGGACTGGTCATGCAACATAGGTTACATGAAGTGTTGTGTTATTGTAATGAGCATACTGCTCTATTTGCTGTTTCTTTTTCCGGGTTGGGTTTTTTGGGGTTTTTTTTTGAGCTTACTAGCATTTGGACTGGGCTGGACTTTGCCAGTCTTTCTCACATTGATTAGTACCGACTTCAAAGGAGTTTTGCAAGGAATTACAGCTTACCAAAACGAGTAACTAACTGGAGCATGTCTGTCTTGTTCTGTCTTCGGTGAATATACTGAAAGGGTAAAGGACAAACAAAATCAGAATCAAAGGGCTACATGGTATGACAACAGTAATTTATTTTTGAGAAGCTTACTGTAACAGCCATTTGTCATTTTTTGTGATTTCTTTTGAGAGGCATGTCATCGTGCAAAAGCTTCTATCTGGCTGAGCCAAAGCTATCAACAATTGATTCGCTATGGAGAAGCCCTGATGTAGCTAATTGTTTGAAAGCAAGCTATCTGGAAAACAGATTAGATCAGGAACCAGTGTTGCTGCAATGTGCACAAAGTATGTGGGATTAGAAAACTGCTGGAGATTTTAATTCAGATATTCAGGGAAATGGAAGATGGAAATTGTTTTTCTAGGCAGACCATAATAAATATTTAGGAGAGAAAGATGACCGGGGGTTGGGTCTTTTATTTGTGCATTTTCTGTGTAAATTTAAAAATGGCTTCTACTATCAAGCCAGTTAGAGTCCTTCCATAAAGCTCTTTCCCTCTTTTGGCTGTATACATGCATTAAACCAAAATCGATATGTTTACATATAGGGTATGATGGAAAAACAGCGATTGCCTTTGCTAAAACCAGCGATGTAGTTGGGTCATCTGTCAATGAGTCAAAAGCTTGATGCTGTTTCCTTCTCAGCGATTTTTCTTGTGGAAAAGATTCAACTAAGCTGCTGTGCCACGTGCGTGATGGGTGGGTGTCCTCTGTGTCGTGGAAGGAGATGATCGATGACCCAGAGCCAAAGGGCTGGAACGGTGGTGAGGCAGAGTGGGAAACAGAGAGGCAAATATTCCCGCGGAAAGTCGTACAGATCACTTACAGCTCTGGGCAGATAATATGCTCTGTTGTCATCCACGAGGTTAATTGACCCAGATTTCGGTGTTTACACAAGAGCGCTGACGGTCACTTCCAAACCGGGCTGAAAAAGAAAACAGGCTGTTGTCGGTGCGGCTGGGAGGCAGACGTACACATCTCCTTAGCAGCTACTGTTCACGGTGCGAGGCAGCGACGCTGTGTATCGAACTCACCGTGCATTTTAAGTCTGCGTGGTAGTCCTAAATAAAAAAAGGTAGAGATCCTGCAGCCTTCCTTCTGCAGGGCTGCTGTCCTGCAGCAAGAGCGTGGGGATTTGCGGGATCAGAGTAATCCTGCCAGATGACTAGAGAAGCTGAGCGTCAATCTAAAGAGCAGATATTTACTGGCTGTACTTTACTGACTGCTTCAAAGTGCTCAGAGTTGTAACTGTGATTATGAACAAGGCGGTAAAACCAAAGCTTTTGAAAGAGCTGTTGGCTCGCTCGCTGCTGCTTTACGTTATCACAGCCTCATGAGTTCAGCAGGTGCAGCTTTAATGAAGATTTTTAAAGTCTTTACTCACTCTTTGTCATATAGCACCGACACCGTAAATCCACAATCCTAGCCCTCTCCTTGGAAGGCTGTGGAAAGCCGGTGCAGCTCAGCTGTTCCTCCCTTCCCACCGCAAGGCGACCCACTCCGAGGGCTGCGAGCAGGGACCCGGCGCTGCCGTCCCGCTCCACAGCCACGCAGCACCGCGGCCGGTCGCACGGGCAGGAGGGGCTGCCCAGATGCCACATGTGGTCCACCCTCCTCGCGAGCCTTCACCGGCAGGCCTGTCCTACCGCCGTGTCACCCCTGTTAACCTACGTCCTGGATTTCCCAAAGAGCTGGGTGATATTTTTAATACGGAGCAAGCTCCATTCTGCAACGTGTTGTCCAGCCGCACTCTTACAACAGGTTTGCAGTAAGGCAGAGGCACCAACCCACTGGCAAGAAGTCTCCGGCTGGGCACGGGGTCACCCATTGCCTCTGCAAGATGCCCGGAATGAGATATTCCCCATGCAAGGGGATATGATATTCCCCAGATAAGCCTGTATGAGTTTTGCTCTCCCTTGTTTCCTTCCCAGGGCCTGAGAAGGTGCCACACAAGGTCACAGGCAGGGCTCTAAGCTGTAGCCGAATACCGTGTCTTTTTGTGGGGCTCCTTCGAACCGACGTCCTCCACTGCTTTAATGGTGGCGAGCAGCTTTTCTCTTATTCAAGGGCCTACTGCATCAGGTGCAGCTGTCTCGCAGATCAAAAATCAGGGTAATGGCTACAGACAGCTCTGGGAGGGCACGTCCTCGCCTCTGTGCGTCTCCAGTACTGCGCACGCCTGCGAGGCACAAGCTTTACTGGAGCGCATTGGAAACCGGTCGTGTGAGGCCAGCGTGAAACCTCTCAGGCCAGTCCCGAGTGTAGCAACAGCAACTCCACAACCACGTTGTCCCCACATTACCCACCTGGAGTGGCAGGTGAGAGGAAAGGCTGCTAGTCATCTCTCCTGACCTCGATAAGGTTAAGTACCTGACTGCGGCCACCCCACTACCGATGAACACACACAAGGGCTGGTAGCCCCTTGGCTGCCACCCAAGGTGGAAGCTAAGGGTGAACTGAAGTGCTTTCCTGACATCAGCCCTTCATCTGCCGTTAGTTATGACAGCCGGCACCGCGTCCTTTTAGCCCAGATGTTCACTCCCCGCTTGTTAGGCAAATAGTGCTCCGGGTTAGTAATGTATCTATCTCCTCAGCGCTACTTCTTTGAAAAGTCAGATTTCTGAAGGCTGCTGATGGCAGTGTCAAAGGACTAATGGATTCTATAGCTCGTTCTTCTAGCAAGCTCATTCAAGCAAAACCCTACAGTCAAGCTGTAATTAAGCCATAAACCTTCATTTAGGATAGCACAAGATTATTTCTTCCTGTTAGAGTAAAACAACCTCCTTCAGAGCGCTTTTATACCTTGACTGCACCATATTCCTAACAACATCTCATGTCTCTGAACTAGGTGAAAAGAAACCAGCCTTTATTGGCCACAGCATGCTATTGTGGTCATCTCTAAAGTAATGGAGAAGTGACAGTCCCCTGCAGACCACAGCCGCTGGCCATCCCGCCCAGCACACAACTCTGTGCTCTTCGTTGAGGCTGAGCCATCATCATTTGGCTGTGGCAGGCGGACGGATCATTTCCAGCCTCTTCCTCCGTAGTTCTCTGTGTCCAGACTGGCTTCCTGAAGACAGCTTCTGGATGTACTGCAAAGTGGTGGGATGGGATCGTTGTAATTGATTAATTAAACCAGCTACTTCCAAATGGCTTCTGAATGCTGAGATCTGGCATTGGTAAGTAGTAGCTTTTGAGAAGACGGGATACAAGTTTCATCTACAGATTGAGCAATTTAGATTTTAGTGACTTTCTTTTTGCTCTTTCTGGTAAACTATATATATATATATATATATATACACACACCCACCCTTATATAAATATATTCTCTCTACATATCATTTTATATAGAAAGAAAGAAAGTGCATATTTAAGGATTTTTTTCCTGTGTTTCTTTTATGTCTTTCCATTTGTCCAGTAGGGCTCAGATGTGTATAAGAGTAGAAATGTGAGGTTGAGGGGGATAAGGGCAAGAAATAATTTTGGCCCAAGTTCACTTGATATTTTAAAAGAAGGTGAATATCTGAGCTCTTGCCTTCAGTGGGTACGTGATAAAAATTGAAAAAAAATATTTTTTTTTATTACCTAAGTACAGATTTCATGGGTATTTTGGAGGGTCTGGCTGTTAACAGAGTTTTGACAGTAATGCAGGTATGAAAGTGATCCGTACAAAATCAAAGCATAAGGGTATTAGTATTTGTTTTTTAAAAGATATCCCAAACTTGCTGAAGAGGTTGTGTCATAGGTAAAAGGACTGTACCTCTCTTCCTTACTTAATAGAAAGCTCTAATTTTAATATTAAACAACTGAACAGGTGCAGTGGGGAAAATACTTTTCTTGTGGATTTCTGCTTTATGGTCTGGTTATGTTAGGTGGATTTTTTTCCTTATATAAATCTATTTTCATTTCTTTTGCAGAATAACTTAATTAACTGGAATAATATGGTCTCATTTAGTTCTCCTAATTAAGCCTACATTTGGTAGGGGAGGAGAAGAGGGTCAAGAATGATACAAAGAGTTTGATGACACGTAGATATCAGGAAAAGTTAGTTGTGGATTCAAGTGTTTTCCTTGATCAAACATGAGATTATCCAGGCATAGACCTGTAGGTTGTTTTAATTGAACTGAAATTTTCTGTCTCGTTTGAGTAATTCAAAATGGCATATTTTAAGCTTTTTATTTTTTTAAAGGAGAAAGACTATTCATGCAACTTCTTGCATGAACTTAACTAAATTGATTTTGAAACCATCACTAATGTGAAACAACTCTGTGAGCATAAAGCAACTCCAGTGTAGAGAGAGGCTGTTCAGTCTCTACAAATATTTCTAATGACAGTCCGGGTAAGTATTTCCTTGGCAAGCTACAGTCAAACTGTATCATGCAGACCTTTCCTAGACAAGTGGGAAGATATTTTCTTCAATCAGATTAGCTCAATCAACAAACTCAATTGAAGCCCTCATTTAGCCCATATCACAGATCACCTCTTGAATTCAGTGCCTTTATTTGCACTTTCGAACAATGCATGGAGCGTCGTAGGCTGCTACAGCATATATCTTTGAGAGGGACGTCAGGAGAGGGGAAGAACAGTGGGGAGGGAGAGAACATGTTTGCTCGAGAGCTGCCAATACGGTACACTCCCAATTTCTCTCCTCACGGGTTACTGGCCTGTCCTGGTTTAACCCCAGCCAGCAACGAAGCCCCACGCAGCCGCTTGCTCACTCCTCCTGCCCTGGTGGGATGGGGAGGAGAATCAGAAGAAAAAGGTAAGAAGAAACCCATGGGTTGAGATAAGGACAATTTAATAGGACAACACGAGGAGAGAAGAAATAATAATAATACTAATAAAAGAATATATGAAGCCAGTGATGCAGGATGCAGTTGCTCACCACCTGGAACCTGCTGCTCAGCCCATTCTTGAGCTGGGGTCCCTCCTCCCCCCCCGGCCAGCTCCCCCAGTTTATATCTCATATGGTAGGGAATATCCCCTATGGAATATCCCCTTGGCTACTTCGGGTCAGCTGTCCTGGCTGTGCCCCCTCGCAGCTTCGTGTGAAAATTAACTCCATCCCAGCCGGACCCAGGACACGGCCCTGAACCCAAAATGCTCGCCAGGACCAAACAAACCTTCGACCCCCCCCTGCAGAGGGGGTGGAGGTTCTGATATCGGCTCCTTCCGCAGAGCACAGAGCTTCAGCGAGTGCAAATGCTGCCCTTTGCGTAAGACAAAATGTCCTTTCACAGAAACGAAAAGATTTCTAGCACTTTCCCTGGTAGCTGAGGTGCTGTCAGCAATAATATACCACAAAATAAATTAGCTCTGATAAGCACTGCTGTTGCCTAGAGCAGTTCAATTAGCCTTTTGCACTTGGAGCAGAAGGTTTTATAGCACTAGATAGAGCCTCAGACCAGGCTACATCTGACTTTTGTCCTCTTTGCTCTTTTTATTTGGCACCAGAATCACTGAAAACCAATGGCTTTGTTATATTTTTTACCTGAGTATTTTGAACAAACAAAATCTTGAGCCTTTCCCCGGGCAGCCCACTGTTGCCTAAACATTGGTGGGAGGGAAACAAAGCTTTTCTCCTTGGTTTTAGTGCCAGAGCCGAGATTCTTTCTGATTTAAGCCGTGGAGGGAACAGTGTTGGTATGGCATTACTACTGTTACTAACATGCTCAGATATGTCAGTCAAGGCTGGATCCTGCTGAAGGAGATGTTTTGCAGAAGAGCAGAGGGTATACTTGTTTCTCTGACCTTGTTTTTTAAAGCAGAAATTAATATACTTGAGCTATTGCCTGAAACAATTTCAAACCCTATTTTTTAAACTAACATTCAAGAGGGCAAGTGAATGGCATTTGTAATTGCAATCCAATCAGTAACTTTGATATTTGGGTATGGGAGAGCTTTCCCTCAATTTTATCTCCTCTCCTTCCCTTCTTGTCCATATATTAAAAATAGTGTTGATCTATTTTTCAATGCATGTGTCTCCCCTCCCCTGTTTATTTTCAAGCATGGATAATCACTGCATACAATTTAAGCAAAATGATCATGTTGCAGTCAATGGTCTCTATGATCCATATGTTCTGCAGAGATAAGCCGATTTGTTGAGTATGCTGTCCTGTATATCATTTCACATTTTAAAAATATATTTAGACATGCTGCTATTATTGTTGCCTCATTTGTGGTATATAATTTTTCTTAAAATTTCCTTCCCATTACGGGGAAAAAAATACAGTAAAATACCAGAAATTACTGCATTTACTGAAAACAGTCATTTTTGTCCTTTAGCGCTGTAATGTTTTTGTCTTTTAGCAGTCCCACCTATTAATTCACGCCTAATGGAGAGTCAGTCTGGCTTTCAACAGCACCTGCTTCATATCACTTGTGAAAACAGGCCTCTTCCCTTCACCTAGCAAGGAAAACACTTTTTTTATGAACAATACTGTACCCCGCATCCACAAAGTCTGTCACAAAATTTGATCCTAGGTGGAGCCTGTGTCTGGTTTAAGAAATGTTACAGGTATGTAGAAGCTACATTCTTGTCATTTTTTCCCCAAGAATTTTATTATAGTGTCAGCAATGTGGCTGTTCGCATTATCACTTTGTATTAAAGAAAAGGAATTCTCATCGGTGCTCCATCTGCAAAACTGCCGTTGCAAAGTGCTGTTTGCTGTATTCAGACTGCTTGTGATGAATTCCCAACTCAATCATGTACCTGTCGTCTCGTGGAAGTGCCTGAGAGTGATAAGAATGCACATGGCCAGCTCTCCAGCACAGCCAGACCCCGCTCCTTTTATTCTCAGCAGGGAGAAATTGTTGGAAAGCACGCCAGAAGAATCAACGTGCTGTGTACTTGGCACGTTCATAGTGATTTATAATTGCTTCATAATAAAGAAATGCAATAGAAGAAAGTTTTAAAATTCTTCTCATCACGATGCTTAAAAAGGTTATAAAGCTACCCTGTCATTACTGTGCCATTTTCATATTCTTCAAAAGTATAAGTAAATCTCTCCCAGTATATATAATAGTATTAGATTAGGCCTGTGCAAAATACCACGCTCTCTGGGAATAACTCAGAGTTATGGATATGTTTCCTGTAGCTCTCCTACAGGTCTTGCTCAATAAGACATAACTTGCAGAATTTATTTTCATCTACCGCAAAGAATCGTGGACTAGGCTAGTTTTCATTACCGGTGCGGATACGTCCCCCGCTGTATTATGCAGGGTGCATTTCATAGCGATGATCTGTGAGGGGGGGCCCTTTTCCTTATCAAAACAGTGTTCAAAAGGCAGAGGGAGGTCTGGGGCTCAGAAGCGGGGCTGTTTTCCTGCCACCCAGAAGCGATGAGCTTCTCTTGTGGAGAGCACAGGCTGCACTTTGTTAAAAATAGAAACGTTGCAGAGGGAAAATTTCTCCAGGAGAAAGATAATACCCTTTGAGTTAAAGGTGAGAAAATAACATACAGGAGTCAAATGTCAAAACTGGAAAACGAAAGCAGTACCTGAACCTTGGTAGGGGCTCAGGCTTTTGAAAAGATATTAAATCTTCATACTGTCTTAATGATTTCCTCCTGTGTAAAGAACTGTTGTCTCAATAATACAGGTCCAGATCGTTCATCCCAGAAATGAAAAGACCTTACCGCAGACAGAAAAGAAGTACTTTCTGGTTGTCTTAAATTTTCATAATGTCATGAGTTCAGGCCACTTTGCTCACAGGAGGGTAAACAATGGTAACACTAATCCATGATCTCCCTAAGAGGCAGTGGATAGTTGGACTGATTTGTAAGGGTGGCAAAGGACTGGTGACCTGGGTATTTTTTAAATTTTTGTGCTTTTGAGGAGATGACTTACTATCTCTAAGCCATCACTTGTAAAAATAAATAACTTTCAGGAGAGATGCTGAAACCTTGCCATTGAAGTAGGAGTATTTAGGATTTTTATTTTTCCTCTACAGAAAATCAAGTAATTAACTCAATTGTGCCCTAAAGACAGAATGTAACATTTTCTTCTTTAAGGATGTATTCACTAAAGGGTATGACATTGCAACAGGGTATGTGTGCTGCTGTCAGCTTTGCCAATTGATATTGCACCCTTGTAGTGGGAGGAGAACTGATACAGTAACAGGGGGAAATGCGTGTACATCTCTGGAGACTAAATATAAAAGATGAGGATTGTTCTGAACGGTTCCCTAAACAGTCAGTGTGGGAACTCGTGTTCTCATGGAGGCCAGAAGAAACACAGCTCTTCTGCACCCAAAAAGACCAACTGCAGCGGTCACCAGAATGGCCGGATGCCACAGATTTCAGGTTTTCCAATACACTGCTGTAAAGCAAAGTAGGATTAGCCTTATCTTTCTGATAAGGAATGTTTCTCTTTCCCAAAGCTTGTGAGAGGAGTTTGACCAGAATTACAGGACTTGAAAAAGAAGCTTCATGTAGGTGTAGAAGCTGTAAGCTACAATTTATGACTATTGATAACCGCTGCAGAAGCACTGCGTAATGGTATTTTGGTAATGCCTACTTTAAAATCTGACTCTGAGCATCTTTGTGGAGCTTGATTCATCGATAGCTGCAAAACACTGTGATTTGCTGTGACGGGAAGCATTATAGTAGCCTGTATTATATTAGGATCTTTCCACACCATGGGTGCTTTTTGAATGGCTGTCTGCAGCACAGTCAGCGTGCGTCGTACTTCAAGGAGCAAATATTTTCACTTACCAATATACAAAGTCTGTGTTTTCAAATATATGATGACATTACTTGCTACGACCATAACATTTTCACACAAGTATTCCCAGACTGTAGCCTGCTGCCGTCTGCGTAGGTTGAAGAGAAATGTTTTTCCTCCAGAGGATCTTTTAGAGCTTCAGAAAGCCTTTCCCTCTGCACTGACCACACAGGAAAACTAGGGAGACTAATGTCATCGAGCGTACATTAGCCTGTGGGAATGCTGCCATAATGGAGCATTTGAGCCTAACTCTCTGAATCCTTTCAAAAGGCCACGCTCTTGGCAGTGGCAAGTGCTTTTCTGTAACATCCACGCTGAAAGTCTCTCCGAAAACCAACACACGAAGCCAACCCTTGAAATCTTGTTGTGTGCTGTAATAGCCAGAAAGGAGCCTCGCTGATCACTGAAGATTGGATGCCAGCTGACATTTCCAGGCTGCCAGAAATGCTGATTTGGGATGTAAGGCTTCAAACGCTGCTCGTCGTTGAGAAAGAGTTGTCATCAGTGACTGCTCCGTGGAGTAGCACTGGCATATTAGTGACATGACTCTGTTGACACAACCCAAGTTCAGGCTTTGCTTTCTGCCAGCTCTACTTTCTTCTATAAATAATAGCAGAATCTGGAAGTTTTGTGGGTTTGGTTGGTTTTGGTTTGGTTTTCTTTTTTTTTTTTACATCTTGTTTTTATTTAGTTTCTACATGAATTCAGGAATGTAAGGCAGACTTAACTGCACTGCCCCACGTGCAACCTCTTTTTCCTTTATCTCCTCTCCTCTGTATCTCGTGGGCGTTGCTCATGGCCAGGCTGAGGTTGTGATGTGCACCTGGCAAGAGCTCCAGGGAGGATCCAAGAGGTCGAAGGAGGATCCAAGAGGTCCAAGGAGATCTTTTTACCCTCAAGGAGTCCCTGCAAAGGTGACTAGTTTGGAAATAACTAGGTAAAGCCTGACAACATAGGACACATCACTCTCAACCTATGACAAAGTCTAAAATTGTCTTTTGATATTCAAAGCAGGGTTTCTTGAATGTTTCAAAAATCCTGTGAGACTGTCAGTAATCTTTACATGAACAATATATATATAAATCTACTGTGTCTGTGAGCAATTTTAATTTTGGCAGATGAAGCACAAAGCCACTGCAGTTTTCTCTCATTGTTTCCAATTTAAGAATATCTGTAACAAAACCCTCCAATTTAGTCACCCGCAAACCAGCAATCCCACCGTCAGTGAGGCTGTTAAAGCTAGAAGAGAACTGAGCTAAATTTTAGGAGGGACAATGAGAGAAACCTTGGGATCAGTAAAAAGAAGTGTGACTTGAGTCTCTGAAGCAGGTTATCTAAGGGACAGAACACATCGGGAAAGGTAGGAATTGGTGATAGGAGCTACATCAAATGCACAATGATAAGCTTAGAGGAGATAACTCACAAAATTGGGAGCAAAGTGCATTACAAGTGCACCGAGACATTCCTAAGAACCTAAAATCAAAAGGAGTCACGCGAAAAGTAGAAATAAGGAACATAATTAGATATGAGTTTAAAAGGAATTGAGACAGTTCAGCTGGTTAAGGTGTTAACATTATATTGGAACATAAAGGCAGCAAAAATATGCAAGGTACAATAAGTACATGAGAAGCAAAAGAAGGGCAAAGTAAAGGTTCATTGCTTAACAAGCAATGCACAGAGTACTGAAGTGTTCACTGTCTTCACACAAGAAGATTAATTTCTGATCAGATACTTAACCGCATTAAATTTAATGTGAAAATAGGAGCATAGCCAGAATAGGGAGAAATTAAGTTAAAAAATGTCTGGATAAGCTAAGTGTAATTGAAGCCATCAGGGCCTGATGATATTCACCTTCACTTGTTTAAAGGAATAGGAAGAAATCTCTGAAATATTCACTGCTATCTTTGAAAACTCACAGAACATGGGCAGGTCCCACATAATGCAAGAAAAGCAAACACGATATCTCTCTTTTAAAAAACAAACAGGGAATTATAGATTATTCAGTGCAACACCGATGCCTGGAATGATTCTGGAACAAGGGGTTAGATAACCAATTTATAAGTGCCTGGAGCATACTAAGGTGGTAAAAACACCTGACAGATTTGACAAGAGCAAATTGTATTGACCTTGTTCACTGCTGACAAGTCAACTGGCCTTGGCTGGATAATAGGAACAGCTTTTTGGCCACCTGGGCAGTAAAACAATGGGGGAGACTATTGACTGGGGCTGTTGCATCTTTTTTTTTTGCTAGAGGATTTTTAAAAACAAGTTAGACACACACCTTCTGGGAATGGTGTGGGCATCTGTGATCTTTCTTCGGTGTAGGGTATTGGACTAGAGGAGCTGCAAGATCTTTTCCAGCCCTAGAGTTTCATGTAGGCAATGTTTGTTTAGGTCCTCCTAGCCTTGCCCCATGACTTATGTTGCACGTTTCCTGCCCTGGATGCAGGTTACTGAAGACTGTCCAGGATTACATACAAACTCTTTTATTCAAAAGTGACTTGAAACTGAAATGGTCCGTGTGTGCTTCATCTTCCTTCGGAAATTTTAGCAGAAAGCAAGCAGCCTTTTTTTCCCAGCAGTTTGTTTTGGTTTTGCCCCTTAGGTTCATATAAATGGTACTTCTGAAATCTGCCCTGTCCCAACAGTACCTCTGAAATGGATATCATACACTAGGATATTATAGATACAGGATGATGAATGAATTAGTTGGGGGACAAACTGTGGTCACTCCATTGTAGAAGGGAATGCAATTTTCTCCTGAAATGGTCTCACGCTAGCGTGTTGAGAAAACCTTGGGCCATGCTATTATTTGTGAAGCAGCTCCACAAATAGCGTCATTTGGGTTCACTTTTCAAATATTTCCAAGTCACTGGACCAAGATACTGCTTTAGCTGTGAATGCTGATCATTCCAGATGAATCTTCCTCTGTTCCATAGTTTCTGTCACTGCAGGCAGGTTTAACTTGGCCTTGGGGTACAGAGACGGGAAAACTGCTCAGACCCTCTTGGGACCTCTAGTAAGGCTGGAGTTTGCTTTGCAGTGAATGCAGCCCAGCCTGAAAGAGTGCGAGGCACGGTCAGTGTGATTGCTGGCGTGATTTACTATCACTCAACAGGAGGAAACTGTACAGTCTGGGCTGGACTTCTGAAAATGAGAGAGGTCCGTTGCCCCACTCAAAACGTGGGCCTGTCACCACCGAGTGCCCCAAAATGGAACTGAATTATTCCTCCCCACCACCCCTAAACCTACGTGATTGTAACAAGTTTTCAAAGCCGATGTTGTCTTTGAAAGGCAGGGTTGCCTTCACTGCGTGTAATACGTCTCATTTGACTGTCTACTATTTAGCGGTGTAACTGCTAAGTGTTTTTTCAGGTACTAAAATGCTTTTTCCTCAAACGGTAGGCCAACTTTTCACATTTCCAACAGCACTTCCACTAAAAGAGAACGTTAAGCTGTTGGGTGAGCAAGGCAGAGCCACCTCACTGCAGTTATCTCCTTACCACTTCTTCTGCCTGGCCTTTTGGGGGATTCAACCTCTTTAGGAAAAATGAAAGATACTAAAATATCCTTAATCAGTGGCATATGTAAGCATTCAGACCTATTGAAAGTATGTTTTGCTGGTTATCACTTAACAAAAACAGAATTAGAGCCTGGACAAGCTTGTGATGTTAAACACATCTTAAAACTCAATCTGTCTGTAGTTTTTTTATTAAAATAATGAGACCTTATAAAAAGCTAATTGCCACATTTCATTTTGAAGTGGGAGCTCTTAGAAAATACAAGATATATATTAGCCTCGCACAGATTTAGGGCTTGATTGTTCTTTTTCAGCTGGTTGCATCAGAAGAAACTATTAAACATAATAAAATGACAAAAAACTAGATTGAGAGCAGAATTAGGGCCCACGGTGCAATCAGTAACCTTTTGAGATTCTGACAACAAAGCAACAGTGAGACGGAGCTTTGCAAATCTAGTAACATACTTCTAAATTTTTACCCCAAGTATGAACTCTGACTGAGAAATTTTGGATTTCCCACATTATTTGTATTCTACCATACTGAAATATTCAGGACACAGTCAGTCATTAGAAACATGAGACTGGGCTCCTAAATAATTTATTTTACATACTTGATGGAATAAAAAAAAAAAAAAAAAAAAAAAAAAAGACACAGAGTTATCAGCATTCATCTGAACAATGTCTTTTTATGTAACATGATGTTTTCCATCCTTTAGATTATGGACACTTTGCATTTGTGACATTCTGAGATTCCTTTGCAGAAAGCTGTACAGGAGAAGTCCGTGTTTTCGGCCAGCCCCTGGAAGCGTGTACCCCTGCTGCGTCTCTTCCTAATCCAGGTGCAAAACTGGAGATCCAGAACAGCTGCTTCCTGGTGTTGGGCAGATGGCTGGAAGTTTCTGCTCTAGGCAATTTTTGGATTTTCTGTACATTTTGTAAAGAAATAAAATTATTTTTAAAATGCTCAGTTTTACCAATTTCTCTTCAGATTATGACACTGCTGCAGAAAAGAGCAACAGTTTCCTCAGGTTAAATATGATTCCAGACTCAGACCCCATTTGGTCACTAAAGCCAAATACATTCATTTCAGGGCACGCAGGTGTAAATGAGATCAGACTCCAGCCTTTCGTAAGTAATCCATGTTCCTGTGGCTGAAAGTCGCCTACGTTTATGCACCTTGGATGCATCTTTCAGGCAGAGAACTCGTCCTGTGGGAGATGTTTCGGTTCACTGAGCAGCATTTCACAAAATATTACAACTCCCTCTCACATTTCGCAGATGCAATTTCCATTCTATTATCTTTTCTCCTACACATTATTCTGAAAGAGTTACACAAGGAGAAAAATCTCATCACAATGAAAAAACTCTTTGCGATCAATGTAATGTGCGCATTGATTAAGTTCCTTGTGGAGTCCTTAACTCCACATCATCTTTCTGAACACCAGATTTTGCTTTTACATCTCTGACGGAGCCAAGATGTGTAAAAAATAATTTAAGCTGACAACTTCTTACTAGTTACGTATCTGAAGAGTCTCAAGCGGATAAGCTCTTCTTCCCCAAGTCAGTTGTGTGTTAGGCTTGCTAACAGACACAGAGGAGGGACTGGGAGGAAAGGGAGAGAAACAGCTTGGGGGAAAGAGGTAGGAATGGGAAAAGGAATGAGAGCAACAAATGAAGAAATCAAGAAGAAAGCTACCATGAGGCAAGGAGAGGAAATATATAAAAACAAGCCTGCGAGGTCAGAAAAGGTGCTCAGCGAGGGCATTGCTCAGGTCTGAGCTGGGCTGCCTCCAGGCCGTGGGAAACTCCGGAGATGCTCTCCGAGATGCCTGAACGCTGCTGGAGCTTGGGGTTGTGCTGCTGCACTGGTTCGCTCGTCACGCCAGTGTCCGAAAGGAGCTGATTTGGTGTTCTGCATGCCCTCTGCATGAATGTAGATAGTTATCATTTATTTTGATTTAAGATCACTTTATTGTGATAATTTCAAAATACTTTTGAAAATATGTAGCGTGGATTTCATGCTACTTTGGTATACGCAAGCTTTGAAAATACAGCAAATTGAAATAAAAATAAATAGACCCAAAAATCTGTATTTCTGTATAGCCAGCAGAAAACATTTTGATACTATCATGACAGTTTTATTGTTGGGCTTTTTTCCTGTTACAATTTGTTCACCTTTTGATACATTCTTGGTAAAGATCTGTTCTTCAGAGCATTTCCAAAAGAAAATGATTCTCTAGAAAATTCTTCAGCCTCCTTTATTAAGGTTAGCTTCCTGTAACTACAGTCAAAACTTAACAGCTAAAATAAAACACATTCTCAAAGGAGTCAGCCTGAAGCTGTGAGGGATATAGATTAGAAATGACATGCTTAATAATGATTTCATCTCTAACTGACCTGTCTCCACGATGAGAGGAAAAGCTGAATAAAAGATTCATGTGTAGGAAGAAGAGGAGGGAAGGTGAACAAATAAACCAGAAGAAAAATTTAAGGACAATTATTTTGTATAAAGCAGGTATTTGAGTTACTGTATTGAATTATGTGAACATTTTTCTTGTTTATAGTCAGAAGGCGTTAGTGAATACAGTAGAAACGGGACATAAAAAGAAAAGATCTCCAGGAGCACTAGTGTGGAACAGAAATGGGAGCAGGTGCAGAGTTTGTGCATACAATTTCACGTGTAACACGGTTTAGTTTTAAGGACTGATGTTAGCTATATATTTCCATATGAATGCTTGTACCTGTGACGTTTGAGTATTTGAGGCTTCCTTATAAAAAAATTATGGTTTTAAAACATTGAAATCTCTTCCTCTCACCATGGGCTGCTTATTCCTATACTCCGTTCCAAATAATAACAATACTTGGCAAGACCTGGTATTTCGAGCACAGGCAACAGTAATGGACAATTGGCTTCTGGCCTGGAGCTGAAGAACAGCAAGTCTCCGTCTGTCTGCCACCAGGTACGTAGGCATTCCCCGGCGATACCCATGCACCTTTAGTAATGCAATCTGGGATAAGGCATGCCAGATCAGTCTCTGTATCCTTTCTTCAAATGCACTTCACATTTTTTGAGGATTCTGAGGACATCCTTGAAATGGAGAAACTTTTCCGCGTTCCCTTTACATTATTTTCTCTCTTGCAGACAAACTTCCAGTAAACAATACAGTGAGTTCATGCAGATACAGACCGACTGAGATTTTAGGACGGGCTGAGTTACAAGCGTGTAAACCTAGAGTAACAGCTGCACAGTCAGTGACACTGCTTTAGCTTCAGGCTTGTTCAGCTGAGATCAGATGCCAGCCAAAGCGATGTCTACGTGCACAGAAAACGTAGGTCTTCTTCCAAAGAGCTGCCATTGCACATACGAGGAACGTGTGAACGTGAGCTTAAATCTGCAGGCTTCCACTGCTGCACAACTTGTTGGACATTCAAACTATTAATTTATGACTGTTTTCTGTGGCTGCACTGTGACTCTTAAGGCAAAAATCAATCATTTTCTTTGAAAATCCAGAGGCGAAAAAACACGTGTGAGGGATGGGAGGAGATTATATGGTTTTCAAAATACTGTCTCCTCTCTGAACCACATCCCTGTGATTTCAGCTAAGGTAAAATCTTACAGATGAAGTATTACCCTTCTGAAAAGTGTCTGCCTTATGTGTCTTGAGATCTGGAATTTAAAAAGAAATGAGCTTAGCTTAGCACCTCAAAAGATTTGTCTTTTCAAAGAATGTAGGCAATGTGCACAGGATGGAGAGCCGTGCTCTGGGATGCAGTTATTTGGAAAGGATTTGAGGGTCATGGGAGAAAATTACTCATGCTGAGGTCCCAAAGCAATGTGTTAACATGATCCTTACAGTTTCAAACGGGAACCCCAAGTAGCAGCAGAAGAGTATGTTTGAGGGAAGAGTGTCCACTTCTGGTGTCCACTTATTGAGAGGAGTGTTAAGAAACTCAGGGGAGTTCAATGCAGAATAACATAACAGACTAGGGAAGAGAGGGATGGATGGGAAAAAAATCTTTAAAGGCTGATTCTACCAGCTTAGCATGTTTAATTTAATGAAGCAAAGGTCAGGGATGTGATAAGGACATCTCAGAGAAGAATTTATTCCACCTGACCTTAGCTGATCTAGCGTCATCTAGTGTCAGCCACCTCTTCCAGGCCCCCTCTGTAACTGATGGAAAGAGAAAGTATCACCACCCCAGGATTCTTTTCCTCCAACACAAAATAAATGTCCCAAACAGCTTGGATAAATCATTATCTGTCTCCATGGGCTACTGGGGGAAACTAAATGATTTGTTCAGACTAGGCACCTGATTCTGAGACAAGTGAATTAAGGAAAGATAAATCCCCACATGCACTGCATGGGAACAAATCTATGCAATAGCTCACTGGAGCAGGCCAGGGTTTAACGAGATCTATCAGCTAAAAGTTGAAGCTAAGCTAATTCAGGCTATAAATAAAGCAAAGAGCTTTAAAAACAGTATAAACATAATTAACAGCTGGATTGATTTACTAGAAAATGCAGTAGATCCTTCGTGACTGATAAGTTTAAATCTAAGCAACAGTAACTTATTTCCACTTATTTTTATGGAAAAAAGAAAAAATGAGCTATTCCCAGTTTTCTACTCTAGAAAGTCCAGCAAAGCAGGATAAGCAGAACATTTTTATTAATGTATTTTCAGCAGAGGGAGTTCAACTGAAGAATCATTAAGCCTCAGTCATAATAGCATGAGCACAAAATAATAGTTATATATTCCCAACCCACCATTAGAAAAGCATTTGTTCCACTTCTACCCTGAATAATTTGAGAAGAAAGACACTTAGAGACAATGCTGTCCCTACCCTAGGCCTTGTCCTCTATTGCTCAACCCTCCTTTGTTCAGAGGGAATCTGAAATGCCATTGCTCAGTTTTACCTCCTGTTAATGCATTCAGACAAAATTTCCCTCTCCACTTTCCATACCTTTAAAGGTATGTTTCACAGATGTGTTTTCAGAGCCATGAAAAAAACTCAAAATGCTGTCTTGTACAAAAAAAAGGCATTGACAGCAGATGTTTCTTCCAACTCTTGACTAATAACAATATGACTCTTTCCGAAGTCTCCAAATAGCCCTTCACCTTCATTAAATGTCAAAGTGGCTTCAAAGTTCTCCTCGCAGGCTTTGAGCTCATGCAATGAATCAGTCCGAAAGGCGAATGAGAAAAGCTGCAGATTCCTCCCCACCATCAGCACCGCTCTGTCTTTCCTACAGAGATCCTCAGAGAGAAGGATTGTGTTTTGCAGAGAGAAGCAGCACAGCCTGTGCAGCAGAACCACATTTATCCCTCTGCCAAAGTGGTTTATGCATCTGCAGATTTGCCTCTGCATGCCAATTTTTTCAAAAGAAAAGCCTCAGCTTTCCAGATTAGTGGTGGAATATGTTTCAGCAAATCAGCCAGACAAGCACATCAGATACGCTTCCGTCTGTACCGGGCCTGGACATAAACCTTAAAAAAATCCCACTTCACAAAAACTTTTGTGACAAATCATAACATCTACCCACCATGAGACAAGAAACCCTAAATATGGGGAGAACTGTATAAGAGCCACTCTGTTATGAGCTCTGTCAAAGTGCCACTGACACATACAGCTCTTTCCAGAGAAGCTTGCACTGTAAATACATAACCAAAAGTACCCTGAGCAAATCACCAGAGAAGTCAGTCTGTGAGCAGATCAACACAAGAGCCGAGGGCACCACATCCTCAGGGCCATGGGCAGCTTGTGCTCTACGGGACGACTGACAGCAACGAGGACAGGGGAGGTGACCCTGATGGGGGCACGTGGCAGGTTCCAAAATGCAGAAGCCCAGCAACAGAGAAGCGAGGACGTATACCCACAGTGAGATCCAGCAGATAACCATCAGCAGCTCTTTGGCTGATGCCTACGTCTGAGCTGGTTATCCAGATTTTCTTCATAGCCGGTGAACAGAAGCGCTTGTTGGATACAAGTCATACATTCCGTGCCCTACACGGCTCTGCTGACTCCAAAACGCATCCCCATAACTAGCTTGGATGTAAACGTCTGCACTGTGGAGACCTACCCTTCAGTGACACCTATCCCGGAGAAAATGAGAGTGCAAAGACCCCGGGGGACAAAACTACCTATGGGAGAAGCACCGACCCCCTCTTCTACGTTGTGTGCAGGATTGTGGCTAAAACAGGCTGTGTGGCCTCTTCACAGATGGAAGAGAATGCTTAATCCTGCTGCAACAGCCATAGCTCCTTGATTTGAGGCTTGTCCACAGGAGCAGACTTTGGCACTGAACTTTTATGGAGTACATTCACTCATAATTGTATAATGCTAGAAGGAAGTGTTCACACTAAAACCCACAGATGTTCATCACAAAATACGGTTTCACCAGTCACAACATATTACAGAAATACCCAAGGTCTTTAGGTTGCGGAGAAGCCTCAGTATCTCTGAGCTGCTGAAGGGCAGTTCTCATGGTGGACAATCTTCCAAATTGTAGAGCCCTGGAAGCATCAGTTGTTGCCTAAACTTGGCATTTCTGCTACTCCTCTTTTCATTCTTTTTGCTCAAAGCAGGCAGCTGAGAAAAATGTCAGTTCTTTTCAGTTGCTGCCAGAGTCTTAGGAAATACATGCTGTGTGGAAATGCTTTACTGCTCTCTAAACTACCACAATAACAATTATCTTTTCTTCATTTGTGAAAAAATATTTAAGAGGAAAACCTGTTTTATTCCGTGTCCATCAAGAGCAAGAAGAAGGGACCAAACTTCCTAGAAACAAGAAATTCCAAGTTTGGGTTATCTCCAAGCCAAATATATCTGAAACTATTCTCCAGAAGAATAGAATCAAATGAGAAGGAATAAAGGGTTATTGCTGCAAGAAGCCATTTCCATAAGCAATATGTAACTTGCTTTTATACAAGTACTATAAAATTTGTGGTGTTTTTCTTTCTAGGAAACTAACAGCCAGAAAAATATTTCATGCTTTTACATGAAATTTGTATGTTAGGCAATTCTTTTCAGCTTAGTGGACCAACAATCTTGATTTTAATTTGATTTCTATTCTTTATCCTAGCTTCAAATAATAAAAGATTCATCAGTCTTCCACTGTAAACTATTGATATTGGCCTCATTAGCATAACATGTGCTATAGTTCTGGCTAGCCTATGTGTAAAGTGTCATACATGCATTCCCTGCCAGCACTGGATTTGGCAGAGAAGCAGAATAGGCAAAGGATGAAGTGGGCAAGTGCTGGAAGTCTGCCACTCAGTCAGTATTCCTGAGTCCCATCCACTTGCATAAGTGACCCTTTTGGGCTGCAATCCATTTTCAGAAGAACAGTTCCTAGAACCCAGCTTCTGGGTGTTGTGTTAATATATTTAAAAAAAAAAAAAAAAAAAAAAAAAAAAAAAGTGCCTTGAAACCAGAAAAGTTAACAAAGTTGACCAGGAACTTTGATTTGATGGCTATGCAATGCCATCAGTAGGCAGGGTTACCCCAGTCCTTATCCTTGTTTTATCGGTTAGTTCTAGCACAGATGGAAAGTCAGCAATGTCAAAGGATTTGCATACGGCTTGCTCTCTGAGCTTAGCCTCTAATAGAATAACAAAATGACTGACATACAAGAACCGATTAGAGGGAACATGAAAATATAGCCGCCAAATGCACATGCACACACTGCAGTTTGATAGAAGCCAAAAGTCACAGTGTGGTACAGTGCCAAGTTCGTATGATTCGCATCTAATTCAATGACATCTCGTACCCATAGGCAAGTTAGATTCATGCCACAAGAATTTCCTGTCGTTTCTTTCTTTTCCCCTCAATAATCTCCAAGATCTGTTTAATACTCCAGCTACGTTGGGGACCATGCTTTTAAATAGCATTTAAATAGCCTCCCCATTCTCAAAGCAAAGCCTTCCCATGCCATGAACTGTAGTCATAGAAATGTCACCTTTCTCGTAGTCTCAACACCTCCTGCTTCTCCAGCTACAGAGACAGGAAGGAATACTGTGGGCTCATTAATTCTCTTTACAACTCTCAACTGAAAAATACAGTCGCTAAGCAAAAGTAGCCAGCAACATACCTTCTTGATGCACAGAGCATATTGCTGATCTAGCACTGGTGAAATGTTGTTTCCTAGGAGCTGAGCAACCCCGTTGTTATACCAGAATTTTCTAAGTGTCATTTCTGAATAGCTCTTGACTAACTCTTATCATAAATATTCACTCAATCAAGCTATTAGATTCTGAAACCAGAAGAAGAGTATTTTATCCACGTAGTACTAGATTTCATGTAGAGAGAAGGTTTTTAAACAAGCATTTCTAATTTCAAAGCGGCGAGATACATCTGCCATTGTGTCATGGTCAGTAATATGCTTTGACTACCATTCCCCATTTGCAGCAACTTATTATTCAGAACTGAAATAAAAAGCAGGAAAACACCAAATATTTGAAGTCTTCTTGGGTTCCACATCAGCATTTTCCTGTTTCCTCCAGTCACTGCTAATTAACCATTCATCAATTCTCAAGAAAAGCCCATGTCTTTTCACTTACATCAAACCCCCCCTTTTCGCATTAAATGTGTTTCGGGTATAACAGTCAGTTCAGACACCATGGCCAGATTCAGATAACCTAATTTCCACACATCCCAACCTGTGTCTACTGTATCCTACTGATCACACAAGAAGGGCAAAGAACAGTAATCTGTGCAGAGGGACAAAAGAGACGTTTGGGCTTTGTGAATGTGAACCCCGGTGTAAATACAGATGCAGGATGGGAGACTCTAAACAGGTTAGTTAATGACACACTTGTGCTGATTTCTCAGGGTTGATTCCTTCATTATTTAATATCATTATTATCCCAATGATTCAAATGCCATTACTGCTAGCAATGGCTGTTACTAACTTGCCGTTGTCTTACGGCATGATCTGCTTTGCCACAGCACTGAGACAAAGATTTGCCACATCTAAATTAAATGTTCATCACCCAGTCCCAGCTGCTCAGGTAGGCTTTCCTAGAACTAATGAAGTATATCTAAAACACGTATCTAAGTATCTTTGAAAAACTTGCTCTGTGAAGGTGTCTCTTTCTCTCCCCTTATCTGAAAGAAGCTAAATGACTATCTTTGTTAGTCTACTTCCACTGTGTGTTCCTAATTTAGCTTTGACAGCTAGAGTTAGGCAAGACAGATTCCATACTAAAACATTAAATTGCCTTTTAGTCTTATATTCAGTGACCTGTTATAATTAGCACATGTAATATAAGTCCTTCCCAATTTTCTTCTGAAACTAATTCTTCTAAGCCATGAGTTGCCTGGGTAATTCATACCTCGGCATTGGTCTTTCAGAGCTGCACCACCTTAGCGAAGCAACACAAATGAATAATTATGTGTCCGGTTCAGAGGCATATTCTGTGATTCTAAGACAGAGACAGCAAAAATACACATTCATGAACTTTTCACAGGAAGCAAACAGCTGTTCAGAAAAATGGCTTCAAAAGGTGGGACCACCATCAGCCTAATTATCCACATTCCTCCTCGTTCAGCTTCTCTCACCAATAACATGAATTCAGGCCACGAATATGTAAGAAAAGGTTTTGTAGTATATTTATTTCCAGAGTCCCTTTAGTACAAGGATTTCTTTTCTTTTGGCTGGTGCTCCCAGTTTCACCACTGAGTAGGACGCATGGTATTTGTAGCTATGTACGTAGCAAGGATCCCTGCCAGTTCCCTCTTGTACCAACCCTTCAACAGAAAAGGGATGAAAAGCACCCCAAACCAGTGCCTGGCCAAAGCTCAGTTCCCTTTTCCCACCCCAGTTTTCACTCCAGACAGCTAAGGGGAGACTTGAGTCACCAAGCAACACACACAGGCTGCCTGTGAACAGAGCACAGCTAGCAAAATAGTTGCCACACAGCGGGTTCCTAAAAGCCACAACAGTAATGTGGCACAAAAAAAGCGAGAGAGATTGAGGTCATCGCTGCTCCCTGTAACAGCAGAAAACGTGCTATGTCCTGTGCCCAGAGGAGGGTCTGGGTTGTGCTGGGGACAGCTGGGATGGAGATGGACATACACTTAATAACGCAAGGAAGGCGTTCCCTACTGGGAAGGGCTCCCCTGGCATACTACATCATCATTGTTATGCACAGCTAATACTTCCCCCAAGTAATTAATAAGGATTCATTAGTAATGTATATAACATGATATTTCCATTATAATAATCAACAGTATTAATAATTAAGCTTTATTGGAATTCCTATTTAATGTAAATAGTACAGACAAGATTACTCAATTGAGATTTTCGCATGCCTGGATGGTTGTACCCAGGACAACCCTACAACTATCTTGGTTCCAACTGGGCACCAGTGCAATTATTTTTAAAAAATAACCATTGTGTTACTTGAAGGGACACAGCTGTAAAAACAGATTAAGGCAATCCTGGGTCTAGAACACATGGGGTGACTTGGCCCTCTGGTTTTCGTGCAAGACCTTACCCTGCATTATAAATACACAACTCCTGTTGCAAATAGCAGAGTTAAACAAGTTCTTTGCAAATTCTGCAGCAGCTGGACTGCGGAAAGGTCAAGCATGTGTGCAGTGGGTCTTACCGAAAGGTTACAAGAGATGCAAATACAAATCACCTTTAGCGTGGTCCGCACCATTGCTCCCTTTGGAAAATGAGCACTAAGTCCCTCTGGCCAAACCTCTCCCTCTCCACACCGAGTGCAGCGAGAGCAGGAGGAACGGTCGGTGCACTTTGCTGGTGGCTTTCCCCATAGGAGAGTGCTCCAAGAGGTATCTCCTGCCAGGACAGGCTGTAGGGAGGGTAGCACAGCACCGCCAGGTCATTCTGGGTCCACAAATACATTACAGGAGTAGCCAGTGTATCTTCCTTAATCCTTTCCTGTTTTTCTTCAGATATTTCTATTGCTTACTTTTTAATTCGAAATGTACATGCTACCTACATTCCCCGAGTTCTGAAAGACAAATACCTTCATACACATCAATATGGACAGATAGGGGTTCACACTTACTGTACTTTACCTCATCCTCTGCAGTTAATCACGTACCTAAACCTAGAATCTAACACATGGGTTTAAGAGTAGAAATAATAAACACATAGGTAACTACTTCAGGATTGGGACTCAGCTTGTTGCTGTCCATTGACCATATTTTTTCAAACATGCAGGAATGCCCCCAAGCACTGCACATCAGTGTATGAATAATAAAAATATAAAATCAAAATAAATTAAAAAATATTTTTTCCAAATATTATTTCAATTTATGAATTCCAGGAAATTGCATTTTGCTGTTAGAGTTCAGTACCATACCTTTTAGGATGGGAGCTATAGGATTCCCTGGCCAACAGGCTACTGAAGTCAGACCTTCCACTCTATCTAAGCAAAAGTACCTGGAATTAATGGCCAACTATTTGAGGGTCATCCAGCCAAGCACTTTATATCGTGTAAACACCTGCTGGACCAGAGCTGAGCCTAGATGCCAGGTGAGCCAGGGCACCACGCGCCGCAGTCCCAGGTGGACCTTGGCCATGGCTGGAGGCACCATCTCCGCACAGCCATCACTCAGGGCTGCTCTCCCTGGGACGTTCTCCCCGAAAAGCTGTGCTAACCCTACGGTCAGACATCACCTTCTGCCTCCTCTTCTGCCTGGGGTAAAGACCACTCATCGCGCCGATGTTGTTGTCCCTCCTGCCTGGCGATTGCCACCTCCGCAGCTCTGCCGGAGCAGTTCATGTGAAGCACTTCTTAACTCCAGGCGTTTCTTAATCCATTTGTTTGCTCCAGGGTAGGTCTGTCAGGCCAAGGCAAACCACCCTTTAGAAACGCTGAGGCTCAGCGGAACAGAGCAGGGAATATTCATGCAAATGGCACCGCTGGTGGGAATGAGTAGGCCAGGCATCTGCATCGCCAAACAACACCGCTCCGACCTGATGGGACACCCTCTCAAAAGCCCACGGTGGGAAAGGGTAACATCTAGGAAGGTCTTCTGTTACTGAGAACACTCTTTGCTTTGCAAGGTATCTTCCCTGTTTGTTTTACTGGAAACACTTGGTGGAGAAAGTGCCTTTGAAAGCAGCTGATGACTTCGGGTCTATTTAATCCTGCTCAGTGCTCTGTAAGTAGCTTTCTACCGAGCCAATTGTTTGTGCACCTATTTGAAGCTTAAACTCTATATGAACAATTGTGAACTGACTTCCTTTTTCAGGTAGACAGAATTAAATACAATATCTAGGTATAAATTGCACCATAGTATATATAAAATAAAACAGAATGGTTGCATCGAATCATAGTAAGTTATAAAAATAGAGAAAAAATCAGCCCCACCCTGTTAATTAAAGAACATCACCAATAAACCAAGAAGGCAAAAAACCCACATTTGTATAAAATTTGTTTAAATCTCAACAAGCAACAGTGTACCATAGACGAATTTAGCATATTTCCAGGGAGAATATTTTCCAGCCTAGCTGTTGATCTATTCCCTAAGGCAGGGCGCTTGAGAGATTGGAAGGAAAAGGCTTCTTCTCCCTGCAGATGTAGTGGAACACTTCGAGCCTCCTCCAAGGCCGGAGGTTGGGCAGAAGGCAGCTGAGCTGGAGGTGGTCCCTTGCCCTTCTGTCCCAGCACAGGAGCGGTGGTGACCTCAGCCACGGCTCTGCACCTCAGCTCCCCCCCATTGCCCACCCATGGCAGAAGAGCCATTTGCCCTGAGGGTCCACGCTCAGCCGACAACCACGCAGCCACCACACGTGGCTCAGAAGTCAGCTGGACACGGATTTTAATTTATTTGCACTAGGTGGAAACCCAAGCTATTGCTATGAGCTCCTTTCAGCAGCAGAGACAGTCACCCCGCATTCAATCTCAGCTAGATAAATTTTTTTATTGCATAAGACCCTCAAAGATAAACAACTTTGCTATAAGTGCAGTGCAATGAAAATAAAATCGATGGCAGATGGTTGCCAATGTGTCTTGTTCAGACACTTCAGATAAACATGGGGAATGGCAGAGAGACACAACAAGTGTAAAGCAAAAATTGGTGGAAATGAACAATGTTGTGGATTCGCCACTCTCTTACAGACTCCTTTAACTATGGGAAAGCCAAGGGAGTTGGACATTTATCCCTTTCTGCTTCCTCCACTCTAAAAATTTTGTTGATCTGTATACAACCACCTTTACGTACAAAATAAAAAAACTTGAATAAAGTAAAAAAATTGAATATAGAAATCTAGAAACATGAAATGGAAGTATAACATAATATGCCTCCTGCACAGAAAAGGAAATAACAGAGAAAAGTCTATTGTTCTTGTAAGAGTTTATTATTGTCATCTAAAACACTAGGAATGTGGTTTTGAGTCATGTTGTGTGATTGTATGGACATATATTTTAAGCAACAGGCCTGAAATTAGAGCAAAATGGAAAAATAACTATTTTTGCAAGCATCTCACACAAACGAAGGTTAGCTCCATCGAAGGGCAGCATCTTTTATTGATTTATTTTATATTTCATTGAAAGCAAAATCCACTTACCAGTGTTAATAAGGAGATCGTAAAAGACAAGAATATATGATTTAATATTCGTCTGTGTGCCTATGCACATTTAAGTGCTGATTTTATTTCAGCGTTTTACCATCAGTTGTCTCAGTATTCCAGCAAGTCATGGTCAGCCCAGCCAAAAGCTGCCTGTGATAGGAATTGCAAGGAGTTCCAGGCTAACAGCATGCTGTGTAACAACACATTTTCTTTTATCACTTTTAAAATGGCTTGTTTTCAATTTCACAGTAAGTTGCCTCGTTCTTCTACTACAGAGTTGAATAGAAGTGCTATTCTTGTACTACACGTTACATAATTTTGTCAAATCCCTTCTTTAAACTAGATCGGTCCTACTCTTTTCAGAATCTACTACCTTCATTTTCAGATTTAATTGCATCTGTCAAACAAGTTTCTAGCTATTGATCAAAGATCTCTTCAAACAGCTTTTCTTCCTGTAACTCCAGCTTCCAGCACTGAGGAGAGGAAAACCAAACGAGGAGATCTAGGAGTACTGCTCCTCTATTTCCCTCTTCATCACCCCTCCCAGCTTTCCGGGGGGAAATCCCATTGAAATATCCTAATTACTCCACCGCCCTATATTTTTATGAAAATGGAGCAAGACTTGGAGGGACGGTCCTCGCACCGCTGCGGTCTGACATCTGTACAGTGCCATCCGCAGAGGTGGCACTCTGCGGGGATGCTATCAGCCCTAGGCTGTGGCGCAGAACGTCACAACCCACTTCGAGCTTCAGACCCCTGCCCACCATGGAAAAGGATGGGGCAAGACGAGGATTTGTTGTCAAGAGATGAGCCAGACATTTGTGGCAAGTGGTATGTTCGATCGTACGTTAATGATAAAAAGTCAATGATAATGATAAAACAATGAAGGAATGAGAATGCCAGACAGATAATTAGGTGTATGACAAAGACAAGACACATCTTGTGAAAATTAAAAAAAAAAAAATAAAAATCATTACAGAGAACTGCTCATTTCTCACAAAGCACTGTGCATTCTTACCATCATTCTTTCATTAAAATCTACTCAGGTGACACAGACCCCCAGCCCACCTGCAAACAACACGTGATGCTTTGCAGCTGCCAGTTGTCTTGAGGATTTAACTTGGGGAGCATCAGAGCAGGGTCGGTGCCACCATTTACTGAAGCAGGGACTCTGCCAGTTGAGTTTCTACTCCATAGTTGAATAAAGGGCAGGAGCGCCTGCAAGTCCTCAGCACACCAAAAGATACTAATGCAATTCCCCAAACCAGAACAATGCTCTAGATGGAAGAAACCTGTCAGAAAAAAATACATATCTTTCAGGAAGAGTTTTGGAAAATTTTTTTTCCATAAAATTATGAGGATTTTTTTTCCCATCCCAGTTCTACCTCAAATCCTGCAAAAGCTGGAAAAGATGACTGACTCTGTCCTTCCTCTCCCAGTGATGTTTTTCTTATCCCATGGGATTTTCTTTTTTATTTTTTTTTTACCACTGCTAAAACAAATGAGTCAAATTAAGCCAAAACTTCAAGATAAAGTTGCTAATCACCTTGTTAGGGAAAGTTAGCAATTACTGGTAAAAATTTTTTTTTTTTTTTTTTTCCCCTCAAAGAAGACAGGACTGCTTGTGTTACAGCTAGTATCAGTGAATCATTACTACCTCCCCGTTGTTTATGTTACCTTCAAAATCAATGCACGTGTTTTTCCTACCACACACTTGATTACTAGCAGGGTTTATACTGAAATTTTCTGTGACATTTCCCCTTCCCAGTTATTAGCCTGAGTGTAGCCTGTTTTATTCTTCATGATGATATCAAGTGCTATGACCTAACATGAGCAGTTACAATAGCATATTATACTTTTTTAATTCAAAACTGAAACTTTTGAAAATGTTGCAGAATCAAGAGGCTGAATTATTTCTAGCTGATCAGGATTTTTTTTATTTTTTTTTTTTTCCTCCAGAAACATCATAAATCAATGTGCTTTCAGTGCTGTCCATTTAAAATGATGTAGTGATTTTGATGAAATCAAAGGAGAGAAAAATCACTTCAGTTCAGAAAGTGAAGCATTTTACTTTAAAGAATGTTGAAATTAACAATTGTAAAAAATGGGTTTGATTATTGTTTCAAATCTGCAAAATAAAAAAAGCTCACAAAATATCTCAGTATCTTTTTAGTTTCACTTTTTCTCCCAATCCATTTTTCTGCATTTTTTCACTCAAAACATACCCTATAACTTTATTTCTGTACTCTTATCCATGCAACTGCTTATTTTTCCAGACCCATTCTTTAGCTCCTGGCTGTTGAGAGAAGCAGAGAGTAGATATGGACACCAAATAAAGAGCATGGGCTCAATAACCTGATTGAAAAAACTAATTAAAACTGTTTTCTAACCTTCACCCAACACTGTTTTTTGTAAGACAGTGATAAAAGAAATCAAAATTAAGCTGATGCTTGTCCCAAATATGTTTTTATTCTAGAGCACTGATATCATCAGTTCCTGCAAGTGAGGTGACTGTGTTTTGAAAAGCCCATGGTCTGTGACAGAAGCTTTTTGTTTTTTCTGCTCTAGGAGAAATATTTTTGCCCAATGCCTCATTCTTCAAACTACAAAAAAAAATTATATTATGCTTTTTTCCTCAAGTTATAAGTGTATTACAATTGACATTCTGCCAGAGAGGACTTTAAACCCCATACATCTTAAATATAGCTCAAACCCTTTACCTTTCTCAAATACTTTTCTCTCTGTTGGACTATCAAGTCTATTTGTCTTTTGCTTTCCTAGATGATCTTGCATCTATATTGCCAGGCCTCATAACAAGGGCTCAGAGCAGACACTAAGAAGTTCTACTTAAAATTTAGACTTTCTGCCATGAAGTCCATCCTGCTGTTGTACCCACAGAATGCAAACTTTGCAAATTGCTGTAGGAGCCTGTTTCAAGAAATGCCCAGAAACAGCATTTTCTAAGGAGCTTGGGAATAACCCTGTAGGCTCCACACAGCAGGCTTGGAAGGTGATTTCAGGGATCAGAGCAAAGCAAAATCAAGGACATCTGAAAGAGGTCTGTAAAAGCAAATGCCTGCATTAGAACATTTTTTATTATTATTCTGCACCTGGTTACAACAGCAATATCCTATTAAAATCAATGGAGTTTAACAAAAGAATTAGACTACAGCATTTTGAATAAAATAGTGCATACTTCAGTAATATGTGAGAGAAATTGAAAGCATCAGTACATTTCTGAACAGATAAATGTGTGCTCTACTTTTAACAGACTACACTTTGCATTTAAATTATTTTATCAACTTCAGTACTTTGGGCCTGATTCATCTTTTGTCTGGTTTTATTCAATGAGATCACTTGAATAAAAATACAGATTCGGTGACACTGGAAAGTATTGTGAATTTCTATTCATTTTGCAGAATTTTGATGTCAGAACATACCTTAGCTTATTTTCAAGGTGTTTTCAAAGTGAAGCGACTGAGAAAAACCCCTTTCTAAGACTTTAGTAAGAGCAGACTTGTTCCCTGTTACTCCCCAGAGCAGCAACTTCTTTGTGATTGCAAATTCTGACCGGTTTTCTTGGTTTATTGTCTATAGCCCTATTATCTTTACAGAAGCTACAGATTTCATTAACTCGGCATATAAGACTTATCTCCTCTTATTTTTTTAAGTTGTCTGTCTGTAAATATTGCTGTCCCTGGGGGAGAGTGGAATTGCTTGGGTTGAATTTAGTGCATCCATAACACCTTCGGCTTTGTACTGGAACAAATATGGAAGTAAAATTCATCTTTCAAGGCCTTTGCTGCCTGACCGGGCTGGGAGGAGAGGGCATGGGGAAGGGGGGGATCTTCCTCACATAATTTTTCCTCTGCTCTCTTTTTTTCTTATATTTGTCCATTTGCTTTCTCCTACTTTCTTCAGGCAGCGGGTAGTTTTTGGAGGCAAAGGTTCACCTGGTGCTCTGAGGTAGCAAAGAAAATGTCTCGAGTGCTCGGCTAGTGCAGTTTCTTCCCTGATCAGGGCTAAGAAGGGCATGACTTTGGAGACATTGGGGCTTCCCAGTGCTCCGCAACCTTGGTTCACCTCACTATGTCCTCCGGGCGAGGGCATTTCATGCAGGAGGGGCTGATGCTGGCCCAGGAAGATGTCCCCCAAGATCTGGGAACACTGCTGAGTGCCTGGAGAAGGAGACAGCTCTTCCTCGTGGTCCCAGGGTAAGCAAGGGAGGAAGACAGGCTCCTTCACATGGGAAGGTGTCAAAGCATCTCAGTTGGGAACCTGCAGTGAACTGCTGTTCCAAGGCTCAGGTACTGCCGGACGAAGCAAGGAGACAAGGGACACCGGGGACTGGACACCCAGAGCCACACTCTTTCATTTGGGTACATACATTTTGACCTAACCACTGCTTTTAGTCTTGATATGATGTTCCAGAAGCCTCCAAGTGGGTTTGCCAGCTCATTTGGTTCAGTCCATGCCACACGTAAGACCAGGGCCTGGTTTTAAGGGTCAGTCTTAAGGGCTCTGGATACATCGTTTGGTAGCACTTAGACTAGGCAGATAACCTACAGGCATGTTGCACTCTTTGGTTGCAAAGTCCTCAGTGATGTTCTTCTGTGTCTTTAGTGAGAAGAGGTTGAAGGAATTGGAGGGGTTGTTCAGCCTGGAGAAGACAAGTCTGCGGAGGCGATAGCAGCAGTCTTGCAAAGTGTGCAATACCCCTGAGAGGAAAAGTGAATAAACTCTGCTCAGTGACCACTGCGGTGAAAAGACACATTAACGGGATTCTAGGGCCAACTGTCGCTGAAGTTTCGCTTAGATATCAAGAAACTCTTTCTAATAGTAAGGATCATTAACCACTGGAAATGTTGCCAGGAACAACTTAGGTACGGTTAAGTCCGCCTAGGGACAAAGAGACAGACTGCACAACCTCTGAAGATCCTATTTTACTATTAAGTCATTTGGACTAGGCATTATGGCTTTTAACGTACAGGGGTTCAGACCAGATGTCTCTGACCATTCTGGTCTTTGGCTCTATTTAACTGTGGAAGTGAAGAAATCTCTTTCTCAGTCTGTAATTCGACTTAAAACCTGTTTCAAAACCTCATGTCTGCACATAAACTACAGCAGCCCCGAGGCTGCTCAACCAGATCCTGTCCTGGCTCTTCCCGAATTGCAGGAACAGTGGCAGAAGCACAGAGGGGCTGAGCCTCAAGATGATCTAGTGTAACCCCACAGCTCAGGCAGGGCCACCCAGACCAGGCTGCCCAGGACCATGTCCAGACGGCTTTTGAATAGCTCCAAGGTTGGAGACTCCACAACCTCTCTGGGCAACCTGTGCCAGTGCTCCGTCACCCTCCCAGTAAAAAGGTGGTTTCTTTTTTTCAGAGGGAACCTCTGAAAATTGCCTCCAGTCCTGTCACTGCGCACCGCTGAGATTAGTCTGGCTCCCTCTTCTTTGCTTTTGCCCATCACATGTTTATACACATTGATAAGATGCCCTTGGAGCCGTCTTATCTTTAGGCTTAACAGTCTCAGCTCTCTCAGCTTCTCCTCCTGTGTCAGATGCTCCCATCCCTTCACGCTCCTTTGCTGGACTTGGCTCCAGTATGTCCCTGTCTGTCTTGTACTTGAAAGCCCAGCACTGGACCCAGTATTCCAGGTATGTCTCACCAGTGCTGGAGACGGTGGCAATGAAAGAAATAATCAAAAGAAATGTAAAGAGGATCTGAAGTTCAAGGAGAGACTAATTGGTATGAGGCTGCCACAAGTGTCCTGCTTACTGCATGGGATCAATCAACAAGATTTAGCGGTGATGATATCATGTTTCTAAAGATACCTTTCGCTGGCTGAATATGTTATCATTCATTAGCCTGAAGGAGAGTGAGATAAACTTAACTGCTCTTTCAGAAAACTTTCTCTTTTCTGAGAATGCAATTATTTTTTTTAATTATTTTTTTTTATTAAGTGGGCTTCCTATTTTTTCCTAAACTTCCCAGGGGCATTATTTAAAAAAACCCCAAACTAAACAGAAGCCCTTTACTTGAAAGGAAATCTTGTTCCTCATCCAATCTTGAATGAACCATACAATCAGCCACTAAACCACAGTATCTGGCCCAGGGATATTTTATGTTGTATATAATACCTCACTGCAAGAACACCTTCCTCTTCCCCTTCCCATTAACACACTAGATGTCCACAGAGATTTTTTAGGAGTTTGTAAACCACTTACAGCTGAAATGACAGAATGAGTTCCTAAATAATGAGAGCTGGTTGCAAAAGAATACACAACAGTACCTAAAGAATAGGAAGAGGATCCCAAAAGCATATAGGAACTTACAGCAAGCAAGTCCTTTAGACAATCCCTTTTTTAAATTAGGCAGGAATGTTTAATTTTCTTACAAGGATAAGACATTTTTCATGCTGTCAACCCAACATGTGAGCTATAAAAATAATAGATATTCTGTCATCCTATCTGGCTATGCCCCAAAACAAGGGTTTTAAGAAGAAAGGTACTTGGAACTAAACCACATATTTGATATGAGCATCCCTCAAGACCCAAAATATGCTTATGAAAGAAATACAGAGGGAATTAAAATACTATAGAGCATTTTATAATTCCACTTCTGCCCTCTTTTAAAAAAAAAAAAAAAAAAAAAAAAGAAAAAAGAAAAAGTTCTGAATTACTGCTAATTCAAACCACTCCTTAACAGGAAAGCTTTATTATTTTGAGGAAAGGAACATTCACCCATAAAACAAAGAAAACATCTGCAGCAGGGGACTAACCAAGAAAGCAGACAATGGATTAAACTACTCCCTGTAGAGTGATAGTGTATTTTAAATTATTTACCAGAGCCCTTTCTCTCCATCCTTCCATTCTGCTCCTGTGTCATCCCCGTCGATGCCCTGTGTCCCAGCTCAGGCAGCTGGGCAGAGCGCACTCCTCACTCCCGCAGGGATGCTGTGGATGGGATTGAGAAGGGCCCCAAAAGGCAACCCGTGAAGGTGCTCAGGACATGGACGCGTGTTACCCGTGACGCAAAGCCCTTCAGAAAAGCTTTCCTCAGGCAGCAGCTTGGCTACGCCTGCTCGCACAGTTCCTCCAGAGATCCCGTAGCTGCAGAAGGGTAATGTGCTCCTGCGTCTCCGAAGAGTCCCAAGTTGGGAAAGGGATCTCCTTTGGAATAACTGAACTCTACCCAATCGTTCCTGGGAGCTGCAGTTTCTCTCAAGCCCCTGTTTGCGTTGGCAGCTGCCTGCTGTGTATGCTTTTCTCTCCCAAGTGCTGCAGCTCCCACAGAGACTGTACTTGGCAATTGAGCACAAACAAATGTGAGATTTGCGTGACCACATCGACAGGGCAGGTGGGATTCATCTTGCCAAAAGCTAGATATATATAATATACAACCTCTGCAGTCATCTAGACTTCTTTTGTAATTAAAGGAGAGGAATGTATACTTCTCAGACATGAGCTATATAATGTATTTTAGTCATCTACACTAAGATGAAGTGAATAATTTCTTAGAAGTCCCTTTTTCTCCTTTACTTAGCATAGAAGGAGTCCAGGTGACTAAGATGCTAAAAAGTTATCTGAGATTAATCCCATTCATTCTATCTCGCTGGAGAGTTAACAAGTCTTTGTATACGATAAACATGGTGGCTACTTACACATACATTAATATCTTCCATATCACTCCTAGTGAGGAAAAGATTTGCTTAAGAAGAACAGGAGGGGACGTTCACTCTTTAGCATTCATGCATCCATTATCACTAAACACAATCACTAGCCTGGCAGCCATACATTTGTCTGAAACATTATTTCTTATGCAAATGTGTAATTCGTTTCTGGAAGGGCAAAATTAACCCTGAGGGAAAACACATAGCTTATGCTTCATTTGTATCCAGTGACAGCCCTCCAAAAGACAGGGCTGTGTAAACACAGCGCGTTAAGTGGATAGGAGAGGTCACTTTGAACAGCTACTCTCTACTCTGGGATGAAAGGGCCACTGGTATTATGCAGGTCATTTCAAGCAAATGCCAGTAGAGCCAGTCTACGCGGCAGTATGTTTCCTTATACGTCACAGGCAAAGTATTTTAGGAAGGTTTCTGGCATTTTTAGCATTTTATTATTGGAACCCATTTTGCCCTCTTTGGATTGTGGAGTCAGCTGCTGTAGCTACCATCCATCAAATGATACAGGTTTTCAGCAAAAAAATCACGGTGATATTTTTATATTTCATTGCCTAATATTTCAGACTCTTCCGGGACAGGACTGAGTCCTCGTTGGTTCCAATGACATACTCTCTCTTCATATGATCCAGCTTTCAGTTCCAGTCCTGAAAGGGCTGCCAAAAATTTAACATCACTTTACACCTTTCTATCTAAACGTCTCAGGCCAGGATGATGGCATGTGAGATAGCAGGCCTATTTAATAAAGGGGTTGGGAAAAGGAAATGGGGAGAGGAACAGAAAGGAAAATTTTCTAGAGTTAATTTTAAACTTTGCATGTTTCTGAACACATTCAAAGGTCTGGGTGTTGTCCTGGACTGCAAGGAGATAGAACACAAGGAAGCGCTCTTCTGGCAGGATGACTGAAGCCGCAGAAATTCTCTGCTCAGACACATCCACAAATACAGAGCAGAACAGCGTGCCCGCCCACTGCATTCAACTCTACAGGGAGAAAGAAACATTGCTCTAAAGGAGCCTTGTCTTGTTTCTTAAAGTATTCACCCTGCCCATACCTCACACTCAACAGCAAGGGGAACCGAGCTACTTCACTCCTCCACAACCAGTAGACGAACTATGGAGGTAAAGCTTAATATAAGGCAAACACCTTCACTGGGAGTGGTATGAAATCACAAGCCTGTTATGCACACACAGGGAGTCTACTACCTATATGTCTGGCTCATAAAATAGAAAGGACATGGGTGAAATCCGGGTGCTGCTGACGAGATACGGCCACCACCAAATTCCAGAAAGCCATGCTCTTCCCTGGGGCGTGGAAGTCACTTGGTGACACTACTCTTCAAGCTATCTTCTTCCCCACATCCTTATTTTCTTGTGATTGTATTCACCCTATCCATTTCATTGGCAACAGCATACCCAGAAGGTGCAAGAATTCTGGGCATGCTGGGTTCACTTCTGGGTTCACTTCTGTTCATAGTCTTTTCAAAAACACCCACTGGCCAACCCAACGCGTTCTGGCGGACTTTAGGGCCCTCTAGTGGCTTCGGAGAGCGGACATGATGAAAGAGGACTGACAACTCTAAAAAACTCAGCAACGTTTCCTACCGCTTTCAAACCAAAACACAAAGCATAAGCAGAGTTCCTCCACCACTTCCAGTAGAAACAAAAGTCTTCATTAGCCCGTGTCCCTACGTTGCTCTTCCACTCAACTTTTCTTCTGCGAAGTAGGACTAAACTGGATGTTGCACGTTGCCATCGTTTTTCTAGAGCCGAAGGCCGACTGTGGTCCAAACATAAATCCTGAACTCCTCCCATCAAGGGGAAAGGCATTCCCAGGCTGTCACGGATATGGCAGTCTGTAAATCGTACAACCTGTCAAAGTTCGTGCACCAAGAGTGGGACACAAAATTGGCTTCCATCTTATTCTGCTTAAGTACAGTGACTTTTTGTTGCAGGTTACTAATTTACAGCACAGCTTTTCTAGTTCCTATTTTATTCTATAACTCCATGACCTGGGAAACAGGTCAGTGGGCACTTTGAACCTCTTAGTCCCATGCATGAAGATGTCCCATCGTGTGAATGGAGCTGTAAGGTTGCACTACAGATGGGGAAGCAGCACTCTTTATCACCTCAGCCCTGGGGGGGGGGTGCAGCGGGCCACCGCTGTGTCCCCTCAGGCGTCACGGCCTGGGGGCTGTCTCAGACTTTGCAAAAAAAGGCTGCAGCTGGGCCACAAAACCATATTCAGCAGTAACGTAAGGTGTCGCTCAAGTGTTTTCTCTTAAAAACACTGGGCTGTTTTGAGAGAAATTTGGATAGCTGGCTGTTCATCCAAAAATTTTGGAAGCCAGATTAGAGATTTTTGAAATCTGTTTAAACACCTGAAACTGTTGTAAAGCAGTAGGAAGAAGACTTAAAAATACTTAGTGAGCCTGAGGTAGTTCCCATAGAGGCAATTTCAGTATTGCTAACCCAGAATGTTTGAAATTTGGGGCAAATGCCTTCTACTGCATAATCATAAGATATTTGTTAAAACGTTGACAGTGTAGGAAAGGCAGTCTGAGTTTCTTTTTGCTTAACTTCTGGTCTTCAACCTTCTCTATAGCATTTCCTGTACAAAATTTTCTTTAGATCCCAGCTAGAAACCTATTTTTATGTAAAATTAAGTTTTCCACCTTTTAGAGCCTCAGAGAAAAGCAGCTTCTAGACAGGACTTGCAGTAAAATCACAGCTGGCAGCAGAGCAATTTACTGCAGCTGTCTTATAAACATCTACTGTGGATAATCTCAGGTCTTTTTTAATAAAGGAAAATTTCATGCCATATTATTGTCCAGTTTCAGAAAAGATTTTAGAGCACACACAGGCTGAGAGATAAACAAAAGGAAACGGTTGTGCTGCAGCTTAGTTTATGGGCTGTACCTGGGCTGCTTTCAGCAAGTGTGCCAAGATCTAAGGGCCAGGTACTTGAGGAGACCCCAAAAGCCCTGTTGTGGACACTGCAAAGGGGAAGGGTTAGGTATGAGCAGAGAAATACCTTCAGGTGACCAGTGCTGTGACTGTTCTGTAATCATTATAGGCTCTTGAGACCCAAATATTCGGTAGACATGACCCCATTTAAAGTCAGTGCCCTCTCTCGTGAAAGCCTGATGTCATGACTTGGCGATCCTGCAGAGAGGATGCTGACTTTAGCAAGCCGCAGATGACAGCAGAAGGTACAGCTATACAACACAACAGCGTACCTCGCCCCTGGAAGCAGTCTAGCTTCATGAGCATGGTGTTTTGTTGTGTTAAGTAGCCAAGAGGAGGCCAGCCCTGCGGCAGGACAGCAATACTACCTCTGGTAAGATTTACCTATGCCAAGCACTGCATCTTTCTGGTCCTCACACTCGACGTGTGAATCACCAGCTCAGGTCTCCCACTAGAATAAAACAACTTTCTTTAAAAGTGTCTCTTGTTCAAAGCCTAGTTTCCTTTTTGTCTTGGGTTGTTGGGTTGGGGGTTTTTTTTCACTTCTCTTTGCTGATTTTACACCAATTATCATCTTTACATACATAATAAAGCATTAAGGCTCGTCCAGACTTGAAAGTTAAAGCAGATTTATGTTTAGTGTGAATTTGCACTACCACAATAGCTACTTCTGAATCATTTTCTGTACAGACAGGCCCACTGCTATTATAGAGTAGAGCGAGCAATCCCCAAATCTCTCTTGAGCATCGCCTCGGATGCAGTTAAACCAACTCAGTCTACCTCTTCTGGGCACTCGGGGAAGGAGTCTCCAAGTGCCCCAGTCTCCTTTCTTGAATGAGACACGGCTGAGAAAAAAGGGCAGTGGCCAGACCACTGAAAATGCCTGAAATATTGTCTGGACGTCTCAGGACTGCGGTTCCCCAGTGCCTTCAGCACCAATGGTGGTAGCTGTTCTTCCCCTTCCACCACACTCCACTCCTCTCCTGAGCAAAACCTGAACAAAGCAGAAGATGTAACCTTACATATCTTATATTTGGCCTGCAATCTGAATGCACTTTTCCTCCCACATGCTGTCATACTGTATTAACAATTCATCCGTAAGTTCATTTTCCCTTGTACTCTGGTAGAACATTGTTTCTAAATGACCAAGCTGGAATAGAATGTACAATGAAGAGCCCAAAAGGATCAAATTAGCAGAGAGTGGATTATATGTGCAACATTTTCCATTTCTCTAACACTCACAGGGGAAGAAATGAATCTGTGGGATATTAGGAAATGTTGCACTAATTGACATTTCAACCTGCCTGTGACATTTTCTTTTGAAGTCATCCATTAGAACACAACGTGCCTGGTCAGTACATGTAGCAATGTATTGTTATTGTCACAGTGCTTCAAGTACTTCATCCGGAGTATGCTACAAGTAAAATTACTCCATCTGCTTACAATCTTACTCTGTATTGTTTCATATTTTTTCCAAGAGCCCAGTTTCCTTAGTTTCGCAAAAAGATGCTGTGGTAATTATTCTAACTGGAGACCTACAAATGTTACGGTTTTATTTTGCACTTCTCAAAGCTGATTGTGCCACTTAAAACTAAAACTCTTCAAGTGCTAAATCAAAGTAAAGGGAAAACTTAGTAAGTAGGAGAAATTATTACTAGATAATTGGTATATTTTTTTAAGAATATCCACTCTGTGTTTGAGTTTCTGGTTCAGAGGCCATTGAAGTCAATGGAAATTCTCCCTTTGACTTTCCGTTTCTTTTCTCTTCTTCAAGAGTCCTTGTCCAAAATATCTAGTAATATCCATTGTCAGAGAGAACATATCTGGTCAATTGTCTGGTGTTTTTAAAGATTCCTTTGTTTCTAAAAGTGAAGTCATTTGTATTCTGCTAAGCTCACTACACAGCTTCTTCAGATGTGGTTTCCTGGCAGTTTCCGAGCTTCAGCACATCCGCAACACTCTGCTGGAACCCTTAGCCAAAGTGCAGTTGCAATGGAAACACAAGAATGGTAAGGGAATAAAATGGAAAGTAACTCCAAAATATATTCGTGTGCCACTGTGCATTCCTTGGACTAGCATTTCTGCAATGCTGGGCGAATGTCTGTCAACCTCACCTTGGTAAGAAGTTACTGGTTATACCTGAAGTGTGGAGAGGGACTATAAGAGGAATCAAAGACAAAAAAGATGTCTGCGGGAGGGTAAAATGAAGCAACTGTGAGAGCTTTCTTCAGAAAGAATTTAACAGAGGCATTAAAAATAAGCAAGAGTCAGACAAAAAGTGAACCAGACTTTCCTGCTTGCTCTTATTTATAAGATAAAGGCTTGGGGAACTCCAGTGGAATGCTACAATTTACAACCGACAAAGAGAAATTTTTTTATTATTATTTATGCACTGTTCAGTGCTAGAATTCTTTGTCAAAGGCCTATAGCTTCCTTAGCAGATTGGGGAGGGGGAAGGATTGGCTAATGGTTCTGGTAGCGAGAACTTCCCAAGATACTTGTGACAGGTTATTAATAAAGGGATAAAAGGGCTTATGACTCAGGACATAAAGCAACTGATGATACGTGTGGAAAGATCAGCTCCCTTAATGGGAAGTTTTTTTCTTTATTATGCAGTGTTGTGCTCCTTGATATAAAGGATGTGGCATGCGCCAGCCCCAGGGCCAGACCTCTGGTGGAGATGGCCACACTGCGGTCTTCTAACAGGGAATGACGACCCCTGCACCTTCAGGACTGAGGTCCTCACGCAAACGCAAGGTAATTCACATTGCCTCCCTGAAGCCCAAAGACTGACTTGTCCAAAACCACCGAAATACCTTTTGCAGAGTGATGAAAGTCTGTCTTACAGCTCAGGTCCTCAGAGCCCAGTCTCCTGGTTCCTCTCCGTCCACTGCCCAGAGCAGAGGCAGAAAATCTGAACATCAGTGTCCTCCACGGGAGGACTTCACTCGCCTACTCACCCGGACCGGGGACCTCTGTATCCCTCCTTTGTCCATGCATCCATGTTTCCTTCCTGTGCCACCAGGTAAGTCCAGCAAGCGCACCTGCAACGCAGGAATTGGGAAGCCCAGTCACATCCCTGGGGAATCAGGTCTGGATCACTTGCAGCACAGAGTCATTTGTACACTGGATTTATACTGTGAATTTGGAATATAGGGGACCAGGACTTTCTTAAAGCAGTCCCGGAGCGGGAATCTGGCCTGGGCTTCTCAACTGCTAAATTAATATCTTTGTCGGAATATCTGTTTGCTACTGTTTCTTAAATAGGTGGTTGTTCTCAGCGTGGAAATAATTCCACCAAAATGAGCATGGAGCAATGCAAACACTCAAGAACTGTGAATGTAAGCTGTGTTTCTCCTTACTCGTAACTGTGGTTATGTTTTCTTTACTCAGTGAAAATAGTTGTTTTCTTTCACTCCACATCTGGTTAACTAATTTGATTTACTGTTCCCTTATTCTGCACCACAAAAACACAGATAAGAGCCTCACCTGGGATGGCTTTTTCTCCCTTTGGTCATCTGTCAATCAGTCTAAGACTTAGGCTTGTCCTCCAAACCCTCATAAATAAGTCATGAACATGGTAAGGTGAAAAGAAAATAACCTGGTCTGTGTTTAAAAAGCACTTACCATTATAACTTGCCAGTGGTTTTTCAGCTCAGGTTTCTCTTTCCTCTCATTTCTCCATCTTATGGTGTTTTCCTGACAGCTGTCTAGGAACTATATGACTCACAATACAAGAATAGAAACTTTTGAAGATTTAAGAGAAATAGGAAATGTCTTACTGCAGACATGTGGTTTTTAAATCACTTCCCCGAAGTTAAGAAAAAAGCTCAAAATACAGGCACATGCACACACAAGCATAATTTAAAATTTTTGAACAAACAACAAGTTTTATGTTTTGTGCCAGGAATGTAGACTGGAGCAGAGAGATTACAAACCTGAATGTGTGACTAAAAAATATACGTACAGATGGGAGGGTATTAGAATCTATGTTGCTTATTTACGAACAGATGGAGACTATACTTTATTACAACTAATATTTTGGAAAAATACTAAGCTGTGCAAATCCCAAATTAAATTGTAAGTACAACAAAGCAGGCAGCATTTTTTTTTGTCAGTAATCAGATGCTTTTAGAGGCAACATGTTTAAAAAAAAAAAAAAAAAAAAAAAAGAGACGGGGCAAAAAAGCAGCTAAACCACATAAATAGCTCTGTTGCTTTCTCACAGGTGCTTAAGCTTTGGCAAAACAAGGACCTTAATCACCAGTTCACTCCTTGTAATTAATAAGAGAGTCTAATCTATTTTTTCCTTTCAAAACTACTGTTCCCTGACTCAGAGTTTTCCTATTAGCATTACATCGTGATTTTAGGGCACTCAGCCTGATATGATTACGTTAAGGTGGAAAAAAATGACAAATAATTATTTGGCCAAATGTCAGGAAAAAACTTCCTGGTAATGAACTCTTTGTTGATTATAAAATAATGCCTCATTGGAAGAAGTGGGAACAGCATCTCTTGGGACTAATTTGTCTTGAGGCTAAGAAATAAATGATGTCATAGGTTATTGCTCCCTCTAATTTCTGTGACTCAGCAGCTGCAATTTCAAACTGAGTTTCCGTGCAGAGTGCTTGAACTCTCTAAAGATTTTATAACGATCTCTGAAAGAAACCAAGCTATAGCAGAATGAAGAGCAGAGATTTGTTATGGCTTAAATCAGTATAAAAGCCTCTTTGAGCCAAGGCCAATAATTTAAGCGGGGCGAGTTCTGGTGTTTGTCACTCAGGGGTAAAAGGGTCGCATGGAGGCGTTAAGAATAAGTAGCTCAAGTCGCTTGTCTACCTGTCTTCTTGGGGAAAATAACTCAGATTTCCAGACTACCTAAAGCAACTGAACGTAATGGGAAAATCTGACAAAATTAGTGGAGGATTTCCAAGGTTCCTCTCAAAGAAAGAACTGACGTGGTTTCCATTTTCATCGGCCATCTCTCCCTCCAGCCAGGTGACTCCGACCACCCGTGTCATCACATCTTTTCTCTCCTGCCAATAACAGTACGTAGCTCTGAGCCACTACGAGGTCAGAAGACACAGCTCAAGGATGTACCAGCCCACAAGATTTTTTTGCTTTCTGTCCTGCTTTTCTCCTCTGAGAAGGAGAGACAGAGATGTAGTCAATATTTTGGTAGTGATTCCAGAGTTTTGGTGTCGCAACATAAGCAGTTGGTTGGGGATGTGCTCTGTCAAAACAGAGAGTATTTGACTTGTATTCAGTCAGCTCCCAGAGTAATGCCAGCAGCTCGGAAAGATCCTCCGGAACTGATGCACTGCAAGATGAGAAGGAATGTAAGAAGTCAATGACGGACATAATTCAGGATAGACACACTGAATTTGACAGCTCCCTGGCCATTTCTAACTGAGATAAGATAGTTAGTGATGACTAAGTTATATTATAAAGGTAATTCTTCTCTCTTAAAGTCTTCTGGCTAGCATACACTAGCTTCACATTGAATACATTTTCAGTCTTTAAGTTTCGTACCATACAGACTTCAAAGGTTATACAATTTTCTACCTTATTCTCCACTTAAATTTTTGCCTCTGTACCCCAATAAGCTGAAAAAGGTGGTAGGTTTGGTTGCTGTTGTAGTTAGTGGGAACTTTGTTTTCTCCCAGTGGGTAATGCAGGACAGCCCAGCCCACGCAGGTTCACTCGGTTACCAAATCAACCAACAGGTATTTAGTACCACAGAGGTGATCCCTGGCTCCAGCTCTGGTTGTGTGTCAGTTCCTTGCCGGTAATGGGTACAGCAGTTCTGTTTTACTGGGTTGCCTTCACCAAACCGTGGCTGTTACCACAATAACCTCTGGGGACACTAAGCTCTCATCCACCAGACTGACTGCGGATACCTTGGAAGTATAAAGTGTCTTGTTCTTCCATTTTTTGCAGTTCCAGTGGCATGGACAGCTGTCTGAGAGATCTTCATTATCCAGGGCTAGATAAAGGTTCATTCATTAATCAAATACTCTGTAAAATATATGTGATCCAACATTACTGTGCAACACAGAAGATTTTTCAGAAGCAAATGAAGAATGCTAGTGGCCAACCAGAGGAAGACAATGCAAAGGAGCAATAGTAAAGGAAGCATCTTAACAGTAACTAATCAACATATCAAATAAAAGCTAATAGATACATGTCATCCTTAAACATTGAAAACCCTTCCTGTTTTACAAACACTTTCTAGTTAAAACAAATGTGCTTTGCTTATTTAATATGTTGCTATTATTGGCATTATTAAAAAAAAAAGTGTGCTTGAAAGTAATGAATATACTTAGTCCGTAGCTTTTTTTATATGACTGATATTGAAGTGTCAGTATTGATAGGTCAGCTTAGTCATGTACTGGAAATACCTTTAAAATTTAGTAAACTTCAGCCAGAGCAATAATCTGAAAATGTACAAAAAGAAATTATATGGCTCAAAGGAAACATTTTCTTTTTATTCTAATTTCCATACAACTATTTTCTATCAGGTGGAATACAACTCAAATAAAATTTACAAAGGCCAAACTTTCATTTGTTACCTTCCGATTTCCATCCTCTGTGAGCGTCTTACAATTTGCAAATCTCAGAAGCTGCTATTAACAGTTCAATGCAAAAATTAAACATGATTATTTGAATTTCTAAGAAAACGTCTAAGTCTTCCACTCCACTGGCTTGAAACTAAAACAAATCCAAGACAGCAGAGTCAAGTCAGTCCATGAAGAGGGACTATTTACACATTTTCTGAGTTTCATAGCCTGGGACCCAGTCCCGTTTTATCAATCTGTCTGCTGCTGTATCTAAACTCAGGTGAATACCTTGCCAAACAAAGCTTTCAGAGCAGAGCTGGAAGGACAGATCTCCATCTCCCTGCTCCAAGGCTGAGCGATGCAAGCCCTCACGTCTCCAAAGGAAACAGCCACTGACCCATTCTCATCTTAATAAGGAGCTTGATGACTTCCTCAAATACCACTGCATATACATTTCTACATATTTGCTATATAAGGAGGCCAATATATTGATTCCCATTTGTTGGGAGAGATATTTATGTGACATACGGCAGCTGAATTTCCTACCACTTCTTGCTGTCGCCAACTCTTCTACCTGTGCTTTGTCAGGATCTTGCTGAAGGGATCTACCTTAGATTTTAACACAGCTTACTGTCTCATTAGTGCCGTCTTTTATAAATTAAGGTCTTGCTGGTGGTGCTACATCAGTGCCACAAGCAAAGACTTTCTTTTCCATCAATAACCACGCTCCTTGTATTGCTTCGAGGAAGAAATCATGCCTGTATTGAAACCTTTCCCCTGCCCCATATAATGTTTTGTGCAGTGTATTTATCCTGGTTTTTTTCTCCCTGCAGGAATTTCCCAGTACCCAAGAAATTATTTGGACTGAAAAGTACCAAAGGGGATCATACCACAGCTACTCTTCTGTTAATGCAAGGTCTGCAAGCCTGGGCTGTCAGCTCTGCAGCTAAGTATGCCACAGTACACATCAGCCAAAGTCCTATCTACTTTGCCTACGTTACTATCAAACAAATTTAAACTGTCAGCAATATTTCTGAAAGATTCTTGTCCTTCGGAATGGTTCAGGCACCTCAGAAATAGGTCCTCGTTCTGCTGTTGACATTGTCACTTGCTGTTCCGGCCTTTCTCACTCACCACTTAATTGCCCCTTTTAAAAGCACGCTAAAACTAGCGAGGCAAACAGTTTCACAGAAAAACCCGCAGAGTAAATGAACTGCCTGTATGAACTGAGTTTGCCACAGAACTGAAATCTTCCCCATCCCGTTACAGTGCCTCTTTCCCAAAATGGCTCTCCCAGCTTCTCTTTTTCCCACCCCGCTCCTTAGCGAGTGCATGAGGGAAGCAGTCTCATACAACAGATCACCGGTATTTAGCATCCCTTTCTATTCACAGGCTCAGTTCTACCATTTGTGAAGCCAGTCTCCTACTCCAGCCACTGCTGCAGTCAGGGTGAGCGAATTAAGTTCTGCAGCTGATGGAAATGGTACATTCCTTCTGGGTACAAAGAGATAAAAACAAGTGTTTCTCCCCAGTTTTCCTTTCCCTGTGGAGTTTCACACCTGAGACCTTTCTCAAAGCCAAATTTTCCCAAAGCGAGGTTCTTTTCTTCTTTCTTGTCATTTGTTCCTTCTTTAGTTAAATCAGAAATGACTGGCTGATCAAAATCGCTTGAAGTCCTTCGTGGCCTGTGTGGCTGAGCATGCTGCCAGCATAGCTATTGAAACTCTGGGGACTTTAATTTAACTGATGACAAAGGCTTCAGAGAGTGACTGGCTGGCTGTGCTGGGACTCTGGGCTCCATGTGACAGTAGTTTGTCTCTTCCCAACAACCAGTAAATAGTACCCAAGTGATTACTATCTGTAGCGATAGTCCGTGTATCTAGCATATTTAAAGGAATAAAGGGCTTGCAAGTTATTATAGAAGGGAAAAATATTCTTAGCCATGCTCTTACGCTAGAGTGAAACAAAGCCCCGACATTACATACAAGTGTCACCCATGCCCTGAAATGCTTTTTCACTGCTTTCTCAATTCCTATAACTGCCCTAACCCAGCTTTCCTCCCTGGACATTTTAACCTTCTTCAGACTGATCAGTTGAAGCCCTTGGCTGGGATGAGGTTCCAGTCCCAGGCAGCTCGGTGGGGAGGTGATAAGCTGTCCCTCAGCATCACTCCCAGGCTTTGCAGGGAAGTGGAATGTTCCCTTCACAGTGTTGCCTCCAGCAGTCTATGGATCAGTGCATTACAGGGCGACTGCCGTGACCCCGGCAGCCCACCTTTGCTGCCCAAAGAGGTTTCTGAAATCCTGAGAACCGGAAAGTTTTGTGGAACAGACTGAACAAACATCTGCTGGGAGGTCTTGAGGTTTCGTTGATCCTCCGTTGATGTGCGTGCTCACCGAAGGCCCATTGTCATATAGACAATGCCCTCTGAAGTGCCATTCAGGTTCCACTTTTTGAGATTCCCTGATACTTGTATAAAAATAGATAGTTTTGTTCTCCTAGCCTCACAAAAGACCAGGCTAACACTGAAAGCAATAAAGCCTAAGGTGGTGAGCAGCAACTGAATCTATACAGCAATTCTCCTGCGGTGTCCCAAAAGTTGTCCGCACCCTGAGCCAGCCTCTGCTCCTGGAGAACCAAGTGCAAAGTCTAGGAATTAATGATCACTGAGCAGAGGGTAATGGACTGTCTTCTGCTAATAGACTACTAAAATCAGCTAGCAGAAAAATTAGCTTGTGTTTGTATTCTGGAGGCATCTTTCCACTGAAATTATGAAATACAATTTAAAATTAGTTTTTTGGTATACCACTAGATGGCAAACAAGCAGTGTGATACACATCAGACTTCCTATCACGGCAATCTCCGATTAGGCATATTGTAAAAAACGCAGGCTATCTGTATGCAAATAAACAGAGGCTTGATGTGGTGCACGCTGATAGAGAACAAAGAATACTTCAGCTTTCATGTTTCAAATTAATTTGTGATGTTTTAAGGCCAGACAATACGGATCTTGTTGGAATCACAAAAGATTTCCAGGGCAAATGTTTGGTACGGCCTTTGCTTTCCCCCTCGATCGCCCACAGCCACGCACCTACAGCTCCCTTGCCTGGGGCTGAGCTGACCTGAATGTCAGACAATGCTGTAGTGGCTTCCTCTGGAAATAAGTGGGGGACTTTGAACAAGACTATCACGAGGCCCTTGAAGAGGGGCTCTAACACCAGGCTGAGACGTGGAAATCATAGAGGAGTGCAGTCAGGGTCTTTCCAGTGTATACATTTTGTAGGGGGCTCATCATTAATATAAGCACAAGGACCTTCTAGAAGCCAACGCAGCACTCAGTCAGAATACATTTTGCTCCTTTAGATAACATTATGAACGCACAAACATTTATTTCAAATCTGACAGCCCTGGGAGCAGCGAAACGGTGAGGAAGCTGCAAGGGAAAAGCCATCATTCAACATTTCATTTCCTCTCCACCATACACCAGCGACCGCTTGTTATCAAAGCTGCTGGAGGGTCATTTCAATTGGCCTTTTTATCCCTGCAAAGGATTTTTCACAAAAAAAACAGGAAGATGTCTTCTCGGTAGGTCTGCAGGGGCAGAGCAATTAGAAAAAGTCCACTAAAGAGAGGAAAAAGGCACCAAAAAGTCTCCCAAGTGCTCCCAGTCATTTCTCCATTGCTAAAAAGAAGTCAGCTATGGGCATAATTGCTAACAGTTGGTTTTCCAGCTCAGAAAATCTCCAGAATAAGCACTGGAAATGCAGAACGCTCCATACCCTACTAAAATGTATGGAAAATTGTGAAGCGAGAATGTGCTCACTCAAGCCAAAATGCAACCACATAGTGACTCAAGGACCAAAGAGAAGTGTACGCTGGGAGAGAAGCAAGTCACTTTACTTGTTCGTATATATTTAGTCCCCGGCATTTGTTTTATATCAGGAAAAGATGACAATGGAATGGGGTATTTCCTTGATCACGAGTGAGGATCTGCAAAGTATGGACAGAGCAACTTTGCTTTGCTGTGCACCAGAGAGTCAAAACCCAAGAGAGAGCACTCCTCTTGTCACAGCTCCCAGCCTGCTTTTTCCATAACCAGCAGGCCCAAATGTTTCCTGAGCTTTCTCAGGGCCATAGCTACGAACAAATCCCTTTTGGGCTCGCTGCCTGACACCAGTTCACAGACACAGCAGTTAATCCCCGACTCTTATTTTAGTTACAAGCTCCCACAAGAACCCCAGTACCCACGTGTCTCAGCATCTGTCTGGGCTTTTGTACAGTGCTGTTTTTAGGGGCTGATTTCCATTATTTCAGCTGTCACCAAACATTGAATCGAGACCTCCTTTTGCAGAACAGGGTTTGAGCAGGCTTCCTGTTTGTCTTGGACAAAAGGGTCCTACCTCCAGCATTCAGAAATTGCCCTATGGCTCTCTTCATAACAGCAAAATTATAAAATATTGTATTATGGTTGTTGATATTAGTAGTAGTAGTAGTCTTGGAAGTGCTTATTTCTGTTTTCTTTTTATTCACATGTGGAGGATCAAGGGAAAAGCGGTAGACGTACACAAGTTTTGGGGTATGCAGGAGGTTTTTTTAATGTATTGCAGTGTTTGGACTGCAAGAAAACTGCTCAGAAGTAAGCCACAGCCTTTGCTTGTGATGCATTTTTTATGCTTAGCCTGTGTATTTAAGTCTTAATTCATCAAGACTAGGTCTTACACTGCAGAATAAATGCGCTTTTTTATGAACTAGGCTCTCTATTGTGTTTAATAAGTACCTAAAGAGGAGTCCTGGGGTTACACGGGGCGACGGGCAGAGGTTAGGCAGACAACGCCGTGCTCCACCTCCGCCTCCAGCCAGCAGAAGCAGTAGCTGCGGCAATCTTAGCTCTCCATTTTCCACCAGTTCTCAGCCCTCTGTTTTGCTCCTGTCCCTTTCTTTTCAGTAACAGAAGCACCTTAGGCCCTGCCAGGCTCCCGTCCCTCACCTTTGAGGCAGTAAAATCATTGGTTTACATATTTTACAGAGAGCACTCAAGCTAACTCAAGTTGTCACATACACATAAATAGCAGGCTCCGTTCACTGAGCTTCAGCTGCGTTTCTGAAAGCAATGTGATTATAACAGCTTTAAAAGGCAGGACAGTCTGCAATTAGCAGAGGGGTTTTTTCCTGGTAATTACATTAACCTTTAGTTGAATGTTACTCAACCCATCACGATGTTATTTTTATGGTCCCCTACCAAAGGATGCCTCTATAGGATTGCAAACCTGTCTTGGTCAGTGGAAAATTCCACGTCCTTACATAAATCCTACAAGTGCCTTGCTCTGGTCGAGTGCCACCCTGCGCTGTGCCTGGTAAGGTTTTGCAAACAATGGTCTTGCTGGCTGGAGGGAATCCAGCCGTGCTAGTAGCGTTTTCAGTCATTCTTTCCCTGCACAATGAATGAAGAATGAAAAATGCGGCTATTCACAGAAGCAGTTTTGTCAGATAGTAATGACCTGGGTACTAATGTAACACAGTTTGTCACACGATATGTTCTGTAGATTGTTATTTTCCATAGGGTTTGTTTGCCTCCATGTTTTCCAGGCACAGAACTATATGTAGTGCTCAACAGAGTTCTAGATGTACAGAGAGAACAGGGGCCATGACTATAGCAGAAAATAATTAAGCTGGATAAATATGCAAACATTCCTCATAAAAATCCAATGAAGAGATTAACTGCACAAATACACAAAAGTTCGTGAGAGGTGGTCTGGCACCACAGATTCTTCCTTTGCTCATTTAATCTGATTACCTTAATTACATATAACTGTAGTCTACGATGCAGTAAAAGTACCACTGTAACTTTGCTTAGTTCAAGTCCCAGGAAAAATTTCATGAGTGCAGTTAGGACAACAGAATAAGACCTCGGAACAAGCTGAGGGGATAAGGCATGAGAAAAGTTATTTTTATTAAAAATAAAATTATAAGAAGTAAAACTTTGTACAATTTTGCCTAGTTTTCTTTCAGAATTCTTAAAATTATGATCCTGATGCAGATCTGTGAGTAAGAGAAAGAAATGTCAACAGAAACTCTCTTGTAAGCTGCTGAGAGTGGAAGTAATCCTAGGTGACTCAGGTCACCAAGCTTTGGGGACATTCTCTGGTTTACCTTGGCCTCAGTTCCCTACCAGCTAAATGGGCATATGTCTTCCTTTCCCCCAGCCTACTTTTGTGTTGAGACCAAAATGTTCTTGGGGCAGAAGCTGAGTCTGCTGTAGACCTCTGAGCTGGGGTCTTGGCAGGACTTCCAGGTGCCACCATGCCCCTGTGATAGCTGTGTCAAAGTAAAAAAGGGAGTTTCTCCACAATGTTCATACCAGCATCCTTCTCTTCCTGTTTTCTCTTTCTTTTACAGTTGCGAAGTCTCCCACTTTAGGTGTCTAACACGGTCCTGCTTCAAGCCCAGGTGGCCCAGTCCAGGCACCCAGCGCTGAGTATGCAGGTTCCAATACTGCCAAGGGAGGGAGGATGGGCAGCTGCCCACCAAATTGGCGTTTCCTCTGAAAATTAGGATACAGGGACTCTGCAAAGTGATGCGCCTGGTCACTTACCTGCTTCATTTGTCAGCACAACCAAAGGACTTTTGTCACACAGTCCCTTGGTCCATGAATACAAACGCCACTTTCGATGAATGGATTTCGGTAGTGCTAGTATTCCTTCTCTACTAATTTTTGTTTCTCCACTGATTCATTCTCTGGCACACCATCAACTCTTTCTTCAACTGAGCAGATGCTTTAACCATAGTTCCCTCTTTCAGGAATATTCTTCACCTATTTTTTGCCCTGTAATGTGAAGGCTTCCTGGATGAGCTTGCATTACAAATCATTCCTATTTTCTCCATTCAATGCTTAGCATCTTTCAAAGTGGCAGAAATATGGTAATGAAGGGAGTAGTATCTCCATCTCCCATAGCAAGGTATGCTGAAGTTAAAAGAAAACCTGATAACTTCTGAGTGGAAATTATATCACCTAATACCAGATCTTGAAGTTAGGCATCTAAATTCATATTATACTTACTGGGGGGAACTGGACACTTCTGGAGGATGACTCTACTCTCTTACATTGAACCTCTACACTAAGATTAGATGAACTGCATCCTAGAAGTACTTATTCACACTTTGATGACTATAAAAGGAGTCTGGATGAGTAGCTCACTTAAGCCATCTTCATCATGGGCATCCAAAGTTGATTAACATGAATCCCATGCTGAATGTCTTAACTTCTGGAAACTTCAGGAACTCCTGGAGTGTGGGAAGACTTACAAACCAATACAAACATCTCGGGTTATTCAGCAGCTTTTTGAAAATAGTTTTATTATTGACAAGTAACAAACTCATAGTCTTCTGCTTCAAACTTAAGATGAGCTCAACACTTGAAAGCTGCAGTATGGCAGTTCTCATTCCTCCTGTGTAGTCACACTCCTTGAGATGGAAAGGACCTCATACTGCTTCACTTTCTGAGACAAAAAAGGCTGCTCTGTGTTATGATGACTACGTGGTACAAGAGTGGAAAGCTGTGGGGGTTTCCCATGCTGTGGTACATCTGGGGCACAGGATGACAGCTTCCATCTGGAGCACTTCTTATTTCCTACCTTTCTGCAAACTGTATCCTCCACCGGACTGGCTAGGTACAAGGGTGTTCTCTGAGGTTAATTTTAGCTCCAGATGAAACTCCTTCCAGAGCCATTAGAAGGAGGTGGACTTCTACAGAGACCAAGTCAAACCATCTAAATTACAGTCCCTTCTGGGGCCCTAAATTGGGCTTGCCCAGACCATGGATGTGGCCCAGACCCCATGGGGGGTAAAGAGATTGGCTCCGTGAGGCTGAAAGTGAATTCTCACCTCTGTGAAAAGAGACCTTTGAAACAGGAGTAGCCTTTGTTCAATTTATCAGCATTGTCCCTACCAAACCAGAGCCCCCGAGCTCTGTACCCCTGAACCCAGCTGTTGGCTAAGGCAAAAGAGCAGCAGGGTGAGCTGTCATCAACACCTGGGAGCAGAACCAGAACGAGCAGTAACTTCTCTCCTAAATCTTCCATCGCTAAAGAAATGGTATCCACTCTGACGAACCATAGGGGACCTCTTCTTGCATTTCCAGAAGGCTGAACTATTTTGGAAGGGTTTGGGTAAATGTGTATTTCTCACCACCGTACTTAATCAGGTCCTTTTTAAAAGTTAAAAAGACCCCAAATCAGCTAAAGATCAGCTAAGATAGCTAGATAAAGTACCTTCATTTCTCATGAATGCTTTCTCAGAAGAAGAACAAACTTGAATCCACAGCACTTAGATTAAAATCTGGAAACTTCCAAAGCAAATACAAATAAGTCTGTGGTGTGGCTGAGCTTCCACAGGACATCTGGCTGCCCCAAATTATCTACTTAATCTTCTTACAGAATTTGCTAAGGCAGTTTATCTTTGGTTTCTATCTTTATGTGAAAATGGTATATCTTCACCCAAAGCTACATCAGAGAAAGCCTTCAAAAGACCATGATGTTTGCAGAGTTTATATACAATACTTTAGGATACGCACTGCTACAGCACCATGCATTGCAAGGCTGGAGTCATGGTGTTATGGTATCCTTTATTTTCCATCTCTACAAAAGTTTTATTGTGACTGTAAAGGGCATTGGACGTCATGGTTTATATATAATACCATGCATAAATAACATCAAGGCTAGAAAAGGGCAGCCATGGGATAAATTTGAGCTTGACAAGACAACAGAAAAGTTCATTTCAGACATGCCTGTCTGATAATAATAGATCTTCACATAAGGTTCATATGAGGCCTTCTCTTGTCTTTCCCTTCATCTTTCCTAGAAGCACGAAAATATCATGTTCTAACTCTCCTAAGACTTCCTGGGGTAAATGCAGTTCTAACATAAATGCTTAGCTCCTTTTTGTGCTCAGTTTTTGGTTTTCTTTATACTTCAAAATAGTGTGGAAGGAGTCCCACAGCACCTCAGCTTCACCTAAAGCTGTTTTCATAAAAAAAAAAAATCCCTTTTAGGCAGTTTGTCACTCAGGAAATTTACATCAAGATCATAAAATAAATGTCATTATTTCACTTAACAACCACAAGGATACAAACTTCATCTTCTCCAATGATGTGTTTTACTTCTGGCCAAAAAGTTTAAAAGCCTTTTCCTATAGGTCTTCAGTTGTTCAAGCCATACCAGGGAGCACTACAACTTTACAGCCTTGTTTAAAATACAGCATCACTACTCTCTCTGGTTAATCTTCAAAATCTAATCACCATCTGATATGACTACAAAAGACACAGTAAAAATATTCTTGAGATTTTTTCCAAACCTCCTAACAGATCAGCATTAGGTGGTATATTTGCTCGTGTTGCCAAAATACTGAACTTCACTGCTAAAATAAATGCTTTGAAATAGAACATGGGAACTCTTACTGCCTGTGGAAAGAAATGCTTATTTGATTGTCAGTAGATTTTTAAACACAGTTACTGACATCCTTTTTAACGCATCACACAACCCTCATAGGCTTGTGATGGCTCCCCACCTTTCTGTTTGGTGCTCTGTTGTCCATGTGCAAACACCCCTGACTCTTTGCATTTGAGCAAGAGCCCACTCGGATGGCTCTGTGTCATCTCCTTGTCCTGCTCCAAGGTCGGAGCCCTCAACTCGGTCTTGCAGCTCCTTACAGCTTCAGTGCCAAAGCTGCCTGGCTGCCTTGGAGCAGGGGGAAGCCAAACCCCCATCTGTCTCTGCTCACACCAACGTAGCTGTAGTCTCATCTGTAGCTGGGTTTCCATAAAGAATTTAATATGAAAAACATATTTATCAAAAACTATCTGTAAAAAGCACAACTTGAGTGATTTTTTTTCCCCCAGGATATTTCTTATTCAGCATTATTATCTTCAATGTTTACTAAAAATAAAGATTCAATTTTGGTGTGCCTAGTTAGATATTTAACATTAATATCTTTCTCAATAACATACTTTTTCAACAAAGTCAAAACTTCCCACTGAAAATGTCAGTGAAAAAAAGATTATTGATTTGTTTTCATATTTTTGAATATATTTTTATAGTTTTAAGAGAGAAAGAAACATATTTTTTTCCACAGAAGACAATCATAATCGTGGTGATCTTCATTAAAGGAACAACGAAAATCCAGAAAGCACAGCAAAAAATGAGTAGGGATCAACTTTGAACGTCCTTGAGATACCACTGACTAAGAAATTAGCTAAAACAGTCATTTTCCTGTTTCATACTGAGCCTTATTTACAGCCCAGCCCTTGCTAGGAAATACCAAAGTTCTCCCAGTTTTGTCCACTTTTGCTCCCAATCCCATGCTTATGAGTGCGGTCGTTGTCGACACACCATATGGCAGGTATTGCACACCTCCTGAGGGACTACAGAAGTAGGAAGGAACCCTCAGGACCTCCGAGGCAGCAGAACAAGAACCGTGGCCACGGGAAGAAGGGCTGCAGAGCTTCTGCATAGACTCCCAGGGTTGGAAACATCACCAGTGCAGCTGCCAAGTTGTAGCTGCCCACACAAGCACATGCTAAATGGATCCTTATCTCTCCATTCTACCAGGAACAATTATTTGTTTTCTCTTTATCTGTATTTTTATCTCCACCCTAGGACTCATTCAGCTCTTTTACAAAGACAATCCTTGGACAGGGTTCAGATTCAAGCTTCTCTTTTTTTTTTTTTTTTCTTTTTTTCCTCCAGACAAAGCCTTTTTATAATTGTGCAGGCATTACACAAGATTCCTTTTTTTCTAAATTTTCACTCAAGCCAAATCTCTTTGTATTGTATAATTAGGCAGCATTTGCACTTCAGACAAACTCTGAGAGTATAACTCCCTAGCACCTAAAAGTGAGAGCAGGATGCTACCATCACTTATGGAGAATCAGATCACAATTATACCTTAGGTCTTGAATGTATATTCCAGCTGAATTAGATAAACAGCTTTAGATAAATAATCAACGTCGGCCAGGATCTGCTGAGTAAGATGTGCAGCCTCAGGTAAAAGAAGGTAAGCAGAGATTAACCATTTCTAATTTGGATCATCCTAAATTTACACATTTTCATTTCCCATGTCTGTATGGTGAGAAACTGAGTTCAGTCCATCATATGTCATTCCACTCCTGGTTTGGGGTTGGTACAGAACGGACTAGTAAGCATCTGCATTGAATTTACTTGATCTTGCTGCATTTTCTCTTTCGAGACGGACCCTCTCAGAAACCTGAGGGTAGCAAGAGGTACGAAGAGGCCTAAAAGGCATCATTATGAAAATGATGTCTCCCAGCAATAGGCCCTTTCCCTGATCGTGTACCCTACTGCACGTTAGAATGGCAGCAGCAGGAAAGGCAAACACCAGAAGAGCCCAAAAGCCACCTCGGTGCCCCTGCGTGACCCCTTAGTGTGGGGCTGCTGTTCTGGTGCTCAGCCTGCAACGCTAACCGAACAACCAATGTATCAGTGAAGTGTAGCACTCAGCAAATAAAGCTTCGAAACACCACTTTTTTTCTTTTTTTCTTTTTTTTCCCAGGCAGGAAATGATGTATTTTACTATCACATGAAAGACAGCAGTCTGACGCTTTTTTTTTGGGGGGGGGTGTTTTTTTAAAGCAATGGGTTTTCTAATGGCTGTGCCCAAGTACAAACTAGGTTATTCTCCTGCTTCTGAGAATATTCTTGTTCTTTTCTAAGTCACTTGTTTATTAAATGGCATCGGAAATGTCTCAGAAGTATTGAAGTTCAAAAGACATAGAAAGATTCCAAAGAGCAACAGTTCCTCAAACCAAGTTTTCAGTTCATGTAAATTCCATTAGTTTAATTTTAGCAATTTAAATTAAAAGATATTTTGAAAAAAATAACAATTCCTTTGTTGTCAAAAGCACCTCCTTCAGCTCCTCCAACTAGGTGATAGCATGGCTGTTTCTTCACGTATTTGTTAAATTAAGGCCACAAGGAACTGTTGGATATACAGAAAATAACAACTTTGATAAAAGCCATGTTTGCCAGAAACCTATCCACTCATGAAGGTAACAAGAGATGAGGAGTCCACCACTTCCTACAGCAGATCGGTCCCAGTCGTCATCAACAATATAAATATGTGTCTGCCATTTAAGGTTCTTACTGGATACAGGGAGAAACTTTTTGCCAGAACTGGAGCAGGCTGCCCAGGGCAGTCGTGCTCTCCATCCACGGAGTTTTTCAGGACCCAACTGGATAAAGCCCCGAGCAACCTGGTCTGGGCCCAGAGGTGACCCTGCTTTGAGTAGGAGTTTGGACTAGAGACCTCCCGAGGACCTTTCCAGTCTGAATTATCCTGTGATGTGATGACACTGTAATCCCAACATTAATTTGCCTGTCTCCAGTTTCTAGGCACTAGACTTCATTAGGCCTTTGTGGGCTACCAGGCTTAGCTCTGCTGATTTATATCTCCTTGGGGTGCTACCAAGGAACCAGAAAGCAAGACGTGACAGAGCGCTTAGTCTCCCTGCTGTGAAACTGAGGCATGAGGCTCTGGCAAATCCAACTTCCAAGGAGTTTCCCATTCCTGGCTCTGCAGCAGATCTCCAGGCTCCCGAGTTGCCTGTTGGTGAGCCTTGGGAAAAGCTCTCACCTGCATGGCAGAACAGCCCAGAGCCACAACTGCAAGCAACTAATTGCAAAAATATTTAATTATATTTTTTTATTAATAAAGAAGACCAGATATCAAAGGTAACAGACACAGAATTAAGAATAAGGGACTCTTCAAGACGTGATAGACAATCATGCTAATACATGATGTGCTTTCCTATTATAACAGAAATGGTGAGTTTAGAAATTGGGATGGTAGAGTTGTTTCCCATGTGGAAGAAAATAATGTATTTTTCAGCTTGCTTTGTTAAGAATTACAACAGAATTCAAAATAAGGGGTTTTTTTTTTTTTCAATTAAGAAGCTAGGAAAAACCATAGTAGGAAAAGTGGGAAAAACCATGAGAAATGTTAATATATTCTCTTTTATCTGTAATAGACATTCTTTACTGTTTTGGAGACAGTATTTGGTCTAAGTAAATTAAATCAAGTGTTTAATAAGATTTTTAAGAAGTCAGGAAGGCTGGAAAGAGATAAAGAAGTCTAGACAAAATATCCCTGTTTAATGTGGTTATTCATGCCACCTATGAAGGATATGACTTGCGGTGACCAAGCTCTGTAATCGTTTTAGCATGATACAGAGCTTCATTTGAATGAAAGAACTCAGTCATTTGAACTTCGGGGTGTATAATAGTCCCTCTCATAGTGGAAGTGTGTTTAATGCATTGAAATTAGTTTGAAGAGAAAAATTGTCCCAGTTCCCATTTTTTTCTGCAGATTCTTTTTAGGCCAGGACATTCTCCCAAGATATTCAGGAAGCTCCACTCAGGAAACAGGAGAAAAATGTGATTACACTTAAAATACATACTGGAACCAAGGCTTTGCACAACTTTGATTACTACTGTGTTACCTTCGGCATTTCCTGCTGACAGTTTGGTTAGAGCATTCCATGCGGCTATTACAAGGCACAGATTTTCAATATGAAGTTTTACATTTCAGTCACGGAGAATTAAGAAGTAGAAGCTGCCGTACATCATCAGGGATGAGATCAGAAATGCCACAGAAACAGGAAGCTGATAGATATATATTTGGCAGAAGATATGGATCAAAATCCAATTGGGAAAAACCCTGAGTTAAGTAAATATGAATGAGAATTTATTCATCTACTTCTTCCCACCCCATTTCAGTGGTTTGATCCACCATTTCAAAAGAAGTGCCACCATTATTTTGGAAATTTTGTGACCCCTCAGTGAGATTTTAGGCTCAAGATCGTAGTCCCAGACGACAACACAGTGCTTACCTGACTGGATCTTTCAAAACACGGTGAGTGTCTCCTAGGCCAGAATGACAATTCTTCCTGTTCTTCACTTGTAGATTTACAAGATGCATCTCACAATACGACATGAAAAAGATTTGAGAGAGAAGAGCTGCAATATGGCTATCATATGGGGACAAGGTTCTGCTCCTGGTCTTTCATCATCTCTTCAAATGTTTTGCAGGATACAGCAGGCAAACTGGATTTCATATAGAAAATGCTGATTCACCTCGAACCAGACCGAAAACACACCACTTTTTGCTTTCAGCCAGTGAGTTGCCGTGGGTATCCCTGAAGAGCTTTGTGCTTCATACAGTGCTGCAATACTACACCACTGACACCACAATGCAAATAGCAAATGATAAGATAAGAAGGAGTAGGTACTGTGGGCATGTCATCCAGCCACCAACCCTACAACTCCCCCCCCCCACCCCAAAAAAAAAAACAAACAAAGAACCCCAAAATCAATAGTGTGCCCCTAAATTTAAAAGATCACTATTGCAAACAGGAAAATAATGTTCACTATGTAGTGAATCAGAGCACATTTTGGCCACATGCTAGTTCTTAGTGGGTTGGAATTCTGGATAAAAAATAAAACACAAAAAGCTCATTAAGACAGGAACAAGAATGCTATGTCTTATTTCTCCTTCTTTTATATTTCTGATTGGCAACTTAAGCATTTCCTTATTTTCTAGAACTGAAGACTACAGCATCTTGAAATTTTTTTTGCTGACTTTCTCCTGGTGCATGAATGAAGCTTTTTCATTGCTTGACTTGCTTATCAAAGAGTTTTCACTGTGGTTGTTTGAAATCTTACTTCTTCAGTCTATCTCATTAGTATTCTCCCCCTGTGCTGGGCACTGGTGAGGCCACACCTCGAATAACGAGTTCAGTTTTGGGCCCCTCACTACAGGAAAGACCTTGAGGTGCTGGAGCGTGTCCAGAGAAGGGCAACCAAGTTGGTGAGGGGCCTGGAGCATAAGTGTTATGAGGAGCGGCTGAGGGAGCTGGGGCTGTTTAGTCTGGAGAAGAGGAGGCTGAGGGGAGACCTGATCGCTCTCTACAACTACATGAAGGGGGGTTGTAGTGAGGTGGGCGCTGGTCTTTTCTGTCAAGTAACTAGTGACAGGGTGAGAGGAAATGGCCTCAAGTTGTGCCAGAAGAGGTTTAGATTGGATATTAGGAAAAATTTCTTTACTGAAAGGGTTGTCGGACATTGGAACAGGCTGCCCAGGGAAGTGGTGGAGTCACCGTCCCTGGAGGGATTTAAAAGACGTGTAGATGTGGTGCTTAGGGACATGGTTTAGTGGTGGACTTGGCAGTGTTAGGCTTGTGGTTGGATTCGATGATCTTAAAGGTCTTTTCCAACCTAAATGATTCTATGATTCTATGGTTCTATTGTCAGGAGAGGAGAGATGGCTTTGGCAGCAATCTGAATAAACAAGACAGAAGAGACATCAAAAAAGATTTATTCACAGGGCTTTGTCTTTAATCAGAGTCCTTTTAAAAGCCAGTAAATGTTGCCCTGTAGTGAATTTACTCTTGAGGCTTGCAGAGTATCACATAAGGCAAAGCCCATACAATAAGTAAGGTGACAGGTAGGAGGTAGCATCTTACCTGGATTATATGGAGTCTCACCGTGGCATTCAGATTTTATAATTTTTGTAAAGTGCATATTAAGTGCTGATCTGGAACACGTCCCCTTTTATTGACACATGACTGGAAATCTGTACAAAGCTCCACACTTATGCTCATAAGAACCACCAAAGACCAAAACCCCAACTTTGACCTCCCCTGCCTCCCACTACTATCACAAAGGGACAGACAAATTTTGCAGGTAACAGAGAAACAAAACCAAAGCTTAGCAAAAGTCGAGGAACACAGCAAAAAAATGTACGGTTTCAGCCTCGGTTCCAACACCATGCCACAGCCAACGTTTTTCAGTTCAGACCAGAGGCTTCCAGGGCGCTGAGCAAAAAGCCAAGAACTGAATACTCACCTGCAAAGGTGGCTACCTAAAATAATCAAGACTTCAAGAGAAATTTTCTGGCTGATATCTTTTGAGATCCGCTGGATGAAACTAAGGAGTATTCACAGAACACGAAAGGTATGAAGGATGTTCCCAAAAATCATTGCCTCTGTTGGTTTTTTTTACACAAAGTCTGTATCTTTACGCATGCAGAAATCAAAGCTGTGCAGAGTAAAAGGGTAAAATATTTTGAACTTGAAATTCAGCATGGGGTTTGTGCAGCAAAAAAGAATATTGCACAATTTAGGTGTAAGAACTGGTATTCCAGGAGCCCGTGCCCCAACACAAAGGGACTGGTTAACACTCATAATAAGACGTTAAGGCTATAAGGGAATTAAGACGGCGGAGATCACTGTTTCTATAACTTAAACCAACAACCCAGCAGGCAAGCACCACCAATGAACAAGCTTTGTTAGCATGTGGTTCTACTCTTCCTAGTGACTCCAAGTGCTCTGGCAGTGTGGTGATCAGTGCAAAGGATGCGTGGGTACTACGGTCCTGTGTGGTCCTCAGCCTTACCCTTCTCCAGCCCAGGAACCGGGCAGAGGACAAGGCAGGGCCAAGATGGTCTTTTTCCATTGATTCAGGAGTGCCTGAAGGAACAGAGCAGAGCAGTGGCTCTCAGTGAACATCTGCAGCCATTTCCCCCTCCAAATGTTGTGTGATGATGCTTCCAGCAAAATTAAGAATACAGCAAGTCAACCCATCAAGAGTACAGGATATAGCTATATGATCTCATACTTTGTGTCTTTATTACAGCCAGTGCAGAAACACCTTGCTTGCCCAACTGTATCAAGTTCTACCTCTTCGTATTTAAATCATATGGATTCTTTGAAACCAGTGTTGCTTCTGAGTCATCTTACACTCTAGTTGGGCTGGAATGAGAGTAGAGGAGCAGAGATAGTCTGACTCATTACTCAAATTTGAGGAATGTCTGCATTAGAGTGACAAACAAAATGCTTAACGCTAATGGTTATTATTTACTCTCCTCACTCTCACCAACCGTGTGAGCAGGAATAAAATTCAAATGCTAATTCTCAGCTCATGTGAGTCATGCTTCCTTACAATATTCAGACTTCTTTTTTTTTTCTACTTGTCCCTTGGGCACCCCAGTCCAAAAATAGCTGTTTGGAAGGGAAGGGGAAGAAGGGCAGTTGAAAATAATTGATGGAAACAGCTTGTTCTTCAAATGTGAATAAAAAAGCTAATTTTCATGGCTAAATTACCTAAATCTACTAACACATAAGTCTTACTGTCAAAAATAATGAAGAGGGAAGGGGACTCCAACTATCTTTTCTTTAGCAACCCTGCTCTTGAAAACCTTAACTTTAAATAACAGGAAAAAAAAACCCACCTTCTTACTTTAACCACCCTTACTGAGCCAAATACAGTTCTCACCAACAGATTTCTTTTACCCTTCCACACCCCCATTTTCCCAACTCAGAGCTTAAACTCTGATACCTTTATTCACACTGAATGGCCTTAAGAAGTCATACCTATTTCAGTGAGCCTTCAAAAAGATACCGCTGTGTCAGCTGGGGTTTCTAAAGCTGGCCATGCATGGGAAATTCATGTGTGAAACCAAGTCATTAGGCTGGGTCTCATCATGTATCAACAAGACTGTCAATTTGTTTCTGGTTTTAGAGATATTTTCCAGTTGTGTCATACCTACCCTTTAAACATTGCCTCAGAGTTCCAACTCAAAATGAAGTCCACAGATACAAAGCAAGATCTTCATCTAGATGGCATTTATTTTCAGCATGAAAGTTGAAGATGCCAAAGAGTTTGTCTAAAAGGCACAGAATTAGGGAAACCACGTTATTTAAAATTGTGTGGTCTAAATTAAAAAAAAAAAATAAAATTATTTCAGGCTCTGAAGCATAAGAAAGCCTTAGCAGTTTCAAAGACAAGAAAACAAGTGTCTATGTTAAACCTCTTCTTGGACTGAAAGAGCCAGGGAGATGAGGTGTTGGAACTGTACTTTTGCATATGTTCAATAACAAACTCATTCTAGTCATCTAGGCTATATCTATACTTGTAGTTAAGGTCGAGCTTATAGTTGCCCCCAGCCTATGACCACAAGCCTATTTTAATCCCAGGACTTGTGCCCAAACACACATGTATCTTAACACTAAAATTTCCACTGAGCTCCCAAGAACAAAGTGCAATTCTGCCATTTACCTCTTACTCAGCATTTTTTGCAGGATGTCTTGAATTTACTGATTAAGTGCCCAACCTTAGCAGAGAAATTCATCCAGAGGCAAACCTATAGTTAGTTCTCTATTTTTGTCTTTCAGATTGTTCACTTTCATTTTTCCACCCAATTATTAGAAAGAAAATTCATCATGCTGTCATTTTTGCTGGTAAAAGAATTTTCAGTATTTGGCCAAATTTGTGTAAAACTTCACCCCTTTCACTAAGCTATTTTTGGAAGAATTTCCCATTTTCATTTATAAAGCATCTTCACCCCTGCTAGACCTAATCAATTTCTCAAGGTGTTTAGAATATTTGTTCAGATAGGGAAATTCTGAAGGTGTTCAGTTTGCATCTATGGTTCCAATTGTAGTTCTGCATTACCTTTTTTCTCTGAACTGCTCAGGAAGAAATCAAAGTGAAGACAGTTTTCAAATCTGGTACCAAGTGGATTGTTAGAATAGCTGTTTGACCTCAGAATTTTGCACTTTTGCCCTAACCATCTGTGCCAGTCTTGGGTAATAACCCGGGATGGTAAGCAATTCTGCTGTCTCATTTCACAAAAGCAAAGTGTTGGAGAGTCACAGTATCACAGCACCATGATATTCAAAAATCTTTACAGCTACTATGAGGCAAAATTTTCAGCAGCATGACTCAAGGTAAATAATTCTTTGGCACAATATTCTGGCTAATTTTTTTGCTGCTCATCCACATCAGCTGGGAGAAAGAAAACACTTCAACCAGTGGGTCGAATGTTAGCTTAGAACGAATACAGACATGCTCTGAAAAACTGCAGAATCTCTTACTCAGCAGGTAAATCCCTAAGGACCAAAAGAAGGTCAGCCAATTGACTACATGTTGTTCAACAGCGGTTTCCTTTGACCTGCCAAAATCTTTCCTGTTGTCATGCTAAAAGAAACCTAGTACTTTGTATTTGTGATTGCAATTAGTGAGGAAACTAAAAATACTGGATCATCAGAACTAAAAGTACAAAATATTAAGCACTTTTGGGAAAGATTTACATATATTATAGATAGCCTCTAGTTCTGAAGAGGGCAAAGTCTAACGACACCTCCAAAGGAAAAGGAGCCTGATTGTCTTGTTATGATTGGGAAGTTTAAAGTTGGAAAGTAACACTGCTGTCACAAGACACGTCCACCAAAAAGGACAAAGAAAATCCAGAGCACCAGCAGGATGGGAGAGAAAGAAATCGTAGATTGTGTCAGAAAATCACAGTGGAAATTGGCTTCACTTTGCGTTGTGTAACTTCTGCCCCACTCCTCACTTCCTATCAACCAGACAGTGTTCTGCTTTACATTCTTCATATATCATCTTTATTAATAAATTCTTTTTAAAGTAATCATTCATTAGCGATTAGTCATGTTTGCATAAGATCTCTTGAATGAATCTCTTGCTAATTTCTCCTTCCTTGCAATTGCCATGACTTATAAAAAGTTTGATTACTTGCTTCTTATATCTTTTTTGTTCACAATTAGAAATTTGTCTCAATGCAAAATTTGTCTGAAATGTAATATGACAATATGTCTTACCCTACCTTAAGTAACCATGAGAGACAGCTAATTTGGTTTCTTAATTTAAAATGATTTATGGATGTGGATACCCTTCATCTGGAAGCTGTCATAACTGTGCACATTAAGCTGCCAACACTGCGCTGTCAGGGGCACCAATCTTTCAACTAAGCCAAAACCAAACTGCAGACTTAGACTTAATTAAGAACTAGCTAAAAATTTGCTCATATTTTTGAAACTTTTGAAATACAGCAAACTAAAAACTCAGCACATGTTCAAATATTTCCATTCAATTTAGGATTTATTTATGAAAAACAGAAAATAAAAAACTTTATTAAAAGTTTATAGAAAGTTTTGTTTCTGAATTCAGCTTACTCCTTTCAGATACCTATTTTCAGATTTCGGGGATCTTTTGAACCACTCTGATAGAAAAAAATAAAACCTAGATTTAAAAGTACATAGGCTAAAAGGACAAAGAAAAAAAAAATCAGATTAAATTTCTGCTATCAGAACATTTCATGCTATTTAGATATTCCCTACCTCCAGAAGAGAAATTATATCTCACAAATATATGTATCTTAAAGGGATAGTGAGGACAGAATAGAAACACAAATGCAAAAACCATTCTGCAGTCCTAAATAATTCATGCAGAGAACAAAGTAACTAATTTCTTGCTCATATTGTCTTGTTGGAATGCAAAGTCAGTAGGTAGTCTTCCAAGAGTAAATTGTCATTTACACAGCAACACTTGACGGTTAAACTGTATGTTAGATAACAGCCTAGGCTCTCATTTCATTACAGCTCCCTAATGAAAAGAAACACGTTTGTCAGCATTCCAATACAAGTCTTTAAAACAGACAAGTTCATGAACTTACGGGACAACAGACAAAAAAAGTCAAAAACCTACATACACCAAAGAAGACCTATCATGAAGCAAACATACACTAACCTACTGATTCTGTGCCCAGTTTAGCACAGCAATAGAGCAAATTCTGAGAAAAACCCATGAGGAGAGCTGCTGTTTAATGATGGAAAATTTTGTAGAACATCATCAGTGCATCATATCTCATTTGGATAAAACCAGAGACTTCTGACCTCTCCTGTCAGTCTGACTTCGTTCCCCTTCTCCCCGTCTGTCTGATTAACTGTTCCACAAGGACAATAAAAAAGGAAATACGCAAAGTTTAACTACATTAAAAAATCATGTCATATTGAATGTAGGGATGGAAAATATATTTAATATTATTGTACAGTTTATAACTGGTTTAAAATTGAAGTGTTTCAAAGGATGAGTTAATATAAAGTTAATACCTATAAGAAAAGGAAGTATTCATACTGTTCAAAAGTTATTTTCTCAAGAAGGTCTTCTGAAGTGATTTAGGTGCATGCAGTCCTTTGGTAAGCTTTGCCTCAACATCTTCTAAAGACCTTGACAATCTTCCCTTAGCATTTTGCATGCAGGATTTTAACAACCTTTCTTTATTCACTCTTCCTTAGGTCAGGTTTCTTAAACTTTGTAGTCTCCTCCTTGCCTTACAAGGGCTTTGGAATAGGAGCAGCTATACTCCTTCACTCTCTGGCTTGCCACACATGAGGTCAGACCAGACGATCTTCAGGCCTAGGAGTCCCAGTAACAATATTCTCCCATTTAATTCTGAATTTGCAAAATTCATTGTCTACTGTCAGTAGTAGAGACCAAGCCACAATTCCACGCTCAAGCTTGCGCATCCTCAGCTTTTCTCTGCTTCTCTGCCACTCTCGCTTCTGAGCAGATTTCTAGGAAGAATAAGATGCAATTGAGATTTTAATAGCTATCTTTCACTATAAAATTTCCTTGGGGAAGTAACAGAAGTGATAGTGACTGGTCCAAACTAATAAAGGGCAGAACACAAGCTGCTGGCTTCAGCTGGGGAATCTGCAAAAACATAAGTTTTATTTGGATACCATTGGCAGTAAGAGATTAACTTTCCTATAGCACCATCTAGAAATAGTCTAAGACTTCCTACTGCCAAATCCTTAAACTGAAGTGTAAAAAAATTACATAGACAGTGGGACAACTTCTTTCCTAAGGCAAATGGCACACATTAACCTCAATGAGGTTTTGTACAGCTAGGCCAACAGAGAGGGAGGTGCAGGTTTTCTTACTAAATTTTTAATAACTCCATGGTATGGCTGATGCACACACTCTTTAAAGACCTGTGGCTTCTAAGGTTGTTATAATTTTATCCTCCAAGGTTGAAATCACGCCCAACCCCAGATCTGGTAAACATTCGTGAAAATGAGTGTAGAGGGCATGAGTATAGCCTCCAGGATTTTCAGGTCTCCTTGATTCCAGCAACATGTTTACCCTGCTTAAGGAAGCTTCTGGATTTTTGGCTTTAACGTTTCACCTCCTTTACAGGAGATGAAGCGAAGCTTTCCTTCATTCTGCTTTAGTTTAGCACGTCTTTGTTGTGGGTTTTGTAACTAAACAAACCAATTGCAACAGCCATAGCATTTGATGAATCTTCTCAGGACTTTGACATTTCTGCAGTGTATTGATTTTTATGAATGACTGTCCTCCAGATTGTTAATTATTCAGATAATAGGAAAGACTGGACAAGGTGATTTCTTGGAAATATTTAAGATCCACTGCACTTTATAACAATCTTGCAGAAGCAGTCCAGTGACACAGGTCTGTAAATACTTCTTGTGATTAAGTTTCCTTTTTCCTTGCCCACCATATTTTGTATTTATTATAATTATTGTTGAAGGTCTTTGCCAAAAAGATAAGTATTATTGTTTTCAATTTTTACACTAAGTATTTTGACATCCCTTAAGTCATGCTGGAGGTATTTTCAATGTCTGTCTGAGCAACCGTAAGGAGAGTTGTACAGTGGTGGGTTATGATGTGACCAATGGGGCACGGCTGCTTCAGGTGATACAGCAGAACAAAAACCTTTGAAGAAAAGAAAAAAAAAACCCATCCCCACCTTCAAGGGGGAACCTTATTTTAACTCTCTAGGAGGTAATGGAACTCCTCAGATATCAGGTCTCTAAAAGCTTCTTAACATATTCTACATTTTTTTTCTCAGTGATTAATTTCTTAAAGTAAGAGAACAGCACAGTGAAAATATTGGTGCTGACCAAAATCCTTAGCATGGTGATTTGTCCTGGCCCAGCTACAAATAACATTTCTAAGCAGAAGAGAAGTGAAAACACAGAAAAGCTGGGAAGGCCACACTGCAGCAGCACCAGCAGCACCAGTAGCTCCTGGGAGCGGGGGACTGGGTGTGGGAGGTGAGGAAGAGCCCCCACGTTGGATCCACACAGCCCCAGGAGGCTGTGGGCAGCGGTGAAGAGGTGGTCCCGCTGTGATGCGTGGGAATGTGGTGGCAGAAGGCAGCGGGAGAAGCTGTGTCTCCCACAGAAGAACAAAGCATTTATGTATGTAAAGCTCAAACACAAAAAGAAATTGAAACAAACCACAGTTTGGGAATGCTCCAAGATGAAAGAGCCAACTTTACCATTTGGAGGGGGACTAAGTCCCAGCGATAAAATCCTCAGGCTCTAAAAAACATAACATCTGGGCTTGTCAAAAATTTCTTATTTGCCATCCAAGAGAACATAAAAATAGGCCCAAGGCAAAAAAAAAGAGAAAAAAAAAAAATCTCAATCTCAAAATCACAGTCCGCAAGAGCAGATGTTCCACAATAAACTCCGCAAGTCAAGACAAAGAGAAGTTGGAAGATGATGCAAGAAATGGAATGAATTATCAGCTTTGCAAGAGATTGCAGATACCATTTCAACATTTGGAGCACGGAAAAGAAGATGGGAACAATAAGACTGCTGAAGTCTCCCTAAAATCAGAGCCTAATGAACAAGAGCGGAAAGCAGAAATAACAGAGGAACGTGTCGATGCACTGAAAGCAAATGAACCATGTATTCATTTAACAAGTCCAAGGCAGTATAGCACAAGGACCAGTCATTTTAACACCGAACAATCAGTGAAACATTCAGATCTTAAGAAGTGTGATTCACTGGAATGCCATAGAAATCAAAAGCAGCCCATAATTGGCTTAGAATGGATCGGAAGGTCTCATTTCCGCCAAAGACAAGAGCTGGAGAAGAGGAGGGGACTAACAAGGCTAAGAAAGAGTTTGCAATGTCTTGTAGAGGGCAGCGAAGCTCTCACTAGAATAGATCTGGAAAAGCATGTCTATGCCTCCAAGAAAGTGCCCCTCACCCTGAAGATACAAGGCAAGCTGCAGAGATTCTTGCTTTGGGATATCGCAGCGTGGAGGAAAAGAGGAGGGAGTTTTATACCATCTTAAGTGAATTGCCATCCAAAAACAACCCCTTCACTGACCAAATAAAGAACATAAGGCCCCTGAGTACCCCGGTTTATAGCTTAGGTCGCTACCTCAGGTAGGCCAAAAAGTTGAATCCCCACAGTATCTCCCCCCATCTTCCATGGACATCCAGGCATGGCAAAGGCAGCTCCATCATCGTTTTAAAATAAGGCATCTACAACTTCATGAAGCATTGAGCCCAATCTTGGCGATTTCTTTTGATGCATTTTGAGAACCGCGGCAGGACTGAGCACGAGGCAGAGACAGAGGGGCGCCTACTTTCCGGCGTCCTGAGCGAGCTTAGATTTGACTTAGATGTCACATTGTTCAGACCATTCAGGAAGATGATTCAGAAACATGCAAAGGTATTATTCTAGGCCATCCAGCCAAAATGTGAGGTGCTCTTGGAAATTACTCACCCCAAGAAGTCAGGCAGCAGCTGAGCAGCGTCATCACACATTTTGGACAAAAGGACCTAAATTCTGCCTAGTCAATTACTGGAATTAGGCCTGATTAAAAACACAAAAGGGGAACATTTTCAGCTTTCAACAAAGACAGAAATGCCAGGACAAATTATCAACATTCATGGTTTTTCCATGCCTGCTGCATCAGCATGGCTCTGACGGGTGGGTTAAGAAAATAATAGATCATACTTGTTTTCAGTCAGCGCCTCCTTTGGGAGACACTGTCTGCATCTCCAATAGCAAATGCAGACTGTGGAAATTCCTGAGCCCTGTATCTATTTCCCTGCTGTTGAGACTGGAGACCTGTGAGAAACCAAGCTATGGACGGTTGAGAGGAAAATGTTGACTTTCCGTTCCTCAATTTGATATGAGGTCAGAACAAAGCTGGAAAGTGCACCCAGACCAAAGGTCTTCAAAGTTCTCCCACATCCAACTGTTTCAGTACAGTCACTGTCTGCGTCTCAGACTATGGTCTGGGTTGGTTCAGCTCCAGGTGTTTCGCCCCAAACCACAAAATTTCTCTGTATTTATATTTTAAAGAGCTTAATGTGCTAAAGTTTACAGAGATGACATTTTGATTGGACTACGTGTTTGTATAGCAAAAAGCATGACAGGCGGCTTAGAACAACTTGGGGGAAAAGCCCAGCCCGATGGGTTAACGCTAAATAAAAAAGACAAGAAGTTAAGTTTAGACAGAAGAAAGACAGTAGGAGAAGTTGATACCGGAAGATATGCAAAGAGTGGTTGCCTGTCCCAGGAGCACTGGAAGGAAAAAAATTTCCTTGGAATGGTAAACTACCCCAGGAAAATACATCTAATTGTGCTGCCGCAGTCAACAACCTGTAAGTGCTACAGGACAAAAATGTCCGAGGAGCTGGGGATGGAAGCAATGGCCGAATGCCTAAGACACATTACAGATGCTAACAAAAGCTGCGCATCAATGCATTCACCAAGAAAAAGAGGCCCTGCTTGAGTCAGGCGTACAGAGGCCTTGTGTTTTTATTATGGGAAGCATAATCACAAGACCGGCTCAGGATGACAGTAACAAGTCACACAGCTTTAAGGCTGGAGCTGGCTCGTGTCCTGCTGGTCCAGAACTTGAGCACACCGCGTGGGCAACATCCCGCAATACAGCACTTAGATATTGTAGGCAATGCCAGCATTTCTTTTTAAGCAGAAGAGACCTAAAGTGCATAACAATACGACATTAGAACAATGTTATCCTCATTTTAAACATGGACTGTAGATGTCACTGTGCTATAGGAAGACATGCATTAGCAGTAATTACCCAATGCAGCAACATTAGGGCAGCAGTTTATACAACCCATCCATCTGAATTTCCAGACTAGATTTTCCAGGCCAGACTGCAGAGGGGCTCTCTCCGTTTCTCCCACGGAAACCGGGCCACTGCCCAGCTGAGACTGCAAAAGCAGAGAAGTCAGCGGGAGGGCGAACCAGAGGGAAGCTGACTTCAGGCAGGCTGCAGGGGCTGGGAGACCAGCCTCCCCTTCGGCAGCTGTTTAGGGATGCTGCTGTTTAATACCTAAAGCTCTCAACTAAAACAGGTTGCTGCTGGGTCCGTAATGAGCAGTTATACTATAAACGCTGTACTCTTCTGGGTGCCTCAAAGAATTTAGTGTCCAAGCAGCCTGATTTCTCCTGACACCAAAAAGACCAGGAAAGAAAAGATGCATTTGCGATCTGGAGCACAGGCAGATTTAGGGTAAGCCGCCTCTGCAGTCAGACTGATATGTGACTGCAGCACAAACAGACTTTCCTCATCCGTTCGGGTGCCAGTAGCAATGCCACTACTAGCCAGGCTTGGGCTGAGGTCTATGCATACAGCGTCCCGCAAGATTTCCCATCTGGTCTGGAGCTTATGGTGCAGCTCTTCAATTGCTTTCAGCAGCAGCAAATTGAAAGCTGTCCCAGGTCTGCCTACGGGCCCTGCAATCACAGCCTGTCAGTGCAGACAGTCCTGCTGACTCATTTGAAGTTGCATACTTAGTCTTATTTGGGATATTTGACATTGTCAAGCCTGAGCAATGAAAAGACAACATGGTCAGCAGCACCTTGGCTACCAGCGGTGATTGTCTACCTGTACCAAGAACTATTTCTTTTACCCCTACACTGTCTTCCCAAAGGCCCCCATAACAGTCAGTTGTCTTGGCTGAAATCCACTTCCCTGGCAATATCAGCATGTGGACACAGCACTGCTGTTGGGCAGCTTATCCAGCTAACCCATGGAAAACATCCTGTAGAAACCCCATGGGACAAGGTAGCCAACAAATGACGCAACTAAAAATATGGTGCACTGTGACCTGGGGTAGCAAGCAAGCATCCAGATTTGGGTTGTCAGGGGGAGGGCACGCAGGAATTCTTCAAGCCAGCATCACTGTGGTCCCCATGTGATGTAGCTGTGGTGTCACTAGCAGCTGTGGGACAGTTTGTGGTGTCTTGAAACCTGTACTCATCACGGACACATGCTGTTGCTGTACTGTTGTCCTGGAGGGAATATTCAGGCAACACAGGATGACCAGCCCATGCCTGAGTAATTTGGCACGTAGTTTTTGCCCCATGCTGGCACATGAACCCCACCCTCATTTTCCTCTGGAGTCCTGCTGTGTTGGGAGAACACAATGCGGTGGAATTTCTCTCATCATAGATCTTTTTAATGTGCTTTGCTTCTGCCTCCCCTGTGGGGGTTACAGACGCTTTATTCCCTGATGTCCTTAGTGTCATGCACTACATCCAGGGCAACATCCATAATGGCTGGACCACTTCTGTTGTTTTCCAGTCCCCAGTAACAGCTGAGTTGGGATGAGCCTGGGTGTATTTATTTCATGACAGGAAAGCACACACACCAGATGGAGAGTGGACCTTAGCTGGACATGGTGGGTGGTGGGGCTGTCAGATGTACGCTGCACCGCAGTCCTTGCACAGAGGGTCCCAGGGCTGAGCTATGAGGAGGGGAAAAGACGGGATGGAGCAATGGTCGTTGATGCTGGACTCGATTTCCACTGGAAACTGGTTCAGCTGCCTGCTGAACTCTTGGTCGAGAGCACGGTGTGACGAGTCTTGGACACTGTGAGTCTAATTTTCTCTTGTGGATGCTAATTTGGAAAAAAAAATATCTTCATTTCCATTTCTGCCAGTGTGACAAGGCAATGAGACTTAGGGGTCAGAGCCTCACTTGCCCTAAATCATCGCTGCTGATATGTCAGTCTTTACCCGTATTGGTTTCTACCTACCTAACTCCTGGTCGTGGTGCCAGTCCAACTGCAGCTGTCCAAAACTCAGAAGAAAACATAACATAAGCTGAATAAACAAGCCCTGCCAGCCTGCTACTGCTACTCAGCCTGGTTCAAACTAGCATTATACCTATGCTGGGGTACTGCTGTCATTCCTGCAGCTGCTGTTTTGATGTAATAGTAGTGCAACCTAAAACTACTATTACGTTAGTCTTGGTATCAACCTCCCTTTATGGTCATCGTGTTTGGTGCTGGAGTTAAATATGGAGATGTGTAGACATTTGTAGTACAGATTTTATCTGGGATGTGGGGGAAAAGAGGGGAAAAGGGACATTGCTATGGAAATAGAGCCTTCTGGACAATACTTTTCAGACAATTCTACATGTAGTTCTGCATCCCTTTTTCAATGGCACTGCATTGACTGGTGGCAATCTTGGATCATTCATTAACCACAGTTTTCTGTCCTGCTATTGACCTGCTGTAGCATAATTGCAACGGTGCATGTGTGGTCTCCAGAGGGCCCCTCTATGGGAAAAAAAAAATAAAAATCACAGAAGTGCCTCTCATCCATCTTGATTGTAATTGTGAGCAGAAGGCTGCGCAAAGTCACACAGTCTGGGTTTGTTTCCACTGACGCGCGGCTGCCTCTGGGAACTCTGAGTAAATGCAGCTGCTGAGCAGTCTTTTAAGCTGCTTGGTTGCAGGTTGATCATAATTGCTATCAGAGAGCCAAGGGATACAGAGCTTTTACGCAGAGTTCATATACAATATGTTTAGTAGCCCAGGGGGGAGATTTCTGCCCAGTGAATTTCTCTGCACATCTGCTCACTTACCACCTTTTTTGCATACCTTTCGCTGTTACCAAGTCCTATTTCTCCTGAAAAAGGAAAGAAGGGAATCTCAGAAATGCTGCAGAACCAGATCACTCTTTGACACTGTGCCATTCAAGGAGGGAGGAAAAAGAAGAATCAAAGCTGTAATTCTCCTCTTGTCTGTCTGTTTGTTTGTTTGCTTAGTCGCACCTATAAGAATCGAAGGCAGAGCAATTGCTGATCCCAGAGTCAGCAGTGCTATGAAACCAGATAGCTGGGTGCTGATAACACTAGTAGGTGGGTTAGTGCTACCACCTTTCTTCTGAGGCCTCACGTGGTGTCAGACACTCCATCCTTTTGGGACAGAACACAGAACTAAGGGGTCATTCCTCTAACACAGTATCTGCGTCTTTGCCACTGGTAAGATATTCGTTATGAAATACCAATGTAAACCAAAACACAAAGGGGGATCAGGAGGTAGAACCCTTGGCAGTGCCATTTTTGCTTCTTGTATTATTACAAAGTTCATTCAATTTCTTTAATTTTTACTAATTTTGTATTAAACATTATGGATATAAAAGATGAACATATGTTACCCATGCTATTCTAGTCCTAGCTTCATTTTTAAAAGAAAACTTGTCTCTGTGACCTTTCAATCACTGTAAAATGTACTTGACGTATAACTAAAGTACTGCCTCTTGGTCATATGTTGTCATTATACACCAACCCTTAACTCAGCTACAGGGATGCTTTAACTACATCGACTAATCCAGTAGAGATTACAAGCTAAAGTTCAAACAGCAAAATCTGAAGGCACTTCATGCAAGAATTATGAAGTAGAAAGGGCGTAAAGAAGGATGCTCTTAGCCCCATAAGTACTGCAATTCCTTTTGTATTTTCAGAGGGACAGGAAAATTCTGCCCCAGAAAACCCCATGACAGAAGAACAGTTCTGCATGCTCAGAAATATAGGATGTGGCCTTAGCAGTCTTAGCTGCATGTGCAAATGGGTACCAGAGCACAGCACACAGCAAAGGCAGTGTTTCCACCCAGGGTACGTTAACTGGCATGTGAGCATTAACCTGTCTGCATCAAGTCACTGTGGAGCACCTCAGCTCACAACTGGGGAAAATGAGATGAGATTTTCAGTAGGTTTTTCTAGTTTCAGCCATCGATGGGAAGGGGATCCAAGGAGTTTTGAGCTTCCCGTTGCATCACTGGCAAAATAAATTTAAGACATGAGGAGGGCTTGGATCATCCCCAGAAACATCACCCTGGGCTTGCATAGAGAGAGAACAGGACTTGGCAGACCCTCTGAGGAAAAAGGAGGACCACTTACTTGCCAGGTCAGACCCAAGCCTTCTCCAGCTCTATGATGTTTCAGCCTGTCAGGTAAAATGAGACAGAAACCGATGACTATGACATGCTATCTAAAGTATAATGAAAAACTGGAAGAAATTAACTTAGACAAAAATAATGCATCATTCAGGTGTTAGTCCTTTTGGACACAGAGTGAATTACTGTTATACATTCCTGTGAGTTGATGGACATCAGCCCATGACCCAGCGCCAAGTGCTTGAGTGTTGTCCTGGTTTCAGCTGGGACAGAGTTAATTGTCTTCCTAGTAGCTGGTACAGTGCTGTGTTTTGAGTTCAGTATGCGAAGAATGTTGATAACACACTGATGTTTTCAGTTGTTTCTAAGTAGTGTTTAGTCTAAAGTCAAGGATTTTTCAGCTTCTGATGCCCAGCCAGCGAGAAAGCTGGAGGGGCACAAGAAATTGGCACAGGACACAGCCAGGACAGCTGACCCAAACTGGCCAAAGGGGTATTCCATACCGTGTGATGTCCCATCTAGTATATAAAGTGGGGGAGTGGGGTTGTTGGGATAGCTGCCTGGGGACTAACTGGGTGTCAATCGGCAGGTGGAGAGCAATTGCACTGCACATCATTTGTGTATTCTAATCCTTTTATTATTACTGTTGTCATTTTATTAGTGTTATCATTATCATTATTACTTTCTTTTCTGTTCTATTAAACTGTTCTTATGTCAACCCAAGAATTTTACTTCTTTTCCCCATTTTCTCCCCCATCCCACTGGGCGGGAGGGGTTGAGTGAGCGGCTGCGTGGTGCTTAGTTGCTGGCTGGGGTTAAACCACGACAAGTATGGAAATGGGGCTCCTTTAAACCAGCACCTCAGTGACCTTTACTGAACTGCAGTACCACAGAAAGTTGCAAACATCCATCTGACTAGCATTATAAACGGCTGTACAATTTTGATGTTGCCTTTCCCTCTAGTAAAAGAGTCAGTTTTAGAGCCACAAGAATAAACTTGACCTCTTCTTTCACACACTAGTAACTAAAGATATTCTCTCCAGAGGGCTTCTTCCTAGCACTTGTCTTTTTTAAGCCCTGTCATGTGTAAGAGTTTGTTGTAGGTTTAAAGAAATCAAAGTGCAATGTGTGCTATCTTTCACCAGTCCCTGGTAATATTGCCAGGAAACTTAGCAATTCTTTTCTCAGCCTGGAGCCTGAAAAATAAAAGACTCTTAATTTCCATACTGGCCTGCACTGTAAGCGCTTAATATTAGAAAAACAGCACTTATAAAGTGACATCCAGCTGTCAGTCCCTTACATTTTCCTTCAGAAACCCTAATTCTCCAGTCATATTTGGTGGCAATTTTGTTCCTTAAATACCAAATTGGAATGGAAGTCTATGAGCTGCATCATCTCACAGTCTGATCAAGGCTGCTTAGAGTACGAAGCACATGAGAATTAAGTGATGCAGGTAATGCACAAAGTTTCATCAAAGAGGGCAGCAGTACCAGCTCATTACAAGATCATTCAGCTTCGGTACAGATTTTATAAAAGTATATCATAACATGAAACTAATGACTATTCTTGCTGGCTTGACAGCAGAAAAGTATTAATAGGCAAACCGCAGCCTCTGAATACCTCTAGAATACAGCGCCCTAATAATAAAAAAGTGCTGAGTTATTTAAAAATTCAGTAAGGTTCATTAATGATTAGACATAGATGAGTTATTCCACCTTTAGTAATTCTTCTAGTTGGTTCTTCCATTACAAACTTTAGGGTCTGTACCCATAAAATGCTGAAAGCCTTCATCTCCCAGGACTAGGATGGCTTTGGTCTACCACCAGAAGAGGACACAAGTCCTGGCGGATTACACAGCATGGTGATCATGGTGCTTTCCTGGAGACACTCAGGCCTCACAGAGAAGGTCTGGATGCATTCTTTCTAAAACTGAGCAGATGACACTCATTAAAGTGTACAGGGCACCGATGCTTCTCTTATTTATAGAAGAATTCAATAATTAGACTGTACAGCTAAGATATACAAGACCTCATCCAGTTGTCTTCTCCCTTTTGGAAGATTTTAGCCTCCTCTGTGCCACTTTCACGGAGGCTGCAAAACTTGAAGGCTTAGGTGTATAGGTTGTCATTGCTTTTAAAATGAGAATGCAACAAGGTTGCAAGAATGGCCAGGTTAAGGGCTGATTTTGCTTGAAGCCAACAGTGCCCATCACAGGACCTCTTAGTCTGTCAGCCAACCCCAGCCTCTGGAAGGAAAACAGCTCAGAGGGAAATTATGTTGCTTCAGAAAAGCAGTTTTCTGTTAAAAGTCCAGTTTTCTTTTAATCAAAATAAACCCTTCGTGGCCTTCACCACTCAATATCAGTTGAATAACGGGCCAATAACCTGCAACTCAGCTAAGCAGAAATAGCTTCTGTTACCACTAGAGCAAACAGGCATGACAATGGAGACAGTGGGTAGAGGGAATTCCCCCGCTGGCTAAACCATTAAAACTACATAGTGTGAACATGGGCTAAGGTGAGAACTTCTCATCTCTGGAGAGTTCTTCACTCGTGTGTGGTCATACTTTCCTCACCACGCAAGCACTCCAGCCCCTAACCAGCCTGGGGCTCCTCCACTGACCTGGCTGCAGCTTATCGAGGTCCTTCTTGTGCTGGGGACGACTGGATCCAGTGTTCTGGATGTAGTCTGATAATCCACGTCCCTCAACCTACCGGCTGTGCCCCTGTCTGTGCAGCCCGGGAGGCTGCTGGCCATCCTTGGTGCCAGGGCATTGGGTTGCCCACCAAGACCCCAGAGATCTGTTCCCCAGCCTGTCCCCCCCAGCCTGGGCTGCTGCAGGGGTGATTCCTTCCCAGGGACAGTCCTGGGCATTTCTCCTTTGGTAGAGTGTCTACTGTGACTGTCCGCTAGATAAATGGTTGAAGCATACAACCATGAGTGACAGGACCAGATTGAAAGTTTTGTCTGAATGACTTTACAGTGACATCCTTTTCCCCCTACATTATTTATGAATAGCAGTATAAACCTGCTGAACAGTTCCAGGTTTATCAGAAATAACTAGCAGAAATCTATTTCTACATCTACAAACACTGATTAATTTCTTTATACGTACATACAGCTTCATAACAGCCCTCAGTTTCTTTGAAGCAGCACATAAGCAATGCAGTTGGCATGCCAGAGTGTGTCACGTTCCCCTCTGTCATACCTCACAAATGCGTCGGTGGTGGAAGACCCCCTTGGGCCCCCCAAAGGTGGTGCAGGAAAAGCCCTTCTCCAGGACTTTGTCACTGCAGTCTTCTTTTCCCCGTAAGAGCATAATACAGGTTTAGAGAAATTGAAGTCCATTTTCCACTGTCTTCTACTAACCCCTGCAAGATCTTCTCAAATCCAGACTGTGTTTTTCCAAAGCTAGGTGTTGTGGACTCTATATCTCTTCATAGCACAGCAAGGTCTCAGACACCACTTTCTGAAGGGCACTGATCTCAGCTGGCCTGAGTTCAGTCTTTATCCTGGACAAATGAGAAAAAAAGCCAGTGACCAAACTTTTGAATGATGCTAACCAAACTCAGTCCCCACAGCCATCTCACTAAAATCCCTTTGAAAACGTTACACGGGCAAAGGTGCCTCTTCAGTAAATCTTACTTGGCATCACCTGGAAGCACATACTGAACATTGCTAGCAAATATGTCTTATATGACATTTGGAAAGAGATAAGTTATTATGTGAGAGGGAGGTCAAGTAATTCAAATTCTACTCAGTCAGAGTGAGTCTCCATCTAGTCTAGTATCTGGTATCAGAGATGTCAGCTTAAGAAAAGCTAATTAAAAGCAAAGCAATTACACAATGTTTCTTTCACAAGAACACCTCCATTTCTAGTAGTTTCAAGTTTAGGAACATGCTTAGCTGGAGTTTACATTTGGATCCAGATACTTAACAGGCACTGATAAGCCTCTGAGTCATAAATTTGACATTATTAAGTCATTTATATTTGTGGTTTCTGTAACTTCCTATTGGAACGAGTTCCACAATTTAACTATGCTTTAGATACGTGAAAAAATATTCACCCATAGCATTAATACAGAAACATAAACTTATGCTGCAGTAATATTGCTAATATTTTCCTCCTTTTTACGATGTGGATAACTGCCTGTGTTTTATAATGCTAAAAATGGAAAAGGTGGCAGTCAGTGTATAATTTCAATCGGGTAGCACTCTTTTATGCTTGATAGCACCACACTGGCAGGTTTGTATCTACCTAGTTGGAAAGCATCCATTACAAGAGGCATCCAGATGGAAGAGGAGCTTGTAGGCAGCTGTGGGCAACCGATGGCCAAGCGGGGGAGTAACCTGCTACAAAAGCTGCAAAGACTCCGGGAGGTCATCACCCACTGCAGAGGCAGCCCCAGGCTGAAGCTGCTGAGTTGCTCCTATAAACGCAGCACCGCGCAAAAAGCACCTGACTTGTTTCCATATCTGGCTTGGATCTGGAAGCAATTTGGCTGCTTTTATCTGCCACAGACTGTGATAAACATCCTGCAGAAGTTCAGCCAGATCCCACTTCCCCACCCCATGGGCTTATCAGCGAACTCTCCCCAGTTCCTTATCTCTTCTTCTCCGAGCAGCTGATGTGCTTCACAGGGATGCTCAGGGACGGCCGGGGACATCCTAACCCCAGGTGATACAGCACAGCGTGAGCATATCAGCATGATCCCATCCCGGTGACTCCAGTGACCCTTTGCATCCCATGGCGTGGGGTACCGCAGGGCAGTGCCCACCGTCCCCCATCTGGGTTGGTTCCTTGGAAACAATCTTCAAGCATCTCCCCACGCACACACCGGCTGGATTTCAGCGTTTCCATTAAGCAGGAGATCCCCATTCCCCGTGCAGCAAGTAGCTGGCTGTATACGCTGCTGTCAGAAAGGTCATGCTCAAACCATTCAAAAAGAGCTGGAGATGGAAATTTTAATCTTAGCGGTTGAGCCTTCTGCCTCTGACTTCTGGCGTGGGCTTTGGTTTGTTCTGTAGACCTCAACTGGACCTGAAGAATCAAGGCAAACCTGAAGAAAATATGTTTGTGAAATGGTAAGACTGTAAAATGACAGGGTTTGGTAGTTTTTGCAATGTGCATTCACGATTGTCTCATTTAAAGTATTTCTAAGTTGTTACAGTGAAAACCTTGTCTTTGGAAGACCTATAATTCGCTTGGAATAAGCAAAATACCAATTTATAAGATAAACTGATGGAACAGAACAGCCACATTTTAGTTCAGGCACTGACTCAAGCGCAGTCTGTGAAGATTTCTCGATCTCACTCAATCCAGACTGCAGACAGAACTTCTAGTTTGCTGAGCCCTGCTCTTTTCTGGTTTTGCAACATGTGTGGTTTATTGTTATTTCAAATGTTTTTTGTTAAATACTGAGAATACCGAGACAGAATTTTCTTCCCACTGGCACATGACACATGGTGGTTAAATCTGCTAAAAGGAATGTGTACATGCTGCGAGCAATCCAAATGAGGTCAGTGACAGAATATGGGTGAGTGTGCAAAACAGACACACAAAAAATTCGTGAACAGTTATGTTAATTAAATTACTGCACTAATTAGAATGAAAAGCGAGCCAAGAAGAACCGATCGGAAGAACCGGTGGCTGGTTACCATTGTTATTTTCTAAAGTCCTTCTGTTAAACATTCACATGAAAAGAAAATGATCATAACTTCAGTTCAGCAGCCGTTCTTTTATGAGACCACAAACTCCCTTGTCAACTGAAGGAAACAAGTTGATTTTTCTTAGGGATGGACCAAAAGAACCAAGTGCACCGAGGGTCTGGGCATGCTCCTGTGTTCGTCAGTCTATGTGCACCTCTCGTTGTCTTGCTATTGGCAGTCTCTACAGGTAGCACAGGGCTGTACCGTACATGCAAAAGTGTTTAATTACCTGGCACAGGTCTGGAAGATGGCTCAGCCCTTCATCTGGGGACTCAGCAGAGCTAGGCATAGGAGTCTGGGACTCAGAGCAGCTCTCTGTCAGCGTTACACAGTCTGGGCACATTCCGATGTCTTGTGATCTTTAACCGATAAAAGTTTCAGAGCTTGTCCTTGGCACAGATGAATATTGCCACCGTTCCAGCAGTAGGGCGTAGAAGCAAGGGATGGGCTCTGGTTGAGAGGAAGCTGGTGGCTGAGGTAAGATCAGAGCAAGGATTCTCTGAGGGAGTGGTGTCTCTTTTCACTGTTTCAGAAACATTTTCAGGTCTGAGGACAGCTCTGGGCTTGACCTGCCAGGCTGTCCTTCTTCCCTCACTACTTGAGTCTTACATCACTGCTCCAGGCTATTATTAAAATTGCAATGCCAGAAGGAAAACTTTTAAAATAATCTTCTGGACTTTCAAAACCTTTATGTCTTTGGATGGGAGGAAAGATAATGAAAATACCAGACACCGGTGCATTATTCAGCAAAGTGACTGCTACATCATAGAGACCCATGCCAGGGTTTGTGAACCGCAATGGAAATAAGTGAATGTGGATCGACTTCGGCTGCGTTTCCTCAGCATGCTTGGTCACCATCCCAGCCTACTACCATTCCACAGGACATAGCAATGATAGTTGGCCTACAAGTCTACCTATCTGTACATAATAAAAGTTTTTATTTTAAGGATTGCAGGACTGATCCAATAGAAACCACAGGCCTATTTGGTTTCTCTCATAAGTAGTGCCAGAGAGCAGGAAGGAACTGAGGATACCTCAGTAGAAAAGAAGAAGTCCAACTTCTCTCTGCTGGTCAAGCGCAGCTTGTCTCTAGACGAGACAGGGTTTCCTCATGGCATCACCAGGAGCTTATGAAAAATCCAGTAACAAATGTGGATACTTTTCAATAAACTTTTTACAAAAGAGCAAGTAGGGCAGAAACACCAGCAGCTGCCTGGTGAAATAATAGCATTAATTTTTTTTTATGGTAAATGGCATCAAATCTCAAGGCTAGTTTTATCAAGAAAATTTTCTTCTGTACTCAGTGCAGTGATTTATTGCATCCTTTTACAACATGAGTCCCTTAGTCCTGGCTCATGTGCAGTATGTTTTAGTGAGTGTTTAGGTCAATAGATCTGGAATTCTCCATTCATATGGTATTAAAAGCATCTCCTCACCTTTTGCAAATAAGGATTTTGTGAATGTTGTCGGTCCTCAACTTGTAATGGCCATGTCCCAGTCTGAAGAAGTAAGTCTACTGATAGTTTTCAAATAGCTGATCATAATGTTCACATCCTAGATTTTGAAAAGTCCACAGAAATCCTATTACCCTCACACAAGTAATCAGAGTGTTCTTCACACCCCTACGTCTGGTAACAATATTTTTGGTGTAAAGAGGTGCCTGGACAACAGATAAGTACAAATTGTACTTACGTCTTTGCTCTGAACTCAGGTCAGTAGGACAGTATTAGCACAACAGTTGACAACTGTTACCCCTTCCAGTGTGGCCAAAGCAATTCTATTAGAAGCTGTGCTGAGAATAGCAGTGATTTAGAAGTAGATAACCAAGTTATTTTTAGTTTGGTGCTAAATACGAAATTTATAATTCATTTGGTGTAACAGGCTGAGCAGGCAAAGCGGTTAAATGTTTTATTGTCCAAATCAGAACTAAGAGATTTCCATTTTGCACCATCTACTTTTGGTATTTCAACGTGAAAACGAAACAATCTTCAATTCCAGTAGATTTGGATGAGTTTTGTTGTTTCATTTTCTATGTGCCATGTAGATTTGAATCTCTCACAGCACAAATATAGGGGTCTAATATCCTTTACTCAGGTTTATAAGACTAATTACCTCTTTAGGCTGTAATGTAGTCAACCGTATCTTCTTTGGTCTTTTTGCTTATATGAATTTATTATATATGATTAAGCTTTGTAAAGAAATAATTTGTAACTGAATTGGCATAACAGAAACTGAGTGTAAAAAAACCTTGGCAAAGTGCCTGTTTCAGTATATTAATTCTGCCAAGTGAGTTGATAATAAGATTGAACTGGATTTGAAAGATTAGAGAGACTTGGCTTAGAAGGACATGAAGGTTAGTTCCATACAGTTTTTCAGCTGCTTAAAGGGAGCCAGTATTTGAATTTTTGTCTGTACTTTTGTGATGAACTCTTTCTATAATCTTCTTTTGTGGGGAAAAGGGTGCCAAAATTAAAAAATTAAATAAAAATAGCTGAAGATTTATTTCCATTAGCTTTGGATGCTGAAATTGATCCACACAGTCCCAAGGTTTATTAACTCAGAAGCTTATGTGTCAGGGCTTGCCAGATAACTGATCGGGTGACCTACATGCTACGACAGCATACCCAGACTGCTCAATTTCAAGTGTTTTTATTTTATGCTGCAGACTGTAGGCAGAGCAACATGGCAAAATTAAATCAAAGGGGTCAGTGAGAGATGCCTTGTTGCTTCTTTCACTGATTTTGCAGAAACTGTTTCTTGCCTGTTTTAACTGCAAGACAGACTGCACGAATGGTTGAAAATAGAAGTGACTGCCCACAGAAAGAAGTAACTAGGAAAAGCAGACAAACACAACCCTGAAGAAATCAGCAGCCTTCTCAGGCCACCAGGTTTTTCTGTGTGATGGGTGATCAAGCCCTGTTTGCAGCTTCTAATGCCTGTTTCATATTCATCATTCATAAATCAAAAAGTCTTGGCAAATTCAAATGTATCTGTGATTTTGTGAAGACAGATGAAGAAAATCACTTTTTGTGTTTGTTTGTTTTGAGCCACACTATTATAAGGCATTGCATGAACCCTATTAAAAATGTCTTGCTGTATTCCACGATTGCATCTTTATATGCCTGCAGGTTTTCTCTGCACTTGTGGCACCCAGGTTAAACATTTCTATAATAAGCCCAAAGCAATGCATGAAAGCAAAGAACCAGAGCTATCAGTCCAGTACATCCAGAAATACAGCTAAGGTGGATCAGACCTTTTTAGTCAAAGGCTTGGGGATAGAAATTGTGGAAACCCATTTTGTAATGGTATTTGCTGTCCAGATACTTCCTGAGGTGAAGATTTTGTTTGACTCTTCTACAAACTTGAGCCAGTTAAACAAGCCTGGAAATTCATGCTTGTTTGGGGCCCTTCTGAGGGCAGGTGACTGGAAGGAGACCTCCAACACAGGTTGGAAGTTATTCCGTAAAATTATCACGCTCTGCACGGTGTGAAAGAAAACTGATACGATACTTAAACAATCGAAATCGTGTTAGAATGGCAAGAATCAGCTCTGGGGAACTGGGAGTAAGTAACTGCAATTGCTTTGTAAGACATTGTTATCTTGCAGAAAGAGGACTAGGTTCTCCGCCTTTCACTTTCTCCTGCCCTTCCTCGGCTCCAATTAGAGCAATGCTTTAAGTAGGTATTACCCAGCAGAAACATCTCCTTCTAATGTGGCTGGCAATTCAGTAAATCTGGATGTGGAGGGCAGAGAAGAAAAGAGACAGGAGTTCTGGGAGCTGCTGGATAATCAGTCTCTGCCACCTCTCAGATGCTGCATAAAGCTCCTGCCCTTTTCCCCTGCCAGAAAGATGAGCCAGGTGTGCGCGGGAAGGAGAAGAAACCTGAACCACGGCAGTCCACGGCCTGAGGTGTGGAAAGGAGCCCACACAGCAGCTCTGTTTTCCCTCCAGGAGCCTTGGAGAGCCCTGGACCTTGGCAGCCCCACGTCCTGGCATGACCCAGCCCAGGGCTCACAGCCATCCCACAGCCTGGTGCCCACCGAGCAAAGCAGGGCAAGCTTAGCACGTTATCTTCCATTTCCCCGCCCGGCTGACCAGACCCAGAGCCAAGCAGACTGGAGGGAACGTGTATCTGTACGTCCTGGCGTGAGCTGGACTGGGGGATGCGAGTCAGGCGTCCCCTTCTCCAGGCTGTGGCAAAGGGGCTCTAAACTCCCACGAGAGAGAAAAAACTTGGCCAACGGGTCAGTAGCTGCGTAAAGCTCCTTTGCCAGACCTGCCAGAGCCATCGGTATTATTTTATAACTAGCTTTCTTGTCTCCAGAAAACATGTTCAGTAGCCAAGGGTTGTGGGTATGTTCCAGCCGTGGCCTCGATCCCAGGTGTCATAGACCTCCTTGAGGTTTCCTTAGGTGAGGCATGACTAAAACTCTGGATGGGACAAACTACCCAGCTACTACAGGGCAAAGGACAGGACGAGGACAAAGGACAGAACAAAGGTCTCTCTGTTTCCTTTGGGCTTCTGGTGCAGAGAAGGTGCAAGGTCAATGTATTTTACCACCTTCCTCTAATATGTACTGAACGTACAAAAGAAAGGCCACAAAGAAAGGTGACTTCTTACAAATAGAGCTTAATGGTCTACATTTTGGTCATGGAGAGATTTTGCGATCGTAATAAATCTTGAAACACATTAATATATCTGCTGTTCAAGATGGAGCACAGTTGTAGAAAAAGGTACAAAATATTTTATTCATAAGTCTAGCAAGACTGGGAACTCAATCCAATTGACTGCACTGACCTACTTTTCCTGAATACCTGATCTCACATAGCCGGGCCGGTTGTCTCAAAACTGATAGTACAACAGGTGAACATGCCTTCCCGGCCACTTGGGAGTAGTGAGCTAAAGGATGATTTTAGCTGCAGTGTTTTCTTCTTTGTGCTTTATTTGAACTGATCGCAGTGATAGAATGATTTTTCCTTTATTTTTAGTATCTGGGTTTGGTCAGGCTTGCTGGCTTAGTACCTGCTGAATGTAGAAAACCTTTAGCATGAGCATTAAAATGATGTTGCTGTCTTTCCTGCAGCCTGGAGTTGTAGCTTGATTAGCATCACTACAAATAATTTACAAAATACATGTGCTTGTTCACTGTATTGTAAAACTGTGTCTTGTCCATGATGCACTCTTTCTGTGGCAGATTTCATCTATTGCAATTCAATATCCTGAAGTGGAAATTTCCAATCAGTCTTTTTAATATTAATTTATGGATACTCTAATTACTGCCACTTATTTGAAACGTCTTACAAAATAGACTTTGATATTCTACAGGCCTTTGTATAAAAGATGAAATGGAATTTGGCATTCCTCTCCATTTTTCTTTTCCTTCTTCTAAGTAATAGGTTTCTTCTGTATGTTTATTCCTCACTGAAACATAGCACTCTCCCTTTTTTTTTTAAGAGCAGCATGCTACGTGTTACTTGCGCTAATGAATTGGCATTTATAAAGCAGAATGTATACCGTATCTAAGACGACTGCTGTGAAAATGCCTGAGTTGCTGCACTCTCTAAATAGAGCACAATTATGGCATACGGTTGGAGTGCTTTTATCTGTACTGCCACTGCTGGAAATTTAACTGTGTATGTGACCTGAATATTTAGAGCTCAATGGAAAATTCCATAAATGTAGTGTAGCTTCAGAGAACCTAACAGCTGTTACAAATATTATACACATTATACAGCATTGCCAAATGATACATATGAAGCCCCTCTCCCATCCTGGGTGTATTCTGTCACTTGTACCGATGCAGTATTTTAAAAGTCCCTTTGAAGATTGCAATGATTCTAGGTGCTAAGTAGCTTGCATAATAATTCAGTGGTAGTTTTCCCTGTCTGTATATTCATACTCCTTCCTGGCTGTGCGCAGTTAATGTTCAAACCTGAAAAGGGAGGAAGAAACTATGTAATACGTAGACCACGCTTACTGTGTGCCTTTTTTTGCCTAGTTTAATATACATGCTAAAAGCCACGACCTAGCTGAGCAAATACAAAAAGAGAGGGAGCAGCTCTTCACGCTTTTAGAAGGTTTCTTATAGTGGGACGAAGCAGAGGTGCAATATATCCATAGATGCTCCCTCTCACTCTAACTTACTACCGGAGTGCACCAACACCCCAGAGCATCATTGTAGTAGGAACTGCAGAAACAACAAATAAGAGAGTTTATAAGACCAAAAGAGAGAGTTTGCAAAGCATTATGTTTTTAAAAAAAAGCACGGTAGTTTAACCAAGATTACACAAGCTGCAGGCTGGCTTCCTAACCAATAATTCTTCCTGTCTCCTACTTATCGTTTGGTTCCTCCTACTTTGATGCTGTGGGAACACGTTAGAAGACTCTTTGCTGGAGAGAGGAGAAAAGTGCTAAAGGTGGTGCACCCGGCTGCCCTCGACAACCTGCCGCTGTGGCACGGCACCGGCCGTGTAAAGGGTCGGGGAAGGAGAGGAGGTGTTGGCTGACATCCACCTGGGTGTTCATGAGTGCCTGTCCCAATCTCAGCAACACAGAGGTGTCAAAGTTCACATAGAAGTAACGGTAGTTTACCTACCTAAAACCAAGCTCTGTGTGGCAAAGTAATTTCTCTGTGGAGAGGACCCGGAAAGGTTACAAATTCCAACCCTTTGCCTACAGCTGAGCAGGACCAACACTGTCCACGTCAGTCCTGGCAGTGCTTGTCTTCCTTGGTTTCATGGTCTTCCATAGGCGCCACCATCTCTCAAGGCCATCCGTTTCAGCACTCCCCATCCTTGTCCTTATAAAGTGGTTTTTTTACTCCTAATGTCTAACTTGAATCTTTCTTGCTGCAGTACCTGCCCACCACCACTCCTTGTCCTAAAGCAGCAGAAACAGAGAACAGATTGTTCTCTTCCTCACTGCGATACTGCCTCTGCGTGTTGCTCCTCAGAGTAACTCCTCGTTAGTAAGAGTCATCTCCTCAATCTATGCAATGGCAAGAAAAGGAGATTTCATGTGAAGCTCTTTCAGGAAAAATGGGAGAAAGAGAGAAGACCTAACCAGCTGTCTAAATCAGGGTAATGGCAACCTGCCCCTGACAAATCAGTTGGCATACTGGGACATGTAGAAGTAGAGCTAAGCTTAATCCTTGTTCCCAGAAAGATGTTGCAAATCATGAGGATTCCCACAAGGAAACAGTCCTTGAGCACTCCTCAGCACCAGGAACACAATTATAGAGACCCTTCTGAAGCTCAGCCTTGAGGAAGGCATTTATGCAGGCCGGATTTGTTACAAGCACTTGAAAGTGAGCACTTTTAGGAAGATAGTTTTCAATCCAGTCCTGTTAAACTAATAGGAGTTTAAGGCAAACTAATGCTTAAAATAGGTGATGAAAATAATTTTATTTATTGGCTCACAGTTTAGTACTGTGGCCACCTCAGATTACAATACAATTGCATTGGGTAATCACACCTTTGAACCCTCCGCTCTATTTTCCCAATCCCTGGCTCCTTTTGAATAATACAAAGGCATCAGAGCAGGTCAACGTCATTGACTATCTCTGGTTTTGCAATACTTTGCATCTTCTCCAGGTGTCCACCAAATTGTCTAACTGACCACAAATGTCACGTCCCATTTCAAGGATCAGAGTCACAGCAAAGGTAGCACTTAGAGAGCACCATGCCCCACAGCCACGTCAAAATAATGCAGTCACATCCAAGTGCCTTGTGGAGAACTGGTAATTCAGCCAAAGATGAATTTGACTGAGTGCTAATTTTCTGAGTGCTAAATGAGAAAAATGTTTGGGGATATGGCAGGCATTGTTTAACCAAAATGATTTTGGAAAAAAAAAATAAATCACTGTTTTTTAATGTAGCAAAGATTCTCTGGCAGTGAAGGCCCAACGTATCCCTAACCCCCTAGGTACAACTTGTAACTGCCCTCATCCTCTCAGTAGCTTGCTCATTTTTGTGAAGTGAATTATTACACGATGTCATTAAAACTACAACAACTCGCGCAACTTGCTGAAGCTGCATGTAATTAAAATGCAATGGAAATGCCTTCATGCAGGAACTTACTTATTGACTTCCCCGCTTCGGGAGAGAACAGTGTGTTTGTGTACTGACAGAGAGAAGCCATCACCTCCTGCACACAGGGAGTGCTGCTGGTGGAGCGGGGACTTGGGAGCAAGGCAAGGATTTTGGTCTTCCCATTACTCACACCACTCCTGGGGTGCCATGGGAAAGGAGCCCCAGCGCACTGGCCATGCACACCCAGAAAAACCTTCTGTTGCATCAGCAAAGCTGGTAACTCTGTGCCCAGCAGCTCACCGGGTACCTACAAACCTCTCAAGGAGGTTGATGGGCAGCTGGAAATCTGTCCAACCCCACCACGGTCTCAGGGGTGTAGAGAGCCTGGGCCAGGTCCCAGCATGGGCCTGGGAAGGAGGCGGTGTGCCAGCCCCAGCTTCGGGTTAATGAAAACCTCAGTGACTTCTGAGAGATTATTTGTACTCACTGGGATTGTAATTTAAAGGCCCAGATCTCGTCCAGTCCAAAACAATTAGCATCATCTGTCACCAACTTATTTCTAATTTACAATAGTAAAGTTACCTCTCACAGGACTTAAGTGAGTTTTCTAGATTTCACTGTTACTACTTCTACAAAATAATAACAATTTTGACGCTGATTGCACTTGTTAATTCATACTCAAAAAAAGTTAAATATTTTCAGTGTTCAGGCATATTATTGTCTTTTTATCACACTAAGTTAATGGCTACGCTCTCCTGAGAAATTGAATACAAGTCCCGCTCTTATAGTGCAAAGCATGTTAGTATTCACAGGCTTCCCTGGGATTAATATCTCAGCTTTGCCTTGCGTTTATGATCTAAACTGTTTTCAACGTTGTACCCTCCTGATACCCTTTCTCCTGAGGGAACCCCACCGACTTCATCCAGAGTCAATGGAAGTTATTGAAGAATCATAGAATCATGGAGTGGTTTGGGTTGGAAGGGACCTTTAAAGATCATCTAATCCCCTGCCATGGGCAGGGACACCTTCCACTAGACCAGGTTGCTCCAAGCCCCATCCAGCCTGGCCTTGAACACTGCCAGGGATGGGGCATCCTGGGAAACCTCTCTGGGCAATCTGTTCCAGTGCCTCACCACCCTCATAGTAAATAATTCCTTCCTCATATGTAATATAAATCTACTCCCTTTTAGTTTAAAACCATTAATAGAATCAAAGCCAGAGACTCCAGAAACCTGACCTCAGCAACGACATCGTTAGTTAGCATTATCCTTCAGGAAGGCTGGAGCACTGTTTTGCCAATTCTGTAAGTTTAATTGCAAATCTCTTAAAAGCCCAGATCTTGGATTCATGGGACTGGGAATGAAGCATTTTACAAGGAAAAAAAAATTACAGGATTATGGGTTGTGGAGAAAAGTTTGGAAAAGGGAAACTACAGTGGACTGAAATACAGCAGCGCAGATAAAAATTATTCAAATGTTATTTTAAAGCCTTTCTGATTTTAAAAGCAACCTGAAAATTTTGCATCTCTCTGACTCGTGATACTTAACACAGGTAACAAATCCTAAAACCGTGAATATTTGTGTGCTTAATTCCAATGCCTGTTAAAAAGAATGCAATTGACAGCTGCCGTAGCTGTCTTTGGATCAGTATGTGTGGTCATTTTGTTTAAGCGAAGGATTTGCTTTCCTTTGAGAGAGGAAACATGTTGTCATGTGCTGCACTAATGAGATAAGTCTAGGATTTCCACAGAAGCTCCCATGCTTATCTTCTCCCTGATGTCTGTTATCATGATGACCTCGTCACAAAGAAAATCTTGTTATCTAAAACTGTTTTATCCCACACAATTGTTTGGGGTGAGGTTAAAAGGGAGGATGACTGGCAAGAGCAGGAAGAGTCCAGGCACCCTGTTTAAAAGGTTCAACCTGTTTAATAACCTATATTATAGGTTATTAAAATAACCAATAACCTACATGAAAGGAGCTGGTGCCTCCCAGCCGTTCCTTCTTACAGGTCCCAGTGACACCGAGTGGTGACACCTGCCCAGGTGACTCAGAGTGATCCCCATGCTTGTGGCCAGGCTGGCAGCCGAAATTCCTTGGACTGGTGCTGCTGGGTCCGACTGGGAGCAGGCAAGGCGGATGAAGACACGGTATTCCTGCAGTGTTGCCAGAACCCCGTCACCCTGCGGTAGCAGCCAGCTCTGCCTGCTGTGGATTAGGAACCAAGCATTTCAGGGACTCCTGTAGAAATGGATAACAGAAAAGTGATCCCTGTACTAAGGAGCTGCCAGGCTAAATACCCACCCTGTACGCAGACAGCTTCATTCCTTAGGCCACCTATCTCAAGCCCTTTTCTCACTGAAAAGCATCAACAGTCATTTAAAATGATAAAAATTCAGTTTCATTTTTGTTGTCAGCTCCTTACTTCATGTCTCTTAATCCCATAGGAATAGTTACTGACCCATGGAGGTTTTACTGTGTCTTGTGATTTCTATTAATGTTTCCTTGCATGAAATAAAACATGGAATTGAGACAGCAAAAAGCACACAGGCAGCAATTCCCTGCCCTGTGTTTCATGTATATGGTAAGAATAAACAGCAGATGTCAGCACTAATCCAGAACTTGAAATGTTCACATGGAATGTAATCAGAGCCCACTTTACTGTCCTCAAAATGCATATGCTCAGACTGTGAAGAAACTCATCAAAATCTCTGCTTGGAAACACAAATATATTTCTATTTAAAGAACCTCAGCAAATTTTAAGTATCACTTCTACATGAGTACTCCTAGCTAGCAAGGGAGCACATCTGTATGGATAGCTTTTTGCCTTATCCTTGCACTGAAAGGTCACGAGATCCCTGCACTTCCCTAAAAATGAAAATTATTTCTTAAAAGTGGCTTCAGAAGAGATAATAGTTTGGAAAAGGGCAAGAGCAAAGGTTCAAGAGAGACCTGATGAGCAACAAATAGGCCTGAAGCTGAAGGACAGAGGAGAACAAGAAGGCTCTTGGTGGAGTTGGCAGGTGGGGGCTGTGACTCAGCTTTGCTTTAGTGTAGAACAGGACGGGGCAAGTGAGTGAATCATAGAATCCTTTAGGTTGGAAAAGACCTTCAAGATCATCGAGGCCAACCATCAACCATGCCCACTAAATGGGTGTAAGAACATGGCTTCTGCAGCCAAGGGTAGAAGTGGCCTCCGTATTCTCTGAACAAGTTCTACAAACCACTGACAATTTTCCTGGAAATAAAGCATAATTTAGCAGTACAAGCACAAACCATGTGCACCTGCATGCTGAACTACATGAAGATGTGGGACTAGGAGAACAGCATCCTCCCTGCCTGGTCACCACCACTTTGAGGTCAATGGATGGTGGAGTCCTTCTGGAGGACGTGCAGCATACATTAAAACGCTGCTTCCCAAGCCCTGGAAACTTTTTCAGCTCTTGACAAAGATTAGGCCAAAAAGAAAATCTTGAAATGTGCCACGGATTGCATGGACATTTCCTGCCAGCACAAAGCACAGTGAAACTCCTCGGGATTTTGACCACTGTCCTGGCTACTAGAGATAAAAGAATGTGGTACCTATGATAGAACCCAACATTGCTCTTTCCAATTTTTGTGGTGGGATCTCTCAAATCCTGCAGCAATCTGATGTCTGCAGCAAATCATCCCTGATAAGACTGCTCCAAACAGGAATCTTTGAGCCAGGCTTTCTCCAAAAATAGGAACATTTTTTATACCAATACATAGGAATACGTGGGTTTATTCTGTTGGGATTTTTATCCCAGTTTTTTGAAGCATTTTCCATCAAAAACAAAAAATGGCAGGCTCAATGGCTTTATTATCTACAACCATAACTTGGTCTCCAAGGATCACATGTTCCTTAACTGACATTGATTCAAAAAGGACAAGAAGCAAGGGTCAATTATAAAAGTAAAAATAGCTTGGCTATTTAAAATCATATTAGTTCTGGTTACAAAACCAAACCGACATCCATTTACATTATGAACTTAAAAGACTCAGATAGTTCCTCCTGAGCTGAGAGCTAAGTCTCAGCCTGAACAAACTGGCAAAATGCCCAGAGCCACCTTCAGTTTTTTTAGCAAACACCACCACCAGACTACATCCAACTGCCTTCCCTGCCATTCCACAACCTTTGCTCCCTGAACGCCTTTCTCTATGCTATTTTTGCAAAAAATAAGTAGGCTGGTCTTATTAACTAGTAAAACAATTTGCTTTGATTCATCTTCTCTGACCAGAAGAACATAAGAGGTCATCAATCTTAACTTCTCTGTCAGCACAGAGATGTCAAACTAGAATTAAATGGTGGAAAAACTGTTGAGGGAGAAAGTGGAAAAAAAAAAGACAAACAGAATGAAAGGAAGTGAATACCCTTTCTCAAAAGAAGGGAAAAGATACTGTTGAGCTGCCTTGCTGCTACTGGCTGATGCTCTGTCAGGTTAGAAACTTCTTTTTCATGCAGAATCAGAGACATTATGATACCTGAGAAGAGCTGCAGGCTTTTCATGAATTCAGAGAAAAAACAGAAAAGTAAACAAGTTCTCCTGTGAATTAAGAGTGCTTTGATCTCCAGCTCTTAAAATAACAATGACAATTGCCCTTTACACCATACACCTGAAATTAGTTACATCATCTTTTCTTTGCAGGATGCACCGGTGCAGGATTACTGTCCTCTCCTGCCTTCACCTGTGAACTGCCCTCCCCAAGGTGTCTTCTCCCATCCTACGTGGTGACTGGCTTTTTTCCAAACAGAAGCACAGAAGACTGAATTTTCTACCCGTTTCAACACTTTCTTCACGCACACCAGATGCTCTTATGCATAACCCTGAGAGATAGGATGAGCTCTATATCACACTCTGAAGATGAGGAAATTCCGATGGCTCCACAAGTAAAGTGAAGTGACACAATCTGTCTACCATAAATATCCCACATCTAGACTTTAGATATAAAAAGTATTAACAAAACACTTAAGCTGTTCCGTATTACGGCTCCAGCAATGACAGAATGAGAGCTGCATTGAAGTATATTGGCTCTATAACCAGTGCAATTCTCTACTCTTCGAAATCTCTGCCAGCCAAAGAAACTTTCAATAGCTGATGAGTGACCTTTCATGTAGCTCAGTGGCAGGCAAGGTTAGCTCCAAACCAAACACAACGTAACCTGACCACACATACACAAAGGTGAGCTTTATGTCACATTGAAACTTTTGTAAATACTAACAGGTGAGTAAAAAAAAAAATATATTAGCCACTGAAGATGTCTAGGAATCTGGGAGCTGTTGAGAACAACAAAATAAATGCATAGAATGTAGAAGGTACCGTCTTGCAGCATATCTTGATATCCAAAGCCATTCCTTTTCCCCGTCCATCAGTATCTTTTCTACCCTATCGGCACCAGACTTCAGCCAGCCCTTTCTCATTGGAGATTTACCTCATTCAGACACCAGGGAACAAATAAACTGTATCATCTCTCAGTTGGGGGGGGGTGGGGGTGGGTGGGCATTAGAAAAAGGGCTGATGCCCCTTCCTCTGAGACCTCCCACGGAGGGGAGGACAGACATTCCTGGGCCACCAGTGGCCACAGGGAGCTTCAAAGGAAGGGACCCCAAAGCCCATCTGACAGGAGACGGCTGCTGACGGTTCTCAAAGGGTGAATAAAAATGAATATACATATGCTAGTGAAAACATTATTCTGATGAAATGTAACAGGGAATCACCTAATTTATTGAATACGAAATTTTGTTAGATCCCAGTTTAGTGCTTGCTTACTGAAATTGGTTTGGGCTACTAGAAAGTACTTACTGGTATACTGTAAATACAGATATACACAAGTGTGCTGGGTAACGTCTAAAGGGAACTTTCAAAAAAGAGAGTTCATGAATGTAGAGCTGTGATTTGTATGCAAACAAGTGAGACTGGTCAAAAATTTTCACTTCTATAAACAAGGTCATTCATGAAACGCTGACTAAATTAGAAGTGGGTGGTTACCTCAGCAATGCTGTCATACCCTTTCTTAAAAGGAGCTTCTGACCATTCAGTAGCTCCTTTGTGTGCCTTTTATTCTTATCTGTGATCCCATCTGTCACAAGACCCTCCACATCCTTAAATATTACCTCTTATCTGACCACTCTAGTCTAAAAGCAGATAAAATATTTATGTGTCACATAAATATATGCCACATGGCAGAGTGAGAGTGAATATGAGAATGCAGGCATGTGCAGTCACATAAAGACATGACTTCATACTGAAAAAGATGCAATCTTCATCCGTTTGTGGGGATACTATAATTTCCTGCTTGTCACTTTACATGAGCAGTTTATCAGAAAAACACATTGACAGGATTGTGCCAGCCAGCCTTTTTGGATATGAACATGGATGCATTTTTGAATTTTCAGGACATTTGTCTGGTTTTAAAAATCAATAGCGGAACATATTCTAACAGAGGAGTCCTTAAGCAGCCCTTTCAGAAAAGCAGAATTTAGCTCATTCATCCATTCGGAGATATGAAGTCCTAAAGAGAATAGTCTTTTCTGTCTAGTAAAGACTTTTATCATATCACACTCTTTGTCTGCAAAGCCATGAGCAGTTCTTTAATGTTTTGTTTTATCCTTCCTAGCTGCGCACTTATTCGGTGCCTTATCTAAAGAGAGATTGATTCATTTCCTCCCAACTACCGCTATGGAAAAATTCAGAATAGTACCTGAGAGCTTCATTCTCATTCAAGAATTTATTTTCACATCCTCGCTGTGAGAAGGCAGCTATTATTGTCCCTATCTTCGTACTTGGAGAATTAAGGCATTGAAGGGCTGAAATCAGATTTACTCTAAATGCCTATTTAGGTGCCTATTTTAAGAAAATGAAGGTGTGAACATTACAGCTCTTGCTCTCAGCGCTGCTTTTGCAATAATCCCAAGTCAAGCACTTGGGATACAGATTCCAGGTCCCTCTTGTGTCACCTCTATTTATTCCTCTCCTCCTGGGCCAGTGAAAAGCCATCGTTTGCTGCCGGATGTCGCTGCTTCAGCAAATTTTATAGAATCATGGACTGATAGAGTCATTTAGGTTGGAAAAGACCTTTAAGATCGATGATCTTGAAGATCTCAAAGATCTTGTTCAGATCCCCTCTGCCCTTCAACTCCTTTTGCAATGATTTATACCCAGTCATCAGAGTAGCCTTTGGGCAGTAGTGGATTGGGTTTGGGACTGATCACAGCTCAGTAGACAGCCAGCTAAGCAGGGATCTGAGCTCAAACTTCTCAGTCCTTGTAAAGTCATTATACCAAAAAAAAGCAATCATCGTGTCTGTCAATACTTGCATTTACTTAATTTTGAAAGAAGCTTGGTTTTGTCAGGCAGGGTAAGTTTGACAAGTTACTTAACAGAGGCTCACTGCATTTCTGGAGCCCAAATGCGCTCAGAAAAGGGGTAGGTGCTAAATTACTCAGCAGAGAAAATTATGGGCATGCCCCGAAAGAGGACTATGGACACCCAGAGATCCAAACCACACAGGAGACTTCTACTGAAGGTGAGTGGCCCTAAGGTTGGGTGAAGACCCTGAACCATGTTCTGCATGTAGACAGAGTCCCACTTTCCTCTCTTACATCCTTGATTCGACTTAATCATATATAGCATGAGGCATATTCACGGTGCTTTTAATCCTGTTGCCCCTAAATTTGGAAATGTTTATTTGTATATTTAAGATATCTGAAAGCATTTAAGGATATCCTTCTTGTCATTCTTTTATGAAGGAATACCTTGAACTTTAATATCATCTTCAATGCAAGTGTCACGTGAATGGAAACTACAGAATCTGTCTCATGGGAAATTCCAGAATTATTTTTGTTCCAAATGAAAATGAGCTGTTGAAGTATTAAAAATGAACATCGGTTCAGTATGGAAACAGAAAAAGTTTTGTTGAATTGACTCAGAAATTAATAATGAAACAAAAAAACCCAACAATCTTGGAAATTATAGTATGAAAACCTCATGTTCTCCTTTCCTGGCCAGTCCATATGTTTTGCGGTTCTCCTACAGCCATGTGATTCCTGCGATGCTCTGTGCAGCTTGGCCAGAGCAGAGCATCTCCTGCTCCTTTTGAAAAGGAGCTGAGCTTCAGATCAGGAGTTTGAGCTGCAGGAGTTTGAGCTGTAGCTGCCACACACCATTAAAAACGGTTGAAGAAAACTCCCAGCACTAGTATAACAACTAGAAATATTATGTCTCGGGTTCAGTGGAAACTCTTTAGGTTACTTTTCTCTTCAGTGAGGAAAAAAAATCAGTGGGAAAAGAACACATGGTTTGCTAAGGAATCATTTTGACAAAAAAAATTTATAGACACTTCTAATTATGAGCATCAGTGAACTCCACACAAGTAAAAAGTTTTGTGATCAGAAAAGACTATTATGGTCATTGTCTTGACCTCTGACAGTGAGAACAAATGTGCTGGTTTTGGCTGGGATAGAGTTAATTTTCTTCATGGTAGCCAGTATGGGGCTATGCTTTGGATTTGTGCTGAAAGCAGTGTCGATAACCCCGGGACGTTTCCGTCACGGCTGAGCAGCGCTCACCCAGAGCCAAGGGCTGTTCTGCTCCTCCCCCCACCCCACCAGCGAGGAGCCTGGGGGGGCACAAGGGGTTGGGGGGGGACACACAGCCGGGACAGCCGACCCCGACCGACCCAAGGGAGATCCCAGACCGTAGGACATCACGCTCCCCATCTCGAGCTGGGGGAAGGAGAAGGACGGGGGGACGTTGGGAGCGATGGCGTTTGTCTTCCCCAGTCCCCGTTGGGCGTGATGGAGCCCTGCTGTCCTGGGGGTGGCTGAGCACCCGCCTGCCCCTGGGGAGCGGGGAAGGGATTCCTCGGTTTGCTTTGCTTTCCCTATTAAGCTGTCTTTATCTCAACTCAGGAGTTTTCTCACTGTTACTCTTCTGATCCTCTCCCCCATCCCACCGGGGGGGAGTGAGCGAGCGGCTGCGTGGGGCTAACTTACTGTTTTCCGATTCTTTGAGATGTGATGGCCACAGAATTGGTCCATAGCCTCAGAAATGCTGTTAGATGTTACAACTTGGCTATCGTGTTACTTCTGATATGACTTCTGAGTCTTCTATCTCATTCTGCTGCAATAGGCAAAACCACCCTCCAGTTACTGCTGCAGCCGCAATCTATCCCATGCCAATAATGTAGCTAGACTTTAGTGCTTAGTTATAGAGGAAATGAAACATTATGAAAAGAAAAAATTATTTTAAGTACTCAGAGAAAACAAGAACGTTTAGCATATCTGCTTCGCAGAAATAACAGCAACATATATCTTTTAAATATAGTCGGGATATAAGCAAAATTTCAAGGGGACACTGTTTCCAGCTGTGCTCATGCTTTGCATGATTGATGATTTTAATGTTTCGATGCTTCTAATTTTTATATCCCTTTCTGTTTGTTTGGGGGCATTCAAGAAGGGGGATTTGTACCCATCTAAAGCACTTTGAAAAGCAAGAATACTGGCCTAGAAATTCTTGGAAAGAGCTCAGCTGTGCCATGTAGAAAGGAACAGCTTTGATGTATTCGAGGAAGTGTTCCTGCTGAGCTGGCATTTTACAGTTTGTTGCTGTCCAAACTGAACTGCTCAAGCTGATTCATTAGCAAAAGAAATATCTGTTCTCTGCCAGACCACACCTGCCTATGCCAAGCTAGTTTAGCCAGGCACCACCAGTTCTTGTATGTGGCATGTGCGTAACCTCTTCAACACGGTCATGAATTAAAACCAGTGGCAAAGAAACACTGGGAATGGTTTTGCCTTTAGAAAAGATGACTTGAATGTATGGAAACATTTGGCAGAGTTGTACCAAATTCCACAGATTTTCAGCAATGAAAACTGCAGTTTGCATGGTAAACACGCCAAAACCTATGTTTGATTAAGCGATGTAAAAGTATCTATTTCTGCATCGAACATGCAATGTGTGTTTTGGTCAGATGCAAAGCTGTATTTGTGCTAAATGAAGACTATTTCTGATGTGAAACTCCTGGCTCCTTTTCCATTGTTTTGTGACACCTCTGACTGCCATACTCCCTCTTCAGCATGTTCGCCAGCAGCACCTGCCTGCTGTTTACAAGAGCTTCTATTCCACTTAAAAGCTTCCATCTCTTCCCCCACCTTTGGGCAAGGGAGGGGATGTCTCTGGTACCATTATAACACAAATGAGATTTTCCTATTTTGTAAAAGGTTATGCTTGTCCTGTAGATCCAAAAAGTGATAAACAGTGTCTCCACCTAGCAACTGTTTCTTAACTTTAAAATTTACCATCAGGCTCCAAATTTCCTGCTAGCTGCCCTGCTGAGTGCATATGACATTTCCTTTATCTGAAACAATAGCTTATTTTCTAATTGTCTTACCACCCCAATAGTTTTAGTATTTTTTAAAAACTGGGATATAAGCATGTCTATAAAGGGAAGGGAACCTATTGTCTCTGAAAACATCACTGGTGGCACAGAAGAATTACAAAAGTCTTTAAAAGATGTGTCTTGCAGGAATTAAAATTGAGAGTAGGATCACCGATCGGCGCGATGGGGAACCTACAGAGAGACGCTGCATCCCGTCGGAGTGAGCCAGAGCCCCAGAGCTGCGCTGGGCAGCGGTCCCGGGGGGGCCGCTGTCCGCGGCGAGGGGCCGCCTTCCCACTGCCATAACCGTTCCCCAATATGAATCTGTCCTCTTTCTTGCCACCTTTGAGCTGTTTAAACTAACGCTTGTTCCCCCACTGTTGGAGTGGGATAACATTTTGGAGGAAAAATATTGAGTGCTGAATATTATCGGATAGTTTAAGCTAGGAAGTGTTGGAACCTCTTTGGTATAAAAACATGGTCGGAACACTGGACATCTGTGTTGACCTACACCATTTACACCAAACTGACTTTTGACTTTTTATATGGTTTACCCAGGAGGCTCTCATTAAATTATCTGAGTTCACTCCATGTCTTTTTAGCACCTCTAGAATCACAACTGTTCCTGCATAAGCAAGCTAGATGAGACTGCAGACGACAGGGCGCAGAAGTCCATGTTCGGTTTCTTCCTAGATCAAGGAAACAAGCCATTGGAATAAAGCAGACACATCTGAAATTAATTTTCTCTCTGATCTCCCAGGACTGAAGAGCTTTTCTTGGTGTAGTGTTTGTTTGCAAAATTATGTTAAATTACCCTCTTAAATGCGTGCATAAGAGAGATGCGTGCTTCACCATCTTGGTGATACAGGACTGCTTGACGTAGGGGCAAGGTGATATTTAGCCAAGCGCTAGAGACAGGTGAGGAGCTGATGCCTGCCTCTAAACCTATGATTTACCACAGCAAACATGGGGGAAAAAGGACACATGACTGTGTAGTTCAGCACTTGGTATGACGGGAACAGACTTTGAATTCCTGTTCTGACTCCCAGCACCATTTCCACATTCTGCATTAAACCGACCTCAGTTAAAATAAAGAAAGAAATCATAGGAAGGGAAGCTTGCGTCAAGGCAGGTCCTCTTTCCCCCAGGGCAGGGAAACTCTCCTGTGTGTCTTTGCTCTCCCCTCTGCTTTCTGGGACGCCTATGAGCCGAACCAGGGATACGGTTCCCTCAAAGAGACAAGTGAGAGACCAAGAAAAGGAGTAGCTGTCAACACTCAGCTGATGGTACCTAAAGGCCAAATAGGGTGACACAGACAGCCTCTACGCTTGATTTCTTTTGCAAATTTACAGATAGCTGAGGTTTTCCAAAAACTGCCATTTGCTTTAAACATTTCTAAGTAGACTTCCAGGCAAAGCAAACACCTTTCAGGACAATCCAGGTGTGACTCCCTCCCTCTCGGCATCTATTTATAGAGACTACAGTATTTCAAGACTGTCTGTACGTGGCAACACAGTACTGTACTATTTGTTGACTTAACTACTTAACACAGAGATAGACTCAAGATAATGTCCTCAGCAATACTTAAGGTCCTCTGGAGGCATACCTCAGTTTGCTCTTTGCGTGTTTTGAGTAAAAGGGAAGTTGTGTGGGTGCATTTAATGGACACATGGCTCAAGCTTGAGAGTTTATTAGCTGAGCCCACGCAGCTCCTGCTGGACTTATGGCATGAGCAGAGCAGGGGAACATCTGCCTGCAGAAGACCGTTTAGACGTATACTCACATTTATTGCTCTGACTGTGAAGAAGTGATTGGCTTCATAACTTACATTAATAGAAATTTGAAAAATGTATCCTCTATATGAACAAAGGAAGTTCTGTAAGTTCATCTGGCCAGAGGGCTAAACGTACTTACTGAATTACTATCTTCTCCATCAGGTTTTATGGTTTTTCTAAAAATAGGTCCGTTGCAAATTCTGGAAGTTTAAGAATTTATTTGAGCCGCAAAAGGTCGTGGATTTAACTAGCTAAAGATATAAGAAGCATAATGAAAGACAGCTTTGCCAAAGAGCAAGTCGCTTTTTAAGGAATACAAACAGAAAATTTGAAATAGCTGATATAATTTAAAACCAGATGGGACATGAAACTTTAAAATCATATTTTAGTCCTTCTACCTCATGACTCCAAGGTGCTGCCAAATTGAATAAGGAGATGGCAGCCAAAGTAATAACGGGCATTTTCACTTGCTGTCTCCTTTTATACGTATATACACAGATACAAACAGAGACAGAAAGAGGGGTGATCCATGAGAATGGAATTTGAATGAAAGAATTGCAGGGCATTTGCTTTTCTATTGTATCCTCTAAGATCCTCAATTCTTCTAAGAAGCAAGTCAGCCCTGTTTTGCTCCTTGACACATCAAGAAATTTTGATTAACCTTGAATTGAATAGAAATTAAGGATGAATGATGGGTTCTAATTGATGATTAAAAACTTACTTAGCTGTGGTTACAAAGCAAGATTTAGATGAAAGGTTAAGTAATTTCAAGTACTTAAGATGCAAACAACACACATAACCCCTCAATGGCAATATGTCTCTCCTTTTGCTAAATCTCCTTCTTTTTCTTGTGGGCATCCCAATGCCCTCACTCCTTACCTCAAGGCACAGGAGTCCAAAAGATAAAAGAAAAGGAAACTAACGCTCATCAATGTATATGTTAGTGAACATGGGGGGAGATTTCAAAACACCACACTTAACATTTCCTCAGCAGAAAATGTTTGGTACCTGGCACTTTCAAACCTGAAAGTATGAATCTATTATACAGGTACTGCAAGAAGTAAATTCCTCTTTTATATAATTTTGAAAAAGTGGCTTTATAACACACACCAACATTTTGCAGCAGTTAAGTCACAGCCATTAGTTCCCTGAGGAACTACGTTACCACGTCTCTATCTTGATTTTCAGGAGGCCTTCATATTTGAATTTTTCTGGCACTTCACAATATTGGGTCTTGAAATGCTGTCTATGCTGCCTTATCTGCTGTGAAGTTGATAGCTTGCATTTTTCTCACTCAGTTTTCTTTCCTTTTGCAACAAGATCAGATGGCTAAAGTTTAAGGTCCTTTAAAGGTGCCTTCCAACCATCCTATGATTCTATGATTTATTTATAGCAACAGGCACATGCAAAAAATTTTGGACATGTTTTAGCGTAAGGAATAAAGAAATAATTTTGTTTCTAGTGAAACAAAAAAAAATTGTTTTATGTGGAAACCCTTTATAAGTTTCCACTCTTTAATCAGTATTAGAAATCTGCTTATACCTAGTTGAAATCTCTCTGAGGTGATTGCAGTTGGTTTTTTTTCTTTGCAATTTCAGATGTCAACAAAAGGCAGGTTTTTGGGATCTTAAAAACAGTGGTGAGAAAATAATTTTTAAACAATAAATATAGTAACTTATAGAAAACTCATAAACTGCAGATAAACTAATTTCACCAAATACATTGCAAACAATAAAGAGTTTGAATAGCTCTACAAAGAAATAAATCAACCTTGGGTAAAATTTTGCACATGTAAAGTCAGGTTTTAGGTAACTTTTCTTTTTCTCGTGCAACTTATAATGTAACACCTTAGTATAATGAGAAATGGAACCTCCTTGAAACACCCTCAGTTTCTTTGATGTCAGCTTGCAATTTCCTTTACAAACAGAGCATATTCTTAATGCTATTTTAATATATTTTTAAAGTTGATGTTATTTGTACTGAACCATGTCCCTGATTCAAGATAGTGGTAATCAAGTATGTGTTTACATGCTTTCCCAAACAGAGAGGTATTTTTGAAATGCAAACAAAAATCTGAACTCCACATATAAATTGAATGCTTAATTTTTTTTTTCAGATTTAGTACCTGAATGGGCTTTTTCAGCTCCAAAATCTTGAAGGTTCCTTTAACTGCAGTAGTTAAGAATAATTATAATTTAACTCTGTTTTAAGTATTTTAATTTCTTCCCACTCTGAATATCATTATTTAAACACCAAGTAAAATGGGTCATCTCATGTTTCATGGTAAAATAAAGCCTGAATAACCATAGTCAAGGTAACTGTTGCTGCTTAATTTAACAGATGTGTCTCTGGATTTTGAAATTCAGTATCAGTCATTAATTGCAACAAAACTTTTATGATCCCTTTGGTCAACAACTCTGAGTTAATGACAACCACAAGGTAGGGCAGGTATTCAAGTTCATGGGGTCATGTCCTTTACTTCTGAACCTGTTTGCATTTTGTTCTTTAGCAAGCCAAGGCAGCCTGACTGCAATGAAGTGTTATACCAGGCTGAACTCAGAGAAAACATAACTAGAAACAGTGTTAAATTATCATTAAATAGGTTCTTTTTTTCCCATCCCTCGGAGATGTGAGACTCTGGCTTGTTAGTACTTTCCGCATATTGGCCCCGTGTAGTCTGTGGCTATTCAGCCAGACTAGATGTTGGAATTGTGTTATATCGTTTCATCCTGAGGTTATTTAACCCTTCCTTGACACTGCTGTAACACTTAGGTCAATTTTGAAACAAATTAATTGTTTCAAAATAAAAAGTTGCAATATTTTGCTTTTGAAATTTTCTAAATAAATACTGCAATATTTTACAAATTGTTAGGGTATTTTTAGGCTCAAAATGTTTGCCAAACTGAACCTCAACTAACGATTAGCTTCAGCGCATCTCATCTGTTTTTTTCTAATCTTGCTGGATCAAATACTGATTTGTCCGTGGGTTCAGAGAAGGACTACAAGCTCCTTAAGAGCTATAGGCTGCTTCCCAGAAGTGAAAATGGCTAAAAAGCCACTCCACTGGTTACACCTCACCTTTCCTTCCCCTGCGCTTTATCCCTTCTGTCATATTTCCAGAGCTGTCCATGGCAGGGAAGAACACGGACGTGCCACGCTGTTTAAAACTGAGTTTTGAAAAGAAAACAATGAAAAGCCTACCAAATGAATTTCTTATCTTCTTTATAGATTGCGTTTCAGGCAAAACTGGTCAGTCTCAGCCCCAACTAGCATCAGGCCATCCAATACTTCCCACTATCGACCCATGATGTAAGTGCCTTAAAACTTCGTCCAGTTTCAATTTGGGATGGATTTTTCCATGATGGATAACAAGCTAAGGCAAACTCTTTATATGCCTATATATAATTTTCGTGCTTCAACTGCTAGTGAGTGATCAACATTAAGCAAAAATATGACTTCTGGTAAATGGCCTCAGGTTTTGAAATAAAATCTTAAGCTTTGGCAGTGGCTGTCTTGAGGTGGAGGAACTACCTTCCAGAGCTGGCTAGACAAAAAACTCCAAAAAAATCCTAGTGGCTACAGCAACAAAGAACAGGGAAAGGTCATTAAAGATTATGCATACTTGTAAAAGGGACATGACCTGAGAATTCGCTGGCACTCTTGATTCTTGCATTTCTATATTCTTTGAGAGCTTGAACTCACAGCCTTGAACTTCTGTTACGGGAGGCCTGTGTGTGTAATTTGGCACACGTATTTCAGTATTAATTAGAAAATCAGCTTTAAAGAGAGATCAAGAATATAAGGCTGCAACGTGAACTCACAAAATACTAACAATAAGTGGGTTATATAAAAGTGGTATGAGCAAAACAAGCAAGGTGGTTCTGCTCATTTAACCACCTCAGTTTCAGAGAGGCTTAATTGTGAAACAGGTTGTGCAAAATAAGATTCTCTCTTCGCTTTGCAACTTTTTCACTAGAAATTAGTATTAAACATATAGAAAATAAAATAGCTTAGTAAAATATGGTACATCAAGTCCTTTCCTGGAAAAGAGCAGCTTATGTTGACTACAGCCATTAATTAGCCCAATAATATGCAAAACATGACAAATAATTTCATTTTTAATCATGAAGTCCCTCAGAGACTCCATTTTACTTCATGAAGAAATGCTTTTAACTTGAAGTGTTTAGTACTGCATTTACCCTAAATGTAACTCCACTCAAATTTAGTTCTTGCTTGGATTTTGAAATACTCTGTTTGAAATAGAGCTAGCTTATTAACAGTTAAAATATGAACTAGAGCAATATTACTATTGGCATTTGAAATTTTAGAATAACATTTTTATATATATATATATATGAAAAAGGATAATACTCTGATAATATTCTGAACTTCCTGCAGTTCATTCTGATTCTGTCTCTAATTGCCTCCAGTTTCTGCCAGCACCAGTATGCTGGTGATAACAGTGAATCTTTATTTAACCTGAAATAGGAATGCTACAGTCTAGATTTTACTTTGCAATTTCTTTCTGAGTTTCTACCTGTTTTCAAAGTTTAATTAGAATATATATACATGTAACAAGGCATTGTAGATGGCAGGATAAGTAGCTGAGGCAGATGAGAAAAGTAGACATATCCTCGTTATGTCTTTGGTACTCAATTCTTGCCAGAACATTTGCAATTTATTTGAAAAGTCTGCATAAATTTTAGGGGGCTGGGGTGATGGCTAACTGGTTGAGTTTGGGGGTTTAGCCATTATAAAATATTGGCCACCAGAATCTGAGATTTTTTTTTTTAGATAACATTGCCTAATTTTCCTCTAATTTATTTCCCATATTCATACAGAAAGTTAGAACTACTCCGTTCTCTTTAGATTAATACTTTCTGGAAGGTCACTATCATTGCCCTCCCTTGATTCGTAACACCAATAACCTTGTCATTTTTGTTATGATCTTCCACCTTCTGGTTCAAGCAAGTATTAGTGATAGAGATTTTAACAGAAACAGAGATTTTAACAGAGGCGGAGTAAACCTGCCCTCCCCACACCAGCAGCAGCACGCTGCTGGCTAGCACATCTCCCGTGAAGATGCCGACGTATTGCAAAGGCCACAAAACTTGCCTTTAAATGGCAAAAAACCTTCTCAAACCTCCAGCTCAGACCACTTTAGGTGCTTGACCCAGTCTTCTGGTAATACATGAGGGGAGTTTGCTGGCTACGGAGCTTTGGCGAGGGCTGCCTGAGACATTCAGGAGTCTGAGTGTTGACACAGGGCGGGGTTTTTGCTATCCTATTAGCATGTCTGTGCTTTAATAGCATTTTATATCACTTCTCAAATGAGTCTCAAGTTCAGGACAGGTCACATCTTGTTTAATACACACTGAAACTAGAATAAATTAACACAGATACTTCTTACTCCGTTCTAGACTAAGATTGAGATCTCCTGCTTTCAAAATACAGTCATCAGTCTTTTGATATGATATTGTTCCAGACCATTTAATCTGTATAGTTCCTTCAGAAAACAATATTTCTGAATGCTTAACAAAACATTCCTGGAACAAGAAGTCATTCCGCATTTCACCCTCCCAGCCTCAGAAATCAACTGTGCTTGTTGCATGTGTGTTTTATTTTGTTTGGCTCATTGTTTCCCTTAGTTTAGAGATCAAAAAGTGAATCCGTACTGTAAAAATAAGCCCTGTGTGTGTCAAAAGGAAGAAAAGGGGAGAGGATGGGGAACATTTCATCATATATGGGATGTATCTAACAGCTTTATTAACAGCACGCTTCAGATTCTTTGCATTAAAACTTAATATAAAGAATGCTGAATGAGTGCCAAAATCAACTGCATTGTTGGATAAATGGTATCACTGCGCCCAAGTTGCGATTTATTCTGGCATAAAATTGCTTGCCTGCAATTAAAGGTTCATTATTCTACCCTAAGACATAAGTAAACACTGATCATAAGAATTTAAATTATCATAATGGTTTGTATAAATTCTATGATCAATTTTTATTCTCCTAGTTTTATGCTTCTAACTGCCATTATATAGTCATATTAATATCGATAATTGCCACAGGCATACATTAAATACTCTTTTTTTGTCTCATCCCCGTATCAGCCTGAACTTACATACAGCGTGACCTCCTTCCACAATCTGTTCCACCATTTTCTTACTGCAGGTTTTTTCTTGTTGTGTCTACCCATCTCTCTTCCTTTGTCCACTAAGTCATGCTACCCTCTCACTAGTCCTGCAGCTAACGTATATTTTTACAGAGAAAACACAAGTGGGCTGAAAGGAAGGACTGAGGAAGGAAAGAAGAGGGAGCTAAGTGACTCCTGAAAAAAAAAGGCACACTGATTTTCCAAGTGCAGGCGTGATGATGTAGGTGCTGGAACACATTGGCTTAGAATACTGCAATGATTTCTCATTCAATTCTGCTGCATTACCACACATCAGCAACCTCGAAAATTTTTCCTTTTTCTAAAAATTTCCATTTGGGCTCCGACAGAAGGTGAAATGTCCTGGGAGGTTTGAGCAAAAGAAAGTGGTAGTTTTTATGCGCACTGAGTGTAAAGAAGCTACGCTTTCCCCAGAATAAATTCATTTTAAAGTGCCAAAAGACTTAAACTCTTCCTGATGACTTATTTCTCTGTGATTTTGTGATTTAAAGACAGAAATAAGTACAAAAGCAAACCTGGAAATACTACTTAATCAACTGAGCAAAGTGTAGTAGATATTTACCCAATTAAGAAATCAAGAGGCAGAAAATGCCAAAGGTTGCAAGCATAACCTTAATTCAATGAATCTTTATTCCAGCCATAGTTATTGCTTATTTGGTCAAAATAAACGACGCTGTTCCCTATCCCGTGTTTACTGAGCTAACCGCGCAGCTCAAGCAGAAGCCACGTGGGACGACTGTTCAGAGACGGTCCCCCCTCGCTGCACTGCCCAGAGCAATAGCCCAGCTTTGTCCATGGGACAGGTTAACATCTTATGTACTAACGTGCCAGGGTCTTGCAGAAGCAACAGAATATAGAACTTTATGGAATTTTATATATTTTTATATATATATATATAAACATTATGGAATTTATTTATATATATATATAAAATATAGAATTGAATATAGAATATAGGACTTACCCACTCTTTGTTAACTGTCAACCCTCACAATGTGATTATTAGGGATCGTCACGACATTCACATGTGCAGGTGCAATCCTTGCTAAAAACATTCTTCAGTGTGGAGACATCGCTCCACAAATCTCAGCATTTGTTTGATGCAGTTTTCTGTACGCAATGTGTATTCATACTGATTAAAACCACTTATCTCCTCTAGATTATAGCCATGAAATAAAAAGCGGTAATTGAGTGTGTATTGCCTGTCTTCCCAAAGTGCATTTCACCCGTGTGAAGGACGTAGTGTTTTAGTTGCCAACTCAAGAGCTAAAAAGTCGGGAAGTGCTGTAATCGGTTTGTCCATGTGTCCTTTAATCTGTTGTTCTGCATATTCTCAGGTATGCAATAGTATGCATTATTTAATTAAATGAGCACACACTCCTTTGTCCTCAGAAAAAGTGCATTTACATTTGCAAGTAATGAATGGAAAATATTTAATTCTTATGCATAATCCAATTAATTTCTGAATGCAATTTGTCTGCACGGTTGCTTTCTTTAAAGTTGGCCTAGTTAATTATGGTAATCCTGTAGTACTACTCTGTCTTCACTCTGATATTAAAAGCAATGAGCTCCTCATGTTAAAAGGAACTTCTTATTTTATTTTTCTCCTTGGCAGTGTATGTGGTTTGTACTAGACCATAACTGGATATTTTTGAGTCTCAAGTTAATTTATCTTGTCGGTGGCCTTGAGGAGAAAAAAGGGATTTGATCAAATGATTTAGCATTATCTAAGCAAGAATTAAGTAACCATGTTCATATTATTCTTATGAGCACTTCAGTTAACCCCAGCGAGACTACTCATCTGAATCAAATGAACAGGATTAAGCTTTCTGATTACTAACCAGTTTGTGTGATGTCAAAATGGATGTCTGCGTAGTCTGAATATTAAAAATTGAGCTAAGGACAGAATTTTGATTCTGAGGATCATTCTCCTAATTTAAATGACTGACAACTCATAAAATGCAAGGGTTGCTTCTGATAATGTAATCTAGCAGTTCATCCAATTCAAAAAGACATTTGTCTGTTAACTACTATGTGAATTTTGGCACTTTGACCCAAGGAATGTCCTTTGATTACACTGGTACAGCACCTAACACACAGGGTTGCAACCTCAAGGCGCTCAGTGGCAGTAGTTTTGCCATTAATCATAGAAAGAGATAATTTGCAATTGAACCAACTGGAGCACTAAGACCTGGGGCAGGGTTACAGCAGAATTCACTAAACCCTGAAAATTCAAAACTAAACTGAGACTTTGTCCTTTATCCATCTGATATCACAAGTTCTTGCAACAGATCTTACATAACCTGCAGCAGATGCTGTAATACATAAACAAATTGTATTGAGCTAAGAGGAAAAAAAAGAGTTGATGTCTTCACTGTCCAAGTCTTTACTTCCGTGCGTTTGGTTTTACTCCTAAAAAAAAATTGCCTTTTTGGTGGTGGCTGGTGGGAAAGCAGAGCTTTACTGGAGTTCAGTGTCACAGATACGTCTTCTACCATGTGCAGATGTTTACCCCTCAGGCAGAAACAAGTGCATATTCAAAGAGCTGTGATTATTAAAATGAAGTCTCAACCACATGTTTGCAGAAGTAGCCTACAAAATTGCATCTAAAAAAAAAAAAAGTGCATCATAGCAGCCAAAGCAAGCACAAGACTTCGTTCTTCTAGAAGAAATTCTGCGTAAAACTCCAGTTTGTTTGGAAGCTATTTTAATCTGCTTTTGTAATTATCTTCCTTTTCTCTTAGTCTACATGTCAGTGCATATCCAGTGGGCCGAATTGCATATAAGACCAAAAACTGGGTTCCACTAAATTTCTGTTTCCTTAAACACAAGGAGACAGTGCAGAGAATCACATTTTGCAGGGGACACGTCAGCAGAAGGCACTGTAAATACCAGCGCACATCGTCCGTGGCTCAGTGTTTCTTCTCCTGCTAAATCTGTCCTGTTAGAAAGTGCAAATAATTGTTCAGCTTTGTTTCTCGATGCTCGTCAGGCTCTCCAGAAGGATTGCTGCAGCACTGGACGATGAGCTCAGTGCTCTCAGAGGGGCTGGTGGCACGTGGGCTCGCAGGGGACAGCCACTGGGAGAGGAGGGCAGTGACAATCCAGGCATCGGCAGCTCACCGTGAACTTTACATCGTCTTTTTCCTGCCTTCTACGCATTTCCCTAAGAACCGACAGAACCGTAGCCAAATATTTCGCCGAGTTTGAATTTGGGATTTTGTGGTCCACCGCCTGAAAGAGCTCCGGGGACAGCAGGCTTTGTTATGCACCATTACCTTTTCTCTATCCTCTTTAATAAATGAGAAATAAACCACAGTGAATTACAGGATTAAGCAGCCAAATGTGGGTTCTGCCAAGGGTGCTGAGACCCACTGCAGCCCCGGAAGGGGCTTTCACATGTGCCTTTGGATACAATCCTGTCTTTGCCTGGCCTCATCCGCGACCATTTTCCGAAGAGAGTATCTCTCACCTACCGAGTGCCCCAGTCCTCCTGGTTGGCAGCAGGAATAATTGCAGCTTCTGCAAAGCGCTAAAGCAGCCCCTTTTTGCATCTTTTTTTGAACTGCTGTCAGGCACTGCGCTCGCTCTGCTCTGCCCACATTTCTCTGCTCTGTGTAAAGAAGGAGGAGCCCTTCTCCCACGGCAGGAGAGCACTAGATCCCCGTGTTTCAGAGCACCTGGGTGCCTGAGCCCCTCAGAGACACCCAGGTCCTGAAGGCAGCGGGGCACCCCACGGTTAAGTCTTCATGCTTTGTCCCAAAAAGGACTGTGTGTCCATCAGACTCTCACCACAAAGATATATTTGCCAACTATGATGTAGAAGCCCGACTTTCCAAAACACAGATTTTGGAAGGTTTTGGAGCTAAGAGCAAAGAACTGGCTAAGTGTTCCCCTTTGACCAGGACCGGGAAAAAATAATTAGGAGCTGCCTTCCCTAGATTTCATCTGATGCCCCGCAAATACAGAAGCAGAAGGGTGAGCGTATACGCCTGACGGCGCAACTGTTTGCAGCGCTGTGGTGGGACCTGGCTCCGAAGAGACGAGCCTGGGGTCGTCCACAAAAATCCGCTTCACCCAACGCACAGGGCAGCCCCAGTACCAACACAAGCACAGAGGTGCAAACAATTAGAAGAGGGCAGAAACACCCGAGCCGGGGAAAAAGGCCATGCAACCACAGCCGCAAGCACCTCACCTCGATTGATTTACAAGCTGAGCTGGAAAAACCAAGGGAAAAGTGAAAGAAGGTTGCGGAAGAACATCAAGCGATGAGATGTCCCACCTCAGCTCTGCTATGAGCATTTGTTTCAAACAGCTGTTTTCTATAAGGCTGACTTGAAAATTGGTATCTTCCTTCTTCTGAGAGAATTTGTTCACTTCATCTTTTTACTGGCAAAAGTACTGTTATTGCTTTTCATTCCTGCCAACCCTGCAGAGCCACCTCAGCACTGGGGAGGTGAACCGGAGTCTATTTTGGCATAAAGCAGAAAGAACACAGCTTGATCTCAGATCCCTGGGTGAATTTTCAGTGCTGGCAGTCAAGGAAGTCATGGTTTTATTTGTAAATTAAAAGAGAGGTCAACAGGAAAGTCATTGGGGAAAAAAAAAAAAAAAAAGAAAAGAAAAAAAACAAATATGGAACCCCACCGTGCCATTTATAGTGTCTTTATAGATGAGAGCACAGTTTCTGTAATGTAATTTCAGTTATAAATAATATTATTATTTGTTTCAGCCAAAAAGTTTAGCTCATTTAATTAAGAGAATGGATGTGTTTGTGTTGTGTTATTCATTACTTTATTGTAAAATATATCTGTAATGATAATCCATGGGAAAGTAATTGTAGTGGCAGGGAAAAGGATAGTAAAAGAACTTACACAAAGTATTACCAGTAAGAAAAACATCTGAGTATTATCTGAGTATTATCAAATAGCTGAAAAAAACCCCAAATTTTAAAGAAAAAGAATTGACAGAAGAAATGAGAATTGACAGATTTGACTTTGGAGAGCAATGTTAAAAAGGGACCATTTGTACCAATAAGTCTGGGAGAGAGGCTTTGTCATTTTTGAAATCTGTTCAGCACTCTGGGGTCCCGTTCCCTTGGCTAGTGTGTGATGCACACTCAGCAGTAAGCCATACAATATTATATCAATCTTTAATGCTCACTTATTTCAAGCACCATTGATGAGGAATTACTATGTGATGTCGAACAGAAATGTCCACCGCAAAAGAGAACGAAACTTTCTTTTTCAAATATTGTAAATGAAAACACCACACAAAAACACAGATATAGCAAAAAATATGTCACGCCGTCCAGAAATCTGAGACAGCAACAGTGGAAGATTTGTGGTACTTCTCTGAGCCACATAAATGCTGACATTTAAATTTTACAAAGCTGACGTGAACTTTTTTTTCTTTTTCCCAGAAAGAAAATAAGAAATGAGGTTTTAAGAAAAAACTATAAACCAATAATTTATAACGTCAGGTTGCCATACGCGGAACAGATCGTTTCCATCAGGAGTAAGGCAGGTGGAGGAAAAGTAAAGAAATACATTCTTGTGAGGCAAGGTTAATGAGGCAAGGGGATGTGATTTGATTTTTAATGAAGGGATCCACCCAGTGAATATCTACAGCAACACGTATAGCAGGATGTCATGAGCTGTTTCCATCGCTCCCTAACGAGGCTGCTGGTTTGTGCGGGGAAGACACAGGGGGTGGGAGACTGACAGGGCTGTCCCCCTCGGATCCAGGGACCAAAGTCCAAGCTCTGGTCTGTACTGGTGCCAAAAGCCATTTTCACTAAATCCAGTTATAAATAGAAACTCGTCTGTTGAAGCCAGGGACTGAAAGGCAGCTGAATGTGATGCTGGCCACATCACACCCCTGGCTGTCGCTAGTTACAGAAAATGGTATGCTTCAGTCGTGCTTGTTTGGAGAGCCACACAGGCAGACCTTTGACTCATTTCGATACAGGCTGTGGAGGGTTTAGTGACCTGGATTCGCATTATCAGGGACAAGCGATGTTACAGATACAGCCCGCTGATAGTTAATCACAAGGTTCTCAAGCTAATATAAGAAAATCACAGCCCAGGTGGCTGGGCTACTTCCATCGCTTAAACTAAAGTAAATGTATAAACCTAGGTCTTGAAAAGTAATCTAGATTGCTATTGGTTTATAATAAGTTTTGTCCATATTATTATTTCAGTCATCCGAGGACCACGACCAGCAATTCCTTGTCTTGGGAGCTGCCAGACTTGTGGTGGGTGTACGTTGGATCAATCAGCCAGGCAAAAACCAAGTCCGACTGGTACCGAAACTGAAAAGAAAACAAAGGGCACCCTCTCCACAAAAAAACCCACGGAACTACAGAGATATCTTTGCTTGGGAAGGAGGGCTAGGGATGTCAGGAAGTCACGGCACATCTCACCTACCCTACAACAAACTGCCGCCACAGTGTCACATCCCTTCTGTCGCCGTGCATCATCCCTTACCCCAAATATAAATAACCCTCCGTGAAAGCAAGGAAATAGAAAACGAGCGGGGAAACGGTGCTGTAATAAAAATAAATTGCATCTGAGGTAGATGCGCTTCATCAGTAGATTTCTACATCAGATTTTTAAACATCTTCAGCGAAGAAACACAGAAGTTTATAAGGAAAAAACCCACTTCTTTCCAATGAAATGGAGACATGCTGATTGACGATGAAGTTTTTCAGCTTATTAAAATACTTCAAGGCTTTAACTGAATCTCTGCCTCTGCTACCAAAAATACTCACAATATATTTGAGGGGTTTGCATTTCTGTACCACAGAGAGAAGACCTCCTTGAACCATCTAATTTTGGAATAGCATGAATTCTCAGGACCAATGCAGGGAGCATGCCAAGTAATAAATCGTTCACTGCTTAGCAAAGAGGAAGGATTTGGGGACGCCAGCATGGCAGCAGAGACTTTATAGAATACAGCAGGAGTTTTAACCTTTTAACTTGACTGGAGTTGGCAATTTCTGAGAGCCCGTGAGAGGTACCCAAGAAAAACAAAAAGCTTTTGTCAGTAGGATCAAATTCAGTGCAGAGAATCCTTACTTATTCAAAATTCATTAGAAGTCTGTAAATACAAAACAGTTGAAAGCTGTTGGTATAATAAACCAGTAATAAATGTGATCAAATAAGGTAAAGCAGAAGAAATAAGACACGTTAATGTAACCCCTAGAAGAAATAGTGCCATTTAAGACAAGTAAAATCAAAGCATAACATAAAGATTACAACAGTAGTAGGGATGGTCAACACATATTTATTTTTATTCTAAAAGTTGCTGATTTTTTCTGCTACAAAATATGCAATACCTCACTTGTCCTGAGTGATGAATGCAAAAATGGTGCATATGATATTGCTCTGGTCTGCGCTAATTCATCTTTTGTACTCAGCATCCCACTACCTTAGATTCCCACAATAATTCTAAACATAAACTTCTGTATTTTGGACAAGTCTTTAGGGTCTATATACACATTTTTAAATCGGTTCATTCAGCAAAATTGCTATGAAAACCTATAAGAACAATACGACAGGCCCCCAGATTGAGCAGTTTAATACTGAAGAAGACCTGTAAGGTATATCATTAATTAAGCAAGTTTAGAGCTTTAGTGAATGAATGTGCTGAACAACGCTGAATATATTCATCTGATCATATGTTTGGCGAGGTATATTGTGTTTATAGTGTAAGAAAACCCTTTGAAAGGTCTATACCCAAATCCTGTCGACTGGAGCCGCTCTAACATTTAAAGGCTGGGAAGGCAGTAGATGTGTCACCTGTGGCCTGAAACAGTGCGGCAGAATCTTTTCATGTCTTCTCTGCTTAGGAAGATCCTGATTTCTTCAAAGCACATCCATATATTTTGAAGATACTACAAAAAAGTAGGTTATACTGCTTACTTGGACTCATGCTAATAATTATTACAGAAGATAGAATTTTTGCATTTTAATGACTGTATTAATTTTTCTGATGTTTCTTTATTTGGGTGTATGCTATTGGAGGTGTTTCTGAGCACTACAATAGCTGCTTGATTTCACATTCTTTTTCTGGCAAAACCACAGGCACTTTCATAATTCTCAGTTGACATTTCAGCATATTAATTTGTTTTCATATAGCTCAGGATTTTTCACTCTTCATACCTGAGACGTATAATATTTCCAACAATAATTCAGAATACTGAATGGAAGGATATCAATCTAGAATACGTTGGATCTTCTAATTTCTCCTGCTCTGCTGGACTTCAGCATTTCAGAAGAATTTTATATATTGAAGATACTGGAATATTTTGCAGTAACATCTTCTTTTCTCTCCTTATTAGTCACAAGAACATGGATTTCATTCATTTATTGTTTTGTTCAGGTGGCTGCATTCTTCATGCAATTTATTCTGCTGAAGTTTTGAAGGCCTGAAATATGATTAAAATGCAAATTAGAGTGCTAGATGAACTCCTACAGTTCCTCTCAGATTAAAAATAATGCTTGTCGTTATTTTAGGGAAAAAGCAATATTAAATTATGTTATTTTAGCATAGTTGTGGACATAGGACTATTGGGCTAGGCCAAGATTCAGTGTCTATTCTCTCATAGAAACAGATGGGTGGTCGAGGATGGCAAAGTCTTCTTAAGGGAAGCACCTCTCTGTTGACCTGACATTGATGTTGCGGGAGAGGTGCAGCTGAGGTATAAAAGAACTACCGAGTGTCGCCCATCTTTTCCGCGAAGTGCAGAGCTTTCTGCTATGAAGTGTAGAAAGTAATTGCTATTGATGATTAAACTGGGAAACACTTCAGAGGTTTAGCAGGCAGCTGATTCTGTGGTGATCACATAATGATATTAAGTTTTGTTATTTTTGTGATATTCTGTATAAGAAATCTGTAGGTGTAAAGCCCCACTGTTTCCATAGACAGTGAGCATCCAGGTGCATTAAGGTTCATCTTAGTATACCAGATGTAGGCAATCAATCACATATGTATGTATCAGTTTGCATCCAGGTGAGCCACTATTTTGAACAACAGCTGGTGTAATCTCTTCCTTTCTTCAAAAAATAGTTGAGATCTTAAAATATCCAGTCCACTGACAAATCGGGTAGTTGCTCAGTCCAAGTAGGCTAAAGTAGACTCGGGAGAAGGAGCAAGAAAAGACAACCATATCCCATATTAGAAATTCTGTAGAACCAGCAGCCTTGTCTCCATCTCTTCCTCCTCCAGGTGGTCCCAATGGAGTAGACATGGAGAGGAGGGAAGTTTGTAGCCCTGGAGCTGTGCACAGTCCCCGAGTTACTCAGGTGATGCTCCTGTGCTCAAGCCACAGCACACAACCAACAGATTAAAGTCTTTGGCATGCATATCCCAAGAAAGTTGGTCAGCAGTGATGAAAGAATCTATGGAGACAACTTTATGTGGCAAAACAGAATGCTGGTTCCCTTCTTTATCAGTCTTCTCAGGTCATGTGAGGAAAAGTGTTCCCCCTCTACAAGTGAGAAGTGGGAAGAGGCAATACAGTCGCTTAATATCACAAAAAGACCAAAGCAGATGTGATCATTTACTTCTCCTTCCAGGAGTAAATTCTGCCATGAATTGTTGGGCAAATTATAAGAAAGGTCCGGCAGCAAAAGCTTGATTGCAGAAGGCATAGCAACCCACTGGATATCATCAGGAACTTGCTTTAGGCACTGCGTAAGTGATTAAAGTTGATGCATACGAACAGGCGACCTGCCAAGGATTTTGGTCAAGTTGGAGTCAATGCTACGTCAACCCAAAAGCTTTTTATTCAGATACAAGTAACACTGGATATAGTATGGATTAAGCCTCCAAAGGAAAAATGCTAAAATTAAATTCAGCACAGAAAATGCTTATATGAATCATAGGAGAAGGACTGAAAGGATGAAAACAAGCAGTAACTTTGTAAATACGATGACATTTTGTTCATGCAAAAGGAGGAAAGCCAGCCTGAATAAAGATAAATTGAGGGGACAGATATTAGCTGATAAAATTCAAGATGAAAACTAAGAGCAGAGGGATAATGAAGAGGAAACAGTCATACACCTAAAAGTGGGCTATAAGACTGTTCAGAAGAAAACCTACTTCCAACCTTAACTGTATTCACATAATTCTACTGAATATCTTATGGTGAACAGTAGTATTTTTGCAAGATCTCAGGCCATCAGCAGCAGGAGGCCCAAAAAGGACAGGTGGGTCTCCTGGATTAGTAGGGAGCGTAAGGATTCAGAGTGACATTTTGGAGGAGCTCAATAATGTGTTTGTCACTCTTTTTGCCATAGTGAGTTGGGAAGTTATCTGAACATACATTTTGAGGCAGTAATCATGAGACAATGAAAATAAAGTCCAGCAATAAATTAATAATTTACATAGCATCAAGTTATGCTGCTTTTTGTTATACTGTATAGCAAAGTCTATTTGAAACACAATTTGGAATTGATAGATGTTTACCTAATATTCATGTGTATTTCTTCAGAAACGTTTGCCGTATCTTAGAAGCAGCATATCTGCAATGTGATGCAGGGGTTGCTATGGTGAGTTCACATCTCTTATTTAATGCTGTACCTGAGTAAATACACATTGTAACAATCTCTGTTAGAGGTGCTATTAGTAAAGTTATGTCAGCATTTCTATCAAAAATACTTGTTTTCCTGTTGCAACTTGGCCAAAAGACAAAGAAAACAATTCCTAGACCAAATCCACAGAAGTCTTTGTGCTCTTCTAGTGTATTTTTTTCACAGCTTCAATCACTTTCTGAAGTCTTCTGTCATCAAAAATCAAATAAAAAATCAGTGGATTTGTTTCTGTTCTTTAGTAGATGGTGATTTTGACAACAGTTATGAGACTTTTCATCTAGAAATATCTTTAGAAAAATTTGGGGGTCAGTTTTCATTTCACTGTTCCAGTCAGTGCCAGTGGGCATTCAGTCAGACATTAATTGCATTACTTGTTTTACAGCCCTTCTGTACTGCCAGAGTGGCATAAAGACACTTTTGTGTACAGGAGAACCAGGTCCTTAGTTCTTGTATTTAATGACTCCATTTTACTAAACGGCACCAGAAATTTAACTTGTAGACTCCAGTGCATTCTTTTTGAGCAATTATTTGAGTCACCCTCCAGGATAACACATAAGAAAGGAGTGCATTGCTGGAAGTAATCGAATTCGTTTATCTTTTTGGCATCTATTTATTTTGCTAATCATTTACTTTGAAAAAGAGTAAGTAACTTTCTGAGACTGTTTTTCTCTATGAGCTCCCCTGTGTATGTCAGGATAACTCTTGCGTTATGCATTTATTTGTAGGTTGACCTGATAAAATGTTTTCATTTTGTGAAGGTTGGGGTTTTTTTAACTAAAATAACTTTTGTAGGAAATGTCTATATTTGGCAAAATCCCTTATACCAGCTAATGATATTTTTGAAATAAAACTGCTACAAAAGTATTTCTAAATACATATATTTTTACTCAAAATTGTGGGTTTTAAGGACCTGGGTGGAGAAGTCAAAATTTATAGTAAAAAAATAAACAACTTTTTTCAACTTGTCCATAAGGTCTGATTATTATACTGGGACTTGCATATGTGCTTGCATGTTGACCTTGTGAAGACTATACTTTTAAGTGGAACAGCTTCTTCTGTGCTTCATGTCAGCCAGTAAGAGTGGATACTCATTACTGAATTGGCTGAACAGTGCGGCTGAACAAACACATCTTTCCCGTAAGTCAGGAAGAACACGGTTGGATGGAGAAACTCAAACAGTTCATAAATGTACATCATTAGCTGGTAATGAGAAGGGAAGGCTATTTTTTGAGAATTTACTCCCATAGTCAGAAAAAGAGAGATGCGATGTGTTTCAGATGTTGCCCTGACATAAACTGTAGAAGCTGGGTTTTTACACATTTACACTTCATGTTAAAAGGAGTCATAGAGATCCTTGAAATAATTTTGACAGTGTTTTGGCAGGCGGCGGGGCTGTGACCCCAATTTTTAAGTGCTACAGTATTTGGATGTTACTGCCTAACTTGTTGCTCTGCAGCACCATATGATAGAATAGGTCTTAAGCTCCACAAAATCAAGTATTCCAGCACTAGAAGATGAGAAATAGATCATGCACTTTCAACCTTCTGCTATAAGGCCTTCCTTCCAAATGCAAGCCAGTATCTGGCATTGCAGTATTAGGGTCAAAAGCTGCAACACCAAAAATCTTAAAAAATACTGTCCAGTAATATAAACAAAGGAATAATAAAACATAATGAATTCTACATGTCTTGTGACACGTACCTATGAGTAGAATATGACTAAAGCACCAGCCTACCCACTTTTCAAAAGAATTATCACCATGAAGCACTAGCAAGTCATCTTTTTTTTTCCCATTAAGATCCTATATTCATATTTTCCATACCAGTTTTCTTCAGCTGTATTCATCAATGTGCAAAGAAATCCTTCTAAGACAGGGAGTCAGTGTATTCTTTCTTTCTCTTTCTGTCTCTTTCCTTCACATGTGCATAAAAAACTGGAGCAAGGAGGACTGGAAGGAGAGGGCTAAGTTCTGCATTTAAGGGTCTTCATTGGAAAACAGTATTCAGACTCCAAGGGTGAATACCCATGTAATATCAGCAAGGTAAAGCAAGGCAGGTCTGTCAGTCTCGTTCACGATAAGACACAAATGAGTTTTTCAAATAAGGGGATGCCAGAAAGTAACATCTGAGCTATCTTGAAAAGAGCAGCAGAAAAAGAGCAGCAGAAAATACTGTGATACACCACAGCAACGTGCTAAGGGCAACCTCCCACCATCCCTTAGGGCGTCAGTGTCTACATGTTGAAATAGTTGGCACTTCTCTGCTTTCCTTATGGACAGCACAAACCAGAATGCATTCAAAGCATAACCTTGAGATGACAAATGTATAGATTAAAAGACCTACAAGAGATGGAAAAAATCTTGGTCCATGCTTAAAAAGTTGTACCAGTGTGATACCATTTACTCTATGTACCGCTTTTGTGAGGCCAAGTGGATTGTTTTGAAGCTACACGTTTTCATTGCTTTAGTTTTGTGATAAATCTAGCAATTCTTAGTGAAACTAACTGGTGGCTAAGACTTCTTGTTGTTACCTACTTTATTCTTACGACAGAAAATTTATCAGGTATATCTGGAAATACAATCTTGTGTGTTACATCTTTACCAAAAGTCTTAAGGACCACCAGTGAGCCACAGATTCCAGATCTTGAAAGTTATGCAACAGACACCCTTGGTACATAATTTGGCATGATTTTGGTCTGTTGCTGTAAACTATTAGCACCAGAAAGCAAAAATTCAGAACCACAGTATGATAATTTTCATCACTAAAACACCCCGATAGTATTATCCAAGTGTGTAAAGTTCAGGGAAGGGGAAGATTCATCATCTTGTCAATATTTTGAATCTCACTTTCAAATCATGGAAGGCACAACCTTGTGTAAAATGTCAGATGCTACATCATATCATAGCTAAAGAGTTCAGAGTATAAAGGATATGGAGAAGGCTGAGGTACTTAACTTTTTTGCCTCAGTCTTCACTAGCAAGTGCTCCAGCCACACCGCCCAACTTGCAGAATGCAAAGGCAGGGACTGGGAGAATGAAGAACCACCCACTGTAGGAGAAGATCAGGTTCGAGAGCATCTAAGGAACCTGAAGGTGCACAGGTCCATGGGACCTGATGAAATACATCCACAGATCCTGAGGGAACTGGCAGATGAAGTGGCTAAGCCACTATCCATCATATTTGAGAAGTTGTGGCAGTCCGGTGAAGTTCCCACTGACTGGAAAAGGGGAAACATAACCCCCATTTCTAAAAGGGGAAAAAAGGAAGACCTGGGGAACTACAGGCCAGTCAGTCTCACCTCTGTACCTGGCAAGATCATGGAGCGGTCCCTCCTGGAAACTATGCTAAGGCACTTGGAAAATAAGGAGGTGATTGGTGACAGCCAACATGGCTTCACTAAGGGCAAATCATGGCTGACAAATTTGGTGGCCTTCCAAGATGGGGTTACTGCATTGGTGGATAAGGGGACAGCAACAGTCACCTACCTAGACTTGTGCACAACATCCTTGTCTCTAAATTGGAGAGACATGGATTTGACAGATGGACCATTTGGTGGATAAGGAATTGGCTGGATGGTCATACTCAAAGAGTTGTGGTCAATGGCTCGATGTCCAAGCGGAGACCAAGGACGAGTGGCATTCCGCAGGGGTCGCTATTGGGACCAGTGCTGTTCAACATCTTTGTTGGCAACATGGACAGTGGGATTGAGTGCACCCTCAGCTGTGTGGTGCAGTTGACACACTGGAGGGAAGGGATGCCATCCAGAGGGACCGTGACAGGCTTGGGAGGTGGGCCTGTGCAAACCTCAAGAAGTTAAACGAAGCCTAGTCCTGCACATGGGTTGGGGCAATCCCAAGTACAGATACAGGCTGGGTGGAGAATGGATTGAGAGCAGCCCGGAGGAGAAGGACTTGGGGCTGTTGGTTGATGAGAAGCATCAAAAGAAGCATGACCAGCAGGTCAAGGGAGGTGATTCTGCCCCTCTACTCTGCTCTGGTGAGACCCCACCTGCAGTTCTGCATCCAGATCTGGGGCCTCCAACATAAGAAGGACATGGACCTGTTGGAGCGAGTCCAGAGCAGGGACACGAAGATGATCAGAGGGCTGGAGCACCTCTCCTATGAGGACAGGCTGAGAGAGTTGGGGTTGTTCAGCCATAGAGAAGAGAAGGTTCCGGGGAGACCTTACAACAGCCTGCCAGTACCTAAAGGAGGCCTGCAGGAAAGATGGGGAGGGATTTTATTATCAGGGAGTGTAGGATAGGGAGGATAGGACAAGGAGTAATGGCTTTAAACTGAAAGAGGGTAGATTTAGATTAGATGTAAGGAAGAAGTTCTTCACTGTGAGGGCGGTGAGGCACTGGAAGAGGTTGCCCAGAGAGGTTGTGGCTGCCCCATCCCTGGCAGTGTTCAAGGCCAGGTTGGATGGGAATTTGAGCAACCTGGTCTAGTGGAAGGTGTCGCTGCCCATGGCAGGGGGGTTGGAACTAGATGATCTTCAAGGTCCCTTCCAATCCAAACCATTCCATGATTCTGTGATTCTATGAAATACATTAAGAATGTTTAAGAATATTACACTAAGGTCAAGCATCCAATTAAAAGATGAGCACTCGTGCAGCAGTTTAGCCAATCAAAACATTCTACAAGCACTAACTGATTTTCACAAAATCATTGTGAAACAGGGAGGAAATTATTATCACATTTTTCTTCTCATCAGAACTGAATATTAGGACTTGAAAAATGTCTCATATGTCACTACCACCGATGAGTTTTGCAAGTAGCAGTAGTCAAGATTACCATCTGGTCTTGATGATTCATTTATGATTTGGATTTCATAACCACTATGGACAGTTTCTCTATACACTATTAAAAATGGTAGAGTTAGCCCATTTTTCTTCAAGGTAAAGTTTGCTTCAAAGTAAAAAGAAAATTTCGTAACACTGCAACAAAAAGTATAACAACTTCCTGTTTTTCTAGAAATTCATTGCCTTAATTACAGAACACTCTTAATTCCTAATATTTCTCCTCTTTTCTTTAATTTATCCAGCAATTAGATCTGAAAAATTTAAAAGTCATATTTCAGAAATTATTGTTAAAGACATTGCAGAGGAAGAGAAAAGACAAGGCAAGTTAACAAGAATCAGAAAATTCCACTATGAAACCAAAGGTTGAAATTTAAGGAACGAATCTTTGCTCTCCATGCCCACCACGAGTGTTATTAGGAAGCATGGGTTTACCCTCCTGCTTTTAAACCAGATTAGTGGGTAATATTCTGATTATTGAAACTGAGAGGAACAAAATTGCTGGATGCTGCAGGAATACGATTTTTTAGTATTTTTCCTTTATACAGTGAAAAAATTAGGGGATGATAAGATTTCTCAGACAGATCTTCCTTTGCCAGTAATAAGAGTTTAGCTTGAATAAGTGTCTTAGGATTCAGTCCATGTTTCTACTTTATGGTTTATTGCCTACAGACACCAATACAAGCGAAGACACGGGGCGAACAAAAGAGTAAGTGGCTGGTGGACATTTTGAGTTTTGTTTGAAATAGTTGTCACAGAACTCTCACACATCTTAAAAGTGTGGCTCATCTTGTACTTTTTTGTTTCTACTTTACTATGGAAAACATCATTTCTGCTTTGAGAAAGTTTGTTTTTGTGGCACTTAGCATACTGTTAAATTACCTCAGCTCTTCCTCCATGCGAGAGTGAAGTTGGTCACATGCATAAACGCTGCCCACAGGAGCAGAAGGGACATTGGATCAAGTCCTTTCTGACCATTTACCTCATTGGCCAATGGTGGAGGAGAAGACACGTGACACCACCTCAGCCATGGTCCGTTGATGACCTGCCTTTTGTCACTCCTGATTCCATGGGTTTTTTGGAGCTAGAATGGTTGCAGAAACAGCTCCACGAGAGAAGGAGCACTTTGAGAAATTTCTTCAGCTAATTAAAGTTAGGTGTTGACAGGCTGAAGGGATTCCCATCCAGACATTGGCAGAAGAAAGGCTAAAAGAGAGCCCAGAAAGGAAGCGTAAAGTGTGACTGGCTCAGGAGGCGCAAACTTTCCCCTCTAGGTCAAAGCATCGAACTTAGCCCGGAACAAGGGTGATTGAAAAATCTGTTATCACTGTTGCTCTTCAGGATGCTGTGTGAAATTTAGTGATAGCTAGTCCAGCTGCACACATCATAAAACTCTTGTTATCATTCTCAGTTGTTTACTGTTTAACATAAAGCAGAACCGGTTCTAAAACAAGTCATATATCTTGAATTGGACTGATATTCTCTATACAGTAATTTTTGTTTCCCTCTTGCTAAAGTGGTGAAGCTAGAGTAGCCAGATCTTTAATATCAAACCAAATATGGACAAGAAGGAGCTCTATACACAAACACTTCTAGAAATAGAAGTATATTCATTTTCAAATAGAAATGTCACTATGTCAGAGCAGTACACACAGACATTGCATCTCTACAGGAATATGGAAGTTTCCTACACTCACATTTAAATAGGACTATAGAAAGTAAATTTCTCACTTACCACATAGCACTACTTGCAATAACAACACAAATTTTATCTTCTGAGTCTCCTTGTTTTGCTGGAATGGAGGTGGGGAGAAATCCAGCTCAGTTCATCAACATGTTTAAATAGTGCCTTTGAGAAAGGATTCAGAAGCAAATATGTACTGTTGCACTGGGCAGCTGCTCTTGCGGATTTCCAGTTAAACAAACATCTATTGCAAGGTATGTCTCGTAATGAGGTTGTTTTCTCTAGACTTTTTCTAGGGTCATGGTCATCACCTGGGAATTGTGGTTTTCAGATTTACAAAATTACTAATCGATATTTGTGCAAAATTACACAATAGTATAATAAACAATAGTGGTGTATGAATGTGCAGCACATAAAAGTAAAACATTAATTTCCTGGGAGAACTGTTGATTTCCAGGTTTTACTTCAAAATGTACTTAGCAGAGTCAAGTAGAGTTAAGTATGTGACAAAACTGGTAACATGTTAAATAATTTTTAACATTTGAGAAGAGAAAAAAAAAAGACATGGAAACTAATGGTGACAAAATATAAATACAAATACACTTCTGTTTTAGCAATGCTTGTATATGTGATCCCTGATGACTTTCAACAGGCAAGAGCAAAGTAAAGAAGCATGAGCCTTTGCAGGAATGGTGACTGCTCATTGCAGTGTACTCACAGTCTTCTCTGGCATGTTCTCTCAGTCTGCTGAGCCAGGAAAGAGCTTTTACTAATAGGATTTGATTAAAAGAAATACTAATTGCCTATTGGAAGTCAAGAACCACTTTTTCTTTAATACTTAAAAAATGTAACAGATTTTTTGCATTAAGCACCATTTTAACCAGCATGGTAAATACATTTGTTTTCAGCTTCAGAAAGACGAAACTCTCCAATCTGGACTTCTTTTCTAAGTGCTTTTACAACTGTATGGAGTTACAACAGGGTGTCAGCTACTGCCAAGACTGTACTCACTTCTGAGTTAGGTGCTCAAACTGCAGTGAAGTGTCTGGCTTCATTTGTCCCTGATTTTTAGCAGCTGTGTTTGAATTGAGAGCTTGATTGACAATTATCTCACCTTGACAGAAGCTTGATTACTTGGGCTATGAAAAGATCCTTTATGCTATTTTGTGATAAACAGTTACTTTTTTATCCTAGTTTTTGACATTAACTCGTACTTGTTCCTGAACAGCCACAGCTACAATTTTTAAAATTAAGCCAAAAACATTAGGCGGTTGCGGCTGGCATGGCGCTTCAGTGTCTAGTAATGTTACTTCTTGGATTTGCCTATGTCGATGAAGTTTTGCATGGATAAAATTCAAAATCAATTTTTCTCCAAGAGTTCTACTGAGCAAGGACTGTGATAAACTTTGTTAATATAGGATTAAAGAGAGAATGAGAAGGCAGCAATAAAGGCCCTTTGATAGCAGTGGGGGATGAGTAATGGAAAATGTTCTTGCTGCGGACTAATCAGAGTGTAATTGCTAAAGGAACCAATCTTTCATTAATTGGAAAGGCAGTAAACTCAATCAGTCACAGTGCCAAAATATTGCAGTTCAGTTGAAGAATTTTATTGAACTAATTGATTTAATTGTTTTAAGTAATGCTGTTTTAAGAGTCTATTAAGAAACATTATTCTCAATATAATTTTCTGAAAGATAAAAACTTTTTATGAGGCAAGTGATTTTCATCTCAAAAAAAAGATGAGACAACAGTTTTGATTTAAAAGAGCAACTTGACTAGGTTATGTTTCGTTAGAAATTATCAGTACTTGATTTTGGATGTCATCACGGATAACGTGAAGCGCTTTGTAACTGAAGGGTACTTTAGCTATGCTTAGACTAGCTTAAACATTTCTGATGGTATTTCCTCGGAGTCAGAAAATTGGTTTCATCTTATCTGCCTAATCTGGATATAATGGGAAGTCTGCCTCCGCTTTTGCACACCCAGCCTCCACTCCTCTTTAGCCCTGAGGGAACGCTGTACAAGTGCCGCAGGTTACTCACTAGCTCCGCAATCAGTTTAAACTGGAATAAGCAGTCCTGGCTTACCTTCCAGTCCTCTGCCTGATTATTGCCATTTGCATCTCTCTCCCTTCTGCCAGATGTTCGTGCAGCCGCATGGTGAGTGGGAACAGGGCAACGCTCTGGGTTAAAACTAGCCTCTTTTTTTTTTTTTTTTTTTTTTTTTTTTTTCCCTCCCATATGTATTTATGGCTATTTGCACTCACTGGGGAAGCAAGGAGAGTGAAAACAGTGATTGGGTCAGTGGGAAGTTGGCACTGCCTCTTTCAGCATCAGCATTTGCTTATGTTGACTTAAGGGAGTTGTAGGACTATAGCGTTAGCATCGCTCCTCCGGGGTTCAAACTCAGCCGGGGTCTGTGGAGCAAGAAGCAGGAGCCCCGATACGTCGGTCACTGGTTCCCTTCCTTTCCCAACAGTGTTTGGGCTGATTGAAAGACCTGTCTCATTGGCACCAGTGCTGACGCAATATCTCTGACATTCAAAAGCGGAGGGGGGGGTGCTGTATGTAACCCTATATGAACCGCAAGCGCAGCGTCCTGGCTACGTCTGTGTAATCTTTCTGGGTCTGTGACAGTGACAATAAATATTGACATCGCTGCAAAGCCAAGCAAGCTGTTTGGGAGGCTTTCATGGCACAATGAACCTTTAGTATGTTTCTAGCGACATCCCATTGGTTATCGAATCACAGACAAACCTGATGGTGCAAGATTTGTAGGGGAAGGTAATGTAATTCATTAGATCCAAAGGTAGAATTCAGGAGGGAACATTCCCCAGGTCCAAAAGGTAGAGCTCGTTAGTCTTTCAGATACGGTCCACAATCAAGGAGACATCAACGGTGACTGGGTTCCCGTAAGGTGACTTTCTTTGATCGCTATTTGTGTTCAGAAAGCTGCTTGGCAGACTTCTTGCCATCAAGCTGTGGAGTCAGTGTGGCTCAGGGGTCCAAAAGGCTCGGTGAAGTGCCTGGAAAGCCTTTTGGCCAAGGTTCTGCACTAATTCATTGCAGCTGCAATATGAAATTACGGTTGTCGTTACCGTTGCTTTATCACTGTTATTTTTAACTATTACATATGTCTCCCGTGGCTTCTCTTGATCAAATGCCATTACACTAACAACCCTACAGGCAGGCAGTACATGACCATTCCTAACTAGCATTTTTTTAGGAAAGAATATTGCTTAAAACTCAGGAAATCTCACGAATCAGGACTGGAATTCATGAAGGCATCTTCCCCACGGAGTGCCTCTCAGGATTAGCTGTGGTGCTGAGATGTGGAGGACAATCTGCTGGGTCAGATACTGGCTACCATCACGTGGGGCTGTTAAACTCGGTGGATCAATGGCTTGATCAGAGAGGGCAAAACCTTGCAGAATTTTCACAGTTTGTTCAGAGCAAAAGTATGTTTTGCACAAGGTAGCAGGAGGGATATAAAAACATGACAGTGTAATAAACATGTTTCAGCTAGTATAATAAACAGAATTTGGAGCCTTCAGAGCCGAGCCAGATTTCTCTTTTAAAAGAGGAAAAATGAACAACCAGGCATTGTCTCATATGACAAATGATAATAATGAGCAACAAAAATAACATGAATCATTGTTATAAGTCATCTGGTGATTTTTTAAAATTTTTTTTAGAAACTAACAAAGCATTACAAAAAGTCACTACCATGGGGTAAAGAACACTATCAAGAGAAGTATGTGGAAGTGACAGAGACAAAGCTTTTCTAGATATGAAAATTCAACAAAAAAAGAAGTGAGAACAAGAATGTTTCACATAGAGTATCTTTTTGATCTTTTTAACCCTTTTTGCATCTTATCTTTTTTTTGTGTGGCTTTTCTATATCGTTCACTCATTAAATAGCTGACAAATGACAGCCAGTTTTCCTTGAGGACCTGCATGCTCCTTTGCTGCTTCGCCTTGAATGTACTTATCGCTGTGATGTCCAAGTGAAATAGGGAGGTACTACATTCCCAGTTTTGCAGATGGAGACCTGGGGAGCAGAGTATGGTTTAGATCCGTTAAGGACATTGAGACATCTTCTTCTGAGCTGCAGTGAATTTGTCTACAAGGTGTGTTTTGGGCAGACATGCACTGACACTGCCCATGCTCAAAGTCGGTCCAACCCATGGAACCCTTAGGAGCTCAGCAGAGGAGAACCGAAGCTTGAGTGGTGCCTCATCCTGATTCCTTCTCAAGAGCTGACTCTGCTCTCAGGGTCGAAGTAATGTTGCTAAGTGCTGCAAAGTATTATACACTGCTCAGACAGCACAAATAACAGTATTGCTCTCCTGCAGAGTCTGCTAATGAAAGGGGAATCTGATTGTTTTCACAGGCTGATTTTAATCGCATCTAGTTTATATGAACACGTTATTATTTCTATAAACAGAAACGTAGTCACGGAACGCTGAGGATTACTGGTGAAACTAAGTTATCACTGGCTTTTTTCACGTTTTATAAAAACTTGTTGACTCCTAATGTAACAATGACTGAAATTCACATCGCCAAATCATGGTTAACTTAAACATGGCCAAGGACAGACTAGAAAAACGCCTGTTAGGAAGAGATTGCCCACTTTTCCCAGCTAGGTCAGTGGTCCGATAAAAGTGGTGCCCTATCCCCTTGCCTGCCTCTTCTCCTTAGCTCACCGTGGGAGCTACAGCTGCATTTGTGGTCTCAGTCAGGAAGGATCCAGGTGTTGCTAACCCTACTGTGGGTCAACTGTGTTCAGTGTGTCCTGGTTTCAGCTGGGATAGAGTTAACTCTCTTCCTAGTAGCTGGTCCAGTGCTGTGTTTTGAGTCCAGCATGCGAAGAATGTTGATAACACTGATGGTTTCAGTTGGTGCTCAGTAGTGTTTAGACTATAGTCAAGGATTTTCCAGCTTCTCATGCCCAGCCAGGGCACAAGAAGTTGGCACAGGACGCAACCAGGGCACCTGACCCAAACTGGCCAACGGTGTATTCCATACCATGGGACGTCCCATCCAGTATAGGAACTGGGAAGTGGGGGCAGGGAATCGCCGCTGGGGGTCTAGCTGGGTGTCGGTCGATGGGTGGTGAGCAATTGCCCTGCGCATCATTTGTACATTCCAATCCTTTTATTATTGCTGTTGTCATTTTATTAGTGTTATCATTATCATTATTAGTTTCTTCTTTTCTGTTCTATTAAACCGTTCTTAACTCAACCCAGGAGTTTTACTTCTTTTTTCCCGATTTTCTCCCCCATCCCACTGGATGGGGGGGAGTGAGTGAGCGGCTGCGTGGTGCTTAGTTGCTGGCCTGGGTTAAACCAGACAAGTGCCTCTCTGCCTCCAAGGAGAGCCTGGCTCTCTCTTCTCCATACCCCATTAGGTGGTTGTAGACAGCAATAGTATCTCTCCTTACCCTTCTTTTCTGCAGGCTGGCCAAGCCCAGCTCCCTCAATGTCTCTTTGTATGCCTTGCACCCCACCAGCGTCTTGCTGTACTCCTTCTTGGGGTGGGGGGAGCAAAACTCAAAAGTGCCTGATGAAGGGGAATAATCTCTTCCCGGCCTTTGACCTGCTGGCTGTACTCTAACTAATGCAATCCAGATAGTTTCATGACAGCTCTTCCAGGCCTTCGCTCTGTGACCCTGAGGTGAAGAGTAGTCATGGCCAGCTCATCCGTCCCAGCACGTCATGCCGGCACATCTGGAGGCATTTGAGAGCTGTACACTACTAAACAAACATAGGCTTCTCTGACATGAGCAAATATGTATGGATGTGTTCCCTATTAAATGATGAATGGTGAGATCTTCCCAGCCTGTGTGACTGGAAGTGTGTTTATCTCATGGTAGCCAACCGTGGACATATGCCATGGCAGACACACGACTGGTCATGCAATGGGACAGGCATTGGGCCCCAGGGAAGAGTGAGCCTCAAGCAGGCTAGTGTAGCGAGTAATAGTGCTGGCAACCTTTCCTCCTGCAATAGAAATTAGCCTCCTCAAGTGAGGATGGAGACCAAAATATCAAACGAGGTTTAACTCCCTTTCACCCAGCAGATCTGGACCTGTGAGTTTTCCAGATCTTAAAAGAAGCAGAGGTCCCAAAGACATGCCTGATGTGCAGCTCTGGCCGCTCCCAGGGCCCCTGAGACTCGGCACCATTCCCTGCCCAAGTCACAGGTGTCAAACCAGTAGCACATTTAAAAACCTGAAATCACTCGCCCACATTTGGGCAGAACATGGCAGCAGCTATGAGAAGTCAGAGGCACTCTGCTAGTCACCTGAAAGGGCAGTTCTCTACATTCAGCAAATGGCACATTGTAAAGAGATTGGATAAATTGCAACATATAGCTCCAAACAATCAGGGATGTTAAGACTTCTTATATATGTCGGTATAGAAGGGGACTAAGCTAAAGTGCTCTAACACAGCAATATTCCTCAGTGAGTTATTCTATTTAAAAACATATAAACCCATGGTATTATATTGCAAGTTATCCAGCAGTGGCTATTCACTACCTAGTGAATTCATCATTCCTCTGCCCTGCAGCTTTGTTTTCTCAGTCTCGTTCCATGTAGAGCATGGACAATATGTTCTTTCTAGCACACGTGGGCACTTTCAGAGCAAACAATAGACACAGGCTTGCACTGAAAAACTCCAGGTAGCCCCTGCCTTCACTCAGGCAAGGCTTGAAGCCAGCAATAATTATCCTGACAGTGCAAGATGTTCCCAAATGTGTTCTGAAAATAATGGAGGGGGGATTGGCACCACTGAAGTAATCTTTTTTATGTGAGGGTGTGGAACAACAGAAAGCCTGGGGTAAAAATCTAGAGAGGATGTTTTTGTCCCTTCCTGACATCATTCAAATAGAAAGAAGGCAAAACAAATTTTGTATTAGCGGTCCTTCTTCTAAATAGTATAAATAACACCTAGACCCTTCCCAACGCCCAGACTCACACCATCAGGCTTTAAGCACCTGACCAAAGTGTATTACAGAAGCTGGCTGGAGACCATCAGCCCCTTCTAGGTGGGCTGAATCACCTTCTGGGATGTTCTTTTCTCCCTCCATTGAGATTATACAGACCCTAAGGCAAATTGTCTCCTTTCTTAGTCATTGCAGTGAAGTGCCTTTTGTTAGGTGTTATGAACCTGAACTTGTCTGTCTTTCCTTTCTTCTTAAAAAATATTGGGCGATAAGAAATACTTACACTCTGCGCTGGCAGGAATCATTACAACAGGGAGATGTGGTAATGTCGCCAAGAAAATATCCTGTGCCATCTGTAGTCATACTTAATGTTATAAGCACACTAAGTCAAAAAGCACAGTAGTTAAGCAATCAATATATTGTGAATTATAGCCCTGATTCTGAAACTTGTGTTTACTATAAGGAATCTTATTTCTTAAAAATAGTCACCTGAGTTTTATTTAATATTCTGTTTTAGCTCTTCCTCAGTTCATTGTAGCCAATTGCAAATGCAGCTTTTCATACTTGCCCTGTGAAGCTTATTATTGCCAGGGAGAGTGGAATAAACTTGGGGATAAGAAGAAATTATGTTTTTGGAAAGGAAAAAGAGGATATTGGAGCCCTTTTTCAGAACATAGCAGTTATTCTGCTACAAAGAATTTAATACATTTACCAAGTATCTTCAGTTTTGTTTTGCAAAATTTGTGAATATGAATATTTTAAAAGAGCACTTTGAGCTCTTTTGTGGGTAGTTATTTATTTACAGTTTATGTGTGAAGACCAAAAGATTTCTTAAGCCAAAACCTGCCGCTTTTTCTCCAGTAAATCTCCTCAACAAATCAACGGACTATTGAATTCCTCACTAAGCCTTTTTTTTAACCTGCCTCTGACACACGGAGTGTTGTTTGCCTAACGTCTGGCCATGTCTCACCTAATCCCATTCCTGCCCTCAGTAGTTTTGAGGGCATCTTTAATATCTTTGTGCTCATGCTCGTGGCACTAAGCAGTTTCACAGACTCCTCAGAACACAGGTTGGAAGGGACCTGTGGAGGACAGCTGGTCCAAAGCGGGGCTGCCACAAACACCAGGTCAGCTCAGACATGGTTTTGCCTTGCAAAGTCTCTAAAACCTCCAAGGACAGTGACTCTGCAGCCTCTGCTCCCGAGCAACGTGTCCCTGAGTTGCACTACGGTTCTCCTAATGTCCAACCCGAATTTCCCACGTGCTGGTACGTGGCTTCTGCCCCGTGCCTGGGCTGTCTGGCAGTACTGAGAAGAGTCTGGCTCTGTTGTCTTTGCAGCTACCCTTCAAGTAGCTATAGCTTGCTTGCATGCCACCCCTTAGCTTCCCCTCTGCCAGCTTAAACGAGCCCTGCTTTCCCAACCTTTTCTATTCTGAAAAACCCAAATGTTTTAATCCAGCTGAACTCACGTGGTACCTTGGATTTGCAGGTTCCGAGTGAGAATTCAGGGTGTTTGAGATGCAGGAGATGACATTACCCCTCTTGGCCTTAGTTTAAAAAACTGTGAAACAAAACCTAATTTTTTTTCTATGTATTTCTAAGGAGGAAGCATAGCAAGAGTCAGCTAATACTGAAATGATCCCTGCAAAAGCATCCTAACCCTTTTGAAGTGTGGATTTGGAGCTGTGTGTAGATGTGTGTGTAGGGTCAGGTGCTTTGAATGCAGCTGGTTTATCATCACCAGGATTCCTTTGACTTCTAATGTACTGGTAAAGAGCTGACAGCCACAACAAAACAGCAAAATACACTTTGCTTTCCTCTGCAGACTGGCTGCCTCAATGACAACGACGAGTACAGAGTGAAAACTAAACTCAGAGCTCCAACAAGATCTCCTGCAATTTCAGAAGATACTATCTGAGCAAGAAGCAAACACACAGACATAAGGCTCTGGTCCCAAGAGGAAGGTAGTATGAGTCAGAGAGCAGCAGTTACTTCAAAACAGGCATATTGCCATTATTTTTTTTAGTTCGTAGGTGAGAGCGGGATTTCCTGTTTGTGGAAAACAGAAAAACATTAAAGAAGCATTTAACACAACCTCGCATTCTAAAAAGGAAGGCCAAAATCCAGAAAAACATGTGCTTAGTATTTCAGTAAAAACATCTCCGGCACCTTCAGTACCAACCTTATTTCACCCTATAAAGCCTTTTCACCAGCCTGGGTTCCAGCCACAGCAAAGTAAGCAGCTACATGGGCAGCAGCGCAGCCCTGACCGGTTTTGCCTAAACCCAAATTCTCGAAGCTGACCACTGCACCCCAAGCGTGTGGGACAGCAGCTGGGGCAGAAGCAGGCAGCAGAACGCGCTGGACTTCCCCCCACCTCTCCCCCAGCGCTCCTCACATTTGGGGGACCTGAGGTACCAAGCTCTGGGCCAGCACCTTCAGTTCACACAGCCAGAGCAGGTCTTGATTGCTCTTTGCCCCAGACAAGGGCTTTGAGCAAGAGCTGGTAGGTTTTACTCCCTAACGAGCACTTAACGGTGTTCCGAAAACGGGTCCTGCCGACGTGGTGAAGGCGGCAGGTTGTGCCTGGACTGCTGAGCCCTTACTAAGGGCACTGCCGCCACCGCTAGCTCCAGTCCCTGCTGAAAACCTCTGCTCTGGAAACACCCTGCTAGCTATGGAAGATTTTTTAGGGAAGGTCTTCTCTGTGTGGGAAACGTGCCCTCAGTCCCGCCACGTCTGGAAATTTCCTCTTTAAACGATGCTGCAACTCATGTTGTCTCTGTGAGATAGTACATAGCCAAAAGGCAGCAGAAGAGGGAAGTATAATATAACATCTACCAAACGTCATAGTTCTAGCTGCAGTTGACCTGGCATCCTCAAAGAAAGGGTAAACACAGGGGTGCAGGAGAAACACTCCCTGGTGAGCTGCAGGGTGCTCCATAGGCACTGAAGTGACTATCAGAGCTTGTAGTATGATCCCACAAATTAAGAGAGAGAGAAGAGATTTATTTAGCAGATTTTGCAGTGGTTGGTTGGTCAAAAGTAGTACACTTGGCCCTTCTTTGAATATCAGAGAAGTTACTCTGGCTGCAGAGTACCTGTGGCAGAGACGCGTCTCACAGGAAGGTAGTGCCAGCTACAAACAGGCACGGGTGTGACGAATATCACGAGGTTGTGCTTTCTTTTGTTCGCTGTTTCCAACATTAGAATCAAGAGTTTAATCCTATTCTTTGCCAGAAAACACGTAACTATATTTTCTTTAAACTCTTGCACGGTCTCAAGTAATCCCAGCAAATACAAAGTTTTCTTTAGAAATGGTGAAATCAAACACAGCCATGCTGTGGACAAGATAGAAAGGGCTCTGCAGTCCTACAGTTACGCTGTGTCTCCCTTCAGTCTGAAGACTGGACACCGACATCTGCTCTGCTGAGAGAAGTCTTTCCCGGTGAAAATTAAGCAGTGCTTTTCTAGTTAGGGATAGGCAGAAAGGACTGGCAGCATCAAGAAAGCCCATGTTAATACAGCTGGCTCCTCCTCTGCAGACAAAATTTCCTACAAGCGTGTGGATGGTTTCTGCCAGCCCCACCTGCCCGCATACTTTATGCTGCCTGGCATCTTTGGGGCATCAGGTGCTGGGTCAGGGGCATTGCTGAGCACCATCCGTCCTGACGACTCCATCCCTCCGGGCACTGAGGAAAGACCCACCCAAGTACCCTGATGCGGCTACGGAGAGATCTGTGCCACGCTGCTTAGGCTCGATGGGTATCGGACATAGGCGTCGATATCTGTGATATCTGTGGCATCTGAAAAGGAAATGAACTCTAATCTTGACTATTATCTTTTTAATCAGGTTCAAAAAATGTATCAGAAGTAATTTTCACAGCTGTTGCTGATTTGTTAGTACATCTGTCCCAGCATCTCCCTGCTGTTTGCTTTATGGTTTACAACCTTATTTTCGTTCGTTTAAAGAAATGTTTTTCTCTCCCCTGTCGTTACATGAGACATCCACATGAACAACAGCACGACGAGGACGCTGCCTGTACCCGCAGCCCTGTCAAGTGTGCAAAGCAAACAGGCACAAGCGGAGCAGGGCTGCCTTCCCCAGCCCCTCCCGCAGCTCTGGTCCTCTCTCCCTAGCAATGACATAGAAGAGTTTGGTGCCGAACCACAGCCGAGAACTGCTTTAATTCATTAAGGACACCTATTCTTTGTCGTGTGCTTTAGGGGGAGAGCCTGTCTCCCTCACGAAACCAGCTGATGCGGTGGAAAAGAGAGGCAGCTTTCAGTCTCAAAGTCCCTTCCACCAGTCTAAGCCCAAAAATTTGTTCATTTTTCCAACCACGTGATAGGTCTAAAGCAAGATAGGACCTCTAGCTCCGAACCTTGCACCTCTTCGTCTTTGGACTGTACTACTTTTGGCATCGTATGGCATGACGGGCCTTACGATCAGTTGCATTTTCACGGGAATGCAGAACCGAGGGAGACAGAGCTTATTTTTGTTGAACTATTTGTCTGAGTCTATATTGGAACTGGGATTTTTTTGGAGGGAGGGAACCGTGAAACGGCACACCACAGCCAGTGCCGGCAGCAAGCAGGCAGAAGCCCTGCTCGCGGCGGAGCCGGGTTGGGTTCCCGCAGGTTTTCACCCAGCCTGAGCTAAAGCAGTCTGAAGTGCTCCGCAGGAAACTCAAAGAATTAAAAATTACATCCCCTCGCTTGCCTTCCTGCCTTCGCAGTCAGGCCTGTCTGAGGGCTTTAATCACAAAGCCTACACGGGAGGGAGGGCTGGAGGGTTGTCTGTTTTTTTTTAATTATGGTGATTATGTCGTTGGATAAAAGGTTGTAAATTCTACAGTATTGCAGGCACATCACAGGTAATGAAACACTTCTCCCCGGGTCTATATTACCGTTAAATGAAAACCATTTGTCATTTGACATATAACTCCACAATTGCAATTACAGTAAATATTTCAACTGGGAAACTAAGGCACAGGTCAACCAGCCTATTTGAAAGCACACGCTTCCGACCAAGTCCCGCCACGCACACCTCTACTGCAGTTGGAAGGTGTAGCTCCGCAGTCGCACAAATAAGAGCAGTGTGGGAGCCCTTATTTATTTCTCCCAGATCCTATTTTCCAGGCTTATTACTACTGTGCTACTGCAAGTCGAATGCACACGCATTGTTCACAAATCAAGACTTATCAAATGAAAGCATGATCGAGCCTGGGTGAAGCGTTCTGCGGATATGCATTTTGTAATAGTGCTAAGCTCAGAGAGCAAATAGCTCTGGTAACTGAGATGTTTGCCCTCAGTGTGCTCCAATAAACTGATTTACCTTTCTTCTTTTTTTTTTGCCCTTTTTTTTAAAAAGAGCTGACGCAAGTTTGTCAAAGGGAGTTGTTGGGGTGTAGCAGCTGTTGATTGGTTCATCTGATACACTCCCATTTGTCTTTAAATCACTGTCCAACTGCTCTAGGTTGCACATGAGCAAACTTTTCATTACAGGTGCAATTCCTAAAAGATATAACCTGCTTAGCAAGCGAGCAACAAAACCTGCTTGACTCAGAGGTAAACCTTAAACTTTTTTTTCTTTACAATGCTTGATCAATGTATTTTAGACACTGGCCACATCTTTTAAAATGTAATTAATCGGTAAATATAAGTGCAATGTGAAGGATGGGCTCCTTAAGATTTACTGACATGGTAATTTATGTTGGCAAATGTCTTTGGTATTTCTTCAGGAATGAAATTTAGTTGTTGGGGTTTTTATATTTGTACAGCAAATCAAACCTTAAGCAAAAAAAGAAAGAGCAAAAGGTGTTTAAAATTGACCAGGCGATTAAGAAATGAATGCCTGCTTTCCTTTGCAGCCCTTGGCTAACTTCTGAGAATTTTTTCCAAGGTTCTTGATTTACTTGGCTAACACTTCTGTAAATAAATGAATTTGTGAAAACAGGCTTTGCATTTTAATTGTTTATTTCACAGTGACAACACTTATTTCTTTTTGAAATAGCTGTGCAGACAGTAATATTATAAACCCACTGTCATGCCGATGAAGAATCTGGCAAAATCTGCTAAACCAGATACCGTGGTGGAGCTTACAAATTTTGATACTGCAAAAGCCATGAAAATGTTAGTCATATCCGTGACTTGGCATTATTTGCCCGATGGTTGTCCATTCTCTTAATGTCCTAACTGCAGACTGAACAGAGATCAATAACGTTGTGAGATCAGATGCCAAAAATTTCATCATTTTCTGAATCATTGCCGAAAACCGTTACTTAATATATGAGGTAGAGCAGTACCCCATACTTGAAGAGAAAAACAGTTTTAGAGGGATAAATACCTTCCCTCTAATAATAGGTGAATCTCTTTTCAACCAGCATGTCCATTTTAATGCCATACTTCAAGAAAAATCTTCTGTTCAGCCAAATGCCACAGGAGGCAGCAAAACCATCACCGTATTGAAGCCACATTTAAGGAACTCTGTAGAGCTAATGGATTTTTCTTGTATGTAAACATAAGGGGAAAAAATTATTTATTTTAAATAAAGGGAAGGAAAAAGAAGTGGAGAGCTTTTTGGTTACTTCCAAACTTACCAAATTCCTCTCTAGGGAAAGGAAGCTGGGCGAGTCACGATGGGTTTGGGTGCTGAAAACAGGGTTTAGGCACACAATTCAGAACTCTGAAGCAGAAAGCATTCAATCCCAGGGAAGCTGAAGCAGATGAACTTTGGTTTTTCTATGTGCTGGCCTTCTAGCAGGGCCCAGGCCTGCCCGACCTTGGTGGCCGTCCTCTGTCACGTCACTGCTGTCCTGGCCATCACCCAGGAGCACGATCGGGGCTGCGACCCAGCGCCCGTCTACCAGCCCTGGCACCGGGCTTGGCCACCGTACGGCGCGCAGCCACAGCCACCATTTTGTTTTAAACAGTGCCAGCCAATGCGTCCCCCCCATTTTTTTGCTGAATAATATCTCGCAGGTGGAGCAGTGACCCAAGAGGTGCAGGGCTACGCCGTTTCTTCCCCAGGTGAAGGGATGGCAGCTCTGCCCCTTCTACGTTACTGGTGGGGAGCAGGCGCAACCGGTACCTCGACATCCCTCCAAACCCATCAGTACCGGCGGTGGTAGGAACCTGAAGATACGGATTTGCCACCAAGGACCAGCTCTGCCAAGTCCTACTGGAGTCCAAAGGCACCGTTGGTTGTAATCACAGTCGTTAGTGTTTGCGGGATTCAAATCTAACACCAAGCCTGTTTCGTGGGGCTCGTCCTGCCCGCATTTATGCCAATGACTTTCAGCTCATGGTTTGCAGACCCCTTGAGCTCTACCAACCGCTCCCCAAAAAAGTGACAACTGCAAGAAACCGGGTTCTCAGCAGATTTAATTTTGCCACCTGAGGCTTTGCACCTTCACCAGAAGACTTTTAGGAATTCACAGATTTAAAAAAAAAAAAAAAAAATTAAAAAAAAATTCGAAAATCACTGCTCTATTCAGGAATTCCACAGCCTCTTGAGATGACGCCCATAAATCAGATTACTTGTGTAAATGTTTGACAGGACAATGCCCAGATGATTCTTATGCTGTAACATGTATTTCCAGCCAATTTTTGCTCCCCTTTCCAAAGTGTGTTTGCTGTGCTGCACAGACTTTCCTCCTCAGCCTAATCTCTGTGTAACCTAACTCCTGGCAACTTTTTTGCTTACTTTTCCTCTGTTTCCCAACTCTTTGAAGATCTGTATTTTTTGGACGGCCACTTCTGGAAAAGACATTTCTCCGGCAAGCAGTTAGGCAGTGCGCACGGGGGAGATTTTACCCTCTACCAGAACAGGGCTAAGCGCAGTCAGATTTGTCTGCCTGACCTTTACACCACAGATTAAAAATAAGCAATAGGAATTGGAAGGACTTTGTTGCTCAGACAGGGCAGCGTCTGCGTTTGAAGACGGTTCTGTGAATGAAACCGCAGTTGGGAGGGCTCCGTTGGGGTTGGGGTTTTTTTATTATTATTTTTTTTTGTCTCCCGGAGTTATTCATAACCCGAGCGGGCAGAACCCCCCGGCCACTGGAATGCGTGTGCCGGCAGCTCTGCCCTGATGCCCGAATCACTCGTCCCCTCACGCACACTCCCTGTGCGGCAGCAGAAAGGAGTAAACCCAGCCGCTTTCTCTGGTAGGAAATCTCCTAATGCACTCTGATATTGTTCTTCCTTTTCAGTTGTCTGGTCTGGGTGAATGTTTTTAGTAAGAAGCGAGGAGGCTGACTTTGATTTCTGGCCCGGAGTCAGTTTTAGCCTCCAGGATTGGTATTTAAAGTTTGCATTTACGTTTTTAACACATGCGCTCTAACCTTTTGCCACTACAAATACATTTGTAGGCGTTCTTAAGAACTGCATGTGATCACTAGCAGAGGATAGTGAAGGTCTGGTCATCGAGCGAAGACCTACACATCCATAAATGCAAAACCAGGAAAAAGGCTATTAGATAATTGCGGGTTTAGTGTTACGAAGAGCCAGACATAGAAATTATTTGTTGCGGTGTTTTCTGATATTGTTATTACGCAGTGCTGGGCTGCATTTAGCGTGTGATATTTATGAAAAATGTAATGGATCCAGCCAGTCTGCCTGATTCCAAGGCAGGAGGAAGACTGCCCGAAGTCTGCAATTCTGGCCCCAGGTGTGCCAGCTGTGTGCTATCCGCTCTGTGCTCGCTCCCTTCACCCATGTGCCCCTTTGTCTCCTCAGCTCTGAAATGGAAATATAAAATGCGTCAAGGAATATCTTTGGGAAGTGAAAAGTCTTGTGAAACCGTAACATTTCTTGCACAGTGTTTTCCTCTTGAATGTGGGAATGAGCAAATGAATGTGTAAATGTGTATCTGCAGATGAGACTGTAACACACAGCTGCTGAAATCCCGCAGGTGAAGTCGTCTTTGTAACTTTGGTTTCTATAGTTTCCTTTGGTCCATATAGAAATGGAGAGCTGAGCATTTATTCAAATGATTTTTAAAAGGCAGGAATTTTTCTAACAAGGGTAAAGATAGTCAGTCTTATATCCATGTAATAATCCCACGTCCGACAGAGCTTCTCGTCAAGGGGCAAGTAAGAATGGAACACAGATATACTGAAACCCACAAACTGCTGTATCAGAATTGCACATCCTAATTATCAAAGAAGTGATCATACAGAGATGCTCACCTCCGTCAGACCCCAGTGAAAGGGAGAAATCTTCAAAACATTTAAATCTGTGACAACATTAATCTTACAACAAATGATTCGAAACACTGAGCATTTCCCTTAAGAGTATGTATGTTTCGAAGCAGTAGTAGGAAAACCCTGATACACTCCCTTCATTTCTAACAGCAAGCACTTCTGCATCACCACCCCTTAGAAATTCAAAGAAATTCTTTTCTGCCGGCTTTGTAATTTTGCCAGCTGCTGGACATCCACTGTGCATCCGTTGGCCCCTGCGCTCTTTACCATTTGACGGGAGACAGCAGGGCCAAGTGCTGGCATATAAAGGGACATTATGCTTGCCCAGAATTTTCCCAGTCTGCAACAGTTTCCCCTCTTAATGCTATTACAAAGAACAAACACAAACCCAACGATTCACACTGGTTTCTCTAATTTGAGGAAAACTCTAATGAGTCCTGTTGTGTTTTGTTTGCAGAACAGAGTGTTCTGGCAGTCCCCGCATGGTAGAGAGGACCCGCAAGCAGCCGGCGCGGTGCTGTTTACGCTGAAGAAACGAGCGTGTGTGCTGGAAAGCGCTGACCACTCTAATGGATCGCATGGAGCTGCAAAAAGTCAACATCGAACTTGATGATCAGAGCAACAGTGGGGAAAGCCTCGAAGACAACTACACGGAGCTGGTTGATTCAGAAAAGGCTGCAATTAGGAGGTAAGCATTTAAATGGGAAGGCTGGTCCGTTAAGGCTAGAAAGCAGTAATCAAAAAACAAGCTTCACTAATGGCATCTGGGACTCAAAACATTTCCGAGGTAATACAATGAAATTCGTGTGGTTGTTTAGCTAGCGTTTTCCCACAGCACCAACCCTCCCTGCTCTGTGCCCTGGAGAACGGTGTTCCCAGTTCAGCAGGTCCAGCCCAGGACCACCACCCCCCCCCCCCCCAAATTGCCGGCCACCCCCTGGAGTCACCTCTGCAGGCTTTCAGCCCCCGCTTGGCAATTTCCAACCCCTCCGGTCCAATAGTACGTGTGTAAATTAATACGTTCTCAGGGCAACGCGGGGGAACGCGTTCCAGGGTGAGGTACGGAGGGCAGCAGGTCGGTGCTCCCGTGGGGACAGCCCACCCTCAGGCATCTCCAGCAGGACCCACCATAGTCCCAGCACCTGGGTGGCCTGAGAAAGACATCTCAAAACCAGCCGTCTGCCTCCGGCTCTCAGCTCGCTGAACAACCCCCCAGCACGTATTTCCAACAGGGCAGTCGCAAAGCGCTTTGTTCCTCGGATGTGAATTACACGCTCGGCTTTAGCACGCTGCCGGCAGTAAGGAATTGCTGCTTTCCAACATCTGCAATCAGATACAATTCGAAGATTGCTGGGTTTAAAACTAAATTCCAAGGCAAAGCAAAGATCTATTAAGCATGCCATCGGACATGAGAATCTTACAGGATAAAAGAGGGTTTTTTTCTGAAGGGTGTTTAATTATTCATTGCAATGCCAAAGGAAAGTTTCCCACTGACGATAAAAGGCACTACCTGAACATAATGTGTGCCATAAGCCTTACCTAATATTTTCTTATTTTTCTTTGTGTTCAGTCCATTTGCTAGCGATGATGCAGAAAGTCAGAAGTTCCTTACAAATGGATATCTGGGTAAAAAGAAATTGGAAGAATTTAATGAAGAATATGTAAGTTTTATTCATTTTTAAGAGTAATTACAAAGCAAATCTTATTGACCCAAATCTTTTTCCAAAAGTCTCAGTAGACAAAGTTACTCTGGAGCTTGATCAGCATAATCTTGGCTGTGGAAGAGTAAACACATTTTTCTAAGAGTTAGCACAGCAAACCCTTTCTGTTGCCTTGCAAGTAAAACTGGGTCTTTCCTTCACAAGTCATCAGAAAAATTCCTCAGATCATAGCTGGACATCAGTAGCACCCATGTTATCTCACCCAAGATATTCAGCCATGGTGGGTCTGCACCCATTTTTCTGACAGCAGATTTGGTCCAGGAGAACTTTGTTGCTCCTATATCAAGGTAGAGCTGGGCCTTAGTGCATGCGTGCTTGTATTGTTTCCAGCATTGGCATAAATAAATCCCCATCCAGCCGCATCTCTTTAAAGAAAGAACATTCATGTGCGGCTTTACAGTGCTGAACATTACATGCTCAGCACACCTCCAACTTTTTAGACAACTCCACGTGCAAATGGAAGCACAGCACCGGTTCCTGGGGTGTGCGTGTTGGTACCTCTGCTCCAGATTTCAGTTTATTCAAAGTTTTCATGAGCTTAGTGCAAAGAAAGGCATTATTTTATTGCTCATGTTACAGGTTTTATTAGGATTGATCCAATACAAACAAAAACATATTATCTGTGGTTGCAAGCTAAAATTAAGAGCCATATTCCCCCCCTTTCTTTTCCACTTGGTGGCAGATGTGACTCCCTCACACACCATCCTCCCCTTTCCCAGATTTTTGTCCTCTTCCACTCTCCTGCCTCCAGCCCGAGCCGCACAACGCTTCATCTTCTTCCCCAGACACACTTTTAATGCTTCAAGGAAAGAAGCACGTCCTGCTCGGAGAAGAATTCAGTGATCGGTTAGATTAATTTTTTAAAATCACCTGATTTTTTTTAAAAAACAATAGTCGGGAAATCTGTTAGATAACAGCATGTATTCCTATAGAGGCTAGCCAGCCCAGCCAGTTGTGGCTATGTCACCTCAGTCGCCCGTAGCCCTCCTCCCCGCCGAGACACGGAGCGAGTGGGAAGAGGCAAACCCCTACCAGCACAGCTGGCTTTGGGGGAAAAAACTCTCTTTATGGCGGCAAGCGTCTGTGGGCTCAGGAACCTTGATGAAGCTCCACCTCTTAAGGATCAAGGGAGCAATACAGGGAAAACCAGCAACTAGGATAATTAGTCTGTTCTGCTCAGTAAAAGGCAAATTAATTGCCATTTTCTGTGCTTGCTCCCAACAGCACCGGGGCAGAGCTTCCTTTGGAATGTCATCGTTCAACCTCAGCAATGCCATTATGGGCAGCGGCATCTTAGGGCTTTCCTATGCCATGGCCAACACGGGAATTATCCTTTTCGTGTAAGTACATAGAAACAAAAGCAAATAGAATATAAGCAGCGAGCTGGAGCTAAAGTTTTTTGTGGTTAGAGAGGTACGGTAAGCTTGTTTTGTTAGCTGAAAAGTTTTGTAAGATCATCTGTAATGAAAACATTTTAGCTGCACCGCAAGGAACCTTCCGCTGCTGACAAACCATTTTATTTTTTTTTATTTTAGCCCTATTTTGTACAAGGAACACAACTGTGAATTGATACTGTACAGTCAAAAACCAGAGGGGAAGAACAGTATACGGGTCCTAAAATAACAACAGCAATCTTGGTGGTTCAGTATGGGAGTTCAACAAGGGAAATAAATCACCCTTAAAGTATATATTTACGTCATCCCAACTATCTAATCACTATGTAGAAATGGAAGAACAATATTCTCTATAAGTCTGAAATAGCAGCATGCTTTGAATGCAAAGGCATTCACAGATTTTTTTCAGATTTAATGTTGCACCCTTAAGTCTATTTGTACTCGATGTGCACAGATGACAGCAATGGTATGTGGCTGACATACAGTATGTATACAAAATGGGTTTTGATAGGCAGTAACAGATAGCCATGTGAGGGTTTTTAATCTATAGCTAACCTTGTAAAATGAGACAGACTGTACAAAAAAAAAAAGAAAAAAAAAAAAGAAAAAAAAGTTGGTTTTCTTTTTTTATTTTTTAATTTTAACTGAAGCCTTACATTTAATCCCTCATGACAGTGGAATAAAACACGACAGTACTGTATGACAATAGGCTGTTGTTTTACATTACTGAAATCTAACAAACCTTTAAATCAGGTTGCATGGCTATCTTTATATGGCTTCTTTCTTCTGGAGATTGTGTAACTACGACAGCAACAGCATTTGAAATGCTACATGTAGCTTCTAGTTGCTAAGAAACACCTCCTGTTTTGCCAGTAGAATTTTTAACTGAAAATTAATTGTAGATGCAAATGCTGTCCTGGATAAGTACTTCCCAGCACCTGCACTCAAATGGTTTAGACATAGTATTTGCAGAAACAGAAATGGAAGCTGGTTTTAAAATTGACTACATTCGAGTCTGAAAAATGTAGGATTTTTTTTTCTCCAACTTTCTCTGTGTACTTGCACTAACTAGTATGGCCATAAATTATCACTGGAAAGGAAATTGTGATACATCAAGCCTCACTTAGGGGGGGGGAAACCACAACCTTTGTAATATCTTTATTTTTAAAGTTCATTCACACAAGTGGCTAAAAAATTCTGATATAAGCCTAATGACATTAGCTCTGTTGGCAGTGCTAAAGCAGGGCATAATGCTAAGGCAACCCTATGGAGACTTAAGCAGCAAAAACAAAGGTTGTCTCCACCCACAGCTCATTTTCTTTTCTGTCCTACTTCCATACTTTCTGCATGAGAACATTCTCCCTTCTGGTAGAGGAAGGAGTTTTATTTAAAAGTATAAAACTGTGTGGGGATATTGTTACCCCCATGGCATGCATCCACTTGCTGGAGGTTCCTCTGTTTTCACAGGTCATGACGTTAGTGTTAGCAGGACAGAAAAATCCCATCTACTAAATGGAAACTGCTGGACATTAATTCTAATTTAGACGATGCTGGCAGCATCGTCTAAATTTTTGTAATTTACTGTTCTCATGTTGCCCAAGTGCTCTCATGCCGGTAGCTGTTCCACAGGGTGAAGGCAAAAGGAGGGTTCTGAAGTTCCCATTACAGCCTCCTCTCCCACGGGGGACGTTTGCAATGGCACGGGAGCATCACTTCTGCTGCCTGCCATGATATCGCAAGTGCAGCCAGGACGGCTTTGGTTTACCATACCTCACGTGTGAGGACACAGAGACCACGTCTCTGAACAGCAGCTGCATGGGTGCCCCTGATCAAGAAGGATGGCATCTTGGCAGGGTACACTGCGACCTCAGACACGATCCCCCCTTACCATACTGCATGAGACCACAGCATGAGAGACGACTCTGCTCTCATGAAGTCTGCAGCCCTGTCTGTCTCTCTTGGAGAAAGAAACGTCGGAGAAAATCGTGACGGCCTGGTGGCCATCACCTGGCCCCAGGACCTGCGTCTCCTCTTAGACCAGAACTCATTTATGAACTTGGCTGTTGGCGTCGCCGGTATCTGTACCAAACCGCGTTTTCAGTGGAGTGGATGGTGTGGGCGCAAGCCACGGAGTGAGGCACATGCCTGTTTCCTAGCTCTGTCATGTTATCATCGTATCCCCTTTGGCACCAACACTTTTGCAGGCTGATGACAAGACAGTTACGGTAATAAGATATGCTGCCCACAGTGTTGTGCCCTGAAAACGTCATACAAAGCTAGATTTTTCACCAGCAGTTCACAAGAGGCAGATAACTGAAATCACATGGGATGCAAATGTCACGTGGAAGCGACATGGCAGTAATCAGAATTAATGAATTCAGGCACCGGTACCTTCAAGCAGACTAGGCTAGAAGAGTATGCTGCAAGTGCTCCAAGAGCAGGTTTTTCCGGTGTCATGCCACGCATTAGCACCATGCAAAATTTCTAATGTACTTTGCAAAGCGTAGATCTCAAGGTAAACTCCACCACTTCACAATAGCATGGCAGAATTCGAAAGCAGTGACTAGCCCAGAGCTGGCAGTGAAGTTGTCGCAATCATGGTTTGGGGTTTGGGTTTTTTTTGATAGCTCTGAGTAAGGAGAGAGATTAAAATGAGAGGTCAGTGAGCAGCTAAGAGACCAAAGACCTGACTCTTGCACAGAAATCCGTTTACTTTATTAGGGTCTTGTTAAGATGTAAGATTCTGTCCTTGTGGAAAAACACAGAACTGGCATTTACACAGATTTAAACAAGCCTTGAGGGGCTTTGGGAGCGTATAAGATGCAACTGCACTCACAAGTAAGCTACAGTTGACACTTATCTCTGCATTTAGCACTGGGAATCCAAAGCACAAACTTGCTGAAAACTATTTACGCATTGAACTTCATGAGAGTGAGGAAGTGTGCGTTTAAATCAGCTGAGTGTCTCTGATGTCCTGCTTAGGATTCTGATTTCTGCTTTGTCTTGCAGAGTTTTGCTGCTCAGCGTAGCAATACTGTCGCTCTACTCAGTCCACCTCTTACTGAAGATATCAAAAGAAGGAGGTATGAGGATCAGGCTGTGACTGACTAATATTCCCTACTGCATGCTTGCATGTATTGTACCTTGGAATGCGATTCATCAAGAGTGTCCAATGTAGTGGCCCGTGTTTCTCTTTTGGTTTGGTTTTTTTTCAGGATCATTAATATATGAAAAGCTGGGAGAAAAGGCATTCGGCTGGCCTGGGAAGTGTGGTGTTTTCATTTCAGTTACAATGCAGAATATCGGAGGTAAGGGGCAAAAGTTTTCCAACTTCTGATGCTTTTCTACAGAACAAAAATGCTTTCTCTCCTCTGTCTGGCTAAATGGCATTAGAGATGAGCCAGGTACAGTATACACTATATTGTAATAAGGAAGGACAGGAGGAATTCATCTTGCCTAGTTTCAGCTACCTGACACTTCAGTGTTTGGTGAGAGCTAGTTGCCTGGGATCTCTCCATGACCAGTGCAGAGCCTTCAGTGATGGCTAAAATGGTTTGGCTGACTGTCCTCAAGGAGTTGGCTGTTTCTCTTCACTGAGTACAGCTCAGACTAGATACCATCTGCTTCAACTTAGAAAAGATTAATCTGACCTAACAGGAACAGCACATAGTTCTGATTTCTCCATAAAAGAATGGCTCTTCAGTAGTTCATTTTCCAGCTGAATCGTCTCCTTGAAACGACAGCTGGGTTGTCATCTCTCTAAGATGTTGAGTGTTGCAGAGTAATTGTTGAAAATATTCATCCACAAAGATACTTCCTGTGAAATATCTATCGAGTAACCTCCATCCCCTCGGAACAGGAGACTGTTTACTTACCGATGTAAGTAGTAAGGGTAGGACTGTGCATTCACGCAGCAAAGCTTATTTCCTTTTACTACCCTGGAAGAAGCCTTTTAGGAGACTGGAGAACACCAGATCTGAAAACTCAGGGGAGTTTGTAATTTTTTCCAGCTTTCTTAAGGAGAGGTAGTTGAAATATAAATTAAATGCATCACTGGTCCATTAAATGTATGTAGATCTTTTTGTGATCTCTCTTTTGGAACTTGGTACACTTTGTAAATCTCCATTGACAGATCGTTACTGCCCTTTTACAGCAACTTTGCTACCCAGACAGAGGTGGTTCACATCTCTCTACTGCAAGAGACTTTTGGATTTTGTTCATAAAAGGTCCTTTTCCATGGTCTTCCATTCCTTACTCAAGCCTGGATATCAAAAGTGGTTGAATTCAGGAAGGAAGCATGCTTCCTTGTTAGAGAAGATTAGCTGTTCCTCTAATCCTCTTGTCTAGGTCGATCCATAGGTCTCCAGAGACCTCTCTGTGGCCAGCGTAAAATAACTGTAAAAAGCGTGCCTTCTGGCAGTACATTTAAATGAGAAGTATAGAAGACCACTCTTCTATCAGGAATCTTGACAACTGGTTTGGTTTTTATATATGGACTTGAGCGTTGGAAGAAAGAAGCTTAAAATAGACAGGATAAGGTAGATGAAGAGATTTAGAAGCAGTAACAACTAAAGCTACTACAAAATGTTGATGGACACTATCCACTGGAAAAACAACATTTACAACCAAAAAGCAAAAGGAAAAGTTAAGAGTGTAAATTTCATCAGAACAGTGATTTGAGCATGTTGTTAATTCAGTAAGAACTGTATTGTATTCTAACACTGAATGCTAGATGTCATTCAGGACTTGCTCATAACAATATCAAGGGAACATACAATCTATTTAGTCACACTGTTATCCAAACAAAACTCATTTCTCTATTTTAGCAAAAACCGGTTTCCCAATACAATGTTTTTCATAAAGCATTAATGTTTTTTAAACCAAATTATTTTTGTTGGAACTACATTGTTTTATCTGAAGGTGTTTGTTTGTTTTTTTCAGCAATGTCAAGCTACCTCTTTATTATTAAATATGAACTTCCTGAAGTGATCAGAGCATTTATGAAACTTGAGGAGAGTTCTGGGTAGGTACCTTTGCCCAGCCCGAACCTCAGATGAAAATATTTCACTTTGATGTCAATGATAATGATTGTTATTTTTTTATTCCTTCTTTTTAGGGAGTGGTATGTAAATGGGAACTACCTCGTAATACTCGTAACAGTTGGGGTAATTCTTCCCCTCTCCCTTCTAAAAAGCTTAGGTAAGCTTAATGCCCCACTTAACCTCATTTCTTTTTTCTATTAGGATTGTGAATTTATATGTAGCTGAACTGTTGTGTTTTTTTTTCTTGCTGCACAGGTTATCTTGGTTATACGAGCGGTTTTTCGCTGACCTGTATGGTTTTCTTTGTCAGTGTGGTAGGTGACTGTTTGGGTATTGTCTCTAAGCAAATACAGAGCCTGTAAACTGCGCAACGCTGTTATATTTCTTACCATGACAATTTAACGTGGATGCTAGAATAACACCTGCAACTGAACCAAATCAAAAAGCCCATTGCCGAATGAAGCCAGAATAAAAAAGGTCACCCTAAAAAACAACACTTGAGAACAAAAAATAGAGCAGGACTAGAGCAGAGTGACAACAAATATTTGCAGGAGAAGCAGAAGTGGTAACACTTGGTTTCTTGCTCCCTCTCCTTCCCCTCTCTCTTCTGTGTGCCTGCTTATATTTCTGTTGCCATACCTGGGATGTAAGTGTAATCTCCTATGGTGGTACTCTTCTGATGACATTGTCTACTCTTTTGTAGGTAATCTTCAAGAAATTCCAAGTACCCTGTCCTCTCCCCGTCATGGACCACGGGGTTGAAAACTGGACCGCCACCAACAACACAGTGCCAATGCACCTGGTCATGTTACCGAACGAGTCTCTCGGTTCTGGTGTGAATTTCATGATGGACAACACAGCTGGGCACTTGCCGGGCCTTGAGGATCCAAGAGACACCTCACCCAAAAGTGGTGTAGAATATGAAGCACACAGTGACAGTAGTGACATGTGTCAGCCAAAATACTTTGTGTTCAACTCACGGGTAAGGGAGATTCTGTAGAATTTGTCTTTAGCCATTCGTACCACAGCTAAACTGCTGCCTGCCAAAAGTCAGAGGTACAGCAGTGACCGTTCTTACTAATGGGAGCTTTATTTTACAGACTGCCTATGCAATACCCATCCTGGCATTTGCATTCGTATGCCACCCTGAGGTGCTACCAATATACAGTGAACTGAAAGAGTAAGGTTCTTAAATTTTGTCCCATACTTCCAGTTAACCATAGCTAGAGATCACTTTCTACATGTTCTGCCTTGATTGCTGGTGTGTAGACTCCCACCTGCTAATGATTTATTGCTTTTCATAATAAGCAGATACTGGCTTTGCTTTGACGTAATAGTCAGGTATTGGTTGACAGAGAACCACTGTTCAGAAAGCCGCATTGATCCATATTCATTTAGGAAAGGAGAAATCTGGACAGTCCTTCAAATGATGTGAAATATACTGGGGAACTTGGTTGCACTGAAACAGATAATTCTGGTTTCTAATAATATCTTAATAAGTTCTGTGTCTGGGTCAGCTGCTGCTTACTCTTAAGGTTTCTTGGGATGCCATTGGTTTGGGTGTCTCACATAGGCTCTTCACCCAGCCCATTTTGCTTATCAAATATCAAAAATCAAATACATTTGCTTAAATCAGCACAGAGTCGACAGTTGGGAAGGGCTAAGAAAATGCGTTTGTTCAACAGCAAGAATTACATTACAGGAGGTTGTGCTGCAAAACTCAAGGAGGCCAAGACCCATCACCTCCTATTTCAGCAGGTTTAACCTCAGAAGAAATAAAAATTCTCAGATGACTTGGGAACTTGCTTCCAGGTCCTATAAGCTGAAGATTTTCTTACACCAAATCTTTAACCAAAGGATTTCTAAAGAAAGGATTTGACCTGCAGGACGTTCTTGAACCTGTAGAACAGCCCTTTTTAGATATAAGGGTGTATTCTAACAGACCTGACTGAAAGCTCTTGTCTATTATTATTACCTGCCCTGTAATTTTAGCCACTCCATTTTTTAGTTAAAATACACCATTTGAGATTGATAGTATATAAATAATGATAAACAAAATAAGATGGCACATGTATATGTTGTCATTAAGTAAGCAGTAGAAATGGAGTTTCGACACACTTTTATAAGTCTGTGGTGTCGGTCTGCACAGAGCTGCAAAGCTTCAAGTGAAGAGCTCTGTATAAGCATTATAGTTGCTCTGAACTTACTAGCCAGTGGGGGGATGTCAGTAGAGTTATGACTCTTCAGAGTACTTCTTGAACAAAAAGAGGCTTTACAAGAATAGCACTGTTACTCTCTTTCTCTCCTACTTCAGTCGCTCCCGAAAGCGGATGCAGAATGTCTCAAATATCTCCATCACTGGCATGCTTATCATGTATCTTCTGGCTGCCCTCTTTGGATACCTTACCTTCTACGGTAGGTCAAAGCCCTGTTCTCCGCAGAATTTTCCCTCTCATTTTAAAGCAGGGAAGGTGGTTCTATCACACTGAGGCACAAGCGCTCATGTATTTTCTGTGGGTCCAAATCCAGATGTAAGCATTACTCTAACATACTACCCAGTGTGTAACCTCCTGAATAAGCGGTGGGACTTATCCAGCTGTCAGGCCACAAGTTCCTCACCCGTGAGAGGCTCAGAGGCACCTACTAGGGGGACCACTTGTGTATCTCTTGGGTTTGTGAACTCGGACAACCAGCTGCTGTCAGCTTGGCTCTTGGCAAAGGCCAAGAGTGACCATGCTAAAAATACTCTGGCGTTCAACAGTTTTACATGACTCTATGAAGTGCTACCCACCCTGGCTCTGATGCCACTAATTCAGCTTCACCTGTGCTGAAAAACAGGTGCAAATCATTCTAGTGTAAAAAAAATATGGATGAGCTAGACTAACCGGTAGGTAAACAGAGCAGCCCCTGTATTAGCACACCGTTTTATGCAAACGCCACCTCTTCTTACCTTGTTAGTTCCTCCGTTACAGCAGAGAAGTGAATGGCACAGCACAATCTGCTCTCTATCCCTGGGGCAAGAGGGCTCTGTCTGAGAGCTGGGACACCTGGGTGGAGGTCGAAGGGACCTGTTCCCAGTTCAGGGAGTTGTTTCCTATTTCGTATCGCAGAAATTATTTTTACCTTAGGTTCCGCATCCACTTAATGACTTTGAGAAAGTCATTTGAAATACTGGAGTACAAAGCATCACCTCAGCTCTGTATTACCCTCATCACCTCTGAATGATGGAGTTGTACCGGTTGTGCTGGGGAAACTCCTCTTTCGTGCCTAGCCCACAACACGTATCTGATGACAGCAGCTGGGCCAAAGCTAATCTTATCTGGCTGCAGTATAAAGATCCTTTTGCATGTGCAGATATTGCCGATGCGACTTAACTCCTTTCTGTTTCTTTTTCGTAGGAGAAGTTGAAGATGAGCTACTTCATACGTACACCAGAGTGTACACCTTCGACACCCTCTTGCTGTCAGTTCGCCTGGCAGTGCTGGTGGCTGTAACCCTGACTGTGCCCCTTGTCCTTTTCCCCGTAAGTAACCCAGCTGCTGAAGCTGAAATCGGGGCTAGCCCGTATACACTGACTGGATGTGCTCAGCACAGACAGACTTTAACATCGAAGAAAAGTAAGCCTGAGTTTTTATTTGGGAGGGTCTGTTTTCTCATACGCAGTTTGACCAGAGCAAGGACCTTAGGCAGTTAGGGTTGCAAACTTTGAAAGACTGAAATAAATCAGTCTTTATAAATAAATCAGAAATAAATCAGGAACAACTGCCCTGTCTCTCTCTGTACTATATTTACCAGAGCAGCAGTGTAAGTATCAAAGACTCGGGGATATACTGAAACCACTTATGAGATTTCCTACTATAGGCACCTGCTATAGCATCCAAACTCAGGACAGACACGTGCAGCTCAGGCCACGTGCGGTGCAGGACGGCCAGACCTGGCTGCCAAGGTGGAGGGGCAGAGGCACATCTTACATGCTCGACTCTACGGACAGGGCACGAAGCTAAGTACCAGAAAACAGAGGCAGTCAGGACTCAGCCACGTCGTGTGAGCAAAGTTTGGAGCTTCTAGGTGCTGTTCACAGGGGAAAAAAAATGCAATATCCACAGTAGCGGGGGCAGAAAGACACGGCTAAACCTCCAGGCTCATGAACGCACAGGGCCGTCCCTCGTGCCTTCCCTGAGCTGCTGCGCAGCAGGGCAGGAAAGAGTTGATCCCGGTCATTAAGTTTGGGGAGGCCGGCATGCCGTTTGTAGGGCACGTGGAAGCCCAGCATCACTCTGCCGGTGGGCTCCCAGCAATCCGCGTCACGCCGTGGTGCTCCCATCCGAGGAGAGCGGTGACCCTGGGGTCCTGTTGCTCCGTTGTCCTGGATGCAAACACGAGCTCTGCGTAGGTACTGTTTCCAGGCTTGCTAACAAATACCTAAGAGAAGCGATCACCATTCAAGGTTGTCTACAAAAAAAAATAAAAGTTCTGGTATAAAGCACCCAGAGTGATCAGTCTGTCTAGCTTAGAGCTCTCCGGTGCTCTGCCTTAAATGTCATGTTTAAACCAGTGACTAAATGCTTAAGTGAGTCTTAGAACTGGTCACTCATCATGGGAAAACAAGCTAAGAGCATTGCAAAAGGCTCTTATCTGTCAGATGTAGCATTTTGCATTTTAACTTTCTGTATCATCATTTTTATATCTGAATAGTGTGCAAAGGCTTAGCAGTTACATACCACAGCGCTAACTGCTCTGTTAAAAGAACTCCTGAGAAAATATCATTTCCGTGTAAGCCAGCATATCAAACAATTTGACACGGCCTATGAGGACAGCCAGCTCAGCAGATCTAATTACTCAAAATTAGCAGCCTATTTGTATCAACTATTTTTTTTATGAACTACCACATATGTATTTTCTTAAAGTAGTTAGACTTTATACTTTTTTTAAAAAAAAAAGAAATCATTGCATTGCTGAAAAAAAAATATTGTATAGATCTATGTACCATTAGTCACTGTAAAACTTCAGTTTGATAGCTTCATTTTAAGGACTATGTCACGGCAGGAATAACGCACAAGATGCTGACAATAAGTGAACAAGAATGCAGGCAGCAGTTCTTTGGTGGAATAAAGCTGTTTTACATCAACTCAGGGGCTGGACAAAATTTTTGCAATCTGCCTCCTCTTCCTAATATTGGCTCACATCAACCTGAAAAGCATAAAATGCAAAAGTCATGCTGTGTTTTCAAATGATGGGCTCCAAGACTGACAGAACCCTAAACATTTATTGAATTGCCAAACTCATCCAGAAACAGTTGTCTGTTGTTTTAAAACAGCCAAACAGAAGTGGGGTTTGAGCTTTTTACAGTGTAAAAACATTTTTGTTCAACTTGTACTTTTCAAATCTTTTAAGTTAATCACGGTACTTCAGAGTAACACTGTCTCCAGCCACCAAAGGGATTTGCTCTTGACCTTTTTCCTACTTACCATCTTTGCTGATGAAAAAGCAAAAAAAACTCTTTCTGTGTTGTGGGCGAAAGTCAGCGGAGCAAAAAGGATCCTCTGCAATAGCTTTTAGGATCATAATTTCCAAGTGGCATTGAAAAATATGCTTTTATTTTGAGATATATATATATTTAATGAAAGTAAAACAACAGCTTGTTCTTTCTCTCACAAAAGTAAATGGCAGAACTCCTGTGGGATTTTTCGGAGAGATCAGGTTCAGGAATACAGCAACTCATATTTCACCAGTGCGTTTTTTGCCCGCTGATTAGTAGTCGTAGTGGGGGTTTCTTTGGGGTTTTTTTTGCTGATATAAGCATCTCTCAGTTGAACAGATTTCACGTCCCTGATTTTACACCCTATTTACTTGACTTTCTTCTACACTGCAAATATTTGAGTTTCTGCATTAAACTGTGAACCCAGTTCTCAAAAACCTACATCAGAGTGAGATTACATTAAGGGAATCAAAGACTGAAAACACATTTCTTCAGTCAGAATTTCTCACAGCAAAAGTAACTAGCATAGATCATTTAAAAAAGTGAAAAGCAAAGAGAAATTAATTGCTGTTTTACTTTCCCTGCTGGTTTTCATCTTACAGATCCGTTCATCTATCAGTGCGTTGCTGTTTCCCAAAAGGCCGTTCAGCTGGATAAGACATTTCCTGATTGCAGCAGTAATTCTTGCTTTTAATAACCTGCTTGTAATTTTTGTCCCGACTATTAAAGACATCTTTGGATTTATTGGTAGGTTTCATAAAGACTTTTTGTTTACTCTGTTAATCTTTCCCACAACATATTTACATTCATGGACTGAATGACAGTGGCAGTTTGGGTCCTACAGCGGAGTAATATAAACACAGATTAAAGTGAAAAGGGACACAAAAAACCCCGAAGAGCTGACAGACAAAGCTAAACGTTACCCAGCTTTGTTGCTACCTTGCATGAGGCACAAGGAATCGAATAATCCCAGTATAAAATCCGGTAAGGAATTCCCATTTTGACAGCAAGGGCATTCAGTGCATGTGGAGGAGAGGGAAATCACCTTTGGTTTTTGAGCACCTATAGCCTAGACAAAACGTATTGACTTCCAAATGGTGATGTTAGAAAATGGAGAAAAGCGATGCATTTCTTTTGACATTCACAGTTCCCCCCCTACCTCCTTCTTTTGGTCAGTTTTGCCCTCTGACCAAAGAGGACCATGAAGACCCTCCATGCTCTGAGCTGCCTGAGGACTCAGGGACGTGGATACCCTTAAGACACCTCCACGGGGGTTCTGCCTTTTTCAGATTTTATACTCCACGCAGGCAGCTGGTTTGCTCCTCCCTGCCTTTCACACCTGGGCCACCACGTTGGGCTCTCGGTAACGAGCGCCTCGGCGGGCCCCGAGCACTCACAGAAGTGTTCGGAGATCCGCACAAATGCTGTCGGCAGAGAAAACCCTTCGTGTATCTGGGCTTGGAAGAGCAGCCGCCTCCCCACACGCTCTCTTTTGTAGGTGCACGGCGTTGCTGATGCGTCAGACGGCACGGTACTCAGCTCTGCTCTCTCTTCCAGGCGCCTCTTCTGCTACGATGCTGATTTTCATCCTCCCCGCTGCCTTCTACCTGCGGCTCGTTGAGAAGGAGCCCCTGAGGTCTCCCCAGAAGATCGGGGTAAGGGAGGCGGCAGCAATTGCAGAAGGAAGGACGGGAGGGTGTGTGCTTTCCGCTGGTCACAAATACTCAGGCCTTTGACTTGCAACAGCCAACAGTTGCTTAGAAATGGTAGTATCTCACGCCAAACACAGGTCAGGCGGTGTAATTCACCTTAGCGTGAAGAGCCAGGCTTCACAAGTCAAAGCCTTTAGTGCCCTACTGCTACTGATACACAGCAGCAAGTGCCTTAGGTTAAAGTGTGTCTTAAATCACTAGCAAAAGGCATTTATTTAATCCAATCTAAGCTCTAGTTAACACCTGCACTTGCAAAACTAATTCCAAGACAGCGTGTAAGGAGCCGTTGGTTCATGCTAGAAGGCCAGCTGTGGATTAAGAGGAAGACGAGAGGTCGAGGTTAAGAAGGAAGTTGTGTTGCAGACATAATTAACTCATAGTGAGTTCCCCACCGAGACAGATCCATACACCTGCAGGAGACTTATATGAAGGTCTATCATCTGTACACAACGTGAATTTATACGTCATGCCAGACTGCCCCAGCAGTACCTTTCATCCTGAACATCAATAGCTATCTGCACATTTAACAATATCACCAAGGAGATGTCCTCTGCAAGTTTAATCAGAAAAGTTACTGAGGAAGGCACTTAATGTAAACAGCTGTACGTATATACATCTATACACAAGTTCACAAAAACCATGGAAGAGGAACTTTAACCGATACATACTGCAAGTATAAAAAAAAAAAAAAAAAAAAAGGTTATCATAAAAGGATTTCTGACGATTACTTTGGAGCTGTGATTATAGAGAGACTGTGAATATTTGTTCATGTCTCTTTGTTCATTCTTCATGTTGCTGTGTGTTAGGCACATCTAGAATTTCACACTCTGCACTGAGATCACATACAATATTCATCTTTGTGTTGCAAGGCAGAATATTGTTAAGTGTGGACAGATTACAGTAAACTAAAGCCCCGCTAAAGCAAAGGGTGACTATATGCATCTGAATCACTTGAATATATACAGAAATGCCTTCAGAGAAGAGAGATGGGCTTACCTCTTTGCCTAATAAGGATGAAAAGGATTAAATGAATCTGTTCTCGATATCAGAGAAAATGATTGCTCGCTGAAAATTGGTCAGATTTTATAGGAAAAAACCTGTTTCTCTGCCATGTTTTGTATTATTTTTCATAGTAACAAAGTGGTTTTTTTTCAGTTCTAGTCTTGTAAAGCCTGGCTTTCTTCAGCTGAAATTCACACAGGACTAACTTTGATTCGTTTAGCTCGTGGAGAATGACCCAAACTCAGGCCCTGGGTGTTAGATAAATGTGGTTCCAGTGGGACAGTCTGTGAACTCCACTCTGCTCAGTCACTTGCTTTATTAACAAAATCTCATTTTCCAATTGCAGGCTCTAATTTTTCTCATACTTGGCATAATCTTCATGATTGTGAGTATGACTCTTATTGTAATGGACTGGATTTACAATCCCCCAAGCTCCAGACATCACTAACCTGTGGAGACAAGCGAGTGCTTTTTATACCATAAACATTTGCATTTTGTGCTCTGAAGGACACCTAAACGGGACTGTTATTCCTAGCTAGTAACTGCAGTATTTTGAAGACAGTTTCTGGTAAGGTCACTAGAACTCAGTGGAGCCTACGTCATCCTTTTCACTAAGGATCATTATTTATCCATTAGGAACCTGAGCTTAGCATTTCTGGCCAGGTGAAATGAAATGTGTGGTGTGGATGCTTTCTATTTTCAAAACCAAAACAACCGTGTACATAGTCCTCAAAAATAGCTTGGCGTCACCCTTTTCAGACTCTCCCATTATACTAATAACCACAGTTCCCAGAGCCCTGGGAAGCTAATGGCCAGAAAACCAGCTAGCACCTTGTTTTCTATCTGAAGCTGATGGGAGTGGCTGCCCAGGTCCAAGAGAAAAGGTACAGTTTCTGTAGGGGATCTGAAAGGTGACTGCTCCCTACCAACCTGCCTCTCATCAGAAAGATGATGGCTTTGACAAGCCAGCGGACAAAGCCGAGCATCAGATTTGGTGCCCAAATTCATCGCCCTTGGCAGGTGACGGCTGTCAGACCGAATAAAGCTCTACTGGCGCAGACCCTGTGCCGGGGCGTGTGCTTGAAGAACAGTTGAGCATTCGCGCTTTGTTGTTAAAGATGCCTGTGCTGGAAACGTCAGGCACTTCTGCTGTGGGTTTTTTTGGTTTTCTTTACTTTTTTAATTCTCGTGTGAGCTTGCATCACTGAACAAGTTATATCCTCCATAGAAACTTGTCTTCCATTCTCATGGGAATTTAAGGAGACAACAAGGTGTGGCAAAGCACCCTGTCCAGTATTGTTCAGTACTTGTGTATTTGATAAATGTTCAGTGCAGGAAACTGTAATTTGCTATATATAAAAATATATGTATTTATGTACATAATTTTTTGTTTTCCTCTAGTTACAAAAATGTTACCCTGTGGTAAATGATTTTTGAAAATTTTTTTATGTGTCACTCTGTTTTCATAGCCACACACTTAATATTGTTTTGAAGAAAACTTACTGGATCGGTGGGTTTGTAAAAGGTTCATTTTTATTCAGCGATGTTTGAAATATACCTGTAGCAAGCCCTAACTGTTACCTGTGTAAAAACACATTCAGATGTTTACTACTTAGGTTACAATAAATTGCAAGATGTTTTCCTCTTGAGAATTTTTAATACATGCCTCAAAGTTCTGTATTACCATTGCACACCACAAATTTGGGTAGAACTTGCTCAATTGCTCTACCTTACCTTGTCTATGCAAATGCTAGCATTCAACATACCTAATTAAGGTATGCAAAGGAAAAAACATTACTGACTATCTCAAGCGTATCATGCTATGCAGCTGTGCAAGACAGAAAAAAAAAAGAAGGTTAAGTTCAGTGTTATATGGATGCTTAATTAACACCCAGTACCCTCCAGCTTGTGATTTTGGCTGTGCTGTGGAGTACCCACTACATATGCTCTCTGTACACACCAAGGAAAAACAGTCAGAGAAGTCACGTTAACTCCAAAGCAGAGGGAATGAGTGGGAAGGTGCAACTGTTGGTTTCAACACGCTTACACAAATCCAGGCTCATGTAATTGGAATCTTCATTTTCCAATTTAGAAATCTGTTGAGCACACGGCTGTGAACTCAGAAAGCCAGAAAGCACAGAAAAGTTGTCTCTGCTCAGTCCTCAGCTTCGCCCAAAATTCTCTGTGTGTGTGTGTGTGGATAAACGTGCGTATACTTACAGGTTAACTGGAAAAGCATATCAAATACATATTCCATGCCAACTGCTATCTTCCTGAGCAGTATTTTATGCTCACTTGAGTACTGTATCCTTAATATACTGGGCCACGCTTCCTCGCAAATGCTAATTCTGGCTTTGTAGTTTTTTAAGAAAAAGGTGCAAATAATCTTTTGCTCTATTTTAAGCAGACTAATACAAATAATGTTGCGTTATTACTGAAGAGGCCTTTAACATCGACTAGAGTTAATAGTAACGTACCCACACACCTCTTTTCCTGTTACCGTTACTGAGAGTTACATGTATGGAAGAACTGAACTGTAACCGCATCTTTGCTTCAGAGCAAAAGCACATATAGAGACTGCAGCTACATGTAGAGACTCAGGAATTCATGTAGCCCACCTAAAATATGGATGACCTCAAGGCAAGTAACAGAAAAACTATGGAACAATGGCATAACTCATTGCCTTTTCACAGCACAAAACTGTTGGTGTCCAAATAGAGGTAGAGAGTCTGTAAAATGTCAGTTTTTCAAGTTAAAATATGTTGGTCACAGCGATATGCAGCTGCTGCGCATACTGGGAGCAGGGGTAGAATTGCACACTAACTTATTGGCACTGCTGGGAATGGTGGATGTTGGAGTTTCTTGTTCGTTTTGTAACGTTGACAATAGGCCTTGTGAGGATTTTTATTACAAAACCATCCATGGATGTATAATAAATGAATTTTTCAAAGACCCTAGATCTTTTTCTCTTCTGTTTTAGGCTAGCAGGAGAAGGAACTTTTTGAAAATCAAGGAGAGTCAAACCAGTAGCCTTAGCGCAAGCATCACTAAAACTGCATTCCCTTTTAAAAGAGAAATTTGTGTATCCCTGTATCCGCAGAAGAGCAACATGGCAGCCCCTTCATATAACAACCCTTTTGCATACCCTGTTTTGTATCTATGCGTGGAGCTGCATAGACATCACCGGGTAGAGAACGGCTGGCGTTAAAAGTGGGGTTGTCTGCGAGATACTGAATGCGTCGTTCTTCGGAGCATGGGATTAGCCGGGATACACAGTACAGCAGCTAAGTATAGTCACTATTAGGAGCGTGTGCCAGATGGTACCGCTCTGTATAAATACTTCCTATCGTTGCAGCTGTAGGTTTTCCTGCTGTTACATATTTGTCTGGTGTATAATCGTAGCCCAAAATATACTGGTCTTCACAGCGCTCCAGCACCGATGAGCTCATGTGAGAACCACGCGCGCAGACCTGGCCAGCCAGCGTTTGCCACCTGCCCGCTAATTAGGGAGACACTGCAGACTGAGACCCTTGCTCAACACGAACATCCTCCCCGATTTTCTCCTTCCCTTCTGGTTAGGTATCCTTAATTCCCTGCAGCATCTCCTTTGCTCTGTCTCGATGGTTCTTGAGCTATAACTTTCTTGTGGCAGAAGCTTGTGTTAATTAAACAATTACAATTGTGGCAAGCGAATGAGGGGAGTTAAAGAAAAGGTATGTGTTCAAGGACAAAAAAAGAAAGCATTGAAAATGTGTTAGAAGTTTTAGCGCTCACAGAGGTGTGCCATTAATTGGATGTGACAAGAATGCCAGAAGTGATATAGAAAAATACAAAAGTAATGAATAAATATTTCAGCCTGGATTTGGAAGGAGGCAGAACAAGCGACACTCATTAGAGGGCAAAGTTCTCTCTAGTCCATAAATAATCAAAGATGATGTTAAACAACATCCATCTGAAAGAAGGGCAGCAGGCCTAGATAAGCCACAAAGCAGCTGGCTCCGGTGTTAATTTTCAGTAAACCCTGGCATGCTTGGCTAGTTCTCAATGGCTGACATAATAGTAATTAGAGCTAGTCAGCAATTACTCACTGAGAGGTCTAGTTGGCGCTATAGGTGGAAAATTTCCATTTATTGGACTTTAAATTTCAATGAAAGTTTTTCTGAAAACGTGCTATCGCAACAAAATTCTGGCAGAGCCCAGATAGACCCGAGTGGAAACCTGCCTGCTTTTCCATTAATGTGCCTGACAAGGTGCTGAGGGCTCCCGGGGGTTACAGCTCCTGGTTTCCACACCCCCCCCAGCAGCTTGGTCCCCAGGGAAGGGACCTGCTATAGGGCTGACACCCAGCCCGGGTATTTTGGCTGGGGGTCCAGGGTGAGCTCAGGGTCACGGTTTCCTCCCATGGAGCTTGGTCTCAGTGCTCTGGTAGCAATCCTGTCAATATTTCCATGGTATATTGTGCTGTGCAATAGCATCCTGAAAAAAAAAAAAAAAAAAAAAAAAAAAACAAAAAAAAAAAACCCACCTGGAGAATGGTTTTAGTTAATTAAATCATCACTGACTGCAAAAGCTTGAAAGCTTGTGCTGAACCTGGGTGATAAAGATGGTTTTCAGGAGAGCATGGGAGATATGAAGCTGGAAGGGATCTCAAGTAACCTCCTGTTCCACACCTGGGTTAGATAACAGTCTTAGGTGAGTGTTTGCAGGCAGCAACATTGACTCCAGCTGCTCATTTCAGACATTTAGTAAAATCCAGGAGAAAAAAAAATAATAAAATAATTTCTGTGCTAACTGCTCTCCCAACCACTAAAGCCTGTGAAGAGCTGCTGTTTCCAGCTACAGAGGAGACACCGCTGATACCTCCGTACTCTCTGGACACGGAGGTGCTGGGGGGAAATTCGCAGTGCTGCAGAGCTGCTGCCTTCATCAGCAAAGCAAAGCTGAAAGGGGTTATGTCATGTGGAGCCTAAATCCCCCTGCCTGCCTCGTGAGCCAAGTTCTAAAACCGATGCATCATCGTGTAACGATAAATAGCTTTGGAAATCAATACGCTGTCCTAATTTTGCTACGTAAAATGAGATGGAGACCTTGTTCCGTTACTAACAATGAAGCAGAAGGTGTTTATCACCCAGCAGAAGCAAAACTAAACATAAAAGGACACTCGCTTGGCCACAGCTCTCCGGGACACTTTGAAGTGGATGTTTCGAGTTCCACATGCTCAAATGGAAAGCGTCCACAGAATTTATTCATCTTTACATACAGCATGCGCCTCTCCTGGCACATTTATCTTAAAGCTTGGGAAAGTTAGACTGTCCTGAGTAACAGATTGACTCCCCATAAATTATTACCTAGCTCTTTATTCCCAAAAGGAGGGTCCATACCTCCTCTCGGGGGAAGCTCGCTGATGGTAGGAAGCGATGGCTGCGTGCCGTCAGCGTCAGCCTCCTTTTCCCTCTCTGATCGGGGTGAAATGTCTGCTTTTCCGACCCTTCCCACTATTTCTTTCCGAGATGACTGGATTCAGCTTTTACACAAGCAGCTCAAGCCATTGACCTAGTTCCCAGATTGCCGCGGTCAAACTAACCCGACAAACAGCTTCACGTGCATGAGTTAATACAAGTGCTCACGCTAAGACCGACATTCCTCCTTTGAATCCCCACCTTTAACTTGGTCCGTCCTGAGCAAACGTAGAGGGCTTAGCACAAAACATTTCTGAACTTCCCCTGGAAGAAGCAGCTGCTGAGGCAGACAGCTTTTCACATACCCCACGTTATTTACTGTTTCCTACAGGTCGCTTGCTGGTCTCCCCTTGGCTTGCAACAACACCTCCTCACCATTCAGAGGCACTTCAGCCTAAAATATCACTAGTGGACAGAGATAGGTGCCCTATTTATGTCCTCAAAGCCTTGTTGCAGGGGTTAGGAGCCACCTGTTTCCCTCCTTCAGCTACAGAGTGATATAAGTTACATATATCTGAAACCTGCAATGAACTGACATAAATCTTCCGATGGGGCCCGGGCTGTCTTAATATACCCCTTTGCTCTTAACAATGCTTTTGCACTCCACGGTTCATTTTATAAACCTGCTGCAAAATGCCATTCAGACCTTTTTTTAAAGAAAACAAACATTTGAACAGACATTTGAATTACCCCTGCTTTTACACCTGTGAGTAACTGGGCAGGTGCAAGCTGAATAGGAAATTATATTCCCCATTGTTTTCTCCAGAAAATCTTACGTCAACCCTTGGCTGTTGCAGGGAATGTGGTTCCTTATATTGCTCATTAAGAGTCTGCAAGACACTGAATACTGCTGCTATACCTCACCCGTAGTGAGCTGTGCAAACATCAGCACAACTTGTAGCTAAAGCAACAGTAGGCAATTAAAGCAACTATGTTCCCAGAAGCTATTGGGAAATCAACAAGATTACCCAGAAAGCAAGTTCCCTGAAATTGCCTCCAATGCCCAAGATCTCATAGTACTACGTGAAATACATCAAACTGCATTCAGTCCAACAGCAGTCATGGTGGGATGAGTCAGGCAACCTAGTCAGGAATAACTCATTTTCTTATGGACTCCTACACACTGCCAGATCCATGAATAGACATTTCGGTTAAATGGGAATATTTTACCTGGCTTCAGGTACAAAAGAAAAACAAGGACAAGCTCAATATTTCTGTAAAAATAGAGAGCACCACCAGCATCCTCCGGATGGGACCAAAACCGTTTCCCTCCCATAGACACCATGCCACCAGCAGCAAAGCGATCACATTCTTAACTTCAGAAGTTGGGACCATGCAATTAATACCAGCTCAATTTGTGCTGCAGCCGCTTTGAAGCCCAACAACTACCATGAGGGCCAGGTTACTCATTCAGCAGAGGGGACGTTTTGTTAAAACACTGGAGTCAACTAAGTGCCAAAGTCCTTAGCTAGCATCTTCCAGATTCAATGCCGAATCAGAGAAAGACCTCACAGCTCTGTGCACGTGTGAAGAAGTTTTTTACAATACTTAGTAAAGCCTGATAGAATATTTTGATTGGTTAACATGGTAAACACCAGGAAGCAAAGCAGTAGAATGAGAGTAAGAAAAGTGTCCTATAGTCAAACTGGATTGTTTCCATGCCGGAGATTTTTTTTTTTATTTTTTTTTCAGTTTCGCTTTCAGTTTTTCTATTCATTATATGCCCCACAATCAGTGAATAATACAAACTAAGCAGTGTGTGGGCACTAGCAATAAAATGTGAATCCCAGGAGAAGTGGGCGGGCAGGGCATGCTGAGCATTGCCTTCTGGCACCATGGAGCCAGACACAGCATTTTCTCTTCTTTAATCAGCAACCAGTGAGACAGGCACCGTTTTTTGCCCTGTTGGACGCAAAAACCAATGAGCAAGCATTTGAAACCAGTAGCAGGTCACCCCGAATGCCCAAGCCCACCCTGCCTGTGCCACGCGCTCCAGCCCCTGCAGCAGCTCCCAGGATCAGCTTTCTCTCTTTGGGAGCTCCAACTAAAAATTGCTCTTTGTAGTCCCAATTCCCTTCCCAAAAGCTAAAAATCGCTTTCCTGCAAACCTGCTTGGGGAGCAAAACAGCAAAGGACAGTGAAATGGAGAGAACTTCTGAGTTTTTCAAGATTATCACTGAGTGACTAGGGAGGAGAGGGAAGACAGGCACTTTTAGCCTCTGCAAGATAACATTCAGCTCATGTGAAGAAGACCTGTGGTGTTGGTGCTCCCCGCTTTCATGTGCTGAGATTTTACCTGTGTGCTAGAAACTATTCCATCATTTTTGATTCTTATATTCTGTCTGTCTTCATCCTTTGATATTTGCTAGTGTCCACACTGGAAGTCTATGCTGGTTGCTACAGCTATCTAAACGTTGTATTTTAGCATCTCTTATAAAAATCACCAGGGACTAGAAAAATCACTAGCTATATAGTCCCCTTAAGGAACAATGAAGGAAAACTTTTTCATTCGCTCTGGTAAATTTACCAGCACACTCACGTTGGTATATAGCCTTGTTGAAGGTGGTGAACAGAAGAGAAGGGAGAAAGGTTCACCAGAATGACAGGTTCCACCATCTGACCCTCACTTCGGATGGGAGATACAAAAACCTCTCTTTCAGCTGGAGTGCAGAAAGTGGGGAACTAGGAAAATACTAACTTTTCTCCAATATCTGCTTAAATATCACCCTTGTGCTTTGCTCTCCTCATTCCTGAACACAAAAATACTTTGCTCATGACGTTTCTCGTGCAAGGAGGTGACCTGGAGAGCACCAATGTGCAAATGAATTCACCAGAGTGAGTGCTGCTGCTTGGAGGAGACACGTAATCTGTGATGAATAATACACAAACACGCATCGCTATAGCAACACTCACACTAATATATGTTTGCACAAAGGTCCAAACCCTGAGGGACTCATTCGAGCCTGTGTGAAAAGTTTCAGCTCACCAATGAGAGAGCAGGCACAATCCCGTGAGATGGAGACAGCCAACGCACCATATATTGCATGAATTACTGGTCACTTGGGGCTGAAACAAGTGATGTGAAACAGTTTGTGAGAAATCCAGCATCTGACTAAAACCATCCAGAACTAACTAAATAACAAGCATATTCATAAAAATCCAGGTCTTCCTATGACAATGCACAGGAATCGGTACATAACTGCTTGCCCTGAAGTGTTAGATCATCTCTGCTAAGGTATGCAGACTTGATACACCGTATATCTAGTACCGGCTGGCATGAAGACACTCCAGTAAAAGCAAGTAGAAAAATTCACATGCATCCAAAGACAAGTGGCAACCAAATCACAAGAAGGAACATATTAAACATGTTCCTGAAAAAATTTCCCTTCTTCTGTTTTAAGGATCTCCATATATTATCTCTCAATGGAAGAAAACCATGCAAGCACTAGTACAGGTTAACTCTAAGCATGTGCTTTATTCCATCACCCTGTATAAAATATCAGTTACAGCATAATCCTCTGGGCTTTTTTCTGGGGCGTCATCATTATCTGGTATTCACTGAAATCAGGAACACAAAACATGACGTGTCAAGCACCTGACACACTGAACAAAACGTGCAATATTTCTAACTCCTGAGTTAAAATCACTTTATATTTACATTTATCCTGCACACAGAGAATTGAGTTGAATGCCAAATGACACATTTGGATTCAGTTTCCACTGACCTACTGATAATGTGTCCTCTGAAAGCATTCTGCTTAGTTAACATCCAAAGTTCAAACAGATTTTAACCTCAGCAAGGTAAAATCCCAATCAGAAACCAAAAATATAAAGAAGAAGAAGTAGTAGTAGTAGCAGCTGAAATTTTGTCCCATCTTCAGAAAGTGTGTTGGGCAGCTGCCCTCTGTCATAGCTGTCCATAGTTATATCCTTATCAAAGGATAGGCAGAAGGAAGGCAGGGCTGCAACCTGACAGCAGAAGGCTTATGTTTCCAGTCCTGAGATTTATGCAGTATAAGGAATTGTATTCTATGTTTTCTTTTTCAGTGTCTCTCATCACACTGATGAGCGTCAGTCTGGAACAATGCCATTTTTAAGACAACCAGCCTATGTGGGTGGCTATTTTAAACGTAGTTGGACAAAGCTACATATCATAGAGGTCACAGGGTTGGAGGAAGCTGTCGTCATGTGCACAGCGTGTTGTTGACACAAGGCAAGATGTCTTTGTTTATTAGGCACCGATTAGGTATTTTTTTGTGTTAAATGCCCTTTCCTAATTGGCACTGCTCACCGGCATGCCTCTGCGCAAACCGTTAGCCCCAGCAACAGAGCCTTTAGCTGAAAGAATCAGAAACAGCCAGACGCTCGCCCCGACCGGTGCCTGCGGACAATCCTGTTGGCACTTCTGCCCGGAAAAAGCATCCAGCCGCATATCTCTCAGAAGAGTTTTCAGCATTAGCAAAAAAAAAAAAAAAAATATAAACCGCTAACCATCAGGCATTAAATCTTTCCACGAGAGGGGAGAGAAGGGAACCTAGCCACAGCAGGCACGGCTGCTTGCCGGCCATCGGGATCACCCACCCCGGCGTTGGACCCAGCGGTGCCCGGCCATCCTTTCCAGAGCTGGCTGGAACCCAGCAGGCTGATTGCGATAAGCGTTCACATCTCCCTTCCAGAGGCTCTGCTGTGGGGACTGCGTTTCCAACAAGGCAGGAACGCTGCAGAGGGCAAGTGATATTTCAAATGCTGAAGCCCTTCCTACGGAGGGTCACTGAAGTCAGCCAGAGCCTGATACCCTTTAACTTTCAGGTTAGGAGTAAAGTCGTTGCTAAACCAAATCAACTGATACCTGTTCTCTGAGCTAATCTATTGTAACCAACAAAACTGCTTCCACTTGCATTCATTTCTACATATGAGCAAAGAAAATATCTCTCCGACATTTCTGGCAATGCCAAACAGCTCTGCGCTCAGTAGCACGTGATGTGCACAAAAGAACGGGAGCGTTTTGGAATCATCTCCACATTGCTTTTTCCTGATTGCTCAGGCCTGTATAAAGAGCGTAACAAGACTTCCACAACACACTAATCCTCACAGCTACCACAAACAAGCTGAGGAGGAATTTCTGCCGTACCCACTCCTGTCCCTTAAAGCATCATCTTCAAACTGATTGAATAAGCGGCTGGTAGGGTGACAGATCATACCCAGTCACTGCTGCTCTATGCCACCTTGCAGAGAGCAGCGGGCGCTGTCTGTCCGTCCCTTTGACTCATGTTTTGAGGAAGACGCCATAAGCTGCTGCATCCTGGATAATTTCACATAATTCCTGAGGCATCAGGCAGTCAGCAAAGGTGGGGTGACAGAAACAAAGCTGACTTTAAAATGACAAATTTCTCACAAGAGATGCTAGAAGGGAAAAAAAGAAAGAGGTTTCCCCAATTATAACTGAAGAAATGACAGACCAGTCCCTAGGCTAACGTACCATTGAACTGGGAGGGAGCAGGTGTGTCTATCTTGACTCTATAGGAAGAAGACAGCTTTTGTCTGACTGTTCTCAAGAAGAAAAAAAAGCCCCCAAAAACTTTAAGTGGGATACATAGGTAGAAAAAAAACCATAGAGAGGACGGTCCATAAGTTCAAAATTTCTATCATTATAGTTTTAATTACTGCTGCTGTGAGTAGCAAGAAAGATAACAGAGCATGAAGCAATCGCGTTCAAGTGCACTAAAATCCTGTCTTTGCCTTCGCTGGGAAAATGGCAGCGCTGAACTGGCTGGAAAAAAAGCATTGCCAACGGCACTGACGTGCTAAAGAGCCGAGGCTGAGCTCATCGCAGTAACCATAATACTGGGAGAAATTATTCAAAACCAAAGCAGGATCATCTCATTTGTCCCACAGGAGAGAGGATTCACCCAGGCGCTGCTGACACCTTCCATGAGCTGCATCCCAGGGTAAGTTTGGAGGGGATAGCCACTAATAGCCACGGGGATGGGGCAGCAGCAGAAGGGATCCCGGAGCGGTTCGCCCCCTGAATGCTCACCCAAGGTGCCAGGCCAGCGCTGCAGCCCATGCCGCTGGGGTTCACACGGGTACCAGCGCCCGAAAAGGTGAAGCCACGGAAGGTGCGGTCACGCTGTGGAGCAGAGCGGCTCTGCGACCAGGCTTACCCTCAGCAGCACCGTCCCTTCAGTCTGCTCTCCGTTACCAGCCAGCAGATGGTCTCCTCTGCAGATAACACTGCCCAGGACAGAAATGCCAAGGCTGGCTCTACTCAGGGCAGCGTGGCTGTGGCTACACTAGCACGGAAAATGCGCCTGAGTAGTACCACGTAGCTCGTGTCCACGTAAACAAACTTGTTTCCACCTCTGAGTGAGATGGCCGTGTCCGTGCTGCCTCCAGCCCGTGTCTCCAAACCGTCCCTGTCCACTTTGGCCTGAAGGAGACTTCATTGGCACAGGGGAAAATCATACCAAGGAGTGTGTCAATGGTAGAGGGCCACTGCCCGAGTATATATTCTGGCCCTGATATTGTTAATATGGCCGAAGTACCCAAATCCGGTTCGTTTGGGTTAGGCACTGCTCTTCTCCCATTGAGCCAGTTGGAAGCGGCATGTCCGCGGCCCCAGAGCACAACACTGGGAGCTGGTAAACCTGAGCTGGCTCCAGACCTCCGCAGCCTGCTCCTTCCTTCTCCCTGCTCCGGGAGCTCAGGACCGATGCTCTGATCCCACCCAAGCTGGCTTCCAGCACCCACACGATAGCACGCGTGAGCTGGGAAGCCCTCCCTGAACCAGTGCGCCTGGCAGCGGGATGCAGAAATGCAAGCTGGCTTTATGCGGAGCTGCCTTGGGAAGCCGTAGTACCTGGATTACTCAGGTCTTCCAGCCCCGCTTTCCCTCGGCTAACAGAAAGCTGACGGGATAAGCTGACGGGATACAACGGCAGTGAGGAAACAAGCAAAAGCTTAGGCTACAGCCTGGCATCCAGGAAAGCACTTACAACGGCACAAACAAATTTTAATTTGCACTTCTAGCTTCCATTGCAGGACTTCTGTTTGGTACGGTTCCTTTGTCCTTCACATGCGTATTAAATGATGTAGGGCCTGATCCTGAAGCTTTTATGCGTTCACTTATTTTGAGCGTCTGCTCCTGCAAGAAGGTGTGGAATACATGTACTAAGGTCTAAGTGACCGTTCCCACCTCCTTGTTTGTATAACATTGATCATCTCTTTGTATTTTTGCCTCATTTCCCTGGCAAAAACCTTTCAAAGCCAAAGGAAATGAAACAATACTTCCCTCTACTGGAAGACCCAGGAATTCTTGAAATTAACGTGAAGTGTTAAATTTTTTCTGAGCTACTTTTGCTAGGTCGAGGAGACAGACCACGGGAGCAGGGGATGAAGAAGACACAGAGGAGTTAGAATTTTTTTTGGTTGGTTCTTAGCCCTGGATTAAAGCATTTGGCAGCTCCTATATAACTCACTCTTTTTACTCCAAGTTTTAGACGGTGTGCCATGTTTATTATTTCAATTATCAATGCACCTCTGAAAACCCTCATGCCACTCAGGCTATATGCTGAGATTTTTAAAGTGTCACTGTGCATGTAATTTTCTGAGTCTGTTGCATGGTCATTAGGTAGATTTTCTCTGGGTGCAATTACATGGCTTTTTTCCAGGACTCCAATGAGAGTCTTGGAAAAAATATCAACCACCACCAATGAACATCTCTGAAACTCCCATTGGGGGTGTGAATCAATGGCTAGCCAGGGGCAGGCTCTAGGGGACATGGAAAATTTCACTGGTGGCTTATAGATCTTGTTGGGAAGGCTGTTCCACAGGACTGGAAAGGGTGATTCCCACCGGAGTCATGGGAGCCCTGAGATTTCCAGCTTTTTTTATAAATCATGATCATGTAAAGCAAGGTTAAGCACCAGCTGTCCCATTCCTGGTTTCCAGGCATCATCTACTGGCAGCTGTCCATAAGCTTTTCTATAGATAGATTTCTACTGGTGGTAGAGGCCACAGGGAAATTTGATAATAGGAGAAATTTATACCGAGTAATTCCCAGATACCTCTGTTCCCAGTTTTGTCTCTGTCAGGTTGTGTCCCAGTCTCTCACGGGGTTCTGCATAATAATTACATTACCTTCCGTACCTTCTGACCGTCCATAACTTACTTCTTTAATCAAATTAGGCCCACAAAAGTTAGTCTGATCAACAGGCTTAATGCCTACAAATATATCTTCATATGAAATCCAAAGTGTCCTGAATTGCCCTTTAGCTGATGAAGTATCATTATCTAACACCTCTTTAACTGATGAGGTAACAGATGAGGTATTTCAGCCATTAGTAAATGTTACCATTTCTGGGCTGAAGCACAGAACTACACAACAACGAAACTACAGGCAGGAAAACAGCCACAAAACAGATTTTGCAACTAAAACCAGAAAGAATTATAGGTAAGATCTCCATGGTCAGATCCTGAGACCATCTTTGGTATGGATCCAGCTCTTACTGAAGGAAAGCTTTTACCGATTCAGTAGTAGCTGCTCAAGGACAGCGGCTCTAATTCAGGGCTCACATTTTTCCAGGACTCTGGAATTAACACCTGCTACTTGGAAAAAAAAAGTGCCATGGCATCCCTCAGGGGCTAAAAGGGGTCAGGCTGCCCTCCGCTGCCTCCTCAGTTCCACTTGAATCACCGGGTTAGCAAGCTGGCTAAAAAAAAACCCAAAAGGTAATAACACAACTTGATTCATGGGTTTGACATGCTCAGCTGAGGACTCTTCCCCGCCTTTTTGTTGAGTTAGTCAGTTCCTCTGTTTCACAAGGGACCTCGGACACCGTGTTTCTTTCCTGCATCCAGGAACATGCTCACCCGAAGTCTGAAAAGGAAGGAAAATGTAGTGTTGCTAAAAATGAACGTATCGTCACTTCAAGGCAGGTCATGAGCTCTTTATGCTAGCAGCTAAGCAGTCATGCTCAGCTAGCTCCATTCAATGAAATCGGGTTGCATGTATGAGTAACTACTTATTCAGCGTCATACAGAATTCAGAATCTGGTCATTTAAAGTCAGAAAATCAGAAATGAGAAGACCATAGCGGATCACGAGGCCTAAGTCACATTGTAGGAAAGGACTTTGTGTTCTTAATTATTCAGAGCAGTGGGACCTCAAGACTTGGCATCTTGCATCGCACAGAAGAAAAAAAAAGCCTTTTTTTGTAGGAAAACAACACACCAACCTCCCAGAAACAACATAGCCGGAAAGAATAGAGCAGGAGAGATTTCCTTTTAGGGCAAATCTCTCAGCCATTCACTGATTTATTATTAACATTTGTACTGCTGCCTTGCTAAAAGGCTCTGGCTAGCTTGGACTCCATGAGGCTGAGTACCACACTGATGACTTTATCTGCAGCTTGAGGCTCAAGTTCAGCCTGTAGCCCAAAGCCCAAGATCACTGATACTTCACCCAGCCTAAATGTGACCCACTGGTCCTTTAAGCCAGGAAACTGAGGCAGAGAAGGAGAGGTACCCAGGAGAGGGCTGTCCCTACAGGTCGCATGGTCACTGCTAGCTCAACACCTTTCGTTCTGAAATTGGGACCAAATTTGAGAAGAATAAGTGAAAGCTTCGGTCTCTGCAGACTTTCACATCCAGTTCTTCAGAGCTGTATGCCTTCTGCTGAATACAGAGGTCCATCATTCCCCATGTAAAAATAGGCATTTGCAGAATGGGGAGAAATTTCAGCCACCTTTATGAGATACTCCTGAGTGCTGCAACAACGGCTTTTAAAAAGCCTGATAACAGCCCACTGTATCTGTGGCATTGGTCTCACACCGGCTTCGCTCATGAAGGGTAATAAAGTTGTAAATTCAACTATTGCAACACGTGTGTTTGGTTTTTTTTATTTGGTGACTGTTGCCCCCATATTGAACTTGTTCAGTCACGCTCCTCAGATGCTTGGACTGACACATCCCCAGTGTGACTGGAAAAAAGTTGTGCATCCTTTCCACAGTACCACCTATGAGTAGCCTGCCTGGTTTGGCCATATTTTACCCCCCAAAAGGCACAATCTGAGGCAATAAAGTCCTGGAGATGACTTTGCTTGGCCACTTGGTCCCTCTGACCGCAGATAACCTGGCAGAGTCCTGAGGCAAAGCAAGTTGTGCTGCACCTTGGCAGCAGCCAGCCTTGCAGAAAGCCACTGCTCCCCACTGCATTTGTATTTTTCTGGGCAGCCGGGGACTATTCTTTCAGGCTGGAGAGCAGTGGAAACCATGGCTTACGGCAGCTGGGAACTGCTAAAATAAGACTTTTGCTGTTTGTGTACTTGAAAGCAAAGATGCAGGGTCCCAGGACTTCAAGGAGAGGCTGCAGCACTTGGGGGCTAGTTAGCAGTATGTGTCAGGGGTGCTGAGCTTCAGCCTCACGGATGCTTCAGGGTAGCACAAAACAGTCACGGAGAGACTAATCCTAGATGGCTTCATTTTGTGGTTCTGCCTCTGGATAGCTACAACTGATGAGTTCACTGTAAGAACAGGATTTTGTGGATATATACAAACAATAAGTATGTTTAAAAAGGGGTCGAAGAAAGCAAAGATCAAATGAGTAGCATGTGGTATACTCATAACATCCATGAAATCATAAATTGAGTGCTTTAAGACCCATTGCCCTTTAGTGCCACCCATTTTTTCTGTTTCCTGGCTCCCAGGCCATGAAAGGTTGGCCACTCCAGAGCAGGCTATTGCTAAACAGTCTTCAAACAGCATGTAATTGCCAAGAGAGCCCCTTTAGATTTTACATGTCCTTGTGAATTATTAGACTTCACTGCACAAAGGAGCCTAAGAAAAGCCTTTGAAGATAATATCCCACGAGTTAGCCGTGGCCTCTGTTTGCCAAGTCTCTAAGGACACCACCTTGGGAGGAACCCCTTGCCAAAGACCCTCCACTTCCTGATGCAGCAATATGGCACGACACTAGGAAAACCATTTTTTCATTTCTTTGTCATGGGCACTAGATGCTACATGCTGCCAGGGGCCACAGGACCTGCCCTGCCTATTCCCACCCAAGGTCTGACACCCAGAACTCCAGAGCAGTTCTCTGGGAGCAAACACAGGGGTCATATCATCCACAGCAGCCGAGCTGTCCTCCTTCAAAGATTTTATTTCAAGGTGGCATGCCCTTCCGAAAGACATGCCCTAGGCAGGCATGTGGCATCAAACATGAAGCAGGTTTTGCAACAAGAAATTCTGAGGCATGTGCTAGCCAAGCTAAATATTCTGCGGAGCTCGTTAAAATGGCCACTCTCCGTGTTACTTTTTTTCTCTCTCAGCTGCCTTAACATTCAACTCAAAGAATCACATCTTCTCCTCAGCCTTTTTCACAGGGGCTGTTTTCTAAACCTTCAGGAGTTTCTCATTTGCCCACCTCTGTTCTCCATCTAATTTGTCTGCATTTTCCATTCCAGATCTTGCTCACATGCTCCAGAGTCACACGTGCAGCTTTTAAAATAGCAGAATAAGCTTTATGCAGCAAGTCCATAGATCAGGAGAACAGGTAAGCAGTCTATCTCAATGCCCAAGTTAGTACACAGCAAGCAGAGAAGAAGGGCAATGCCTCCCCATCCTTCCTACTCTGTCTCTGCACATGGCTGACTGCTGTTTGGCTTGTGCTCCATTATAACCCCCAGATCCCTTTTTTTGCTTTGCTGCTGCATAAATGCTCGCACCTTATTTGTAATTCTGCATTTGATTTTGCCTCAGTAGACACAGAATTTTTTACTTGTCATGAAATCAATCAGATGAAGTTTAAGAATGACATTTCCCCAATTGATTTAATTTGGAATTCTCTTGCTCTCACAGTAATCTCCATCCCTCTTAGATTGCTTAGGCCTTGCATTTCTCCACCACCTCACGATGAAGTTCATCAGCCCCTGTTAAGGCAACTAATTTACCAAAATATTTGCTGTTCTAAACCATGCTCTGAGCCCCTCATGGGTAAAATTGTGTCAGAACCAAAAGTCCACAAAAAAAACCAAACCAACATAACAACTATTTCAGCCTCTTCTTGTCCTTTACAGATTGGTCAAAGGAAAAAATTCAGGTGGTGTTTTGGCACATGGAAAGTATTTCATCCTAGTACAAGGAAAAGTTTTCAGACATGATAAAAAGATTTTAGATTTAGTTTAAAATCAAACCTGGATAATCCGGCCACGTAAGGGTGGATGAACTAGCAACACGGGTATTCTGTTGCATCTGTTACAGTTCACTAGTCTTCTCCACTAAGAAATTAATCTCCACGTTTCTTCCTGTACTTCACATGCGCTTCTAGAATTTTTATGTAATCTCTAAACTGTCGCTCATTTTCTCCTTAGGTTTTCCTTCCCCTCTTATTCCACCCTAACTGATATATTTGAAGGCTAGGGACCACTATCTACCCTCACCTCATGAGTGGCCAGACCAGAAGACTCCCTGAATTCTCATGGAGCAAAAAAAATCACGCCCTGAGGTAAAGATTTCTAATGCTGGAGTATCTGCCACTGCCACAAGCAAGCAATTCCAGTGCCTGCCTTATGGCAGATAAGTAAAAGGTACCTTGACGTGAGTGTCCCACAATCCGACAGCAGGACCAGGAGAAGAGCCCAGCCGCCTCGTGGCCACAGCGTCCACCTCTCTCTTCAATGCCACCACCTCTGGAAATCTAGTCCTTTCCACCGTGCTTCTCTGGCTGTACCTCTACGTTTGAAACTGGATGCAACCTACCAAACACTATTGATCGAAACATTATGTTATTGTATTATTTTCAATAGCACTCTACTCCAAACCAAAATAGCATTTGCCTTTGATCATCTGTACCAGATGTTTTCACTGAGCTATCCACAATGACATCTGATTTCCTGAGTGACTACAAATCATTTCCAACTCAAATTACTCTTTCCACATGCCTACGCCATATTTAATATTTAATATGCTATTGTATCACTGTGTTGGGTGGCTTAGTTTGTGACTAGAGACTCACACAGTATTTTTATTAACCTAGATAAACTGTTATCTGCAAGATTTAAGTCTGATCTTCTTCACTCCCTCTTCTACCAGCTTAAGACAATTTTTTAAAACACCAGTCAAGACAGATCCATGTGTTATCAAGTCAGCTCCTCTTGTTTTCTAACCAGCTACACGATCAGCCTGATCTTTACCCACTCGCTTACTGAATAGCTAATTTGGGGGACTTTTGTCAAAATCCCTATTCAAAGGAAGGCATATGTACTATCACTACATCACCTTGTCTCTTGGAAGAAAGGTGACGCCACACTAGTAGAATAGTGTAGAAACTTCCCATTTCTTCCTGGATATCAAATTGTCATTCATCTCCCTTACAGTACAGAAAAAAAAGAGGTGGTTGGAAGGATAAAATAAGAAAGGATTACTTGGGTTGTCTTACATAACTATTTAGAACACAAACACATAAACTTTTCAGTCTGGAGCGAAAGATCACATCAAATGAAAACTATGGTCCATCAGTACAGTTCATGGGAGGGTGCCTCAACTCAGTGAGAATTGACTATGTACCCCTAGGATGAGGGGTAATGGTTTTAAATGAAAAGAGGGTAGATTTAGATTAGATATTAGGAGGAAATTCTTCACTCTGAGGGTGGTGAGGCACTGGAAGAGGTTGCCCAGAGAGGTTGTGGCTGCCCCATCCCTGGCAGTGTTCAAGGCCAGGTTGGATGGGGCTTTCAGCAACCTGGTCTAGTGGAAGGTGTCCCTGCCCATGGCAGGGGGTTGGAACTAGGTGATCTTTAAGGTCCTTTCCAACCCAAACCATTCTATGATTCTGTGAATTTCTCACGTAGGATCCACTGGAAAGCTTCTCAGAAGCTTTGGTCTCATTTCAAGGCACTCCAGTCCGACGACAAAAGGATTTGGGTACATAAAAGTGGGATCTAGACACTTCAGTCTCATTTCTTCATGTGTCTCTTGAGTTTCCACCTATCCTGCCATACACAAGTGAGAGCAGGCCAGAGAACTGCTGCTCCACAGGCTGGTCCCCTCTGAGATCTGCAGGGACAGCTTTGCTGGCTTGGGGGCAAGGTCGTGTGGGCTGGTAACGAGCAGCAGATGGTGGAGAAGCGTGAGGGCATAGAGACATACTGGAAGTCACAGCCTGCAGTTCCACAAATCATATTATTTTTTATCTATTCTCACTACTCAGAGTGGACTGATAGGGTAAAGATCCTCATGTCAGCCTGGGTTCCCATGGAAATGAAGATCATGCAATTTCTCTCTCTTTCTGTCAGCTCTTCCTGCTGCTTTCTGGACCAATTTTTGGCCCATTTTGGTGCAGTCTGACAGAACCTCGCAGCCCTCAAGAAATTAATGTTTCTAAGAGTTGCGTGAAAATCGGCACCTCTGGAGAGAAGAGATCCAAATCAGAGCCTTCACCAGGGGAAAGCTTGCAAATTGAGCCTTCTGTCCTCTAGCCATAACTCCAGCCAGACACAAAATGCCTTGCCTCTCGCCCAGCCAGCAATTAGGGGAAAGTGCAGGGTGCTATAGACAGGTTTAAGGAACATGGTGGGAAAAAGGAAAGATTGTCAAGAGCTACAAGGAACATTATTTCAACAGACACAGAGGAGCAGCCCAGCTCAGTTAGGACAGAGGCAGCTGCTCCCATCTCTCCTGGGCTTCCATGTCCAGCAGGAACTAGGAGCATGGGAGGCAAAATACTTCCCATCAGGCAAAACCTCCAGCTTTGCCCCAAACTAACCTCCCTGCCTTCCCCCAGTGTGAGCCCTGCCTTTTCCACCCATTCCTTGAGCATGAGTAATGCGGCGGACGCCATCTGAACCAGCTCCAGGCTTTTAGCCACAAGGGCAGAGTTGGGTTTTGCCACGCTGTGTTTGAGAGGTTGGGAAGTGGCTGTTCCTGCCAGGGGAGGAAGAGGAAGGGATGGTGTGGGGCAGAAGAGACAGGCTATCCACTTCTACAGCCCACTGTGACAGGGCGGTGATGGGGTGACTGCTGCCACCGGCAATGGCCAGACGTGAGCTCAGCATCTACCCCACCGCATCCCAAAGCGGCAGAAAGCAGCAAACCTCACTTTCCAGGGCTGTGGCTTGGTCCAAGCAGCGGAGAAGACCAGAGGTGTTTTACCATCCTCGGGATCTGCTGTCCTCAGCCGGTGCCTTCCTCACCTGGGTGTAGAGCCAGGTCTGGGTTTTTCCCAGGAGACGGCAGTTGCTGCTTCCCTTCCAGCTGGATCCCAGGAGCAGCCTTTAACTTCGAAGTCCTTAAGGCTGTTTGCTGAAGTGGCTCCACTTCGCAAGGAAACTTCACTGAGACCGGAGAGGGAGGACGTCCCGGGTGAACTTTGTAGCTTCTCAACACTTAGCAAGGCAGGGGGAAGGTCTGGGCTCCTGTATGACTTCCAAGAACCAGCTCTGCATTTTAGCCAAACAGTTTGGATTGTTAAAGAAAAACAATCTGTTGGAGCTGTTCAAACCCAGTTTGTCTGATGCAAAAAGTTGTGCAAACAGAAGGAGAAATAAAGTCATTTCGCTGTCTCGATTTCTCCCAATGCAGTAGTGATTAAGCCAGCCACCCAGTGTCATCTGAAAAGCCTCAGACATTTTGAAGAGTTTTCCTTGTCCCCTTCAGGGACAGGAAAAGGGGAGAGGGGGGGAGATTTTCTACATCTTTTTCTACATCCGTTTAAGGAAAACTCTAGATAGATAATGCTTGATTTCACATTTGTGGGAGAATGATCACAGCCAAAGGTTTGTTATGTGTTTTTGCAACACAGAAAGATATTCGGGGCGGGGGGGAACACAGCCACTAAAATGATGTGTTTTGGTGTGGATAAACACTCCATTATCTGAGAAGCTGAATCATTATTCCTCAATGGTAGTGTTATGACATACATTTAATTGGGAGCTTATGTTGATAACAACTAAAAGTGCATCATCTTTTCCAGGAAGCTAGCCTAATGCAGGGATCCATTTGATCTTCTGATTTCTCTATTGACTTTGTGCTGCATGCCAAAATAACAAGTCATGCCTTCATGTCACCACTAGAAATGAGCTTAGCCAGAGTTCATCGCCAGACAGAAAACATACCCAGAGTCTGAAGGGATTTGAAATCACTAAATCACAGGTCAGGAAACAGTGTCCAACAGCAGAGTTCGGAAGAATTTGGGAGGATGGGAATAGAAGGGGTGGGGGGAAAGAGCAAGAAATTGCAACAACGTAGAAAAGGAGACCAACGAAACCACTTTAAATGCGGTTTCGTTACGATACTTTAAGTAACCAAAGGCTACTGATTGTGACAACAGTTTGTGCCGATACGCTGAAAACATCAAGGATGAGTGTGCTATTCCCAGCCCTCATGGGGGAGGGATTTTTGGGCTGCTCCGTTGGCGCTAACCTCCTGAGCACCGCTGCTGCTGCTGCTGCTGCTGCGCAATGCACCTGGCTCCCGGCCAGCTGCAGCGATGGAGAGGGCTCTGTCCCACTGTTTTGCCTGAGCTTTTTTATCTTTCACCCAAGCGAAGCTGGGTAAATTTTTACTCTTAAGAAAGTATCTCCGTCATTCGCAGTGGAGGACCCTGAAAAATTGTGGGCGGCTTGCTCACCTGTAAGAATATCCCGAAGTATGGCACTAGCAGCACTCTGCAGAAGCCTCTTTGGCACGTCTAACACCAAAGGTCGAAGCAGACGGCAGTGACGCTACAACTTGGCTAACACGTACAGGTGCTACACGTTATCCCCATGGCTTGGATGACACGTGTAATGGCCTTTCTCCCCCCAAGTTATTTACTCCAAGGTCCCATTCTGCTGGTTGTCCTGAAGCCAGGCAGCAAGGGGTGACCCCCTTCCCCACTGTTGCCCTGCCTGTACTGCAGCTTTGCCACTAGAGGACACTGAATCAACATGAGACCTTGCTGGAAGCTGGACTGGGGGGGTACTGCTGGGGGGAGTGGGCTCTGTGGGCCCACACCACTGCCTTCTCCCACTTAGGAAAAGCCTGGGAAAGCTGGAAACTGGATGGGGCGGGGAGGGGGGGGGGGGGGGGTGTCTTAGCTGCACCAGCAGTGGTTTGCCACTCCAGGCTACGACTCTTATAGACGTTTTCCATCCCTTTGGGATTCTTTCATTTTATATTTGGGGTGCATTTTTGATGCCGCAGGGGAGGAAAAGTGGGAAATCGATGTTATTTTGCATTGTGCAAAACTCGATGTGTTTGTTTATGATGGGCTCTTTACTAGGGAGCCCATTCAAAAGGAATTGTGAAAGAAACCAAACAGGAAAGGGTGGAACAATGATCTCGATAAGAAGCATCACAGGCAATGCTCAAACACAATAGTTAGATTTACAGCCTGGAAGATGTGAGGGCTCTGCCCCAACCCCAGTGAAACTGTTGTTTTTCTAAGGCTGTAGATCCGGAGATCAAAGGGTAAAGACCAAGCCTGCAGAAGGAGCAGGAGAGAAAGGGCTGCAAAAGCTCTTTTAGGCTTCTGAGGCTGACAGAGGCATGAAGTCTGCCCTAGGTAAGTTGTGACCTGGTCCCCAAGAGAACAAAGTCTCATCGACTTGTACAAAGTCTCACCTACTCATGGGCGTGAGGGGAGCGCCGAGTACAGGATGGCAGCGTGTAAATATGTTTCCGCTCTTTTAAATCAATGTCTCAGAAGTCCAAGTACTTCGGACACGTAAGTCATTCTTCATTACAAAGAAGCTCTTTAACTGTAGGCAGCAACCCCAAACTGTCCACGTGTGCTCCCAGGAGGGACTAGCTACCTGACCACGGCTGCTGGACTGTGATGGGCATCAGCCCTCATGAGAGAGGAGCTTGATGCAGGGAACTTCTTCAGGGGTGGGTAGCTGGAAGGGGCTGCAGCAAATGCCAGCACCAGCACTAGGCTGTGTCAGAAGCAGGGCTGGTAGAACATAAGTATAAGCAGAACAGGCAGCGGACCACCTGAGGAGAGACAAATGGACCAGGCTCCCTTGTTACTTGGCCACTCAGAGGATAGCTAGTGTAGTTGGTGATGCCAAGGGAAGGTAAGTCCGGCAGGTGAGTTAGTAGCTATCGCAATAAGCCATGACCCTCTGGCAGGAGAGACCCCCTGCTTTCCCCCACTGCACTTTTCACAAATCCCCTTGCAAGGGGGTTCTGCGGTTTTCCAAGATCCTCTACGTGAAATTGCCACCCTGCCACACCTTTTCGCCTGTACTTGGCACTGGTGAGGCTCCACCTCGAGTCCTGTGTTCAGTTTTGGGCCCCTCACGACAAGACAGAGGGGAGGTGCTGGAGCGCATCCAGAGAAGGGCAACCAAGTTGGTGAGGGGGCTGGAGCACAAGTCTGATGAGGAACGGCTGAGGGAGCTGGGGCTGTTTAGCCTAGAAAAGAGGAGGCTGAGGGGAGACCTGATCACCCTCTACAACTACCTGGAAGGGGGTTGTAGTGAGGTGGGTGCTGGTCTCTTCTGTCAGGTGGCTGGAGATAGGACGAGAGGAAATGGCCTCAAGTTGAGGCAAGGGAGATTTAGGTTTGATATTAGGAAAAAAATTTTTACTGTGAGGGTTGTCAGACAATGGAACAGGCTGCCCAGGGAAGTGGTTGGGTCACCATCCCTGGAGGTATTCAAAAAGCGAGTGGACAGGGTACTTCAGGGCATGGTTTAGTGGGCACGGTTGATGGTTGGACTCGATGATCTTGAAGGTCCTTTCCAACCTAAATGATTCCATGATTCTATGATTCCCAACGCAGGCACAGCCTAGCTCTGGTCTGCAAGGGATGGGTGCCCTCAAGGGTGCCCTGAAGCCAGCCAGCTCCAAGCAAAGCCTTGGCAAAGCACCTGAGGAGGAGCCCGCCGAGATCCATCCCCAAAATTAAATCACCGTGTGAATGACACCAAGACACCACTACCACCTCTGGAAGAGGAGAATAAAAAATTTCACCATCACAAGCATGACGTGGACCCTGTACCAGTGGAGAGGGACAAGTACACGTGCGCGTAGGAGGGGACGGCCACCGCACCACGGTGCAGCTCTGCCGGCGGTGCTACCGATGGCAGGGAGAATCGTCCCCTCGGCACCTTTCACGGCCCAGCGTTTGGAAAGCCACGCTGAGTTTGTGGGATGATTCAGAGCACTGTGGTGGGCACAGAGTGCCTCAGAGCTGATTTTGGAAATAGAAGGTCCTTTATGACACTTCTGTGCCTTTTCCTTTGAACAAATACATTAGGACAGAGCCGATCCCTGTTCTTCACCATTAAGCACAGTACAGCAGTCTTTGCACCAAATATTGCTACTGGTAAACATCTCCAGCTACTAAAACCCACAGTACGGAAGGGAAGGACAGTAGGAGCATGGGAATGGGACTGTTCTTCCCAGCAGTTACCCACAACCTCTCATGATGGGCAGGAGTTGACGTACACTGAGAACAGGAGAACAGAAGAAGAAATTAATTTAATTTTTTTTTTTTTAATTGCTGACAAACGTTAACCTGTATTCAGTTACTGTAGTTTCCATGCCACTAGACAACACGCTGTCTCTGCAGAAGCTGAAAGAGACCTTCGTCCAAATTCCTGATTTTCCGGCAGGCAGGACAAGCTTGTGGAGGGGGAACAGATCCAATTCAGAGGAGGATTGCAAACCACCATCTCAGGAAGCATCCCAGCCAGGAGACTATAGGATGTTTGATGGGAGAGGAAAGAAAAACAGTTGATTCTACCAGTTACCCCTAAGCCCTTGGCTTCTTTTTGAATCTTTCTATGTAGCAGATTTGATTTATTTCTGAAACATCAAACCAAACCATTCAGACAGTTCTGAGTTCTTCCCTGTTCTGTTCATCCGTACTGTTGCCAAGCTTGTCCCCGATCCATAGGTACCCACTGCTAAACTGAAATTGCATTTGCAGAGCACAAACTATTTGATAAGACCAAAAAAAAAAAAAAAAAAAAAAATTAAAAAAAAATCCAGACTGTTTTAATATCCAAATGGATTTTAAGACAAGCAACAGTGATTTATTTTTTCAAACACAGACAAAGAGGCAAACTTCAAGTTTCTGGAAAACTTGCCCATGTCAAAATCCTCACAGCCACCAAGAGGCAAGAATACAGCTCTAAATCACAGCATGAGACAGGAGGGGCTGCACATCCTTGTCACGCACAGCCAAAATCAAGAGCCTGGAAGGAGTCTAGATAAATCCCGTATTGACGTAACTCATACTTTCTTTCACCTCTCCAGCCCCAACCCTCGGGACTGTATCAAGATAGACTCCCGCTAGGTTATCCGAGCTCAGCATTACTCAATTCTACGTGGGCGCACCCCCCCGCCTCACCCACCCCTCACCTCTGCTCTCTGGCCCCGACGTCCAGGGGAGCTCAAGGTGGAGCCTCTCGCATACCTCCAGTCGCACTCCAGCGACGGTAATGACAACATCCAGTGCTTGTTTAACTTCTGGCATTGCCCAAAAGATCTATATTTAGGAGAAAAATGTAAAAAGTTGCCCCTTTGACTTGTGCTCTCAGGAAGTTCCTGGCTCCTGCAAGTCTCCTGTACCAAAGCTGACTATTAAGCTCTTGTTATTGCAGCCCATTTCAGTAACAGCAGTTGCCCAGTAAGCGTTACATTCAAACTGCACAAACCTTCTGGAATTCACATTAACATACAAAGGATATTTTGCTCACATCTTAATTTTCTGCTGTTATTCACCCACCTGATACAGGGGTAATTGGCAGCCAAAAATAAGTTTCACGACTTCTAAAAGGTAACAGTTGTATCAAATATATCAAATATCTTCCTAGAAGCACATGTGTACACATTTTTTAGTATTCATTTCTGGCTTATTTAAAAAAAAAAAAATGAATTGAAATTAGGACACCTGCTGGTATTCACCCTCTACCTAATTTCAATTATTGCAAGCACATAATAGAAAAGCAAATACAGGCAGTTTCAAATAGCACTAGCTTTTGCTATCATATTCCAACTCTTGTTTAAAAGTATGCTAGCTGGAATAGGCTATTTTGATGGAAAAAAAAAGTTAGTTTTATGTTCTGATTTCATTTTTGTTGTAGAAGGTAAAGATGTACAAGACTTCAAAGACCCCCAAATGGAACAGTTTTACAACGCTGCAGCACAATTACGATCTCAGTTACATGCATATTCAGAAGCAACGAGCAGCAGATTTTAAGAGATAGTCAGACGTATACAGTTATGGGATGAGCTTTTGTAATCAAAATCACCATCTTGAAATTATAGGATTATTTGTTCACTACTTGTCTCAGAATTCATGTTAATGAAAAGAGCTGTGAAAATCCCTGTCCCAGCTGATTTATAGTCAAGCTTGCAGACAGAAACATCAGTTGTATTGTTTGGGTATCTGTTAAAGATAGTATAAAAGTCTCAAATAATTAATTTTTGTTTAAATTACTCTTTGTGGAAGTATGTTGTGGACAGTAGACTTGAACGGTGGCTCTGGTTACAAATAAGTAATCCAGTTTTTAACTTCCAAACTCCTTGCAGTGGGCTACCTTTCTAAGTGGCTTGTACCATCAGGAAACACCGGTGGGCTGGAGCGTAACAGACTCCAGCTGAAGTTGCTTGTCATAGCTCCAAAAGCAAAGAACTAGAGAACAGCCTGAAAGAGCTGAGCTTTAGGTGTTTAATAACTTCTCAACTTGCCAAAAGATTTAAATGCACGAAATAAATATCCTGTTGTTTTGGGGTTTTTTTTTTATTCCAAGGGGAACTCGCATGTAGAAATAAAAGCTACCTATGGCTGTGCCATTGTACTACTGGCTGCATGATTAATTCGGCCACCAGCCATGCTTTCCTTCCCCGTTCTCAAATCATTTTGCAAATATTTTCTAGCAGGGATCGATGACTCCAAGGTTACAGCCCTTCTGACGCCCAGGGCAGCCTCGCGCATCTAGAGACGGGCTTAATCCTAGCAGTATCTATTATTAAGGGGGTCCACAGATGTGTACCAGCATAGCTTCGAGAGCACAAGACCGGAGCCCAACTCCCTGTGGAACAGCAGAGGGTGCCTGGTCTGATACCTAAAAATATCTGAGCAGATTATACACCTCCTAACCTTGTGCAAACCGATTTGCTCCAGTATTATGGTATGGACCACGTATATCCAAAATCCTGCCTTTGCACTCTCTGCCATGAGTCTTTTTTCCTTCGGGAAGTTCAGGGATGGCTGCAGAAAGCAGGACCTCCTGGTGCTGACCTTCTGCAGCAGGTCTCCAGCAGGACACAAGCCCACCCTCTGGCACCCAGGTGTAAAACTGGTGGGAGCTGTCTCGGGACACCCTGGACCAAAGGGAGCTGGGTCTGGCTGCAGGAGAGCAGCAGCAGCAAGGATCTGAGCAGGGGAAGGAGAAGGCGGTGGCTCGTTAGCTAACGAGCTAACAACAAATGAGCACAGAGGACAGGCTGGCAGCCTGTGCTGGGGCTGCTCAGCGTGCGGTTTGAACCAAAGGGCTCCGCAGAAAAAAAGCATCCAGAAGCAGAGGCGGATGGCTGGGAAATGATCCTGGCCACGTCCAAACCTAACGCTGTGGCTCACCAGCCTCACTTTTTTTTTTTTTTTTTTAAAAATCTCTTCACGTTGAATGTGGAACTTGATTGGAGGTGTTTCAAATCCATACATATATTTTCTCATTTAGCAGCTATTTTTGTTCCTGTCTGTGGCATGGCTGTTTAAGAGGGCATGTTAAATAAGCACAGCTTTAAGAGACTCTACCTTTAACTTTCTAACAGCACAGGTGTCTCCCGTTCTCAGACTGCAGCAAAATGTTATCTTTCACCAAGTGCTTAATAAAAATGTGCTTTATCTTGATGTCAACATTTGCAGTGTGAGCAAGTCCTCCATCCTGACATTAGTAAGTGACAGTGCAGCTACCAGACACGTCTAAGCTGAAGGATCTCTTCAAGATTTATTGCAGCCCCAGTGAGGTTTTGGGCTTGAAAGGGCTTAAACCCTCTGCAGCAGCCAGAAATCATAATTCAGAGGCAGGTAAAAACACAGCTTTCTAACTGCAGACTGTTTACATTTTCCCTAAACCAGCAAAACTAAGTTTTATAAGATGCAGTGGGAGGGGTCAGCTGCAGATCCACTTTGGAGATTCCAGGGTGAAGGTATGCAGCACCTCTCCAAATAAAACTGTGGGTCAAAGTCCATCTGCAGTGAGACAGGCAGTCTATCAAAAAACTGCCTGGGCCTTAAGCCTAAAAAGACAAGATGGGCAGTGAAATCCCTAGGGCCTTTTAAACTATTTTGGAAAATTACAGATTAAACAGAGGAAAGAATTTTAAGCAGGCTTTTAAACCATTTGCTAAAACAGTATAAACCTTCTGGATATAACTATCATCAAGGCACAGAGGCCTGCATGCAACTTAAAAGGTGATGGGGGAAAGCATTACTGTGGGGTGGGGTTTTTACCAGAAAGAGTAGAAGAAAGAAAAGGAAATAAAAACTCCTACTTAATGTCATAAAAGGTAATGGCAAATACGACCAACTTTCACCACGCTGATAAATCTCCCGCTGAGGATGGAAGGAGGTGAACCCGGAGTACCTCAACTCCTGGCTCACAGGGTCTCCGCTGACCGGAGGATGATCTAGTGAAACATCCCCTGGTCGGGCTCAGCAGCTTGACAGCAGCCAGACAGGACTGCCCTCTGCGTCCCACCTCTGCAGAAGTTTGCTGCTGCTCTTTGCTGGAGGTTCCCATCCCACACTTCACAGGCCGGTCACAACCTGCTGCGTAACTGTCCAGAGGGAAGGACTGCAGGAGACGTGATGGACATCCACGAGCACTAATTTCATGAGAAGTACAGCTGTATTTGGAAGAGGACATCTGCAAAGAAAGATGAGCAGGAGGGACAAACTTGTGTTGGGCACGTGGTAGCCACCAAAGCAAAATATCCAAAGAAGGACATAGGGAAAAATGCACTCAGTGTCTTCACGAGCAATGTTTTTAGCAATCCTTTCAACTTTAAGCATTCACTCCCTGCAGCTGGTAAAGGGGTTCTTGCAGAGCCTTTACAAGCAGTCCTTGGAGCTTGGTATCATTTCAGTGGCTCCTGATGAGGAATTCAGCAACCATCAGGTCACCAGTTAAGACCAGGAATCTAAGAGTGGCAGTATATTTTCGGAGGGCTTTACAAGTCACTGTCAACAGCACGTGGGGAGATCTGACAACATTCAAGAGAGGAGTCAGAGAAGAGACATCCTGCTTCATTACGTACAAAATATAACACCCCTAGCTCATGTCTCATCAGCAGACCTTCCTCCTGGGATGCCTAATCCCATGAGAACAACTGAAACCTTTGGTGAGGCTATCCAGTTTAAAACCACTAGGAAGGTGTTTTAAAATATTCTGCAGTGCCTATAAACCTTGTCACAAGATATGTTTGTCACAGGCTGACTCTCTGGGAGACCATCCAAAGATGACCTTTGTTCCTCACCATGTTACAGGTGTCCCTCCGTTGGTTTTTGGTTTCTTCTTTTCAGTTCCCATGCCAGCTAGCTTGCACCCTTCAGTTTTGTTTCCCCAGCCCTGGAAAGGGCTCAGCGTCCACACAAAGTTCTCGGATGTCTCATCCCTCTGTCTTGGTTAACAACCAAGAACGTGCTGCATTTATTCTCCCCATTTCAAACCGCTACAACAGAAACCCTGATACCACTTGCTTGGGCCAAACGGGTAATTTAAGGAAAGCAGCTTGTCTGGCCGTCTGAGAAAAACGCCACACAAATGCCACGGTTTTGGCAAACACAGGGCCCTTCTCAAAAGGGACATAGACGTTTTCCACGGGCCAAATGCCAGCATTGCGCCTCTTCTTGTTGCCACATGCAACAGGGCGGTTGTGATTTTGAATACAGAAAACACTGAGGAGCTGGCAGACATCCTTCTTTAAAGGAAGCTCTCCCCTTCCGCATGTTCACAAGCCGAAAGCACTTCCAGAAGCACCATGATGGATTTGGGGAAGCCAGGAACACATTCAATGATGTTGGTTACATGCAATTTTGGGATGGGGAGCCATGGGCTGTTCCTCTGCCTTCAGCTGCTCAGTGGGAGAGTCCTGTCAGAGTATCTGACACCCTCGCTGAATCTTGATGAAAAGTCTTGGGGAAAGTCTGGGGATCTTCATCTGCTTTGCCATATTCATAACCCCACATTGGTCTAAATATAGAGTTACCCTTTCTGAAAAAAAATCTGGCAACAGCAACAACCAGATGCTTTTCAATGGGACTGTGCACCCTTTCACCCAACCGAGCTCATGGGACCGGCATCCCTCACATCACATGGGCTTATCAACAGCTGTATAATCATTTACAAAATAGCATCACCCTTGAAACTCCTACCTAGGAGCCTGGAGTACCGCTGGCCTCCCTCAGGTCTGCACACCTCCAGAGCCAGTGCTGAGCAAGGCGACAAGTTCTGCTTAAGGCTTCACATCCTCCTCTGACCTTCATGCCCTCACCTGCGAATCCTGCATCCTCTTTTTCCTTTCCAATACCCGTTAGTGAATAATATTTGCATCACTGCTGTGTGTGCTATGAACTAAACATAGCTACTCTGGTCTCATAGTCTAAAGCACTTTTTCAGCCTTAAATTGTCCACTAGACATGTCACATTTATTCATGTATTCAGAAGCCATCGAGGCTTTTTTACAAAGAGAATCAACATCCATCATACAATAGTTGAGGAAATCGTTTCTATCCTGGGTCACTGGGGCTCAGTTACCTGAACACAGCACACATCACGACAGTAATCGTACACTTACACAGTCTTGGCTCAAAGAGGACTGTCACTGAAAATGCATCTTTTTCAATGCTGCGGTAGTTATACACAGCAGAATAAAAGGCATGTAATTCAGGGCACTGTGGATATTCTCAGTCAGTCAAATAAATTATTCTAAGGGACCCACCCAAAATATTTAATTTGCTAGAGCTGCACATTCCTCCTTATCAGCGCATACTGTCCCCATAGCAGCCTCCAAGCTCATTTCACTGTGGCTACAGTAATGTAGCTGACCTTTCCCTCGTCAAAAAACATCTTAATTTCTTTGCGACATCTCCCATCCTAGCTAGGAAGTCTTCAGGCACTTTTTCATTGGACTCCCACAAAAGCAAACTGATTGATCAGTTGTCACCCATACCATTAGATCACCACATGCAAAAGCTGTTTGTCTGTTCTTCATGAATGTAAATATATAATTCTCCTCACACAGTCTTAATGGCTATCAGCGATCACTCTTCTAAGATCGTGTTTGTTTTGCTCACAACAATTTCAGCTTCCCATTTTTAACCCTTAGGTTTTTAATCACTGCACACTTATTCCACAATTGTTTTTAAATCAGAGGTCTTGCCGCAGAGTTGTTCTACCGCTCTTCTGCATCTTAGAGTATGGGAATTCACTTCCCTTTATGATATTTCCTCTGAGCAGCTTTGACTCCCCAATATAAGCAATGTCTCTGTAGAGTTGCTGGCTTCCTGAAGACAGTTTTCCCAAGAACCACTTATGCAACCTGTATATCATGCAAACATTCCTGAAAGCCTAACCATTTTTAACAGCAGTACTAACACAACGTCTCATTGCCCCATCAGGCATACCAGGCATCTACTTTTTGCTGCAAGACTGGACTCTCCTCTCCTGTTATCTTTCCTTATCCTGATGCTTTGGAAGTGCAAATCGCTTTCTTGCAGGCTCCATCTTCTGAGACCATCCTGTCGTGTCGAACCCTGAAGAAACTGAGCCACCTTGGTTTTTAGGAAAGCAAATGCATTCAGTGTTTCCAGGCTCGATGGGTCCGAGGAGAAGTCACGCTCCCTCAGCCCTGGAAGCGCTGCCTGCGGACTCAGCAGCAGGAGCCCGGGTTTTGGCAGTCGTGGTGACAGCCCTGTGAAGCTGTGTCGAAGCCTTCAGAAGGACTCCTCTCCCTTAATTAAGAAAACAGAGTTGTTCTGGCTCAGTATCAAACATAACCTTCTAGATTTCATGAAGAGCTGAACTCGCACCAAAACATGATAAGATTTGCCTGGGTTTTGGTTTTGTGTTGTTTTTTTTTACCAGAAAGACTCTGCAAGTAATGAAGCCTGGCAAGGCACTGATGAACAGTCAGAATGTATGCTAGTTATTACCTACTATAATTGCAGTAATTATTAATTACCTGCCATTCTGCCATGCCAGAGAATTTCCTTTTTCTGACAGTCTCTTCCCCTTTGAGCTTATTAATGACTCCTGCCAATGAACCTCTCCTGTTTTGTTCCTACTATATATGAGATCCCCTTCATATCAAGTAGTCTTGTAAAATTTTTTAATAAATCCTATCATCACTCTGGAGAAAGGCTTCAGACCATGTAAAAAGCTTTCCAAAAACATGCTTCAATTAATAAACTCACAGTGAGCAGACTCACAGCTACAAAATCCCCGCTGATCCTAACCCAGGGGCTTCCTCCTCTCCCTGTCCCCAGCCCAGAAGGGAAACCTCTGTCTTACGTTGTGTGCGTGCATCAGCTGCACGCCACGGGCACCAAGCTCTAGACCCAGTGGGAAAACAAGGCAAATGGAGCAAGGGGGTCTCTCCATCCCGGTGTTATGCTCCCCGCAGGGTCCATACCCCTCACGCAGGCAGGATCGGGCCCCCCCCATGTCAGCAGGCAGGTCTGCGGGACGCTGCCCCGCTGCACCTCCCGCACCGGGTCCTCCGCTGTCAGGCAGACAGATTTTGGTAGTTGGAAAAATGGAGAAACGTCTAACACAGCCTTGCGGAGCTGCCTTCACCCCAAGCTGCATCTATCTAGAGCACGCACGCACCTATTTTACTCACACTCATGGCATTCACTTCTGAGATAAAGCCAATAATGAAGGGAATAAACCCAGCTTTTTAAAATGCACCGATGCAGTGCACACAAACAAACGAACGCACACTTTCCAAGCACGATTTAAAAAAAAAAAAATAATAATCTCTGTCATGAGATGAAGACATGCTAGGACGTGACTTTTTTTCTATTTTCACCCACTCATACTCAAAAGCTTTGGCTTAACTAACAATAATAATAGCAGTAATGAGCATTACTTCCTAACCACTAAGATTGCTACACTTACCTAAACAAAAACAGACATGTTTTAAAATAAGACTCTATAACTGTATTAAACAAATATGTGCTTAAAGTGAAATTTTACATTCATTTGACAAATGCCAGTGGGAAATCATCCCATCCTCAGTAGATGTATCAACCTGCAGTAGAAACAGGAGTTATTGCTTGGAAAATATCCTGGAAAAAAAAAAAACAACAAAAAAACAGAAAAAGCAGGGTATGTATGTAGAAGTGGGGTCATGAAAGAAGCACATATGTATTTTGCAGCCCATCAACAGTTCTGCCCAGGATACTGTTTGACGTAAATGCAAAAAGGGCAGCATTAATGCCAGCAGCTGTCTCAGTCGAAGCCATTCTGCATCCAGCCACTGCTTCAGTCAAGCTTCACCGTCTGTCCCGGACACGTTTTGAACATCTCGACTTTACCCGAGACACAACTGATTGGAGGCAATGACGCGCTCAGCCCTCCCCACGCACTGCTTCTCATCTATGAACTAAAGAGCCTATTTTAAGGGATTGGGCTTTTAATTTTTAATATTTTGATGGAAAAGAGCATCCGAAGGCCTTCTTACAGAGCCACATGATGGGCCCCCCCAGCACCCCAGGCCAGACCCACTTTCAGGGAATCAGGCCCTGGCCACACAGACTCACCTCAGTATCTGAATTTCAGATTTAAAAATAATTCTTCTGTTGTTGAAATATGCTAAAGTGGAGAAATACAGCCCGTACCACCATTTCTTTCACTGTCAGTATAGTAATCAACACTTTAAAAACACCTTGACACTCTACATACCCGAGCATTTTTTTTTTTTCCATGGCACATTTCTAGTGATTTTTAAGATTTGATGGGTACTGGTGCTGTCCAAAACTTGTCAAGTCAGAGCCAGGTATTCTTTAAGCAAGGTGTTGTTTTCTACTATAGCACAAGCAAGAGCTGCGTTTTTCACAACATCCATATTTACAGCTTCCCTGAAGTCAGGAAGGGCTCTTCAGTTCAGCCCAGTTGAGGCAGATGATAAATTAGCGCATCCCAGGTCAGGTTCAAGGAGTCCGGAGGCAGCACCATTATTCCCGGCCACGTGGCGGGGACAAGCTTTTATCTAGTTTTTGTTTAAAGTCTAAGAGGCTGCTTGGCTTTAACCAGCCTACTTAGTTGAGCCGGGTAGTTTCTTTTTGTAAAGTCTAAAGACTTTGCATCATGTTAAACCCTTTGGCAGACACTTCTGCTCCTTTGCTCCGTAACAGCCCTCTTTTCTTCAGGACACAATAGCAGAGCTCCCTCAAACTTAATTTATTTAATAGATGCATAAAGGGCACCTCTCTCCCTTCCCAAAAGGGTGAAGAAAAACCACCCTTTTCCTTCAGGCTCATGAAACCTTGAAACAACGACACAGCTTGTCACAAGCAGCTGTCCCTGGCTGAGGTTTTATTTGCCGTCAGCGGGATGGACTGTCCCCATGTCCCCCATGGGCACCGACCTCACCGCAGCACAACAGAGCTGTTGCCGGCAAGCCCACGGAGGGACCACGACATCTCCGGTCCCTCCAGCTAAATCCTGCAGGGACCCTGATGCAGGTTCCCATGGCCTCACCGGGATCTCGTGCCAGTGCAGCAGTCGCAGAAAAAGTCCAGGGAAGTAAAGAACAAGCTCACTCGATGAATGTGTTTATCGTATTACTGACTCCCTTTTTTAATTCTTGTAATGAAGCAGAAGCCAACTCTCTGCCATGGGTGAAAGCAGGGGATTTAGACGTGTTTTTCCCGGCTGCACAGCAAAAAGTGCTCTGTACCATGAGAAAGAAGCAGGTCCTATGGGGAAAAAAAAAATTAACTAATTCCCTCTCTGCTGAGAGTGTCATCATTCCTGAGGAATACTAATTTTAGCCCGTTCCCAAACATTACAGTTTGTTTCAGTTCTGTTTTCCCCGAACACTAATATGAGGGGGGAAAAAAAGAAAAAGAAAAGTTGGAGGCTGCTCTCGGTTTCCCCGTTGGGGACTGAAACCAAAAAAAATAATACAAAAAAAAATAGTACCAGGGCCCTGGGGAGAGGCGAAGGACAGGGCGATGTGCTCGGCAATGCCCTGCGTGGGGGCCTGTGTGCCCCCGGCGTATCCCACGTGCCGGCAGCCCCCGCGACGCCAGGGCTGCCACAGCCAGCGTGGGGAGGCAGCTCGCAGGAACACGGCATCTGTTTTCAGTTAGGGCCCTGAAATGCTTAAACTGCAATCTGGCATCTTACTGCAGGCTTTAGAAGTATCCTGGGGTAGCAGGGGGAGAGGGGAGGGATGTGATGAAAAGCATCGTGTTTATTAACATACATCTCCAACGCTCAAACGTGGTTTCAGTCACCCGGTTTGTTGCTTTTCCTCATCTCCACATTGTGTTTTCGTGTCGGTGCACAAGCCGAAGGCGGAGGCTGGGTCCTGGGAAGTGAGATGCCGCTCGCCACCAGCCCTGCCGCTGGCTGATGGAGGTAGACCGCAGCCACCTCCATCTGGGGAGCTCCCTCCCTGGTTCTGGACAGTGTGCCTCACATGGGAGGCAAAGGCCATCATCTGCAACCTACTAAGTAAAAGCATGATAAGGAAAACTTAAGGGTGAATATTATTATCCCGGTAAGATGCGGCTCGAGATATGACACTGCAAGTTACCGCTCTGCCAGCACACCCGAACATGCCAGGGAAGGCTGGGTCCCAGAGCCAAGGGAAGGCTGGGTCGCAGAGCCAAGGGAAGGCTGGGTCCCAGAGCCAAGCACCCCACTGCCTCGGGCGCATCGCCTGCATCCCCAGGCAGCCCCATCGGCAGCACGGCCAGATGCCACCAGCAGCAGGTATTTCACACGGAGACAAGAAACTGGGGAAGTCCAGCCACTGTCAACCACTTTTTCCAGTTCTAGCAGCAGCCAAGGTGATGTCTTTGGAGAAGCGAGCGGCTCGCAAGGTGGAACCCGCACGTGGCAGCAGCTCAGGGAGATGCCATGCATGGCCGGGCACTGCCTCAGGGCTCGGGGGGCTTCACCACGCAGCAGGGTGCCCAGCCCCAGGAGACAGATGCCCCATGGGTGCAGCGCAGGTATTCAGGGTACAGGAGTCATAGAAGCACTGGCCTAAGGAAAAATGCCTAAACCTGGAGCCTTTTAAAAAATCCCATATACATTGCAAGGCAAGAAGGCGTTGCTGTGAAACCTCTCCCGCAGCCAAAACTTCCTCCCTCAAAGGAAGGGGAGCAGGGCCCCACGCCTGTCAGTCCTTGGCAAATTAAAGGATTCACTTGGGATGGGGCAGATCGCTCCTCCTGTTGCAAAGGAGGCAGAGGGGTGCTCCAGCCCCTGCGGCACTCCCTCCTGCTGCCATGCCAAAAGCCCCTAGGTCCTGCAGATGCTGCCAGCACCTCTGGGGCCACGTTCGGCTGCCCATCACGAGCGGCCAGCCAAGGCACTGCCTTTGCGTCCAAAGGACGTGTCAACCACTCCTGCATCCAAACTTCAGGTTTACACATTCCTCCCAGCCTGCCCTGTCCCCCGGAGGCTTGGCTGTGCCACGCCATGCCGTGCCCGCCACGATTTGTCTCTTCCAAGTGCCTCTCCTAACAAACACACCACTGCACCGAGCAGCTCAGGTTTGACTCAGCTACTCAGGCACTTACCTCTCAATTAAAACGCAGGTGGAGGACGGAGCCACGCTCCAACCTTTCACATAATAGCACCGCTATTAGAGCACCGCTCTCCTCAGATGGTGGGAAACTTCTGCCTGAGGCCATGTCTTTCAGCTATAACCATTTTTCTTCAGAGATAAGTGCTGGCTGAGGAGAGGAACGTCACTCCTCCCATCGCTGCTTTTCAGTTTTGCATGAGTTTTGTAAAGGCAGCGGTCTTCTTGTCCACCCATTCTCTCGGGCGCAGTGAAGGATGATGCTTCCTCCTCTTGCTCCTGCCCCCACGGGGTGGTTTATAGCCCGGTGATTTGGGACTCATAGGAAGGAGTTGGCTTGAGGATCCTTTCAGACAGAGAGGAGACCCAAATCCCTGCCTTACACCCCCTGAGCAGGTCTCCAGGCATGGAGCTACTGCATAAGAATGATGGCAAAGAGCCATTTTAATATAAGACAAACCTCTTTCCACAAACACTCAACTCCCTTCCTGGCCTGGGAAGGGAGCCCAGGATGACTAGCCGAGATTTTGGTCACCCCCAGCTGGGAAGATAAGGCTCAGCATTTGACGCTGAACCATGCACAGTCTTGGTTGGGAGAAGGACCTTGCAGCAAGCCACTCAGCCAGCATGGCATCGCCGGCATGCGCTGTGCTGCCACCAAACTTAAAGCATCCCTAGGACATTGCTAGTAAAAACTAGAGCACCTCTAGACCCACGGGTATGGCGGCAGTTTTCAATGAAACATACTGCACAGGTAGGGTTTAGGTATCTTTGTGGCCCTGAGTGTCATTATCTAGAAGTTATAGCCTCAAAGTGCAGAAAGATGCGAGCTGCGTTAGCCTGATGATGTGCTTGAGGTCATAAGCCTTTCTGAGCAGTAGAACATGTCTGCCCCAGCACGGTACCATGCTAAAGCAGCTCCAGCACGAAGCCGGCTTGCAGCCAGTCATCCCGGGGAACGACATGTGTCCCGGCTCCCTGGCTGTTCACCCCTCCACCGGTGACACAGCAGCTACCCCTCACGTTCTCTCCTGTGGCTCTGCAGCTCTACACAACACCCAGGAGCACTCCCCATCCTCTTCGCACCCCGCAGAAACCTGATTCACAGCTTGTTGAAGGGGAACAGACCAGAGCATATGGGCAGACACAGTAATCGGTGTTCTTCTCATTTCAGATCATTCCCCAAGATGTGGCCAAGTCCAGTGTTTGTAACGTGGCTATGCCACCATCAACAAGGACCAGGCATAAGCTGAGGTGAAACGATGCTTTCGTCTGGGGAAGAAAAGCCTCGCTGCAACGCCAGCTACCCCGCGCAGCTACCAGCTCGCAGCAGAGACGCAGTCACTCCCTTCCCTGTCCAAACACAGATGATTTCATTGCATGACAGCACAGGCCACAAACACAAAACTCTCGCTACAATAGGTCACTCTTTCTCACGTACTGTGTCTGCACAGCCCTATCTACCCTGCCATTGCCAGAGGCAACCAGACTGGTACGGGGGGGCTCTACAGCAGTGAAAACAAGCCAAAACATCAAGGAGCAGATGAATGGCTACCGCCTACCACTGCTCAGGCTCCCATTTTCATTGGCTTGGCAATCTCTCTAATGTCATGTAAAGCTGAGTTAACTGAGGCATGAGGCTGCTGATACTATTCTGGCTGCTTTTGTAACGGTATGAGCCAAGAAAGCAACCTTCCCGGGGAAGAGCAGCAGGGTTGTCATGCTAGGAAACAAACTGATGCTTCTGAACCACAAAACCGCTTGGTTCCCACTTCATTTCTCCAGAAGGTCAATGAGCTAAAATAGTTGGCAGTGAAATCAACCGCTTGACTGCCGAAACCACTGTGACCCAGCCACTGGGCAGCAGCACTTAAGCCTGCTGTATTAGATACCCTAGGTATCTGTGGTTTGTAAGCAGCAAGCTTTTTCGCTTTAGCTCTGAGCGTTTGCTGAACGGCACACCTAGCTGATGCGGAGCTGGACCACCCTTCTGACTGCCAGTTCAAACGCAGGTCTCGCCCTCAGCCTCGGTCCCTCCACGCCACTCACCCTCATCGCCCTGCGTCTGATGGACCCAAATGGGGTCGGCTGCGCCTGGGTGCCGGCACGTGCTCCCAGCCGCTACAGCCAAAGGTCGGGGCAGCAAAGCTTTGCCAGGTGGCTATTTAAAAAAAAAACCCTGCTGCACACGCCTGTGTAAAAGCTTCATCGTAAATGGAGCCGTACCGATACGAGCAAGCCGTAGCATCCGGCTGCAGCAGGAGGGTTACGCTGCTCTGATTATGCTGACACAGTCAGAGCAACAAACTCCTCCGTGCACCAAGGGCTTATCTAGAAAAGGTGCTTACAGGGATTAGGACTTCATTCCTGTTGTTAAAGGCAGACAAGCTCTGCCCTTGACTTCAGGGGCTTGGGAGGTCACGCCGGGCCAAAGACAGGCTGGGAGGGTTTGGACCGTGACCCTCGATACAAAATCAATGGTGCTTACGTGGTTAGGGCCACTGTGTAAATCAGTGGCTTGTGAAACACAGAGACAGGTCTTCTAAAATTAAAAGACGTCATAACAAGAGATATAGACTCTGCCTTCCAGCATACCTTAAGTAATTCTGAAAAGCTAATCTGTTTTAAAAGAGGCACGGAATTTGTAGATTTGTAAGTACCTGTTAAAAGTGCACTAAGAATCATATATAAATACATTGATAGAAATATGACTGAGTCAAACGTGTCAAGGCGTGCAAAGATTTTCACTCCTGCTGCTGCTGCTACATTTGTAGTTGGCAACTGTTTTGGTTTTAGTAGCTGACAACCTTCCAGAGGAGCTGAATCAGGAAGGTAGCTTCACTACACGATTTTTGGGGAGAACTTGTGCAAGGAGCTGACTAAAAGGGCAACCAGAAAATATAGTCAGTGACAGACACAGATGAATTACCTGAAAGTATTTTTCACTCTGATGAGTGGCTATCAGATCTGACAGCAGCTATTTTTAATAGGTATGGGGCCATCAAAGACTCACGATGCCTTCACTTACCAATACTTTATATTCCCTGTATCAAATTCTGGGGTGAGGTAAACTTCTACAATTTGTGGAGACAAGCATCGTATGTAGACAACTCCTACAAGTTGGCTCTTTCACCAAAGCCAGAGGTCCCGGTTAATGTGTTTTGTGTAAAACTGGGAAGCAGCTGGTTTGGGTTTCATAAAGGTTACCACAACAAAGTTGCAATGGAAGGGGCAAGCAGAGACACACATCCAAGCTGCGAATCCTTTATCCGGATCACGGCACACACTGTTCCCAGGACAGGCCTGTCCAGAAACCAACTTTGGCAGCTGCTGTGTCAAGTGTCAAGGAAGGGATTGTGCACACGATGTAACCTAATCGGAGGCTTAAATAAGCTACATAACATTGAAGAACTCACATATGTTGCTGTTAATCTACCTGAAGCACAAAAATGAACTTGCAAAATTGCCAGCTAGATTTACATCAGCCTTTCCTGCCCCTTCTCGTCAATAAGGGGTTCGCATGTTCCTGGAGTCATGCAGCTGTGACTGCAATGGGGAGCTGGCCCAAGGCTGGCTGGAGGGCCATCCGCCTTCAAAGTCTTCCTCAGGCCAATGGCCAAGAAATTGTGCAGAATCGAGATGCCAAATTCTCCCTTTCTCCCTTTTCAGCTAGTTAGCAGTGCTGGTGGAGTGGAATTCCCTTTCCACGCCAACTGGGAATGTCATTATTGCAGCACAAGTGACCTGTCTGCAGGGACATACATCAGTGCCTTCTGTACCACCCTCCCTCCGAGCTTTGGGTGCCACAAGCTGGACAGGAGCCAAAGGGATGGAAGAAGATGTGGTCACATCACAGCAGTTTTTAACTGGTGTCCACATTGTCTAGACACTGCAAGTAAGGGGAGTATGCAGGGTGCTGTGTTATACTGAGTTATAAGCAGCTCTCCAAATATCTGTCAGCAAACAGACCTTGCCTACAGAAAAGAACTTGACCCCCCATGTGCATAAAAATGTGCATGGACTTGCAGAAGATGCGATTAGATTACAACCTTAAGTAACACAAATATTAGTCAAGGAGTCTTTCAGAGATAAAAAAGCCCATGAAGTTGCTACATCTAATTATGCATGTTGTCAGAAGTGGGGTACATCCAGAACAGACCTGGGTACAAGTACCACTAAAGAACCGGGAGTGCAAACTCTACTGGTTGGTCATCTCTGCAACTTGAACAACTGCTGGTTTTTCTGCTTAACCTTAAAAAGTCTCACTCTCATTGCCTAGAATTTCAGGTGGTTTTCTTGGATTACAGATGGAGGAATTGCCCTCATGGTGTTAGCTCATAGGCAATCTTTTGTCTGGAGAGCTCACCAGAAGGGATTATTTACACTAATCCCGCAGTGGAATGTTTGAATTGTTCTGTGTGGAAAAGAAAATGAGTATCTGTACTCTGTGGAGTGGAGAACAGACATGCAACCTTAAACGGTAGAAGTCTTCATAACTTAGCTAATTGCAAGGTAAGATTGAGCCCCCAGTTATTTGGAGAGGTGCCTCAGCCTCCCCTGTCTGTTTTAGGGGAGACCCAAGGAGCACACTGTCAGGTCTCCCACCCATTCAGCTTACATTTGATAAAAAAGTATTTCATCAGGCTGGGGCATGGCTCTCCGCTCTCAGGAGGGCTCCACACTCATTCCCAGCCACACTTAGGGGCACCACTGCAGCAGGGCCCTTCTTGGAAGAGCACAGCTGAGGTTCAAAATGTCCCCCCAAAAAATCCTGAATGCACTGATTGTTAGCACTCCAGACCTGATTCAAATCCGGCCAGAAAAAAAAAAAAATAGAAGAAAAAAAAAAAAAAAAAAAGACATAGTTCCATCTAAACAGACGTCCATGAGCAGGCAAAGCAGGCAGCAGGGAACGGTGCCTTGGAGAGGGCTGTGAGGAAGATTCAGGTTTTGGAGATCCCTGGACTTGTGCTTCCCTGGGCTGCCAGCGGGCAGGCTCACTCTCTGGGGTGACGGTATGGAGGATACAGACAGCCCATACTAAAGCGTTAGCGTGGTAATGGCTTTTGAAAACAGTGATTAGGCAAAATGACTTTTTTCCCTCCCTTTTTGACAGAAAATGGGATACTGGTGTTACAGCTTTCACAGCTGCTTTTCTTCCCCACAGTAGCAGTTCATCCTTAGAAAAATCCAAAAAATAAACATTCGGTAGCTTTGACCACAGAAAAAATTGTCAGTTGACAGAAGAAGGACAAAAAAATCCAAGTTTTTTCTTAACACGGCTTCCCTCCCCCTCTTCCCCACCACCTCTCCCACCGACAATGGAAACTACTGGCTAAGATTTGAACAGCTTATGAAAATCACACAGTCTGCGGCAACAAACACATCCTGAGGTTTGCATGGCTGCCTGCGCGAGGCCGGCACGGCTGAATCAGCTTTCCAGGGGATGGGGCCGCAGCCAGCCCCTGCGTGCACCCTTGGAAGAAGCGCAGCCCCAGCCTGGCTCCCCTCGCCTCTTCCCCGGGGCCAGTTGATGACAGCTCCCAACCTCCTCCAGCATATCCAGGAGTCTCCCAAGGGGTCCTTTCAGGCACAGGAATCCAAGCATGATTTAATTCAGTTATATGTTGGGAGAGTTAATTCCAGAGCTGGTCCCTGCACCCCTGTGATGCTACAGGTGCTTTTTTCTGGCTGAGGAGCCAGATTGTCCGTGCAGCTCCAGCTCCAACTTGGTCCTCTCCTCTCACCTGCAGAGTAAGCAGAAAACAGGAGTTTTTCAGAACAGAGGAACAGGACTTGACAAAAAAAAAAAGCCAAACCAAAAACCAAGGAAATGCAGGCCTACCCGCCTCCAAAGAGAAATAACATTAATGACTTGCTTAAACATTCTTCATGTCATAGTTTTGTTACTCTAACTTAGAACTAGCAAAATGAGAAAGCTAATGATTAATATAAAGCTTTGGCTTGCAAATCTATCATTTACCCATGCGATGGCTCTCTCCAAACTTCAGGATGCAGGAAAGCAGTTCAGCTTTTAAAGACGTACTGATATTATGCTGCAATGACACACATTAATTAAGGTGCCTTCCCCTCACTTGGCACAAATCAGTGAAATAATCTCTAAGACACATGAAAAATGTAATTACGCGCCTCTGTTTTTATCCTGATGTGCAAACACCCCTGTCTGGGAAGCCCCTGTGCCGGCTCCACCAGCGTTGGTTATTACCCGGGCATCTCCAAAGTCCTCTCAAGGCGCACGTGGCCGGCAGAGCATCCAAGCGCTGACAGTACCAAGAGCAAAGGACAAGGTGAAAGGACAAGACGGGCACTAACTGTTCCTGCCACAGAGGGCTTTTCACTCCAGCCACTTCACAGCCAGGCTTTTTAATCCACGATTTCAACAGAGTCTGAGCAAATGATCTTTTGCTCTTCGAGCAAGGCACTAAGCTTTGTATCAGCTGTTGAGGGAGGGCTTGGATCAGGGAGACCCAGCCTCGTCTAAGCTGGAGAAGAGGGAAGGGCTACGACAACCACAACCACATTACCTGGCACAGCAGGATACATCGCACCAGTCCACCCTCATGGGAGAGCAAATTCCCCACTAAATCCACACCTGTTCATAATATCCTTCCACACAAACCACGTCACGGCAGGAGACCCAGCCTCCGAAAGCCCCTACCCCAATCCGGGACACAAACCGTGTGAGCGGCAAGAGGCAACGTGGCTCACGGTTTCTTGTAGATGGTCCCTGCAAAGCACTTTTTTGGGGTCTCTCGTTACAAAACGAGTTGGCAGTAACCGTGTCTGACTTCCCTGAATCCGTCCGGTCAGCTGGGCTTCTCCTTGCGCAAGACACTGGATGTCAGAGACATCACCGACCGGTCGAGAGCATGAATTACATTTGCAGGGTAATGGCAAAAGGGGAGTTATGGGAAAAGCAAATTGGCGTAAGTATAAACACACCACTGGGAGAGTTTCCCCAGGGTCATAGATACATATTGCAATGGTTTGGGACATGTAATTTCCTTGCAACATAATATTTAATTGTAGCACATTAACATTCCTGTGCTGTAGTAAAATGTGCTATTGTAGCATGTTTTGACATGAGCTCTAGGTTTTGGCCAAGAGCCGGTTTTCACTGTTAGTGCCATGGTGTGGCTGCTTGCAGTAACTACATTTCATATACTCTGCTCGGGAAGAGGAATTCAACCCCTTTTGTCTTGAAATGAAAAGCTTCTGAAGCGCAGACTGCAGCCTGGGACCCAGAAAATCCACCTTCCCGACGGTATGAGGGAGCCCAAATTTTTCCCCTCCCTACCCCTACTGTCTACGGGGTTAAAGTGTTAAAATCTGAGCTAGCGAGGATGGTGGTGGCAGGAGGAAGGAGGGGGCCCAGGGCAGTGCCAGACCTGGGAAATCTTTCTGATGAACTACACAGCTGTTGCATTGATGCTGATTTTTCTTTTGTTGGGTTTTTTTTTTTTCCCCTGCTAGTTAAAACATCTCTTAAGAAAGTCATTGATGTAAAAACAAAAGAAATGAGAGTGCTAAGCGAAATGGCTGAGGCAGTGCTGCAGATTACTCCGCTTACACAGTCAGCTGGCTTCACAGGGCAGACCCGAGGGTCTTGGGGGGTTCTGGATGCTCTTGTAGAAGAGCAGCAGCAAGAAGAGCGGCCCATCTCTTAAGCGCATGGTGGAAGAGGGATCAGCTGGAGCAGGGAGTGCAGGTACATCCGCCCCTTCGCTCTCCTTGGCTTTAGGGCCATCTATCTACTCCTCGTCGGCCACCGCTACGATCTCATTTCTTTAGTTCAAGCTGTGCAATGCAGAGATCTGCCAGCCCCAGCCTGGCCAACCGTTCTAACAAAGGCCACGCCTGGAAGTGCTTTCCTTCAGCTTTGCAAGGCGCTGCTCTCCTTCAGGTATTCCTTACAAGGCACCGCTCTGAAACGCAGCAAGAACGGTGAAAGCGTGACCGGGCTCTGCTTTACCAGCATGTCCCTGCCGCGCTGCCTCTTGCATCCAGTCCCCAAAGCCTGGCAAACGCTGGGGAGCTCAGCCCGCAGAGGATGCTGGAGAAAGGAATCCCTGGCCCACTGCAAAGAAGGGGCAACCGAGCCACAGGAGCGAACTCCCCTCTGGCCACCCGTGGCTCATCTACGGTTGGAAACTTGCTGAGACGCCGTTCCACGCAGAACACGGGGCGGAAGTAGAAGAGCTCAAGCCCAAAATCTGGGCAGCGTCCAAGTTGAGGCGAGGACAAATGTCGATGACCTTTACAGTATTCCAAGAACTAAAATCCCTTGGCTCCCTTCCGCTCGCTGGAGAAATGGCTCAAAACCTGTTCTCTTTCCAGTCTCACCCCAGGGGAACAAGAGCATCAGTCTCTATGCAAGTGTATTTGTTCTGCGTGTTCCTTATTTTATATTTTATGAACCGATGCCAACTTTCAGTCATTGAATCCAGACACTCGTGTTAACAATGGATGATTACATTTACCATCCAAATGCTTTCCCACAAGCGCAAGGATTAAGTCAAAGTACTCTTTTTACAAGTCATAGTGTTGTAACATATAGTAAGATAACATAACTGGTGCAGATGAAACTGCTTCGCTGGAACCAACAGAGCCGCACCAGTTTACACCACCAGTGGCTTTGGTCCACAGCTGTCTCCCCACTCCTGGGCAGTCAGGATGCTGTGTTTGGGCCAATAGGATTTATGACCATTTTAAATAGAAGCAACTTTATCATGCGCATCGGTAAACTGCTGTGCTATTGGACTGCAGGCAGCTGAGTACTTTTCCACTCTTTTTAGCTATTGCTATCAGAAATCATGGGTTAGTCGATAACCACATTCCTCTGAGATGAGTTTGCCAGCGCACTGAAGGAGATCTGTTCACACTGGGAGGCATTGTTTCCCAGGCTATTCCAAACAATACAGAAAACACTGTGTTCTCATTTGAGTACTATGAAGAAAGAGCTCAGTGGATGGGGTTTTAAAGAACTAGCATATGCAATTCTATAAACTATATTCTTTAAATAAAGAAAACCCTCTATGTCATGCAGAACTAAATCATGATTCGCTCATGGACTGCATCCAGCACCAGAAATATGGATGAGCTTTGGCTGGGCTTTCTAAGCAACAGAAAGAAATACTTCATTCCCAGCAGAAAAGATAAAAAAAAAAAAAAAAAAAAAAAAAAAAAAAAAAAAAAAAGCAGAGATTACACTAGCATTTGAGGCCACTTCATTCTCATTAGCAGAATGTAGTGACAAATTCCTTGAAATTGAGCAGGATCAAGACATTTGGGATAAGATCTTGCCCTGAGTTAACTCTTGCCTCAGAGACTTTGCCCCTGAGTCAACACAGAGCAAGGCGATGTTAATCCGTCCATACTGCACCGGATCGGTTTTGCCAAGCAGGTCAGAGGTATTATGCCAGACACTAACTTGGTATTGATGCTTTAAATAGCAGCAGCGTGTATATGCCCCTACATAGTGCTTGCTGTGAGGAGCAACACAAATACACATTGGTTTTGAGGTGGCCCTGCAAACCAGGAGCATCCTGGTGGAAAGTGAGGCGGGCAGGCTCACCTGTTTGTCATTCCGAGCCAGACAGTAAGAAGTGGGCAGACTCCTCATTGCCCAAATTAGAAATGAATGGGCTACATTTTCGTGCTTTTTGCCCTCAATTATCACTGCTCTGACAAGGGACCTCAGTCTTTGGATCTCTTTCCTGTCATTCAGGGTGACTCAGAGCACACACTTGGTTTTGCATCGCTTGTTCTTACCTCCGCACTTACCTACTGAATCTAACAGGTTTCTTTTAGCTTTAAAGGCAGCTGGATCAGGCCAGAAAACAAAAAGCAGTAATTTTCCCACTAAAAGTTCAGCACAGTCCAACAATGAAACAAGCTTTTAATGAGGCACAGCCGAAAGAACATGTGAAACAGATAATCATTTTCCATAGTGGAAGCTTGAACTATTTCACCTACATGACTTAAATCCTTCAGCAACACGAGGATTTAAAACCACAGCTACATTTCTGTCCTCTGATCCCCTTCCCTCCCCCTTACATGCGAGCAGCCCCAGAGAAGTCCATAGGAGGTGAACGGACAGATTGTCTTCACTGGAGTGCAGTGGGCTTCGCTGCCTGGCATAAATTAGTTTATCACGTTCCTGTTATTCTTGCGGGAATCTGTGTCCGAAAGAGCAATTCCAAACTGAGATCTCTGCGTCATAGTCACTGCCAAGGAAAGTCTCCAGGCTGGATCGCAGCCAAACTTAATGCTGCAGCTTTAAAGGGGCAATTTTAGTTCAGGGGGGGGTTGTTTTGCTTTGTTTTTAAATCTAGTATATTCTGTATTGCACAGCTATATGAACCCACATTCATGCCACACTAAGAGGACGACGGAGAGGAGAGCAGCGGAGAAGAAAAAGAAATCTAGCAGTAAAATTGCGGGTCTGGTTTAACAGAGCTAAAAGTCCCTTGAACGTTCCTCCTTACATGTTTTTTGCAACAGAACCAGGTCTGACAACAGACTGTAGCTTTAATATCAACCAGCATGATAGCCGTTGGGGCCCAAATCACGAGCGGACACAGGCAGGAGCAAATACAGAGCGACAGTTACAGCACCGGCACTTTTCTTCCCAGACTCACAGTGCTGCGCCAGAGCTCAAGTGGGCAAAATGGCCTCGTGCAGTGTCATTCACAAGTGACAAAAGAAACAGCGAGGGAGACTGTATGTCATAAGGAAAGAAAAAAATGAGATACAGCAGTTACCCAGAGTAAGGATCATTCTAAGTTTTCATACAGAAGTTATTGCTCTAAACCCACCAAAGACTTCAATGGGCCTTTGGTTGGGCCCTATGCCAGGAATAAGCAGAAATACTCAATAAATTCCTACAACACGTCAGTCTAGGTTTTATGTAAAGCGTTGTGAGTATTCTTTAAAAGAAACACAGAAGAGCAGAAGAACGAGAAATATCCTGCCTAAAAAAAAAAAGATTTACATTTTTCCGTGAGGCTCATTCAAGGTGGAAAGACTAGAAACATGTTGGAAAAAGTTCAGAGAGATACTAGATTGATCAAAGCGCTCGGCTAGGATAAGAAAATAAAAGTTATTACTGCTTGGAGAAGAAGTGGCTGCTGGGGAGGAGATAGAATAGGCAAAAAAAAAAAAAAAGAAAAAAAAGGAGAAAGATCATTCTTGCATTGTGAGCCTGAAAGGGACGTGGTGCATCGTTTACAATCCATTCACATTACACTGCTGGGCAAAAACATTATACCTGATGAAACACAGCAGTTAACCACCTCTCCTCAAAGCCAGTGCAGGGTCCTTCCAACAGCGTTGGAGCTGCCATCAGGCAGCTGCCAGCAGCAAGGCTGGTGCTTTCAGCCCAGGCCACTCTCCCCAGCGCTCCACGCAGAGTCCCTGACCGCCGTTACGCAGGATGGGTTTTGGGAGATGAGCTCTCGCCAATCCGGCCGTGAGGCCGAGAGATGTTTCCCTCCAGCCCTCTGCTCCAACCCTGTTGCTGCAGGCTGTTGCCCAGGGGCAGAGCGGATCGGGTGCTGCAGCCGTGCCAGCCCAAAAAGCGGTGTCCTGACCCCAGCTGCAAAGGAGCTGATGTGTGCCTGAGGGAGAAGCATACTTTAACTCTTTTTAGCTGCTTGACAAGCAAACATGAGTCAGATCCCTAACATACCAACAGATATTAAATGGCAGCCAGAGACTCCTAGAGACTGGATTTCTGCTTCTCATCAGGCAAGCCAAGTAGAGCCGAGAGGTTGCCAAAAGTGAAAGCCCCTGTCCTACCTCTTACCCTGGCTCAGTTACTCATACAGCTTACAAATATGGGAGAGCTAAACCCTAAGAAAATTGAAATCGCTTAGGTTTTGTTGTTGTGGTTCTGCTAGTTTTCTGAGCATTCAGCTCCCTGAAGATGTCCAAATGAGCGAGGGAAGCAGTGGGAGCACGCAGCCAGGAGAAAAGCCTCCCGCTCACTGCAGTCTCATGATGGGTTTTCTGTCGGTTGGTTACCTAACTCTGCAAAAGGAAGGTTTGCCAATATAGCTGGCCACACAAGCACTAATGCCGGTACAGGGGAGACTGGGAAAGCTGCGAGTGGGAGCAGGGAACAGAACCACAGCCTTTGGGGAAAAATAGCACTTACACCAGAGCGGGAGGCTGCAGCCACATAGCCATCCCTAAGGTGACCTCGGTCAGTAGCTCAGGAGGTGAGGAAATCCAGGCATCTCCAGAAAGGCAGAAAACAAAACAAAAAACATGTTTACTCCTGCTTACACTGGGGAATTATTCCCTACAATACTTCCCTTAGGAACCCAGGAGCGGCCAGCACCTCCAACAACGCAGCTCTCCACGTGTCAGTGGCCACTGAAATGACAGAGGTGAACCAAGGCAAGGAAACACAAGGTTGAGCTGGGAGCCCCGCGGCCGAGCTCAAGGTGACGGCCATGCCCGTGGTCTGCACAGGGGCCAGGGGAGCACAACCCCACCAGGCACTCACGCACGCCAGTGCAGGTGGCACGCAAGCTTTGCAGCACGCAAGAGCAGGGTAAAATCACTGCAGCTCATTTTCACACAATCTCACGATAGCCTTGGAAGAGCAACACTGCGGCAGATAAAAAAAAAAGCTTTGAAATTTTTCATATTGAAGGTCATAGCAAAAGCTAATCTGAATCAACATCTTTAGGTGGCAAGGGACTCTGTTCAGAGGATCAAAGTCTCTTCATTTCCTCTTTGCACCGCTGACAGATTCAGCTGGTACTTTGCAGTCATGCAGGTGGCTTGACAACGATGAAGTGTTCATCCCAAGCTGACATACAGCTGGAATAAGAAAAATATACTGGCAATCACTGCACAATCTAGACTTATTTATAATGCAAACAAAGATCCTGTTTTCCTTCTTAATCTATACTAAAACTGTAGCTGAGACTAAGGAAGTCTAGCAACTAATGAATCTAAACCACAGGGGAGGGAAAAAGACTTTAAACAGAATTTGTATTTTGAAGTCCAACAGATATGATATGATATCTCTAAAACACAAACAGCTTCTTCTTTTCTTTTTTTTTTTTTTTTTTAAATTCTGCTTTGCTTTATGTCCAGCCAAACATATTAGGCCCAAGTTTTGGGCCTGGAGAACTTACAGGAGTCTGAACCAAGAAGCTGGAGCACCTCACCAATAGAGGAGCAGCTGAATTGCCCAGGCAGGTCTTGACAGCACCAGTCAAAGTGGAGGGGGGCAGGACATCCTTTATTAGCAACCTTGGAGGATGCTAACCGCATTAACCATCAGCATTGCACCAACTGAACCGCAAATGCACATTCCCTGCACACCCACGCGGGCTCTCAGAACTAGCACATGGCTGGGAGCTGGATTGCCATGAAACGCAGGCTGGACAGGTATGGCAGCGGGAGAGAAACCTTCCACCAAAGCACTGCCGCCCTCCAATAGACGTGGCTTCCCTCCAAATTTAAAAAGCAGTCTTTAAGTTCTCACAACTTATCAGGAAAAAGACCCCTTAAGGGCAAGGTAGGTGTTAATTTTAGCCAGAAAGCTTCCCCTTAATCTTGGCTGACATACACAGGGCCACGGTGGTGACTGGCACCTGCAGGGAACTTCTGCCCGGGAAGAAGGGAAAAGGTTGTTTTCATGGAGTAAATCCCACATCCCAGACTGATCTTGTCATTTAACTCATGGAACGGCTCGAGGGAGTCAGCTAGATTTTGGAACCAATTTTTTAAAGTGTAAATGTTTGACTGTTATTAAAGAAGAAGAGTTAAATATTTTCAACCACCTGTAATGGTTTGGTACCTCTCCAGGAACTTCCCCCTCATTCCTAGATTGAAAATAAAAAACAGACCCCAAAGCTAGCTTTTGCTGCAGTTGAGTATGTTGAGCTGAGTATGTTGAGCGCTTACTTTCCTAGCCCACATTAACCCCAGCCCAGGAGGGTGTTTTCTGATCCTCCCCTATATAAGGACTCAAAAAAAAGTCTCACGCATAGAGAAGAAGAAAGGCATTCTGGGCTCCCCAAACTATTGCACTATTTGCTATTTGAATGGTAGAAAGTACCCCTGGAGAGACTGGCACAAGGAAAAAAAATGTTTCTTACCGAGTTGACTGCAATCTTTTTGTATTAAATTAAAGTCGTCTCACTCATCAACTTTCAACTTGACCGAAAGCACAGTTTGGTTTTCAGTTTCTCCCTGCATCTTGCATCATCACGCCTCTGGTTACTCATACTGAATCCGCTCTTGCATGCAAGTAGGTTTGGGGTGTTGTTTTTGGTTTTGTTTTTTTTATTGATAGTTTGATATGCTGCATCGTGTGGGGCTGGAAGTGCCAAGCCAGCCTTCATACCTCCAGAGAAGACAGAGATGGAAAGGACTTACTGAGCCCCTGATTTTGGTCCTTTCTGCTTTGCAACTAACCACAGCACATGGATACAGACTGGGCCTTGGCAACTCTCCATTCGTTATTAACAAATTAACAGCTTCATAAGTCCCCTTTTTCTTTCGTTCTGTGTGCACAGACACTCTCACACGCATGCGCGCCTGGCAACTTGGTCTTTTTTCATCTTGACAAAATCCTTCCTCCTGCTCGCCCCAGTTTTCAACAGCACAACGGGGGGTCAACCAGGAAAGCTTTGCAAGGCCCTATCAAACAGATCTGTTTAACTCATTTCCAGTTCAGTCCGGGTCTTTGTGAGGAAATACAAAACAGCCGTGGAAAACAACATCTTTCTTCCTCAAGACCGCTATTGTCAAGCGAAAACGTGCCCAAAACGCCGGCATTTACAAGCACACGTGCGCAGCTGCTTTCCGGAAAGATCTCCGCACCGAAGTTGCGGCCATTTTCCCCCTTGCAGAACCGTCACCGAGCGCCCCGATACGCGGGATAAGACCCGGCCGGGCTCATCCCGGCCGCCCAGCGCCGTGCCGGCCGGTAATGCTGGCCCAGCTTTTCCTGCCGCTCGCCGGGCTGGCGCTGCTTCAGAGGCCGCCCGCCGCCATTGTGTGGTGCAGACGGAGCCCCAGCGAGAGTCCCCCTTGCAAGGCCGTCTGAGGGAAGGGATTGTTTTATTTATGAGGCGGGAGGAAAAAATAAAGCTCCCGTGTTGTTTTCTTTTCGCTCGGGATGAAGGGCAGGAAGAGGGTTCTCTCGTTTTCGGTGGCTAATGGGCGTTCGCCGCACGTCGCTTTCAAAGGGAGGAAAGGAAGCGTGGAGGCTGGGCGTCAGGTGCACCCAAATTTCAGGCAGGGCCCTCTCCCGGCGGTGGGCAAACCTCATCCAAAACAGCCCAGTGAAAGGCGGCAGCCGGAGCAGGGGGTCCCGCATCCCCCAGAGTCCCGTAACCTGCTGGGGCCGTCGGGTGAAGGAGGCAGGGTGGCGGGGTAGGCCCCGCGTCCTCCATCTTGTGAATCTGCCCGTCCTTCCTGTGAGGCCTCGTGCAATTCAATGAGGCGCTTTGTTTCAGGGGTACAACGAAATGTTTGCTTGACCCGCCACGAACTTCCAAGGTTTTAAATTCGCCAATAAGCCATGACAAAAAATGTTTTTTTGAGTTGATGCCTCCAATTTATTTTCACATTTATGTGTTGACAGCCAAACAAAAAAAATAAGGATTTGCACAATGAAGTTCTGTCTTCCACTTGTTTTTCACATGAATGAGATTACATATTTCTAGTTGCTGGTCCCGGGAAACTTTTCTACATTTTATTTTAAAATTAAATAGAAATGCATTGGAGAGAATTGGGAGAAGAGAAGAGTTAAGATTATACTAAGCGTGCATAAGTTTTACTTAGCAACTCTCTCCCTTGGAGAAGGCTTAATACTATTTATTTTATTTATCTGCTCCATTTAGCTGGACAGATTCCATATTCCATTACAGTTCAGAAGTGATATATTTCATCCTGTAATAATAATTCCCAGTTAATTACTACAATCAAACGTGTTTGTTTAAAGCCAAGCACATACATACCAAAAATCATGATGTAGAGCTCATTTCCTTAAGAATCAATGTCATTTTATTCCGAATTTCCATAAGAGAAAATACTATTCTAAAATGCAAACTTGTAGATACAATGGAAAATGAATTCCATTCAGATGATGCAATTAACCCCCAGTATAAATAATCTGTGGTGTATATTGTAATATGATAATGTGAAAGTCCAAAAGAACTCATTCCCAGACCACATCAGAAAATCTACTGAGTCAACAACTGCAGCAGACAATAACAGCATGTGTTAAAGGAGCAGAGCTTTAAAGCAGGTTAGTTCAAACTGTACGGCATTTAAAATGTCACTGACAAGATTAAATATGACCATTCACACTCAGGCGACATGTGAATTCACTCAGAAAATGTTTGGTACGTAAGATCTGCGTGTGAAGCGACAACTAGTTCAACTTGCTATGTCAAATTACTGCACGCGGAAGACTGTTCCTGCCTCTGTTTTGCATTATCACCACCGGGTTTTTTAAATCATTTGAAAGGAAAATGATTTGCTTAATCCTTTTGCTTAAAAATTGTTTAAATTACATTAAGCAAACACATCTGAAGCTTACTTTCTTGCCTAAAGATTCTCTGTGCACATAGGATGTGGCTACGGAACAGATGTAAGGAACTGAAATGAAAAAAGGGCATTATTATAGCAATAAACATGTTGTTTCAACTGTTCTCTCAGATCAAAAAAAACAGCATTTCAGTGGGATATAAGTGACTTAACTATATATGTAGAAACAGTGCAAGAACCATATGGTAATAATTACTAGAAGTGCATAGTTCACTTTTTCTTGACAAGAGCCACATGGCTTTTTTTAATCTATTGTATCACATATATGATGTAACAGTATATCAATGCAAATCAAACAAACGCAAAGCAGCTTTCCAGCTGAGGCTCCAGACACACAGAAGTCGGGCAGCTCCAACTTCTGGGTCCTATTCCCAGCTCAGCCCTCGACACTCGCATTTTCTCTTTCTAGCCGTGATGTTAAAAATGCATGGTTTAAATCACCAGAGAAAGGAGAGAAACCGCCACCACATTTATTATGAATTCCAACACCATAGCAAAACTGAACACAGGAAAAAACGATCTCCCTGCAGAAGCCGCCCAGGGTGATCATCTCGGGAAGGAGTCACTTATCGGACCTTAGCAAATGCAGGGACACCCCTCTTCCACAGCGACAACTTCACCATGCCGCCTATTTTAACACTAACCTGCCATGTGGCCCACAGCTTAAGGCCACAGCAGGGAAACAAAATGAAATTCAGCAGAAGTCCCAGCTACTAAGCAAGGGTATGTGGCACTACATGGAAAAAGCAGCCAAGATGAAGTGGTCAGTCCTGCTAATAATTTCCCAGGTGCTGTGCACTTAAAATGCAGTATCTTAATGTTTTAGAAACTCTTTACTTCAAAATTCTTGATTTCTTTTTGAGACATGTGATATCTAAAGGCTGTAAGAAAAGTGTGGCGGCCCCATGATGCAACACGGTCATCTGGTGTGAGTTCAGAGCGCTCGATCAAAACCACTCCAGAGAGGATCCTGGTGGGTTAACGATGTGCCACAAGTCAGGCTGGACCGCTGAGAAGGGTGCTGAGGGGATGATCCAAAACTTTGTACTGCGGCATTCCAAAGAGGAACGCGGCATCTGGGATACCCCGGTGACGATTGCCCTTTGCCCAAGGCCAGCGGTGGGTGGAAGGCCCTGCTCTGCTCCCACGACGATCTCAGCATCAGGCAATCAAGGAAAAATGCCCTCTTTGCAGACCATTTGCTACTTGTGGCATTCTCTGGTTTTGTTTTTCCTTCTGATATCTTATTTTCTGGGCACACAGCTGAACGCTGGGCCTGTGTCCAGCCCAACCACTCCCTGCTCCGCCGTCATTCTGCAACCCAAAACACGAGGTTTGTCCCATCTTGACAACTTGGACTACCAGGAGGCTTCACGCCACTCCTCGCAGCAGGAACCTGCCTCACCAGCCACCACCCCTGGCCCTGCCGCCTCCGCGCCCATCAGCTCCCGCTCCGCACCCGCCGCACGCTGCCGTACGTCGTCCGCCGCCAAGAGCAGAGCCCCCCTGCAGTGCTGAGCACCTCGGTATAACCACGCAGCCACCGACACGGGTGCGATTTAGAGCAGATTGAGGCCCTTGCTGGGCTCCTCAGGATGGAAGTGAAAAAGAGCCGGGCAAGATGTCTACTCTGAGACAGTTGGGAATACCTTCCAGAGGCTGTTGCACTGGGCCACAGCTGGCTCTGTAAGGAAGGGAACTACCAAAAAAACACCTCCATAGTGCAGTACTGCTCGTATCCCATGGTATCCAGGGCATGACGCAGCTGCCTTGGTGCCATGCAAGCCAGGAGACTTTGTGGCTCGCACCAGCCAGCGATGGCTGTCACATTAGCTTGCTGTCTTGGCAGTGGCCGTTCAAAATGCAGTTGCAGACTACACCTGCCTGACTCAAGCCTGTGCCACCAGTTCTATTGCATTGCACAGAACCTATTTTAATAATCCCAATTAATCCTAATTAATAGGGGAAGCTGTGGCAGCATCATAAAAAGTAAAAGGTATTCTTCAGATTTGAGGTTTGGATGTCACAGAATTCACAGATCTTAATTTTATAACTATACATTAAAGTCAAACCAGCAAAGGGATTACGTTAATCTAGCTTCTACTTCAGTGAACAGAAAAAAGGCTCCCAACATCGTCCCATCAAATCACTTGATTTTATAAATCACATGTAAGTAAGATGAACATTTATAGATCCAGAAAAATTAATCCAGCCTTTCTCATTCTGTTAAGCCTACAAAGTTTAGATGTGGCAGGAAAGTGAGCTAATTTAAAATTATCGTTTGGGTCAGCGTATCTATTTACAGTGTTCAATTACATGATCATATCATTTTGCACAGCCTTCTTTATATTGGCAAGCTATAAAAGAGCTTCTTCGAATGGAACTATTGTTCTGCTGCATGCTCTAAGAATAGCATAGACTATATATAAGGCCTCAGCTCCAGGGCTGTGCAGAGAACCTGCCTTGATAAATTCAGAAGTTTCCTATTGCATCAAAGTTCCTTCCTCCTTTCTCTTCCCAGACGCCCTTGCCCAAATATACCAGACTGTATTTGGGCCAAGCAGCTCCCCCTCCCCCTGCTCCCACATGGATTTGGTACTGATCTTCTGTCTTTGCTTTCCCAGGACAGACAACCGTATTTTATTATTTTCAAATTTGAAAGGCTGCTCCTTTTTTTAACCATATTTGGCTGAGCCTGTCACACAATAACATAACTAGGTGTTATTTACAGGTCAGTATTTTCACTTGCTTGCTAAGAGATGCTGAGAGAAACCTCCCTGGGGGCCCTACCCAGCTCTGGACCTCTCTTCTGTTTGTCACCGAGTGATGGTTTATCCATAACACAGCAGTGGCACTCCAGTCCTGAGTCTATCATCATAAAATCATTGGGCAGTCTACTAGAAAACTCAATTTACGATACTTTGTACTTTCTCACAGAAGTAAAAATATTGTGGTCAATAGTATAAAGGTCTTTAAAGCAGCTGCAAAGTTTCGTTTCTCTTTTAGCTGGTCAGAGGAGAGAAGAAAAAAAAAGAGGAACAGCTGCTTATTTTCCGGCTGGTTGAAGAAACTGTAAGAACATCAGTGTTGGTCATGTTTGGTAATGCAAATATAGAGGGTGGGTAACAAGAAATAGAACATGAACTGGCAGAAAAAAAGTCCTAGGTTTAAACCAAGGAGATAACAGAGGAAACAAAAAGCTATGAGAGGAGCAGCAGCTCCTTTTTACTCCTGTCAGAGATTTTCAGTATCCTCCCAAATCAGGGTTTCAGTGAAGGAAAAGGGAAAAGCATAGCTTATCCAGCTCAGGCAGGCTCCCAGGGACTCCCGGGGACACTCTGGCCTCCAGAGACAGGAGATGCTTTAGCAACTCTGCTTTGCTCTCTGCCTGCAAAGGCCTGTGCTTAAACCCTGAGCAAAGCAACTGTGGGATAAAAACTACTTGTGCAAAGCTTTTGGTATCTGTAAGGGATTGCTTGTGCTTCTCAAAAGCCTCCTACAGACATGCAATTTAAGAGGGAGGGCAGTGCAATTCCCAAATATTGCTGGAGGCAGCATCAGATAGGAACTTATCCCCACGGTCCAGAAGTGCCTGACAGACACCTTGGAAATCAATGCAGGGAGTCACCGAAAGGCTAGACTTCATCACAGTGAGTGACCAAAAGTTATGTGAGAGTATTTTTTCAGATTTGTAGATGCTTTCAAAACTATGCAGACTGTTTCCATGCAATTTCTTCTAATCTAACTCACTCTGCATCCCAAACACGCAGACCGGGAATGCAGCAGTCTGGTACGAGCTGCTCATGAGAGGGAAGAAGACCCAGCTGCTATTTATACATGTTTTACACTACTATCCACTTTCTCTTAGCAAGTGACTTCAGACTTTGGCATGGACAAATATTTGAGGGACAGACCCTCATTTTATTTCAGTTTTAGAAATCCCATCAGCATGCTCACTGAAGAAACAGCTCCTAGAAAAGCTGCGTGTAAGCTTATAGAGCTAGATTTTAAAACCGTGTTAGTTTTGGCCTCTCTCTGGTCCCTCTGGAGTTATTTCGGCCAGCACTCTCAGTTTCTGAGAATCTCACAGATAGTATTACAACAGGGAGATTTCTTCAAGCACACACTTTGATGCACTGTGGGGACATTTCTGGCATCTTTAAAGAACCTGACTTCTCTGGAACTGGAGAGACCATGAAAGTTATAGCAAAATTACAGGCAGTGTAGCCATATTTCAAAAGATCCCCCTTCAAATCCCACCAGGTTGTGTGAAAACTTTCCATTGGATCAAAGAGGATCTTCCGAATAAATAAATGGAGCAAACTTGGCTGATAGAGAAGAGACCATTTAAAACTATAAAGTAACACAAAATGCTTTCTCTAATAGTTAGAGTGCTTTTCACTTTATCTGGGCATTCCCCTTTCATATACTTGAAAATTCTACATTGATGAATAATATCAGAGCATTATTTAAACAAACATGCTGTCTCTGTCCTCAAGCAGTGCCAGTCTTCCGTGCAGCAGACAGTGGTAAGAAACAAGCTCCAAGAACATCTAAGAAAGCGGAAAGGAAAAGGGAAAAGAAAAGAGCACTCAAGATACTGCTTCAGCTGAGGTCTCTGAAGCAAGTGATGAAATGCCTAGAAAATGTAAAGAAGCAAAATCTGGCCTTCAGAAAGGAGGTCACCCTGGGTTTAGACTGCACTGAAGGAGTTGGGTTACTTCTCCGAAAAGTGTATTTTGGCTTTACTATTAGCAGCACCCCTGGATCATTTGGCCTTTCCATTGACTTCTGCCAGGATTTAATTAGAGTTGCTGTACTAGGCTGCATGCAAAATATAACATGCAGGCATGTTACCTGGCAAAGCTGAAGCATAGGTGAGTAGCATCTGTTCCACTTGGGTGAAAGAGTCACTGAGCAGAAGGAAGAAACAATTTGCTGAGATCTGCAAGCCAAATCTGTGGCAGAGCCAAGCTTAGAAGCCAGGCATTCATCATTTCTAAGGAAAAAAGCTTTGGGATAGTGGCTACCTGCTGAATTTGGGGAAAGAAGAGAGGGGCGAGAAAATCCTTTCCATTGCAACTAAGGGCAATGTGTGATTTGATTATCCAACTACAAAAGCATCACCAACGCAAAATGCATCAAGCAGCTTGGCACACTGAAAGGTAACGAGCAATAAACGGTGACGCGAGACATGATTACGCTAAGTCATCTGGATAATGTGATAGATCCCATAATTCATTATCATCCCCCAAATAAACTGCAGAGCTGACTTCATTACTTACACCTGTAATTCCATCAGTCTGTAAGTACTCCGCTGCTGGTAGAGGGCAGTGACCACTCACTATGAGCAAGGCAGCACAAGCCATCCTCCAGATACCCGTACCCTGAAACGGCCCCACTCTGCTCCAGTGAGCACCCTATAGAAATCCAGGAGGGATCCATTCGTATTCTTGACGTTTCTGACCAGTTTACCGCAGCTTAAGTAAATCTTTAACATGGATGGCTGAACAGTATAGTATCTGCATTTTCTTCACAATAAGAACCTATTTTATACCCTCACACAGAGGAGATAATTTTTTTTGATAGAACACTTTATGAAAATGGCTTATCATTTTATAGACATAAACAAGAAGTGAAATGACATTTAAAAAAATCACAATACTAAGAACAAGGCTGAATTTAAGAAAAAATAGGGGAAGAGACAAAAATAAATTTGAAGGATAAAGCCTTTACATGAAAGGCTAAAAAAAATACAGCATATAAATCATAAAAAAATGTCCAGAAGAGGCCTGAGAACTCAGGTAGTACATCCTTGTGCTTTAAGGACTGACTGCACATCATTTCTGACAGATGCTTCTCAAACTTGTTTTTAAAAGCTTCAGCATCAATCTTCACCATCTTCAGGCAACCGCTTTCCTCATTTCACCATCCTTTCCCTGAGAAAGTATTTCCTAATACCTTTTTCCGCTGAAACTTCTTGCCTAAACTTTTTTTTTTTTAACTGTAAACCCATTAATTCTTGTCCTAACAACAGCAGAGCAGATGTATAGCAATACCACATTGCCTTTGGTTCCGTAGTAACCTTTCGTTTGAACGTTATCACCACGTTTTCCTTCACTCCTCGGAGAAAAGCGAACAGCTTGCTTTCTGCCTCTTTCTTTCCTCATATTTTAAGTATACCTCTGATCATTCCTGTGGCCTAGGAAACAGTGATCTCCAGCTGATCTCTGCATGGCTTTATTTCAAGCGTTTAACATCGCACGCACTGCTCCAGCAGAGAGTTCAAGGGAAGGATCATCTCACCTCTGACATAGACCCCTCCTTGGCCCTGCTCCCCTTTCAATGCTGCTTTCCCCCCAGCAGCTGGGCACAGAGCTTTCAACTCATCCAATGGGAGAACCTTCCCAATGAAAAACACCGCCTCCCCCCGCTGCCCATTGCCGCTTCCAAGAAGGGATTAATGGTCGTGGCCATCCTGCGCTACAGCAGAAGCGGAGAGATTTGAAGGCTTTACCAGTGCAGTAGCTCCTTCGCCAAACCACTAACTCCCCACGCGCTACCGGTGTAGGAGACAGATTTTAAGCTTTGATCGGGGAATTTGCATGTGCCAGAGTTAGCGGGGATATCAACACAGTCAGAACTGGCTGATGGTCTTCTGCTTAAAAACGCTACGGGTGCAGCCTTTGCCTTGGAGCATGGGGCATTCTAGCTGAACTGCTCCATACTGCACATACGGAGCCCATGCTGAGCTGCCGGCAGTGCTGTGCAGCCCACGTTGCTCAGCCCTGCCCCACGAGTACATCTCCCACTTCTCCGGGTTTTGTCCGTGCGGTTCTCCCTTTTCTGCATCCTTCGTGGCTGCCCAGTTAACCAAGGGAAAGTATCGCTAACATGCACGCACGGTGTAAGGAGCATCTGTGTCACTGAAATTAAGTGACCGTCCACACACACGCACACAAAAAAATTGCGGCGGCGGGGGGGGGAAGGGAAAGGAAAAAAGGTCTTTCATAATCAAGGCAGATTGAGAAACTCTCCCTGAAGTTGTGGAGGAACAGCTTATCAGCACTTGGTGTATCACCTAGGTGCGGAGAGCTGATTCTCCTACGCACATTGAAGGTTTCCATTTAAAAAGTGGTTAATGACTCTTGACTACATCTCTCTACAAGTAGTTGAATTGTGTTTCTGCTTCTGTTAGAAGCAAAGGGACCAGTTCAGAAATACTTTCCGTATTAGATCTCTAGTGAAACCAGAAGAAAGAACCGCTCCTACTATTGTGCAAATTGGTAAACCTTGTCAGTCTTCAGACATGCAAAGCCTCCAAGGAGCCATCCTGCAGAGCTGGTTAAGGTCTGGGTCTCTGCTGCACCCATTATCTCAGCCACGGCAAGAAGGTAACCTCACCACCTAACACTTGAGAACCAAAAGCAAATATATTTCACTGACAGTATTCCCCCATCCTTTCGTCTAACAATCACTGTTAAAACGCTTAGCCACCGTCACGGAGTTTTTATTTCCAGAGCCCTTTACAGATATTAGCAGTGGTGGTGAAGACTGCGGTGAGGAAGAAACACAAAGCAGATCTGCAGAAGTGAGGAGAGCTCCCTCTCAGAAGCCTTTCATCTATCATATGATACTTTCTGGTTAAGTGATCACCTTTGATTTGTTGAATCAGAGTCTTAATCATGTACTTGGCATCAAGCAAAGGAACTACCAGCAATATTAACAGGGTTATCCAGGATTGGGGGTGGAAGTCCCTGTTGTTTAAAGTGAGAGTTAGACAGTATTACCACATGATCCCCTCACTCGGACTCTTTCAATTGTTATGAAAACATTTTTAAAGCAATATTTGCCACAGGGTAGTCACTCATGTTATATCTGCCTTACCCCTCCTCTTTTCATCTGTGAGCACCTCATTACCAGTGGATAATACTGATGCTGTAATACGACTTTCCCTTGGGAACAAAATAATAATCATCTGTGTCATTTGAGAAGGATCCTGCTTGGGCCTTTATGTGCAGGAATGCATAGCTATAAAGCATGCCTGACAAAAACATTTGATTTTGTTCTGTTCTCAGTTCAAGAAATACAGGTACAATATGTGTTCATTTGTTTCTAGTAGGGCATTTTGAATACTCTCTTGTTTGCACAAAGAGCAAATGCATCTGCCCATTAAGACAGAAATAAACTAAAGATGCCAGTAAATGCAACAGTGCTGTTGCTGTTAATGTATATCTATTTGTCTCTAGACTATGATAAGTATTTCTTTCATTAGATTCATGATTCGGCTCTGTATTTTCTTCTCCCTAGAACATAACTTACTAGGGCTCACAGTGTTATAGGTTTTATCAGAAAATGACCTGTTCAGCCCAGCTCAAGAAGTCAAGGACAGAGTGAAAAAGAGCACAGGAGGAAAGACTACAAGTGCCAGCAAATGTGCCGGAATCTTGGGTACTCAACATACTTGTCCGTATTTTAGGGGAATTTCTCAAAGAAATATTTCAGATTTGGGCTTGGCAGATGATACCATTGGTGGAAAGGAGGAGATAAAACATAGCTAAGATTTGCAGAGGTAAATTATGAGCCCCAATCCTGTTTAGGGAACTTTGATTCTGTTTCCTTTGCCTGAAACACAACTGTCCCTCAAACCCCCTAAAGCAGAAACACAACTGTCCCTCAAACCCCCTAAAGCAGACCCTTGTGTATCGCACTTTTCAACCGTGGGAGATTTAAGTTAAATTCTCCCCACTCTCCCAAGTTATTATCAAAACCTCCATCGAGAATACTCAGACAAAAGAATAATGCCTTTGCAGAAGCCCAGCCGCAGGGCTTCTTGCAGGTTGCAGGCTTCACAGCCACGCGGCAAGTTCCCCATCAGCAGGCCAAAAGCATCACTCAGCCCCAACTGCAACACTTCCATTGCTCCACTCCAAATCTTAAAATTGCTCTCGTTTTATTTTGCTTTGCTTTCGAGATCAGTGAACCTCCAAATACTAACACAGCCTAAGCTTATATTCAAAATGGGGGTGCTCTCCCACAAGAAAATGGGACGTTTTACGCTGTCCCCTGTCCTGGTTCCATTTCCCAAAACGCGCGCCAAACAGCCTCCAAAGGACAGTGTCCAGCACATCCAAGCCCTGCCTCCAGACAAAAGAGTGAAGGTCACCCCCCTGAGCCAGCTGAAGGATAATGGCAGAGTGGAACAATCTGAACCGAAGGTATTTTTAAACTTTATCATCAGGGGAGTTAAAACACTAATGTTAGCTGTTGTCAAGATTAACTGTAGTATCGTGGGAAAAAAGGGCTAAAAGTCACATAATAATTACATGCACTTTGATGTTTATTAAGAACAGCTACTCTTGTAAAATTATAATGCTGCATTCACAGATTAGAGCTTAAGTTCCGTCAGCACTTTTGTCATAATATTTAGTGAGATTAGTCATTTTGTTAATGAAACATACAATGGATTATGCTTTTTTAAAATGCTCTATGTACAGGCCTTTTAACTTACAAATATATGACTGAGTTGATGTTGCACGTAAGCGTTAAATCTATCCACAACGATGACCCTCACTCTTGTGTACAGAGGTGCATGTATACACGCATTTTAGCTTTCGACAGATAAGTGTACTTCTACTTTTGCGTAAGAGTCTATGTTTGCAGGAGGTGAAAACCCTACTTACTTGGAAATGACAGCAAGTATCAAAAAAGAATTTCGTCTACCATGGCTGGACTGGGCAAATGTGCAGAGAGTGGCTTATACTGTGCACATATGAGAGAGAAAACCAAGAGGGAGATGCATGAAGAAAAAGCATCCTTCCATAAATTCTCATCAATACAAAGATACATCTAGAGAAGGGGGCAGAAATAACTATTCCTTCAGTTTGCTTCTCCTGGATCAGAAGCTGCAGTGACTAGGTAACTTAGTTGTGCTCCACACATACTAACCCTGCTGTCATCACAGATGGGTGTTTTCCAAGCCTTTGAATATTCATTACACAACATCCTGGAGAGGCAGCAATTGTTTTTATTATTCTTTTCTGGATGGAGACTGAAGCAGAGCAAAAGAAAAGGCCTAATCTGAATGAATAAATAAATAAATAGGCACTTAGAGCAATTTAGGAGAAATTTGGGTATGCAAGTTCGAGCAAGTGATCCATAAGATCTCCACCCAGCTGCCTAAGCTGTGGGGTGTCCAAGTTCTCATCAGTCAAATGAGGTTCAGGCTCTTGCGCATTTTCTAAGTGCCTCCAAACTCTGCCTGCGTACTGGGTTAAGCCTAGCCCAAAACACAGCAATTGTGGGCCCAGAACGGGACACCAAGTTCAACCACCTTCCCCATTCTTGCCAGGTACAGACCCAGCCCTCTCACCTATCACCTCCTGCCTTCAAAATTGCACTACTGGGGAGAGAAAGCCGGAGATGAATTCTCACTCTAGAGTTCAGCTGGCATATGGAAAGGAGGAATACAACATTCAGAGCAAGCGTAAGGCCAAAGAAGAGAACTGCAGTCTGGTACTGAGTCCTGGGTTCACGCTTCTGCATCCTGTTCTGGTTAATACAAGATGTATAAATGATAAATTTAAGAAGTTGTATCTGAGATGAACAGGTAGCTACACTGCTCTGGTCTGTTCTCCAGAGCTGGCTTTTTTAAGCCGAGTGCAGGTATCTACACCAACTTCTGCTTGCGGCACAGCCATAACGTTTAGGAAAGGAACGATTAGGAGTGCGTGGCTAAGGGTGGCTCTGATGAAGCAGACGGAAGAAAACAGAAGGGTGGTTAACTTCGACACAATTCCCAGTCTGAAGTTCACAGCTGTTGAGAAAATCGTATTCTGCAAGGTAGCCAGAGATGCAGGGTAGTGCAGGATTACAAATAATTGTACTGTTTTGCAGACAATGCTGACAAGGAAAAGCAAATGTTTTCTAATCATTGCAGGCAAAACTTTTGAATCTTCTAAAAAATAGTACTAGAAACTGACAAAAAGGGGACTTTAGTTTTGGCTTTCACACTTGCTCGCTATGATAAATGGCATCTTTATTGGTCCCTTTAGTGGAGCAGGAACTCAGGCATCAAATCTGATTACATATCCAGCCTGGAAATAATTCCTTTGCAAGTCACAACAGACAGACCAAAGGGGCAACACAAAGCAAATTGTGTGTCATACCTCACCCATCACAGTGGAAATTTTATTGTTTAGAGCTGCCAGTTTGTAAGCACCACATTCAGGATACATCTTCATTTTAAAAAAATCCCAGTCCCAAAGGCCATCCAGCTGCAACAGCTATACTGACAGATGAGCACTGTTTACATTCCTCCAGCAGAATGAGATAATACAAGAATGTCAAAAATTCAGCCAAATCTGCTGAAGAAAATTCTCTCCTTTACAAAACATCTGAATTCTGAGCAATGGGATTTTCCACAACTGTAGAGTGTCATTTTCCAATTTCTGCACTTTCAAGTGATCTATTGGCAGATATTGCACAACTGTAAACACAGCGGTACGTTTTTTAAATGGCATCCTTTTAGCCGGATATTTTGTTAATCTTCTATTCAGTTTCCTGGGCAGCAACTCTGAAGAATAATAGTTGAGTTGGAAAAGCACTTTGTTTTGACATGAAAGACTTGTGAATCTTTTCCAGCTGAATGAAGAGAGTGAGTACAGTAGTTTTCTCACAATATAGTACCCTGCTTTAAAAAAAAAACCACACACACACACACACACCATTTTCCCCTTTACCCTCATCTCTTCAGCTTGTACGTCAAAAGAAAGTTCATATTATTATACAATGTGGTGATATTCTGGTTTAAATCATAAATGTTTGGGAACAAAGAGTCCCAGCGAGAATGATACTCCAAAAGGCAACACTTGATTTCAATTTGTGATACAGCTTCAATACAAGCATTTCTGTATGATGTATTTCTTTGTCTGTCTGTCTTTTTTGGGGTTTTTTTATGAGATAATATTAAAAGCTGGCAAAACAGAACAAGAATGAAAAATTATTTCTTTAGATTTATAAAATCTTACTTAAGAGGCAAATCCTGCCCTTGCTGCTTTGACTTCAATGGAAGTCAGAGCTAGCATTTGATGTACATCCTATGCTCTGAGCACAAGAGTGCAAAAATTGAAATACCCAATCCAAAACAATATTAAGGACTGCCTATCCCACATCACAGATGAGTATCTACCAGCCTACACAAGAACAATTAAATCAAAATTCCTAAATGGAGATCAGATGGCACAGGAGATTACAAACATAATATGGGTCATTTCATCTCTAGTTTACTGTTTTACATACAGTCCAAGTGATCATAGAACAAAAAAGTCATTAGCAGCAGACATCTGCTGGTAGACAAATGAGCTGATCTCAATCCAGCTTTTTCTGGACACACAGATAAATTGGGACAGAGGAGAGGTGAGGAAGAGAAGTGGCAGGGGAAGCACCAGAAAATATATAGAGCTAGAAACCTTCCAGCTTCTCTGAGAGAAGCCTAGCATTGCCCCATCTCTTGATCCTTAGTGGCCCCACCAGAAGTTGACAGGCAAAACACCACAGGAATGACAGCAGCACTTTACTGGGAATTCAGTCTCCCATGCTTTAAGTGTTTTTTACAGCAAATCTATCTTTAGAAAAGGATTTGAAAGTTACATAATAAATAGCTTTCCTATATTAGAAGGAAGCCAGAAATTATTCTATTTACGTGCACATGTTGTTTCACAAGAAGACAGGCTTTCAGACACTTCATCAGGACTGTCATCACATATCATGGCACTGATTTACATTTAAAGGGGGAAAGGAAGATTTTGCTCTCTAAATCTAGGCTCTACCATAAATAGGCACGACTTAGGTGAGAGCCAGGTTTCAACTTTCATTGCTAGGCCAGCGAGCTACAAGCAAGAACAAAACACAAGTGACATGCTGGGGAAGACAGATACTCCTCGAGCAAGTCAGAATTAATAAGTGCTTCTTAAGAGAGCCGCTTTCCTGGGAATGTGGACGAACACTTTCAGGCTTCCCTGACAATGAAGCAACGCACCCACATATATGAGGATATGGCGATACACAGCTAAAAGCAACGGATCTCACTGAGACCTAATGCCATGAATCCTACAAATGAGAAAAGTCTATGGAGGAATGAGATGCTCCATATTATAATCTCCTTTTCCTTTTTTCCACTTACATTTTTTTAAACATTCCTAAAAAGATCACTAGGTTGCTAGATTATCTTTAAATCTCAGAGATTAGGCAAAGAACACAATCTAATAATAGCATCCAGGTAATCGAAGCCAGACAGCATGCCTCTAAAGTCCAGGCAGCCCCAAACTTAGGAACAGCAAGAATAGTAAATAGTTAACACCAGCCAAGAGCAAGCCATTGTTTCCATTTTAGGAATGATTATTTGAACTTAATATTCAGGCGATTTCTGAAATGTGAAAAAGTCTGTTCAAGAACCTCAGTATAAATTAAGTCATCCCAATATATACAAGGAATGAATAAAATTACTCCGCAAATAAGCCAAATACTCTTTATTGGTTACAAATATTTAGTCAGTTCCATTCCAGTTCTTAAACAAGGAAAACGGATCCAGAGCTTGGAGGAGAAGTTACAAATATGTTTCAGGTTCCTTAAAATATTGCTGTTAAAGAGAGGATGCAGGAACAATATGACCAAAAAGTTGGAGTTTATTGTTCAGTTTTAATTAGAATTTAAGTTGAAGAAATGCATACAGTTAAGTAACATGTAAACTAAATGAGATAATCAGAAGTCACACACAACAGATTTTTATTGCTATATTCTTCATCCCTCCAGTTTAATGAACTGTTCCACAGAGGTATGGAGGTTCTTCAGGGACACAGCACAGAACACTGACACTTCTTATTAATAATGCCATCAGCTTCTGGGGATATTTTTGAAGTAATAAAAAACCACCATTATTTTTATACCTGGAACAAGTTAGAAGAATGAACTATTCCTCCATTCCAGCCCATTAGGAAAAGCATTAGACGTAATACATGTTGTGGTGGGTACTGTTACATTTTGTTACAAGCTAAATCAAGTTTAAAACCACTGTTCAAACAATAGCTCAGTTGTCTTAGTATTAATCAGGCTTTTTCCTTTTAAAACAGATCTTATTCCATTTTCTGTTTGTTTGTTCCTTTGCTATGATAGTAAACACATGAGTCTCAGTTCAGAGCGCTCCTCTTAGTAGTGTTATGAACTATAAACAAAGTTGATGTTATACAAAATTTGTCAGATAGGAAGACTCGGTTGTTACAACAGGCTTTGCCTACCTTATGTTTTGCTTGTTTGCATCAAAAGGAATCAGTTCTTTTTGGTTATTTTCTTTTTGCTGAACTGCAACATTCCTTAACACTTAGCATTGCAAGATTTTAAAGGGTGAAATAGCACAACATAGGGATTGATGGGAAGACTGGCTGTCCAATTCAAGTCCAATTTTCATTTCTTTCTCTAATCATCCACAGCTGAAATGCACCAGTCACTATTTTCAGCTGGTTTGGGCTGTCCTGTCAGCAGCTAATCTAGCAGAGAAAGAGCAGAAATGAGGAGCGTGAGGAGACCGGACCCGCCGCCTGCTCCGCAGGAAAGCACTTGCAAAGCCATTTCTGGATTTTAACCTTTATCCTGCCTTCTGAACAGCAGCTTTTTTCTGTGCAGACTATTGGTACGTTCCCTTTCTTGAAGACATCTGCAAGATATAGCCAGAAGGAGGGTTAGAGGGGCTGGGACACTGCCACCCCTGAAGGAGCAGTTTTGGGAGCAGCAGGAGTGAGTTTGGGGACACCCTTCCCCGTGCCTTTCTCCTGCCGTTCTCCCCGCTGCCTGCGTGGACCCATAAGCTCCCTTTTTGCCAGCACCAGTACCCGTGGTGGGCCAGACCTGGCCCGACAGAAGGAAAACCCAAGAGCCATAACTCTGGTCGGCACAGAAAGGCTGAAAACGAAGAGCGAGGGGGGAATGCGGGACCACGGCTCTCAGCGAGCACAGCCTTGATTCTGCCTTAAAACCTCATCCTCGGGTGGAAGAGCCCAAGAATGCGTCTGGGACATAACCACAAGCAGGAGAGAGCACAGCCTTGGCCGGGACGCAGCAGTCATTTTGCTGCGTGCCTCCGTAAGCGGGTTGCAGAGACCACGCCGGCTCCAGCTGCCAGACCATCGGCCCAGCCGGGTCCAGGGTGGGGAAAGTGGCCGGGCAATGGCCAGCAAGCCAGATACGCTGCCCGCATTCCCAGCTAAAAGCAGGCAGTCGATCTGACTAGAGTTTAAGTAAGTTATTTATACCAACAAAGAGTTCGTCTCATCGACGCTACGTTTTATAACCAGCTATGCCGCTTCTGTTGGCCAGTAACGTCTCGCACGGCGCTGGACCGGCGCTGCTCCCAGATGACTCCGGTTTCACATTCCTCGCCTCCGCGTTCGCGCTGCCCAGCAGTTTACTTTACAGATTCCCTGGCCTCAAGAGGCTGCTATCCTGTCCCTCCACCCCGGCCGCAGCCCTGCCTCCCCGTCCCCTCTTAATAGAGCTTTTGTCGGCTGCCGCGTGGGGGTCAGCGGTGGCACCGGCGAGCAGCTCTTGCCTGCGGACCCCCCTGCCTGCCTCCCCGGGGTCCTCCTCCGAGAGCCGTCAGCCCCGATCCGCTCCACACAGGGCCCTTGGCGATAGGAAAAGCAAAACGCGAGACGTCACGCAAGGCCAGCGAAGCAAAGCCCCGTCTCCTTTCTTCACCTACGGTGTGGTTTTGCTGCGGTCTTGCCCGTTCCCAGAAGGAAATTAATCCTCCAGAACAACGTGGCTCGTTCCTTCAGGCCGGTCCGGCTGGAGCAGAATTCCTGTTCTTCATTTTAATCCTAGACCATCTGTCCACTCCTGCTAAAAAAATATACCATTTCAGCTAATCTCACGAAACTGCAAATCCAAGATTACACCGAATTGATCCCATAAAACGGTTTTCCGCGATCAAACTACCATGACAGGCACAACGTGAAAGTGACAGTTATTTCTTAAGACCTCTCCCAGTTGTATCTTAATTACAGGGCAGGTAAATGAGAAAGGCAGCTCTGCCAACAGGCTGTTCCAGAAGATGACACTTTCTATCCAGCAATTACTGTAACGAGGCCCTAATCCTCCATTATCATTACCACCGGCTCCCGGGATGCGACTCAATAAGAAGAGCCCCGGGTTGATCCAGGGCTGAATTCTGAGCTGCCCCCAAAGCTGGAGACAATACCTGGGATTTTGCCAGCGCGGTGCGCACAACTTGCCATTGCCGCTCATTCAAAACGCCCGGTTGAGGGTGCACGGCCACCCGGTTCACTAATTACTGCTTGCGAATGCAGGTCACATGTCAGCACACAAATCTCTGGAGGAGTGAAAGCAACAGCCGAGTACAATAGGGTTGAACCCATCGTGAATAGAGACCTAATAGGTAAATATTTGTGTACCTGTACCTTTCTTAAAGGCTGTATTCAGCTCGCTCTTCAAAGAGCAGGTTGAAAGAGCACTGCCTACCCTCTATTTATTCCCGTTAGAGACTACCATTACCCCTTTGGGCCAGAGTCTTTAGCTAATGTTCAGATTGTTTTTGTTGAGGAAACTGAAGATTGAGTTGTGTATAAACAGGGCAGCAACCCTGTTTATTTACTGAAAATGGGCATTAAATTGTATTTCTCTTAATACAATCATCAAACAGTAAGAAGGAATTTCTTTGCTCTTTATTCCAAGCCTTTTATTCACCAGCCAGCACTTCACCCAAAAAGCATGACCTTTTTCTTGGGTTTTTTTTTTTTTTTCCCCTCTCAGGGCCCCATTACTGAAGCTCATTTGACCATTCTTGGCTTTCTCCAGTGGTCTCTGCCTGCTTTTGTGGTAACCCGGCTGCACTGCCTACACACTGTTTTATCCAGCCCACACCCAGACATACCCTATTCCTCACTTTCTATCCCCTTCTAAAACCCCTGCAGTGATACAGCTCGTGTCCCAGATGACCTTCCGTGTGTTGCGTGATGGCCATCGGCCTCTACCATTTCAGGTTTTTTACATTTGTTCTAAGGCAAAGGTGGCTTTTACAATCATCAGCTTCCAAGAGACTTCAGACAGGTTCCACCCCCATGATATGCTCATTTCTGCAAGGACTCTGGAGTACTCTGGACACCCCAGCTCACTGCAACAGTCCGACCGAGTCAGTCTGCCCGCACAGTGCAACTGGTAAGCCCCGTAGTCCCATACGGAAAACATCCGTTTCCACCATTTTTACTCTAAAGCCCAATTCCCAGGGGTGTAAATAAGGCACAGAAGGAGCAAAGGAAAAAGCTGTGCGGTTGCCCATTCCCTTCTGCCAGGCATCGCATCGCAGAGAGAAGCTCCCACCTAGTGCCCGCACGCGCTGCGTGACAGTCACACAGTACGAGTGGTGGCTGTGGCCAGCTGGAGCCGGGGACAGACAGTACGACTCCTCGTTTCTGTGCGTTTTCATCTTCCCTCCTGCTATGAGGGGAAAAGAGAAGCCGCAGAACTTGCGGAGCGTGCTGCTGCCCCTGCAGCACTGTGGAGGAAGGGGACTCATGGGTGCTTCGGTCCCTTGGCTTCCCAAAGGCCCCATGGCTGGAATGGCCTCTCCATGGCATCGTCAGCCAGCTACTGATATTAGACAACATCGATATCTTACTTTAAGACTGCTCCAAGGCTGCAAAGACTACATTATCAAGAAAATAAGGGATAAGAAACCAAATTCCTTTTAGAACAGCTAGACCGTGCTTTGAGGGGCTTTAATCAAACCCATATGGCATGCAGTTTAGTCGTAGATCTTTACTGCCGGTAAGAAAGCCTGAGAGGTGAGAGTTAATGCTGGTTTTCTTGCATCCTGAAGAGAGATATTCATTCAACTTCACCCCTCAGAAACTACAGCAATAAACTATGCTTCTTATGAAGCCTGCACAAAACCCTCCTCTCAGCAGAATCAAGCTGACACATTTTTGTAGATGCAAAGGAAAAGACAATGAAAAGAAAACACTGGATTTGTCAATACACAACCAGATCTCTACTCCAGCTAGTTCGTTATCCCCAAGTAGTACCACCAATAAATACGTTAAGGAAAAAAGATACACAAGACTGATGTAAAGATTCTGCTTCCCACTGAAGTTATTCTAACCATTAAGAACTGTAGGTTACTGCACAGTCTGAGAGGGTTTTAGCACTCGTTGCTACCATTTCTGAGGATACCGCTATATGGCAGCTGCCTACCTGAACTTTCACGTGAATTGTTGGATCTTGCCAGCCATTATTTTCTAAAGCACACAGTGGCAATGAGCTCCACTCTTTAATCACATATTGTAAGAAAAAGTTGCTGCTTGACTATCCATCCTGAATTCAGCTGCCTGGAAACTATATACTCACGATTAAAGGAAGGAAGGTATTCCTGCTCACCCTTGCTCGACATATTGCTTCTTTTAGGGCAACATACAGGCAGAATTCCATCAATTAAAGCTGTTCATTACAGATATATTTCACTGCTGTATTTCTTTCATTTTACACTTTGGTTGCTACTTTCTCAGGCTGTAACGTATCTGTTCAGACCCCGAAGCGTGCAGTGTGGAAAGTATATCTAATGAAGGCAGAATTTCAGGCATGTTCCTGAGAAACTGTGAAACAAAGCACAGTACCTTGATAGCTTCTGTTATTGTTTGGACTTGATCTGAAAATGAAGTTGGTAATCTTTTGATCATATACACTGTAGAACATTATTGTACAGCCATAAATACTATTTCCTGCCTTAAGAAAAATCACAGGCTATTTTCCAGATGCATTGTAGCACAATGGGCATGGCATCAAAAGACAAGATCAATGAGTACAGAAAAAACATATATTTCTTTTTTTTTTTTTTTTTTTTTTGATAAGTTAAATCACTTGACAAATTTAAATGGGAATCCTAGCACTTCTAAGGTAAGATTTTAATACAGAAGGACACACTGCACAGGAATTTGCCGCTTTAACAGATGCACTATCAAATATGTCAAATATCCCAATTTTGTCAGAAAAGAATGGGCTAAATCCTCATCTCAGTTACTGACTGGCTTCAGTTCCCATGGGATGGAATTCGGTGCGGTGAATTTAACAGGAAACAATAGACCAAACAATCTCATCGCCTGTAAAAATTAAGCACTGTATTTTCATAACTTGGGAGTTATGTAAGGAATATCTCAGAGGCACACAGTTATAAGAGCTCCACACTCAGCAAGCACACTTTGAAGGATAAGGCCAAATGATAATTGCCTCCAGAACTTGGGAAGTATAGAGATCTCAAATAATTATAATCCCCAGAGCACGTTAGTCAGTTTGGAAGCTGTTTAATGCACTTTTGGAGAGAAGATGGCGGGGGGGGGGGGGGGGGAAGGACCAGGGGAGGGAGGAGGCCTTTGCGCAGCCAAGTTTAATCATTCTTGCTTTATGTGCACATGCTTGTCCTTAACTAGCTAAGCACCTTGTTCCCCTGAAAGTCCTGAAGCATGTATGTAGGCAACATATACCCATACCACTCCCATGCACAAGGTTAAATACACCCCAGTGTTTTCAGGAGCAGAAACTGAGTCCCAACCACCTTCGACATCACTAGATTGGCTGCTTTTCCATCAGTAAAAATATGTACACTTTGGTCATGCAGGACAGTGGGAATCGCATACACACCCTTCTGTGTGTATATTGGCTAACAGAGACCTCAGCCCAGAATGCTGTATGCTATTTTTAAACTAACTCCTTTTAAATTTAATAAAATACACATATTTGAAACAAATTATGAAAACATCCATCCAGCTGAGAGAGCAGTCCTCATGGCTGGTGAGAACCGGGAACGGGAGATAGACAGGAAAATTCTTAAGAACCCAACCTTCATCTTTGTCTTGCTCGTTAATTCTTCCCAGACAACGCAGACACGAGGCCTGTGGCTTTTTGGCCACCCTGCGGTCTGCTTCATGTTTCCCCTACGTTCAGAGCTAGCCTGCTTATGACTGGAAAGTGATAGTGGAAGAAAACTGTAAAGAAGTTGGATTTTGAAGAAAGATTTGGAGAACGCAAGGAGCGAACTGGAATGACTGGAAGGGAGCTGCAGAAAGTGGGAAGAGAGACAACGGTGGGAAGATGTCTGCCTGCAAGCCCCGTGTCCCAACAGAGGCGGGTTTGTAGAGCGAAAGCGTCGCTGCTTGAGGACCCAGAGACCACACCACGTGCTCTTCAAGGTTTACTTTGGACGAGCTCTAGCCTGACCTCGTGTCCCATTAGGTGTGCTCCTGGAGAACATCGACAGGATTAACTTCACACAAAAGGAATTTAGTCAAGCTGTTTACTCCAAGACTTGCAGCTCAATTCAAAGCACAGCAAGCGGTGATGAGGGGAAGGTTTTCTTCAGAAAGCATTCCTGCTCCAAGCTGGGTGGACACACCTTGGGAGATGTGACATTACCGAGGCAGGGTAACCGAGCAAAAAGAGCTCTGCTGGAATTTTGAACAGGGAAGAGGGCTTTGAACTCCAAATGGGTATAAACGTGGAACTCGTGCAGACCATGCAATCAATTCAGAACAAATAGCAGTTTATTCTAAACAACCATGCTACACACCTGAGACCAGGGGAAGGGCAGGTTTCCATCCTCTCCTACCAACCAGCTGCAAAAGAACAACCCTGCCAGGCCATGTCCCACCATTAGGTATGCAGCCCATCCTCACTGTTCCTATACCCTCAGACTCTCTTGACATGAGGGAACTTCTGAAGGTTACCACGGCTCCATACATATGTTTTTGCTTTGGTCTCACAGACCTTCTATCACAGCTCTTTAGGTGCTCTTACAACCCAAATAAAGGTGCAAGTCTTCAGTGCAGGGACTACATAAGCTTCTAGGACTGAGTCTTAGCACCGAACAGCTTTTCTGTATGCTCACGAAATGCATTGGATACAGGCTCTGACCCAACTTGGGAGACATGTAGTTGTCACGTTTCCCCAGAAATACCCATTCAGGCAGGAGAAAAATCACTGAGCTGATTCTGTGTCTTGTCAGTTAAACTAATGCAAGAAGACACTTGAAATATTACCCAGAGAAGTAGTCCATCTTCTTATGCTGCTCTCTGCAGGGCTGGCACCGCAGTAAAATCAAGTTTCGCTGGAATGTTTCACCCATCTTTTGAAACATGGACTTTCTGTCCCCAGCCTTGGAGGCAGAAGCTTGCTGTTTCCAAGGCTTGCTCTGCTGTGGCCCTTTGTCACACACTGGGGAGAAGGAGTCGGGGTCCATCTCAGTGGCAGAACACCACTGCTGGATTTCTGCAAGATCAAGGGCAAGTGGGAATATCAGACAGTAAGGAGGGAGCTGCAAAATGGAAGATACGCCATCTGCTTCCTCCCTGCGTTCATTCTGTAATCAATGTGGGAAGTAGGACTGGCGAATATAGGTTGTCTTTGGAGGCCTTCATCAATGCCACCCTCATGGCCCACGTGAAGAGCGAAGCCCCAGCTCAGGAGCAGCCCGAGAGTGCCTGCTGGGGCTTGCAGGACCCCACGTGTCTGCCAGGCTCAAAGAGTCAGGCACAGGCAAATGCTCAAGAGAGACCAGAATGGCAGCAACTTATGTCCTCAAGGCCACTTCTGAAGAGCAACGTAGATAACTATGTAATATCTAATTAATATAATTAAGCTTTAAGAGTAAATTACTACATAATAATTCATTTCCTGAAAGGGATGTAGCCTCCGTTCCCCTTTCGCACTTAATTCGTCTATCTGCTTTTCTGCCTGCGCTTAGTGACAGTAGGTTAATACTCGACTCCACTATATCAATGGGTATTTCCCATTGGCTTTCATGGTACTTGTGATCTCCCTGTCTTTCTCAGTGGAAAGAAAGCATAAATTTTTAAGTAACGGGTAAAGATATGAATTAGTCATAAAGCCACACTATTTACTAATGTAAATAATTTGTTGTGCTGCAGATACAAATCCTTCCAGAATTATTCAGAGACGGCTTCTGAGAAACCCCACTCCATCAATGCCAATGGGCAGAGGTGCAGAAATTCAGTTCGTATTTGTGATCGCAAGCTCGAAACAAAAATAACACAAGCTGCAACACGCAAACAGGCATGTCCCACTCAAAGTATTGCATTACAGTGCTCGTCCCACATACACGGCAAAGTGACAGTCAGTTATCACCCTGCAGTGTCAACCCATGAAGCGTCTGAGGTGTGGCTCTTCCTGAACAAACACGAACAAAGTAGGGACCATATATAGTGGCAGGATCCTCCTTGGCTACCAAACACCGTTCTGTTCCAAAGCAGGTAATTTTTTTATAATTTTTTTTCCCCCCAACCTGCAGGCTCATTCATCACCGTATTATTCGAGTTTCGTGCTGTTATAATGCTGTTAACACCGGGTCCATAGAAACTCTGATTGCCTGCTGATGCTGAAAGAAAGCACACATCTTTCCAGTAACATAAAACCGAGTTTTGTTCTGTAGTTTCTTTCAAAACAAGCTGTTCCACTGCATTCAAGTGCATGAGAGCTCTGTAAATTAAGGGCCACTTGGCAGCACAGTTCTAGAAAAGTTAAATAAAATACATTATTAAAAGTCAAAACTTGCCTACATAGAGCAGCTTTTTTTTCTTTCATCCCTTCCTTCTACATTATTTAACTCCTGAGTTTTTGACAGATCTGTATTTGTTGTACGCTTCTTTTGCAACCACCGTAACAGGGAGAGAAAAAAACCCAAACCCCGGAACAACAACAACAAAAAAAAGTCAACGTCTTTATTAGACTATTTGTTTAACATTTTAATCCAGGATACCCTCCTACCACACTCAAGAAGAATACACAGTAATACCCATCAATTTTAAAATCGATTAAAAAGAGTTGTCTTGTGGGCTTGCATTTAGCCATTTCAGCTGAAAGCAACCAACCAATAGCTAAAAACAGCTGAATCCAGTAGAATGTAAATAAGAGATCATTGCCAAATCTTTCCTGGTTACCAAACACTCTACCAAGTTTAAAGATCCCATTGCGATACCTTTGTACTTTATTTATAAGGCTTTGAGTAAGCCACTCCCTTTCCATATTTGTTTGAATTTATGCCCGTATTCCCATGATTATTGCAGAACAAATCCAGGTGAAAGGTTGTTCTTGTTTCACACCAACATTCATCGGAATTTCTCCCCCTTTCCTGATGATATATTTTTAAACCATCAACTGAAATCTTAGAAGAATTCAACCAAAATATTTGAAGTTCAGTTGAAGGGGTTGTTGGGGTCTTTTTTCTTCAGAAACAAGGCACCTTTCACAAAGCACTTTAACAGCACAGTGGGTCTCAAAGACCTTGTTCTAAAGAGCTTTTGTGAAGTTTCCAAAGGAGGAAAAACTTTTCCTCCTTTTCTCCTTTCTCCAGTGGACTGAGAACTCTTTGAATCAGAGTAAAGAGACCAACTATTTGGCTATCTTTTCACTTCATCAGTGATATCTGTGCAGTACTGGACGCGCTCCCAAAGTCCTGCCTGAACATATTCCAGGCTGAGCTGTGCAGGACTTAGGAGGGGTTCTCTGAACACCGTCTCTCCTCTGCACCTCCGCTGGGAAAGCATAAACGCGTTCCCAGGGCGTTACACAACTTTGCCGCAGGTAAAGCACGAGATACCGAGTGGGAACGGTAATTAGAAAAAATTCGAAACTGAGTGACCTTCCCTCAGTGCTAACATGCCACATAGTACTAGCTTTGTCCTGACATGTGAGGCACTTCTCTTCTGTATCTAATCCAGGAATCACTTTACATTTCATGAATCTACACGCAACGTGAGTCAGATATAAACAGAGTTGCCCAACCCTTTAAAAAATTCCATTACACTTACTCTTCCTGCCAGTTCAAGTGAAAGTTTTAGGCAGATCAGGCGGTCCACAACTGGGTAACTTTTTTCCTCTGGCGTGAGAGGCTGGGATAAGACGGTGGGTGACGGCGTGGATCGCTATCTGCACGCAGACAGCACCAGACACCTTTTCTCAGCTCAGTCCTGCCGAGAGCTCTTTTCAGGTCTCTGGCACACTCCAGTCTCTGGTCAGCACGGTCCTTCCCAGGTGTGGGTCTCACCAAGGATGTTTTTCAGGTGTCACGCTGTGCATTGCGCTCACGGCACAGGGCTGAGCAGACAGCTCCAGAGCTCAGGAGCTTCCCTTGGTGGATTACACTTCTCCAACAAATACCCATGCCAGAGCCGTGCGGCTTACAAAATAATAGGAATTCCCTATAATCATCAAGTCTTCTTTCTTTTTTCCTTCTCTCTTGCCCCCCCCCCCTCGAGTTTCATGATATTTCCTGCCTGCCTCAGAGCTCCACTGAAATGGAATTAAGTTATTGATAGGCATCTCCTCTTTTACTACAAAATAAAAGGAGCTTGGGGGGGGATCTACAGATACAGCCTTGCAGGTGCCTCTCAGGTACAGAAAGCTGAGAGAAAACAAGAATGTTTTGTTTGCAAAAACAGGGGAGAAAATGCATTTTTTCAAGCGCTTGGTACTGAACAGTAGAAGTTGCTTATATTCACTTACCCTTTACTGCACAAAGAGTTAGCACAAAGGGTAACCATGAGTTTCTCCCCAGAACTTGGGAGAAGGCTGGCTGATATATATATCAGAGACTTAAAATTAAGTAAGTTCAGAAAAACTAAGCAAAAAAAGTTTAAATGCATTTAGAAAAATAGGCTGAGGGGGCTAGAAAAATACATCTTTGCCCTCCATCTAGTTCCTTCCTGAAACGCTTGCTGGCTGATTACTGCCCTCTTCTCCCAATATAAAACAAAATAAGAAATCTTTGTCTCCAACCTCACTTCAGTGACTCACACCAAAAACATACCCTTTTACTTCCCTGAACTTCTGAGGAATTTAGAAGTGCAATCCTCAAAGCCCCAAGGGAAGTTTGGCATTTCATAATAGCCCAGGAGCCCCACCTGAGGTATGAAGAATGCTTTGAAACATGCCTGTGATTAATTAATTAACATATTGGCACCTAACTAGCTTTTTAACACTCCGCCTAATGTTTTAGTTTAGAGCTGCCTGTGCCTGTCACCGAGACTGTGTGGACTGATGCCATTATCTTGTAAAGAATAATGCATTTTACATCTAAGTAAACATAACAATGTAACATAGATACAGCAACTTGAATTAAGGATTAATTACAATGATTCCTAGCGCTTAAAGAGCAGACAGTTTACAAAGGGAGGAAGCAATTACTTTTAAAGACAGGGGGTTTTTGCTTCAACATTTTTCAGCAGTTGCATCATTCTTACTCCTGACAACAAAGTCAAACTCTGCCCTTACATCTGCTCTCCCCTCTCCCCGCGTGAGGCTGGAGCCCTCCACGTCTGGGTGTGTGCCCTAACCTCCACCCAGGGCGAAGTCCCCAGTGGGCACCGACACGGCGAGGAGGTGATGGATAATTAACCCAGCAGCCCCACGCTCCACGCTTCCATGTGGTTCAGGCAGTCCTGAGATTTAGGCCCTGCGTTCTCTTTCCTATCAGCTGAGGACCTCAACTGGGTCATTTAATTTGTAGAAAAAGACATTTGCTCAAAAAGGTTAAGTTATATTAAACCTTCATTGAAGTGTTAACTAAATTACTTGGTTAACCAGGGTATTTGGGAATATTTTTGGCTGTTTAGGTAAGCATGAAACCCACACGACCATAATAACAAAGTACAACCAAAATACTTAAACAAACACAAATCCTCTCTCCCCTTCCAGCTACTAGAATAAATAACTTGTTTATTGCATAGGAGAGAGTCTTAGGCAAGGACTAAATCAAAGGAAGGCGTTTTGCTTTTAGCCCTGAGAGTAAGGAGGTTCACGGCCATCCGTGCGTCTTGCACCGCGCGGCTGTAACTCCGGGGAGAGCTGTCTCCCGTGCTCGTGGCTTCCCCGTGCCGGTTAACAGCTTTCTTCTTGCAGGGAGACTGGCAGCAGAGGAGTGCTTCATCGAAGGCAGTGCTGGCACAACTGCTAGCACGTATCCCAGATTTTGGGGCTGGTTTCCATCAGTTTGGAAGGGCAGGGTCAGTCTGGAGGTGGTGGCTCCGACTGCTAGCGGGGTCTGCCAACTCCGGCTCCTCAAAGAGGAGCCCGAGCAGAGTTGAGAGCGGTTGTCCCTTTTCTTTCTTTTCTAAGTTGTGTACTGGCCTTTGCTTTGGTTGGACCGCAGGCAGCAAACCTCCTGAAAGCCCAGGAAGCACTACGAAGTTGTATACCGAATTTGGAGGTGGTCTGTGAATGTCCCATGGATCAGTGGAAAGCTCATTTGTTTCCTAATGCATGGAAGAAAGTAGTAAGCAGCACAGGATTTCTCTTTGGAAAAGGTGCGAAGTCTAGATCTTGCAATCATGTTCATCAAAGGCAGCTGCTTTTCTAGTGAGACGCAAGATAAACATCAAAACTGGATCAGCGTTCACAGATAAAACCATGAGATAAAAAATTCTGATGGGAAACAAGTGAGAGTCAGTTTAGAAAAAAATGCATATAGGAAATAATAAGCTTAAAGCCTTTGGGAAAGAGCAGCCTTACTAGAAAAGACCGAGTTGATACCAAATGTCAAAATGTTTATACGCCTAAAAATTTATAATTCAGTACTGTTGGTACAGAACGAGGATATGCTGATCTTTCTTGTATGACTCTATATACAGATCTGGATACCTCAATACCGGAATGACAGCCACAAATTGGAAGGAATTCAGCAAAGAGCAACAGTGGAGATAAAAGCTACAGAGACTAACGTAGGTTGAGAGAGTAAAGAGGTTAGCGCATAGCCTGAGGGTAAAAGAAAAAAAATGGTAACTCTTACAAAATATTTGAAAAGTGTGAACAGCGAGGAATTAAACTGTTTAGATTGCTACACTAAGAAGTAAGAATAGTGGAAGTAAGAATGGTAACTTATCCTACCCATCGTATTACTAAAGAAATATAAACATCATGTACTGAGTAGTCTCATTTGGAGGTGGAAATTAGGAAATGAATTTGCTTCAAATCTGTTGTTGCTATGTTTGTTTTCCATTTTTTTTACACACCAGTGTAATTTTTTTCTCCAGAATAACGTCACCATAGTGTACTGAATTGCTTCCACAAAAAATTTTGCTCTCTCTCTGTAAATGTACATATAGGGTAGCCAAGAAACAAGAGTGGAATTTTTTTTACTGCTGATCGAGCATCTGTCATTTCCACTTTCCCCACGCTTCCAAACCGTGCGTTCTAGAAGTGACCGTGTTTCCTCTCAGCAACAAAAGCATTACAACCACAGCCAACGTCGTGGTGCTTAAGACACAGGCAAGTCCTGCCGAGATGAGCCTTGACCCAGCATTTCACCGTGGACCATGCCAACAACCCTACGCCATTGCAGGTGGCCAAGGTTTGCTGGGGATTACCTGGCTGTTGCTAGACTTGAAGGCACATTTGTAACCAGAGCCCCATTGCCTTGACAGGCTCATAATTCACAGGCTACTCAAAAATAGCCGATGACAGCATTTGTTGTTCAAGGGAAGGAAATAGCCTTTGAAGAGCATTCCCACCCATCAGATTTCATTATGCAACGCTGAAATACATCTTTCGGAGCATCTGGAGATTTCACATCCTGCACGTTTGTAAAGCACAAACTTCAGTCTTTCCCGGTGGGATGATGGGTGAGAAAAAGCTATCAGGTGCGAATTCCAGAACCTGCTTTTCTCCTCCTCCCTTAAAATTTTCACAGTCAATTGTACAGCCTGAGTCAACAAGACTCAGCTGGCTCAAGCTGTCCAGTATGATCATATTTTTATTAGACACTCTTCAGAACTTTTATTCTCACTACATGGTACAAACCACTGCATTTTCAACAAAAAAAAAATCACCTGCGTAAAATGTTACACGCATCATTTAGGATTCTCAGTTAGTTCTGAAAATGTTAGGGGGGAAATCTGATGAAAAATTATAATCACAGTTATGTGAAATCTATCGTATTCAAACCATGCCAATCACAAGCTGTGTATACCGATTATGTATTTGTACACAAATCTAGTCATAAAGGATCTTTGAAGCACAAATTCACACTGTATGCTACCAGTTTCCTCCTTAGAAAAAATTACTTACTTATCTAAAGAGCAATTTGTATTTTTGTCAAATTTTTGGATAACAAAAGCAGTGAGAAATTCCAAGCTCAATTACTCTTCTTCCCTTGACAAAAGTTAATCGAATACTATTGCACTACCTGTTAACTATAGTTTAAATCCTGCGTAAGCTTGGCTTTATAACCAGATTTTGTAGTTCTTAGCTGAAAAAAAAATTACTTTTGAAACCAAGAGGAACATTGACAAATCAGAACTGCAAACCGCAGTCCTGCACAGTTATAAGGTGTGCAGTTGTTTGTTTGTATATGAAAACAGCAGTATAAATTAGTTCAAAATCTAAATTAAGAGCACTGATTTACAAAGAAAATGTGTCCCAAAAGAGTCAAAGACTCAAAGACTTGCTCATTATTTTTAACCTCTCGGATTCTTCTCTAAATTCAGCTGTGGGTGACAACAGAGAAAAGCCGCTGCATTTTCTCAGGCGTTCGCTGGCTGTAGGTGATGCCGGTTGGTGGGCTCTGCTCGACAGCCGGCCACAACCAGAAACTGCCCCTGCACCTGGCAGCGATTTCTGCACTTCTTCAGGGACAGGGGGCATCTACAAAGTGACTTTGTTCTCCCCCAAGGCCTGGGTACACACCAGCGACCCTCCCGCTGCCTCTCCCGAGGCTCGGCTTCTCCCACAGCAAAACCTCAAGGGCATGAGCCAGAATTCCTGGAGGCTACGGCAAGGCTGGCACTGATTTCATACCCTGTGACTATGTCACGCCCTGGCTTCAGACACTAGAATTATCAACCCGATGTTTTCCGTCATATCATCAGCAATTAAAAAGGGAAGCAGGAGACTGAAAAAACCCCGAAGTGCCGTATGGAACAAAACGCCAGGCGGGGCGTGATCCTCCGTGCAACGCATCCTCCTCGGCATCCCATCCCTCCAGTGTTACGGGGAGACCCGGCACTTTGCACCTGAGAATATTTTGGCGGTATAAAAAGCCAGATTTGTACACAGCCAACTCTGATGGGATTGACCCGTCGAGTTGTCCATGTCTTACCAGTGGAAGTAGTAATCGCTTACCGGGAGGTGTTAAGCCCACAGCAAAGAAACACGGCTACGCCGTTACTCTATGCGCACCAAGGCAGGTAATACATTGCGCGAGACTGGATTCTGTTCCGTCCAATAATCTGACCTTCGTAAAAAAGAAAGAGCCCATTAGGAATTAATGTCCTGCACGTAGAAATGTCTGCTTGCATTCCTCTTTCGCAGACATGTGTTTGGCGCCTGGGGTATTAACTTTCAGACTTTGTTTCTTTTTACTGCATATTCGTCTGCAGTACTGTTGCCTGCAAATGGGGTGCAGTAGAAAAACAAGCTGTGTTGCCTTTGCCCTTTCCCAGTTCTCTCAGATGAAAAGGTAGTTCATTCATAAGATCATAAGTGATCTTAATTTCTTATACGAGACACCGTAATCTAATGAGAGTTTATTTTCAACTTTGGTCAGAACTGTAACCCACATTAAGTTTCTATTTATAAGTAACTGGGGGGGGGGGGGGGGGGGGGAAGGAGGTTAATGCTCCAGTAGCAAAAAAATAAACAGCATTGTAATGAAGTGTCTCTGGAAAACAAGATGAAAATAAGAAATGCTTAGACACAAAACTAAAGGCAAATCATTGTTGTTTAATAAACATACAATTGCTTCCAAAAATATTACATCCTTATCTGGTTCAGAGCTACATTATACACTATTTTGATTAGGCTTCTTGCATAAATAAAAAACAACTCTTATTTTGCAGACGCAAGAATGAAAAATATATTCAGCAGGATGTTACTCACAAACCATGCCAAAGATAGTTTTGACCATAATGCAAAGAAATCGATCTGACCAATGAACTGTACAATTTATGTTCTGAAAACTCTGTTCTATAAAACAGAATTTGCCACATTTCTTCAGAACTGTATTTCTCACTTCATATACAAGCATACCATTAAGTTCAATCCAGTAAAAAAAATTTTTTAATATAGCTGAGAATATGTTTTGATTATATATCTTTCCTTACGTTCCAATGCATTTTTGGTAGTTCTACTCCTTTACCCTTATTTTGCAAGAATAACCATGCAGGTTTCTATTTTGACACTATCAGGTTACAATGCTCAAGGCAGACATCAAGATTTATATAACTTGATAAGCCCCTATTCATTTTTTACTGTTTCTAAAACAGTAGCTAACAACAAGCATTAGTACCTATGTATAATGCATACTATATTCATGTGTATAATGGGTATTATATTCATTCAATATTAAGCAAAAAAATAATTTCAATAGCAGGATGTAACTGCTTATACATTACCAAATAAACAAAGCTGGAAAGAACATTTTATGTGAATACACTCCAGAAAAGAGTAAATGGCAGGAGAATAGTTGGGGCAGAAGTCATTTCACCTTCTTCTAACATGACAGCAACCGTGTGTTCACACATGCACAGCTACTCAGCTCCTAAAAGCTCCTGTGCATGAATACATGTGGACAACGATGTTAACACTAGTCACTCAAAAGGGGATAAAGAGGCAACGGGTCAAAAATAAAGGAAGTGATTTTTCTTAGCAGCATTACGCTCATGGATTCACTAGCACCAGAGCTTTTAAGGCTTTGAGAGCAGAATTCCTTATTCTGTATGCATGGCCAAAAAAAGGCTCGCACAGACCATAATAAACAAGAACTTTCACACAGTGAAGTGGTTACAGTATTTACCTTCCTGAAATGGATGTTACTGGAAATGAAGTGTCTTTGAAAAAACACTTATTTTCCCCTACATGAAATACAAACAGCTCTTTATTATTATCTTTTTTTGCTCATTGTTTAAAGCTATTTCTAGGTATCTCTGGATTTCTAGCTTAAGATCCCCTGTGGGGAATCCATTCTAGATGGAATTTCATAGTGATATTTCAAAAAAAGAAAATCTTTCCTTGGCATTTTCACAGCTTTATCTGGTGCTATAACCTATCGGTAGCCATTGATCAACTGGTTGCCACGAACCAGAGTAGCACCTGCTATTCTGCTCATAGAAAGGTATATTGATCTGGATGTTATGCAGTTAATTTAGCAATGCTTTTATTTCATTTCTCAACATCGGTTCTACTCATTTCAAACAGCTATACAGAACCGGGTGTTGTTATTGTACAGGGAATAGTGCAAGGTTGCAGAAGAGTCTTTCTTCATTTATAAAGAAAATCTCATCCGAACACTCTTGTTTACAACTCATTATGTTTCCAGACTGAAATAGGCAAATGCAGAGACAAACTCTCAGGCTCGCCCCTTCTTGGTTTACCCCAGTGAGAAATGAGCCCCTTCTTTTCTGTCTTGCCGGGACTTTTAGCCCCTATTCCTTTGCTTACACAGACGGGAGAGCTCCCATGTGGGATTATACGCCTTGAACTGTCCCCGTGCGGTCACCATTGCCACTCTCGCTCCTGATCCCAACTGGGCAGAGAAGTGACACACCAGTGAAGGGACACAGTATCCTTCCACACGTCCCGGAGCCTCCTCGGAGAAATTAGCAACATTACATTAATGTAATGCACTTGATTACGCAGAGCTAGAGATGGGTCCCATTCGAAATGGGCCCGTTGGATGGGTCCTTTGACAGCCACCACGTGGGACCTCAGTGGGCGAGGGGACCAAGACCCATGCAGCTCCAGCCTCTGGCTTGACCCTCCCAGCCAGGAGTCAAAGTGACTTGCTCTGGCTGGGACAGCTCTGGATCATGAAGCCATTTAATCATTAATCACATTAAACCATTACATCTCCGCTTCTGAAAAAGATGAAGGTGAATTCTCTCTCCGTCCCTTCCTTGCTTTTACCCACAACAGGTGAGCAAAGCCTCAGACCAAGAAAACCTGACACATCCTTTCACTAACATCACTTCAGTATGCTGTCTTACCCTAATTAGCTCATAGTTACAGTACTGATACTTGTCCAGAAACTCGTCTTGCCTCACTAGATAACAATGAGTAGAAATTTCATAACAAACACACAGCCGAATCTTCTGTTAGCTGTGGGTGTAAATCCCAACCTCAGTGCTCTGTTAATACATCTCTAAACTGGATATCTCTATTCCACTTAATTTCCAATTTTAATGATCTAGATTTTAAAGCAGCTGTGTCCAAGTAAGGATGTGAAAGCTGACTTACTTCCTCTTCAAATGAAAACCAGACTACCCTTTCTGGTCACAGAGAAATAACAAGTGACCCACTATTTTGTAAAACTACTCTATGGAAAGCAGGAAGATTTGGAGATGCTTAAAAGGAAAGAAAAGTCACTGAAAGAAAGATTATTCTCACTAGCTCCATGAACCATCAATACCTTCCTCTGGGTTCCCTAAAATGGATTTGTTTTGGTTTTTTTCTCAGGAGGCAAGTAGAAAGCATAAGAACAGGGATCACAACTTTTCCAAAAGATTTGAATAATGAAAAGAAAAAAAAAAAAGCTTTGGTGGCAAGTTATGATACTGGGATGCTAGACAACAGATGTCACTTCTGGGGTCTGTCAAAGACTTTGAGTGACCTTGGCTTAGATAAGCCAAAACCCCTCCGGGCCCCAAGTCCATACGTTACGCAGGGATAACAGTAACACCGCCTTTGTGAACCTGTAGAGATAGTTCCTTAGTGTAATAGCTGTCTCCTAGTAAGTCCACATCAGGCACCTAGGACATTATTGACCTCTTATCCAGGCTGACACTGCTGTATGATGTAGGCAACTATGATGATGCAATAGCTGCTCAACAACTTTCTGCGCGATATCATAACACCTGATGCAGATCCAGTTAGCCTTGTGCACTTATTCAGTCCCAAATAAAATAGTGTCTAGGCGCATCTAACCTGCCTGTGTTCATGTACCCACTTCAGGTGGGCAACTGCTTCTGGAAGAAAGAATACTGATGTATGAGGAGGCTAAGAAATAGTTTCTCATGAGATCTTAGGCATCTAAGTTAGATGTAAATGTTACTAAACACCTAAGCCCAAACTGCAAGTCTTGAAACACCATTAGTGGTGTCCCTGAGGGGTCTGTATTGGGACCAGTACTGTTTAAGATCTTCGTCAATGACAGACAGTGGGATCGAGTGCATCAGCAGCAAGTTCACAGATGACACCAAGTTGAGTGGTGCGGTTGACACACCTGAGGGACAAGACGCCATCCAGAGGGACCTGGACAAGCTCGAGAAGTGGGCCCATGTGAACCTCATGAGGTTCAACAAGGCCAAGTGCAAGGTCCTGCACCTGGATCGGGGCAACCCCTGCTATCAATACAGGCTGGGGGATGAAGGGATGGAGAAGAGCCCTGTGGAGGAGGACTTGGGGGTACTGGTGGATGAAAAGCTGGACACGAGATGACAATGTGCGCTCGCAGCCCAGAAGGCCACTGTATCCTGGGCTGCATCAAAAGCAGAGTGACCAGCAGATCGAGGGAGGGGATTCTGCTCCTCTGATCTGGTGAGACACCCCCCCCGCAGTACTGCGTTCAGCTCTGGGGTCCTCAGCACAGGGAAGACCTGGACCTGTTGGAGCGGGTCCAGAGGAGGCCACAAAAATGGTCAGAGGGCTGGAGCACCTCTCCCGTGAGGACAGGCTGCGAGAGTTGGGGTTGTTCAGCCTGGAGGAGAGAAGGCTCCGGGGAGACCTTATTGCAGCCTTTCAATACTTAGAGGGGATTTATAGGAAAGATGGGGATAGGCTTTTCAGTAGGGCCTGTTGCAATAGGACAAGGGGTAATGGTTTTAAACTGAAAGAGAGTAGATTCAGGTTAGATACAAGGAGAAATTTTTTACAATGAGGGTGGTGAAACACTGCCCGGAGAGCCTGTAGATGCCCCATCCCTGGAAACATCCAAGGTCAGGCTGGACGGGCTCTGAGCAACCTGATCGAGTTGAAGAAGTCCCTGCTCATTGCAGGGGGGTTGGATGAGATGACTGTCGTGATTTAAGCCTGACCAGCAACAAAGCACCACACAGCCACTCACTCACTCCTCCCCAGTAGCAGGATGAGGAGGAGAAAATATAACGAAAGGCTCATCTGTCGAGACAAGGACAGGGAGGGATCACTCACCACTTACGGTCACAGGAAAAACAGACTCAACCTGGGGAAAAACCAAAATCAATTTAATTTGTTACCAATCAAATCAAAACAGGATAATAAGAAATAAAACCAAATCTTAAAACACCTTCCCCCTACCCCTCCCTCCTTCCCAGGCTTAACTTTACTCTTGATTTTCTCTACCTTCTCCCCCTCAGCAGCGCAGAGTGATGGGGAATGGGGTTTGGGGTCAGCTGCCCACACGTCTCTGCCACTCCTTCTTCCTCAGGGGGAGGACTCCTCACTCCTCCTCTGCTCCAGCGTGGGGTCCCTCCCATGGGAGACAGTCCTCCACAAACTTCTCCAAGGCAAGTCCTTCCCACAGGCTGCAGTTCTTCACAAACTGCTCCAGTGTGGGTACTTTCCATAGGCTGCAGTCCTTCAGGCACAGACTGCTCCAACATGCGCTTTCCCATGGAGTCCCAGCTATCTTAGGGGGCATCCCCCTGCTCCAGGGTGGGCTCTTCTCTCCCCGGGCTGCAGCTGGGCATCTGCTCCCCCGCTCCCCTCCATGGGCTGGGGGGGACAGCCTGCCATCTCACCGCAGGCTGCAGGAGCATCCCCTCCTTCCTCACTGACCTCAGTATCTGCACAGGGGCTCCTCTCCCATTCCAATCTCCTCCCCTGCTGCAGGTTTCCCCTCTTAAATCTGTTCTCCCCCAGGTGTTACCACCATCACTGATGGGCTCGGCCTGGGCCAGCGGCGGGTCTGACTCGGAGCCGGGGGAGCTTCTCGCAGCTTCCCGCAGGAGCCGGCCCTGCGGCCCCTGTCCCACTACCAAAACCCTGCCACATAAACCCAACATGATGACCTCTAAATGTCCCTTCCAACCCAAACTATTCTGTGATGCTATGATTCTGTCCTTCCTGTTGCCTAATCCCATATGCACCTACGTCTTTGTCGGCAGAGTTCTTCAGGACACTCTGGTGTCTGCACATGACCCAGCGTCACCAGCAGCTGCTGTGTGCCCCATGCCCTCTGGTATCTCGGGTGCCACTGTGCATGCTTCCTAGTGCTGCGTGGCACATGAACGCACTCCTACACCTCTAGGAGCAAGTACTGGAGGAAGTATTGCAGCAGCTGTTGTTTTACTTAGAGGAGGAAGAGAAAAGTCCGGTTACACAATAGCTTGGCGATTACAGAAGATGAGGAAAACCTGCCCCTTGATCCCAGGTGAGTGCAAAGCCACCTCCGCCACCTCTCAGAGATGGCCTGAAGCGGGATCTGAGGCCACACCGTAGTAAGGGTGTCCCTGAAGCAGTCACACTGCACGTGGCATAAGTGATGATGCTATAATTTGAGTGCGAGAAAGACCCTGTGTGACTCTCCGGTCGAGGGGTCACATACTGGCCAGGAAGGCAGAACACCCGAGTTCCCAAACCTGCTCCAGGTACAATAACACATAAACAGCTTTGTGTCATCCGTGGTAGAAGAGCAGCTGAAGCAAATCTCAAGTACTCACACATATGTATGTATATAAATGTGTCCTAAGAGCAATGAGTCACTACACATCATTTTTTAGACTAATAGTGAAGGTATCTAAGGAAGACTCCTGACTGGAGGAAGGCTCCACCTACAACGTAGAGCTAGCTCCAAAGCTGAGTAAAGAAATGGGGCTCAGAACATACTTCATAATAAAGAAAAACTGGGAAAGAGCAAGGACAGATGGTCAGAGGTCTGCAATGTCTTCCATGTCAGGAGATGATCAAATAATTCAGGACACAATCAAATAATTCAGGACTGTACAGTCTGGGAAACAGATGACTGAGGGATGTGGCAGAAGCGTGTAAAATCCTAAGCATCGTGGAGAGGGTAGTCTGGCACCAATTTTGTACTGCAGCTACCAATTCAAGAGTGAGGGATATCAAATAAAGCTCCAAATAAGAATTCAAACTGAACTAAAAGGTGTAGTTCTCATGAAATGGGTGGAATTCCTCGCAAGGAACATCAGTCAATCAGATCACCTTTTCCTATGTTCTTCCCTAGGCATCTGCTTAAGTTTACTGGTAGTGTGGAGGCAGGAATATGTTTTAATTCAGGAAAAGGAAAAAAAAAACCAGTCTCCCACATCACAAACTTTACAGTCAAGTTCCCTGGATCTGGGGAAATTGCCTGAGTCAGCCTACCTGGCGTGCTAGTTATGAGGCTCGCTCTTGAAAACCACGTTCATGATCAGAACGCCTGCCTGTCAGATACGTCTCCTAGACAGCTGCTGGGCTGGCTGAATCCTTGTCCTGACCCAGCACAGCCATTCTTAGGTTCACCCAGCCCCACGGTATCTCTGTTGATTATCAGAATCTACTGACTGACTATTAGTATTAACTTGTTTCAGTATCTAACTCTGCGCGCACCCTTGCTTTGGCATCCCCTCGGTAGGTATTACTTACCTTGAAGATACATTGGCATTGCAGCTTTGAGTGGTGCGAGCCTTTGCTCCTATTTGGAGCTAACACTTAAAGCCAGCTTCACGTTGCTTAAAAGGCACTCCAACATCTGAAAAACGGACCCTGTTAGTCTGTCGAGATGGTAAGCTGGGAGCTTAGACATCATACAGAGTGGGGAATGGCGTTCCTGAGGAACAAGCTAAAAACCCCTGCGGAGTGGGGAGTTACCTAGAGGCAGCCAATAGGAAATATTTTCTTGTAAGGAATACACTAAAGGCCACCCTCTCTGGGGTCCAGACAAACTAAATACTTGCAACGGGTCAAGATGCAGATCTTAAAAGGTGAATGAGCCTATCTGGAACAAGGCATAGGTGCTGAAAAAAATCTTCATCATCATACTCAACTGCCTATGGTTTTGTAGATTTGGAAGTCACACAGGTTTTATAACCTAACCTCTCTCCTTACCTAACTTCTGTCTAGATTGCACGGGAAGTGTCAGCAGGGTATTTTGGATCTTGCCCTTAATACAAACATGTCTTGAGAGGAGAATCAGTTAGCTACATAGAAAGAGTCTGATGAAAACTTAATTAAAGTAGATGGAAGTAACTCCATTGTACATCCTACTCTGGGAATATATGAACCTTATGGAGTTTGAGTTTTTGTGAACCTAAGGGATTTTTAAACTCTCCGAGGGCTTGCAAAATGAATTTAGTCTCTTTTTACTCTGTCATTTAAACTCACAGTTTGTTTTATTTCATATAAGGATAATTCAATTTTTTAAAACCACAAAAAATGTTTTTCTAGCTACAGACAATCATGTGCAATGTATTAAGGACAGAACAGCCTCCAAGTCCAAGGTTTGGCACAGTCTCAGTCCTAAAGAGACATACTTACAAAAATTGGGATTTTTTTTTTTCCTTCTCTTTTCTCTGCTGCTTTCCCAGGGTGTCTCTTTCTTTTTTGCACAGTGCATGCTCTGCTTCTTTTCTCACCCTGTTTTTCACCATCTATACTTCTGTCTTCTCCCTTTCTCATAGTCACCCTTAAAGGGATAAGTAAGATGTGCTCCCAGTAACACTGGAGTCAACATCAAAATTTTTAATGAATAATATTTCAGCAGGTTTGAAATCTGTCAGAATGTTTTAGCCCACGTCTAATAAGAACAGGATGTCCATGGATTATTTCCAGCGCTCTCTCTTGTGAGTTTATCGCTTCTGATTCAGAAGCATGGCATTTTGAATTGCACCAGGCCAAACCTTCAAAAAGTATTCACTCACATTAAAATTTGAATTTGTTTGGGAGACTTCATGCTCCTTTTTGCACAGACTCATTATGATTATGTCAATACGTGAAATGATGACAGAACTGATCAGAGTAAGAAGTTAATTTTAACTAAACACATAAAAAATTCAACAGTTGGGAAGGACCCAGAGATCAGAAAGTTTTTTAACAGATTTTAATATCACTGTAAACAGTTAATGGAGATTTCTTTAAGAAAAAAAAAAAAATCTAAACATTTACACAGGTATGTATCAGTAAAATACTCAGCACAAATATTGAGCATTCTCTTTATCAGAGACAGAGTTGAATTAATGATTCAGTCAGCTACTTCAAAGCAACAGCCCAGTCTCCAGGGCCACCAACCACCGGCACCAGAAGGAACTTTAAAACTAAACCCAGCTTCTATTATTGTGGCACGTCATCATGCACATTATCAGTAGTGGCACACACCTCAAACCTTACCCGTCCTCCCGCAAAAGCATCTTAAAGTCTAGGAGGTTTATTTGATTTTATTCATCCTGGGACACTGGAGTAACATCGTAATATTTGTGGGAAGGATGGAGCAAGAGCCACTGGCTTCTAACCGGCTTCCTTCCTCGGATAATTCAAAAAGTCCAACAGCACCTTCCACGCTGAAGAAAGACAACTGGAACGTTTATAAAGCTTCCGAAGACTGGTAAATAATGTGCTATCAGAGGCACAAGTCACATTTTTTACGCAAAGGGTAAACAGAAGGTGCATTCTCATACCACCAACTGCTGTTGCTCCTGAGCCTGGTTTGCACAGAGGATGCAGTTTATTGGTTCTTTCTTGTGTCACAAAACGTGGAGTAGTTCACAGGCTACAGTGATTCAAATTTCCATATTTTGAAAGACTGCAACTGGTTCTCCAGTCTGTGAAATAAAATCCTTTTCTTGTGACCCAGTGCAGAGCCCTCATGCCTACCTGACGAGCAGAAGGTCAGAAGGGATGCAGTGCTGGTCGCTCTGCACTGGCTTAAATATCCAGGTAAAAAGGAGGTGTGCTTTGATTTGGGGCATTATTTCACACATGTATACGGTTAGAAACATCTGTTGCATCCAAGCTACTGTCAGAAACCAAGTAAGCAGATTTTGGATCCGAATTTATCTTTTTGTTGCATTTTTAAGGAAAAGTCCAACAACACAGGTCAATCTATTCTCAACTTACAGTCTTTTAAAGCACAGTGATAAACTCCCTATGACTGACAGCAGCGTTAGCATTAGCATTTGCTTATTACTGTGTTGCCTGAAAGTCCTTGGCAGAAATCATGATTCTGCCTGTCTAGATGCTGCAAACGGGAGGGACTTTGTGAAGAAGGTCAATATTAACTGTGATCATTAGAGTTAGCTGTAACCAGAACCACTGCTCAAAGGAAAATTTTGGAAAATCTTGGACGCACATTCAAACTAGCTGCTCTGGCCACTTCTGTGGTAATTGCTTAGTCTGCATTCTTGAAACCCTTAGTTGCTAACTCTGACTGGCTTTAAACCGGAGCCCCTTTTCCTGTCAAAATCCCAAGACACAGAATCAACAGAAACAATGAAGGAGAAGAGGATGTTATTCTACTTCACAAAGTATTAACTGAACACAGAATAAGGACAGAGCCTGCACCGAAATGTAAGGAAACTGCAGTTTTATATATTGCAGGCAGTAAACTGCCTACATCTGAAAGGTCCTTTCTTTTTCTCTAGAAGCAGAGGAGGCTGTAAGTGCAAACAAATGATAAAACTAGTATGAACAATACAGGAAGATCTAAAAAAAAAAGACATCATGGAGTTGTTAGACTCTGTCTCTTAAATAGTTAATGACCATCTTGCATTGGTGTACTTGCATAATCTCAAAACACTTTATTATTGAGAAATAACACAGATTATTTCCTCTACAAATATGACAGCCAGAGTACTTCTGTATTACTTCATACGAGGTTCCTTTCCTTTACAAAATGCCACAACTCCAGTCAGCAAACAATACCGTTTTATTAACTAGTTACCCAACCTCACATGCAAAGTAATAAACCTTGTGATACATTGCTCTTGCTCCATCAATTCTCCCACAAATAAATGTCTTTTGATGACAAAGAAGCAGTATCTCCCATCCCCCTTGAATGAATATGTGTTAGTTCTGCAGCATTTCTGTGCTACAATGAATCTACAGAAAAGACTTGAGGTGATGGCACAGATTTCACAAAATATATTAGAAGCTGCTTACATTGTAAATTCCTCTGTACCCACAGTTAAAAGGGACATGTAGCAGCTTGCAGCTTTGCTGTAGGAGAACCTGCAACACATATGCAAAATAATGAAAGAAAACAAACATTTTTAAGGACCTGATCTTGCAAGTTGTTGAGTCACCACCAATGATTTCCATGGGAATGTTTGTGCTTAAAGTTAAGAACGTGCTTAAGAGCTTTGCTGAGTCAAAGCCAGAGAACTGAACTTCCCGCAGCATTTGTATTTCTCCTCATTTGAAACTACGAAGATGATCCTGACACTTTCCTCAGCGGTTTTTATTAGTTGATGTATTCTAGGTGTAAGCAAGTTAGAACAACATGCTTTCCTTTTCACTTAAAACTGTGCAATTTTTCCTGTGTGACAAAATACTTTTAAGAAAACTCCTCCTCCCCCTAACCTGAAGAGAACTCATTGACACATTATTATATTTCATAACTAATTAAAGTGTATGTGATTTACCATGTGCTTTATCTGATTGCACTTGTTCTGCCTGACCTTTTAATCAAAAGGGGAAATAGATTTATCTGTGGTGAAAACATGACACAATTACCAACTCTGCCTAACTTTCTGGAATCTAGAAGAACTTTCTGTACTTAGGTTTTACAACTGTATTGTGAGTCATCTTCCTAGCACAGAGATGTCATCATGTTTATGACACCATGTTTTCTTTTTCTTTCCCCAGTTTCTTTTCTGGCTTTAACTGAATAGTTTAACCTTAGGCTTTCCCCATTGCTTCCTGTGTTAAATCTGTGCTGCTGAGAACTCTTTGCTAATCTATTAACCTCTTGCATTCATGTTTACTATGTATTGCATAGCCATTATTAAAATCAGTAGCATTTTCCTGGAAACATTTTTAAGGCCGTTGAAGTATTTTGGACTGTTGCCTGTTAGTAATCTCCCTACAAAGGTTACTATAAACCAATGTTCGGCCAGTTGAACTATGATTGTTGCTCATGTTATCGGTGTTCTCAGATGTTGTCATTCTCAAATGACTGGGATTCTGTTGCAACACAAGCTTCACAAATACAGGAAGAAACAGTACAAAAGAACTCACTGTTGCCCAGATGATACAGGTTTTAAAACTCTTGAACCAAAATGACACGTGACTTTCATCAACGAGCAAGGTCGTAATAGTTCTCACACTCTTGGCCAGGGTCAAAACAGCTGGTTTTTAAGAGCAGGTTTTTTACAGAAGCGAAAATGTTAAGTCAATGCTTTAGTCCTTATGCTTATAAGTAGAAAATTTCAAATGCAAGTGGCTACAATAATTAGATTCAATACAGCATAGTGCAAGGTGCTCTGGACCTTAAAGCCAAAGGCAAAATTTGGATGCTCTTCTTTTGTCCTGGTAAAAAGCCTAATAAATAGACATATTTTCAGACTCTTTGTCCTAAAAAGGTTGAACGTAAAGGCCTATCTGTGCCCAGTCACCTGCATAGTCTTCCAAATAATTTGTAGGACATTTTAACATATTTATCCTAGAATAATTTGAGAAATTATTGTCTCAGTGGTTGCTTCACATGTCACTGGCTTCAGCAGCAAAACCCGTTGAAGAAGCCTGGGCTTCTCCTCTCTCACCACACCAGTTTGCTGCCTCCCCAGCAATTCTCACGGAGCTGCTGGTGGGGCTCTACGAGAAGGTGGATTGCCGAAAGGATCTAGGTTACAAGCAACCCTGGAGAGGCTGATACATTGTGGGGTAGGGGTAGGAATGAGAGACCAGCAGAAGAGGCACGTGCGAGGAGGCAGGACTCCTTGAACTGACATTATCTTTGTAACACAGACTGACATCCTGAGAAATACCCTCCTGCGGCCGGGGAGCAGCTATGGGGAGGTGTGAAGAACTCTGCTGCAAGTTCCTAACACCTTCAGCGAAGGGGAGGAGGCACCGAGTCTTTAGCAGCAGCTGTGACTTCCAAAGGCGAGTTATTCACAGGCATTAAAGAGGTTACAAACTCATCCCCTTACCCCAAAGTCTACAAACGACAGCTAAAAAATTCCTCCCTTTCTTGGGATTGCTTGTTCCTTCAGATGCTGTGATGTTGCGACTTCACTGCCGCTGCCGTCACCTTACGCATTTTTCTTAACTGAAAAATGCACTGAAGGTGAGGCTAGGTTTAAAGAAAGCCCAGCCAGAAAAACTTCTCTGGTTGTGGCAGATCCAGTGTCAGTGGTTACCCACGCAGACTTCCCCAAGCTGCTTATTCAGGCCTCACCACCCATCCTGGGCGAGATGGATGCACCTTCCCATCTGCTGGCGTCACTGCGTGCACAGTCTCCTCTAACCCAGTTCTGTCAAAATTGATCCAGTTTTTTTGGTTTTTTTCTTAAATCCCTCACTATGAGGTACTTAAACTCACTCAAATCATTCTGACAGAATAATGTTAATGAGTAACCAGACATTCGATTCTGCTGGAGGCTGAGGGTAGGGAGGGGGACAAAAATTTCCAGCTGGAAAAAAGTGGCAGGCGGGTGACAACAGCCTGCGTAAGTCAGCCCCTTCACCCCGTTGGCAGCCGCCATACGCAAGCTAGTCTCATACTGACTAACAAAGCCAGACCTAGCCCTTCAGTTACTCCTAACTCTCTGATGCTTTTCAGTCAGTCGGCAGCATCTGTTAGTCAAGAACAAGCAGACAAGACAACTCAAGAGTGCCCCAGCCCAGACAGCATCTGGATTTGGGGGAAAAAGATGAAAAAGTAATAATAAATCCCCCCCCCAATTTAAAAAATACGAAGTTTGAGCTTTTGTTTACATATCATAAAGTATAAAAAATTGAAAATATCCATTTAAGTTTCAGCTTTTCATTTCAAGTAACAATACTCCTTTAAATGCAAAATACCAGCTTTGAATGAGAGTTGCAAAATTATGGGGCAAGTTAGTCTCTTAGGATGCGCGTTTCCAAACTTTAATAAACCATGGAGAGACTACTGCCTTATCTTATTGTCTTGGATTTCTCAAGTTCCTTTTTCCACCAAATATGTCTCAGTTGTGGTCATGTGTCATTAATTTGGTAACTACATTTGCTCTCTTTCAGACTAATCTCGTATTGAGCAAACCTTGAGTTAAATCCGGGTCAGCTCATTCAAAATTTGGTGGTGCCAGAACCGGACTTTTTCAATGGCAAAAATCACTTATCAATTATTCTAATATTTGAGATACTATGGATGTGATTCTGTTTTTATTATCATGAAACAATGCAGTGTCACCCAGTCGAGAGCAATACAAAGCAATATAGAGCAAAACATTGCTTTATATCAGGCTGTATTGTTGTTCACTGAGTAACACAGCAGCAAGAAGCAGCCTCTCTGAATCATTTATGTCTTAAGGGAAAATTACCTGTCTGACACACCATTCTTCAATGCAATTTTTGCATGTCTTACTCCTTTCAAAGGAAAAGCAGGGCTATACTTTAGAAACCATGTAATGCATAGCAGGTGTGGTATTCAGTAACTTTACTTGCATTAAATAAGCAAGTACTCCTGAAGAACCCTTACAAAAATGTACATTTTTTAAGTCAGAGCACTACAACAGCTCTAGCTGCTCAATGTTTGTTCCCTTCCAACAATACTTCTAGTTCCTGCTCATGTTCCTAACTCTTTCTTTCTCCCCCTACTTAAGAATGCCCTTTTTTTAGAGAAACTAGGCTAAACTCAATTTAATTTTTCACAACACAGTTTAAATTATGAAAATATTAAAACAAGGTTCTAGTACAATTATGTAGGGCTGATATTTACATCCACAAAAAACAAAGAATACCATAGAGGACCATAGCAAATCTAACTCCCCTGGTTGTGTGGAAGAGGCACTAGTGCTTCAGGCTATTGTCTTTTCAGCTTGAGACCTCATGAGGACCCTCATCAGCACTAAAGACGCTCAGCGCTTCCCAGGCCTGGACAGTTTGACGCAACTTTGCTTCAACTCTCTCAAGTCATGGCATGCCAGTAGAATAATTCTCTCTTCGCACCATGCCTGTCCTGTGAGCTTCGGTAATGAAGAGTCACTGACAAGGACATTGCATACCCATTACATTGTACAACAGTTATCCCAGATCTGACGCTTTTCAGTATTTTCATTAACGATTTGCACAATGAAATCAATAGCACTCGTATCAGCTGTGCAAAGGATGCAATCCTTGGAAAAGCTGTAAGCCCTATACAGACAGCAGGATTTGAATTCAGAAGGATGAACGGAGGAAATAGAGAGGATGCATTACCAAAATAAGATGCATGAGGTCATTAAACAAATGGAACACGTTTCACTAAGGACAAATCCAAAGCAGAGCACTTGGGAATAATCGACTGAACAAATATAAGATGGGGATGATCGGGCAGCAGGGCCACAAATGGGATCAGAGGTCGCAGCGGGTCACAGACTGAACATGCGTCAGCAATGGCACAAGGTCGCAAGAAAAGCAAATATCCTGGAAAAGCGTCAATAGGAAGGCTTCGTTCAGATGGAGTATTATCTTTGGTCTGAAGCGTCATTTCCAGGAATGCCAGGAATCAAAGTAGAGGGGAAAGTAGAGAGGAAAGCAGGTAGAGCCCTCTGAGCCCGGGAAACCTTGAAAGGACCAGGCTTTTCATCATCTACGAATGAGAAGACTGTGGGGAGACATGATAATGGTCTTCAGACTTATAAAAGGCTACTGCAGAGAGACCAGACGGTAGTGGACTTAATTCGCAACAAGGGAGAACTGGACAAATCTCTACCAAGAATGATGTAGGCATCCTTAGGTATGCCTTGAGAACAGAGGATGGACTAGCTGACTTTCAAGGGCTACTTTCTGCATCTGTTTTCTGTGACTTCTTCAATGCAACATTCAATAAAACCTTTGAATCTCTCCAAAAGCAAAATACAAACATATCAGCAGCTTTGGAGATTTCTTTTTCAGTGTATGTTTAAGTTAACGTAGTACTCCCCAACTAAAAATTACTACTTCTAAATTTAAGAAGAAGTCAAAGACCAACATCTCTACATCAACTGTGAGAAAAGGTACAAAGTAGAAAAATGGCTTCTTGGGAATGAATAGAAGTCTTTTCCAAAAAAGAAAACACAGCAACAAGAGGATTGCTGAAAACATTCATGACTGCTAGTGCCCAACGACTGTATATGAACGCTGAGGACTTTTATAAGAACTTGCTTCATGACAATATGAATCAACAAGCTTTAGCAAAATTACTATTTCTTGTGTAGACACAACATTTTAGAATAAAGTATTCACCTCATTCTTCAAAGTAATTTTTTTTCTTGGAATGGTTTTTCCCACAGGAGAATTTTAGCTACAGAGTTAGAACAGATTAATTATTGTAACCATTTTACCACCACCCACAAAAGGAAGGAGACTGGCTCCTTAGGCTTCCAATTAACCAGAACCTGCTCTTTGGACTCCAGGGTGGGCTCAGTGTTCTCTTTTCTTTTCTTTTTTTTTTTTTTTTTTTTTTAATCTAGATAAATTCTAACTGGGGTTTTAATTGAATTATCCCTTTGCTTGGAAACATATTTCCTGGTATCGTCTAAGTTGGCAGGAGAAAAGAAGGTAATGCTTTGTGTCAAATACTTCTCCTGTACGGAAAGGAGCATGTCTCTGTCATTGATTTTGTTCACAAGTGCATGTGCACAGAAAAGCATAACCTGGATTTTTAAATTTAGAGGGAGTATTGCACAGATAGTCTGGAATAAATTCTCTGATCAGCTACAGGCAATAATATTATATTAGCAGAGAATCTGCCTCAATATAGACTCTGCCTTGCACTGCTTGTACGGTAGTATTTGATGTTAGTCAACACCTGCACCTCTTTTATATGATTGTTATCTTACACCTACAAGAGTACAATACCAACAGAGTAATTTCATGCTCTACAGCTGCGAGAGGATATATTTTACAATATCATTTTGCTAAACATTCAAGTGTAGCTAACTTTGTGCCAAAGGAAGATCGCTGGGAATTGAAACAAAAGTCTGTAAGACATACAGTGAAGAATATTACATTTGAGAGACAGGCAGAATGACATAAAGATGTAAAGGAAGGAAGGAAGAAGGAAGGAAGGAAGGAAGGAAGGAAGGAAGGAAGGAAGGAAAGAAGGAAGGAAGAATGAACGAACAACCAAACCAGAGTTACCAATTAGAATTTCAGATTTTTCTTATACAGCAACCAAAAGTGAATATACAACTAATTGGTTGAACGAGCCTCTGTGCAATTTTAGGCATGTAAATAAATTTAAAATTTCACAGTAAGTATTTATTCCATCCAAAATATGGAATATCTTCCTCAATAATATATTACCATAAAGATCAGAAGCAGCACGGGAAGACCAAAGTTTAGTTATTTTGTGTTTCATTTCCATTGGAAATGAGACATTTATAAAAATAGAAAGGTGAGAATATCACTTACTACTCACATGATTTTTTATTTATAGACCTGGAGAATGGTGAAATACTAAAGAATACACATGTCATTATGACACTCTGTGTCAGCTCATCTCAGGAAATTTTGAGATTGTTTTGCCTGTATATTTAGGCATGATATTAAAGATATCTGGTTGCAGAAATGAATGAAAATGAGAAGTATAAACAAACATTTTTAAGTTTGATAGTTGTTTTCCTGTACCTCTTTAACTTATCTAGCATAAGCAGCACTTGTTCAAATATCAGAAGAAAGCTAAGAGGTTTATTAGCCTTCACTCTCTTGCAGTTTCACTAGTTTTAAAGGAGGTAAATTTGTATTTGAGTTTTTAAAGAGAAAGAAAAGTTTTAAATGTTCTACCCAGCGCTGGGCATGAGAGACTACAAACTTGGGTCCCAACCCTAATGCCTGCGTGCCTGAGGGACCTGCTGACTCCACTGACTTCCAGGACGTACATGCCTCGCCGAGTGAAGTAAAACCATTAACAGAAGTAGAGCAGATCACACCACCCTGTGTCTCTTCTCCTCTTCCCTTCCTTTGCACCCCAGAACACACCATGTATCTCAACTCAGCCCAGCTGCTAGAACAGTTACCAGTCACCAGATGTTTGCGATCACAAATTCGGTGAAAGATACTACGTCCAGAGCTGAGCTGATGAAAGACATGTGAGCTTTCTTTACGCATTTCATGCAAAATAGCTTGGGTTGTTTAAAATTATCCTGGAGAGCTATTGACTTTGCACTGAAACAGATGAGGAAACTTGACAGCTGGTTTGGCTGTGGCAGCAGTGACACCCCAATGCAGCACAACCTTTCTGCAGCAAGTTTCTTACCGTGGCATTAATGTGTGTTTGGAACCTGAGACCATGCTTGGCTCAGAAGGATTACAGCTTCAAAGGCAGCGGCTAGGAAGAACTGACTGAAGAAAATCCAACTGCCTACCCACTCAGATTTACACTACCAATTATATTATCTGTTTGGCATTCCTGCGTGCCTAGCTTCTACATGATTATCCACAGATAGATAAAAGGCTGAATTAGTCACACAAGTTCCGATAATGTTTAAAAGAATCACCGATTGGTTATTGCAGCTGCATACCTTTTACGGGCACATAACAACAAGAATATTTGTAACTTCTACCACTGGAATATTTTTAAAAATCATTATGCAGTCCTATACAGCAATGATCATCTATATACGGTAGTATGCATGCATGTATTTGTGTGTACAGCAGCATGGAACCTGATAAGACAATATTGTAAAGTTCTACGATCCTATGTGTTTAAAAATACAACTATTTGCATAGTCCTGTTGATTTATAGAAGTAAAATTCTCCTTGTTTAATTCGTCCAATAATAAGGAAGATAAAACCTTGAGAGAAGATGTTACAATAAACATACTGGCATGTTTTGCACTCTATAAACTAGTGTAAGACCTTACTGTTCTTCAGTACTTTTAGCTTGTGGATTTATATTGGTTAGGAAGGAAGGACAGCCATACTTTAAAATGCAAAGGCTATTCCCTGAATGCTGGGTTTAGATGCTCACATAGAAACCTATTAACTGAGGTAGGCATTCAAAAATAGATCATCATAATCTGTCTTCATCGTGATTTATAAGCAGCTGGAGCTTCGGACTTGAACTAAAATTTCTTTTAAAAGTGTAGCACTCGGTAAGAAAGTATTCTGTTTACCCACGAAAGCTTGTCGTGACTCTACGCAGAGAGACTCCCACTCCTCCCTTTTAATAACTGCAGGATTTGGGGCCAAATCCCTACTGAAGGTCTTCGACTACAAGCAACATAATGTTATGTAAATACACAATCTCTACAGTAGTAAAAGGTGTCTTGAAGTGCTGTAACATTTTGGAAAAACATTTATTTCTGCTGCATGTACTGAAAGTCGTCGAGAAAGGTACAGGTAGGTAGCATGAAGCTATACCATCTTTCCAGGTTATGAAGGTCTATACAGAAGCTGGGTCCATCGGAGGGTGTGCTTGTAGCAAGCTGTTCGGTGAAGTTAGGCGGCATCAAGAAAAGAGACAGATACATTTTGCCGCAAGGAAGGATGAGCTAGAAGCTTACAGGAACCCCAGGACAGGCAGGCAGAGACCACCAGCACCCCCAGCAACGGGGCAGACCCGCACCCACTTAGGGCCAGGGTGGTGGTAGGGTCACAGTCCACCAACGGTCCCAGACATGGGTACTGAACTAGGTCCACGGTCCATCCGGAAAGTGGAGGCAGGTGTTCCTGTGGGAGAGAGCCAGGGACAAGGCTGCCTATCGTGTGAGTTCAAGGTCCAGCCAGGAAAGAAGGCTGGAGACAAGGCTGCCTGTAACGTAGGTCCAAGGTCCAGCCAGGGAGGCAGTCCGCCAACCCGGACTGCAAGACGGACACGGCTATACCTACAACACCACGCAAGCGAGAACGGGATGTCCAGCCCTTTGCTTGAACGGGCAGGGTGCGGGTGGGGGTCCGGGGGGAGGCTGGTCAGGGCAGATAGAGCCTGTACGAAACAACGGAGGTTTCAGCGTTCACTGAACTGCAGAGGGAGGTTTCTTACAGGACCTGATCCTCAAGCGAAGGGCTGACATCCCGACTGTGGCACGGGCTCGTAGCCAGTCAGTACCCAGGTCCTACCCTGTGCTTCCTCCCATTGCTCGGGGGGGATTTTTTTACAACAGCAACGGGTTGCCAGGACAAGAGGGTTTGCAGAGGCACAGCCCGTCCTGGGTTGTCACAGACCTTCAGGGACATCGGGAATACGTGAAGAATGAGTTGCCAAAGGGGCTTTGTGCTAGTCGTAGACAGCCTCACACTCGGCGGTCCCTCAATATTTGGGAAGATGGGGTGTGACCATTTTGCGCCAGTGACTGGCAACAAAATTATACACATGCAGGTGAGAACTCAGCCTAGGGAGTACTGCGGTAAAAGGTCGTGACAAGACCTCAGTGGAAATTTAGTGAACAAAGTGACGATCTGCTCTCTTGATGACTTTCTTGCCTCTCCGTGACTCCTCTTAATGAGAGCTCCTCGGCCTCTAGCCTCATTTTTTTCTCATAAAGCCTTGCTATAGGTTCATTTCAAAACTTCGCATAAAAATAAAAAACCGCAGAGCAGTTTTTCTCTGTCATTAAGGTTTTACAAGGTGACAATCTGATCTGAAGAGCAAGGGTCTTGGGCCTGAGGTAGACAGTAAGAAGCGAAGCAGACAAAGATCAACGGGACAAAAGATTTCTTGCCTGCACTTAGGGGAACTAGAAGGGTAGGTGTGGAAAAGCAACACTGTTAGATTTGTTCCATTTTCTACATGTTTGTATCATTTTGTCTAGGTCAGATACTCTCTCTACTGTGATAGTGTCCCATGTATCTTCTGTAAGAGGAAAAAAACTTCTACATTTGTGTAACAGTATCTGTTACATACAATCCCAACAACAGTAAAATAGAAAACATTTGTAAAGTTTGGGGAAAAAAAATAAATGATGGGCATGTCTAGTACACCGGTATAATAATTAACCTACATTCCCTTCATCCTGTGGCAAAATTTTCATTTATACTATTATATCAACAGTTTTATTTCTCTGTGAGATTTTTCCATTTTGGACTGTTTACCAGAAAATTATATCAAATTAGATCATGACCTTGAGAAGTTCTGTAAACTAACATGATGTTAAAAATAACTTGGCAATCAGAACAGAAAGGAACAAATTGTGTTTAAGAATAGCATTCTCTAGCCATGATTAACTCTAAAGTCCTATTAAAACCATGTTTCTCTTTTTAAATATCTTACCGATTTTGACATCAGTTACTGAATCTAGTTAACAGTATCTTACAAGATCGTATTGTAAATTATGTCAAATTTCTCGTGAAGGGATTCCATTCCTTCCTGTAGCTTCCTTGTTCATTAACAGCGGCCAAGATCACCTGCTCCTAAGTATGTCTGTGTGTGCTTACCTGTGCACGCGGGTGTACTGTTTGTGGAATAAAAAGGAGAGTTTGTGACCTAGGCTTTCTGTGTTTCTTCATTTGAGGTGGTTGTGAGTTATGTAGATTGTTCCACATGTGTGCTGATCAAGAGTTAAATTACAAAACACCATTATGTATTCTATACACGTTAGTTATTTATGGAACTGTCTGCTATTTTAAAATTCTTCAGATAATTTGTATAATTTGTAGTTGCTTTTTCATGTCATACAATGAAAGCTTAAGATTTCTCAGTATGGCATGACAAAATCCCATATCAAATTCCAGTGCCATTATTCAATAAAGTATACTCTGTCACAAATACTGCAACATGAAATCCATCACGTCCAGTCCTGCAAGAGCTTTCAGTACATGCACAAAATCATGCACGTGAAGACAGTATGACTCTATTCAGATGTGTAACTTTCCCACACAGTGAAGTCTCGGTATCGTGGCAACTGAGGTACTCATGGGCTATAAGAAAATCCAAATGTCCTGAAGTTCATACCATAGCCTTTTTTCAATCCAAAGGAGGCCATCAGAAGAATGGTGTAATAAGCACTTCCACAGCAACAACCAAATAAATGGGCTCGCTCTTTCCCTGCTGAATGCACTGACAAACCTTTTTATGGAATACCACAGGAGTAGAATAAATCTCAAAAAGATGCGTGTTTACATGACAAACTACAGTAAAATCTTTAACGGTCAAAAGTAAATTTCTGTCTCTTTTAAAGGATTATACCTATACATTTAACAAAAAAAAAGCAAATGAAACGTGAAGTACTGTGCTGTTTATGGAATAATTATGCTTCTAGCAGCAACATAACCTAACTACTTAAAGGATTTTAAAGTAAGTAATAGCTGCAGATATTTCTGTAAAGGTAAACTGGATTCTGCTGTCACAATCCAAACGTGTACTTACACATTCAAGGAAAAGAGGATTTAAAACATCATATAGGAAGGGGAAATAAATGTATTGGACATATTTATGGTTCCGTAATAAAACCTTCCTACATTTATGAAGAGGAAGGCAATGTTTACAGCTTCTTGTAATTTATTTTGGCCTCACAAACTATTCAATATAGGTTATATATTGGTACCATAAAGTGTAGATTATCTAGGTTTAGACTTAACCGCTCTAGTTATGTACATATTTTTCTTTGTTCAGAAAACATTGCCAGCAGAGAGCACCATGTCTCTCTCAGATCTATTACTACTCATATATTCAGGCAAATTCCCTCTGAATAACTGCACTGCAAAACTGCTAGTTCAGCACGTTGAAATGAACACTATTATATTATTATTTTCTCTAATAACGAATCATTACTGCCAGTAAATAATTTAACGGGGATACATTCTGATTTGCTTTACATGGCTGCCTAAATACATTTCCATTCTCCTGCTCATAGCATTTTCAATGAAGTCAGCTATAACGCTGTGTCATGTTTTCATTTCCGAAGTAAGGGGCGTTAACACTGCTCGCCTGATAGACAGGAGAGAAAGTCTACCAATTCTTAGTAGAAACAAGGGTTGTCAGTCATTCAGTGAAAGCGTGACTCAGCAGCTGCTTATTCTGCAAAAGCACTCTGCACACAGGAGATAAACAGGAGGGGCAATGTCTTTACAGGCAAAGAAATTGGCTGGTACATATATAAACAAGAATGTCCTTCCCACCCTACTGAATTTCTGTAATAATTTTTTCACTAATTCATTTCAAATCTTCTCATTGCATATAAGGGAGACTGTATAAACTGGTTTATTTAACCATTCCTCATGTTTGCCAGACATTGATCCATGCAGATTTCTCTGACTAAATTAAAGATATCCATTTTGCTCACTGAAAAACCATACACACTCAGGTAGGAGAGTGATTTTTCTTCCCACAAGCAAAAAGCTTACAAATGTTGCTCATAATTATTTACAACTAAAAACCATCTGTCCGAAATAAAAAATAAATGGCTACAAGTTTTCTACACGTGGACACCGGCCAACTTAGAATATGCAGACCTACAGCAAACACTCAATCTAAAAAGCTGGGGGAAAGGTCCTTCCTCAGAACATGCAGATGCACATACATCAGCCTGAACACAGAGCAACGTAAAAAAACCTCACGGTAAAATCTGTTCACTGCCACTTTATAGGAGACTCCGGGTCTCCATTTTATTCTCTAACAAATGAGAAGACGCCTATGACATCTTGAACAATCTTCATTTTCCCCTAGTACCAGAATCCAGAGGAACAGTTTCTACCTATCAGATTGGCTAGGACTCCTCAGCTTCAAGAAAGATGACCATGCAAAGTATAATAAAGGTACATAAAACCTAATTCTTACTATGCAGAACATGGGGACCTCAATTGAACTGATCAGGAAGAAGTCTGGGGAAAAATATTAACAAATGGAAGAAGTTTTTGTAAATGCCTACATCAGCTTTCCCACCGCTCATGATAAATAACAAATTAAACACAGGTTCAAAAGTGATTCAACAATTTCATGCAGATGAGTACCAGAAACTATTAAATACAAACGTGTGGATACGACCTTTGGCTCAGTAAATCTAAATATCAGACTGCTAGAACATACAACTGCATGGTCCTACGCTCTTTCCCACCCTTTGTCACAGAGGAATCCTCTGCTGGCCACTGTCAGAGACAAAGCGTCAGGCTTTAGGGACCTTTTCTGATCCTGTAAACAGCTATTCTTGTGCTTTATGGACTAGAGATGAAAAGCAGAATTTTAAGGTCAGTAGATAATGGTTGTCGTCCACAAAGTATCCAAGGATCCAGTCCTCAAGTCATCTAGTCCTCAAAATATTTAGGAATACCTTACAAAAACCCAGGATAATGCATACATATTTACACACACACAAACTTACAGAATGGAGATCCAATTATAAAAGGTTTTTATTGCTACCTGATTTCACTGTGATTTTTGGCAAGAAATACAAAGTGAGGAGCTGACCTTACTGGTTCACTGAGGCTTTGTTTTTCATCAAAGTATAGTGCTTGCTGATCTCCTGCCCTAGTTTGCCCTTTTTTGCCCCATCAGTGCATCCATGCTTACTCTGACTGGTAAAGCACAGAAACGTCTTGGTAACTAAGCAATTATTCCAGTTTTCTTTCCTTCTGAATACTGCTCTTGCACAGAGCCTTGCCTGGAGAACTCTGTCTAATTTCTTAAACTTACACTATTTTTAAGGGAGCCACAAAAATGCAAGTGACTTTTCCAAGATGTGAAGCATTATTTAGTTGACGAACAATATCCTCAAAGATCTGCTGACATAATAAGTGATGCTGATGTACAGACTGCTGTAATTATGGCAATAACATCTCTGGGAATCCAAATGTATAGCTTAAATTGTACTCTGCCACCAGCAAATGGTAAAGGGACAAAAATAGTAGCTCTTATTCCCGTAAGGATCTAAACAAAAATATGTGGGATGGCTTATAGAAAATGACAGAGTTTCAGTTAATTAACAAATACCATTCCCAAAGCTTTTCCAGATTTGTACTACACAAAAAAAAAAAAAAAAAAAAAAAAAGATACTTAAAAACTTATGTTAATTTCACATAGGAAATTTAAAAAAAAATCAGTGTTCGCTGAGTGGAAAAGATGAATCAAGATTAATGGAGAAATGCTATTTTTGAAACCCCTCAAAATGTTACAGAGTTAAAAATATAAAGTAAAAATTATTTTTATAGCAGCTGGCAATGTCCATTTAAGGCTGACAATTTCTTGTGGATGACTAGTACTATGTATCTCATGCAGCACCCACTGTTTGGAGTTTATTGCAGTATAACAGCATAATCAGATGGCTTTAAAACTCAGACTCAGAATCCCTCTTTATTTTTGGCTTAAATCCAAGTTATAATTATAGTAAATGTACTATTTTTTAAAAGAATGCTGCTGCTTATATTCTTAACATAGTGATTTTGTTGTTTTCATATTGCAAAACTGAAACTAGACTAGGATAAACACAGAGGGAAAAAATTAAGGCTTAAACCGAGTTTAATATGTAACTCCAACTCACCATCACAAAGCCCAAGAGGCAGGATATGCAATCCTGCATTCCTTATGCACTCGTAATACCTCTTGGCTTCAGTGGAAGTTTTGTTTGAGAAAGCATATAATCAGAACCTATAATTTCATTAATTGCACGCCACAGGCAGTCCATGTGAGGTAAGAATAATGAACCAAACTGGTGGGAAGGACGGTGGAACCCTCAGCCCTGCCTGCATCTTTGTGGACCACTGAGTCCACGCAGCAAAACCATGAATCCTCGTTTTCCCCACTCACCCACAGTTCCAGCTCTTCCCCGTGACAGACCACGTCGGTCATGTAGAGGAGACAGATCGCCGTGCAGATGCTTCACTCGGGACGCAACGTAGCTCTCGGGTCTCTGTCACTACTCTGCATTACCATCTATCCCCAGGCTCTCGGCAGTACCGAGGGTTTCACCCGATGAAGATCCTCACTCTTTGGGGATTTTTATATTATTCATACTAGGCACGGGCAAAATGAACATTATGTAGCTATTAGTACAGATTGCTTTGACATAACATATTACATATTTCATTAGATATCCTTTGGGCAATTTAGGAAGTATCATCTGAAAACCATGTGGATGGACTTGACTTTTACAGTATTACTGTACACATAACTTTTCGATGCATGCCGTAAACATACTGGGCATGTGCTACAGATAGTTTTACAGTATTCCACAAGGTTTGTTTATATGTGTAGGAAGAAATAGCATGAAACAAGAACATCCCATATTATAAAGGCCTTTTAGTTGCTAAAACATGAGCCAAGAAAAAAACACAGGCACTTGCCAGCTACTTCTTCTTTTTCTAAACATAAAAACAACTAATCCCACTTTAAAAGAAACCGTTCGCAGGCTGAGAACTGGTAAGCCGTGTTACAGCAAGGGGTGAATCTACAGTGTAGTCTCAGCTGCAGACTGACATTTAGAAGGGCATAGCAGATAGCTCTTCAGCTACAAAAAAACCGTTACCTTCCTGCATAAGAAATGGAAAACTCTGGTTCTTTTCTACCTGTATAACTGATGACAACCCAATTTTTACAACTCCTAACTAATGACTAACTTACAGTTTCTTTCACAACATCCTTACAACAACAGATCTTATTTTTGTTTGTCTGGTTTTGCTTTGTTTTGGAAGCGTAAAGCATCACCCTCTAAATGATTTTAAGGTCTTTTGGCAAGGGAAACCTGACTAAGAACAAGACCTGTCACCCACAGTTCCACATTAAAGAAAATACAGAAACCTGCTTTTCAGTATTTTAAAAAAAAACCCTTTAGCAGGCTTTAGTCTCCAGAATTGTGCTGGGTTATCTTATGAATACATAAAGTAGAAACAGAATCTCCAGATTAAAAAAAAAAAAAAACAAAAAAAAAAAACTAAAGTTCATTCTTAACTATCCTAAAGGCTCAAAGTTTGCAAGGAAGCTTGCAACGAGTAGACACACACGAAAGAACAAAATAAAAGGAAATAAATGGAAGGTATAAAGATGAGGGTGACTGAGGGATAAGGAAGATGAAAAGAAAGGGAAGGAAAAAAGAACATAACACTAAAAAAGGGGAGAAAGAAAAGCAAGATAATGAAAACAAACGAATCGTTGAAACTATGGTGGGAGGAACTGATGAATATTAACTTTTATTATTCTGATTACAAAATACATTTCAAACTTGGATGAAACACGTTGTATGTATGTTTTGCCAAGGACATTCTTGGCAATTACAAAGTCAGGAAAATTATAATTCAATCAGCAAGGCATTACTTAAAACCACTTGAAAAAGCAGACCATTTGAACCATCAAACAGGCTGCATGGGGAAAGATTTTAAAAGACTCAGTATTCTGGAGCAGCGCAGACTGCACTCGCCTGTTGCACAGTGAACCTTCCAATAATGGGGCCATTAGATAAACAGCAATTTCTGTTCCTGGATGTATTTTACCGATTTTTCTTCTCATAAACGAGCAACGAAGCCCCATCATCTTTTTCCACATAAAATGAGGGCAGTTCTAGTAAAAAAAAAAAAAAATTCAAGCACTTGTAAGGTGCTTTTGGCACACCGAATCTGCGTGTGCTGGCCTTGAAAAGGACGCTGCCACCAGTGCCTCCTAACAGCTACGCTCCCAAAAACGTTAGGGCTACATCACGTTCGTTGCCACACTCGCAAAACCCACAATAAAACAGGTCACCTTGACCTCTCTGGCGCAAACAGTGATTTCACAGAACTCCTAACACCCGAAAAATGGGACTGACTGAAAAACGCGTTCGCTGTTCCTAACCAAAAAGGTGGATAACCTGCTTCCCACACACACACGCTAGCCCCGGTATCTCGGAACCGGCAGCGCCCACCCGGCCCCTCACAGAGGCGGGAAAACACCCTCAGCCGCCTCACCGACCACGGACCGGGCAGGGCCACACACCCCACGGCACCGACCCGCTGTGGAAGCAGGTGCGAGGCCGCGGCCACCACCGACCCGGTCCCCCCCCACACACCCCTTGCTCGCTCTCCGCAGCCCGGGCCGGCGTGTGAGGCGGCGGGACGCGCTGCGGCGCCTCAAGGCGCCGCAGCGCGTCCCGCCGCCTCACACGCCGGCCCGGGCTGCGGAGAACTAGGCGGGAAGGGGGGGGCGTGACGTCACCGCGGCGGTTGGGGGCGGGGGGGGGGGGGGAGAACTGCAGTGATGGAAAATTTTCGGCTCTGCATCTCCTGCGCGTGCCCTCGCCGGGCTCCGCCCCTTCTCCCTTCCCCCTCGCTCCCCCCCCCCCCTCCCCTTCCTCAACCCCGCAATGGCGGCGGCGGCGCTTCGAGAACGTTCTGCGGCGTTAACCGTTAAGGCTGCCGCCGCCTGCCCGCGCCGTCTTCGCCTCAGGGGAACCTCGCTGTGTGTCGTCCCCCCCTGTCCCGCCCCGCTTCAGCTGGGGTCCGGTGGAGGGTGAGGGGCTTCGCTGCCCCTCGAAGGGTGCCGAGTCGCTGCCGTCTCACCTCCGCCATACTCGAGGCTGCTGCCGCGGGGAGAAGCGCGGCCGGGGTCGAGCTTCGACCACCCCACCCACCCTCCCTCAAGAAACAGGGGGCAAACGGTGCCTCGCTGCCCGCAACCTCGCTGCGTGTGTGTGAGGGGCTTAGGGCGAACCCCAAAGCCCCGCTGCCCCCTTCCACAGGGGATCGAGCACCAAAGCCCTCAAAAAAGATTGAGGAAAAGGAAGCAGGTTGTTAATTCCACACACACCACACACACACCCCACCCACCCCCCTCCGCTCCCTCTTTTCCCTAAAGTGAGGTTTATCCTGCGTCGCATCACTAGGGGGAGGCCGTCATCCCGCATCGCTTCCCCGCAGGGAAGGCTCGGGGATCCTTTTCTCGTCTGCCCCCCCCGGGTCTTGCACGTGTTACCGCGGCTCGCTCCCGTATTAAAAACACCAAGTGACTCCAGCCCGGAGCTGTGGGTCGCCGGCACCTCACACGAACACCACACAAACACCCCGTCGTGCACCCAGCTACCGGGAAACGCCGGAGCGGGAGCCCCGGCACCGCGCCGCAGGCTGGCAAACGAGGCGGGAACTGGCAACCTCGCTGGGGTTGTACCCGCTGCTGCGGTCCGGGCTGCGGATGCTCGCACCTTCAGGGAGCGCTCCTGACAAGCCCCGGCAGCGAAACCCCGACTGACACCCCCCCACACACACACACTCACACCCGGCTCCTCCCGCCCCGGCGGCGGCAGGGGGTCAGCCGGGCAGGGCGGGGGGCGGCGCGGCGGCGGGCGAGCGCCGCGCCCCTCCGCGATGACGCGCCCGCATTCCTGCCTGAAGAGCGGCGGCGCCCCGAGGGGGCCGTCAGAGCGGGAGCGACCAGCGCCGAGGCGATATTTTCTTCCCCTTTTACACCGCTGGCTTTTCTTCAGTGATTTTTTTGTTTGTTTGTTTGTTTTTGTGTTTTGGTTTTTTGGGGTAGTTTTTTTTTTTCTACCTTTATTTATTCAGGGTGGTTGTTTTCCCCGGCGTTTTGTAGCTCAGGGTTTTATTCCCCTTGCGAGAAGCAGCAGCGGAGAGGAGCGTCTCCCCGTTCCGAGGCTTCGGGAGGACACCTCGCGTTCAGGCTCCCGCGGAGAAGGTACGGCTCGGCTCTTCACGCCACGGGGCGAGTTTTGGGGCGCAGCAGCGGGGCTCCGCTCCTCCGCGCCTTTGTCTGGCGACAGCCCCCCTCCCACCACCACCACCACCACCACCTCGGTTTGCCGGCGGGCGCTGCAGCATCCTAAAAAGGTGGAAAAAACCCAAAACAACCCAACCCCAAAACAAAAAAAAAAACCCGGTGCGGTCCCGCGACCGATTTCCATTTTCCCATTGGAAACGCCGCCGGGATGTCACCGGCGGGATTGGGGGGGGGGGGCAAGGTAAACAGAGAGGTGGCCAATGTGACAATCGCCCATCGGTGTTGCATCAGTCTCCGCTGTCGGCGTGGGGGGGGGGGGGGGGGGGCGGTGCCGTTACCTCAGCCCGGTGGCCGCCGCCGCCTCAGGTACCGTCGGCTCCCCCCCCCCCCCCCCCCCCGCCGCGAGGTCTCTCACCTTTGTCTGCCCGCGCGCCCCCCGCCCCGCCGCGCCTGGTACTTTTCCACTCGGGCGGGGGCCGCCGAGCCCCGCGGGCGGGTGGGCCACGTGACGGGCCGCGGCGCCCGCTGCGGCAACTGACGTCGCCTCCCACCTCCGCAGGCGCGGCCAGCCCCGCCGCCAAGGACAAAAGAGCGGGTCCGCCGAGCCCCCGGCTTCCTCCTCCTCCTCCTCCTCCTCCTCGTCGACACCATGAGCAGCGCCGAGATGGGCAAGTTCAACATCTCCCCCGACGAGGACAGCAGCAGCTACAGCTCCAACAGCAACGACTACAGCTACCCCTACCCCACCAAGCCGGCTGCCATGAAGAGGTGAGGCGGGGAGAGATTTGGGGAGGGGGGTGTCGAAAACGCCACCGCCGCCGCCTCGGGTCCGGTGTTGACAGGCGTCAAAGAGAAGCGCGGAGGTGACTGCGGGCGTCAGCTTTGTGCGCTGGGGAGGATGGCGGGGGCGCGGCGTCCTTCTTTTGGGGGGCACTCGGGTGGTTTTTCTCGTTTGCTTCCCGTCGAAGCGGGTTGGGAGGCGAATAGGCGAGCCGCCCGCGATAGTCGCTGATGATGCGATTTTTATTTTATTTATTTTTTCCAGCCACTATGCGGATATCGATCCAGAAAACCAAAATTTCTTGCTCGACTCCAATCTTGGAAAGAAGAAATATGAGACTCAGTATGTAAGTACATAGCAGTGACCTTTCAAAAACAAAAAAAAAACAAACAACAAAAAAAAATTGCCAAATTTATGTTTGCTTTAATTCTGAAATAAGTAATAACTTTCTATTAATTATTACCTATCTCCCTTTTCTCAGCATCCGGGTACTACTTCCTTTGGAATGTCAGTATTTAATCTGAGCAATGCTATTGTGGGTAGTGGCATCCTTGGTCTTTCTTATGCCATGGCTAACACTGGAATTGCTCTTTTTGTGTAAGTATCTTTTGGTTCATCAAAAAAACAACCTTTCTGCTCTGTAATTAATAATGGAAAAATACTTGATGTAAGAATATGACCTTTACAAAATACGTAGTCATTGCCGTAGGTGCAGAATTGCATTTTGGGATTCATGGCTTGTTTTGACTTAAGAGGTTGTGATACAGTCAGAAGGACTTGCAAACATTAAACAGATTCATTGCAAGTGCTGCAACACACAAAACATTTTACGGTGAATTTTCCTCTACTTAGCTGCAGCTTCTCCATGAATAACTGATAGACTTCCCATTTTCCAAGGGGAAGAGAGAGGTGCTACTGAACAGACTGAAGTCTGTATTAGCTTTTTCCTTCAGAGTGACAAGAGAAACTTTTCAATTAGTGGAAGTCCTAATTGCACAAAAAGTTACGGGATCAGGCTCTAGAGAGTTAGAAGAAAAACATAGGCAGAAGGGGATTGGCTTATTTGTCTCTTGCAAGTCTGGTCATGTCTACTCTTAAAAATTTCTGTGGCCCAGTCCTAACGATCAGGGACGCGGTCTCCTTTTCCTCAGCTGACATAGTTGTGCCTATAGAGGTGCGATGTACTTAAACCAAGAAAGAAATCATTTTTATTGCTATGCTTTTACTCAATTCAGGGAGCCAGTTTCAGCTACACCTATAAAAATCGGTGTCTCCCTGCAAGGGAGGGATGTGGAATAACTGGCATATCTTCATCGGTATGTCCATATTGGCAAAATCTTTCAGGTATAAGACAAGACTCCAGTAATGTAATTGGAAATGGCATGAGGAAACAATTGTGTACGGTGCTCCTAAGTGTCTTGGGAAAGTACATTTTTCATATATTGGAGGCAGTTCAGCTCACACGACATGTAGTATCAGTGACTGAGTGCCAATGGGAAGCCACAGACATGTTCAAAGGAACTTTGCATTTTTATCCCGGAAATGGATAAACATGCTGAATGTTCAAGAGCAAGTGGAGAGTAACGTTTAGTTCAAACTTTGCCTTGCTCTGTTGCCAGATTGCCAGAAGGTTGTAGGTCAGATTTACTTCCAGACACTTGACAGTATATCAAGGTGCTGTCCGTTTCCTGAAGAAACTACCAATGTGTAAAGTTTTGATCTACAGCATTTTATTTTAAATATATGGTGATTTGTTAATTTTTTGTTAAGACTTTCATTTACTTAGATGATGCTAAACTGAATGAACAACTTAGCAGCATGAATTCGGAAGAGAGAGAGATGCTTCATCTCTCTCTACACACCACTCATGCTCTAAAGATGTTCTGCAGCACTCATAAGATAATCAGCATCATGCACATTAGAACATCTCTGAGGAGAGGGGAAAAAAAGAATTTAAGGTTAGATATTTGAAGACATTTGCATATAATGGGGGTCCTTTTTTTCTGAAGAAAAAAATGTTCAAAACTGATGATTTAACAATTGGGTGCTGAGACCGTTTAGTCACCTTTCATTTCCAGATACTGCATTCAGATCTATTTGCCTTCATACTGATCCAAAGATAAACTAGCTTGCTACCTTTTGAAACTTAGTGTCGTTTGTATAGTTCCGAGGCAGGAAAGCAGTCAATCACTGATGATACTGAGGATTTATGATGACACTGAGGACATTACAGACATGCTTTAATAACTAGGTTCCAGATGCAGTCGATTAAGGCACTAAATTCTTGGAAGACTGTGTGGAGTCACTTGTGTCAGTGCTGTGACTTGTCACTTGTGTCAGCACTAAATAAATGAATGATACGGTCTGGAAGCCAGAAACTGAGCTTCGAGATGAGTTTGCTGACTGATCTTGTCAACACTGTAAGCAGCCACTCGAGGTTAGGACTGAGGGGTCCAGGATCTGTGCTGTTTTAGTGAAATGTAACCCTTGCACATCTCACTGTGCTGTTTCTAAGTTGATGGCTAAATTAAATCCTGGTTAATCCCTCTCTACCTGTCAGAAATACAGAGGTCTATTTGTGTGCATGTGTTGGTGTCGAATTGGCACCGTAACACAAGTTTCCTGCATTCCTTGTATGGATCTGCGAAGCTTTTCTCAGATGTTCTCGTTTCCAGTTCTTTGTGCTGTGTTTACCAATTTTGTCAACGTTAAAAATGGCACAAAAAGAATTGTAAAGAGTGCTCTGGGAACTCTAAATGGAGCTTGCCATTTTTGAGCAGATGTGCTGATTCTTAGCTTTCCTGTAAAGCAGAATGCTTGTATGGGTATAAGAAAGGACAGGGATTTTTTTTTTATTTTTTTTTTTTAATGTACTGTAATTTTCCACTGTGTTCTTCAGCAGTCTGGGAAGTCCCCCCTAGCGTGCCACCCCAGGAAGTGCATTTGCTGTGGGATAGAATTGCAGTTGAGAGATCCAAATTTCAGATGTTGCAAATGTGCTTCTGGAAATAACATATATATTGCGTGTAAAACCTGTGGGGAAGATAAACAAGCCACTAGTAATTCCTATGTAAGCACACATGAAGAGTAACTTTTGAACAAAGAAAGTTGTCTGCCTTTTTTTTTTTTTTTTTTAATGACAATAAATTCATATTTCCATTTGAAGACACAGCTCTCAATACACCTGAATTTTCAGTCAATTTTTTAAGGCTTTTGAGGTTTCATCTTCACATAAAAAAAGACATGACACAGGTTTAAGCTGAAAAGCTGATTTGTTTAAGGCCAAGAGATAATCTTCACTTTAGCTACAGTTAGTCACAACTGGATGTTCAATAGATGCATGACACACTGTTGAACAAGGATAGGAAGACAGGAGAAATACAGTTTCTTGCAAGGATACAAAACCATTCCTATTGATACTTTGTTAAGCTATTCATATCAAATGTAGCCAGTTATAATGGACTGACACTTGTCGGTGCTTACGCCACTTGCCAGTGAATAGAAGTGTTGTTTCATCCTACACTAGAATTTCTCTCTGTGCCTTTGAAATGCATTTTAGTATAAAATCCTTTCTAAACTAGGCATTAATTGGGTTTTCAGAATGCTTTTAGCTGGCCTTAGAATCTACAGGTTTTTCCCAGATAATGTTTTAATATGATTAATTTTTACGTTTGATCCGCCTTTGTTTAATAAGGTTACAATAAGTCCTTTATGGCTATTAAAAATTTGCATGTTTTTCCCCCCCCCAGGATACTTCTGCTGTTTGTCTCAATATTTTCTTTGTATTCAGTGCATCTGCTTTTGAAGACTGCCAATGAAGGAGGTATGGCAAATTACTATTTTACAAATATATGGTACTTGTTTCATATGGTATCTTTGTGAAACACACCCTTCCAATGGATTCTTTTTGGTTTTTTTAGGATCTTTATTGTATGAACAGTTAGGAATGAAGGCATTCGGTATGGCTGGAAAACTTGCTGCGTCTGGATCAATTACAATGCAGAACATTGGAGGTGAGGACAAGATCTTAAAATGTCTGCGTTGTCAATAGTAATTGTTCCCTACTTATTCTTGGAGACTTTTTTTTTTCACACAACATGTGTTCATTAACTGCTTGTGTTCAAGTGAAGTTATGAAACATGTTATGTGATTCTTGCATCTTGTGGCATATTCTATATTTGTAATGATCTATGATGTTATTCACCTACAGCTATGTCAAGCTACCTCTTCATAGTGAAATATGAGTTACCATTGGTCATCAAGACATTTATGAACATCGAAGAGACCACAGGGTAGGTGTTAGAACTCCTCATCAGAGAAACTATTAGGAGAAACAAATACGGAGACTGTATATATTTTTATATGAAGACCACGTTCGGTACACCATAGGGTAGCTTCTTACTCAGACAGAGATACAGTAAGTTTGCCCTTCCCCTGAGTGCTCCACTTCATTTAGATCCAGCCTGTCCTGGAAAAAGGGTAGAAAAATACAGGTATCGCATCATATTACAGAAAGCAGTTCTCTAAAGAACATCAGGTAAGTGTTAATGTATGTACCAGTCAGTACATACTCTCAATAAGGAAAGGTAAATGTGGTTATGGTTGGTTTGGTTTTGGTTTTTGGTTTTTTTTTCTTTCTTACTGCATTCCAACTGGTTTGGACTGAATATTTTGGTTTTCTAGTGTTAATATTGTGGGAAGTAATTAAATATAAGACTAAGGTGCAGTTATGTAATGAATGTCTTAAGGAACGGTTCTCAAAAAGACATGGATGGGGACTAAACATTGAGATAAGACAGAGTTTATATGCCCAAGACTAAAATGGTGGGCACATTGCCATTTAGCCCTGGAGACATCTTGACTCCATAGTGGCTTTCCTGCTTGGCTTTAAAAGTGGGTGCCTTCGGTAGGGTTCATTTTATCTAACCATAGCATCTGAAAGTTAGATTTTGAGCTTATCATTACTCTGGTCTTTGTATAAATCAGTGGAGAAAGGTGGTCCCCTGTAGTGGTCAGTTCAGTGCACCTGGCTTAGACACCTCTTTTGGGCATCTCCAAAGAACAACTTATCATATCACTCTATATTGAGAGGGTGTGTAAAAACAGCTATCTAAAACAAGATGCCTGACTTCAGATGGATAGAGTTAAGTGCTATAAATCTCACTCTTCAGAGTTGTACTTCTGTGCCTTGTCCTGAAGTGTCCCAGTCTTGAGAGGGCTGAGCAGCTCAAGACTCCAACTTGCACCTAAGCCTGAGTTCAGAAGGTAGGCATTTTTCTGCCTGTGTTCCCCAAGGGGTTCAAGCCATGTGGTGGTGTTCATACAGCTTGCTGATAGATATTGTCATGACAACAGTGCTAGCCATCTTTTTTTTTTCTTCTCTCTCTTTTAATGTACTCGAAGAATGTACCCACCCCATTTACTTACTAGTGTAATGTTTACAAATTCTTTGCTGGGAAGGTTAATTTCCCTCCTTTGGCTGAATTCAAGTCCCTATTTTCTACTTCTTAAGAAAGTACTGGCTGCTCCAGGGATTTACGAGGGGGCTTGGAGGCAAGTATTTTTAACTGTCCCATCTTCAGAAAAGAATTCAAAATCGGCTGCAGTTCAAGAGGGAAAGTTAAAGGCTGTGAATCTCACTGGATTCAGCTGCTGCTCTGCAAATCTAGCAGACAAAATTAAGAAATTGAGATTTGTATCTTAAATGTTTTCTTGTTGGCTGGTACTAGATTTAAAGTAAATCTTTTCTCGGTGCTCTGGCAATTGTGGACCCCATTTAACTGACTCTCTCCATGCATTGCTTAGGGGAGTCTGGGTGGCTACCATTGGCATGGATTCCACTCTGGCAGCCTGTTGTCTAAAATGTAAGCACTTACCTGTTTAAATGTCCCAAAATAATGCTTACTGTAGAAGATATTCTGGAATTCTGAGACAATATTACAAATACTAGCTCCATTATTAAAATTCATTTAGCAATTTTTAAAATACTCTGCTGTATTTTAAAGCTGTGCAATCCCATTCTTTACTCTTCAGCACAGAAAAACTTTTAAGTCCTTGGTCTGAAAGTCCTGATGGCCTCCATGTGGGGCATGCACAATAATGGTGCACGTTCTTATAACTGTATCAAATGCAAAGATTCCCTGTGCTGTGATTTGTTTTAAATATACCACAAGACTACTACATTTAAAAAAAAAAAAAAAAAAAAAAAACAAAAAAACAACAAAAGGTACATGACGTTAATGTTGTACACATCTGAACTTTCTGAAATATGTGTTTTTACATTTAGTTATCCCAGATAAAACTGGGGAAAGAGATGACCAAATTGTTTTTGCATTTACTACATAAATCCAGAGCAAGTCTGTTAAAGTTATTTCATATTTCCACTACCATATTAAGGCTTGCAATTCAGCAATTGAGTATGAATGCACAAATTTCCAATTAGGTCATTAGTTTTTCTTTGTTTACCTAAATAGTATACAGTCCATTTTAAAATAAATACTGTTAGATGATACCATAATGGGATATGAAGTATTAATATTTGTGAATAAATGCTCAGTGTTACTTTAATTGCTTAAAGCATATAGGATGATCCTGTAGGACAGATGAAGAAAGCAGTTACCCTGCCACGATTAAATACTCAAGGTCAGTTTTTCTATTAGTTCAGTGAAATTATGTTCTATTTACACAGACCTAACTTCGTTTTTCTGTGTTTCAAAGGAAGATGTTAATCTTCTAACACTCCAAAAGTTTTGTCAAAAAATAGCTGCTGCTTCTTATGGAAGAAATGGAAAAAATGATCTGAAGGAAAAAAATTCTAAGGTTCTTGTCATAGATTCCCTACTGAAAGGGACTAAACGTGCCTCCAAGAGACTCCCAGTGCTTGTTGGAGTTTTCTCAGCCAGTGGGCTTGAGCTACTGCCTTAACTCCAGCCCTCACCTGTTTTTCTTTAACTCCCACAGGACACCCAACAGAATTTTATTTCCATTAAAAGTGGATCACCACCCTGCTGGGGCCCTGCAATATTCTAATACATCTGGAGAGTTGGGAGCCAACATTTAAGCAAATTACTATTTTTTCCATGATTGATACCAGTTGACTTCTTTTCCGACCAGTCATTCACTTTCCTGTCTTCTGACTTCCAGATGCATATTAATTTTAGAAAAGGACACTAAAGGAAAGGCACAATGCAGGTTTGGGGTGAGATAAGAAGGTGTTGTAGGGCTTTAGGTCCATATAGTGAGTTGCTAATCCTTTGTGACATCAGGTACTACACTTTTTGAAGAAGCCATATGTTGTAGGAGAAGATAGAAGTGAAGGCTAAACTGCAAATGTCATAATTTTTAAATACTTTGATTACTTACAAATATTAATTTTTTTCTTCAGAGAATGGTATCTTAACGGCGACTATTTAGTGCTGCTGGTGTCTGTCATCCTCATTCTTCCCCTGTCCTTACTGAAAAATTTAGGTAAGCAATGGAGTACAATCAAAATAAAAATGCATTGAAAATATTGTGGGGAAATAGGTTGATACAACGTTTGAGTCTTGAAGTACTGTGTGGATTAACAACTGTCTCCAAACTTGTCTCTTGGGACTAATCAGTGTTTAGGTAATTGCTGTCAGTCTACTTAAAAAATATAAATAAAAATAAAAAAAAATTTAAAAGGACAAGAAAAAGATCCAGACATCCAAGCATCTGAAGTTACAGATGTGTTTGTGGGAAATGAAAGGACAATAGATAAGGTAGCTTTAGAACAAGGCTCAACGGTAACTTTCTGTTTGTGTTCTTATCACAAAGTTTGACCTACTTTGGTCAGTAGTGAAGTAGTATAATATTGTATAACAGTCTCAAAAGAATAGGGATGCTAGACCTGGGCAGTTAAATTGTCTTTGCAAAGTAAATAGAATTCACGTTTCTCGTGTTAGATCCCAAGCAGTAGCAGAATATTCATACCAGATGCTTTATCTGAAATGGCTATAATTCAGTGATATATGTCAACAATTCAGTCTGCACACTATTTGTTCCACTACAGGATTTGTAGTGGAACCTTACTAACTGAGAGTCTCAATGTGAATTACTTTCTCAAGTTACTACTTTCTACAAATTAAGTGAATCAGTAAAAACAGAAGTAAAAGGCTGTTATCTCATAGTGCATTCTATTAGAATTAATCCTAGAGTCGTTCTTAGTATATAATAAGCAATTCACATAGTTGTTGGTGGGTGTTTTTTGTTGTGGGTTGGGGTTTTTTTTGTAAGTTATAAAATTTAATGTTAGAGACTCACTGTACAGACCCTAATATGTGTTTGAGAACTTTCAGATCTGGGTTGAGATTAGCGGAAAGTCAATGAATAATTAACTTGTTCTATGTAACACTAAGAAAATGGCAATCTAAAGAGATCACTGACAGAATGTATTTTGTCATGATGTTATGACTTGAATGGTGTTTCTGTTTATTGTACCTTAGATTTTTTTGTCTTTCTTGAACACAGGATATTTGGGCTATACCAGTGGCTTTTCCTTACTTTGCATGGTCTTCTTTCTGATTGTTGTAAGTATAATCTTGTAGATTTCCATTGCTTGTAAAACTGCATTTCAAAGTGAAATTAAACACGGTTTCTGAAAAGTTTCGCATATTGCGCTAGTCAAAGTAACAATAAATACACGGCTTTATTTCTAGGTAATTTGGAAGATGTTTCAGATTCCTTGTCCTATGGACAGTGACATCATGAACGCAACATTAATAAATGTGACACTGGCATCTTTGGGAAAAGAAAACATAACAAGTGATGATGTGTGCAAGCCAAAATATTTCATCTTCAATTCACAGGTAACTGACTGAAAACCAGACTTGCTGTTGAAAATAACTAAGAGAGACTAAGTATGTAGCAGATAAATTAGGTCATTTTTCCTCCAAGTAATTGCCCAGTTGTAAACTTGGGATGTGCTAAGACTTTCTGTTCCAGGAGAGTTAGGCACTGTTTACCTCCTGTAGACTGCGTGTTTCCACACTCCGAATACACAGAAATTAGAGGAGCTTGAGGTGCCTGCCTGAGATGAGTGGCAATAAATGCATCTCTCATTCTTCAGCACAGCATTTCTCAAGCTTTCTCAAGTAAGTTAGTGAAGCATTTTAAAAAGTAGATTGCAGAAGAAGATGAAGGAAATAGTAAAAGCACATGAATGGGAAATGTATACTAGGGTTTGGCATAGACATTAAGTTCCCCATCACAAAGTCTTCACTCCCATGAATGCTCCCAATTACAGTGGTGAATGCCTGCTCGTGGGAAAGAAGTATGTAACAGCCAATACCAAGATCAGGCTATAATGGCTTTAAGCATATGAGATGCAGAACATAATTCTCAATGGAAATACATTCAGCTCAGCAAGGACTTCAGTGGGATTTGACAGTATTCTGGTACCTCAGGGACTGGGTTTAAGATAATACGAACTTGTTTTAATTTTTGCCAAAGTTCAGTTGTAAAGAATAGCTAGTCTTTATCAAAAACTAAACTGATAGCTAAGTCAAAACTCAAAAATCTCCTGATGAGTTTTTAAAAACTAAATTTCTAATGTCTGTTGAGATACTTAAGAAAGATACTTTTGTTTTTCAGACCGTCTATGCTGTCCCAATCTTAACATTTTCTTTTGTCTGCCATCCTGCAATTCTTCCTATCTATGAAGAACTGAAGAGGTAAATGTTAGATGTGTGTCTGTAATTTCACTAAAGAAACAGAAGTAGTATAAAACAGTAGGTTCTCATTGCTAAAAATGTTTCTTTTTCTCTTTCTTACAGCCGAAGCCGTAAAAGAATGATGAATGTGTCCTATGTATCTTTTTTTGCTATGTTCCTCATGTATTTATTGGCTGCTCTCTTTGGATACCTGACATTTTATGGTGAATGTTGCCTTCTCTGCTTTCTTTTAAATGAATTGTTCTGCAAAATTCAGGCTATTACTTTTAAGATAGAACAAGCAAGCATTTACTATGGGTTCTAAATATACACTGTTTGCTGGGGGGTTTGTTTATGCTTTTATAAGTGTACACCCAAAAGGAGATCAGTAGTAGAATTGGGCCCAAGGCACAGGATTAAAGCTGGATTAAAACAGATTCAGTGCCTTCAAGTTACCCCTGTGTAGATGTGCTTACAGGAGCTGTTGAGGCTTTCAATTCATATTGCTATAACAGTAAAATTCGTTAAGGATTTAGAGCAGAAGTGGTTGTTTGAGAAGTATGTCAACTACATCTAATTAAAATACTGTTTCCTTTATAGGAAGGGTCGAACCAGAACTACTTCATACCTACTCTGCTTATCTGGGTGCTGATGTTCTTCTTCTTATTGTGCGTCTCGCTGTACTTATGGCTGTAACCCTTACTGTACCTGTAGTTATTTTCCCAGTAAGTAATTAATGTTTTTAACCTTATTACCATTTTTTATTTTCATCACCTGCCCTGCTGCAGTCATTTACTGATTTGGCAACTCCCCTTTATTAGTTTATATAATTTTTCTCTTAACCAAAAAAGGATATTTGTTCTAATAAGCTTGATGAAATATCTCTATACTGTGAATTAAAATAAATTAAATAAATAGGCAACATTTATAAAGCAGTAGATACAAATATGTTCATTTATATTGTTTTGCTGGTATGGTTTGACTGGGGAGGTGGAACAGATTGCCCCTTTATAAAAGCACTTGCACTATTGTATTATAAGCTTACAAAACTCAGTGTGTTTTTGTAAGTACACTGTGAACACAAATTCTGGCCATTTAGGTGTACATTGTTCAGCAACATTCTTAGATGTTACAGAAACCCCTGGGATTTATTTTTCCTCAGTACAGATGTTTTTCCTTGTTTTTTCTCCACTACTGGCTGTGCTTTGAGAATATAAATCACTGAAAAGAGAAACAAACCAGAAACACAGAGCTGCCTCTCAAGTGTAGGAAGTAAATATATTAAAAAAACCCAAAAAGCAACTACTTTCATGCCTGTCTTCAACTTCTATTAAAATCTGAAGTGTTCAGGAAAATTAAGTTAAAATACTTTCAGAAGGAAGGTCTGATTCAGGTGACAGTCACCGACTTCCATAATGAAGACTAAACTGTCTTTTTGGTTTTGTTTTTTTTATTCCCACTCTTCAAAAGATCCGCAGTTCCATTACCCAGCTGTTGTGGGCAGGGAAGGAGTTTAGATGGTGGCGTCACTGTTCCATTACAGTTGCTCTTCTGGCATTTACCAATGTGCTTGTTATCTTTGTCCCTACTATTCGAGACATCTTTGGCTTCATTGGTAAGCATTTTCACGTCAGTTCAAGTAGTCTTTCAAATCTCAGAAAATGCAGTTCTGATCTGATTAAATTATGTTTACCTGTTTATGAATATTTATTTCTACGCCTTTTTCAATACAGGTGCATCTGCGGCTGCCATGCTGATCTTTATACTTCCTTCTGCCTTCTATATCAAATTAGTCAAGAAGGAGCCAATGAAGTCAGTGCAAAAGATTGGGGTATGTATAGACAGATATGTAATAGTTACGCTTGCTTACTAATTCAGAGCAAGAACTTTAGTTTCCTTCTTCACAATTTAGGAATTCCAAACGCCTGGGGAAGGTAGTCAGTGAACTGGCATTTATGTTGTGGGAGTTGCATAGGTACTCAAAACTGAGGAGATAACTATCACAAGGCTCAGTTCACTTCGATGGCTTCTCTCACCCACCCCCCCCAACCCCCAATCTCAACACTAGTTGGGTCATTCTGTTGCTGATAAGAAACAGATCTCAACAGATCACCCTTTAGAGCTATACTAAAAACGTCTTGTCCTTCTCCTTTAAATTTTCTTTCAAGACCTACTTACATAATTTAGCCCATAAAAGCTGACCTCCACCAATCATTTGGGACATCCCGACTGATGTTGGTGCTCTTACTGATCTTAGACGTACTGACCCTGAATCAAATCTTAGACATACTGAGTCAGAATCAAGTCAGTACAGTGGCAGAGCCCGACTGGTATCAGCCGCTACATTAACTTCCCTCAGGTGAGGGTGAGGCCTGCTATACTGAAAATAAATGTACTTTTTTATTTGAAAAGGGACCCCAGGTATGAGAAAGATGCCTAGCTCCTTAGTGTTTACTGTGATCTCTTGTCTCTTTTCCTTTGTCCTCCATGAGCAACGGCATTTGTGCCATAAGTGGGCATGACTATGGCTGTAATAGCAGAGTCTGAAATACTTCTTTTATGTTTTCTTTTTTTCAGGCTGCATTCTTCTTTCTAAGCGGTATACTTGTGATGACTGGGTGTATGACACTGATTATTCTAGACTGGACCCAGAATGTTGCATCTGATGGCCATTAACTGTCCTGGTTTAATCTCTAATACTCCACTTCAAATGCCAGTGTTCACTCAGATACCTACTGAGAACGAAAATGAGCTATTCAGCTTCCTTTAAAATGCAGATTCTTTGCTGATGGTTCTTCTGATTGTAGAATACCTGAACTCTGTCTTTAAGAAACTGTTCTGCATGATGGAAGTGGATATTAACATCAAACCACCTGAGTGTCTGGCTGAAGGAAGTGACAACTTTATTCCATTCCAGAGAATGGACAGAACTCTCTGTAGACTTTTATCAAGCCATGTTTGGCTTTCATCATTGTTACTTGGATATTTTGTTATTTTACTTGAATGTGCCTAATGGAACCATTTGATGTGAGAAATAACTCTTTAATTTACAGCAAAGTGTTTAAATAACCAATGAGAGAGAGAGAGAGAAACGCTATTATTTTTTGTACCAAAAATTCTTATGGACCTCAAAAGCACTATTTTGACTTTAAGAAACATTTTTCTAAAAAGAATGAAAGAATAATGTAGAAGAGCTCAAAAAAATATTTAATCAGTGTCCTAAATTAAATCTAATTTGCCTTTCAGTAGAGGCATAATTAGAAGAAATTTTATTTTAAAAAATACTTCTAATGACCAAAACAGAAAATGAACCAATTCAAGTCAAAATTCTCTAATTACAAATTCTTCCCATGAAATTCACTTAGTTTGAAGTAGAGTGAAAATAATCCTGAAAATCAGTTGTCAGCTTATTTAAGTAACTACAGTTACCTTAGTTCCCAAAAATGGTGTGGAAACCCAAAATTTCAAGCTTTAAAAAAACCACACCCTTTAGAACGGGTACGTTTGAGAAAAATGTAGTTAATATAGAAATCGTAAAGATGGCGTTGACATTTCCCTTCTTGAGGTACTCAATAGTGCAATTGAGTAAAACAGGGTTTGGGGGTTTTTGCTTTTTGTGTCTTTTCCTGTTGTAGATATAAACTGAATGGCACGGGAGCATATGAGGCCATTAATATAAAACTCCCTCCTGGAGTTCTCTTTATTAATAAGGTCCATTGTCAGTTGTAGCAATGTTTGTTGGGGGTTTTTTTTCTGTCCAATCTATCTTGAACCAGGCTGTAGGAAAACAAAAAGGTCCTAATGTAGTTTACTAGTTGTATAATATTCAAAAACTGTACAGTATTTCTCAAATTACTCATCCGTTATTGGATTTTGAATTACTTGACTATTCTGTTTCTGAGTCAAATCCACAAAATAACTGCACCAGTATTTCATGCTTGGTACAAACTCTCTTCGCATACGCAACTGGGATTCCTCTTCCAATTTATACTGTATAGTAGTATTAAAGATAACCTCATAGGCTGGATAGTCATCTCATACTTGTTTGCTTCAGAAATAGGTAAGTTTCTTACGAGCCCTAGCTAGCTAGCTATGAAACAGGTGCTGTATGGTTGTGATTAGCTGTTTTGTTTCTAGTGCATGTTTACTCTTTCATTCTTATCCCAGGTTGAAGAGAAATAACACTTGTATAACAGCGTACTTGGCTTATAAGAGGTTCTCAAACACCCCAATTATTGGGTACAAAAGCCTAGACAGAGATTATTAATGAAATAATCATGGCAATGTGGTCAATTGTCTTCATCTGACACGATGCGTTTTTAAAATCTGATTTACAAAGTTCCACTCAGTCGTTGTGTCAGAGGGAACAAGTAAGGGCCTGTAATCCATTGATTAAACAGTGCCTGAGACTTTTTTGCTCTTGTAGAATTAATCAGGAACAATTCTAAAGGATAGTCACTGTTTGGCAGATAATGTCAGTCTCTGCCCAGCCATTTAAAATCTATGAAAAAAATTGCAGGTATTTTGTATTGATACTTCTGCATGACTGTAAGTACTGGTCACTAAGTCTGTAGTGTAAAACTGTAATGAGAAGTTAGATTCCTCTTTTGTTGTTCGTATTATTAGTTCGGTGGTACTCAACTGGCAATTAACGATCCCAGAGTCAGCACTGATGAACGCTCCTTAGGTACTTCTCTGCCTCAGGTACTGTACATCCATGGCTAACTACCCCATGTTACCTGATCTCCACAGAAGTGCTGAGCGTGTGCCTCCTCAGTACTTTGGCAGCTTTTCTTCTTCCTCTCCGCAAACGCAGAAAGGTGGAAGAGGATTAAAATGTTGTCTACCTTTGAGCCATTTGTAGCACATAAGGGATGAAGCGCTTCCCTTGCCAGCATTTAAAAAGAGAGAAAGAATGTGAGAAATAGCCTCCTTTCTCTCAGTAACCGTAGAAGTGGAAGGAGGTGTCAATGAGAAGTGACTACCCAGTCCTTCTCAGCAGCCAGAGAGGAGGAAGGTTTTTGTGATGACACCTCATCATGTATCATACATGTCACTTAATTCTCTGAATGTAGCAGTTTCAAGATTTTACATTATGTGTTACATTATTTGGTGACTGGCTCTCCACCTGCAACAGTTGAGTTCCACTTGGCTGGGTTGATTTCCAACATACGATTTATTTAATTATGGGTTGTTTGTTTTTTTTAAAAACCTGTCTGCTTAAAGTTACCTACATGACAAACCACCCAAAAGAGCAGCTTCAGTATTAAACCACTGTTTTGTCACCTCAGTTAGACATTACTGTCTTCCATGATATTTCAGTCATAAATGTAACATGTTATTTATAAAACATTAATCCATTAAAACTAAACCTATTTTTCAATATTTATGATAGTCTATGTACATAAATTGTATGTGTGTATATACTGTAAGTATAATGTATATAATGTAGGTTTGGAAACCGGGACTTATGTATATATTCCTCTCTCATTACTGATTGTTACATCATTTCAAGGAGTTGTCCATGTTGTACATCTGTATTAACAACAGTCAAAGGAAAGATTCTTTTACAACAAAAGATAATGCTTACAAGAATGGAAGAAATGTGTCACACCTAAGATGTGTAAGAAAACACTAAGATTGTATTTATTACAAATGTATATGTTGCAGTAAACACAGGAGTCACTTGGGTCCATAAAAAGCATCGTTCAGGTTCATGTATACTTTTCCTCAAATTTACCATGGATGTTACAATTTCCTGAATGCAGCAACTTAACAACTTTTACGGTCTAACGTATTTGTTAGGCCACCACATTCAGGCATCCTACGGTACATCTGTGTACATATGTAAATATCCACTGTATGGTTAGAGGCCAACACTCTAGCTCCAGTTGTTGGCAGGGAGTGCAACACAGTTTCAATGAAACATTGTATGTTTTAACTGAAATAAATAAATAGATAATCCTAAGCAATGTTGTGGTTTTTTGGGAGGAAGCATTTGAAGGGCTTGCTTTAAAGACGATATTAAAAGTGTATCTTTAATTTCATGCATGTTTAACTTTCTTACGAGCACTTTTCAGGAAGGGGAGGAAAAAAAGGAAAAATGGCATACGACTAAGTCCACAATTTATGACACTACAAGAGTAAACAGAACAAGTCTGGACACTAAAGAAAATGAGAGATTAAATTCTGCGAGGAACCTTTATTATGTCATTTTTTTGCAGTACGGGCATACCTGGAGACAAGACTCAATGTGTTAGATCTTGTGTAAGTGTAATAAATGAGTGAGTCTTGCCAAAATCCTGTGCCGTTTTCCTGCAACTGAATCTCCAGAAGAATAACTGCTTCTTAAAAATTTTCAAAACCGGTGTGTGTTTCACCTGTATTTTAGCAATCGGATAGTGCAGCATATCTGTTCTTTGTGCTCCAGAAATCTGTATCAATTCATATGAGTCTGTGTCTTTCCCAAATACTAAGAACTGGGCGTGAGACACAGTGGAGGTGTAACTCTGTATGTGATGTATACAACAAAACACTATATGAAAGGAATATTAAAGAAGCATAGTTAAGTACCCTGAAATTAGGAAATGCCTCAATTAAGGTTGCTTTAATTACACAATCACATAGTATTTTTCATTGGAACCCCCACTGAGCAGCTATTTTTTTCATTGTTTTTTAATCGCATTTTCTGTGTGTTCACGGTGTTGATGTATTTGCTCAAAGTCCAAAGCCCATCCTGATGAGGGATGAATATCACCATTTCTCTCTGGTTCTCATTTTAACATCATCTTTGCGAAACACAAATGATTATTCAGTTGCACAATGTTGCAGGCCTGTACGAAGGTGTTAATCTGTCTATGCCTCTGGGGTCTTGAAGTGTGGAGAGGCAGCACTGTGAAGCAGCTGTACATTTGAGTCTGCAATTTAATGTCCTGCGCTTGCTTAATTTTGTATTTCACCATTTGCTTACGTGCATCTGAAGCATAACTGCAAACAGGTTTTGGGTGATCATCATTCTTGAACCAAGAACCCTAGGCATCAAGGTAGCCACTTGGAAAGGGTGAGCATGTCTGGAAATGCTCATTCTTACAACTTGCCTACCATCACACAGGAATTTCATAGCAATAGAGAAGCCCTTGACCTAGAACGCCGCTTGACTAGTTGAACAATTAAACCCACCTCTCTGCAATCAGGCATTGCCATCAACCTAAATAATATGCGAAGTAGTCTTTTCTACACACTACTGATTCTTCCCAAGAGCTGGCTCATCTGCTGTGATGAATGAGACTGTGCAATGATTAAAAAAAAAAAAAGAAACAGAAATCACGTTGTGAGACAGTGTCTAAAATCCCGTGCTTGGAACCTCTTCATCCACCCCAAGGCCTTTTCTCCAGAAAAGGGATCGGCTGTCACTTAGGGCTCTCTCACAATGCTGAGATTTGGGAATCTCGTGAGGCCTCTGCAAGGGAGAGATGGCATCTTTTTTTTTTTTTTTTTTTTCCTCTGGTTCTCCTGAAGTTTTTACCTCTTTCTTCCCTCCCGGCCTTGCCAAGTCTGCTGTGTCCCATGGTCGTGCCTAGGCACCTCACCCCCAAGTGTTCATGCAGCAGCTGGATCGCATCAGGTCGCAGCAGCTGGATCGCATCAGGCCATGCCCCCAAGGCTTAGCTCGTGTACCTGCTTGCGCGACAGCGCAGCTCCCGTTTGGTCTGTGTGCCCGGGTTTCCTTTCTTGCAGAAACAGAGCCTGGGGAGTGGGGGGGGGGGGGGGGGGGGGGTGTTGGCATATGCCCAAATTTCAGGGCCAGAAGGAGCTGAGATGCTGCGAGGAAGTCCCGGGTCCCATCCTTCTGGGAATGTGGGCATGCCACCCCATCTCCAGCGCAGATGTGCCCAGCACCCGCTTCCTCCGCCTTTCTGGTTTCAGTCCCGTGAGCGTGACGGTCTGAACCCCAACCTGCCTTCGCGCGCGTTTCCTTCTGTCTTCTCGCACAGCTGCTTTCAGTCACCATAAGGTGGCTCCTCGTCAGCTCCGCCGCTCTTGCTCTGACCCCGGTCCCAGTTTGCCAGCTCCCCAGCAACACCACCTCTCCCAGCTCCTCTTGCGAGCCACCTTCTCCCCTCATCTACTACCTTCGCAACCCCACGCCTGCCCGAGTCCAGCTCCCACCCTTCCACAGTCACTTCGCCCCGGCACAGCTAGAAACATCTTCCTTTGATTTCCCTAGTCTCTGCCTGGCCAGTCTCCTCACAGCCTTCCCTCTAACTACAAGCCGTTATTTTCTTGTTCTTTGGCCATCCTTCCAGTCCCAGCATTCCAGCAGTCCCACATGGACTCCTTCAGCAGCCCGGAGAAACCCGCTTCCACACTCAGGCACCTCTTGCCCTTCCAGCCTGTGGCCGAGTGGGAAGCTCTGCTGTAGAGAACCGGAGGGGCAACTTTTCCCAGGAAAAATGATTCATTATTTTACTACGGGAAAACGTCCTCTTTTCCCTGATTTTACTCTCAAATGGGCCAGATCATTTAGGCTGATTGTTTTTCCACAGGGATGCACAAAAAGACCACCCTGCTGCAATTACTCGTAATGGAAAATGTCAGGAGAAACATCTGAAGCTCGGTAATGTTTAAAAGAACAGAAACGTATGCCAGTAAGAGAACAATCAGGTGATCCCAGTAACAGGTGGCATCATCAACCATGTTTGAAAATGTTATACTAAATTAGAAAAAACTGCTATTTTTTATTTTTGTTATTATTTACATATATTAAAAGGGAAAAAAAATTCCAATTGGAGAACATAAATTGATAGGTAATATGTGTTGGACAGTTACTAACAATACTGTAGAAATTCAGTATGGGTCTTGGAAAGGAAGTGTAGCTTACATAACTAGCTTTTTGGTGATCTTTAAAAATCTTCTTCGCATCATCTCCAAACAGCTCAGATTGCAGCGAAATTAAATGGAGCCAAGTGAGGTGCTGGCGAGTATTCTCAAATGCTCAGGAGTTACTGGGCCGGGGCTAACAAGGTCAACCATGCGTCTACATTTTGTTAAAATAAATACCAGTTCGTGAACAGCCGATATTGCTCTTTCCTGCCCGCCTCGGCAAAATGATTTAACGTGCTGGTAGAGCGTTATCTCGGGGCTGGGGCCCAGGTCGCTACACAGGACGGACAAACAGACAAGTCTCACGTGGGCTGGGAGCTGGGGGCATCTTAACCTGCCTGCGGTGGGGTGACCTGGTGGCCCGGCTCGAATCCCTGCTGAGGACTTGGGTGATGGATAAAACCGGTGACGGGCAGGCGCTTCCACTGCGGGCAGGACATGGGGAGCACATCCCGGCGTAACAGCCGAGGAAAACGGAACCGAAGTCAAAAAGGGCCACGGCAGAGCCGCGACTTTGCGGAAACATGGAGAGCAGCCACGGAGCGTGAAGAGAGTTTTGTGCCGTGTCTGTCGGCAAAAGGCAGCCACCAGAAGAGAGACCTTCAGGTCTGAAAATAGCCGCTGCTAAAATATTTGCATGGTGCTTTTGCCACCATCAGGGAAGCATCAGTTGTGAAACCATCGCTCTGCAAGGGTTGCTGGACTCCAAATGAAAATGGCACATGGGGGGTTTCTGATGAGTTTTTCCGGGAGAGGAGTGAGGAAATCCCTAAGAATACTCAGCCGTGGGAAACGGAGCTGTCACGAGAAGCTGCCGAAGAGTCGCCAGAGACCGGCACCGGGTGCAGGTATTTCCTGCTGGGGAGCAGCACCAGAAGCAGCGAGGCTGCTGCTTGTGCCGGCCCACCGGCAGAGATCGAGACTGCAGGAAATGATGAAACCTGCACCAACACCCATCGACCGCCCGTGGGGGACCATCCGTAGCCTCCTGCTGTCGCCCAGCTTGGAGGGGCTTCCTGCTTGTGCGGGATTTTGGCTCTTGCCCTCTTCCCAAAGATCAGGCGGGTCTCTTGCCTCGCTGCAAAGATGATGTTTCCAAGCACAAATAAGACTTAAGTTCTTCTAATCAGGTTTTTAAAATCACAGGTGTCCCAGGAAGCCTTTTGAAGTAAATGAGTCATGGTTGGTGCCAGATCACGGTTTGGGGTGACTGTGTGTGTGGCGGGGGGACTGCGTATGTCTGTGTCTGTGTGCACACACTGGGAACTGTGGGTGCGGTGGGTTGACCCTGGTTGGACACCAGGTGCCCACCAAAGCCGCTCGATCACTCCCACTCCACAGCTGGACAGGGGAGAGAAAATATAACAAAAGGCTCGTGGGTCAAGATAAGGACAGGAGAGATCACTCAACCAATTACTGTCACAGGCAAAACAGACTCAACCTGGGGAAAATTAACTTAATTTATTGCCAATCAACCAGAGTAGTGTAATGAGAAATAAAACCAAATCTCAAAACATCTTCCCTCCACCTCTCCCTTCTTCCCAGGCACAACTTCACTCCCAGATTCTCTACCTAGCCCCCCCAGCAGCACAGGGGGACAGGGAATGGGGGTTGGGGTCAGCTCATCACATGTTGTCCCTGCTGCTCCTTCCTCCTCAGGGGCAGGACTCCTCACTCCTCCTCCCCTGCTCCACCGTGGGGTCCCTCCCACAGGAGACAGCCCTGCACAAACTTCTCCAACGTGGGTCCTTCCCACAGGCTGCGGTTCTTCCCGAACTGCTCCAGCGTGGGTCCCTTCCCCGGGCTGCAGTCCTTCAGGCACAGACTGCTCCAGCGTGGGTCCCCTGTAGGATCACAAGTCCTGCCAGAAAACCTGCTCCAGCGTGGGCTCCTCTCTCCACAGGTCCTGCCCGGAGCCTGCTCCAGCGTGGGCTTCCCACGGGGTCCCAGCCTCCTTCAGGCATCCCCCTGCTCCGGTGTGGGGTCCCCCCTGGGCTGCAGGGGGACAGCCTGCCTCACCATGGTCTTTCTCACGGGCTGCAGGGGAATCTCTGCTCCGACGCCTGGAGCACCTTGTCTCCCTCCTTCTGCACTGACCTGGGGGTCTGCGGGGCTGTTTCTCTTACATCTTCTCACTCCTCTCTCCAGCTGCAGTTTCTGTGCCTGCTGCAACTTTTTCCCCTTCTTAACTCTGTTCTCCCAGAGGCGCTACCACCATCGCTGATGGGCTCAGCCTTGGCCGGCAGTGGGTCCGTCTTGGAGCCGGCTGGCATTGGCTCTGTCAGACATGGGGAAGCTTCCAGCAGCTTCTCACAGAAGCCAACCCTGTAACCCCCCCACTACCAAAACTTTGCCATGCAAACCCAATACAGAGGGTACAAGGGCTCTTCAATCTACTTGGACTTACCTGGAAAGACAATAAAAGGTCAAATGGGGAAGTGAAACCCACAAGTCCCTCTTCCAGTAAAGCAGACAAGAACCAATATTGGCTCCCACACCTACTTTATTTTTCTTCATCCCAGAAAGGTCCAGGATTTTCCAAATTCCTCTTGCACATTGTACTTTTGAAGCCTATACTCACTCTGCTAGCTGCAGCAAGCTGGCCATTAATCTGTTTCTTCTGCAAAAGCATTCATTTCAGGTATGCCATATTTCACATACGTGGCTCCTTCAGACCTTAAACAGTCAACTTCAAACCCAAATGGATTATAAGGCATAAATGGAGCAGACTTTCCTTTCGTAGGACCAAGCCCCAAGCTCTGCAGTGAGCTCCCCTAAACTACCAAAGAAAACACAGGCCATGTCACCAATGGGGTCACACTAGCGTATGAGCTGTGTTTCAAAACCAAGTCAATAGTTTGACATAAAGCAAATGGTTTTGGTTTTTTGCTGCCACAGATTTCCAGCCATTGTGGAAGGTCAAACGCAGCACTTCACTACTCCTGCACTTAACAGAGCCAGTTTCCATCTTGTGGTTAAATTTCTCAAGCCATTTAGACAATCCATATCTTGGATCAACACACTGCTTATCTCTGAGTCTCAGTGGAGAAGTCCTATGACGGTTATTATGTCTGAGTGTGGCTAACTGCTAAAATATCCATCTGTCCTCCCCTGCAAATTTTAGTTTGGCAGGGCACAGCAGCCCTCTTCTGCATTTTGTAGCAGCAACTTGACCAAAACTAAACCTCTGAAGTATTTTCGTCCTTACTTGCATATGGATAAGTGTGGGAAAGAATCAGATCCTATCGCTGTCATCCAGAAACTTAGGAGAACCATGAAATCCTTCTGAAAAAGGCATCGGCAACTACTTGGAGTAACTACTTTGATTGGCTTCTTATTTTTATAAATACTGAGAAGATTTAAACACATGCAACCTAAAGTACTTTCACAGATTATTTTGTTTCTGTCAGTGCTGCTGTTATCTGAGTCGAGTTGCCCGTGATTCAGACTTTTGCCTTGCTGAAGTGACTAGACATGGTGCTTTCCCTGTCTGCGCACAGGGAAAATAGTCCACTAACACAGAACTGAAACTACAGAAGTTCCTATGCAAAATCTTTTCTGCTTTCACTTCTTTCGCTCTTCTTCAGACATTGCATTGTAGCTTTCCCTTCTCCCTCCTACCACAGGCACCCAGAAACATTCACTTTTCAAATTCTCACAGGGTTTTACAAACTTCTTAGCACTTAACTTTTCCCACAAAGAAATGTCTTTGCTTTTCATTTCCTTTGTAGAATTTCCCATATGATCTTCTCATAGACTGTAAAGATGAACTGATTCTAAAGAAGTACCCAGGTCCTTTTCACCCAGTCTAGCAAATTGACTACCATATTTTATGAAACTATAAAAGAGGGGGAATTTTTTAAAGACTCGGTGATAAAAAAACAGTGAGAAATATTACGATACCTTGGCAGTGAGTATGACAGCCAACTGATGCGTTAATGCTACTAAACTATGGTTCGCCTTCAACACTGGAGAGCGTAGCTGAAAATGTAACTGCACAAAGTTTTCTCTGCATCTTCCCGCTGCAGCTCGCCCATGCTTACCTGCTACCCTGCACACTGACCTGGCTTGCAAATCTTTGGGATTTGTGCTTTTTTCTTTTAGCCAATGTTATGTCCTTGAGCCCACTCACCCTGCCGCCTCGCAGGGAGATGGCGGCTGCAGAAAGATGCCGCAGAGGCGAAGGGGTGGGCAGGTCACTGAACTGGCTGAGCTGCCCCAAAAAGAAAGGTGTCCAAGACAAAAACTCGAGTGCGTGCTAACAAAAGGGATGCTTGATCAAAGGTGCCTGCCTGGTGGTACCTGAAGGGTGGGAGCGAGAGCTGCCGGCAGCCAGTTATCCTGCACAAGGAAAGGAGCCGTCGCGTGGCAATGGGGCTCGCTCAGGCCACAAGCCATGGGGGAGAAAAGCAAGCCAGAAAAGACACAGAAGGAAAAAAAGGCCAGGAGAGGAACAGAAAAAGAGAATGATTTCATGCTTGTGAAGAAGGGAAAAAGTAGACCCACTGATAAATGAGAAGGGAGATGAGAAGAACGTCTGTGCAAAACATCAGAAATCCCGAAGTGATTTCATCATTATTTGTTTGGCTCCTTGCTTTTCCCTGAACAGGAGGGGAGGAAGGAATTTGTGGAAATAATCCTGGACAAGGTACGTATAACTGAATGTGTGAAGAACTGAACACCAGCCAGCCCAGACCATAAAGCAGCTCAATTAATAAATATTCATAATAATTTGAAATTATTTTGAAATCATGTGAAAAAAAGGTTGGAGAAAACCGTACGTGTTGACAGTCTCCAAGGGAAACCTGAGTCATTACTTCAGTCTTGTTACTTAGTGCCCACAAAGCTATCCCACCGGCACATTAACATAAGGGATAAAATAAATCACTGTAAGCCAGAACCCTTTCCTGCTGACTGCGAGCAATTACTAGCATTTATATGCTCGGTGAAATCAAGGAGATAACTCGTCTGGGCAGTATGGAGGTCCAGATCACCATCTGAACACGGATTTTTAGAGTGAATAACCATTAGAAGTAAGCCAAAAAGGAACGAATAAGTTTTTTCAGACTCCGCTTGTTTCTGACTCTTAGCCAAAGGTACATAACCCTTTCCCTGTCCTTGTTTTCAAGCTGACAATGAGCAAACTCATCCTGAAAACAAAGGAGCACTGGCTTCTGGCATGGCAAAGCATCCCAGGAAAGCCGAGAAGTTGTGGGCAGCAACGGCTGGTGCAGCAGCCGTGGGCCATGCAGCAGCCGGCGCAGCCCTGCAACAGCCTTTACCAGCAAACGGCCGGCAGGACATTCCTCCTTCTTCTAAACAGTCACAGATCAAATACACAGGCATATGTGTGTGTGCTCCTCTCCAGAAAAACGTTCTTTCTTGTTACGGAAAGCTTTTGCAGTGACGAGTTTTGGTGCGACAAATATAAGACGTAAAACTTACTTATTCCCTAGGGAAGTGATCGACCTGGGCCATAGCCTTGAGGGACCCCAGGACTGTCACTCTGTACCAAACCATACCAGTGATGCTGTACACTTTTCTACTCGCAGTCAATTACAACATTCTGAATCACAAGGATCATGCAAAAATTGCAAAGTCACAAACAAGATTCTGACCTTGAGTTAGTAACTTCACTTCCTGAAAATAAATCAACAGAAAAAGGTAGGTTTGACGCAATTTTCCAGGAACCGGCCAGGAAGGAAAAGAGGGTAAGTATTTTCTTCTGGCCCAGAGATTGATGGTGATATTCACATATGAAGGGAGGAATTTGCCTTGACTCATAGGAAATATCTTTGTTCTCTGGGATTTAAAAACAGCCTTTGTGGAACAAAATAGATGGCCTGAACTATGCCTGTGTTTCGAGGAAGGATAACTTTGCCTATTGAGAAGAACAAGAAGGTGAAGAAGTATTTTAATGGAATGTGAGGGTGTTTTCATTTTTCTTTATAGCTGGCTGCACCAAAGGCAGGCGACAGTGGTGAATTATTTTAAAGAGCATAGCAACACAGAAATTGAAAGATGGTTAGATTTTGAATAATTAATTTGGGTTATGTTGCTGTTGTCAAGCTGTTTGCTTATCTAGAAGACACAAAAATGGATAAATTCTTTGCTCTGAAGAGATTTCAGTCTTAACAGTGGCGATCTCATGTAATGTTGGTACTAGCTGTCACACTTTTACCCTGGCTCACTTTTTTAAACCTACCACAAAGTTAACAAAGATTAATAGAGGCAATAACAGAAACAAGAGATGCAAATCCCCTCCAAAACCCAGTGAAGGTGCTCACTCATCATCTAATAAACTTTTCTACACAGAATAGTGGCTGGGGCTTGTTAAAAACATCTTCAAATCTGACAGCATCATTATTACAGTCCCAGGGTCGGGCTTTTTGCTGGAATTAAAGCATTTGTACTCCAAGCACAATGACGGAGCAAGGAGACTAGCAGCACTTGAGAGATGACCAGAACTTAAAGGCAAAGTTTGCATTCACTGCACTGTGCTTGGGGCTCTGGGAGGTCCAAACGAAGTATATGCTTGAAGCAGCTTGAATGGTCCCATTAACTTTAATGCTTTTTTAACGTAACTTTGGACTCGAGCCTAAAATAAGTTATTTTCGCACTCAAGTCCTCCTATACAGAATTAATTTGGTAACCAAAAAAAGAAAACGGAGCTCAAACTTTGCACCAAAACAAGCAAGTAACTCGGGCACGTGCTGAGAAAGATGACAGGGGAAAGCCCTGCGGCACGAGAAGAGTTACCCCAACTCCCGGGCCTGCTGCTGATACCTAATCCTATTACAGATCGTGCCTGGATCGTTACCAAAACTGTTCTCATGATATTTTCCATTTCAAGGCCGAAATGCCTGCGTGTGTTTCACGGCATTTGGCACCAGGACAAGAGGGCACGGAGTCGGTGCGGCCAGGTGGGCCAATGGTGGTGAAACAAGCTGTGCTTCTGGGATGCATTTACCAGGCCTTTGGCCTTTGAACGAATTGTCTTTTCAGTTTTATGGGCTCTTACAAATATTCCCAGACGTTGCTCCAGCTGTACCAGTCAAGGAATTTCTCACAGACGCCCTTTCACGTGTGTAAATGTTTCGAGGAACTTCTCAGATAACGGACCTGAAGGTATTTCAGGGAAGACACGGCCACTTTCGGAAGGAGGCTTCTCAGCGGGGGAATTTGGAGGAGGACCACCTCCATGTGGCTGCTGGGTGAATATCTTATTTAAACGCCGGTGCCACCCTGCCACCGCTGCTGTGCCGTGCGGGCGACCGCGCACAAAATGGCCGCCAAGGCGGAGGGCAGCCGCCATGCTGCGTGCGCCGGGCCTTCCCTGCACGGGTTGGCAAAGCCACCGTTATCCGTTGGGTGAGGTCATACGACGGCATGCAGAACAATATTGCTGTGTTTCCTTCCCGCTGACTAATTAGTAGCCAATCCGACACCTCAGAGAAAATTAGGACAATTCCTGCCTGCTGCTGTTAAATATTCAAGTTACGAAAAAGCAACCGTTTCCTTTAAATTCACTTTTCATTCTCCTCTTGTGGCAAACATTGTTTCATTCTGCTGTGATGTACGACCTTTTAACATTATTTTCTGTCTGTTAAGTTTCCTGTGTACGGAGCATCGTCCTGGCACATTGTATTAATCCTTACAGAGGATCAAACAAAAAAAGATAAAAATATTCAAATTTTGGAGTTATTAGGATCCTCTTGAGAATGATTTTCTTGTTTTCCATTTCCTGTCAGAATTTGATTTTGCAAATGAAGCTGACATATGCAAACCCTGATCACATCTTGCTATTAGCTTTATATTTAGACTTACGAGTGTGATTTAGAATCAGCTTGGGATTATCAGAACTTCAGGTGCTCATTTCTGTAACTCTGGGCCCTGAAAAAAGCTCTGCAAGGAAAGTGTATCTGAGGACACCACCACGATAGATCAATAAGAGCATTATGTGTCATAACACATTTCTATTAAAGATAAAGCACTTCCTGCTCGTCTGAAAGGTGTACACCTATCTCCCAGAACATCAAAAAGGGAAAGAGACAAAACTATATAGCCCAAACCAAATGCATATCAAAACTGATGTGGAAAACAGAAATAAACTAAAGAATTTTCAATTTGGACCTCAAAGGACTAACACTGAAATTTTCCTATACATCTTAAACAGGACTGCAGAAAAACTGCAGTGTAGCAGAGGAACTCATATTCTCAGGAAAGTCCATTATAAAACCTGGAGTGTCCCATAAGAATCATGATTTGATTTTGTTGCTTCCTTCCGTGAACTTTGTCGCGAGAACATACTATCTCCTTCACATGCTGTAAAATGAAAAATGAGAATATGCTATTATACATATCGAAGTAAGTTTTATTCAACGCATATTTGTATCAAAAGACGTAGCATTATTGTAGCCAAAAAGGCATAAAGACATAAACCAAAGACAAGTTTTGTAGGTAGAGATTATATCTTTTATTAGATGAACTGGTCTAATTTAAAAAAAAAAAAAAAAAAAAGAAAAGAAAAGAAAAGCTTGCAGGAGCACAAGCTCTTGTGCAGGCCTGAAATAGAAGCAGCAAACCTAAGTTTTGCTATGAAACCAAGTTTCATTGCACATCACAGTTTGCTCCTTTCCCACCCTCACGTCAGGCAAGTGCTGCATCACCCCTCCCCACACCTCAGGCGATAAATTTACCAAACCTCTCCACTTTGCTGTGCAAGTACCGGCTACTTTTTCTGTCGGGTGGCCTAACTTACACACCCCTGACCTGGCTTAGAGCAGCTTCCCTCCACTTCTGCCGAGCTTTGACATTTCCTTCTACGTCTTAACTGAAGAAGAAACCAGAGGGCAAGTGTTGCTGCAGCAGCGTAACGATATGAACAGTTCAAGCATTAGCTTCATGACGTTAATAGTCTCGTGTCACTGGCATAGGAGAAAATAAACACTTTTACTGTAAGAAATAATTTCTCAGGGAAGATGATAGGCTTGTGAATTAAATATGAGTGAATTCTGTATGGCACAGTATTTTTAAACTGGACAAATGCGGGGGGGGGGGGAGGGAGTTGGTTATTTTTGTTAGCAGCTGAATATTTTCCAAGAGCAAGCACTTCAACACTAGATTAAAAAGTTATTTTTAAAAGTTTTATTTCACTCTCCAAATATTCAGCACAGACTCTAAACCTCTAAGAGAACAAGCAAATAAATACTTGGGAGCACTCAAACAGCCCCAAACGGACCACCTAGGTTTTGCGTATCATCACCAAGATGAGGAAGGGCGCAGCGTGCGCTTGCTGTCCCTCCGTCCCGTCGGGCATACCGGGGTAAGGTCTGGATCAGCTCTGCGGACCCAGTGCACTGGGCCACGCAGGTGAACTGGCCGTGGGGTATTTTAATTAGCAAAGTGTTATGCCCTGAAGGTAGTGGAAAGAGGAAGTTTTGTCTGTCCTTAACTACTGACATTAGCGCTCCACCCTTTCCATGGTGTAACACAATATAATGTTATCTATGATACAACCTAGCCTTAATAAAGGGAAAAAAAGGTAAGGAAAAAGGCAGGGGAAAAACCATGAATTTTTCATCTGGAAATTTTCCAAACATGAGATTAAAATGATGAGGAAAAATCCCTCCATTTTTAGAAGTCCCAATGCAGCACCATTGCATGCAAAAGGCCTGAAGAAGGCAGCCTCTGGTTGCGTTTCTGTCCTCTTCGCATTACACACCTCATCAACTCTGTTGTCGAAGCATTTTCAGGCAATTGATTACCTGGTTAGGAAACACAACTTAATGAGTCATGAGTAGCAGTGTTTGTTGTGAGTGGCACGTGTTTGTTTAATCCACATGAGAAATTAAATGAAAAGCATCAGTAGCCATTTCAAACTAGCTGAACATCAGAGAAAAGCAAATAGCTTTATACATGTAATACTACACGCTGGCACCAAACCCTCCTCCTGCATGAAAACCAAAAGGCAAACAAGGAACAAGTGAATGTTTCTGCCCATAGAGGCTGCGTACGTCCCCGGCAACAGCTAGCCGTGAAGTTGAGAGCAAATATTTGCTCTGCTTAAAAAATGCTCAGATTGTAATAATTGCATAGTGCTGTAAACTTCGAGAGCTTCTTGATCGTTTAGGGACGCTGCCTCTCTTCTTGCTGAATATTTACGGAGTGGGCTGAGGTTCCCAGCAATTTACTATCAGTCACTCCCCTGGTTAAACCCAGAACATTTTCAAACAGAATTATACAAGTGAAGCAAGTTCTGATACACCATATTTTCAGTTTCCTAGTTCCCTGTAGCATAGGCTGCTGGTTTGGGTTGGGTTTTTCTCACTGCAGGCACTGGGCATGCCCCAAAGTCTGATTGCTCTTTCATTTAAGGTCCTGAGTTGGGTTTCTTAAAACCACAGTCAAAATCTTGACATTTCCTATGCCAGGCATTCTCCAAGCATTAGGTGGTTTGTGGGGAATTGTGGGGCTGGATTTGTCCCGTCTTAGCCAAAAAGACAGGAGGGGAGTCCGTGGCTGAGCTCGGCTACTTTTGGCTGTCGCCGCCGGCAGATCTGCCACTCAACACCCAGGTTTTTCACACTTCTCACCTTTGCGCTAAAACACAGACTTTAGTGCAAAAGCCAAAAAAAAAAAAAAAAAAAAAAGGCAAAACCCAAGGAAAACAGCAGAACTGTTCAATTTACCTGGGATGTAGGAATAAATGCAGTTTTGTAGCCCAGAGAGCTGTGCAGCTCCTGTAAGGCTGTGCTCCCTGCTGCGGGGAGCTGGAACGAGCTCCGGCGCTCCCTCCGGGCGGACATATGGAGCATCCTCTCTCAGTCTTACCGGAGGTTTGCATCACCAGCCCCTTCCCCCATATTTGCAGGCAGACCTCGCCAGGTCTGACAATTCTGTGACCCTGCTCTGGTCCCAATCTCCGGTCCTGTCCCTGCCCCCTCGTATCGGCGTGCCCCCACTGAGGCTGCCTGGATCCCAGTAAGGGACCTGCTCTGGTGAAGGGAGACGGCAGCACGGTGGGGACTCTTGAGCACCCAGTCTGGGAAGGGGACATGAAAGGGTGGGAGAAGAAGTTTCTTGTCCAGCAGTAGGAAGTCGGGTCCCAGACAATTTCTTGTGGACAACTCACATGGGTTAAAATTGCTAGCTCAGGCTTCAGAGAAGCAAAGCCCCCTGTGCACCACCTGCCTGTTTCTGCCCCTGCACTGGTCTTCCTGTGAACTGATCTGAGCTCAAGGCTTGGGAGGGTGTTGTTCCTAACCCGCATGTATGTCCCAGCCTGGCACAAAGCAAAAGAGATGCCTGTGCTCCTCCCCGGACTGCTCCTTTCCCCTGGACCCTTGTAACTTCTGAGTAATTATTTACAACATTACCTCCTGGACTCCCCGTTACTCCCAAGTTTGGGAAAGTGCTTCAGCACGAGCTATGTTTTATGTACCCGTCTGTCTTCATTGACTTCAACGATCTTCCAGTCAGCCCTGACGGTGCCTGAGATTGCCGAAGACACAACTTCCCGCGGCCCCCCGCGCATGGGGAGCGAAGCAGGGTGATGGACTCTGCAAAACCAGCACCATGACTGAAAAAAAGCATTTTTAGAAGACAATCTTTTAGAAAAGCATCCGCAACCTGAACCAGGTAGCATTTGCGATGAACATGAATATTCCAGAACACATTTACAAAATGCACTTACTCTTCCCTTTTACGACTGCATTAGGCCGTGATGGTAATAGTAGAAACCTATTGAGTCAGGCATCTTTGTGTACGCTAGTCCATAACAACATTTCCAATGCTACTTCAGTACTTGAGTGCACAAAATTTGCAGGATCAGGCTATGATTTGCTGCCAAGGCTAGGCTTTAGGAAGACAGCACTTTTTAATGGCCTTTTTGGACTAAGAATGCTCCAACAAACTACAGTCAAGTTCATGCATCAAATACAAGTTCTGAACCCATCTGCAGGGGTTTTTTACATTTATTTATTATAAGAGGTACAGTAGACATCTGCTAATATATAATATACGATACATATAACTGTAAATTTTAGCTATAAAATAGTAATATATGTAAATTTATATGTACTACATATTGTAAAATATCTTCTGCCTTCTGGTTACCCAGAGCTTTATACACCAGGTCTACTGATAAAGCATGTGTTGCTCTCTGATCTTGTAAGAATTTTTTCTACTATGCCTTATCTCAGGATAATTTCTTTTAAGCCAACTTTTAGACATTTACATGGGTCTTAGAAATGTTATTGCACTTTTCCTCTGACCCAGCTTTGTTAAAATGTTACCTGTCTTCTTCATCGTCTGACTAAGCAATGTGAAAGAGATGGAAAAACGGGATGGACTTGTAGATGAGATAAAGCAGTGGGAATCAAAACTACCTAATCCTTTTTCCAGTGTGAAGAGCCTCTACCAATGTTTGAGTTGTGTTTGTTCCACTGCTAATCATGATCTTGTTTGCTGTAAGAATGTACGCAATTAGTTGTATGCATTGCGAAGTGAACAGCATCTTCTGCTAACCGCCGTTTAGCAGAAGAGGCTGTAGGACAAGGCAGGTGATGATCACTGGGATGTTCAACTTCTGTTCACGCCGAGCGTCCCAGATAGGACACTAGAGGGATGTAAACCCAGATAGGAGAGGGATGGAAGCTCACAGCTCTGCAATGCATTTTAGGTAGGCAAATATACAGCTGCTGGAAGACAATAAAACAGGTGCTGGTAGGAAGCAGGTTCAGATTTCCATCTCCAAAGATGTCAGGAGCTGGCATGAAGGCAGGCTTGCCTCTGTAGAGGCATACGCCAATAATTAAGGCAGACACATAGTCTTTAAAGATGTCTCTTCTCTTGTAATACTATGCTCCTATCATTAATACAACCACACAGAACTTCCTGGTTACTGTACAAAGAGAGGGGAGCTGCTCTGGGAAAGAAAACTTGCAGATGCTGTATCCAACTGGAGGCTGCGACCCGTCTCATTTTGTACCCAAAATCTGTAGCCCCAGGACCTGCATGGAAAATTCCTCCATCCTAAAGAAATGCAACAAAAGGTCTTTTGCTTGTAGGATCCCCTCAAGGACATTAAATGAAAGGGTACCTAGTCTTGAACTAGCTAGTCTTGCTGCACCATTTGACAGGAATCCTAAATAAATAACGTGTTCTCTCATTTTTCCTCCAAGATTTTAATCTGCAATGGGACTAATAATACTTGTCCCTTGTAGCAAAATACTAGGAGATTCTGAGATGAAAAACACTGTGTAAGTTCAAAGTACTTACCATAATCAATAATTCTACAATATGATAGACTCCTCACTTCAATCAGGTGCACTTTAAAAAAAAAAAAAATAATTATGTGCTCTAAAGATAATTTCCCAAAGACTATCCTTGAAATCAGAGGATTCAGATATGGAGTACTTAACTAGATTGCAGGAATGCATGCCATTTCTAGTCCTGTAATTAGGCAACAGAGCAGATCTAATCACTTCATTACTGTAATGACAGCCGCTCTATGAAGTCCAAAACCAGAGAGAGAAGAGGTTACTGCACAGGTACCTCAGAAGGTTTTTAAGCACAACTTCTAGTAGAGCTGTATACTTTGACATTTTTTGTCTGCTATTTGCCTTTTTTCCTGATTTGCAGCTTGAGCTCAATAGCATGTCAGGGAGGTGTGACTGGCATTGACCAGCTCCCTGCTGCAAGGGAGGCTCGGGGCAAGCAGCCACACCAGCAGTGCTGGAGACTTCCCTGTCTCAAGCAGATCAGGAAGTTTTGCTATATTTATAACATGAAGTTCCAGTTAGCTTAATTTTATCGGTTTAATGTTTTTCCTACAGAACTTGACTCCTTCATAAACACATTATTAAATGCACGCACATTTAACAACCACCGAGCACGCACGCACAGAGCGCTGCTTTGCCCTACAGCACTGTCACGGCGTCTAGGGAAGGACTTTCACGGAATACACGATACCCAAAGCCTTGTAAATTATGGATTAAATTTTGCTTTTGACAATTTCATTTAGCTCTAACGATAACGGAATTTGTTTGCATTTTGAAGAATTGCAAAAACTAATGTAAATACCAGAGGAGCAACGGGATGGGTACCAGCCACCACATGAGGCACCTGCCCGGTCTTACAGATGTGTTAACAACCTCAGTTTTACATAAGTTTACTATTCCCACTGTATTTCAGCCCTTGAGCACGTCAATAGCTTTATTTTGGTTTATTCTTTTAAAAAATAATAGCCGTCAAGGTGTTCTTAAAGGATTTTAACCTAGTCCTCTACTTCTTGAGGATGAATTTCTTCTGTGTAAAGCTAATCTTTACTGGTTGGTTGTTTCCTGTGCTGATTTAAAGAGTTCATCATTTTACCACCCTCCTGAAAAGCTTATGTCATCTTACTAGATGGGAGTTGTCAAAAACAAGAATTCACTCCTTTTTTTTTTCTTTTTTTTTTTTTTTTTTTTAAATTCACTCATTTAATGGTGTTTCATGATCCCATAACTTCTCCAGGATACATTATTGTTGGATTACAATAAGGTCAGTATGTGCAACCTGGATGCTTACAGGTTAGCATCTCATTTCTTATATAGTCAGGTAAATGAGCACTTTGATTTCTGGAGATACTGAGTTCCCTTGACTGCCATGGATTTAAGCAGCAGTGAGAGACGCTCAGCAACTTTGAATGCTTCTAATTAATGATAAGGATTTAGATATAAAGTATTTGGCACCCAAACTCTGAACTAAACTTTCATTTTCTTTTATATATGTATCTTTTAATCTATCTTTTTTTAACAGAGGAAAATTCAATTAATGGGCTGTGCACTAGCAGGCCAGTCCCGGATTAAAGAAATTGTCTTTAGTATAATTTAATTCACAACAGTTATCAATTATTTCATGTTTCTAGACACATCCCATCTTCCACAGTCCCATGCCTTATGCTGGGACTAGGAGCTGCAAGTTGCCAGGACCATTTCTGGCAACCCAATATAGCAGTTACTATCCCTCAAATTCTGAGCAAGCCTTTAAAGTTACTCTATACAAATGGAATGGCAAAAAAATATCCTTTTCTGGGGGAAAGGAGAGAGGATCTCCTCTTTGTGTTGTAACACAACTTGGCATCGTGGTTACGTCAATGTCTGAATTTACTCATTTCAGAAAGATCAAAGTTTTCTCATCTACTCAGGCCACATAAATTGGTCTAGAGCGCTATAAATTGATGGTAAGAACCAACACCTTAAAAGCGATTAAACAAAACAGCATTTTGTTACACATACTTTCAAAGTGTGTTTAAATGAAGCTTTTACTATCACTACAGGCATCTATCACACTTGCAAATCTCTTTGTTTTAGTCACTGCTATTTCCTTAGCCTCGTACAAGAAGCTTGAAACCTTTGTAATCCAGTAAAACACTTGTTCTGACCAAAGAGAAGAGTTAGAGCAGATGATCAGAAGGTAAGGAGAAAAAGCACAGCTACCTGGTTCGTTGCGTGAATTCCTGAATCTAAAGACGAAGAGCAGAGGAGAAGTCGTCCTATTAAACCAGGATTAGTCATCCTAGTTGTACACCACACTTTGGCCAGGAAATGAACAAATGATAACATCCCATGATCACAGAGTCACAGACACGCATGCAAGATTTTGCAGCCCTCAAAACCCGATTGTCTCAACATGCAGAGTTGGAGGCGGCTGAACACATGTTTAGACACAGTTGATGCTATCAGTGTTCACGGAATCTGTGACAAGTGTGGGCAGTTCTTTTTAGAGTATCGTGCAAGACCAGTCATGTACAGATCGTACATTATGCTTCGTAGTCAATGATGTTTTTCCTTGCTCAGCTGCTAGGCAAAATATCCTTCTCAGCTAATGTCACAGAATCAACGTCAGGACCCTGCTAGCACCAGCAGGCTTTTAACACGGCAGTAGATTTCCAAGAAACCTTTATTTTTGTCTGATAGCAAAGCCTGGCATCGCAGACTAGAGAAACCATAGATATTAGCTGAACATTTTACTTTCTTTCCAAGAAGAAAGTTGCACTGGGCAGTGCAATTGCTTACTGTACCACCCTGGAAGAGTTCACCCACCTCAGTAGGGCTCACAGTAGGTTTGGACTTGAACCACCCTCAGCCCAAGTAGGTACCAGCTCTTTGTTGCTCCTTGCAGCACATCTGAGACACTTTTTGAGCCCACACTCTCTGTGAAGCCTTGGTGGGAAGAGGATCTCACTGCCTAATTCCTAAAAGAGGACCAGTACTGCCCCCTCCTGTGAGCAGCCCCATAGCTCAGATGCTGCCTTATCAAACCTAGGTTGTGGGCTCTCTGCAGCAAATGGACACAAAGTTTTCATTCCAAAAAAACCCAAAACCAAACAAAAAAAGCCCCAAAAGTCTATGTGCTTTTTATTTCACCTAGCACAAGACGTAGATGTAGCACTGAGGTGCAAAAAAGGCCATTACCGACATCCCGTGCTTCCTCATCACTCTTGGCCGTTCCTGAAGGCCAGTCAGAGCCTTCAGAGACCTTCAAGGTCACTCTCTGGCAGCAAGCAGCTTCTCTGCAAAACACAGGATTTTTCTCCTTCGGCTGGCTTTCTGCTTCTGATCTGTTCTCTTTCATTCCCCTCTCTTTCACACAAGCACTAACACGTAAGTCCAAACGTGCCAATGACGGATGTACTAAAATAGAGAGAACTCTGTAAGCACCTCCAGCTCCTCCTGCCAGGCTTGTCACGTCAGCCGTGAACCCCCCCGCCCCAGGCACTGCTACCCTCAACTCCAGCAACTGCTTTCCCCTGGGCTGTAGCCATATATTTGCCCAAGGGTAAAATGTTTGAACGGGTAATCATCCAAATTTAATGACCCTCTGTCATCAGCTTTGCGCCAGGTGCAAGAACTGTGCTTGGAATCTCTCGTAGGCTTCACTGCAATTTGGAAGCAAAAGACAGCAAAGAAGCCAACCAAGCCCCATTTTCAATAAAATACACCCCGAATCAAACAGCATTCAGAAACCGTGTGTGAAGAAGCTTGCCAAATGCTCACACGTGTGATAACGTAGTCAACTAAAGCAGTATCTAGTATCTTTTGATTTAAGTTCACTTTCATTATATAGGCATATTTTTTGTTGCATACCTGCAGTTTCCATTAGACAGTTTAAATTAGTCAATAAGCACAAATCTTTGAAGGACAGTTCAGAAGGAAATTTTCCAGACTCTGGAAGAACATTGCACTTCGGAGTGTAGTTCTGAAAATGAACATGGCTGTTGATGCATTTTAGGCAGCCAAAATATAATCTAAAGAAGATTTGGAAGTTGCAGGTCTGAACAAAAGAAAGATGGGAATGGTGTTATCGCAGACAGAGAAAGGCTCAGGGCTATTTCAGAGGAAAGAGAGGAGGATCCATTTTGACTAGATAAAAGTGTGCTGAAAGGCATCCAAGAAGAGAACTGGCAGTCCTAGACGGACAAGAGGAAGAAAAATAATGGGCCTGAAATATAAAAGCAAATTCCTGAATCTTCGGTATATCTGAAACCAGATATAGGAATAAGAATATGAGCTAAAAGGATAAAGAGAAAGGCCCAGGAGGAGTGAGTAAGGTCAATAAGGAGTGAATGCCATGAAAAGCTATTGAAAAAAGCTTACAAGAAATCATAAAAGCTAGAACTAGAAGAAGCTAGTCACAAGCATCAGGGTTTCACAGCAGATCAAGGCAAACAGAACCAACAGTGCTCAAAAATCAGAAAGATATTGAGAGGGAGAGTGGAGAAATTTGAAATACTAAAAGTGCAAAGTTTTCATTTCTGAGAAGTGCTCTTGATTTTGTGGAGCTCTGTTAAGATATGTTAAAAAGATTTTTTCCCAAATCCTATGAAAAATACTTACCTTGGTTCTAAGAATGTGCGTGACAAGGTAAGAATCAAATTATCTGTCAGGTAGAAAAGGCCTGCCTTTACAGGTACAAAAGGAAAGGTGGTAACAGAATGCATCGAATCAATGACCATTCACCTGATAGTCAGCCCGATACATCTTTTGTTTTAAAGAAACAGAGTAGAGTTTCTTCTTATTCCCTACAGCAATACCATCTGACCACATCCACTACATAATACACTTTTTTTTTTTTTTTAGTAATTTGGCGGGGGGTGGGGGGGGTGTTGATTGTCAGTTTAAGAGAAATAAGTCTAACCGAGTAAGAGTGAATTGCGAATACTTTCTTCTCTGCTTTTGGGCACAATGCCTTGCACATAGGGCTGGCTGGGGAGTCCAGGCCCTGACTTGGAATCCAACCCCACCTCCTTCATCCATCTGAAATGTCTGTGGGGCGGCGCAGGGTGCTGCTGCGAGCCCCAAAGAGGTTTATTCATTCACGTGAGGAAGTGTTGAAAGAGCAGCCCTTGGCTTAACGACCTTGGGTAGTTAGCTCTTCCTCTGGCTTCACTCTCATGACTGGGACACGGCTCTCAGGCTAGCGGGGTGTGATGGGTGTTAATTAAATTACTGTTTGCACAGCGCTCCACATTCAAAGAGCTACCCTAGTGGGGAAAAAAACCCACAAAACTGCACTACAAGCACCAAAACGGGAATCCAACTCGTCCACGCATAGATGGTTATTTGAAAACCACGCTTGTCATCCACCTTTCCGGCCTGACATTTAGAAGACCCAGTAGGGGAACTTCCAGAGCAAACACCTCCAGCCGCCGCTGGCAGAGCTACCACGAGAGCTTCCCAGCAGCCGGCCCCGCTCCGCAAACTGCTCCCAACGCCGGCACGCTCCAGCATCCTTTCGCTCCGTGCCTTGCTACGTCCCGTGCAAGTCACGCATTGCGTGGGGTGAAAGCAAGGCCTGCGGCCTCAAAATCGCCAGCCGCAACGCCGTCTCGCTTCAGGTTTGTTCTTAAAAAGTATTTTTTTTTCCCCCCCAAGCCGAAAAGCTTATACGACGCTTTCTAGAGATTAGTATGGAAATAACGAGCTACGGCAAATCATCGATGCATCAAACCCCCTCTGGATTGGAAGAGCGCGTCTTGCCCCAGCAGAAAGCGCTCTCACTTCTCACACAAATGGCAGCATTTAGAGCTTCGTGCGTGACGAAACAGGAAATCGGGTAACATGATGACGCCAGATCTCCCACGGCCGTTTTAGGCAAAAAGCCGCAAGAATTCCGCTCTGCCTGCCAGGAGGGGTTCTCCTGTGGGCAAGAAAACAAGAGAGAGAAAAATGGTTGTGGTGGTGGTGTAAAAAGAGTGAAAAATTGTGGGCTGATTTAAAAAAAAAATAAAAAAAAAAAAAAATAAAAAAAAGGAAGGCGCTGAACGTCCGCGCCGCCGGGGAGCGGGGGGGGTGCCGGGGGTCCCCAGCCCGGCCCCACGAGTGACCGCGGAGGTTCCGCGCCCCGCGGCCCCTGGCAGCGCGGCCCCGGAGCGGGGCGGGGGCGCGCCCGGCGCGCTCCCGCCTCCCGCCCACCTCCACATGCACACACCCGCGGCGGGAGGAGGAGGAGGAGGAGCGGCATCTTCCTCGCCGCCTTTATTTCGCCACTTTCATTTCCCCACACACACCCCCCCCCCCACCACACACACACATCCCGTTCTCGTCTTTTCTTCTCCATTTTTTTTTTTTTTAATTTTTTTTTTTTTTTTAAATTTTATTTTATTATTATCCCTGTAATTACCTGTCGGGGTGCTCTCCCGCCGGAGAGGGTGGATTATTCCTCGGGGGATCCCCGCGGCTCCTCGGGAAGGTAGGCAGCAGCTGATGCAATCGTGGGGGGGGGGGGGGGGGATGCCGGGGCCGCGGGTCCCCGCGCAGCCCTTTGTCTCCGCCGTGTGCGCAACACCCCCCCCCACCACCCCCCCCGGCCAAACGCCCTGCCGAGGAGGGATTTCAAACCTTAAAAATGGGTTTTAAGGTCAGCCAGTCGGGGAGGGGATGGGGGGAGCCCAGGAGGATCGGGTTTTGGGGTGGGTTTTTTTTTTGGGGTGGGGGGGGGGGGGGAAACGCGAGCCGGCCATGCGGCATCTCCCGGGGGGGGGGGGCTGGCCGCCGGGATGCTGCCGTAGCGAGCCGCTGCGGCGTGCCTTTAAACAAAAAGGGGGGAAAAAAAAAAGAAAAGAAAAAAAAACCACCCAGAAAAACCCGGCGGCCGGCAGCTACAAGCTTTCACTGGCACGCCAAAAAAAAAAAAAAAAAAAAAAAAAAAAATTTAAAAAAAAAAAAAAAAAAAAAAACCATAAATGAGTTTCACGCTGGCAAGCGTGATGGCCGGCTGGGCCGCGTGTGCCGCAGCCCCCGCAGGATGCGCGGCCGCGGGTTCAGCCCTGCCTGGCTAAATCCGACCTTTCCCTTAAATCCAGCGCTGCCATCGGGGCAGTGGAAGTTTTACGGTATTCGGAAAATGCAGGCTGGGCCCACGGCGCGGTGTGTGTGTGTGTTTGCCCGTAAAGGCATAGTAACAGCTAAGCTGCTGGCTTTTAATGAGCCGAAGGCGAGAACAAAAAAGGGCAGGTTTCCATGCCTGGGTATGCATTTGCTCACGTGTGTATACATCCAGCTCTCTCTTAGGACAGGGGGTTTGGTCCCTTGGTTTGCAGAGTTTGCAGTGCAACCTGTAGCTAGGACGTATCTCCTGGTGCAAGAGGAGACCAGGAGGTGTGTAACCCCGTGCTTTGTTCAGGTGACATTAGAGGGACGGACACGAACCCCATGTTTGGCAGCAGGTTTCATGGAAGGCGAAGCTACCGTCCGCTTGTGCCACCAGCTGAACCCACCGCGTATTCCTTAGGCTATTCTGCGTTTGGGGCATTTCTGCTAACCTCCCTTCCAAATGATAGTAACCTTGTGCTTTGTGAATGATAGTCACCTGTGCTTTGTGGCACTTCATCCACCTTTAGGTTTGTTTGGGTTTTACACGTGCTTGAAAGGCAACGTAACATGGACGGGCCATTGTTCTAAAAGTAAAGAATTGGAAAAAGATCCTTGATAATTGATAAAATACATTCTGGAAGAATAAAAAAAAAAAAAAAAGACATTCTGAGTCTAACCGTCTTAGATCAGAAGTAAAAACAGCTACAGGGTGAGTAAGAAAGAGCATCTTTCCACCTAACTTTTACATGATTTGCCACCAAAGTACCAACGTCCTTTAAAAAGCCTCTAAAAGGAGATTCCATCTGTTGCTGAAGGATACAGAGTATCGATAACTGCCCTTTTCAGGCTAGGAGCCCATGCCAAAATTGCACTGAAATCTACGGGCAAAACCTGCCTGAAATCTAGGCATGGCCATATTGCCGGTGAGCAGAGGCCTTCTGCTGTGGCTCGGTGGAAATTCACTGACTAAAATGGGATCTGCTTCACTGTCGTACTGAACGACTCCTATTTGACTTTGCCCTTTTTTTGGAAGGTTTTTTTTTCTTTTTAAGAGGCACCGTAGAGAGAGCACTTCACTGAAGCACACTGCAGCATCCTCTGGCTTGTCGCTTTGAGACCATTTACGCTGTAGTTGGACCAACTGGGCTCTCCAGCCCAGGTGAGGACGGGAGACGTGTTGGCAACGAGCGCCGCGCTCCGCGCGCCCCCGCGCAGAGGATTGTCCTCCGAGTCGTCCCGGGCTTTCCGCAGACTGCCATAGAACATGGAGGATCAATTTTCCTTCGCCTCCAAATCCTGCTTTTTAAAGGCTAGACGGGGAGGCAGGGCTCTCTCAGCTGGTCTGCATGTGGGCTGCTCATCCTGGGTCTCTGTCCTACAGTTCGTTGGGGTTTTCTGGATTTGGGGGTTTGTTCTGTACCGGGGGAAGAGTGGTGACTGAGCAGAAATGGGACTCTCCTTCCCCCCGTGCTCTCCCCTGTCTTTTTCTCAGCTTGCTCATTTCTGTAGAAACATGCTTAGCACATGGCATGACAATAACCACTGCTTTGAAAGTTTGTATTATGAAGGCAAACGAGATGGTGTGGGAATACTTAAATATTCTAAGCCTGAATTCAGTTTCCTTTCTGATAGGTACTTATTCCTGTGGCCTTAATCCAATACAAGAAGTTTCAGCGGCCACACTTGGGGGGAAAATGGCAGCTTTTTCGTGTTGAAAAGTGTTTTGCGGCCCTTTTGCGGTTAACTCCCATAATATTTGTGTGAGCTTATCAGGTAAATATCACTCTGAGTCTCTTACAGTCAAGAAAACTGAAGCAAACAAATTACTTGTAAACTGGAGCAGAAAGAAAAGTGAGTTACGTGTGATTTTATGCAAAGGGTTCTTCCTTCTGTAGCAAAAAAAATATTTTAAATAAGAATTTCAGAGCTGCTATTTAGCCCTTACAAACACATCTGGATAGTCTGTTTCATGGCTGTAACCCACAAAGCCCCACTCGTACAGCGCTTCCACTTTCTGTGGAAGACAACAGTTCGTTTATTCGTGGCGGTGCGTTCTGGGATCTCTGGAGCAAAAACGGGGACTGTTGAGAGAATTTCACAGAGAAATATAATTAGGAAAAAATGTGACTATATTCCTCTGCCAAATGCCTTCCCTAAATTGACTGGGAAGGGCTCAAAACAAAAATGTACTTAAAACCATTTTCCTTTATGGCTCATCTTTAAGTGTTTTGCCTAAAGTAATGAATCACTGGGTGAATCAGACTGGGTTTTTATGATTTCTTATTTGCCTGCCTTTGATCAGCTGAGTAGCCTGTCGAGGCTTAATTTGGGACTGTCTTCCCTTTCTTTATGGCAGCGTGGAGAGCGACGGGGCAGAGCAGGAACATTTTCCTGTTGCAGCACAAGGTCACGCAGTACCGAGAGATAGGTTGAGAAACCGTACTTGTGCTCGTCGCTTCTTTTTTAGAGCATCCTTTCCTGAGTTTGCTTCTCAAGCCTTCTGTCACTTGTTTGTCGTCCCCCCGCCGCCCCCAACCTTATTTTTTAACTCTTTCCATCCCTCGTGCCGTGGGGGCTGCGTGAGCAAGAAGGAGCCTGGAAATGAAAGGCGATGGCTCGCAGCTGCCAAGCAAACAGCTGCAGCAGCTGGAAGGCCTTCCAGCCTCGGCGTTGCCGGTGGGCAGGACGGGCGCTTGCCAGCACCTCGGTGGTTCTCCGTGAACCGGTGGGGCCGGGGTGAAGCCCCTTCGTCCTGCGGCTGCAGCCTGCTGCAGAGAGGCAGTACCGAGGAGCTGGAGGCAATGACATTTCAAGCACTGCAGATGTTTGCTCAGTGGATGTGAGTCAGTCTTTAATTTCCAAGCTCTTTGTTGTCTCGGTGGCTCTTCTCTAATCTCTCCATTTTGTCCTTCCTGTAGACGAGGAGTAAATCGGGAGCTTTATCTTCCACATGTCAGGTGTCACTGATGCCGAACAAAAAGGAGATCGTTGCCTCCCCGCCTCCCAACGTGATACTGTTACGTAGAAAGCCCGTTATTGCTTTTTGTCAGTTAAGTGAATAATCCGTACGCAGAGTTTCAGGCTCAGTGTTTCATTATTTATATCCGTGGTGTCTTACTGGTCGTATTCTTCTTCTTTGAAAGAACTTTCAAAAGTATGAGCCCAGAAAGACGTATCACATCTCAGACTTTGCAGGAATAAAACCAGCTTGTGTGAAACTCAAGCGCTGGATTCTGATGACTCGTAACGGACCAAGAGGAGTTTTTGGCAAAACTTCCTTTGAGAAAAAAGTTGAGTCATATTTCAGCTTTTAAGCATATTATCTTGAATTCCATAGTTAAAATTGCCTAGCGTGTCTTGGATATTTGTCATCCTCACAACCGTTTGATTGCGGGAAGCGGGCAGTGAATGAAGTGCCTGGTGAGTGTGCAAGGGCTCGTGACAAAAACCATACCCGGAGACCAGCGAGTTGGTGTCCAACCCGACCACTTACCCAAACGCCTCTCGCCTACTGGGTCAGCTTTTGGGCAGCCACGTGTCTTAAGGTGGCACATTTGGATGATGTCACTTACAGGATATGAAAAAGAAAAAAAAAAAAAAAAAAAGGCCTGTGAATTAAGACATCATCATTACCACCGGGGGTGATAATGTTACTGTTAAAAACACAACTTCTAGTGAAGTGTTTTCTGAGATTACACCTCTTCCAGGTACTGCCCAGAAAGGATTCATGCTTGAGCCAGCAGAATAAATGAAGTTAGATTGTCTGTATTACCATATTTTTTCAAATACAAACTTTTTGAGCCCATTACTGCTGTTGTGGAATTTTAACAGTCCAGAAAACTGGAGTTGCAGGGATTTTTTTTTTTTTTTTCTTTTTGATGTTTCAGAAGGCAACAGAGAAAATGACCCCAATTCTTGGAATGTGTTTTAATGGCTTGTGAAGGTCTCAATGTCCTTCAGAAAAATAAACTCATTTTATCTTCTTGTGTCATCTCACAGTCCTCCTTCTGAAGTCTCTGACCAGTTGTAATCTTTCCCATATTCTGCAAGGAACACACGATGAATAAATTATCCATAATGTTTTTTACAAGACATGTCATGGGATGTTTAAAGAGAAAGCCAAGCTCCTAGGCCAGAGCAGTGCTTTTTCTGCTAAACAGAAGGGCTAGATCAGCTACCAAACACAGACCTTTGAGGTTCCTTTAGAAGCGTCATTAGCTCTTTCCTGGTTTTCTCTTGGGATGATTCCTGCTTCAAGAAGGAGTGTTTGCCCATCTGAGTAGACAAGTTTGAAGTAAGAACAAAATTCTTATTTCTTCTTGTTGATTTACTGTGTGTGTGTCTGGAGAGAAGAGATTTGATGGCAGGTCTCTGGAAGTTTCCTTTTTGGGAGGTTGAAGGCTGGGCAGAGTAGTAGGCACAGTGACTGGAAGTGATTGGGGTTGCTAGAGTCACTCTTCAGATGATTATTTACTGCCTTTCGATGTGAGGTAGGAATAAAGCTCGGTCTAGGAACTTTTGCCAACGTAGCATTCTTATTTGCATTTATTTCATGACATTTCTTGAATGAAAAGGCCTTAAAAGTACAAACACTACCGTGCTGCTTCCAAGATAGCTCAGCATCAACATATGGTGAATTCTTATCAGTTGAAGCAAAATTTTTTTTTTTTTCTTCCCACGGCGTTAGTGGCACCTACACCTGAGGTGTAGCGACTTAGCTCGGCTAACCCCAGTGTCGAAGCTCCCTTTGGGAGCAAAGCTATTGCATTTCCAGAGAGCAGCTCAGCATGGCTGCAAAACCCTCCTGTAGGCCAGGGCAGATTGTCCTTTGGCAGCGCCAAGAGGCCAAGTGATGCTCGACTTGTAGGGAATAAAGTTGGTTGACTTGAACCCTACCCTTCGGCACCATAGATTTTATTTAGATGCCGCGATTTGTTGCATCCATGAACGTGAAATTTAAAGTAGGTGATTTGGGGTGAAATTCATGCGACCACCTGTGTTCCGCTGACTGTGGAGGGTGCCTGGAGTGATGTGCAGCAACAAAGGGCTTGCTCTGTATATGCCTAAGGTAAAGTTATCTTGGCAAAAAATTTGCAGTTTGAATAGTGGTTTTTTTCCAGGTATCACGCTTCCATCACCCTTTCCCTCTGAATCTGCAAGCGCTTCACAAACTGAGTGTTATTGTCGCTATTACCATCCTAATTTTACAGCTGGAGGTGCTAAGGATGGGGTAGTTATCCTGTGCCAAAGATTTGCGATGAGTTCATGCTGTGACAGTCAAAGTTTTGGTCCCCAGCCCCAACCGCTCTCTCTTCACCCTCCTTCTGTTTTGGTGACGAGATCAGGTTTTCTCATACTTGGAGGTGCAGCGCGTTATTTCACTCAACAATTTTTGGGGGTTTCAGGGGTTTGTTTGGTGTTTGGTTTGGGTTTTTTTAGTAAATCACTTAACCTAGCAAGAATCTGAGGCAGATTCAGAGGTGTGCCTGGTGTCACGTTGCTTCAGGAGCAGCTCGTCTGCCCGAAACCTGGAATCTGCTGAAATGATTGTGGTGGTGCTTCAGCTGGCGCTCCTTGCACTGAGGCTTCCCTGCGTCTTCATTCAATCCGTTTTCTGTAGAATCAGAGTTTTGGTTAAGACAAAAAAAAAGGGTGTCGCTTTCACACCGCAAAGATTCCTTGCGGATAAACCAAGCGAGCCGTTCTCCTGCTGGTCCGGCCTTGCAGCATTTCAGCTACAGAGGGGCGAAGCGGGAGCTGCATGTCAGTGAGCCGCGAAGTCTGCTCCCCAGCACGCCGTTTACCTCACGGGAGTGCTAATTTCAGCACCTGCTTTTGCAACACTTAACGGGGAATTTTCTTGAGCACAGGCAGTGTCATTTTCTTGAGCACAGGCGATGTCATTTTCTGAAAATCCTCCTGGGGGACCATGACGCAAAATGGCGCCCAAAGGGAAAGCTTCTCTGCTTGAATCTTACATGCGCTTTTTTACACAGGTTTTTAAATGTCAGGGGATACAGATCTCGGTACAGAGGTTGTCAGGTCTATTAAGGAATTATTTATTTTAGGAACTCATGGTCACAAGAAGCTTCGGGATTCAGCGGGCTCGGTCCTTGCCACCTCAGCAGTCGCCGTCTCCTGTGGCTTTATCCTTTTATAAAAAGATCGTGCTTCTCTTCCAAAATAGGTAGACTATTTTATCCCCGCAGCCTCTGGGAAGACTGTTCCAGAATGTCACTGCTAAAACCACTCTCTGCTTGCCAGTCTGCATTTATTTATCAGCAGCCTAAATCCATTTTTTTTTTTTTTTTAATTGTGCCAACATTTTAACACCCGAGCGGTCGCTCTCCTGGTATCTGTAGTGGAAATCTCTTCCACAGAGGAGGTAAAAAGGACCCAGCTCACATCCCCGCCGACACCATCCTCGCACCAGGCTGTACCAGGCCTCGTCTGCCACCATAACCACGTGCTTAGTTGCTCCTTCAGTAGAAAAGAGCAGTTCCAGCCCTACTGTAAGCCTCGAGGCGAGCCTTTAAACTTTGCCTCTGAAATTTGGATGGTTTGGGCTCTGGAGGAAACGTTAAGGGCACACGTAAACCTTAAAACTACGTTTCTGAGGAAGTATTTACAGGGGAAGAAAAATTGCTCATTTGCAAAGGCCTTTTCTGCGTGGTGGGGATGGTGGTATAAACCAGAAGTATTGGATCCTGTAAACTTAATGTGAAACAGGCAGATGTCTGTCTGAACGAGTGAACTACATCCTCCTGCCTCGACGTAGTGCCCTGCAAAAGCCAGGGATGCTCCTGCTTCTTTGGTTGCACGCGAGCAGTTGGATGGGTTTGAGGTAGCCCTGGGAGTTTAAAAATATCCCCAAATTAATCTGGCATCTGAGCATTCACCACGTACCCCTGGGTGAAGAGTCGTTTGGCAATACTGCAGGAGATTCATTCACGAAATGGGAATTGAGAGAGTTGTGGTGCAGGAGCTTGTTTGTGAGTAACATCCTGTTGCCTCAGCACCACGCTGGAGTTGTAGCTCAGCCGAAGAGTGATTGGACTCTGGAAAATATTGGTCTTTCGGTTGATTTGCATTGCTGATGAGGAAATATGTCACTGTAGCAGACTTGGCTGATCTGCCTTTGGTGTTATTCTTGGTGCTCTTATGCAACACACCTATCAGAGGAGAGATCACCCGATCTCTAGATAATAACTGCTTGACACAAGATATACATTACTCTTTCTTCCTATGATACATGAGCTTAGGGATTTGTTTTTGTCTGTTTCTGTCCTCGTTCAGAGTAAGTTTAACCACACACAAAGCATCCTCTGTACATCCTCTTTACCAAAAAACTTGAACATATTCAAACACCTGGACTACGGCTATTAGTAGAACAGAGCACTGGGATAACACTATCCCTCTGTTCCATCCACTCAGCAACACCACGGGCACAATATATTTTATACTTGTAAGTAGGAACGGAGAACATACAGAAGACAAACACTGAGTATCAAAAAGGGACTTGGACAAGCAAATCAGATTGGTTTGCGCACTAGTTTATAAATACAGATACTGTCTTCAGCAGTTGGTTGCGGAACCAGGTATATTTATAAGGTTAGTGAAGTTGATCTCATTAAGGCGTATAAGGTTACTACCGTTGTGCAACGCATTTAGCTTATAACCTGAGGTCCTTCTAACAAAACAAAATTGGTTGCTAAGGACAGTCTCTCTCATCCAGGTTTCACTCGTTTCTTCCGGTGATATTGCCTGCTATTGGTGGTATACATCTTGGGGTTTTTTCTTGTGTTTTATTTAGGTTGCTGACAGTCTGGCTGCAGTTTACTCACGAGATACCAACCAAACACTAATATTTGGAGAAACACTTGGATAGGTACAGTTCCTCACCCAGGATGCCTTTCAAAGCCGGATTAGAACTGACTGAATTGCAGAATATGACTGTCCCTGAAGATGATAACATCAGCAATGATTCAAATGATTTCACAGAGGTGGAAAATGGCCAGATAAATAGGTGAGTATTTTTCCACTGACGCTGCCTGTGCTAAGAAACACTCTGTTTAAAAACAGCATTCTAATTTTCAGTATATGTCTTGAATTATTCATTACCAAGTCATGCTCCATTTGAAGATGTAATTTGAATTTCATATGTGACATCTGTTGGGCATAGGCTGCAACAGCAGATAAAGCAAACAGAATGGCAATTTATTCATCATTTTGAATCTTTCAAATTAGTCTAATAAAATGCACAAACATATAATGTAGTAAAAAGCCAACATTCTGAAATGTCTTCTTGGATACAGCAAAGAAGCAATAATAATTAATACAATTAGGCCAATGGCATAATTTGGGGCAAATCTCTTTGTTGACCTTTGATCTCTGATATGACAATTTTAACCTGCCGGGCCACCTCCGTGCACCCAAGCTCCTGGGGATTTACAGCTGGTGTGGTTGGCAGCAAACGTGGTCCCGGACCACGTTCGCAATTCGGCAAGACAAACCAGGCAGCGGCTGTCGCTCCCTGAGGCAGGGGTGGCAAGAAGATGGTAAAACAGAGACTTATACCTAACTGATGTCAAGTTTAAAAAAATGCATCTATTTATCAGTATGGGTGAGAATCATCAGGTTTGCTTAAATTATTAGGCTGTCGGCTTTTTCTACGAGCTGTACAGTCATTTCCAAAGAGCAGCCTGTTCCACTAGCCCCCAACAGGTGCTGAGCTGTCCTGTTCACAGCAGAGACCCGCTGACGGACCCCGTCTGGGTTTTGTGAGCTGTAAAACAAGAAGCTGTTTTTCGATCAAACTTCCTGTTCAAATATTGCAAACCAAGGTGGAGCGCACTGGTCGGCTGGTGCTTGTGTGGGGATCCAGTCCTGCCCGGCACTGGTGCTGCTGGGAAGCTTCTGCCGGCATACCATCCTGTTCCTTTACTGCTGGGCTGCCATCGCCTGTGTTTATGGTCTTCAAAAACCTCTTCTCTTGCCTTTTTGTCTTCCTTTTGGCACCAGCTTCTCCGCCTACCTGGAGAAACTCACTTTCTAGTGTAAAAACAGAAGTAAGAGCTGGTTTTTCCCATGTGAGGGTAAAGTCGTGTGGCTCTCGCGGCCGTGCGGGTGGACAGGGAGCTCGGTGGCACGTCGTGCAGGAATCGGCACCCAAGGTTGGCCATACCGTGCACATAGCAAAAGCAGCCAGCCAAACCCTGGGACGGAGCAGGGGCCTTCCCCCCCCCGGGGGAAGTCCTGGGGCGGTCACCAGCTGCACCGTGTAGCGGTGCGACCGCAGTACAGCTGCACTGTTGAAGATTAGAGCTGGTCAGGAATTTTCTGATGCAACTGCTTTGATGGAAAGTGCCAAAACAAAACGCAAACCACTTCTGTGTTAAAAAAAAAAAAAAAAAAAAAAAAAAAAAAAGAAGAAAAGGCAAGAGCAAGAAAAAAAAAAAAAAACAAACCTCCAACTTTGCCAAAACAAAACAGTTCCAGTATGAACCTGCTTGCTTTCCTGCTGGCTCACTTCATAAGGCGAGGAGCTCAGGGGCTGACAGTGGTAAATTTGCTTCCCGGAGCCTGCCGAGCATTTATGTCCTTGAGGGAAGGAGTGGCTGTACTGGGCTGGTGGTGCCTCCCCAGTGCTTTGGCTGGTGCCACCAGTAACTGTTATGGGGAAGAAACCCTGTTAGCGCTTTATCTTTCAGTGAATGTTGACAGAGGGTGGGGAAGAAGTGTGCCGTATATGCCTGATCCTCTGTGGTCACAATGTGCTTTGTGGAGTTAGGGCATCGTAAGCGTGGCAAGGTGTGGGTCAGATGCAGACTGCTTGCAAAGGGAAGAAGAAAAGTGGGGTGAGGAAAGAGTGTCAGAAACTCAGAGGCAGAATTTCTGATTACTGTTCTGGCTCTTAGGGCAGGTGAACATATTCCACAATTCTCCATTCCGTTCTGGAGAACTTTTTTTCCTCTACAGAGCATCATTTGGTTGTAGGATGCAGCCCATTACAGTTGTCCATTATCCCTCTGCTGAGGCGCTCACGGGACAGCCGCTTTTTCATCCATCCTGTGCAAGAGTATTTTTCCCCCTCTACATCCCGGTGTGTTCGTGTTCCCGTCCATGTCTAAAACAAAGAGTTCCAAGGCAGCTCGTGCTGACCACAGCTTCCAGCGCAGCAGCACGTTGGCATCCCCTGGGGCTGAGCCACCCGAGGCCACTGCCCGGTGCAAGCACCTCCACGCCGGCATGGGGGATGAGCAGGCGGGGAGATCCTGCCAAACGCATCCTGAAAGGATGTGGTTATTCCCTTCCTGTAGCTATTTTGGCAAACGCCCTGTCTCCATGGAATAAGAGGTTAATAGGCGTACAGAAGAACACATATTGTGCTGCCTGGCACATGGTGCGAGGCCTTGTGAAACTCCAAAGTCCTTCAAAATCAGTGCGACTTTTTCTGTTGATTTCACTTGAGCTTTAGATTAGATCTGCAATTTTCAACTAACTTTTTTGTTGTTGTTTCCACCTGTTTGATTTTGCACTCTCTGTTTCATTTTAAACATTTTTTTCTCCCAGTGCGTAATTTTTCAAGCTCAGCTAGAGCAGAGTTTTCAAGGGTCTTTTGGAGAAGGTACACCAGGGAGAGGCTGATTCCAGGTCTGGTTGTAAACTCCAAGTATTTTTTCATCTTGGAAAAGAATTCTCTAGTTTCGTTTGGACTTTCAGCCTTTTCTGGGCCTAAATATGCGTTTATATATGCAGTTGTAGGGAGGGAGGGCATGTTGTTTGGAAGGGGCTGTATTGGGAGGGGTTTTTCTTTAATGCAGATGTTGAATTTCTTCTGGGAATATCAATAAAGAGACTTGCACCAAATCCGGACATGGATTTGGTGACTTTTAACCATCTATCCTGGCTATAAAACTTTGCCACCTCTGCACATAACTGTAAACCAGTTTTCAGATGACTTACTCCTTATCTGTAACTATGACAATGCTCTTGGGAAGCTGCTGCTGAATGCCTGTCTTGGTTTACAGCTACCAGTAAGTTATCAGCACCCCTTGTTCGGTTAACAAAGGTTGTTAGTAGGTATGCCCAGATCTGGTCCAAGTTCACAGTGTAAGTCAGACCAAGGTTTCTTCTGCATGTCTTGTTCCTGCCTGCCCTGGAAATCTTTGCCATTGCTCAAGTTAGCGCTCCGTTTCAGAAGCTGCCTAAGGATAAAGTTCTGTCATCTTGGCAAAACTAGCTTTCCCTAACAAATGTTTAAGGCATTGTCAAATATTACTTTAATTGAGTTATGTTTAAACGTATCTGTGAGATGGCTAAATGGTTTTTGGCTAACTCTGCCTAGCCAAAATGGTTAGCTCAGGGATATCGCCTTAATCAAACATTTCTCATTTAAGTCCTTTAATAAATTAGATTTAGAAACCAGAGTTAAATGTGGTCCTTTTAAAACCACTTTATCAATAAGACTAAGTTTCTGCTTTGCACTAAATCAAACCAGGAAAAGAATTAGATGAAGAAATTCTTTCCAAGCCAACCGTGAGGCTTCACGCATCGCAAGGGTGAGCTGATTATTTTTTGGCCAGGGTATTTTATTAGTGTATCTGAAAAGTTGTGTATAAGCTGTTCATACTCAGCTGTGATATAGGAAACACAGCAGGAAAGCAGAAACATATAAGAACAGGTTATGTCTTTTAACGATGAGTAAAGCATTTGAAATGAAGACAACAAACAGCGCAAATGGATTTCATGCTTGTCAGGGAGTCAGAAGGCTTTGATGGCACAGACGGTCCGACTGCGCATTTCCACAGCACCTGTCACAGTGGCCTCTAGTCCTTGGGAGGGCTGGGAGAGGCTGGAGTAAACAGTCGTTTCGCTTCGTTCGTGTCATATTTATAGAGGTCAAACATACAACATTCTGTGACAATGAATAGCTCATTTTCTAAGCACTTCTATTAAGCAGAGCAGATGCATGCCATGGTTTAACTAGAAATTCCAGTATTCCAACATATGTTTCCCTTCATATGCTATAGGGGGAAAAAAACCACCCTTAAACAAAAAAAATGTTATAAAAAGCAAATTCTTGGGAAAATTTGTTTCTGCTGAATCCATTGGTTTACCTTCTCCCTACTTTTTTTTTTTTTTTTTAATTTCAGTTCAGTAATACATTCCATTTATGGAAAACTTAGGCTGTCATACGGTACGTCTGTACCACCTACCGAGCGTGGTCCCGAGGCAACCTTCTTGTCTGGACTTGCAGGTTAAGTTGCCTGCAATAGCAAATGCAGCACAGCCTCCGGATCAGGCAGACCCCCCCCATCTCCCACCACCGCATCGCTGCGGAGCTTTCTGGGCAAGCTGTCCTGGGGTTGGGAGGCAGGTACTGGGAAGCACCCCGTAAAAAAGCTGGGCTCAGTGCAACGTACCCCATGATTTGGGAGCCCTGTGTGTGACTTTGCCCTCCCGTACGCATCACGCAGCATAAATGGAGAAAAATGCGCAGTGTGAGGTAAATGTGGGGAGAATGAGGAGCCGAGCGTGTAATAGGAGGTGAGAGGCTGGACAACAATCCCAGCCCATTTTAATGTAGGACTAACTCAAAAGAAAGTAGTTTGGATCAATTTATCAAATCAGACTAGTTTTCTTAAGTCCCATCCAGAAGGAAATAATGTGTTTGTTGGCCACAGAAGGTGCCAGGTCTGCAGAAGCTGTTTCCTATGTCAAAAGTATTCTAATGGAAAGTCCCACGGTCACTTTATAGTCAAGCAATATTACTCAAGTATTGTCTTTATCGTGCGTTGGTTCTTTCACAATAATTTTCATCAAACTTTTAATACCAGGTGGCAATAATAACAGTATCTACAGATTTGTTATTTTTGTAATTATTAAGGGGGGACTGGCTGCAGAGGGATGAGGAGAAGTGGGGGGAGCAGACTAGTTACTTCTATCATAACTCTGACAAAATCTAAAATGACACATGATCTCCATAAATGACAGAAGAAGGCAAAGTCCACAGATGTTCCCAGCAGCACTTACAAATCCAAAAGAGACAAAACTCTTCTCTGTGCTCCTGCCCGTACAAATTGCCTGCGGGGTGTTTCGAGAGAGAGCTGGAATGTCTTTTTCAAACCGTTCACACTCTGTTGCCTGCGTTCAAGAGATGGGCTTTAAACAGACATGAAAAAAAAAAAGCACATGCTCTGAATCAGGTTGAGATTTTATTCTGTGAGGATGAAATACGTACACAGTGAGCTTTGGAAAGTTAATTTTGGATCAGTCTATCTTAGAAGTGATTGCTTTTCACTTCCTAAAACAGTGGGAGAGGTTCAGCCACCTATTCCAACTGCGTTAGGGCTGGTAAACCTGGCACGGTGTCTATATTTTGCAGCAAATTAGTTGCTGAAGTTAGTAGTTTAAAAAGTATAAGAGAAGCCTGTAGTTGGTTTTTATTGTTATAAAGGAAGTCAAAGCAGACCAAAGGTAGGAGTCAAAGTTGCAACAAAACCATCAAAAGTACTACATACTTTTTGCCAGCTATGCCCAGATTTAAGGGATAAACTCAGAACGTGTATGTAGTACACAAAATGTTAAAGACACAGGGCCCAGAGCGCCAGCTGTGGAAGCCAAGTCAGCAGCGTTACAATTGCGTGATTTTGGCATACGCTTAGAAGCTGTGCTAGCATATATCGCTAGTAATTAGGCCACAACCAGGGTAGCAGGGAAGTTTGATTGAGCTCTGCCTTTATGAGTTCACGGTTATATTACCAGCCTGAATACCGCTGGATGTACCTAAGCGATGCACAGTCTTGAGTCACGGTTTGAGCTACTCGTCCCCGGCCAGTAGACGTTCCCAGCTGTGGGGAAAGGCCAGCGGCGCTGCTCTTTGTGTTCAGCATATTGTTTGTCTGAGTTTAAGAAGGGCCACCTGAATTTACCTACAGCAAAAAGGGTCTCTGACACTTGGTGACAGCCCCTGGTTAGGTACGTAACACGTGCGATGGCTGATGCATTAGCCAGTGCAGCCTAAGAACCATCTGTGGATTAACGAAGATGCCAGGGATGTAACTGTGCGTAAACCATCAAAAGATGAAAAGCTGAAAGAATGCTTTATACAAACTAAAATGTTTGCTGAAGAGAGGATCTGGGAGAAGATAACAGCTCATCCAAATCAGAAGTGTCGTAAATCCCAAGGATACCGACGCAGCCAGGGGAGGCAAATCTTGTTCTGGTGACGGAAAGTTCCTAAATGTGGCTATATCAAGGACACAGAACAAGTAAAGGATGCAGGGAAAGAAAAGCTGTTTACTCCATGTTTCCTTGCACAGAAGTGTTTAATTTTGCAGTATGGTGAATTCAGCATTGAGTTTTGAAGACACTTGTATGAAAATCCGGTAGCGCAGAACGATGCACCAACAGAGCAGGTCGCCCAGTTCGTGATGGTCGGGGCAGTGCTGGCTGCGTGCAGCTCCTCTCCCTCCTCTGAACTCCAGCCGTACCCACCCCACGGTGGCAATTTAGGGTTTTGTAGGGTGCCGCACTGTCACCCGGCACTGAGGGGGACAGAGAGGTTCTTTTAGGGATCCTTGGCAGAATAGTGACGGCACTAAATTGTAGTTACAACTAAAGCTTTATTTTCTTACTAGGATATTAACGATTAGTGTGGCACAGAATCAGCGGGTGGGCAGGGTACCTGGGACCTTCCAGGCTGGCACGGAGGAGAGTAATTGGGCTGGCACCCAGGAGTCTTGGGGCCGATAGGGAGGGGAAGGAGAAATCTGTTTGGTTTGTCTGCTTGGTTCACAGGACCTTCAGGGACTGATAACGAGGGAAAGGGAATGGGTGCATGGCCCGCTCAGTCACAAAGAGCTTGCCTGATAAAATGGCGTTAGTTATGCTAAGCATGTGTGCCGGGGTCGGGAGCAGGGGGTACTGGTCACTTCTTGCAGGACGCCTAGAGAAGTATCTCCTCTTAGTGTCTGTGCAAACAAATTACTTTCCCGTCCACAAAATTGGTGCTGCTGCTTTACTAAATCTCCTAAAAGACCATTCTGTATATATACATTTATTCTGATCTTGTGCTCGTGTTACCTTTATTGATGCCCAATGCACGCTGGTATCAGTGAAGCATAGCCTGGCTCATTAAAGTTACAAGTTTGACCTCTTTTTGCATACAGCTTTTATACGATGCGTATTTTGTAATCACATGCTGCTCATGGAATTAATGTGTTCGCATTTTCTAAACACTTGCTGGAAATAAATCCTCTGACTTCTTTCAGCAAGTTTATTTCGGATCGAGAAAGCAGAAGAAGTCTTACAAACAGCCACCTGGAGAAGAAGAAATGCGATGAATATGTAAGTCTCTTGCTGTTCTTTTCCCTGTCAAAATGAACTGTATGTTATGTATATGAAGGGCCTTAGACATGGTCTTCAAAAGCGGTGGGCACACGCAATTATAACTGAAATTCAGGTTCTAGTAGGAACTGCCTGTGCTCAGCACTTTAAAAAAAAAAAAAACCAAAACCAAAAAACCCAAGCATTTTGGTCGAGTTGAGGCAAGGGAATCCCTTTGGCCTGTGCTAGGCAGGAGGTCCTGGTGGTTCCTTATGGCCTTACAATATATAAATCATGGGCCTAAGATGTTTCGTGGGTGGCGTGAAAGATGGGGTTTAATACTGAAAGTGTAGTATGAGATGTGTGTTTCCTATACCATTTACATCAGTTTACAAAATCTACAGGACAGCAGTCAGAGTGTAGCTGTGACAGGGTTCAGCGACACTTTTTCGTCTTTCAAACCAGTTTTTATTAAGTGGTTTCTATAGCAGTAGTTACTTATATCTGATATATCGCAAAACGTGGATTTTGAAGCACAGATGCATTTCCCTGCTCCGTTCCAAGCTGTTGCTGATGCATCTGCCTTTACTTCTCCAGATCCCAGGAACTACTTCACTGGGGATGTCTGTCTTCAACCTCAGCAATGCTATTATGGGCAGTGGGATTTTGGGTCTTGCTTTTGCCTTGGCCAACACGGGAATTCTTCTTTTTCTGTAAGTATTCGCGTGGTGAGTAGCTGATCTCTGTGCAGTTTCACTGCATTTAAAGAATGTGTGCGCTGCCAGCAAAAGGAGGGATTTATAGTCCATCTGTAATCAAGTGCAGCATTCAAGCCTGAAAATGTTAGCTACAAGTTTCAGACATTTTTTTCAGTCAGATTTTTTTTGGGGGGAAAAGCCACTACTTGTAATGCTAGAGCAAATTAAGTCCCTGTTACTTACTACAGACCTGAGCCTCGCCAGGGACTTTTCCTATGGTCCACAAGCTACACATACATCGGAAATATCCAGTAGTAATAGTTGCAGTGGGATAGTACCTCGTTCTTATTTGTGTCATAGGATCTCCAGAGTTTTCATCAAAGCATGGTGCAATAACTATTTTTTATTTTTTTTTTAACCAAGAAAAAGAATATTTATATTCCTTTATATGTTACATATAATATTTTCATCTCACTCCCACAGTTTCTTCAGTTTCTTATGTGAGTCCTTCAGAGCCAACATAAATATAGCCAAGATTTTAGTATAAAAAAAGAATTGAGGTAGAGTGCTTAGCTCCAGCAAAAAAAAGAGGCATTTTGTAAAGGAGAATTTTATAGTTTAAAAATGAAATGGTGCCAGTGAATGAGCAAGACACAGTGTTATTCTGTGTTATTCTGGATCGCAGTATGAGACATTTCATTGTGAAAAGTGATTGTTAAGATTTCAGTGATAAATGTTCATTGAGGGAAGAAATACAATAATTTACAGTCTTTGAGAACTGTTCAACACGGTTATTGAGTTTACAGATTAAAGAGGTGTCATTTCTTGAATGTCAAATCTAAAAATCTAGAAATTTTGTGATTTCTTAGGTTTTTGGGAAATATATAATATAAGCCCTGTATGTTGCAGAGTAGATGGCCAAAGCGGTACACATAGAGCCATCTGCTCTGGGGTTTTGTGCCAGGATAGCTACATCCATGCTGCCAGCTTACAATTTGCTGTGGTTGGGTAAAATCTAGGAATAATCCAAGGAGTCGATCCATTTACATTAAGAATGTACAAAGTCTCATAATTGTGTTGTCACTAAGCTAGGCTATAAAGTAGCTGGACTCTAATTTAACTCTTTCTTTTGCAGAGCAACTGAGTTTATTTTATTTTTACTGCTTTTTTTACCTAGTACTCTAACCTGTATGAGATACTCTACCCATGCTCTGACAAGCACACCTCTGAGGATACAGACTGGTGGTTGCAAAAACTGCTGTAACTAGAAAAAAAAAAAAAAATGTTACCTCTCTTCAGCCTTTTTACCTCTTCTGTGATAATAGTGTCTCAGCTAAGGAGCACCCTCAATTTCTCCTTAATGCTTTAGTTTTCTCTAATCTCATCCTCATCTCATTCTTTCAGCAGGTTTTCGTGAGAGTTAAGTGAAATGTGAAATGTGTTTGCTCTAAAGGATGTAAAAAGGCACTTTCTTTTAAGTGAAGTAGATCAGACCAGTGATGTGAACACCAGAGAAACTTCTAACAACATCTGATGGTGACTGGGCTCGTCTTGGCCAGGGTAGTGAGTGTGTAGAGTAGCGAGTGTGTAGATCTGTATCACCACATTGTACAAAAAACTGCCAAACCGGAACTGAATGTAGAGATTTTGTGAAGTAAATAACAGCATTATTCTCTACAGAATTAACCGTGTGTATTGAAAAGTGGATAATTGGTTTTGTTAGCTTTATAATACCTTTAGATCTGTTGGCCTGGAGATAGACCAGCCCGCTGAGATCAGAGGTAAGGAAGATAGCAGGACCTACCTGACCAGGCTAGCAGAGCTTTCCCCTTTGAAGCTTGGAGATACAGGATCTTAATGTGGTGTCTGTAGTTACGCCTGAGAGTTGAACTGCTTTAAATGTTCTTTTATCATGCAATAATCTTAGAGTTAAACCTAGTCCAATAGATTTTTTTCTCACACTCTCATTCAGTGCATTTTTCCCATAAATGTATAGTTCTGCTGTTGCTATCACAGGTAGATATCTTAGAACCATTTCTGCTTTACAAGTGATTAAAGGTAGAGTCCTAGCGATACTTTCATTCCTTTTTGCACATGAGGAAGCACTTAAATTCATTGCTCTTGAGTAGCACAGTCCTGAAATGTTTCTAGGTTGCTTTGTCCAGTATTGGCACACACCACCCCTGAAAAGTAGAAAGCAGAGGCTGAAAAATTAAAGGAGCACTTTCTGCACTAACAAAGCAGACCCAGCCTGATTTCCACTCTCACAGCCTTCAGGCTCGTGAAGTGTGCGCTGCCATGCACACCTGGATCAGTTCAGATCCTATATTCTTGGCGTAAGACTTGCAAAATAAACGTGGCACTGAGTATATACTCTCACATCCTATTTGCCTAACTTAGTGCCATAGCACAGTGTCATGCTTTCTAGGCAGAACGACTGAGGTAGGAACTCAGAGGAACTCAATCCCAGTATTGTTGATAACTACAGCCTAGACCAAAGAAGAGCATCCTTTCCTGTATGCAAAAGGGGAGAAAACCTTGCTGCAGAAAGACGGCACAAAAAGGTTGGGAAGTTAGAGACGGGCCAGGCCACCGAGGGATGGCAGGAGCGCGCATCGCTGCCTGTGGTTTCACCGCGGACAGCCAGGACCAGAGCGATGATCGCGTTCCACAGACATAGAGGCCGGCCAAGCGCAAGGTGCCTTCAGCCTGCATTTAGCCCGGCACTGCACGTGATCTGAAAAACCCTGCTGAGGCACAGGGGCTTGTTAGATGAGGTATAGTATGAGACTACAGCTGAAGTTTCGCACCGCTTTCTGCAGCCACTCCTTCTAGGCTTGGCTGGAAGCAGTCACGAAGCCGCAGCCTAACTCCGCCACAGGTTTAGGGCAGGCTCCTCTGGGAGCCCATAGGGTGGTAAACGCCGCGCTCTGCCGTGCTTTTCTGCACCCGATACCTTGTGAGGGTTCAGAGCTATTCTGTGCAATAAGGCAGGTGACTGCACGAGCCTCACAGGTTCTTCTGGCCCCCCCAGAGGGGGCTGGGGACAGCACAGGGTTCAGCTGACCTGGCAATGTGGCAGCTGGGAGCAAACAGCAGTGGCATTGCAGGAGCAGTTTGTTCTTCCCAGCACTGTATCAGTCCCCTGCCCTAAACTGTTTATTCTGGATTTGTTGGGGGGGAGGTGACTTGTGCATGTGCCGGTTGCTTGCATAGCTGCCAGCACTTCTTTAAAAGCGGGCAAAATAAAAAGTAGGGGAGTGCATTTGGGACTGCAGTGCAAGCTCCCCTGCTTCTGTTTTGAATTTGTGCAGAGCGAGTGGCACGGACATTTTCATTCCTTTCCAAGGGGTGGTTCTGGCGCAAATATCCCTGTCCATACCACAGTCCTGACACAAACAAGTTTTTCATACAGCGCTAATGAAAATGCCAAGCGTCTCTGTAAGAACCCTATGGGGAGCTAAGGACAACAGATCAGATAAATACCTGGCTGCTTGGGAGTGTTATTTTTACCGCTGCAAAGGCTCCATGAGCTCAGTGCCTGAAAAACGGGAGCTTTTAATATTAAAATAGACTTGATGCTGGCATGCGGAGCCAGAGCCATTTGGGGCTGGAAGTGAGTCAGCCCAGCAGCCCAGCACCAGGGGCTGGGAGCACCGTGCCTGCAGGCAGGCAGGGGCGTAACAGCTCTGCAGGGAACACGGGCAGGAGCAGGGCTTAGCAAATCTCTAAAAAATGGAGCAGAGTGACCTCAGCCAGCACAATCTCCCTTCCCTTCCCCACCTTCTCGAGGAGGAACACCCTTCGGGCCGTACAAAGAGCGTGTGTTGTTGTCGACCACCATTCTTCCTTGGCAAAAGGACAGTTCCTCCTATCACCTCTTTATGTTTCTCCCTGCTGCTCCGGCCCCGAGAAACTTGTGGGTCGTTATTCGGTGCTCAAGAATTTCTAGTCTAAAATAACAAAAAAGTGGAGGGAGGAGGCTTCTCATCCCGTTTTTTCTATGTATTCCTATGAAGAAGATGTGTTGCTGCCTATCTATGGCAGCAGCTTGTTTTCTGTTAAACTCTAGGCTTGTTTTTCTCGGTGTCCTGAGGGTAGTTGTCATAATAAAGAGAGGAATTGCCAGCAGATTGTCTGAATGCTCTTCACACACATCATGAAAACATCATCAGGTCTTTGTGTGTCAGAGTGTTGGAGAGGAAGGCGCACATGGTGCTTGGCTTAAAGACACAGAGCAATGAGCAAATGTGTTTTTATGCACTTAGCCCCCAGCACTGACTAATTATCATTTGTGCCAGCAAGTTTCCTACACAAACAGTTTGGTCATTACTTCCTGCAATTCTTCTACGTGAAGTCAAATTATGGATCACGGCAGACCAGGAGTGACACCAGTAAGGGAACACCAGTTCCCACCTGGACAAAGTATAAACCTTTGGTTTCTGCCTTTATTCCCAAGGGAAGCCAGTCAAGCCTTAACTTCCCTCCTCTTCCCTGTGCCCTCCCCCTTGGGCACTGGGAGGCACATAAAAAGCCATCTGGGCACCCCTTTGGTAGCATATGAAACATGTCCTGGGAAAAGATGCTTCCATTTGTTATGGAAGTCCTTAAATAGAGGACTTCCCTTTGACATTTTTACGCCGCTTCCAGAAAAAAACCTTTAGAGTGGGTGGCGAGGGACATACCTGGCTCATCCTTGCTCTGATTAAATCATAATTCCTATCTGATAAGACATCTTTATTCTTGCTTCTTTCAATATGGGGAGGTGTAACTCACTAACAGGCTGTGCTCTGCAGCTCTGCTGAGTTTTACTTGGTTGAATCCCTCTACACGCAGGGCTTTCTACCTCCATGGTGGTGTGATGGAACTGCAAACAGCATGTGAATTACATGCATTTTCAGGGCTTTTTGCGTTGCCAGAAGAGTATAAAAATTATCTCGGAATCAACCGGAATATGACCTGACATGAAATACTGCAATGTTAGAGCTCAGCTCTTACAGTAAGCTTTATTTTCCATTCTTTTGTAGGCTGCTTTTGGTTTCAGTGACGCTGCTGTCTATTTATTCAATATATCTCCTGTTGGTGTGTTCAAAGGAAACAGGTAATTTAAGATGTTGTTATACCATTTCAGTAGAATTGTAAAGAACAAGAAGTGAAAAGTGCTCAAATAAGGCCAAGTGCTTTGTGTAAAATGGAGTTGCTGTCACTTTGCTGACACAAGAGAAAGGCCTAAGACATTTTGGGTCAGAAGCCCAGAATTAACAAGAATTTATGACATGGCAATGGAGAACAGCATCTGACAATCACTATAAAGAAAAAAAATAATATGACAAAGACTGAATTCTGCTGCCGTGAAACGTTGTCTTCAGTGAGCTAGAAGGAACAGCTCATATAGTTTCTTTGCACTACAAAACTAATTGCAAATGAAATATAATGAATCTTTGCCTGTGGTGAAGCTGACCTGGAAACACAGTTTGGCGTAAATGGTTAGTGTGAAATTCCTGATAGCCTTTGTGGTGTAGTAGGAGGTTTCCTAGAAGAAAATAAAACAGAGAGAAGTGTAACTGTAAGCAAAATAAATTCTAACCACAGAAATTAGAAGTTACCTACAGTGTTAAATGTCACTGTGCTCTGAAGTCCCAAGAGTCTCTTTCCTTGGGTAACAGTCTCTGAAGGCAGATTTTTAAAACTATCTGTGCACAAGAACATTGTAATATTTTAATATGTAATTTGGACACACATGAGTTACTGTTATAGGATGTATAATGGCAGCAACTGCCTATTTAAATTAGGCACCTATGCCTAATTGTGGACACATTTGTGCCCTGTTAGTTCCCAAAATCTAAGTCCTGGTTTCTATGCTGCTGGTACATTTAAGCTCAAACTTACTGTTTATACAAGCTTTACAGCAGAAATGTCAGCTATAAGGAAATATAGAGAAAACCAAACAACGGGATGCATTTAAAAAATCATCTGTACATCTTCTCTTTCTGTTCTCATGTATCTCACCATCTTTAGAATGTCCAGTCTTTTTCACGACCTAAATCACAGCCAAGGAAAAAAACATTTAACAGAAACATGGACCAATTAACAGAGGAGTTTCTCAAGCTTGACAGATATTTAAAAGAAGTTTTAGTTATAATTTACATCTTTCCCTGCTTTTACCAAAACCATACCAGCTGGAGAATTCAGAAGTTAAGGCTTCATCATTAGAAATTGTAAATCATCCTGTAAGTCAATGGCTGCCCTCATTTGGATCGTTTAGTTAAAGCAAGTGAAATTGCAGGATCGCGGTACTCTGTCTGCTGTGGCCAGGCTGCCAGTGCTCCTTGTGGATCCTGCTGCACCGAGTTTCGTCTGGGGACGAGGCTCTCTACGTCACTCTCATTGCGGGCGCACACCTAATGTGCCAGGATGGGGATACCAGAACTTAAGGTGTCACTAGGGGTATAGACAGACTCATTAGAGGGATGTAATAGCCTCATTAGGAGCTTCAATTTCAAAAGTGTCTGGTAGCCAACGATAACATTTATAGACGTCAAGCAAACATTCCTACATAAGTTTCAGCTCTAGTAATTACAAGAGAGCTCTCTGTTTACTTGCAAAGGGCAGATATGGCTGCACGGATGGGTGGTTAGCTGAAAAGGAATCGTAAGTGTTTTGACTCAACGGCTTTCGCTGGTGTATTTGTTACCTTTCTCCTTGTTTCTTTTCATGCAGGCTGCATGGTGTATGAAAAGCTGGGTGAGCAGGTCTTTGGTACCCCAGGGAAAATGATAGTCTTCGGATCCACATCTCTCCAGAACGTTGGAGGTAAAGGAGATGAGGGGTATTGAAAAATAAAACCCAGGAACATCTCTCTCGGTGACATCTTGGGATCTTCATGCTCCTCAATGTAGCTGTGGCTAACGCTTCGCATGCAGCCCTTTAAAAATGCTGTATTACTGAATGATCAGCAGCTTAGAGTCAATTATAGTTCGGGATCTTCTATCATCAGATGCTGATCTGGGAAAAGGTTCAGGATGCTTCTCTGTACTTGTTCCGCAAAACATCTTGCCCATTTTCTAAACTGATCTTCTTCTTCCTCCAGCAATGTTGAGCTATCTCTTCATAGTCAAAAATGAGCTGCCTTCTGCCATAAAGTTTCTAATGGGAAAAGAAGAATCCTTTTCGTAAGTTGAATTAATTTTGGTGATTAGGTTATAGAATTTAACGTTGTGTAGATAAGTTTAAGTCTATGTTTATAAAAGCTTTTAAGTATTGGATACTCTTCAGGTTTGTCAAAGTACATTTTCACAGGAATATCTCAGGTGGTTAATAAAAACCAAGACAACTTTGGGGAGGAAAAGAGGATGGATGTGAAATGAAAGGTTAAGCCATCGGTAGTTAGTCTCTTCGCACGCCAGATTTTCATGAAGAATTGTCATTTATACAAACCTCTTATCATAGCATGCAGTCTTTTACAGCGTCAGGCAACACTTGAAGATACTGGGAACAGTGCAAGTTTAAGATATGATGTATTTCCCTGCGTTCTTAGCATCTTACAGGATTTTGGTCCTAAAGCACTGTCCATAGTATGAAGTTCTTTGATACTAGCTTATGACAACAGCAGAGTATTATACTCAGATTTCTGCCACTTATCACTCCTTGACATTTAACCAGCTTCTTTAATAGAGGGGTGGTATTTCTTTATAGTGGTAAATGTCCTTTACACTGGGTTATATGGTGCGCTGTAGTGCACGAGAAGAATGTAGAGATCCCCTTCCTCAGTCTTTCATACTAAATTGGACCAAGCAGTGGAAATAGGTCCTACAGAACATCACTAATGCTGTCCCTTCTCCCCTTTCTTGCTTTCCAGCAGGATTCAAAGCACCTTGCTAGAAGGAGATACAGCCCTGGGCTGGCTAGTGCGTGCCAGCCCGCAGGAGCCTGGTTTGCCGCTCCAGGCACGTGCCCGGGTGTTTTAGCAAACAAATCGTGGTGCACCCCCCCCGCCCCGCTGTGCTGCATGTGTGGCCCTTTGCATGATCTTTCCTTGTCCTGGCAGGGTGGTTATATCAGGTTATGGAGGGTGTTGCTCTGCCTCTCTGTCCCACTCACTGATCTCAGCAGTAGGGTGATATTTTGTCTAGTGACTATGAAAATGTGCCGTATCTGAGTCAGAGCAGTGCCGTGTTTTAAGGGCTGGATATTCAAGAGTCTACAGAGTTTAGATGTGGCCCCCATCTCTCCCTTTGTAGAAGCTTGTAGGGTAAGGAGACCAAATATAGTTCTGTAACTGCAGCAATCGAAGAGGATGGCTGAGTGTGAGGAAAACCAGAAAGGGTTTAAGGTGTGCTCATGCTGGTTTGGTTTTTTTTAATGTTTTACACAGGGCATGGTACGTGGATGGGCGGATTCTTGTTGTCACAGTGACGTTTGGTATAATCCTCCCTTTATGTCTCCTTAAGAACTTAGGTAAGATGCAAATGCCATTGTGGGAACAAAATAAAGGGGCCCAGACATCATGCCACTGACAGCCACCCTGGCAACTCAACTATAACAAAAAAAAAATGTGCTGTCATTGTAATCTAAGCAGCCTCCCTGGTCCAGGACTAAGCTGTGTTTTGAGCATCTTGGAACAAGCAGGCCTAAATTGTCACAGCAGTTGAACTCAGTATGAATCAGCTTCATCCAAACAATTGTGGCAATTGATTTAAAAAATTATAGTTAAGAGGGATTGCACTTCATAAGGCAATTCTGTCTTATGTGTAGCCTGTAAAAATAAGTTCACAAATTGTGAGATTACAAAAAATAACTTATTTTTCTATCAGCATCAAAATTTTTAGTGATGAGGTTAATTGGAGGTATTGGACTTCAAAGTAAGGCGTGTATAGAGGATTGCATTTTCAAATGTGTTTGAGTCCCCAGAGATGCCAGTAGGTACACAATGTATTTTTTAAAACCATAGTACAAGTTTGGGCACTGAAGTCCTGTTGGGATCTTCCTTTTGAGAAAATAACCCATACTCAGCTGAAGTGTATCAGGGAATCTGGGTCATGTTCTGATTGTAACTGCACATTTTCAGGTTTGCTTCAGTTATCACAGCCTCCTTCAAAAGTTAAAATTAGTTAAACTGCCGTAAAGGTGACCCTCGGGAAGAGAAACTGGTCAGGGCAAAGCTCAGGACTGTCTGAAAGCCAGGAGGCTTGCGACGTGGGAGACTCCCACACCAACAGGACAGGCTTTTGTCCTGCCCAGAAGCTCATGATACAGATTAAATGTAGAATACATTCAAACTTTTCATGAAGCAGCAAAAAGAAGTAAAAACCAAGATATGGCAATAAAATAATTTTGTATGAGATTTCTGTTTAATTTCTTTCAGGGTATCTTGGCTATACCAGTGGATTCTCATTAAGCTGCATGGTATTTTTCCTGGTAGTGGTAAGTTCAGCTTGTTTGTTTTGTTGGATGAGAGTCACTTGATAGGATATTCACCATTTCTCTGATGTTTTAATTTTAATTTGCTTTTTATTATTATTGTTAGCAATTAGCTGTCTTCCACTCTTATTCTAGGTTATTTACAAGAAGTTTCAAATTCCCTGTGGCGGACCGGAGCTAAATACAACATCACCTATCCTATCAAATAGCTCAGCACATGAACATATGTGTAAGCCAAAGTATGTTATCTTTAATTCCAAGGTATGTTTCTTTTTATAATACTTATTTTTAATTCACATAATATATGCACCTACACCCCGTGTTCTTAATCCGATCAGCACCACGTAGGCCCTGGTTCTCCATGCTTCCACTCGTGCTCCGATGGTGAACGCACAGCGGGTCTCCTTGCCCAGTCTTACAGAGATGCCGTGCTGAACGTACCTCCTTGCGGTCTTGCTCTGCCCCGGTAGTAGATGTGCTAAGGCTGTGAGCCCGAGCTACTACCAGACAACTAAAGCTTTCTTTGGGAGAGTTTTCCTTTCCACTGCTTCTTACTATCCGTGCTGCAACTGCGCCTTTAGGCTGTAGTTCCCGAGTAAGCCGTTCCTGCATCCAAAGCCCAGAAGTAATCCCTCTGTCCTGCACACAAACCACCTCTTTGTGACAGGGTACGCGTTTCTGCAGCCATATGGTGAACTGGATTGTGAAAAGGATACAGTTGAAAGCTAATCCAGCAAAAAAGTTTGATTGCCTTTCAGCTGGATGCTTTCCTCCATCGCCACACAGCTGCAGGGAAAGTTGTGCCAAGAGAATGCGAAAGAGCAACTGGCTGTCGCTGTGGAGCAGGATTGCTCCCATCAGCTGTGCTGGAGTGCAGTGCTCGTTAAACAGCACCTTATCCAGCAGGGCAGGGTCCGCAGGGTGTCGCCGTCGCGTTCATAGGGAATGCGCGTGTATAGCACATGTGTGCGAAAATTAATTTTTTTTTAAATTCACCCTACCAGCTTCAGTTGAAGAAGCCAGTCTGGGCACTTGTCTTTAGTTGGGGGTAGCCATCAGCCCAGATCTGGTGTGACGCACCAAGAATTAGTTAACTTGGTGTGCAATAGCAGCTTAGGTGTAGGTGTATGTTAGATAGCGCTGAAGGGCAGTCGTCTTCTCCTACAGTAAACGTCAGCATTTGCCTCAGAGTCGATGGAGGCACATCGGAAGGATCAGTCCATCCGAACTAGGCTTGCTGGAGCTGAACTCTAGCGATTTGCCCCCAGGGCCAACAGTTTGCCAATCATTTTAGCAACTTCGGTATGCAAGCGGAGAGACAGTTTCACAGAACCGGAGGATGGCTGAGGTTGGCAGGGTCCTCTGAAGGTCATCTGGTCCAACCCTCATGCTCAAGCAGGGCCACCCTGGGCTGGTTGCCCACCACCATGTCTGGGCAATTTCCTAATATATCTCCACGGATGAAGACTCCACAACAGTAGCATGCTGTGAGTGAGGGAGAAGAGGCGGCACAGGCCTGGGTGAGGAAGGACCGCTGGAGAGCAACCAGTCTATTTACCGAACCTGTTGGGCCGGGGGCGTACCCCAGGACAGCTTCTGTGGGAAGGGGATGCCTGTGGCCAGAGCGAGCATCTCTCAGCGGGCCGGGGAGAGCTGCATGTAGGGACAGACTCGTTTTGTCCTCGCAGGAGGACCTGTGGTTTTTTGTGCGATCACTGCTCGTACCCGTTTCCTGGGGAGAACGGAAGTGCTTGGGCGATGAGGTCATTTGTGAAGATTGGCTGTACGCTGAGGACTGAAACCCACTCAGGGTTTTGGTGGAGAAGGGGGTGAGGTCCCCCCCGGAGGCCTCCTGCGCTTCCTGGTGACGTAACGGTCTCTCTCTTTCCCCAAGGAAAAGCATGCTCCCTCCACAGCCCTCCTAGCCCTTTTGTTGGCCTGGGAAATGAAGGGACTCAGTCTGGTACCTTGAAATATCCATTTATTTGTAAGTTCTGCATTCCTCTTCTCTTTTCTTACAGTCTGGATATGGGCTTCCTCTTCAGGACTTCAGCCTTAGCACCCGTGGGTGCGCACCCCTCTCCATGCTGAGGCAGGGTAGCGTAGCGGTGACCCACCACCCGTCCCTTTTACGCGTGACGGTGTGCAGTAGCTGGGCAGGGAATCCCATCCCAGGGAGCAAAACCAGCAGCTGCGCTCTGCGAGCAGAGTCAGGGCTGTGCTCTCGCGTGACCAACGCGAAGACCTTGTCCTCCTGTTGAAAGAGCGCCGCTCTCCATCTTTCATTAAGAACGCGCTAATTGACAGGTCGTCTGCCTTCTCTGAAGGCTCTCAACGTTCGGTTGAAAAGTCCAGAGAGTTGGGAGCTGAGGTAGTTGAACACGGATCATTTCTTCATGCCGCTGGGGGAAATATTTCTTCTTAACTTCTTTCCTGAAATTCTCTCCGAACAGACCGTGTACGCTTTGCCCACCATTGCTTTTGCGTTTGTGTGCCACCCGTCAGTCCTCCCGATTTACAGCGAACTTAAAGAGTAAGCCTTTCTCTTTTTTTTTTCTTTTTTTTTTTTTTTTTTCTTTCCCAGTCGATTGTTTTGAACGGCCTTACATGGAAAATGTTAGTGCAGAGGTGCTCTGAGTCATTCGTGCCATTCAGAGGAGATGTGCTTTAATAACACCCAACAAGCCAACGAGCGTGGCTGTCAGCTAGGAAATCTGGCCTCCCGGGCATGCCGCTGGGGCGGGGGTGAGGGAGGTTGAGGATAATGCAATACTTGGGGAGTTTTCTCTGGAAGTACACGGCAGCCTAGGGAGAGCCAAACTGTGCCGTTCGTTATTTGGCATGGGAGAGGGGCGTGTGTTCAGCTAACGGCGTCTGTTCCAGCGCAACTAAAAATCTGTTGCGGTACCAGGAAAAAAAGTACTTTCAGCCTCGCCTCTACTAAAAGACCTTTGCTGTCTTGCTGACGCCTCCGGCTGGGCAAGGCTGTGGGGAGCTGGAGACCGGCCCTGCTGCCACATGGCTGGTGGCCCCCGGGGGCCACAATGGGGTCCTGGGCCATGGGGGGAGCCCTGGGGGAGAGTTCGGGGTCCGTCAGACCCACGGGTGCCCTCAGGTCCCGGCCACTTGCTGGGTGCTTTGAGTTTTAAGCGACTTCAGCAGGTTCCCAGGTGCCTATTTAGGGCATCCCTGTGTGGATTTACAAAGTCTTAAGTTTAGGTACTGGAGTGTGAGTATTTCAGAACAAATATCTAAAAATGAAATGTTTACGCTGAACCTATTTTACAGGTCTATAGTGGTCTGCATACATTCATTATTTTCCACCCACGGGGACACAAATGTTTCTCTGCAAACGTTCAGAACGTTTGGGGTTTTTTTTCCCTTTGTGTAATTTCACTCTTCCTTTATTTTGACCTTTTAATTAAATTACCGAAGTGTTTAAGGGCCACCCCTCTCCACTCGGCTTCACCCTTCACTCTGCTTACGCGGGTATGGCCGGGGAGCAGAGCCACGGGGCAGACCCACCACTTCTTGACCTGAGCCCCAAGTAGGGTCTGTTTCCCCGGTCCTTCTCTTCTTTGTGCAGCTGTCAATGAATTCCTGTTCTAAATGAAAATGCATTCATGAGTCTCCCCAGAATTACTATGTTTATGCAAAGCCTTAATAAATTTTTAAACAGCTATTGAAAAATCCAGCCCAACCGTTTTTATGTGTTCTTTTTTTCTTCTTTCTCCAGCCGTTCACAGAAAAAAATGCAGTTGGTTTCAAATATCTCATTTTTTGCCATGTTTGTGATGTACTTTATGACTGCCATATTTGGCTATTTGACTTTCTACGGTAAGTATGCAGTTCTTTACTGATCAAAGTAGAAAGAGAATACATGTGAAATCAATAGCGTATCCCAGCTGGAAAGGAAAGTCCCATCCACTTGTATTAAAATAGTTTTTCAAGTAATTTTCCTTAATGTTTTCATATGGAAGGTACAAATCCTTTCCTCCTTTTCCCCTGTGGATGAAAAGCACAAGTGAAAGTATTATTTGCAAAAGGCATATTCAAAATATGAGGGAGATATTTGTTTAACTGAATTGGGGATTAGCTAGGCCCCACTAAGATTTGCATTCCAAGGTCCTCACCTGAATGTTGTGTACACTAGTAATGACTGAGGCGTGCATATCTGCATAAAATGAGACATATTTGAGAGCAGGTCCTAGGAAATGAGAATCAAATCAGCCAGTGCAGCTTATTCATTTTCTTATTTCATCATCGAGGCGAAGGACCAAATGTTTTCCTTGTGTCCCTAGAGCTGACCCCTTCAGGTCTCGGTTAAGTAAACTGGCAGTGAAGGTGGGGAAGCTTCGAGTGTTGTCCCAGCTCAGCCGCCAAAGGATGGTTATTTCAGTGCGTGAGACTTGCGCCCTGTCTCTTTTCACGCCCAACAATTCACTTAAAGAAACAAACAAACTATGCTGTATCGCTAAAGGATACAACACGTGTGCCCTAAAGGCACAATTATTCAATAAAGTAGGATAAAATATGAATGTTGCCCAGGAAGCTACTCCCATGTTCCGGTATAACGGGAATGCTGAAAAGTAGTGTCTTTTTCCATGGACCATTAAGGGGTTACAAGACAGATGACAAAACTGATGTTTGCCTTTTACCTCAGTCACCAAAAGGTCATCGGTCTTCTCCACCCTATCCCAAATGACCTTTTTGTTACAAGTCTCCTCGTTCATGATACCATCCCCTGTATGCCACGTGTTGCAAGAGAAAGAAAATAAGTAAATATGAAATGTGGCAAATTTTTTATTTTTTTTTTTTCCAAAGGTGCACCTATCTCGTATTTGTTTTCTCAGGCTCTCATTCAGATTATGAGGCCTTGAGTCTGCATGCGTTGAAGTAACTTGAGGTCACCTGTTCCAATTTTTCCCAATAAAACCGCCAATACGCTGCAAGTGACAACAGCCACAGCCGTTCTCATCCAACTGCTCCCGTCTAACACGTTTTCGTAGAAATGCATCAAACTAGCAGCCCCGGGGAGCAAGTGGGTGTAAATCAGCACGGACCCCTTCGCTTTGGCAGGGAGGAGATTCTGATGTGATTGCCCCAGGGATCTGAGGAGGCAGATCCGTGGCGCTCCTCTCTGGGAATCTCCCACACCCCTCAAGGACGAGGGTCTGGAGTCCATGGAGGAGGTAGGGGCTGCGTCCTTCTGGCCCTCCCGAGGGGGAATGGCGGAGGAATCCCTGGGGTGTCTCGTGTGCCTTCTCCCCACGTCAGGCGTCCCTGCTCCCCGGCGCTGAGCGCCCGCGGCTGGAAGCTGTGTGGCTCTGCCGGGGCTCCTGCAAGGGTCAGCGCCGTGACAGGCAGCAAAAGGGACACCGAGAGAATACAGAAGTCCTCCACTTTGATCCTTCTTCCCCTTGAGACTGACGAAACCTTACCTTTCCCGTGCTCGCTTAGAGTTTTCTAACCCTCTTCGCTACCCTTACCAGGGTAAGAACAGCGTTTGTATTGTGGCCATTTCTTCTTTACACCAATAGTGCTTGTCTGTTTGCTGTGTTCTCGAAAGTGTTGCAGTGATGACTATATTTACATTGCAGAATTACAGAAAAGAGGTGTTTTTCTTCCCCTAAAAGGTCACACTGTGGTTGGGCTCTGTGGTGTATCTAGCTGAAAGGAAAACAGACCTTCAACTGTAAGCCTTGCCCTTCACTTCCTACCTGGCTGCAGTCCGTGAGCGGTACAGAAGTTGCAGTCTGTGCTTGCAGGAGCAGAGTAAGCTCTGTGTCGCAGAAGCTGTGCATGTGCCCGGCTTGAAAACCCCACTCCTAATCTGCAGGGAGGTGGGAGAGCGTTTTCTTTCTCCTGGTGGGGATTCAAGCACTGCGGAGGTGGTGTTGACCCGTGGTCTCCCCAGAAGGGTGTCCTGGGGGGAGCGCAGGCATTTCGCCGCAAGACGGATCCCTCTGCCTCCAGGAATACGCGAGGTTTTACAGAGTGCCAAAGATTTTAAATTAGATGTGGCTGCAGAGTTCCCTTTAAGGACTTTGGTTTAGGAGCTGTTAACGTTTTACCACCAGCTTTCTAAGATTAGCAGGCAGAAACAAAACATGAGCCTAAAAAGGGGCAGCGAGTACGTTTTGTGGCGCGCTTAACCAGCCGCCCCCTTAGGTTATTGCTCCCAGATATTTGAAAGTTGCAAAGCAAACACGTAGGTCCCTCGGCAACTTGGTTTTCCTGTTGGTTAGCACAGGCAGACCCGCTCTGCGCTATTTATCGCAGCTTCAAGGAAACGCTTTTTGCAGGAGGGCGTCTTAAAATATGGCCAGCGCCTGCCTCCCCGTTAGGCACCCCCCAGTGATTTGTCTTGGCTGCCAGGGCCGCCGGCCGGCGTGGGGCCAAGCTGCAGGCACTGCCTGGGGGGTGGCAGGTTCAGGAGAAAAAAACCATCAGGGCAGCCCTCGGAGGAGCTGCCGAGGGATTTGAGCGCAAATGTCAGAGCGTCCCACTGAGAGCTGACCCGAGATAGGCTTTGTTCTTGGTTGAGAACAGGGGCACTGCTTTTCGCTGGAAGTTTATTTGCTCTTTAGACCAATTTACCTCAAAACCTTGTCGTTTATATTAAGTTCAGCCGTTGCAGTGCATGTGGTTATTTTTATATCATTTGAAACTTTAAAAAAAAAAAGAAAAAGTCCGTGGAACCAATTAGAAATAGCTTATTTCACTTTACTTATTTTTTTATATATATGTAAGCAAGCTTTCATGTATGTCTCACTGTTGTCTTTCCTACAGTGAAAATTACCTTAGACTTAGGCATGTGCTCTCTTGAATTAGGATGCATTCCTAAATCAGTCCTCCAAAGGATTAATCTGGAATAATGGGATCATTAGGATTTGGTTCAAAGCGCTGTTTTAACTCAAGAATGTTTCATTCCATACTCTTTTGTTTGCAGATAAATCACTTGTTGTTCAAGAAGGCTGTTGTTAAGCAATGATTTTTGTGAACGAATTGCCTGTTTGCCAGAACACTTATCTCACTGTCTTTTCCATAGACAATGTGCAGTCGGATCTGCTTCACAAGTACCAGAGCAAAGATGACATCCTCATCCTGACTGTGCGCTTGGCTGTGATCGTTGCAGTGATACTCACGGTGCCGGTGCTGTTTTTCACCGTAAGTAAAGAGCTCCCCACGGTTTGGAAGTCGGTAACAGCTGGACGTGGTGCGTTTCTCCAAAACACAGTCCAGCAGTCGCCGAGACAGTGATGTTGCAGCTAAAAAGCGCTTGAGCTTGGATCGGTCTTTTCCCATACCAGACTCCCACTAACTTCTGGAGAAGTTCTCCCTGCAGGAAATAAATTAATCGCTTTTGGTCTTAAATCTGTTTTAAATTGAATCCACAAGGGCCCTCTCTTTCTTCACACTACTTCACTGGAGCAGGCTCAGAGGTGAAGTTCATTTTTAAGTGCAGAAGGATCCCAAAAGGCATGTTAGAAAGCCAGGGATATCCTACTGCAGATGCGTGTATACCTACAGTTTTGAAATATCAAAATCAGTTTGAAGGATTATTTCAAAGGGCATTACATCAGAGACCCCAACATTTCTGACAGATCTATACAGCGCTTGTTGTCACATAAAGAGCCAGTTAAAATAAACATGGGAAGCTTTGAATTGGCTTAGAGACTGTTCCTGACAGAGAACTCTCTCTTTTCCTACAGGTGCGTTCATCGTTATTTGAGCTGGCTAGAAAAACAAAATTTGACTTATGCCGTCATGTTTTGGTTACTTTTGTTCTTTTGGTAATCATCAACCTGTTAGTCATTTTTATCCCGTCCATGAAGGATATTTTCGGAGTTGTAGGTACAGTATCCTGGTTTTGTACTGCTAACAAAAGACTATTGCTAATCAGCAACACAATAATTAGCTGTTGCTGACAGCTAACAAAACTCATTTTTTTGAATTTTGCAGGGGTCACTTCTGCCAACATGCTGATTTTCATTCTTCCTTCATCGCTGTATTTAAAAATTACACAGCAGGATGGATCAAAGTTGACTCAGAGGATTTGGGTATGCATTCCTTTCCCACCCATGGAACGCTTTCGTCTTGTCATTCCTTGCAATGCGCTAGATGCGAAGTGTACCCGATCTGAACGCGTGTGTGAGCTTCTTTACGTTGCTTTCCCTCTCTGCTTCAGTTAGTCAGCAGCCGTGCTTGCCCTTCTCTTTTGCTTACCCTGGGGGTCTCGGGGTGGAGGGGCCGTACCACGCAGGGCACCTTGTGTTCGGGGGGGGGCCCTTCTCTGCGGGGCGAGGGGCTCTTCCCCTGGCTGGCTTCAGCAAAACTTTCAGCCCAGCAAGCTTTCTCCGTTTCAGCGCGTTGATCCAGAAAGCGTGCAAAGCGCCCCGTTTGCAGTATTCCTCGTGGTTTTAATGGGCCCGAGTCAGACTTAGGGTGCTTCTATCGGAAGCGGCCAGCTGAAATTTTAGCCCTTTGGCACGTGCGAGCAGATGGGAATGGGCTTTGGAAAGATTTTCTACGAGCCCCAGAAAGAGCTGCAGCTGAAAAGATGCAACGCTCCCGTGTATTCCCAGTCTGACGGGGTGAGCGCTGGAAGCGTTTTAAGGTCAGACCTTCCCGCTCCAAGCAGAGAGGCAGGGAACCCGTGTTTCACTTGTGGCTCCATCCACAGGCCCTGAGACGAATGGGCTGAACTTCGATGGACACGTATCCGATGGGAAGAATATACTTATTTCCGTGAGGCTTTGAAAAGAGCAAACCCGATCGGTCCTAAAAACACACTCACTTAATCCTCTTTAGGGATGATCAGTGTTTAAGAAGTGAATTGAAAGGAGAAAAAAATCGGTTTTGGTGTTCAGCGCGTAATTATTAATGACGCTAATCTGTTTAATTATCTATGGGTCTTATCTTTACCAGAAGTGCTATCCCATTTTAGCTGATAACTTTGATACATCACCTTGTAAATCTCCTTAAGAGGAGAAGTTAGCATACTTGAATTAATAGTGTTTTCTTCTTATTCATTAATTTTCTCTCCTTTTTGTTCCAGGCTTCTCTTTTCTTGGCACTGGGGATAATGTTTTCCCTAGTGAGCATTCCCTTGGTCATCTATGACTGGGTACAATCAGGAGGCAGTGCCGAAGGCCACTGAAGTTCACCTCCTTCTGAAAAGAAGACACCCCTGTTTGCTACACACCAAAATCGCAACCATCCGTTCTGTTATCTATTCCATCTTTTGTGAGTTTACTCAAATCAAATCCAAATAATGATTATCCAGTACTGAAAATACTGTTATTGGGTGTATTTTCTTGCAGAAAACAGACTCATTTTTCCAACAGGAAATCACTCTGTCCCCCGATACTGAGTTATCAGATCAGCGCTAAGTCTGCGTTAATTGTCTGTGAGACTATATAGAGCGTTGCTCATAGGAATTCATCACAATTAATTTGTTTCCCCTCTTCCACCCATGAATTGCATTGTTCCGTTATTATCCTTAGCCCTTCAACCGTAAGCTCTGCTCCTTTAGGGCAGAAGCGCCTGTTGTTATCAACCCCAACTGGAGTGATGTCAGTCCACACCCTTCCTCCTCCCCATCTTTTAGCCAAAACTCCATTCTCCAGTTGTATGCATCCAGCTTGATGTTCCGTTTGTTTGTTCTGTTGCTGTTTTATGCACCATTTGCCTCACTGGTTTAAGTGTAGCATTCTGGATACGGGCACGAAAAGCACCACGAGGGCTTAAATGAGTGTTGTAGAAGCGTAGGTCCTAAATGTGGTGCTTCTCTCTGATGTTCTGGTGGAGAAGCCAGCCCCAGAGGGCAGGAGAAGGACGGCCACCACCAGCAGCCGCCGCTCCCCTGGCACACTTAAGTTGGTGCCCGACCAGAACTAGACTTGACCCCAAACCATGAGTACTTGAACCTGAAGAGAAGCAGACGCTTGGGGATTTCCGTAGGAAGTCTGCGTTTTCTTCAGCGTTAAACTGTTTACTAATGCCCCACTTCTCTCATAACAAAAAAAAAAAACCAAAAAAAACCCAAAAAAACAAGCTCCAGTTTTATCAAAACCTAAGCATTTAATCATACCTCATGCCTTTTCCATTCTGGGGTTTATTTGTACGTACCTTGTAGAGACTGGCTCCTCTCTTGTGTCTTATCCTCCTCCCACTGAAGTCAGTGGGGTTTTGGACAGCAGTGGGAGCAGGATTTGACTCACCCTGCCAAACTACTGGATTTCTAATAGAAATCGAAATCTGTAACATGTCTTTAAACAAACAGAAACACTTTTGATATTTAACATGTTTCATTTACATTTCCCATCGATTCTCCATGACAGTGAAAGAAAAGACATTCAATTACTACTAGCAGAAACACTGTAACTTGCATCTGTTGTCCACAAAACAAGCATTTGCCTAATGCCTTATAGCTGGTGTAGAGAACTACTTGTAGAGACTCAAAACGCTAAGCAGGTGATCGTTAACCATCCTGAGCAGACATCTTCTATTAGTGCACTGCCAGCAGCATAAACATGTTCACTTTGTGTCATTCACCGTGCGAGCCAAAAAGCGTCTCAAAACACGAGCCCGGCTCCCACCGAAAGAACCGATGGCTAAAGGGAGCCCCGCTTCACGGCCAAGGGCTGAGCGATGCCCTCGGTATGCTCGAGCCATACCTGTCAGTAAGCAGCGACCCTCTTGTTCCCAGTAGCCGGTTCATTGCCGACTCCCCGTTGTAACTGTGGAAGGAGACCGTCATCAGCGGTGGGGAACCTGCCACTGCAGCTTGCTCTTTTTAAGCTTAGGGATGGAGAATTCGGGATCTTGGGATTTCTGTGAGCTACGGAATGGCCTCAGTTGCCATTGCCTTGTCCCACATGGCTTGAAGTCACTGAGAGTGGAGACCCCAAAGCACTTCTCAGGACCTGGAGTTGGTTTCTAAGGGTAACATCCAGAGAGGTTAGTTTGGGGCCTTCCCCGGAATTTGGGCATCGAGGTGCAGAGCATTCATGCTGCAGAAACCAAGCCTACTAAACCCAGACTTCTGGACCTGTGCCTCAGCCTAGGCAGCGAGGTACCCGGCTCTGCCGATACCCCACTGTGATCCAGAACCATGCGCCGCCTGCCCAAGTCCTCGGAGCAGCCCAGCAGCAAGAACAAAACGGGAAGCCTCTTCCCACCGGGCAACGCGACCTGCTAGGCTGCAGAGCGGGGTTCCCTTATTCTATCTTCCTCCTGACCCCTCAGACCCTCACTCGCAGGCTCCCAGCAAGGTCTCTTGTGCAGCCTCCTTCCTCCCCAGTACCCCCCAGCCCAGCATTTAACACAAGAACCGCTGAGCGACCTGGGACCCCCGGCTTGAGCTCACTCACGCTGTCCTGCGGGTGGTCTCGCGCCTTTTCCCGTGATGGCACAGGTCACCGGTTCTCTCCGCGCCGTCTCTTCGTGAGACTGATCCCTGCCCTTGCTCACGGAGAAGTCCATACCGTAGCCTACAAGCCTAGGTGTTAGTCAAGCTCTAACTGGAGAAGAACCTATGCTTGGTTCCCAACTCCTCGCAGCTCATTCCAGGCATCTTCCCAGCTCGGGGTGTAAGTTCGTGGCTCGCCTTTTGCAGGCACCCAACCCTCCCTGGTCACTGCAGCAGGAGCCCAGCATCTCACTCCGTTCTCTGACTCGGCTTGCTGGGATGGCATTTCAGGTTTTGAGGTGCCTTATAATCTCTCTGGATCTTATCCTAAAAAACCTACCTCGGACCTGAGAATGCTGTACAGTGTTATTCTCAAGATGCTCCAGGGCTCTCCTGCCTTCCTCCCCGCTTTATCCTTCTACTACCGATTTCTGAGCAGTGCGGCGCTGTGCATCGGGGGGGCGTGAGAGAGGAGATCCTGGGAGCCACTTTAAGTACCCGGGTACGAGCTGGAGGTCTGATCTGCTGCACAGGGTCCCAGCAAGGTCACAACTGCGACACCTCCCTCCCACCAACCCCCCAAATAGTCTGTAGTCTCGTGTTTAAAATACCAACCGTTGAGTTTTGGCACCCAGCTTCCTTCGACTTGAAGGGCTGTTGGGTGACTGATTGCTCCTTGCATCTTCCCAGATCTCCTCCATCACTACCCCTCTCTCCCCTCTTTGCTATTCTGCCGCCTTCTTTTTCCCAGTTTGTTTGTATACTGGAGTTTTACTGGATAAATAGGGAGAAGAATGAGCTGGGTGTGTGCACAGAGTGAAATTACCCGAGGTACTGGACCATCAAAGCACATCTTAGATAATGAAAAATAGATACCCAAAATATTGAGTCTTTAATCAGACTTTGTTTCTGGGTCTCTGGAAAAAAAAAAAAAAAGAAAAAAAAAAAGAGGGAATTTTGCTTAGACTGATTTACTGGCATCATATTTATAGATATTTATGGAAAGGAATCATGTGTTTATTGATGTCTGTGGTAATGAACGTGAAATAACGTGCTTTTTGTTTTCTCATCAGGTTTATACATTCTTAACAGAATGCAATAGACCCTGCTGTAACTGTCAACATCAGTGATGGATGACAATATTTGTATGAGGTTATCTGTAAAATGTACTGCTGTTATTCAGTTCATTTGGAATAGTGAACTTGTAGCCAACGATGTACGAGTCCCACATTTTAGCTAGGATTTTAAGAGCACAGTGAAATGCTGTAGGAGTTTCTCTGTTGTTAAATTAATAGGATCCAGAGTACCGTATCTACTTAGTAGGTGGTAGCATGCTTTCTTTTCATAGAGAGTTTATCACTATTGTGAGCACTGCAAATGTCATAGACTGGATGCAAAATCGCTCCTAATACCTACAACAAAATACTTTAAAATTCTCTTTTGTGTAATAGCAACAATTGAGTGATGAGGGACAAGGAAGGACTAATTAGAAGCAGAAGCTCCTAATAACATCGTAGGAGTTAATCCTACACTTAAAAGATGGCCTTGCTGCCTCTCCTGGTCCACAGCACATTGCAAAGAAAACAGTCATGAGCTTAAAGCACCCTTACAGTTGCAGAATACAGCTGCCCTTCTCTGTCCGACGGCAAACACGCCTCATAAGTAAAACACAGTAAATTGTTATTCGGGAACAGTGGCTCGGGAGCAGTGACCTCTCTGGGTGATGCCTGCTCCTGGTCAGAGGGCTGATGCCAAATCCGCGCACCAGCACGGACCTTTTGTAGGGCTGATACTGACCGAGTGGTGCCCTGCCCGTGTACCGGCCCACGGCAGAACGGCTGGTCTCATCCTGCGAGGTCAGGGATGGGGATGCCCATCCGCTCCCGAGGGCTGCTTTTTCCTGAGCCACACACCGACCGAGCCTGTGCTCCACTTGCAATAGGTCACGCGTGCAAATGCAGGTTGGATGATATATGGGTCGTGTCTGTACCTCTGCCTTACAATGCATAAGCACCAGAGCGCTCTCTGATATTGAGTATTAACAGTAACAATTAACAGTATCTCTAGCTTACCTTTAAATGAATGCATTTCTTTGCTTGAACCTTACATTAAGGCTAAAGAGCATCTTGGTCAAAACAAAACTCTTTCCACGTGGTGGTGTCCCACCTCCAGTCCTACCGTCCCACCCCAGTGCCTGTAGGAAAAAGGCACAGCAGAATGTACTCGGCTCCATCAGCAGCTCCACGAGATGGCTTTATTGCCTGGCACCAGGGTCCTTTCTTAAACAATTCCCCAGAGCCCTCGGTGTCAGGAAAATCCTTATTTCCTATAACTTACACAAAGAATGTTTTATTTGTATCTAATGTAAGGATTTCTGTAACAAACTGTGAAAAAAAAAAAAAAGATAATGAATTAATAAAAAGTACAGGGCTGGAAAGGTCTAGAATTCACAAATTGTACACATGCCTATGTTTCTGAAGACAAATCTATGCAGTTGTGTTGTATTGTAGGAAATTTCATTTTTATGTACATATATATATTGTAAATAAATAGGATGCTGTATATTTTTGCAGTTGTTTATCCCCTATGATATAGAAGTGTTGAGATAGGCTCTGCATATTAAGAATAATTTTAATAGAAATACAAATACTGTAGCTTCTGACTTAGCAAAATGTATATCCTTTCCTTTCTCCCAAGAGTTCAACAGTTAAATCCTAAACTCAAAATTATAATTACATCGCTAATGTAACAAGAAAAAGAGAAACAAAAGGTCCGGTGAAATCGCTAGGACTAATTCCATTGCGTGACTCCCCGTTTTCTCAACAGCAAGCTAGCCAGTCTGCCTGCTGGGTAAAACATCTCCCTCGTAAAGGGTCCCTTTGGTACCCAGACACCTCTCACCTCCTCAGCCGAGGTCGGGCGGTAGTAAAATGCTGCAAAGGCTTTATGCAGAAACCAGAGCAAACTGCAGCCAGCAATCTGACCCAGCATTATGCCCTGTTGTGTCCAGGCGCCTATTTACCCAACCGGTACAAACAGAAGTCGAGGCAGGACTTCTGCATTTCCATTTGCAGCCACCAGAAATGCCTGTAGTTCAGAAAAAAAAGCGCTACAAGCCAGGGGCGGGCAGCAACCAGAGCAATTCGTGCCATTTCTAGCCCGCTCCCTTCCTGCAGAGTCCTGCGGCTGCTCCTCCGACGCAGATCCCGGCACGCCGCTATCCTACGACCAAAACGCGAGCACCCGAGGCTGGTGAGAGCATCCCCGGCCGGGGACTGCGTGCGCATCCCACCCTCCGAACGGGCAGAGGCCACTCGTTTTTGTCGTGGGATAGCTGCGTGGCCAGCGGTGCGGACGACGGGAGGGGAGTGTTGTATACGTCCCCAGAGTGCCTCCAGCAAGAGCCTTGCCTAGACTTTCTCGCTGAGTAAAGCCCGAAAATGTGGTTTTTCAGGATTGTTGAAAAACGGAGGTTGAGAAATGGATCTAAAAATAATTGGGCTTTTTTTCCATGTATACTTCATGGTCTTGGATGAAAATGAAACTTGAAATAACATTTGCTTTCACCATGAGCACAAATTTGAGGGAAAAAACCCTACACGCAGTCACTTCTACGGAGTTTTTCAAATTAATACAAGTGTACATTTTGTTTTCAGTGTTATAGCCAACAAAATATAAACTGTAAAGGTATTTTTCCACAAGACTTGAACTTTAACTTCTTTATAGAAACCTGTTTTTAGTGTCCCAAGGTATGTTAAGGCTCACCCCGATCTAAGTATAAACAATACTGTTTGAACGATGTATGCTTGATACGAGCTCGTCTCTAATAGATTGTCGAAGTGAGTCATTGGTAATATTTTGCTCCTGCTAACATCACCATACTTTGTGCTGCTCATATCCAAATAAACGATGCAGTTTTTCAGTTTCTGTGTGTAAATAAAAGAAAAAAAAATGTATTAAGTTCTATAATCTCTCTGTTACCTCTATAGTTTTTAAACATTAAAATTGTGATCTAAACTAATGTTGGGGCCATACTCATTCTTTCAAAGGGATGACTATATACCATTATAATGCCTTAAACAGCACGTACTCCCTGCTCTTGTGCAAGTATTTTCACAGAACTCGGGGCGTGCAGCTCTTGCAAAGCCAACTATACTAGACTCGGTGCAGTATATAGAGCAAAACATCAATAAATGGCTAAGGAGCATTAATGTTAAAGTTTCTGATACAGTTTTAGAGGGACCTGAAGCCAGGGCGTATGGTCACCACAGACTGGGCTTGCTGAAGATGACAGCGTTTCTCAAGCCCAGTGCTTGTTTCTGGCTGCTCCTTGAAGAGCATCCCAGTGCCTGCCAGTCTGTTTCAGGGTCAGGTCAGGCAGTTCAGCTTTAAGGGCTGCTGTTAAGAGCTGGGTTTGAGTTCGGACGCCAAACTGGTGCCTGGAGTGGCTAAACTCCTGCCGGACCTTCTCTGCTATGGGAGCAGAAGCCATTAGCAGATGGATAAGGAGGACACCCAAAGACAGTAACGTCTTAAGCATTCCCAGCTCGATCTGCCAAAGTGCCTCTGTCAAAGCCTTAGAGGGCTTCGAGGAAAATGCGGATTTTTTTGCCTTTGACCGCTGATTTTACCAGTGCTCAGGTTGTAGTAACCCCTTACCAAAAGACCTCTTGGCTAGAGTCCCAGGCATATGACCGAAGAACTCACCTGATGAACAGGATGAGTACAGCCAACACCTCGGTGGCACAGCTCCCTGGGCCCCCCTGCAGGAGAAGTGATGGGCAGGATTTATGTACCAGAGGGTCCTTGGCAAGCCTTTGTCCGGCCCCCAAGCCCAGGGACGTGTCTCAAAGCCATAATCCTGGGAGCACAGAGGTAGAAGCTTCTGCATTGACGTGGTCTAACAGTCTCTCCTGTTTGGCATACCATTTGCACCCACTTCTCTACCCAGCCAAGTTTAATCATCTCATAGCCGTACCTTAAGACATAGAAACATGGGTTGTGGAGTGGGGGAAAAAAGAGGAGAAGCTATAGTTCTTTTTTTTCCTCCACAACAAACATCTGTCGCCTTCTGCAGTGCAGTTTGACAGCTTCCCCCTAAAACCAAAGCTCACCTAAAACCACACAGCCAAAGGGAAAACCACCAACCTCCTTCCCAGCTACACGCTTCTACCTTTGGCTTGGCATGGCCTTCTTGTATCCCCAAAGTCAGCCAGATCTCTGAGTTCATCTGACCAGTCCCTACCCTGGGGGAGAAAGAAAAGGAAAATGACTACTTCCCAGGGCAAGGGATGCAGCACTGTCTGAAGGAAAAGATTCCCCCTTATGGTTCAAGCGGGGTCTTGGCTTGACTTAAGTTCATGTGAAATAGCAGTTAGTCTTCAGGCTGAAGCCCAAATTCAGGTCACTGTTAAGACGTCTCATTCCCCACTACACCACGAGCTGGAAGTAAGGACTCACGACAACTTTAAGAAGTGCGGAGTAAGTGGAGATGGTAGGAGCAGGGAGAAATGGTAAGTCCATTTCCAAGCCTTTCTAACCACAAACCCAGGCTAAACTGAACGTGGGCTTCGCTTCTTACACCCTGTTCTCCTCCGACCCATGCAGGGCAGCAGCACCATTTGCTTTGCAGTCGGTTGCGTTCGCAATTTCTCGCTGAAATACCGCTTAACACAGATCCCAGTGCGGTTAGACAGAAGATTTCAGGCAGCTGGGCATCTGTTTTGCAAATATTAAGTGCCATGCATTTCTCTTTCAGCTTACAGAAAATGGAGACTCTTAAAGCTGTTGGTGTTGCGCTGCCGAACGCCACAGTGCTGGCAAGGGACGGTGCTGCCGGCTTAGCGTGCTTCAGCCTTGCCTTGGCTCACTGCTTGAAAAACATGAGGTTATTGGGATTCTTGGAGAAAGCTGTAGTTCGGCCGAGGCTTAGACAATAGGGCTAGGAAAGTAAACTGTCCTCTTGCCGGTTACGAAAAGCTGGTGAAGTTCACCTCGTTTTTTGGTGGCCATCGTCACTTCAGACTACACCCTTTGAATGTACCAGGCCTTGACGGTGCCCATGACACGCTCCCACGATCTTCCTTCCCGGATACCTTTTGGGACCCGTGCTCAGCTAAGTGCCCCAAAGCGATTCTTTCCAAACCCCGTTGTTTTCCCAGCAGTGCTCACTTCACGTAAGCTTTGCAACAGCTGGAGCATCCCCGTTATCGCCTGTTACAAAAACCTGCCTGCCCCACAGCCCAGGCAAAGCTGCCGGCTCCCCTCGCCTCGCTCAGGAGGGGGTTTGCTCAACCATTCCCCTTGCACAGCACCGGACGGCAACAACCCTTGCGTAGAGGTGTCTGACAGAGATTATTAGAGAGGTGAAAACCAAGTCTCGGATGCAGGACCATCCGTGGCTGCCGTTTCCCTTCTCCAGGCTCGGAGCTTGTGGTGGCGAGCAGCCGATGAGGAGGAGAGGGTCTGTTGGCCAGATGTCTTCTCGGCGCCCAGGACCAGCCCTCGGGAGCTCCTGGATGCGCAGTCCGCCGCAGAGATGCGGCGAGCGCGGGGCTCGGCAGCACCGCCGCAGGAGCCGAGCACGTCGAGGATAAAAAAGCAGTTGTTCTACCCCGGGTAATTATAAGGGAGCGTAGCGGAGTTAGGCGCCAAGGTATTGGAAAGTGTTATGATAACAAAGAAACTCATGAAGAGGGTGGAGAAATTTTTACGACGTGAGATCAGATTAATGACCTGTACAACGGCTGCAGTAAAAACAGCAGCATACAGATGCTACAACATTTGTAGAACACATTTCTTCAAACCATAACCAAAGCCTGTAATTTACTAGGATGTTAAAAAAAAAAAAAAAAAAAAAAAAAAAGAAAATAAAGAAAATTATACGTTCACTGACAAAGCCAGTTCCTGCAGACTCTGAAGTCTCCTCGGGCTTGGTGCAGGCAACGGTTCCCACTTGTATTTCTTACATGAAAGCTGGACCTCCTATTAATTTTCAGATACCGTTTGTAGATAATCAGAGAAGTACCAGATGCTGGAGAAACAACTTCCCTGACATAACGAGGAATTATATATCTCTTGCAATTAGATCATCATAAAATGAAAGGAAAACAGGCATCAGTCTGCCATTCTCGCATCCAGTGGCATTTAAACAATGAGTGCAGTCTCTGTTACTACCGCTGGCAGGCCTCCAGCAGCACTTCTGAAAAGGCAGCGTGGCCTCCCTGTAAATTGATAAACAATCTTGTTGAGCAACAGGCACAGGAACATTCAAGCCTTTGTTAAATTTTGACTCGAGTGGAGAACTAATTGGCATCTTTCCGGGCAGAACAAACAGGGTCAACTTCTCCGCTTTTCAGAGGCAGATTATTTTAACCAGAATCCGCAGTCCCTGCAGTTAATGGAATAAAAGCCAGGAATGCGGCCACTAAGAGACGCAGGAATTGTTTGTTTTCTTCAAGAGTTCTGGTAGTGAAAACAATAAAACCCGGTTGACAAAAAAGCCCGAATAACTGACTCCTAGCTATGCTGATGGCTTCAACACACACTCAGTATCACTACAAAAGCAGATGTGTCATCTTCACGCGGGATGCTGATTTCCTAGCGTAAGATGTGACTGTACTGCTTAGGACCAACCTAACCCAGACAGGGGATGACATTCTCGCCTCTGCTCTGGGTCGAGGAGTAAAGAATGGCCTGAAATCTTTCGTACGGGGCTGCCAGTGCCCACCAAGAAGCAGAGTACTCTCTCGGGAGTGGAAAGTGTGCTCAGACGCACGTGTGCCATCTAATTATCTTCCTTTGCCCAGCGTGCCGGCACGTCCCTGCCTGCTCCAGATTACACGGCGGCAAACTCAGCTCTTGGTGGGAAGAGGCAGCTCCTCCTGACGGCTGACCAGAGCGTGAGTCCCGCCAAGCACAAGATTGCACCCCACGCAGTTTGCAAACCCCACGCAGGCAGCTAAAGCACAGAGCAAGTGGGGTGACGCTACGACACCCCAGGCAAACACATCACCGACGCCTCGACTTCCCTGGGGACCATCTCACTATCCTAAAAGAGAGGACAATTATAAATCAAGTCGTTCAAGTAAGAACATGTCTATATTTACATTACAACTATCGAGCACAGAGACCACAGTCCTGTTTGCTGCAGAAATAACCCATACTTCCTCTGAGGGCATCTGAGCACCCCTCTAAGGGCTCAGGACAGTTGTCTAAAATTAGAAAGCTTTTTTTTATTTTGGTAGTTACAAACAGTCCAGATGCCGGTAAACAAAATAGGTCAAAACTAATAGCTAGAAAACAACTCTTGCGACACGATCTTTACCTACCCACCTACCTCTGAGGAAACATCATGGTTAGCACAGCTGAGCAATGAAAACAGCACTCACAAAGAGCAGGATTCATCGAAGCTGGCTCTGAGAGGTGTACTTTTCACAAGGTCACAGACAGGCCGAGGGCATTTTTACCCACGAGAAGAACATGCAGTGTTTCCAGCCCCACTACTTTAAAGGTGCTGGCTCAGTGGACCTCCCCCAGTGCTCCACCAAAGGCAGTATTGTCCCAGCACACAGCTGGTGACGCCTCTGCTACCTTCCTGGGGAAGTGCGAACTTTGGGAAGTCCTACGGCTCAAAGCTGCAAAAGAGATTTCGTGTGTCCTTGCCATGGATCTCCCCAGCAAATTTTCAATCCCAGGGACCTTCCAGAGAGATCTGGATGAGCCCAAGGCAGAAAACCCACAGTCCAGTTACAGCAGACCAGATTAGTTAGACAGCACCCATATACAAATGCTGTGCATTTTCGAAGAATTAAGAGCTAATTAACGACTCACAAGGATGCCATTTAGAGTGCCAAGTTTTAGAAGCAAAGAAATTCGGGCACAAAGATCTTGGGTTGGTACAGAGCTTATTTCAACAAAGGTCACTAGCAGCCACCACTAAGTGGTGGGAACACTACTGAAAAGGACCAGACTAATTTACTAATTAGATACACAGAGCTATTCCCAGGCATTACTTCCACAGACTTTCCAAGGTTCACAGCCTGCTGTGAAGTGGTTGAGGTCCGCTGTGGTCAATGGAATTAGCCTTAGATTTATATAATCTGATAAAATGTCTTTTTTTGACTTTCACAAGCTGAAGAACTGCCTTATACTAAGATACTAAGTTATTCGTGAATTGCTTTGGGGGGATGAAGGGGACAAGAGAAATGCTAGGTAGGCTTGAAGTCTCTGTGTCTTTTATTGCTGATATAGGATTTATATTTTATTGGTTCCAACCTTGGTAAGAAATGAAAAATTATCTAAACAAACTCCGTAAAAGATGTGGAGAAACAATAAAACCCCAGGAAAATAAACAGCAAAGGATGCCAGTGTCGCACTGCCGAGGAAAACATATTAAGGAATGAAAACTACTGCGTTGGAGTTGCAGGAGCTCCAGGTTTTTAGGGCAACATTATTGTAAATCTCAGCTGAGAATAAAAAAAATGAAAGGCAAGTGCAAGTGTGGGTGTAAGGCTCAGTGAAACCCTATCTAACGGGGGAGGCCCACGCTGTGAGGAGCTAGCCGAGATGGCGAGTGATGGCTATTGGGAACGGCACAGCTGGGCACCAGAGTCTTCTCTGTTCCTCTGGCAACATTACTTTGCATAGGCATTCGTATTTCTAAGTGTGTCTTTAGCTGTTGCTGCTCTTTTTCCTCATCTCCATAGTCAGTTGAGCAATAACATCATTAGCTATATGATTTCTCTTTGTGGGCTGCACGTGCAGACTAATTCCTGATACAAATTTATCATTCTTATCCAAGTCAAGAGGTAAATCAGCACCGACACCAGCCGTTTAGCACTAAACCAAGAGGCTCTGCAGCAGAACTGCATGCTCTAGAAAATACATCTGCTCTCAACTCTGGTGAAACTGGGTCACCAAAAGTATTTCCTCCTGCGCTGTTGTTTTATATCTGAACACACAAGAAACTGAAGTGTTACTCCAGTGTACAAGTTCTTGATGACCCGTGGAACGAATCCACCTCACCCGGCAAGGAAACGAACGGCAACCACAAGCCTTACTGGGACTCACAGCATTTTTCACAGGGTTAGGTCTGGGATAAAGACGGATACCTCACGTTTTGCTTCAACACCTGAAAAAACCCAGTCATACCACGATGCCAACGCGTACGTGTCATTCAGCAGCCCAGCTCACGTTGCTTGTGACAGCCTTAACCTATCTGCAAGACACTGGGTGCCTGCTGCTTTTTCTGTTTCAAGTCAGCAGATGGTGCTTTGGGAAGGACCGTCTTCCATCTTGGCTGATTTAAAGCCAAGGGAGTTGGGTAGGGCCCATAAAGCGACGCTCCAGCAAACTGCACGGCGCCTGGGAAGCCTCGAAGGGGAGTAAAAGGAAAAGGTTGCACACATAACCTCAATACCGGTCGAAGGAAAGACTGACAGAGGGTCAGAAAGCTTTGTGTGAAAACATAGGTCCCTTGATGAGCCATGCCTTCATTTTTAGTAATGTGCTACTCTCTCACCTCAGCATTTTATCCCGCTGTCTCTCAGGAGAGAGTCTCAAACCGCCCCCAGCACACAACCAGTCGAGATGGCGACGTCTCCGTGCAGTCTATTCTGCGGAAAGGCACAAAACAAGCTGCAAGGGAAGAAAGTGCACACAAGAGACCCAACACCCCCGCAGAGCTGGCCCCGCGAGGAGACGTTGGCCAGAAGGTCTGTTCGCTGCTGTCCTGCATTTGAGGGGCTCCAGGAGGACAGGGCAGCTCAGTTATTTTAACTCCCTTTTTGCCGCTTCTCTCCTTTTCTGTCTGATTCAGCCTCTGCCCTGTGGTTGGAATTTCAGTGTCAAAACATGAGCAATTTGAATGCATTTTAATAATATTAGTAGGAGTACTATTCAAAATATTGTTACATTATTATAATAATTACAATAATTCAGAAAGTGCGCGGTTTATATCCTTAAAACGTGCGTTCCCTCTGCCTTTTTATTGAAAATTATCTTTTCCTTGAGTTCTTACAAAGCCTCCCCTCTGCCCCTCGCCCAGGCGGTGTAGCCACAGCTGGATTTTCGCGCGGGGGCGGCTCAGACCCGAGGGTCCCCTTCCCCACGCACCGGGCGACCCGGGGACCCTCACTCTCTGCCTGCCTGCTCTTAGGGGCCGGGCAGGAAGGGCAGAGCCGGCTTCTTGGCCCCCGGCCGAATTCCCAAACCACGGGAGAGCAAAAGTAACTTACCGCGTGCGCCGGACAGGCTCGCTGAACCATTCCCAAACTCATGGGGTTGCTGCTAGGACTGGCCGTCCCACCTCTCATCCAGCCCATTCTTTTCTTGCCATAATAAATCCGTAATTTTTTTCAGTCATTGCCTTTTGTGCTTTCGAGGGACTGCCGGCAGCCTGGCCCCTGTAACGCTGAACGGAGCAAAGCACGGGGACAACGTGCTCGCACCCATAACCACCTACGCTGCCCTTTTGCCGGTACGGAGCAACCCTCTCCCCGCGGAGCCAGCGACCCGTTCCAGGGTTCGCACCGCTGTGCCGTGACCCAACGATGCTTCTGCTTGCCACCCGTACTTACGGCATCCTGATATTACAACAACAATAATAAAAACCAGATTTCTGCAGTTTTCACAGCTCCTTTGTAGTAACTGAGAACTAACACAAACGTTATTCTAACATCATCCAAGCAAATTTGTAATAAGTTTTGGTCCTGTATGGAAAAAATTTCAATAAATGAGAAGTTCTACATCAGTTTTCTTGCTGTTTTACAAAACGAACGTCAGAAGCATTTTAACTTTAGCCCCGTTGACTGGTGATACTCAATGTGTTTCACAAACCTAGCAAAACTCAAAGCGATTGAAATCAAGTTAAGGGGTGTTCACTGGATAGTGATATGCAGGGGAAACCACAGAGGGCTGTTAGTCCCAAGCATGTGGAAGTCAGTTAGCTAATATGGCTTTCCTGGTATATTGCTGCAGCAGACGACAACACCGAATTGATACTAGAAGACCAGCAGAAGATCTGCAAACACCAGGAAGGAGCTGGCTCTCTACAGTTGACTTAGCTGTGCCTCCTGCAGTTTGTTATAACATCACTCGCACATGGAAGCAGATGGTATGCTACGTATCAATTTACTATGCCTCCCTTTCACAGATTTTTTTCCAGCTCCGTCTGTGCATTTTTATTCAAAAGGGGACCATATGGTCCCTGTGAGGTAGTTTATAAATAATTGTATATTTACAGTAGCAATCGAAACCAGAGTCACACACTTACCTTCAGGAAGGCAGCTGAAAGTAGCTGGGTACTATAGGGTTTGGAATGATTTCCTCAGTACAGGGTACAGATACGCAATGAATAATTAAACAGAAATTGATTTCACGTGGCCTTCCTGATTGCATGTGTTCTGCTACCGCTGCAAAACACAAGGTTCCTAACCAGAGCTGGTCGAAGAGAGACGGGGCCGTGCGCGCTCTGACAGCATCGCCTCCATCCGTCATTTGCGGGCTGGAGCAACGATCCCGTGTCCCCGCTCTGCCGGGGGCTGGATTAAGCTCTCGATGAAGGATGGCTTAGGAAAGATGGTGCCGTCTCACCAGGAGACCCTCCTTTACTTCATCCTCGAAGCCTGCAGGGGCTGGTTTGAACACCGAGCTCGGCCCTTCCCCCTGAAGAATTCCAGGCGCAGACGGTTGGAGGACAGCAGATATCTAGCTAGCACCCCTTCCCCAAACACTCGGAGGAATAAAGACCCCTGCGAACGACTGCCGCGCTAATGCCTCCTTCTGCTCCCCCTTCCCCTTCCTCCCCGTGTGCCCGTTGACCGTACCTTCTTATTTCAGGCTCAGCAAAGAGCAAATTTACCTTAAGAAAAAACCAGGACCCAAGTTACTCATGTAAAACCCCAACCTTTTTCAAGGTGGCAGTGACTGAATTAGGGGTCCCCCTTGCCCTCCCCGAATACTTTCAGCACTGCCCTCAGTTTTGCACATGAAGAACGAAAGACAAAACTACACACCCCCCCCCGGTACCAAGGGAGGGTTTGCAAGGTCAGATGTCCCAGACGCTCAGTCTCCCCACTGGGGATAAGTTGCCAAAATTGTTCAGCTCCTGCTTAGGTCAACAAATAAGAGCATGTTTTTAAGAAGTGCCTCACATTGCTATTACTGGCCAGGATATCTCGGCGAGAGCGCTCTTCCGGAGAGTTCAGTATCTCGTTGTAAATCCTGGCTACTCATTTGAGGGCTTAACTGGGGATGCTGGACTAAGCATGGTCCCTGATTCCCTAATCCCACACCTTCAGCATGAGATCCAGACTCCTCTGGTCACGGACAATCCTGTAGTCCAATTCCTACTTCATTCCCCAACCCCCTAGCACAACAGGTTTTGTGTGTCTAAGAATTAATACTGGATAAAAATGAAGATAAAACTGATTCAATCTAGGTGGCAACATTATAATTCTCTTTGCTTTCCATTCTCTATGGCTTGCACAGCTGAGGGGTAACGAGATTTGCTTTTCATCAAGATCCTCCGGGTTGATGCCTAAGAAGAGGGCAGAGGGCTGCAATTTACCAAGCTGAGAGGCAGGATTAGGTGGGTTATGTAAGCAAGACAGCAAAATCAATCACGAACGAAATTTAGACTCATTCCAGCATTGCGTTGAACCCTGCCCCCTCCCCTTGAGCTTGAGGAGAAAAATTGCAGAGATGCGTACAAAGATTTGAGAAGTGGCTTTCAGGCACTGTCCCTCCTACTCCTTTCCAGCTCGGCTGTCCACGCCGCCAGATGCCGCCGGCGACTTTTGCTTCGGTTATCCCGCACGTTCATCGGTACCACATGCAGCAAGGCGTGCCGATGTGTTTCTCTCATGCAAGTATGAAAGAAAAGTAGTATAATGTACACTTGCAGCCCCAGCCGATTAAGTCCGCTCCCGTGATGAGGAAATCTGGACTCGGGCAAGGCGATGGTTTGCCCACGGAGCACGTGGTGACCACGGGGACGAGCTCAGCCAGCCCTAAAATCTCCGGGGGTGCCCATGGGGGTGGCACATGGTGGGAAGCGGAGCAGGCTGGGCTTGCAGCGTTGCAGAGACGTCTCCTTCAGCGACGCCGGTCCTCTGCGGTACTCCGGTTGTTTGCCTTAAGAAAGGCAGAATAGGCATTGCCTGGAATCGCAGTCCCGTATGGCCGCGGCGTGACCGTGGGTACAGCTCGCTCCTCTCACCGAGAGGCGAGGAGGGCTGCTGCCGTGCGGAAAGCCGCCCACCCGGGACACAGCCGGCATCTCCCCCGCTGCTGGATGCAGGCTTTCTGCCCGCTTTCCTTACTTAAAGAGGGAGAAAGAAGTTTTGTTTCTCATTGTTTTTCTTTCCGAGCTCGACAACCAGACTGTTCACAGTAACAGGGTTAGGTACAGATTAATGTGTTTCCGTTATCAGGACTAATGTCTGACTCCACAAAGTTATTTAGGCTCCTGATAATAAACACGGGCGCCAGGCTTGCCCTAGATTTCCAAACTGAAATGCCTCTGAAGATCTGGGTCTAAGTGGCCATATCAGTAAAAGCACGAAACTAATTATGCACAGAGGGCTATCCAATGCATAGACTAATCAGCTAAAAAATCAGAGATTGCTTTTTGCAAATTGCTTTCATTAATGATTATTTTGCTGTAATTGGTGACAGTAGTTCAAACTATTTTTCTCCTGATGGGATCCCCTTAAAAGTTCCAACGCAATGCTCGACACAAATATAGCGCACTGGTTCTGTGCTTCTGCAAAAGCTCCAGGTGGTAAAACTAACATAAAAACGAGAAATATAATTTTTTGTCTGAACTAGTTCACTGTGATAAAACGAGCAAGCAGAATAGCTAAAAATACTGAATTTTTAAAAGTGTTATTGCTTCATATAATCTACAATATTCTTGGTTTAGCAATCCTACCTTTAAAGTTATAGATCCATTTTTAAATATACAACGATCAGATGGTACACTGATGCAAATAATAATTTCACTGATTTCATCAAAGCGGCTTTAATTTTTGTTAAGTGACAAACAAACAGACCCAATAGTATCGGTCCTCCGGTTTTAGCTTTACTCCAGAGCTCCACATTGTCCCTGGCACAGTAAAATGACACCTTCCACAAAGACAAGAAATTCATTGACTTCATATTCTAAACAAGCCATTGTTAAAATAAATGGAAGTCTCTTAACTCTTAACAATAGTGAGTCAGATGGATCTGACCTCTGCGGGTGGGACTTTAATTACGCCCGCTATGTTTAAGAAAGTACAGTATTGTAATAATATTATTCATTGCATACCAAGAGTTCCATCAAAGGCTTGACAATCCCAGGAAACGATGCACATCCTCACTTACAGTACTGCTAAAATGCTAAATATGTCCGGTCATATAAAGCCTGATCCTGTGAAGTTCTGGCATCGCCGCTTAATAGGAACTAACATCTCTGGCCATCCCGTTCCCTAAGGGACGGTCATTGTGCTCAATCACAGCTTGCCGCCTTTAGCCCTCTCTAAAAAGGCTAACTGGGATAAAATTACAGCCAAACCAAATGCTGCTGCTGCCGTTAAATGAAGCGGTTGCAAGGGGTGGGAAGGAAGGGGGTGAATAAGCGGTTATCTGGCGGCGAAAGCCAGGGACAGGTAATTTATAGCCCGTAGAGGACAGGACTGCTGGAGGGAGGGAGGTCGCAACGTGACATAAAAGCGGCGTCTCTGCAGAGCCTGTGGTCTCTCCCAACCAGCTCGGTTATGAAATGGAGTTCCCTGCCACCAAACCGTCCTCTCAAGGGGTGACGTGCTGCAACCTACTGCTTTGGGGTCTGGCGGGGAGCGGCTCGCCGGGTTCTCCTGCCCGGCTGGCGGGAAGACCCATTGGGAGCGATAAATCCCAGCATCTCCTTCAAATGATGTGGCTAATCAATACTTGCTTGATAATTAATTTTGAACCAGTTTCATCGCAGTGAGCAGGAAAGTTGTCTGAAAGGAGTTATTGCAGCAATCCTTTTTTTTTTTCTGCTGGAAATACAGGATGCCGCTGCTCAGTTACACTTCCCATTTGCAGCTAGTAGTGTCCACAGAAATAATCACAGCCTTATTCCAAGTCACAAGCTGGGTTTGAGATCCTGATGAAATACATTTTCAGGTGGAAATTAGCCACAATGTTCAAGCATCTAGAAAATTAAACTTTTCCCCTAATCTTATGTTTTCATTGCAGCAGTTGGGTCTGTAGCTGGGGTCCTGTGCCTGCTGGCATTCAATCCCGCTATTTAGCTTTGCTGAACAGCTTGCTAAATCTCTTCCCTGTTGAGAATTGCTTTTTTGTGTGTGTGTGTTTGCTCTCTGTTTGAAGGCCTACTGATCACTTATGTCTGCAAGATACCAAGCAGGAAACCTGCCAGCGGTTTGGGAGGCAGCATCTCTTCTCCCAAAGCCAGGAGGAGCATCTCTCGGGATGCTTCGATTTTCTTCTCCTCAAACCTAGCTCCACCATGTGGCTACTTGAGTTATTTTGCATCTTCTGCAACTCCAGTCGTGTAACAGCTGCTTCAGGGGCTGCTTTGCAGGAGCTGCCCCAGGAAGGTTGTCTGAAGGGGCTTCCCAACCGCTCATCCTAACTCTTCTCGTTTGCAGAAGAGACCCTGTTCAAAGAGGATTTTGCATCGTTCCCCACAATTACCTAAGTAATTAAAGCTCGAGAAAATATGGGCGCTTGTAGCTAGCATATGCCCAGGTTTTGTTTCCGTTCAAAATTTGCAAGGGTTATTAGCCAGTCCAGAATCAATTGAAAATCCACATTTTTCCCCCTAAAAAATTATAAATCTGCTTTACTAAAACTAGCACAGAAATCACCACAAACTACTGCCCCAGGAAGCATTCCCAGGAGCTGGGGGGGCCCACGTACAAGCTGGCGGACAGCACGTTGTCCACCTGCAAAATGCAAGCCCATAGCTCCGGCTCGCTCCAGGGCCACGTCGAGGACAAGCCTCTCCGGGGAGCAAGCTGCACGGCTTCGAGGAGCAGCACGGGAGGGCTGTCCACCTCTCCCACCACAAAAAAAAAAAGGGAGCATCCAGAAGCCGGCAGCTGCCTTTGCAAGGCTAGAAAATGTTCAACCTATCCAACATATTCCGGAGGGACTGGCTGAACACGGAGCATCCATCACATCTCTGCTGGAGAGGTGCGGTCTCAGTGCTGGATCTCATTTTTTGTTGAAAAGGTACAAAATTTTATTTGGAGTCTCTTTAGCACTTCTACTATAGACTTTAAAGCAGCTGGAAGAGGTAGGCAAAAACAAACACCCTTTTACTATGTGCTTAAAATGTTCCTTTTGAGCAGTGTACCCCAATACTTGAAATGTAAAGTTTGTCACACTTCAGGTATAGAATCAGCCACATTTTCAATGTCAAACTGAGCAGGTCACTACTGACTCCCCATAACAGCGTTGTGTTATTAATAGCTACGAAATATATAAAGTGCTCCCTCAGCAGAAATGTGGCTTTCTGTTTTATTAAAACTTTATAACATTTCTCACTAACCTGGGAGGATGGCATTTATATGATCTACTTAGCTCTCTAGCCTACCAATTCAGAAGTTTATAAAACAGCTCATCTAATTTGATAGCATTTTCTTTTCTTTTTCCCCATACTCACTCAAAAGCAGCTTGGCAGAAAAGGCCCTGGAGGTCCTGACGGAAAACCAGTTGAACAGGAGGCAGTAAAGTGCCCTTGCCGCAAAGAAGGCGAATGGTATCCTGGGCTGCGTTAGGCAGCAAGTCGAGGGAGGGGATCCTTCACCTCTGCTCACCACTGGGGAGGCTACACCTGGAGTGATGGGTCCAGTTCGGGGGTCCCCAGTACGAGAGAGCTACTGGAGAGAGTCCAGCAAAGGGCCACAGGGATGATGAAGGGACTGGAGCACCTCACATAGAAGGAGAGGCTGAGAGAGCTGGGACTGGAGAAGAGAAGGCTCGGGGGGGTCTCATCCGTGTATACAAATATTTGAAGGGAGGGTGCAAAGAGGAGAGAGCCAGGGTCTTTTCAGTGGTGCCCAGAGACAGGACCCGAGGCAACGGGCACAACCTGAAACAGGAGGTTCCCTCTGAATATCCAGAAACACTTCTTCACTGTCAGCGGTGACTGAGCACTTACTTGCCCAGGGAGGTTGTGGTCTCCATCCTTGGAAATATTCAAAAGCCATCTAGACATGGTCCTGGGCAAGCGGCTTTAAGTGGCCCTGCCAGGGTTGGAGCAGATGACCTCCAGAGGTGCCTCCCAACCTCAACCGCTCTGTGATTCTGTGAATCCTGTCTGATAAACAGATACACAACCATCCTGAACGGGTCACAAGGATACAGCCAGTGCGAAAAGCACACACGGACCGTGGAGGGCAATGGCCCACTAAGGAGCTGCTGTGGGCAAGGAGGGCAGTTACCTGCAGGCACTTCCACCTAAACAGGTCTGCAGTAACTGCAAGGTGTTGGGGGAAGAAGATAAATAAGACAGTATTGGTTCCTTTGATAGCTGGCTAATTGGTTCGATAGCTCAGATCCCTTATGATTTCTGACATTACATGTCAGTTGCAACCCAGTCACTCTTTTTATCTCCTGGGTCCAATGAAGAGATGATGGCTCTTCCTTTCAGACACCACTGCAAAATTTGTCTTTCACCTCTGCGTCCCGTGAGCCTTGCTTGGGTGACAGGTTCACATCGTGGCAGTCCCGCTGTTCCCCCACGCAGAGCTGAGAGCAGCAGGGATGGAGACCCCACAGCACACGGAGTGCCCCACGGCTCGGGGGCCCCGAGACTGCAGCAGAGGGGGCATCGGAAGGTGCCCAACTCACTGAATTCCTATTGGGAAGGTTACTTCACTATCTTCAGTTATTTTTCACAGGTGTGAAGGTGCTTACAGCTTTGGTTAGATTTTCTTTTAGCATTTTAAATTCAAAGGACCGAGAAACTTCAGGTACAAAAAGAGCCACTGGAAAAAAATCCTAGCTTAACTGCTGAAAATCTTTTTTTAATGTAACCACAGGAGAACAAAATAAACCAAAACAACCTAGAAAAACCCCGAGGCAAGTGATGATGGACCTAGGAAATAATTACATTTGTGCTTAATTTTATATCCCGTGGGTAATCTCGGCGATTCGACAAAACTCTTTAAAGTGCATAAAGCTAAGCACCTCCTCCAGTCCAGCCCGAAGGATGGCTGCATTAGCTTGAGCACCGTTAACATTAACAACTCCTCCACCTAGCTGCCTTTTTCCATAACGTCAAACCAAGCAGCTGCAGACAAGCAGAGGCTGGTTGAAGTGTTATTTTGGGGGGAAGAGCCAGAAATTATTTATTTCAACAGACTTTTGAACATACTGTACTATTATTCTTAGAGTGTATTAAGTGAGGTGTACTTTTAGTAGAGTGGATGCTTAATTCCTGTTTTGGGTAAAAAGATTGTTTATTATGCACTAAAAATACATCCACTGTATTATATATGATTAAGGGATGTTCTTTTTAGTGGTGCCCTTATTAGCGAGTCTGCTATGAAAAATGTGTTTATTAGATAGCTAACAGCACTTCAGTTTGTATTGGACCATTAGCTAGCAACCTCATGGGTGACTCCACTGCTGTTTCTGGGTGATCAGCTGGGGATTACTGCCCAGAGACTGTAATAACATAGCCCAGTTTGGGTGCAGTAAATCACTAATGTCTAAATTATGTTATCAACATAAAGTATTTGATAATAATACAAAGCTAAATGACTGTTTGGAAAAGCTGATGATGGCGGTGTTGGCATTGATGTAATTCATGTGAGCTATACCGCAAATAACCTGAAGTCCAAAATGATTTTTTTTAAAAGTTACGGCCAAGTTTTGTTCTTATTTCAGTCACTTGGATTACTGCCTGTTGTGCTTAGGACTTGACATTTGCTGAATGCACTTAAAGAAACATACACAGCTCTAAAACTAGTTAATAGAAGTTACTAGAAGAAATGGTCTGCAAGTCCCCTGAGAAGGTGCCTGGCCCCTGAGAGCCACTGCCTCAGAGCAAATCCTCTTTCCACTCGTGTGACACGGAACCACGTTTCTGTTTTCTGCATTCTCTGAAGAAGACCCATGCAACCAACACAGGGGATCAACAGATTGACTCGGCAGACTCAGGCTTACCAAAAGGATGAAAGGAGCTCTCTCAAATGCAAAACAATCGAGTAGAATCATCTTTCCTTGTCACCACCTCACCAACTCTTACCAGCACTAAAAAAAGTGAACGTGGATTGTCTCCTGCCCTCTCTGGGTATTTCCAGACAAGCTTGCTCCACTCACGTGGAGCAATCAAAGAGGATATTACCATCTCTCGTTATCTGCTTTTCCCTTTTGTTAATGGTTACCACCTCGTCACAGGCAGCAGAATCAATATTTCAAACTGCACAGCATATTAATGTAAGGAACCATCAGTTTAGGATTTATTTGTTCATTTGTTCTGGGGTGTTTTTTTCCTGATATGGAAACCTTCAGGAGAGGGGCAGCTTAGACAGGAGGGGAAGGTAATGTCTCTTGGTATGAACAGGCGGACATATTCTAGAGACGCTGTTCTACATAACATTATTTAACTTCTCTTGGATCACGACTAGATGGCACAGTAAGTTGGATTTCAGAGACTCCTGTTCATCCTCCAGTTACTGCCATTGCTAAACCAGAGATTTACAGATACAGAATTCCTCATCCAGGGGAACAGCAACTGCAGGAAATTTTTGAGAAGTCTGGTGTGTTCAAAACCTCAAGGAAGGGCAAATGACACTGCAAAACTCAAAATGGTGGGCAACTGAGGAAGAAGATTTCAAGACAGATTTTATTATTTTTTTCTGAGCACCTTTGAACTGTAGTAGTTAATCAATACCTTGGAGAAAGTAAGTCTGTGCTAATAATTCAGCATTTTAAACGAAATATATTGGGCTCTTCTATAGTAGAACCAGGAAAGGCCAAAGAGCGTTCCTAACGTCTCGAGGTTAAATAAAGAAGATCAGACAAATCAATCCGCCCTTATTTGTCATGTAAAAAAATCAACTAATGGACCTTTTGTATTTGTTTAAAAATCAAAATCTTTTAGATATTCATATGAGTACAAAAATATTGATCCATGTGAAACAAAGCTATCAGACTGCAGTGTTATAGTATTCTCCAGTATAGTTGAGACTGCATAAGCTATTGATAGATGAGATCTTTTCATCCCTTAGGGTAAACAAAAAGAAGAAAAAAAGACAGGGAAAGAACACTGTTTTGTAAGTTTATTGATGCAAGAGAGTGCTGGTATACAATAGAAGCAGTACCTCCATCTATGGCATCCAGCTATATGGTACAAATTAGGAGTCAACATGCAAATAACAAAACACCAATCAATGCTCCTATGTGACAGGGCTCAGAAAGGTTTCATTTCATAGGGTTCCTTCGGTTCCTCAGTAGCACCTAGGTGTGCCTTATTTATTACCTGTTTGTAATAAGGACATGAGCTACAGAAGTCAAACTGATGAATTTGCAGTTAACAATTGCTTTAGCTGAAGTATTTAAAATAACCAGAAAGGTGCAGTTTACCCATTCCCTCATTAAACAAGAACATTAATGGATTTATTCCTATGTCAAAAGGAAAGAAAAGATGAGACCTTACATCAAGTACATTAAGAACCAGTCATTTAAAGATTCAGCATATAATTTTATATGTTTTTCCTTCTACTCCCACATGGGAAAAGTATACATTATTTTCATTGATATGCTTTCTATATGATGAGGATTACAGTAAAGAGTTTCCCAAATAGATGGCTGAGTCAACAGCAGGCAAAGGCTGAGACTGAGAACCAGAAACATTTTCAGTGTTCGCTGAGAAGAAGGTGTCAAAAGTTGAGTCTTGCCAAGCTGCCTACTTAGATAATGTTAAATGATAAAGGTAAGGGCACTGATCCATCTTGAAAACACTAATCAGCCACTATTTAACTAAATAATATGCAGAGATTAATGCAAAAAAATCAAGAAATGAGAAATATAAAACATAAACTAGTACTTTTAGAAAGGAGGGTATGAAAAAGCAGAAATGGATACCATTTTTTTTGCCATTCCCTGGTCTTTTGAGACTGCAAGGTTTTGGAAGGAATGATCTGTGCAGCTGCAATCATGTAGCACATCCTTGGGCAATATCTGAAAGTAATCATAACTACAGCTACAGCCTGAACCACAAAATCCCCAGCTGTAGCTCGTAGTGCCACCAGCTCCTAATACACACTGTACCTTCACAATCTACAGCTTGCGCGTGCGTTTCATGCCAGGTTTGTCCCAGGCATTCATGAAGCACGTGTGTGTGGTTGACTCACATACGTTATGCACCATTATACCACTTGATGGAAGCGGGTGGCTAGCAGTGGGAGATCCTACAGCTCGGTGTGAGAAGAGGTTGATAGAGGAGTAAGGAATCTTTCATTGTATTTTTGCTTATTCTGGTTATTTGCACAAATGCAAAAGACTTGGCTTCCCTAAATATTTCAGCTGTGCTCTCAGTTTTTTCTTGGTGTTACCGGTTAACTCCACTCCCTCTCATCCTCCTCTTGCTCTGTCACACATGCAGTCCCACAGCAAAACCTCTCCACCCAAAGAGTTCAAGCCTGCATGTGCCTTTGAGCTTAACTTGGCTTTTACTTAGCTATCTCCTATAGTTCTTCTAAGATAAACGGTGGTAGTTACACCCAACACTTTCAATATTTATCACAACCTGTTACAGCAAGTCCGAGTGAAACCAGTAAGCCTGTTCGGGGTGGCGGAGAGGACCATTGCATAATGCGGTTCAGCTTAAGTCCAATGTGCTAAATTGGTTAGACAGGTCACCATCTCACAAATTAGAACACATAATTTGAAACAAGAAAAGAATGCGGGCTATTTTTGCTAAGGAGTGCACCGTTGGGTTTTTGTTAGAAATTGAAAGGTATGCACATACTATATGCTGGCGTTAAAAGCTCCAACCATTTTTTGTCTTAAGACTGTGAATAAATGTGGTTGGTCACAGCTCACTGCTAGAATATTTGCAAAACGCTCATGGGAACTCTTCAAATAATCAAAGAATGGTGTCTCCATGACAGGATAACACCCATCCCATTTCTTGCCGAGGAAACAATATGGTTATATATTATAAATTATGGCTTATTATTTCACATCCTGTTTCCTCATAGCCCTAAACACAGGAAGCCTTTTCTTCTTCATGATATTCAATCTTGCTGTTAATAACATCTTTCATTTCTACAGTGGGACATATTCCAGAGGATTCCTGTCTATCTCCACGGAGCCCGGTCAAAGTGTGACCACGACCTGGCATGGCAAGAGGAAAATTCCGGCCAAGACCATTACAGAATTCCTCTGATCCTATATAAAAGGGTTGCTGCTATCCACAAAGAACTGAGAAAGTCTGATTTCCTAGGGTTTTGTCCAAGCTCTTCAACTTCAGAGCCAGAACACACTTTAATTGAACAGGAAGCTCGCAGGATCTGACGCATGGTTCCTGGATATGGAAATACTGTGAATATGAAATGTGTGCTGCCAAATTTTATCTGATCTGATCCCACCCATCAGATTCTTTTGAAGCTCAGCTTTGCCAAAGATTAAGCCAACGGGGTTTTTTGTATTTAGTTTACTAAATGGTAAACATAGCTGGTTCAAACACCAATAGTAGAACCAATAGTAGCTGATTAATCTCTTCTAATGAGTTGGAAGACCAAAAAACCCCCAACAAAATAAACACACAAACAAAAATCCAAAGTGGAGGTTTGATAACTTTGTTTGCAACATGGCCACTAGCATTTATTAAAACAAATACAAAAAAAAAAGAGGGGGGGTGTGAAAGAAGGGGGGGCAGAAGAAGGAGGGGGCAGAAGAAGGGGGGGGGCAGAAGAAGGGGGGGAAAAGAAGGGGGGAAAAGAAGGGGGGGGAAAGAAGGGGGGAAAAGAAGGGGGGAAAAGAAGGGGGAAAAGAAGGGGGGAAAAGAAGGGGGGAAAAGAAGGGGGAAAAGAAGGGGGAAAAGAAGGGGGAAAAGAAGGGGGAAAAGAAGGGGGAAAAGAAGGGGGAAAAGAAGGGGGAAAGAAGAAAGAAGACAGAAGAAAAAAGAAGAAGAAAAGAAGAAAGAAGAAGAAAGAAGAAAGCAGAAAGAAGAAAGAAGAAAAGAAGAAAAAAGAAAAAGGAAGAAAAAAGGAAGAAAAAAGAAAAAAGAACAAGAAAAAAGAAGAAAAAAGGAAAAAAGAAGGAAAAAAAAAAGAAAAAAAGAAGGAAAAAAAAGAAGAAAAAAGAAGGAAAAAAGAAGAAAAAAAGAAGGAAAAAAAAGAAGGAAAAAAAAAGAAGGAAAAAAAAAGAAGAAAAAAAAAGAAGGAAAAAAAAAGAAGGAAAAAAAAAGAAGAAAAAAACCCCAACACCCACAACAGTTGTCTATACTCTGACTGACCATACTCTCAAAAAAGACTTTTTTAAGTGTTAGACCAACCTTTTGCATTCCCTTTGGTTAAAAAGCAGAAGTCTTTAATTCTTCATTAGTGTGTGTTAACCCATCCCACTTACTTTTATTCATAGCAGATCATGTTATATTTCCAAACAATGAAGCTTGCAAAGACATACTGCATGTAAATAAAAAACCATAATATCTCAATCAAACAATTTTTTAAACCAAGGAAAGAACGAAAAACTCTAACACTGAAATAATGTTCTCAGTTCAGCCAAGCATCTGAGGCTTCTTGACATACAAAACACACAACCTACTTACTTAGATAGATATACATATGGCAGAGCTTCAAAATTAAAAATCCCCTAAAAAGCAATGAGAATGCAAGTACCAAAGACAGAGACTTCAGCACTCTACATTATTAGAACAATCAGCTAATCTACCTCGTTTATTTCCAGTTAATTTAATTTTTTGCATAATATATAAACAAAAGCCAAAGTTGAATTTGAAATGAGCGCAATAATCAAAATTCATTGCTGGAAAAAGGGATAGAGAGATCCCCAGAAAACTTCTGGAAAAAAATAATCAAGCAACCGATTTGTAAGTACTTCAGAGATAAGAAGGTAAGGACCAACACTAAATTTTCAAGAACAGCTGGTGCCAAACCAATCTCATTTCCCTCTATAGCAGAGTAACAGGCCCCTTGGATAGTACAGACAGAGCACTTACTGTACATTTGATTTTAGTAGGCCTTTCAATGCTGTTTAACATAAAAAGGAGATTGAGAAGGAATTCAAAAAGTTAAAAGCAGATAAAAATCTGTTGCAAAGAGAAAGGGGACAATCTGATCCAGGTGCTCATGGTGGACAGGACCAAACGTACGGGCTTCTGATGCAGTAGGAAGGGTCATGGTTACGGATCAGAACAGCTTTCCAAAAGCGTAAGTTTTAAACCAGAGAAAGAGCCTGCTTGAGGAGGCTTCGGAAAAGAGAGTTCACCACCAGAGATGCTGAAGAACAGACTGAATGAAGGAGCAACATATGCATGGCTGACCCTCCATGGGAGCAGAGAGGGTGAACGAACTCTGAATAAACTCTCAGAGCCCACTTCAGACTTTTTTTATGCCATTTTAATAGATCTACATTCTTCAAAAGCTCAGAATCCAAGAGGCAAATAGATGAATCATTCATTGCTCAAATGAGCATCTGAAACCAGACAGCAAAAACATTATATTATCAATGGTTCTTTTGTTCCCTGGGCATAGGATATTTTAGTGGCTTTAACCAATCACTCCCAACAGTGTCACAATAGGAAGAAAAACGCCCTATGCTAAAATTTTTTCACCTTATCTCTTCCAGAGACAGAACGTAGTACTGGCAGCTTCAAGACTCCAAAAATACCACTTTGGGCTCATTCAAGCTTATTACATTGAGAAAGTAATAATAATAGTCACTTACCTGTGCCTTTGTCGCAATGTTGTGTAGATGGTAAATGGCCTAGGACAGCACAGCATACTTCCAAGTTAAGAATTCAAATTTACAGCACAAATACACAAGTATCTCCATCTCCCACTCTGTGATCTATGCCAATCCTAATTTCTGCATTCACGGATAACTACCGTTTTGTCCTTCGGGAGTCCCACTCTTTACCGTGTCCTCACTCATCCCTGCCCTCTTCACCCACCACCTTCCTTCCTACGCTCTACCATATTACGATCAAAATCTCTCAAGTCTGTTCTGCCATCATTTCTCTCTCTCCCTCCCCCTAACACCACTCTTATTTCGTCTCACACTCCCTGTTGCTCCCCATTCCAGATGACATGCCCTCATTCACACTGTTCTCCCTGCATGTCTTCCAGCTTTCCTCTGGCACATCTGGCTTCTACCTGTCCTCACAGCTGTGCCACAAATATGGCTCTGCTTCTGCTTTCACACAAAGCTGCCCTCCCGAGAGACACACAAGTCAGCAAGAGGCTCAGCTTCAGGAACGTTACGGTTCTCGTGGCTGACAGGAAACTCTGAAAATGTGGGCAGAGTGCATCCCTCAAAAGACAGGGCCTCCAAAGTACTACTAAAAATCAAGTGCCTCTTACAGCTTGGGGTTTACTCACGATCTTTGAGTAGAACATTCTGAAGCTAGCTGGAGAATGAAGAAACAGTCCTACTTAGGCCTAGCTACAAAAGACAACAGGTAATAGTAACTGTCTTCACTAGTCCTATCCTTCACCTGCAGAGGATTTATGGGTTGTGGTGTCCACCTTGACTAAGGACAACCTCTGCTATCAGTCACTTGAAGAACGCTTGAAGAAGCTAAAGACTTTAGAACATGTAAAAACAGATTAAAGATTTTATGTTTTTACCATCCTGAAGCATGGGGGAAAAAAATCAAATGTCAAAAATGACAAGCTTGGCTCCCAAATCATAAGATTTTGAAAGCAAGATTCTCCTTTCAATGAAACTGGCTGGTGCTCCCAACTCACCCACTGATCCAGAAATTGTAACAAATTATTTCCATAACCATTAGTATCAATTTTGTCCCAGTCGAATGCCTCTTTTCCTACCATCTTTGCCTCAATTCCCAATGATATTTCACATATCACTTCAGGCCAAACCACCCTCCCTTCTTGATTTCTGAGAAAAACACTAATGGGTATATGAATGAGTGGAGCCCCCAAAAATTATGAATGTGCCTACGGCATAGGGTTTGCAGAGGTTAGTAGGAAATCAGGAGTTCATGACCCCCTACTTCTATATCCCTGTACAAAACATGAACTCCTCACTCCTCCTCTCACCAGGCACAGAGCAGACAGAAGGAGCTACATCTCCTGCTGTCCTCCTCCTTTGACATAACTGACCGACTGTTCACCGTTGACGGGCTGGTTCTGGGAGCAGCCATCCAACTGGACAGCGCTGTCCTTCAGCCCCAGTCGGACTGTGGGCTGGAACTTCACGTACGCATAGGAAAACTCAAGACATGTTTGCTAGAGCTGACAGCAGTGAAATCCCAGATTTTTCTCTCCGTCGTAAACAGTGTACGGTACATGCCCATCTCAAAAGGTGGACGAGAAAGGGCCAAAGCTGTTCTGCTACTGCGTATCTTGAAGTTGTGTGAGTAGCTATACAGGCCAGTGCTGGAATGGACATAAGGCATACAATCAGAGGATCAAACAAAAGTACAGACGGCACCTCAGAAGTGATGAGTGTTGCTCCCTGCATTCCTCTCTCCCACAGACACTTCTCTTTGGCTTGCCTGGCTCTTCTGCGCAACATGATCTGTGCAGCCTGAGTAGGTGACAGCAATGTGTTCATGACTGGTGACAGAAACAGTGAATACTAAGGCATCTGTGAGTCCTGAGTAGTCATTTTAATTAAAAGACCCAACAGTAACAAATAATAACATACAGCAGCTCTGTATAGTATGCCCGCCCTGCAACAAAACCTTACCTTCGTGGTCGGCTAGTCAAACACACAGCTGTTTTTCTGCTATCGTTCTCCCTTCTTAATTGCTTCAGTGTCTTGCGCTAAGGACATTCAAGACTTCCGTCTATTCAAACCACAGCACCGAAAGTCACCTTTCTTACTTTGTAACAGGGCTTTCTTTAATCCCAACATTCGAACCTGCTTATTCCTTTCTTCAGATGATCCCACTGAAGATTTGGGGAGTTTGTTAACCTTAATAACTTTAAAGTCAGACTTACCTTAAACATTTCATCTCCGTTCCTAAGCCTGTGCTTTCCAACCTATGGCTATAGTCTCGCTTCTTACTACACTTCCCTGCAGCCTGCTGCTAACGAATCTAGTCTTTTCCTTTCTTCCTGTAACTCTTCTCACACGCTGTCCCCACAGGCTGCTCTTACTTAACTCAAGTTCTGAGTTAATCCTAAATTAATAGCCTGTCAGTCATCGCGGCAACTAATAAGGTATCATCATTCTCGGCAGACTGAGGCGGACACCCATCTTACTCCACCTCAGGCCGCGACAACTTCGTTTTGGACGCGAGGAGACAACCAAGCCCGCGTAGTATTCGGGGTAGCTGGTTCCCCCTTTCCCTGCCGTTGGTTGCCACAGCAGGGCGCGTTGCCCGGGGCGGGAGGGGGGGTGGTTCACGCTGAGGGTTCGGCGCTCCGCCTCTCCGGGCAGAGCCCCCCTGCCTCACAGCACACCCGCGGGGACGGTGCCGGGGACGCAGACGAAAGCCCTGCGCACCCTCCGCCAGGGCTCAAGGGCGGCTGCCGGGGCCCTCGGCCCGCCCCGGCCTCTCGCCCCCCTCAGGGCCGCGGCCGCCATCGCGGCGGGCAGCGGGGCCCAGGCGCGGCCTAGGCCGGCTGCGTACGGCCCCCCCCGTCTGTCTCCAGCGGATCGCGCTCCCGCGGTCACGGGGCTCCGTCCAAAGCTCCTTTCGTCTAATTTGATTAAAATAATTATGAAAAAAAAAAAAAAAAAATTGGCGGGGGGGGGGGTGGTCGCGGTCAGACGACGTCACCGCCCCCGGGCCGCGCCCTGCCGCCGCGCCGCCACCAGGGGGCGCCCCCCGCCCGCGGCGCGCGGCCCGGCCCGGCCCCGCCCGCCCCGGCCCCACGCGCCCGCCCGCCCTCGTCCCATTGGCTCCTCGGGTCACGTGCCCTCCCTTCCCTCCCTCCGCCTTTTGGCGACTCCCCCCCACCCACCCCGCGCCTCTCCCTTCCCTTTTCAAGCCGGCGCTGGAGGACCTATCCCACAATGCGCGGCGCGGGACGGTTTGGAAACGACTCGCTGGCGGGCTGCACCGCCCGCCCGCCACGCCACCGCCTTCCTCCCCGCCCCGCGGCGGAAGGCGGCAGAACAGCGCCCCCCAGCGGCCGCCGCCGCCGCCGCCGGCCGACCGCGCACTCCCGGACATGTGGCCCGGCGGCCGCTGAGCGGGGGCCCCCGCCGAGCCCCGGCCCGGTCCGGTCCGGTTCACTCTCCCGCCCGGACGGACGTTTCTTCGGTAGTAGCGGAGACGGCAGTAGGAAGGTGCGGGGGAACCGGAGCCTCCGCTTACGTGTGGTGACGGCGTGAGGGGGACGCCGTGGCGCCAGGTGAAGAGACGCGCACCGGCGGTTGCTGTGAGGTGAGGGAGAAGGGCTCGGCGCCGTTCCCGGACGTGGGACGGAGGGGAGGGAGGAGAGGCGGGAGCTGCCGCCGCCGCCGCCACCGCCGCCGTCGTCGTCCCGCTCTGGCCGGGGCCTTCGCCTCCGCTCGGGGCCCGCCGGCCTCCGGTCCTCCGCTCCGTTTGCCGCCGGCTCCGGCCTCGGGTTTCCCCCCCCCCGCTCCCCTCCTCTCGCCGGCCCGGTGCCGGCGCTCGGCCGCCGTGACAGGCCGCGGCGGGGTGCGGGGGGGGGGGGGGGAGGCCCGCCTCGTCTCGCCTCCCGGGGCGAGAGGGGAAACAAAGGGGGGCGGCCGGGACGATCCGCCGTGGGCAGGAGACCGCCGGCCCCCTTCGGCGCCGAAAGCTTTTGTGAAGGCAGAACGGGAGGAGCAGGAGCAAGCCCTGCCCGGTGATCCGTGAGCGGGGTTGGCGCGGGGACCTCCCCGCCGTGGGGCTGGCCTGAACAAAGATCCCGGTCCCGGGGGGGGGGGGGGGGGGGGAGGAGGGTCCCTCCGCTTCCCGGGAGCGGCAGCGTTTGCCGGGAGAGCGGCTCCGGGAAGCAGAGAGTTACTCCTGGAAGACTTCGGAGCCGCGGAGGAAGTTGCACGGAGAGGCTCAACTTCAAAGCCCGGCTCTGCTTTTGTGCTGTCGTGGAATCGCGACTGACTCGGGAACGTCGGGGAAGTTGCGGAGAGTAACGCTGGAGCCTGGAAGCGAGACGGTTATCAAGCCAGCGAGAGAGTCTTCGGTTCTTCTCGTGTTTTAGAGTACATGGTGTCCTAATTCTTTTCTTTTTTTTTTTTTTTCCCTTTGGTGAGTATTAAAGAATATTATTAGCCGGAGCCCTAAATGTAACTCGTCTATGACAGGCTATCTCCACGTTTATCACTTCAAAACACTTTTAGCAGGACTGAAATTGGTCCCCTGCCTCTCACAGTGTTTTTATTTGAGACTAATTAATTTTAAATTTTTAGGGAGGATCAGATAACAGAGGGAAAGGCCAGGTAGTTACTGTTTGTTTACTAGCAGTAACTAGGTACTGTTGGCGAAGAATCGTTTATCTAAAATGTCATGAGATGGTTAAGGCTGCTCATATCTTAGTAGCAATTATATAGTGGATTGCAATGCCCGTGATTATTGAACAGCTATTTTAAGATTGTAATTTTACAGCTTTTTTTTACGGCTTCGGTAACCTTCAAGGGAGATCCGGCTAACTTAGTGTCTCGTGTTATGTTCGTATATCACTAATGTATCAGGGGGCTTTTAATTTTCTTGTGGGGAATCGTAGTTTTAAGTGAAGTGTAGCCTAACTTAAGTTTTACTATGTGGGCATTCAGACTCTCTTACACATGGGAGAAGAAGAATGGAGGAAGTCTTTAGTAATTTTATCATGTTTTCTTTTGATCTTAGCAGAAATAAGTAGTAGGCTTCTTAAATGAAATGACAGGGTGACAAAAATTCACTCTTACTTGGCTGATTATGCATGGTAATCCATATCTCTTTTTAACTGGAAAGCTGTATTTAGAGATTCACAAGAATAAAAAAAAAAAGATGGATAGCATCCTCTTCGGTGACAGGGAAAAGACTTGGAAATGATCCCAAGCACTTCTTCAAATGTTTCCTTTAGAATTTCTAGGAATATGGTGTTTGTTGTTCTGCTTTTATCAGATAAGATGAGAAATAGTTGGGGGGGGGGGGAGGGAGGGGAGGAGGCTATTTAGACTGGTAGTCACAACGTTAAAGCTTTTGAGCTTTCCTTTCAGTAGTTTACATTTGCTGATGTGTCAGTTTCCAAAGCTATAAATGGCCCAAATAAGAAATATATCCATTTTCTTTCATGTTCCACTTGCCTTAAAGTCTGCTTGTGAATAAGCAGAACAGACAACAGCTTTATGGCCTTGGGGTGGGGGAGAGTGGTGTGTGTGTGTAAATCTCTCTTCCAAATGTGTTTGAAAGAGAACCATTTCAGACCTTCTCTAATAGCAATAAACCTGGGTTCACTAGTTTGTCTTGTATTCAGATTACCGTTAAGATTGGGAACACTTCCCCAGGAACTTGGTGAGTTTTTTTGAATGTGAATTTATAGTGCTCAAACACAGTATGTGAAGGTTGTTGAGTTTGACTTAACAAGGAGATGTAAGTTTATCTTATTCTCCAGTTATTCAGCTATCAGTTTTGAAAGATCCAGGTGATAAAGAGTTCCTTTGTGCTTTTGACCGAATGTAGTTTGAGACAGTTGATGCATGACTTCTAGCCCCTGGTTTTATAAAACTTGTAGGTGGTTCTGCTCATGATACATGATGGTTCTGCTCTAGTTAACAAATGTGTTGTCAGGGGGTTTCTTCCCCTGTTACAGGGATTCTTTGCAGAATCTTCTCAGTTTTCCACTGTCCTGAGTACTAAAAAAACCTGTGCAAAGAAGTTATTTAAAGTTTACTACTCTTATGCAGTAATTAAAGCGTGATTCTATTTCAATTAATGCTATATTTAAACATGCACAATAATAATGGGCAAAAACACTGCTGGAAAAAGTTTGATGGACTGACTTGCCATCCCTGCGCCAGAATTCTTGAAGCCTGGCCGTCTGTCAGTCCCCTCACTGTTCAGTGTTGGGATTTTCTTTGCCAGCAATCTAAGGTGAGGGAGAAAAAACGTCCTTCTGGTAAATAGTAACAAAAACATGCAGTCCAGTTCCTGCTGATAGCTAAACTGATTATTCAGTGCTGTTGACCATTGTTATCAATTTGCCTGAATGAATTCTGAAATGGTTACAGTTAATCTGCTAAACCATTTAAGATTAGAGTAGATTTCATAAATCTCAACATTGCCCAATTTTTTTGCCTTTGTTTGGAAGTTAGAGATATGGTGTTAAACAGATTTATACCCTAACACTTCTTCTGTAGTCGTAAATACCAGAAGTCTCTAATGTGCATATTCTTTAGGGCACTTCAAATCAAGGGCTGGTTCATGGCTTTTCAGCAGTGTGGGCACGTGGTGTTTCACCTATATGTGCTAGTCCACCTTGGTCTGAAAGGGCGGTGACCTTGATCTGAGAGGATACGAGTACAGTGACGTGGAATCTCCTCTTCCCCAAGTGTTTGATCTCTTTTTACCCAACAGTTGAGGATATGGGCACAGTTTGCAAGCAGAAAGCCGTGAACATCTCTGTTTTGGTTTTGAAAGTTGCTTAGTTTTGGTACCTTCAACCACTTGAGTAAGATGATTCTTTGTCTAGGAAGTTAGCTGCAGTCGTGAAATAACAAATAGAGGACTGTCGCTGCTGGAAGATGGAAGGTGAATGTGTGTCTGCCTTTCTGTTCCTTAAAGCTGCAGCTCTGCTGTCCCGAACAGTTGTCCATCACCTACCTCTGCATCTGGGTCTGGTGGAGCACCAAAGGCACAGTGACCGCATTTGAAGGGCTCTCAGAGGTTGAGTGTGCATAATCTGTACTTCAGTGGCCACGCCTGATTCAACAAGTAGTTTTTCTCTGTCAGGAGTTTAAAAAAAAAAAAAAAAAAGTGCTAAGGAAGTTGCCTCTAACTTTTAGAAACATTCAGCTTTCCTACATCTTATTTTTATGGCACATCAGGTAGCTTTCCTAAGACTTTTAGTTGGAGAAACAAATGAAATTTAACCAAATGTGGAAGTTGTCACTTCTAGGCTGGGGAAATAGTTAACTGACTTGAAGAAAGATGATCAAAATACTGTGTTTAATTATGTATAAGTAGGCAAGATTAAAATAAACTGCATATAAAATGTATTTATGCAAATGTAACAAATAAATATATGTACATATACACAGACACACTTGTAGGCATATATGTATCTATGCCTTATATTTGTGTGTGTTGTGCTAAAATTAGTATTTTCACTCATTCATTTTTTATTATTAAGTAATGCTGTCTCACAAATTGTCTTGATGAAACAGTAGTATTACTCTTTGTTTTCTCCATGAGAACATAAAATTTGAATTTTAACTCAAAAATACTTAATCACAGTGAACATGAAAAAGTAACATTTTAATTTTATGGTTCTGTGGCCAGTGGTATTTCTTAACTTTCTGAGATTATCTCATTACTTCACATGCATGTATTTAAATATTTAAAAAAAAAAGAATATGAAAAAAAAGAATGAATATGTAGAGAGAATTGGGAAGAAGAAATATGTCTTCCAGAAGCTGTTTTCTAAAGCCTAATACTGTGGAAAATTGCAGTATCTGATTACTTTTTCTAATAGACACTAATAACAATGTCTGTCTTAATGCCGTTTTTATTTAGGGATTGGTGAACTCCCATTAAAATGCAATCTTTGTTCCTCTGTTATTAGGTCTGTAGGTGCTGCTTAACTGTGATCTGCCTTCAAAGGTACTATCTGTGAGTAAACCTGAGTGATGCATTTAATGATGTTTGGAACTTTTCCAAGCTAGTATGAAATTGCTTGAAAACGTCAAGCGATTTAACGCTTGTTGTCTCTCTACTCACTACCTGGCTTTTGTTAGACTGCCAGCAGTAATATGGAATATGAAATTCCATGGGATCAGTGTCTGATAGAAGCCTTCATATATGTCCATACCTTTAGACAGCAACACAGGCCAAAACTGCAGCAGTGAAAACTTCTACCTTTCTCGGTGTGCCACAGAAGAGATGAAGACCCTTACCTGAAACTGAGCTGTCTGATATTCAAAACTTGAGTTTTAAGGTAGAATTTGAAGGTAGATGAGCGGTCTTAATTGGACTGCTCCCTATCCAGAGCAAATGACTTCAGCAATTCTGGACATAAGAGGGACAATGAAGTTCTTCCCTGCCTTCTACACAGCCACTGAATAAGCGCTTCTGGTACGCGGTTTTGCTTTTTTTTTTTAAGCATTCTTAGTTTGTTACTCGTGATGTAAAAAGTAGTGACCCCCGTAGATGGATAGGTGTAACAAAAAACAATTGGAAGTCCTCTGAAACAGCTGGAGAAAAGCAGTTAGTTAGGACTACCTTGCGCTCATTGGAGTTTTGGTTTTAGAGATGTTACCAAATAAAAATAACCTGTAACAATGAAGGTAAAGTATATTCTCTCTAAACCTATGCAGTTGTGATTTTTCAGATCTAGTTTTATCAGCCTGAGCAAGAAAGGCACCTTACACAACTCTTGGATCAGTCAGTTGCTACCAGCGGTTATTTTGTGGTGGTTACTCTGGCAAGAAACTTTGAATGAAAGTGGAGTTCATCATTGTAAGGAGCGCCTGGTGGTGTTGATGTGGGAAGCTTAAGTTCTTTTGAAGCTTTGCAATGAGGTAGAATAATCAGTTGTAACAAAAACTAGGTTGGTTACTTAAGAATTCACAGCAAAGTACTGTTTTGTTATAGGTGATTTCTTGGTGCCATCTGTATGGTGAAAGTAACCCAAAATGGTGGTTAGCATGTTTTTCTATTATAGACTCTCTTCGTAAGCGGAAAGGAAAGATGATGGAGTTCAGGTTGTATTTTCAAGCTCAGATCTGGCTCTTCCCTCTTCTGTGGTTAATAGTTTCTGTTACCTTCTGTGTGTTGCTATTGGTGTTAAGGAAACCTTCTCTCATGTACCTGTCTTCCATTCCTGGCCATGTTTTTCTAGCTTTATTTTAGCTATCTGGATCTGGAAAGTTATCGCTGATTAAGGGCTGTGAAAGCAAGATCAACAGTAATTGAAGCTGCTTACTCCCCATCTATCTACTTCTTCTAAACTGCCGTCTAATGCATTGTTATTCTACAAATATTGTAGGAGATTTTGTGCTAAATACAATTACACTTAAAATTATTTCTGTTATCATAAATGTTTTGCAAACTCTTTATTTTTCCACCATTTTCCAAAAATACAGCATTTCTTTTTGTCTGAGATTTTTAAGAGGTTAGTGTGGTTATTTGACCTGAACTTATGAAAGAGTTACTCAAAGTCAAAAGAAGTTTGAGGACCATGTTTTTGACACCATAGCTTTCATCTAGTGTTTTTTTTTAAAAGAGTATGCCTCAGAGAGGCATGGCTATGTTATTTTCTTTCTTTTGTTTGTTTTTGTACCAGTGTCTGTATATTTTACGTGTAAGCCGAAATTACTTTTTATGGAAACACATTTTTTAATACCAAAAGAACATGTCATATTGCTAAACTTTTGATATGATGCATAAAATGAGGGAACAGCATGCTTTTAATAGAGGACTCAAATTCAGTGTATTTTTATCAAGTGTGTGTGTATCGTTCTACGCAATCTTCTATAGCGCATTTTTTCCATTTAAGTAAATCCATAAAATTATAGGGGAGCCTATATATTACATAAGTTTTGTTAGAGGGATGCCCTTCACAGTTTGCAGGGGTTGAACATTCAGAAGCTGAGAAATAACACTACCATGATGTAGGTGAGAGAAGAAATGGTAGTCTGTAATTGGACAATTCCATGCTACTTCTTTCTTTGCTGGGTTCTGCCCTTTTTTCTTTGGCTCAACATACTTTTCTAATCACCTGCCACTCTGGTTTTGTTGCCCCATTAATGTTTTGCATCTTAAATGTGCTTCTTGCCATTGCTGCTGCCCCTGAGCAATAATGCTTAATCTGAGTTCAGTATTACTCCATCAGTTTTGCCCATCATTTTTTCCTTCCACTGTTAAAAGGTCTTAGCTTTTCTACTTCTGTCTTTGCAAGCTCTTTTGGTTCAGCTCTCACATTCCTGGTGTTTAAGTCCAGCTATTTGGGCATGTTTAGGATGGTATTAAGAAAAATAAAGATGGTCTTCCTAGTTTCTTTAGTATCAGAGAAGCAATTGCAACAAGTCCTGCTGTGTTGCCATAGCACTCGCTGAAGTATGCTCATTCATCTTGTGGGAATGTTGCATGTGCAGTGTAGCAATGGGATAGGAACTTCCAATTATTAGTCTATGCTAAGCACAGATGCAGTTTATGGGAAAAAAATGAAATGCAATGACTAGCAAAGATTTCTTGAGTAAATGCAATCTTTTTTCCCAGATCTTGTGGCATGGCTAGATTTGGAAGGGTTGCTTGTCTGGAAAGCATGGTCTTGATCTCAGTGACCCACTGCCAAATATCTGCTCTTTGGTGGAAAGCATGAAAATACTAGTGCTTCCAAGTGGCTAGAAAAAAGTACATTTTTTTTTTTAACTGTTCTTGGAAATGGCTGAGCCATTTTTGCTGACTTTGGTATGTAATGTTATCCCTTCCAGCTGCAAAAGTATGCATGTGACTGAGGACCCTCAGCAGCGGAAGGCAAGGTCATGAGTTTATGCTGATTTGATTTAGTTGCTTGAACCATGTGCACCATGACAATAGTCCCTAATCCCTCATTAGTTCCTGTTATTTGTAAGTCTTGATTTCACCCAGTTTATTCACAGAGTACTTAGAAGAAACACCTAAGTGCTGAATTGTACATTTTGTGGGAGAATGTTATGTACACTGTTTTCTCTTTCATATTTCTTTGTATTATGTTAATCATGACGGTTCTTCAGTGTTTTATCAGCAGTATATGGAACAGCATGACTTAGCCCCTGGCATACATGCATGTTCTCCCTGTGGGGGTGCTTGTGGTATGGTGCTTCTTGTGTTGGGAGCCTTATCGTACACATGCACGTGTGAAACAGCAGCACGGTGCATATTGCCTTCTGTTGAAAATACTGTTTTGGAAAGCAAAATTGGTAGCCTTTTAACTTATGTGAATATACCTTTCATCATCTTGTATCAGTCTTTAGAAGGTTCTATTCATCCTGTCTTCTGTATAAATGAAGTGTTGTTTTCCTGGAGGAGTTAACCGTGGCTCCAGTGAGCGTTATTTCTTATGGCTGTCATGGACCCAGCCATGCAATTCTGTAAAGATCAGGTCTGGGATTGTCTTGCGTAATTCAGAACATCTTTGGAAAGCAGTGTTATGAGTGGCAGCCTTACTGAGGAGCTACCCTGCAAAACTGCCACAGTTTAGCGCGTAGGGAAACTACGTGGCTCTGTCCTCACTGCTTTTGTATTGTCAAGAGCTGACAGAGGCCTGAGTAACCTAGTTTGTCCTCTGGCAGAGTGGAAGGGGGTTTTCTCACAAGCTTGAGAAATGTCACTGAAGAGCCAGTAGGGATGCAAGCATAGCTTTAAATTACAGGTTAGATTGATCAGCTGTGAATATTATACTTTGAATCAAATGAGACTGCCCAGTGTGACAACTAACTCCTCAAAGTGTGCCCCCCCCCGGTTAACTACCAAGTTTAGCTTCATCTAGTTCTCAGTCTGCAGATTGATTGTCAGTGGGCACCCTGAATGTGCTAATAGTACAGAGCTGTCACTTCGCTATACTTTGTCATGTAATTCATGTGGTCTGATGAGTTAACCTCACAGCTGCTGGCAGATACTGAAAATGCTGGAGGGATAATTGATTTAGATTGACTTGTGGAGGAATCTGCTGAAGTACAGTTTCTCATTGCTGCTTACGGGGTATGAGCCCTTAAAATGAGTTAAGGAGACATCCTAAACTTCTGCCACCTATCCTAGTGGAACAAAGCATTTTATGGTTGACAGTGCAGAAAGAAATGAAATTTGCCTTCTGTAGATAATTACCCATCAGTGCCAGTAAGGTAACTGTAGTTCAGTACCAAACTTGGATTTGTCATGTCTAAAAGCTGCTAACCGCTGTGCAAGCTGGTAATCAGCTTTCGTTCACCTCTTCATGAGCTTCCTCAGAAAATGGGGCTCAGCCTTGCGTGATAGCATGGTGAGAACCGATGTACAGAGGGAGACTTTCTTCAGTGTGTTTTTGACAAAGAGAATTAATATCCTTTTGATGCTTTAACTGTTTAGGTCAAACATTGTACTATTTCTGGTTTGTGGAAGTATCAGTCTTTATGTGGATTGTGCCAGTAGTTGTGTGGATGCTCCTGGTTCTGACAAGCAAATCGCCCTTTGCATGTGTGTCATCTTTGGAGGAGGAGGGGTGATATAACTGTTTCACAAACCTTGGTGCCATGTGTTGTCTTGAGTTATCTACTACTTAAGACTGATAAAATGGCTCACTCTTTCAGATGGTTCTTGGGCTGGGATTTGGAATTTTGTTCAAGACTGATAGCTTTATTATCAGTTGAATTTTAGCACAAGTTTGTCAACTTTGTCGTTTCGTTAAGCGCTTGTTTTCCAGCGCTAATGGTTCTTCTGTAACCTACATCCTTATTTTTCATTGTTACTAGGTAAAAACCAATGAGAACTGGTTACTTTGGGAAAGAAAGGAACATGAAGGCTGGTAAATCAGGGGGCCAGCTGCATGACTGGGATTCTGAGGTGAAGGGATGCTTGTCCCATGGGTGAATTTCCCAGTACAGAGAGGTATGGGAAGTTCCTTAATAGATGCCTGTTAGTGACACTAACTTTGTGACTATCTTCAGTCTCTCATATGCGTAAATCTGTTGGGTTTTGGGTTCTTTTGGCTTTGATAATAACTCTTACTTAAGAGCATTAAATTGGTGCCGTGCTGTTGTTATAGGTATTAACAGCAAAGTACAAGTTTTGTGATAGGTTACCCTTTTTTTCAAGTTGGTAGCCTGTCTGGTTTAGTTCTGTGTTGTACTGAAGCTTTTTGGATAGTGACTTTTCTAACTAGAGCTAGAACATGGCTATTCACCCTTACACATCTGAATAACCTGTGATGAATAAAGTATTCTTCAGTTACTGTTAGTAATAGTAGAACACTAGAGAAACTTGTGCATCACCATGACTTGTCAAGGCACGGATACATGAAATAGTACTGCTGACATTGTTTGGCTGCCTTCTTATACTGCCCAGTAAACTGAAGCGTTTTAAATGCTAGACACTGGAGTTCAGTCTGATTTGTAGCAGCACTTCAACATGTAACATTCTGTAAGAGACACGGTGTGACCCCCCACAGTGTATAGAATATTCTCAAATATGTGATGTCTTATAAAATTACATTTCTTACTGCCCTGATGTCTTGCAGGTGCTCTTTTGTTAAACTTCAGTGAGGAGCACTGCCCACTCCCTTGACTTAACATGAAGAGGTCTGGATTTTGAGCCAGTTGATGATTATAAGCTTTATACAGGAAGGAGATTACCTTATGTGTGTGTGTCCACTGTAGGGTTCTAAATCTTCCTTGAAACTCTTGGCTCTTCAGATGGTCAGATAGGTTACTAAATGATAATCGCTGCATCTGTTCCACTGCAGCAGTTCCTCAAGCTGTATTTGCACATTTCCATTGAGTTAGGAGGCAGTTGTGATGTTGTCCTGTATACTTCTGTGAGTGCTGACTGGATGTGAGGGTTGAGTGTCCACAGCTGCTATTCAGTTTGTCGTTGTTGAGGGGGCCACAAAAATGGAAGCGTTGAATCTAGCGGGGACGTAGCTGTAGCCACAGCATCTGCAATGTACGTGTGCTTGTCAGTGTGCTGCTAGACTGTGGGGAAAAGAAGTCCTGAGGAGGATATCCACTGTGGTGGTTTGTTTTGGTTTGGTTTTTTTTCTTTTGTATAGGGTAGGGGTAGGTCGGCAGAAGGGAGTGTACTGTTTAGGATGGTATAATTCTAGAGCCATTTGGCTTTGACAGTTTTCTCCTGTGACTTTACCCTGTGTTTTTATGGACTTCGCAGGTAATCTAGGTACTGCTATGTCCTTGAAGGGGGCAGTTTGACAACAAAGTCTTGACTATTCTAGCACCTTGCCACTGCCAAAAGGGGTGATCCCATTTTATGTCTTCCCTCCCCCATTCTGTCGCTTGCAATTTCTTTGGCACATGTGTGGCTCTTAGCTGAGTCTGCTCACCATCGCTAGTGGTGAGAAACAGAGCTGCTTCTTTTGGTGGCAGCAAACTGTTAGATTAGATTAGCTCTCTTGGGAAATTGCATCCTTAGAGGGTCTGGAAAGAGTCTTTAAATCAGCAGTGTCTCCTTGCCTGAATAGCACTGATTCTTTCCAAGACACTGGATCTACATGAATAGGCTTAAACCACCTATAGAAAAAGGCTTCTCTTTCTATTCCCCAAAGGATAGCACTGGTCTCTTTCTTTCTCTTCATCTTTGTTGGTTCTGTGGCATTCCATTTGAGAATGCAGACAAGGTGCAATTTGAGCATACAAAGAGTAAAGATTCTCTTCAAAAGCCCTCTTTTGAGTGTGCCTGTTGGTTCTATTCTCGCTAATGTTCTGGGCCATGAGATTTTACTACACAAAGGAGCAAATCCAGGATAAGTGCTTCCAGATTCTCAGTTTAGCCCTCATTTTTTGGAGGGCAAACAACACTACTGGATTGTCACTTGAAGCAAGTCTACCTTCCAGGCTTTTCAGACAAATTAAAAGTTTTTCCAAGTAAAAAGAACTGTGAAGGTTCTTGATGTATTTTTGCAACTACCCAATAGTGTCTTTTTTTTCTTTTCTTTTCTTGGAGTATGTGTTGCATTAGACTTGGCAATACAAGTAGGTAAAAAGCTTTTCAAATGTTCAGCTGCCATTGGAAATATTAAGTGTTTCCTCAGCCCATCTCCCAAGATAGCACAGGACTTTCGGCAAAAGTTTTCAAAATTTTCATTAGCAGCATTTGCCCCATAATGGTCCGGAGGTTATCGTAAGCCCATATGGGGAACTCCAGAGGACACTCAGTGTTCCGCCGTTAATTACTAAAAAAAAATAATCTGTTTTTGTAAATTCAGCTAATTATCAAGATCTGTTTTCGATAAGAACATTCTTGCTGAGGGAGAGTCTTAAACCTCCTTCCAAGTTTTCTTGAAGACCATGAAAATGCATGGGGCAGAGTCCTACTTATTGCTGCCAAAAAATTTGGTGGGAGTAAAGGGTGTTACTGTAGTTGTATTAAGGAAACAGTTTCTGTAAACTGAATGTATGGCTGACTTGTTTCAGTTTTGAAGCTGATTGTTTCTTGAGTTAGTAAAGAAATCAAAACACAACTAATAGAGTGCCACAAATCTTTTTTAAAAGAAGAGAAAATATTTTTAATAGAAACACAATAGTCAAAATAAGGCTCTCCTATAGGTATTGATGCAACATATGTCTAAGAAGTTGAAATGTTAATTACAAATGTTTCCTAAGTTAAGTCTGTTAAGGGAACAAGAAGAAGCCAGTCTTGTACATCATTTTGCACTTGCTTACTGGAGATCTTGTTGCATGTGTTCTTGATTTCCACCCCCCTTTCCAAGTGTACTTCTGTGTAGATAGGTCCCTGGACTGTTACTGCATTGGAGGAAGAGTGTATTTATCTGTTGCGTTTTATTTACAGGACATAAAGAAAGCTTGTAAAGACTTTGTCTTGTCGTTAGTCAAAAAGGAAATGTACTTATTTCATGTGTTGCATAATTAGACTACTACAGATTTTCATCAGATGATTTTCCTGTGTCTATTTAATTTTCAGATTTTAATGTAGATTTTAGTTCAATAGGAAATTCAGTTACGTGACTTTGAACAGACTTAAGTTTTTTTCTTTCTGCGTGTACAGTGAATTAGCGTTGAAGTACATCTGTATTTTTAGGTTGTGAACTGTATGAATAATTTGTGCAAATAAAGGTAAATCATACTTAAATTTTTGCGATACAGAAGATTGTGTAAATGGCACTTTTATCAGTCTGCTGCCTTCTGCTTTGTGGAGTCAAGTACATCATGAAGCTACATTCCTCAGACAGACAGTGTTGAATATATTCCCAGGTTCTACAATTAACTTCATTTAAGCACTTTTGTTGGCAAATGTCTTTGGCTTCTGCCTTCCATGAAGACAAGAACAGGAATTTCCCTCAAACAATAACTTAGAAACTTAAATGTTTAACTCCTTTAAATATAACAGAGGATGTACTTGTGGTAGTGTCCTTGTTCACCATTTTCACTTTAATATACTAGAGGATTCTTCCCTTTATCCCAGATTTGAAATTAAATAAGGTATTTCTCTTGCAAAGTAATTCCATTGAAAACTTAGAAGCATCAGGAAACGACCATCTTGGCTGAAATGCTTTGCTGCCTTCAGGCATTCTTGGAAAATATTTTATCTATAGAGTTGGGGGGGGGGAGGGTGTCAGCACTAACATAGTATAGTGCTTGTTGCTGTCTTGTCAGATGCCTTGCATGTGTGGGTCTTGAGGTATTTCTAATGTTTCACATCAGCAACTGAATGATCGTAACTAAACGTATGACGTGTTGGTCATGAGTCATTGGAATTTGGTAGAAGTACTCTTCGGATAGTAGCATTCTTCACATACATATTAGCCTGATCGGACATGATTCGCTATGGATATGGACATAATATGATCTTCATGTGAGCTCATACAACTTAGTAACTGGGAGAATGACCAAAAAAAATTGATCTCACTTCTTTCACTGTCTCCTCCTAGAAAAGACTACAGATTTCTTGTATGGCATGCAGCTGGAATGAAAAAGTCTGGGAAATACTTTCAAATCTTCTTAAAGTTTAGAAGAATCCAAAGGACTATGTCATGTTTTGGGACAAATAAGAGTTCTGTTTTCTGTGCTGTCTAGTCCTGCTAAACCACTACATTCTCTTTTCCTAACTCTGTTTTTAATTTTATAAATTTAATGTCAATCTTTAGTGTTAAACTCTTCCTTCCGCTATTCCAATGCCTGTGATGCCCCTCTTAAAATAGTGGAGAAAACGGTCTTTCCAAAGTTAATTTGTTAAATAATATGTAAAATTTGATGATGTCTCTTATTCATAAATATTTCTATTTCAGTAGTATTGAATTCCTGTGCTGCATTGAGAAACGCGCAATGTCAAACTGGAAAAAAGGTGTGCTGTGCAAAGTGATCTGTGAAATGCATTAGTGGCACTCTACCTGTTTAAATAATAGGCTTGTGAGAAGAATGATGTAACACTGCATAAATGTTTTCAGTTGCTGCACATCTTGGATTTACTGACATTCTGTCAACATTTTAGGATCTCTGTTTTTCTAATTTTTGTAACCGTGCAAGAATTTCTGGGATGCCTTTGTGTCTAGAGAGAGTACAATGGAGAAAAGGTTACCTTTTCGGGGAGTGGGGGGCAGCGGCATTGGAATCTAAAGAGCTTCTATGGGTTCTCTTTCTGCAGTCTGCCTTAGTGAACTCAAGACCTCTTATAATAAACATGTACTTTACAGCTACTGCTTAAGTTACAATTTGGTGTCTAGATTATGTCTATTTAAAACCTTTTCTGTGGATGGATGTGGAGTGCAGAATTCTTAATCTTGTCTTTAAGTGGTCTCAGCTGTGATGCGTCCTGGGACTTTTAGGGTTGAGAGAGATTTGAGCACAGCTTGTGGATTTTTTTGCTTCTGTGAAGCATTGCTGAGGTTTTGTTAAGACATAGAGCGGAAGGAATGTTCTTAGGTTTTATATATGAAAGCATGTATACCACACACCACTGCATGATTTAAACTTTTGGGGACCAAAGCCACTTAAGTCCTCTTGCAAATCAGAGTGAAAACAACAGACCTCCATCTCATATTTTAAGTTCAAATGTCTTTGATGGTCTTGCCTGCCCTAATTTGATGCAGGTTTTGCTTTATTTAAGGCATTAAATTTTAAAGTAGCAGTTTGGCTTTTGTTGGGTTTCATCTTGCCTAGTCTGCAAAGGATAATAGGTGGTGGTCTGATCAGTGGTGGTTCGAGTCATAGAACTTGCATACAACTTACAGCATTCACTGCAACAGTCTGAATTAAGATTAGTGCTAGTAACTACTCTATAGTTGATGGCATTTATCCTAATGATATCTTTTTAAGTCTCTTTATTATTATTTTTTTAATCAAAATAGGATAGCATTGTAGGGGGAAAATTCCCTTACAGCTAGATTTTTGTTTCCTTTTCCCTTCCCTTTCCCCCACCCTCAGTTGACTTGATTCACATGTTCCTTTGGGGGGATTAAAAAGTAGTTTCTAATGAGAACATTGAAGCCATTTAGAATTCTAATTACAGATTTCTAATTAGTTTCACAGTTTTGACCATTTCTTTAATGAACTGTACTCAAGACTCACAGATCAGAGTCCTGCTTTCTTGGATTACCTAAAAAAGTGAGAAGTGTGTTATGTGATGGGTATCTGCTGCAGCATTTCTTTTCTCAGCAAAAAGAAATGATCGTTAAAACACTTCCTGCTGCCAAGATCAAGCAATAAAGACTTGATCAGAAGAGAAGTTTGGGGAGGCAAATTCTGTCTCTCCACCTCCTGGGTATCCAGGTGGTAAAGGGAAACCAGTGTAGTTTGTAAGTAAAATAGGAGAAAGTTCAGTCAAGGAGTGTGGTCGTGGCATTTGTTGGCTCTGTCCTGCTGCTTTTTTTTGAGCAAAGGCTTTAAAGAGTAAGGGGTTTGAAACCTCAGTTGGTTTGCTTCAGGTTTAAATGCTTAAGTAGCAGATCTTGGTAATTTCTGACTTCTTTAATCTCTTCTTGTGAAGTTTTGATTTTTCCTTTTAAATAATAATAATTTTTAAAGCTTTATATAGTTCCAAAGAAAACTGCTGGTCCCTCTAGGGCTGTTCAATTGGAGCTTTAGGTGCTTATACCACCTCTGCTGTGACTACAGGAGTTTGAAATGGAGGAGGTTCAGTCCTTGGTGTAGATACTTTTTTGTTGTTGTTTTCAAGTGTGTTTCATTCTGTGTGTAGGAGGTAGGCCTCCAAAGAACATATGCTTTTTCTTATGCGAGATCAAATTCTTTTCAACCTATGTGATGCGGATCACAAAGATATTCTCTGTTACTCTTATTTCATACTGCTCCCTTGCAGAACAGTGAAAAGGTGCATCCTCCCCATTTGTGATACTCCATTGCACCTGTGCTTGTGACTTGTCCCCTTGTTGGATGATACAACTTTCCGTGCATTTTTTTCCGAGTGCTGGTAGTTCTAATTGTGTGACAAAAGCAAAAAGCAAGCAAATATATGCCACTTTCATTCTTCTCACTTGCCGCTACTACGGTGATGCTGGATTTGGAAAGCAGCTAACTCTTCTGGTGTTTGTGTGTTTAATTTTGTTGCTTCAACCATTTATGAAAGGCAATTTGCAGATGTTAGTTACTGCAGTGTTATGTGGGGTGGTTTGCATAGAAACTTAGCGATGCATTTAACTTTTAAAAATAAAAGCACCATTGGTGGTCTTAAAACACTGCAAAAACTTTGCATTTGTTGGACAAAAACGGTTTTCAGGTTGGAAGTATCAGTTGCTAGACAGCGTTAATGATGCTCATAAATTGCAAACAGACTGTAAATGATCTATAACTCTTAATGTCATGTGTTTCTACTCTACAGCGGTATAATGAAATGGAGAACGCTCATTAAATCCATAGTGGTCACTTTTATTTTCAAGTTGCAATCTAAAAGAACTGTGCAAACTGTGTCTGTGTTTTCCAGACTACATTTTGTAAGAAGATGAAGAACAGAAAGCAATGTATTCAAGATACTGAGGGTCAGAAGCATGAAGGCATGGAAGGTAAAGTCTGTGTGTATGAAAATACTCAAGTATATTACTCGGGTTCAAGCTGTGAAGGTCAGATTTAACATTTGCTCTCTCAATAATATGCTGCTAGTTTTGAAAGAAGTTGTGCAAACATATCCACTGTCTCAGCATAATATTTTTCTTCAGGGTCCCCAAACCCTTTCCTGTCTCTTCTGTTTTTCACTTGTTGACTTCTAGTAGCAGAACAAAAATGGAGATAGTAATTGTTATTCAGAACAAATAATTAATTTAGAGTAAAATTCCTTGAAGAGAAGTTCTTGCCTTTTATATTCTGAAAACAATTTCTAACTTTAACAAAATCAGGAGCATTTTTTATTTAATGTACATGATTAGGTAAATATTTGAGGATGTTCAGATTAAAATAATTCTAAGTGTGGGAAACTAAAATAAAGGTAGACCATGTGTATGTAAGATAATGAATATAGAATATCTGGTGTAATTTATTTCATGGAGAGAGAGTGCAAACATCTGAGGAGAAAGAACTCGGGAGAACAATGTCTAAATGACTACATGGCCGATAGGAAACACTGTGTGGTGCTTTATTTAAGTAGCACTAGAGCTAACTTTCCTTTGTTTTAATGGCAAATATTGGTACAGTAGTCTATGAAATACGTTGCGTAGTATTTTTTACCTGAAATACATCTTTTAACTACTGCTCTGGCCAGTGTCTTGACTGCATTAGACCTGAAAATTATTAACTTGCTTTTAACTACAGAAAATAGTGTCTTATTGCCACTTTATTCAAATTTAGAAGGACTTTGTTTCAAAAACCATCAAAAAATTCTAAGTGTCAATGTTGTTAATACCAGGTGAAGAAAATGAAGAAAGCTGTTCCTGTTCTACTTTATTATACGATGGTGACACATGCCCCATCTGTCTGAACTGCCTTCTAGAACAAGAGATTGGTTTTCCTGAGAACTGCAGTCATACCTTCTGCCTGACTTGCATTCTTAAATGGGCTGAGGTAAGACTGAGAACCAAAGTGTTTGTTTATTTTTTGGTGGAATCTATTGTATCTAATACCTACAGATATTTTTTTAAAGATAATAAGTTATGCATTCTGACTTTGCACAGACATGTTTCAATGACCAGTTTATAAATAGATCACAGGAAGCTTTCTCCTTAGTGCAATAAAGTACTTTGTATTTTCTTTCACTAGACAACCTGACTTTACTAATGGTTACTAGAGATTAAGGATCAGTAAAAAAATGGTGTTGGCTGTTTGGAAGATCAGAAAGTATTATGTACATGTCGTAATACTGCAGTGTCATTAGCTTAATCTTACTTTGTTATCCCTTATGCTGTTAGTCATACTGTCAACTCTCAGGGCTGAGAACAATATGCTTTCATGTTAGTCTACAAAATGAGTCTGATAAAACCTTTCTTTTCTAACTCTAAAGAGAATTCAGCTAAAAGGTTTAGTGCTATTCTGAATTTAAAATTTTCATTTTAATTATGGATGTTTTTTGATCTATGTCAATACCTTTGTAAATAGTTCTGGAACCTTAAAGAAAAACGACTTGTTGAACACATTCTTGATGATCTTGTTGTGTTTAGTCCCTTTTTTCTCACATATGTCCTGTAATCATTGCATTAAGTCTTTGGTATCTTTACCTTTCCTGTAACTTTTTTCAATTGTCCATATAAAACACCAAATTAGAATTGCTTTATACTGTATTGGGGGGGTATTCAAATGAGATGCTGCTTTTTGTCCTGTTTCTGTGCACTTGAATTGGTTGCTCCTTGTAGTAGAGACCACTACTTGGTTTCTTTGCAATAACTTTCTTTTCAAGTAAATGATAATTTTGATTTCAGTATATCCTTTAGAAGGTTGGTATCATATGTATGTGTATCTACAATATACTTATTTATGTATTATTTTTTACTTACTATATTTTTAACTCAATTTTTGTGTTATTTATTACTAAAGACAGACAGTAACATAAAAAAGATATTAAAAAAGGTTATTAGATGAAACTTGCGTTAGATTCACAAACCAGATAATAAACCAATTCTCCTGTTGCCAGATTTTCTATTCTGCAAATGATTAATTGCAGTGCTTTTATTTATAAGGGAACAGGAAATACTCATCCACAATTTTATCCTGACTTCCTTAGCTGGTTGTTACAATGACAGCTGAAAGGCAATAAATAGTGACATGCACAGGGAGGCAGTACAGTAGATGGAGGGCTTGCTGCTGGATTTGAGTTTGTTCACATTGTTTAACAAAGATGCTTTTAAGCCCAGTGAGGAAGGAAAAATTTCTTAGTTTAAAGAGGCAAATGAATGATATGACACTTTTGTTGTCGTGCCAATAATTTTGTGTGTGTGTGTGTGAAGTACTATCCAAATAGAATAAAAGCAATTTCTGCTCTTAAAAGTTTACAGGTGAAGTAGATGTGATGGTGGGGGGGTGTTTTTAAAGCTGCGTAAGTCTTCTACTGCTTCTTTCCATTAGTGACATCTGATGGGTAAAACCAGCCAGTCTTCCTTGTTTGAGGTTACATGACAGTTGGACCTGTTGAGTTCATGAAACTCCATTGCCTAATCTAGTAGTTTTAATTACAAGTAAAAGGGGTGGGGGGGAAAGGTGTTGAAAATTGGCTGACAGATGCTCAGAGGCTTCAGCTGTGAGAAGCAGATGAGGTTTTATAGTTCGGAATGATAGAAACATATTATACGCACGTGGCCATTTGAAGCATGCTGATGCCATGTGGTTTTTGTGTCCACTGTTAATATTTAGTAAGTAAATGTTTTTGTTCTTTGAGAAGTGTTGCAAAAGGTTTAGCTTTCTCTGCTAGTTCTTGGTTGATCGTAACTAATGAAAACTAAATAATTGGCAAGTAGTCAAATTTAAGTCACTCTAAATAATGAAGATATAGAAGTTGTCTGCTCTTTAAAAAATATTCTGCCAGGTTCTGTTTAAAGATGAAGTATTTTTCCTTGGTAGAAATAAATTGGTTTTAAAACTGCTGTTTTGCTGTTTAAGTGCTGAAGAATAACAAAATAGAGAATAAGATTATTGTGCAAAATCTTAAAAAAAAAAAAACCACAAAAGTAAAACACAGCCTAATGTTCGCATTACTTGAAGTGCTCTTTTGTGTATCTACAGTTATGCTCCATACACTTAAAGGCTTTGCCAGCAGTCTGTGTTCAAGCTGGATACTTCCTCTATCTTTCTGTGTTGCATCTGGACTTTAAAATGTAACAGGAGCAACTACTTCTTTAAACTCTTGTTTTCAAATTGTACATGTTCATTGTTCTTCTGAGAGTTTATGGCTTTTATATACAACTGTGTAGATTCTAATTAAAACCAGGGTAGTTTAGGCAGATGGTAAGAGTTTGTTTACTATTCTGCTCCCTCTAATATCTATGGGAGATTTTCAACATTGCAGCTGCAGTTAAGTGTCCTGTACCAGCAGGTTTTCTGTCTGCAAGCAGCAGCCATAACACTTTGAAGATCTCACTTTTTAAGGAGAGAGACAATATAGGTAGATAGAGATGCACTTAAAAGCAATATATAAAAATTGCCTTTAAGTGAGTATCTTCTGGTTCATTCCATGAAGGACTAAAAAGGGATAGGAAATTTGCCACAGAACATCTAATATATTAGGTCCTAATGGCTAAATCTGAGCATTTAGTTTCAGAATTAAGTAACGTTACAGTTCAGTCTGCTGTATTTTCTTTCCCTTTGAGGAAAGGTGTCCAACTCCTAAAAGAAAAATGAGGGGGAGACCAGAATCACTGAGACTAGTCTTTCAATTAACTTTTTTTTAAATAGCCAAAGAGAGAAGAACATTTTAAGGAACATGTTTACTGTAGTTAATTGCAGCACCTGAGAGCATCACTGTGCACTAAATTCAGTTGCCTACACTGTTAAACTCTCCTGTACTATTACACTGGCATCTTGTGTGCCTGTGGCCATGCTAACCAGTGCTCTCCCAAGAACTGCTGGGCAGTACTGAGCAGGCAGACTGTTGGGGACTGTTTTCAGTAGGCGTGCAGAGATTAAGGTAAATGTCACTCAGCCTGTGCTAGCTGTCAACTGCTTCTGTAAACTGACACTGTGTAACTTAGGAACGGAGACTTTCAAGCTTGAGACTTTGTATTTCAGTGAGGCTGTGTTGGAAGATCATAAAAACTAAAAGGCACTAAATCTGGAGCTGGGGTTATTGGACACACCCTTCCTTCCATGGGAGTGCTGAAGGACAGTGTAAGTGAAGGGTTGCTTTCAGTTTAAAGAACATGTACATGATAACATTATTCTGTCCAAAATAACAAAGAGGGAGCTTTGGCTATTGCCCTGTGTCTAGGGAAAAAGAAAAAAAAAACAGGGGGGGGGGGGGGGGGAACGGGGACGGGGACGACGACGACACCGACCAACAACAAAAAAATCCTTATCTAGAATCTTCAAACACCATCGGTACTGTTGTGTTATACCAAAGGTAGTAATTACATCATGTGTTTCTCTTGTCTGGAATACCACTAGCAGATTAAAACTAGTTGGGTCAAAACTATATTTTTTTTAACATTGTTTTTCTGGTATGCTTATATTTTTTTATTTCAGTTGGCAAGCATGTGTTCTAGTTTATAATAATAAGTTGTGAAAACATTTAAGTAAAGCTGATGTGAAGGGAGGTTAACTAGGTATCTATCGCAAGCAGATATGCGAAGTAGCTAAAACCACCTCAGCTAAGACACCTGCTTTAGCAGCAATAGTATCTTGCTTGTGTGCATTAGAGGAAAACTCTCTACTTTTTTGTATTCTGTTCAAAGAAAACAATCTTAACTTGGAGGAGGTAAGTATTTACTCTTGATTAATGTAGGTTTAACTTCCCTTGTGTTCTTCAGAGTGCTAATAAATATACTGGGGGTTTCTATCCTTGCTCTTCTAGTAATTCCTCTTATGAACCATCATGAGAGAAGAGGGCTAAAGAAAAGAGGTAGTGTATTGTCTGCATTATCACAATGATTGTGTAAGAGACGTTGATTTCAGTGACCCTCCCCTACTAAGCTTTTATTTCTCAGTCCCTGCACCTTGGTTGATCTCATTTTTTTGTTTCCCTTGTTCACTTTTCCTCCTCTGGAGGATGTGAAAGTAGAGTATGTTCAGCTGTAAATTCCCCAGAGTATTGGGGCATATTCGTGCAGGCCCTGTGCAGTATCAGTGGTTGACTTAATAAAACCAAGCAGTTGGCACAAAGAGCTGTCTTGCATTAAGTTTCTAGCAGATTTTCTGTTCTTAGAATAGTCATTTCCTTTGTGCTGGTATAAGGTTTGGATCATTGGTTATGCAGAGTATACTGCACATGTATATTCTTCTGAGGCTAAAGAGAGTTACCTGTGTGGTAACTGGAATTCTTAATGTGTATTCTTTCTGATCTGGATTTCTTTTGTCCTAAAGGATATAGGAAGGAATCAGCTCATAGGGCAACAAGAGCCACAGTGATCTGCAGTACAGAGCACTGGCAGGATTGAGATTACATTCATGAACCATATATGCAATGTGTTCAAAGAAGTACTAAACCTAAAAACCATAACAACAATAAAAACCCTTCTTGTTCAAGCATGTGCAAGGTAATGCATACATAGATAATGCATCTGGGAACTGTTGCATGGAAAAACTGTATTAATCAAATTCTTTTAGAAAATCTAGATGTTAGATACCTTTTTTCAAATTCCATGTTTGTCTTCGTGGTATACAGTTGTTCTTGGCATATTTCCCTGCTGAAGCAAGGCAGTTGGACAAGATGACCTCCAGAGGTCCCTTCCAACCTTAACCATTTTGTGATTCTGTGATTTATCAAGTACCTTCACGCAGCAACTTATGAAAGTTAATGTTGTTAAAGTGCAGTGCAAAAGTCTGTGTGTTTTTGAGTTTGACTTCAGTCCTTCCAGTAATATATTGCCAAAGGAAGTACAATGACACAGTATCTTTCTCATCACAGAATTCACAGATCCTTACAAATAGTGAATCATTTTGTCCTTTCCTAAAGACTGCCACCATTCCAATAGAACTTGTCAACACTTTATGGCAATTTGGGGTTGGAAGTTAAGGACTAGCCAGCTGCATGATATAGATAGAGAGAAGACAGCTGTTTAGAATTATAACTAGGTAGCCAGTTGATTTGCTGTAGAAACTAGAATCTCTGTTCTTTTGCTCTCTGTATCTTTACTATCCATGAATGAGATTTCAAAAAACACCCAGAACCTAACATCTCTTGTCAGAAATAGTGCTTTCCTAAAGTATAACTGTAAAAACTTTAAATGTACTTACTTTTTTTAAGTAGATGAAAAAGAAAAAAGTCATCCTGAGCTTTTACACGCTTCTAGAAAATAGTGCATTTCCTGATGTCGTTATCGTCGTCTTGCATCAATATTTGGAGAGGTGTTTCTCACTACATGTGTGGTTACAGTCTCCCTTTTCACTGAAGTTGGAGGTGGAATTGTGTGGGCCTCTCAGTGTACTATTATTACTAGGTGGAGTGAAATATACAGATGTTATTCTTAAAATCTAAACCTCACCTTTAAGCCTGAATTTAGTTATAAGAATCTGGTATTATTTGTGTTGCTTAACAGGTTCTCTAATAAAGAAGCAGTAAAGAGTGCAGGATCATGTTTCTTTTGAGATCAGCTTTTCAATACAGTAGTTGAAGAACAGACTTTATTATGGGCCACTTGGAAAAAAAATATATATATTAAGGGGAAGAGATTTACTGCACCAACTTTAATTCCATACTCGCATCTTGCTATTACTTACTATGAAACCTCATAACATGGAACTTGATGAGGTGGGGATATCTGCCAAAGTTATTTTATCAGCTGAGTATGTTTTAGCTTGCACCTAGTTGTGTAGCTTCCTGAAAATTCCTAGCTGGAATATAGTAACCGCTTCAGCCTTTTGTCTACTTCACTTTGTTCAAATGCTGTTTGAAGTGATGCAGTTAAAATAAGGGACTCTTACTCCTTGAGTTTAGAGATCGCAGTTTTGTGGTGCTGTAGCAGTTACAGGAATACTGAGCATCAAGTTATGCCTGTGGAGCTAAAGCAAGATTTTTCTAGAGGGTCATAAAAAAAAATTAAAAAACCACTATGAAATGAGGTTTTGGAAAACTTAAGAACAAACACAGACATGCATGGATATCTTTTCAGAGGTTGCAGACTTCCTGAATGCTTACATATTTTATCAAGAGTTCTCCAAATATCACAGGATAAGTGAAAGAATGAATCACTGCAGAGTTACCAGTTTTGACATGAAAACTATGAGTAGTTTCGTGTGGAGAGTAAAACAGTTGAAAACATATTGAACTGTGCTGAGCTACTATTCCATGTTTTTCCAAGAAAAGCACTGTTGGGAAGAAAAGCAAAGCAGCTCACAAATACCAGCTGTGAGGTTCTAATGATTTTGATGATTATGTTAAATACTACATGTTCTGATTTTTTTTAAACAGCTATGTTAAAGGAAAATATGTATGAAGCTGGGTTCTTCTAAGGTTGTGGCACATCCCACACCTCTCCTCCCTTGTGCACAACAAAAGTGATAGCTGCTGCTTGGACTCATTGTATCTCAATGGCTTTTTTCTTTTTCTTTTTTTTAAATAGTTTCCCTGCAAAAGAACAGTGTACATTCACTATTACTTATGATACTATCTGAACAGAAGCCTCAGAAGAGAGGAGTTGCTAACTTGCCTTGAATGAAGGAAGACTCAACACCTGCTTTGGTTACTGAACCATATTCTCAAAAAAGATGAGAGAGAGAGGAGTAAAAGGCCACCATTCCTCATGATTGCTTCTTGTAAAAATGTAGTCAACTTTTTTTGCCTTCACTCCTTTCTATAGCAGCCCAAATTCAGTCTTCCTGTTGGGAGAAGGGACAGGGGATTTTTTTTTCTTCCATTTCCACTTAAAAGGCTTGTCTTATATGTTAGCAGACAGATGAGAGCTGATGCACATTTAGACAAAAGCGTTATATAGATGAAGTAACCTCTAGCTTACCTCAGGGGTACCCAACAGTTGTACTGTGCTGGGGAGCATGGGGCTGCACATGGGACTGTCCTGTCTTGCCTAGAATTTCTCTTGATATTTGTTGTGAACTACCAAATAATGCTAGGGCTATGAAAAGCAACTGAGTAGGAATGGAAAGAACATCTGCTGTTTCTGAAAATATCTGAGCCTAACAGTAGCTTTTGATTATTCCAGAATGTTTTCTTCTTTTTCTACTACTGTGTGTAACTATGTAATTGATAAACATTTGTCCAGAAGAACTGAACATATAACTGAATATTTTTCTAGTGGAGCGAAAACACTTGTCATTTGGATTGCTGCTAGTAACACTTAGTAGTCTATGATGCTTCATTGCAATGAATAAACATAATGTGCTGTGACTTAAACTTGGGAACATAACTTAATATTCATGTGTAAATTTAATGTAGAAACAGATTGTATTCTTGGAAAAACTTACTTTTTAGCTAAGGTAAATTCTGATATGAGACTGAAAATGACTAAGAAAATTAACTTCCTCCTACCTATCTTTGACAGTCTGGTATATCTAAGAATCCAAGTATTTACCTTGAAGTTGGCAGCCGATTCAACAGTTACAGTGCATCACATGCTATCAAATATCCCAACTGAACAAGGCACTGCTATGTTACTGTGGGTTAACTTTATGTTGACTACAGGACAAAAACGGTCTTCATGATCTGAGTCCTTAGGGAACTGGCTTAATTACCCAATATGCTTTTCTCAACCAAGGCCATGACACTGCAGGGAACAATGGTATCCCCCAACAGGGGAAGTTTTTAGTTAGAATAAAATAGCAGAGCATCAAAAGGAGAGGTAATGGCTTTAACTTACATTCTTGTTGAACAACTTGCTCATGAAACTACCCCTGGGGTTTTTTTGGTTTTGTTTGGTGGTTTTTTTAATCACTCTAACTTTGTTCTGTCTACTTCAATTGAAATCAGAAGCTGCCTGAATGCTTGAGGTTTGGGGGCTGTGTAGGTAAAAAAGCAGTTGAGCACTCTTTGAAATTGAGAAAAGAACAGAATTAACTGGAAAATGAAAAGTCCCAATGAAAAGACAAGAATGAAGTTTACTGAATTTCAGGGCAGAGTTCGTATGCAAGTTTCTCATAGCTGCTTATGCAATTCTAGTACTGCATCTTGCTTGCATAAATAAAAAGTGTAATACCCTGATAGTTGTCTTAAGGGCAGAAATTGCATGCCTCTTAAGGGCATGCTATTCACACACTGATTCTTGTTCAGTGGATGAATTAGGGCTGGAAGCTGGGTGTGAGGTTTGTTGGTTTTTTTCTTTGTTCTAGAAGAGTTCTGAACTAAGCCTGTGAACGCCAATGGAATGAAGAGGGGGACGACAAAAAAACAAACCAAACAAAGAAAACCCACCAAACCTCCCACAAATGCATATATGGAATTAAAATGAATAAACAGTTCACTAGCAGCAAAAACTAATATCTAATATGTGTTTCTCTGGAAGTTGATTCACTACATGATCCAGTTGGGTGGAGCTTCAGTTGAAGCTCCCCTGTTCTGTGGTTAATAATATTTTATTGTTCTCTGTGTGTGTGTGTGCATTATCTGATGTACTCTGGCCTCTGTAAGAGGTGATTGGGGAAAAACCAATAAATCTGTGTTTCCATCAAACTGTAGGGTAAAACAACTTTCTTCAGTTCTGTTCTCTTGCAAAGTGATTTGTAAAACTTTAGTTATCTTAAAAGTGGGAATATGTTCTCTCTACTGACTGGAAAAAAAAAAGTGATGTAGTATAGTCAAATAGATATGCAAGATGAGGGAAAGTGTTACCATCTTTGCTGTTGGTCTTCCAGGTTTTATCTTTTGGGGGGGTACATGACCCAACACACTATCTTTGGAAAAGAACATTAAGAAATAAAACATTAGAACAATAAGAAATAAGAAGGGCATTTTTGTATTGGTATAAAATAAGAGTTTCCTAACAGGGATTAAAAAAAATTAAAATGTAGCTAACAATGTAAAATGTTTTTCCTTTTTTTGAACACAACTTCTGAGATACATTCTTGTTTCCTTTAGATTTTCCCCTAAGGAGAGATCTACTTATATGAAACAAAATACTGAGTGTATGGACAATGTGTGCAAATACGTTCTTAATGCGAACAAGTTGTAATTTTGTGTATTTCTGTAAACTATTACAATAGTGACTAAAAGTATAGAAAAATAAGACATCTCCTAATTTATTACAAATTTTGTAATAAGACAACCAATTTCTCAGACACAGGCTTCATGTCCTATTGATCGCAGACCATTTCAAGCAGTATGCAGGCTTGATGCATTAGAAGAGCAGATAAAGGTAAGTTCCAGACTTATTTTCTTAAACAATTTCAGTTGTAGGAGCACCCAAGTTATGCTGAAGCCTTTTATTCATACACCTGTGTTAAATAAGCTTTCCTAACAGAATAATTGTTGCTTTAATGTTTCTATTATATATTCAAAGCTAGGAATTTTTCTTAATTATTTTTTCAGTGTGAATCTTTACAGTAATAATAATCACAAACCTGCTATTGCTACTTCATAGTATCTTTGAGCGTTCCTGATATATCCAAGAATAGAAGTATAGCAATTGGTCTCAGTGGTTTTTTAACCAGGTTTTGTAAACAAGTGCTATATCAATTAGCATGCAATTTTGCCTTTTTTTTTTTAGCTGAGGTGAATCTTGTATGTTCAAACCCTCTAATTCACAGACAAAAACGCATGAAAGCAAGAGGAATCAGTTAATGCGAAGCCTTATTCAACCTAAATTTCTGAATTTTTTCAGCTTTCGGCTCTTCTGAATAATACTGCTCTGGAGAGTAGTCTATCAATTCGAAAAATAAAACTGGATTCTGATAGATGATCTTTAAAATCTATATAGAAAGCTGCTGATAATTCTGTGTACAGTTTTGAAATTCTGTGGTGATACTATGTTATAAGTAATTCCTAAGGTGCTGGTTTTGCATTTTGTGATGTTGAGAAAACATGCTCCCACTGCCTGTTTCTTGTGCTTCTAGAAGCTCAGGTAGTTAACTGCAAAGGAGCCAGACTGACAGCCGCTAATACTTTGTTTTCATAGAAAACCGTGCTAGCATATATTATCATCTTTATTTCTAAAGAGTCAAGGAAGCAGCTTGAAACAAGATAAACTGAAGTTTTCATTTGGAAGAGTGTAAAGGCTGTATCAAAATACAGTTTTTAAAGGTTCTTTGTTCATAGAACTGCAGTGTAAACAGGTGGGCAGGGAACAAGGGTCCTGCTCTGAAAAAGAGCCACTGGAGCAGTAGGGGTAGATGGAAAGTGTATTGAGAAATGCTGATACTGTGGTCAGCGTTAGCAGGGGCACTATCAGGAAGCTGGCAGCTTTCCTTTTGTGATACTCACAATTAGAATGCCAGCAGATTAAGGAGCTGCATATAAAGCCAAGATTCTAGAACGAAGTAGTACAAAATATGCAACGCAAACAATTGTGATGTAGCTGTTGAAGTAACTTCATAGTATGTAATAAAAATTGTACTGCTTGCTTAGAATTTTGAAGATGTGGGGGAAAAAATGATGTCATATGAAATCCGTAAGTTATTTTACAGGAAAATAGGGTGGGTTTTAATTATGAGGAAGCGTTTGAAATTGAGTGGTAGTTCAGCATTTTCCCAAGGTGAACCTTGTGTATTCAGATCAACCAACTTAGTTTATAAATCTTAGCTTCCAAATTCTCAATGGAACATAGCGCATAGCTTTGAGATACTTGCCATGGCAGTCAGAATGTTCAGGGGCTTTGGACTTGTGGAATTAGTATGCATCTCTGGCATAGCCAATATACATACCAGGGTGGATTTTCTTCCATTTCGTGGAAAACAAATGGAAAAAAAAAAAAAAATCATATCTGCAAACTGTGAGATTAAAGAAGTAATGATTTAAAATGGTTTTGAGTCCTTCTGTTTGAGCTTATTTTCTCTGTAGACCTTAAGAGGCTTTGAATGTATTTAAAGCCCATGTGTGTTGAGATTCTAGATTGGATTGGCTTTATTTTTCAATACAGGTTCAGGTTAAAAAACAACTAAGGAGGAAGGAAGAAGAGGAAAACTGTGCCTGCAATAAGGGAAAATACAGCCATGCGAAGATGAGAAGTTTTGTGAGGTTGGTTGTCCACTTAATTTCAAGAATTCTCATTGGAATATTCAAAATATAAATTCAGCTGTTTTAAAATGTACACCCTGGAGTTTTTTAAATATTAAGTTTATTTTTAAATAAACTATTTTCCATCAGTGATAGTTTAGCTTTACTTTTATCACTGATGTAATTCGTACTTGAATACTTGCAATAGCAAGCAAGAGGTACAGAGCAAGGTATTTCTTGCATTGAGCTCTGTTAAAGTTGCATTTTCCTAGAAATTCTGACAAATTTCTTACTAACTTGAATTAAGATTTTATGGCTAGATCATATTTTAACAATATAAATCTTTTTGTTTGGTTATCTAAACAGACATACCCTTTCTTGCATGTTATCATAAACATTGGTGGTGTTTCTCTTACTAGAAAATGTAGTTGTAGTCAAGAACTGATTTTTATGCTAGTGAGTTTGAGAAGGAACTGGAAATACCATTCTTGTTTTGAGAAGCTTTATCTTGTCACATTTGCTGCATTGTGTAAGGGGAAGATCGGGATCACACAGATGAATTTCACTAAATAATAGTAATCTAAAGTCTAAAGTTTAATGGAATGTATGGTATATACAGATTTCTTGAGGTTGAATTTGAAGCAGACTTCACTACAGAATGGATAGCTGGAAGTAAATTACCTTTTTTGGCTCTTACTAGAAAGATCTTTGCACCTCTCTGTTCTGAATCACCATTGACTTTGATATTCTTCAAAGTATTTATGCAAGCAGGTTATAATATCTTTCACACGTTGCCATGAAATCAAGCAAAATTAAGCAGTCAGATTTAATACCCGATATTTTCTGTTGTGTAAATGGATTTTCTTTTTTTCCATCTGTAAGCTTTTCGAAGCACTGTGTTTTTTAATGTATGGAAGACGATATACATAATGCAAGTTCAGGTTTTAATAGCAGTCGGAACTCGCTTTACGTGCACAAAATAAAAATTCCTTAAAATAGGAACTGGTTTTGTTTGGGTGTATATACTGTTAGCTTAAATATGCCCAGAAATAACTTTTGTAATATCTTCTGTTACTGTTGCAGAAGAGCTGTATGTCCAGACAGAGGGCCATTAAGAGCAAAATTAAGCAAAGTTGTGAAGAAAAAATACAGTAAGTTGGTATTTGTCCTCCATTTGCTAGAATTGCTGGTTTTTATTAAGGACCTCTAGAATTTCTTTTCTTGATGAGACAGTTTTTTTAATTACCTACATTTGCATATGAAAACCAAATACCAAGGAATAAAAGCATGGAACTTAAGAGAACAAAACTGCAGTATGTGAAACTACTGTTCTTATTCTACTGGAAAGACTGCCTCTTTGATTTCAGTCACAAGTGAAATGGATTTGGTTTCAGCCTAAAGTCATTTTCTGCATCAGACAGTTGGGGCAAAGCTAATGACTAGCTTTTATTCGCAGGAAGTTTTTTGGTGAGCGTTCAGACACAAGAAGCACTTAGATGTATTTTGGGGCTGCCATTTTGAGAGGCTTTTTTAATAGATGTTTTTTGGTAAGCGTGTTCGTAACTTATGAAACCAATCACATATCTGAAGAGGTGAAAACTTCTTGATATAGAAAAAGCTATTGTGAAGGTGCATGCATTTTAATTTTTTTACCCAGTTTGTATGTAAAAACATTGTAAAGCTTGAGTAGTTAATGAAAATGTATCTCACTGCATTAGTGAGTTTGACAAACAATTAAAAACTAATATGCTAAAGTTAAGATCAAAGTTTTGTTTCTTATTCCACACAGGTAATATTTTGTATGACAAACAAAACAAGAAAGCTCTGTCTGTGAAGATAAACAAGGTTGGTTCTGATAATGAAACATTTGTAAACATATTTTTTTTCATGAAAGCATTTTTAAAACTACCTTTCTGCTTATTTTTAAGGTTAACTTCTATTTTTTAATTTTAGCATGATCCAAACTTTGTTATTTTGGCTCTTTTTGTCTTGAAGGAAGTAATTAGAATATAGTGCTCGGTTATAGAAGCTTCTCTGTCAGATTAAACTTAGTTTTGTGATGGTAAATATTTTCAGTTAGGTTAGGATACTGCATTATAAGATACTGTAACCTGTTCTCATCTGTATTTACCAAAAGAAGATGGTATCGGCTACAAGCTGTTAGCCAAGTACCATTATATGACGGTTTTCATTATTTTCATGAAAATACATAGTCGTAATCAACCAAGTAATTTGTTATATGAATAAGCCACAGACATTATAGTTTGCATCAAGTTGTTGGGTTTTTTTAATGGGAGATTACGCACAAGAATGTGTTTCCAGGTTTCTTGTTCAGTTCATGTATTTTAGCCTATAAAACAGGCTTATAATATGCAGAATTTATAAGGAGCTATAAAGGCTCTGTTTGATTTCTGCCTTCCCTCCTTTCAAAAATATTTTGTGTTTCTGGGACACAAGTTGGTGATGAGTGCTTTCTTATTCATAGTTGTACCTCTAAATGTATTTGCATGAAATAGTTTTAGGCCATACATTTGATTCTGAAGTGTAAATGTCATCATTCTCCATCATTCTGTCTTACCTGAAGTTTAAAAATTTGGAGGAAAAACTGTTTTCAAGTCCCTGTTTTGCCTGCTGCCTTCATGTAGTATATGTGCACATACTACATCATATGTCTTTTCAATAGCTGGTGGCCTGAGTTGTCACTTTTATTTGGTGCTTATACACCATAGTGCTCAGGGATATCTTCAGCTCCAGCCTTCCCCTTCCAAGTCAGGTATTTAGGAATTTTGGTTCTGTTACCACATAAAGTTAAACATACCTTTAATTGAATTGAAGAGGTTTTGAACTGGAAGGACAGGGCTTAATGGTAGATCAATCCCTAACTAGACTTCAAAGTTGGTGAATGCCTTCATATCTAGTTTCACTGATTTGTTGTGCACTATTTAATAGCATTAACGTCTTAAATGGTACCTGTTGCAGAAAAGGTGCATAAACAAAAGTAGAGTCATTAAAAACTTTCAGGAGGAGTTACAGGGCTCAATTATCCAATAAATGTTCAAAATGTAAAAGAATTTAAAAGAAAGCACTGATTGATGAACAACCATTTAATAAGGATGTTTGTGGAACATCTGGATAGCTTTTTTAGATGGAGGGAGAAATGTTAGTGTTCAAAATGATAGTATTTTTGAAATAAAACTTAAAACCAACAGCTTTTTAGGAGAAACTTAAAATTTGCCCACTGGTAAAATAGGGCATGTTCCAATTAAAACCAGCTCTCTGTGCCAAAGTTTGATGGAGCGTATGGATAATGCCTGCATACTTGAGACAAGCATATATATACATCCCATTACGAAGTTTGCTTTTCATCAGAGTAAATACATTCTGAAAGAAAATGATGGGAAGACCCTGTGAGTTCCCATTTTAAAATACCAGCCATGGGGAATGAAAAGGAATGTCATTGTCAGATTCGATGTTGCGTTAACCCTTTAGGTGAAAAGACATAAATGGCAAAAAATGGGTCAGTGCAGGTCAGTCTGGGAGGAGTGTTTGCAGAATTGTTGTCTGGATTTCTTTGCCCTGCAGCCAGCCCAGTACGCAGCAACGGCAACGGAGTCGAGCTCTTCGCTGCACGCAATGCAAAAGGCAATGTGCTAGCACAGAGTGGGTGGCTGGGCGTTGTTAACAGTTGAAATAGAAGGTGGTATTTGTTGAAATATGAAGTGGATTCTGAGTATTGTGCCTTTGTGTGAGGGCCAAGTAAACAGATGCACGAGTCCATCTTCAATTTTGTAATCCTACCTGAGGGCAAAGGAGAATCCCACCTACTTCCATTAGCTTTTCCTATTACTTTGAAACCAAACATGCAGTGAACTGCTGTGAAGGGGTCGGTCTGAAGGTGTGCTAGTGCTGTACTTAACCATGGTTCATTAGGTAGCAGAAATGGGAATTGTGAAATGGTGAAGATCAGGCTCACTTATTCATAATTTCTGTATGGAGCATTAATGCTTTTGCCATGGAAAGCCTGGATAAAATACAAAGTTTATCTGCAAAGAGCAGGTGTTGAAAATTTAGAGACTGAATAGAGAAAATTTGTTTGCTGTAACTGTAAATCTTGGCATATAACTATGGAGCTACTGTGGTGCCTGCTTTTTGTGACCTAAAGTCTTGCTGACATGATTTAATCTCAGTGCATCTTCATGTATTAAATGCTAATTATTTTATTTTGGATGTCTTTAATTCATCAAATTTTTTTGTAGCCCAGAAGACAGACCTGCTGGAATGAGTGCTTCAGAACTAATTTCTTCAGCACGCTTCCGGCTGGTGGTAGCAATGAAGAATCCTTTTTTAGCTGTAGAAATGACTGGTTAGTATATACTAGTGCTTAATATAAACTGATGGGTTACTGCATTGTAGATTGCTATAGTTCCTTCTGCTTCTGTCTATATATACTGCCTTGAAATATTTTGAGGATTGCCTGGGTTTGCATTGATGAAAAGCTGTTAAAGGATAAACACAAATATTTTAAAATGAGTATTATTAAGGGCAAACCCCAATTTTGTCATGTGTTCGGTATTAAAATATTTAAGTGTGTGCTTTTAATCTCATTTATTTAATTAAGTTAATAAGATTTCTTTTTAGGTCTTATTTAAACTTGCTGAATTGAAGCCTTGGATAGGAAAGGGTTAGTCCTGTTACTACAACAGCAGTTAGCAAAACAGTTAACAGTAAATAATATAATAATAATAGAATTAGAAATAATATAAAGCATTTTTTGGATAATAAGGCCTAATCAAAAAATTGTCTGGATGTTTTCAGCTCTGTAAAAGAAAAAAAACTTTTTGCCATGCATTCAAAAGCATTAATTTGTCAAGGATGCAAAGTTTCTCCATCTTTCGGCTTCCCAGAAGACATCTCTCATGTCCTGTTTTCCATTCTGCCTGCCTCATTTATTTAGGACTCTTGTTATGTTTGCTATGACTGCTTTCTCTCTCTAAAACAAGCACCATGCATAGTTTCATCATGATTATTGAAAGTTCTAATACAGTTAAATTGAAAAAAAAAGTCATTGATAGAAGCAATTATCGCAGCAATATGAAATACAAAATAGTACAAAGTTACTTTTTGTAACTTTTTGTATGAAATTGGTATTCCAGTACAGAATTCACAGAAGTCAATGCAGCGATCAGACAGAAGAGGCAAGAACTGGAATTATCCTGTTCATCTGTGATTGCTAGAGTTGAAAGGTGTGTGTTTTGGATTCATAGTCCAAAGGATCTTAATACTTCCAAGTTTGGAATTTAATTCAAATGGTTCTTTAGAATATTGTTTGATCTTAAAACTAAATAGCGTTTGCATGTAACTTGTTAAAGTTTTGTGTATTTTCTGCGTGCTATTTTTATGTCGACAGATTCTTTTCTGTATATCTTAAAACTTTTTTGGTACTCATGACAAGCATAGTAACTCCATGGACTTGTGCATCTTAATATGTCACTTTTTCACAGAAATGCGAGTCTAAGTATATTCTATTTGGAAGTTAGTGTTCAGTGTGCTTTTGAAATTATTTCTATCACAAGAAATCAGACTACATTTGCTTTAACATCAGTCTGAGTCTGATTTCCTACCCCACCCTGTACCTCCCTTTCATGGATTGGTTCCAATACTTCTTTCTGTAACTGTTTATTAAACAAATGCATCTAGAAAGAGTTAAGAGGCGTACTGTTAAATGAAACAGAGAACATAAAATATTTTTTTTGTCAGAGAGTGGATACATGTGAAAACATACCCTAAGGATGTTTTCATGAATATAAAACAGAAGTATAGAAATAACTGATTTTAAAATAACACAGTAAGAAATTGGTTCTGTCTGTGATCTTAATTTCACTACATATCTCTTTACTCTCTTTGTCACAAAACAAAGGCTAAGGACAAAAGAGCAAGTAGAGAGATTTTTAATTATAATTAAAAGTTGGACCTAGGATTTAAATAATAAATTTAAACTTTTTACATATACTTTTCCTGCAAGTTTCATTCCAACTCAGTGGTACCTTAAAAAGTATACATCAATAACAAGACTCTCTTCTTGCCCAAGGTTTGCTGAGAGAGTCTGAATAAGTATAAATATATTTTTTGTTTGTTTGTTTTAAAAAAAAGCAGCCTTTACTAAATTGCTGTGTAGACTATTTCTCATTTTTCTGCAGAAGAGGCTGTTCTTCTGCTGAAGTACTAAATCAGTGTTCATAATTTTACTTCCAGTAGTATAGTCTACTAATTTGGAGTAGACTGTTATAGTTCTATGTTTGGCTTTGAAGAAAGCCAAATGTATGTTGCTTTGCCATAACATACCTTGTTCAAACTGTTTTACTAGATTAGGCAGTAATATAAGCCTGAAATTAAATATGAGAAGGAAAGCTTTGTTCACTGTCAGCTTTGCCTTTCTCTCCAACTGTGATGAGGTTGGAAGTGTCGTGGTTGCCTAATGTTTTAGTTTTGTGCATTGTTTTCAAAACTTGCTACAAACAGCTAAAACAACTGATGTTAATGCTTTTACTTTTCCAGAATTCCTTTAATGTCTTATGGAGCTGAAGCTGAGACCTTTCTTCTTACTTCTACTACAGTTGCAGGGACAATTCTTCCAACAAATATCAGGCCTTTGGAAAACTTTGGTAAACTTTTTTTTTGTAAGTTTTATTTATAGCTCATGTGGAGTATTGTTAAAATATAAGTGTTGGAAATCAAAGCGGAGTATATAGTTACAGTTAACAGAAAAAAAAAAAAAAAGTTTTGATGCAGTTTGATACTGTTTCAAAACCAGCTGGTTTATTTCTGAAATAAGAATACAGAAGATGAACCAGCCACCCCGAAACTGGCATGACTGTTGTTCATTTTTCTAAATTCAACACCTTCTTTCATGTTATGACTTCTTTTCCTATTGTTCATGGATAAATCTCATTTTGATACATTATGAATGGCTTGACATATTTCAGTGGTATATTGTGCCGTGTGAGGAACAAACTGCTTCCTGAGAGAGGAGTAGTCAGGAAACACTGCAGTGTATGGATCACTTTCAGTATGCCCACAAGGTCCACAGGGCAAAAGCTTGCAAAAGTGCTTGAGCGCCAGGATCTGGCAGGAATTTAGCAGAAGAAAAGACACGGAAGGAATTGCCTTCCTCCAGTTACTTTTAACAGCCTCTCTCTCCATACTCAGCAAGAATGTAGTTTCTCTTCCAACAGGCTGCACAAGTTCAAAGAAGTGACAACAAAGGAGTGCTGTTTTTTAAGGCTAGAGTTAATACCTTCTTTGAACTGGGAATTATACTACTTTCACTTGACTAGTAGGCAAAGAGATAGGAGAGATTTGGGTCTCCTGGCTTACAAAAATTGTGAGGAAGTAAATTTCTGGAAAGAGTTTAGTAGTAGAAGGTTTGTGAAAAAGATGCTTCATTCATTCGTATTCATTCTTGTTAAAATTACTTATTTCACCTCCGCATTTCCCAGTGAAAAATGGATGGGCTGCTTCCTCAGGCCTCTGACATTTGGCAGTGCAATTTAACTCATCCTTAACCATTTTCTGCTTCTAGTAGTAATAAGTATACATGCTAGCTCATGTCTCTTGACTTGCCTTCACCTTTCTACTTCCACAGTCAGGCTTCTTTGTCAATATGCACTAGAAGCATTTAAAAAAAAAAAAAAAAAAAAAAAAAAAAACAAAAAAAACCCCAAAAAACACCCAACCCCAAATCCAGTTTTTTCTGTCATCAGAAAGATGAATATTTAAATAAGTTCCAGATTATTTTTCAACATTAGACTATTTAGAATATGCAAATAATTGCTGTTGATAATATCAGCAACTGATCTGCAAATACTGAAAACATAGTCAACTCCTAAGGTAGAACATGGGACTAAATCCTTTATGCTATTTTTTGGGAGAAGCAGTAGATTTTGAGTTTGGTCTTGTTACGAAAGAAAAGGAAATTCTTTTTTTCAGATATTTTTCTTTTAAAATTTGTATTTAGAACAGAATTTTCTCACTTGTTGTCTTGATTAGAACTTTGATATGTTTTATGTAAGCATTCCACTTCCTCTTTTAAAGGTGTGATTTTTGAAATGTGAAATTATCAAGCTAACAAGACACAGCAAATAAGTTACTTTTATACGTTTCCATATGTTCTTGCTACACCTGAACTAATGTTCAGATGTTAAATGTAATATATTACTACACTGTGGACAAAGTTAAAGGCAGTCATCAATACTGACTCTTAAAACATTGTAGTGTGTTGACGCTAAAGTTTTAAGTCACCTTCAAGTTTGACTTAAAGACTTCCTACTGATAAGGAGCATGCAGGAAGTAAGACACAGACTCTTCAAATTTCCTAGTGAAACTAGGGGATGTTGGATATGAAGATGTCCCTTGAGGATTTTGGTCACATTCTGTTGAGTGAGTGTTCCTTCCCCATTCAGTTTTTTGTATAGCAACTGAGGAAAAGACAAACATGCACAAGAAAATGTAAGGACAAAGAAAACAGGGGACACTGGAATTTTCTGCAAAGGTGGAGAACAGGAGAAAAAATGAAGAAAATACTGAAAATAGCCGCATGCAAAAAAAGAAAAGGCAAACTGGACCTTGTGATTCTTATTAAATTGCGCCTGAAAGATGGTAGCATAAGCTTTTTTTTTTTAACACTCCCCTCATCTCTTGGTCACACCTGAAGTATACAGTTTTGCATCAGAGCAGTAGTTGACAGTTGCTTCCAGAGTTGTGCAAGGAGGCATAAAAATGTCACTGATGGTCATATGACTGTACTGCCTGCATCCTCCCTGTAGCTGCTGCAGGTTTTTTTAGATTCTCTTACCATTAAATAGTCTTTTTACTAATTTGACCTGAAAATGCATTAGTGAATTTACAAATACCATTATGATTTAGGCTGGCATTATGCAGTTCTCTTGCATGATTAAAATATTTTTAAATAAAGATTCAGTGAGCTGAAATGCCTTCTATTTGGTCCAAGTCTGAAGCATGTGAAGCTTATCTGTTAAAATTACACAAGTAGTAAGAAATGCTAAAAAGGGGTTTGTGTTTCACAAGTAGACTTTAAAAGTGCTACAAAAATAACTTGCCTTTTAATTCAGTCAGGATTCCCACATTCCACTTGCATTCTGTTGTGGGTTTGTTGTTTTTTTATTATGGCAAGGTGATTTCTTCCCCCTCAAAGAAAATAATCAGAGATATTAAAAATTTGTAATGACATGTAACATCTGACTTGTTTTCCTGGCTTTTTTAATAGGTTTGAAGATGTAGTTAGTGTGAGACAGTCTCATGTGGCTGAGTAACTGCTGGTTAACCACTGTGAAGTCACTTTCTAACAAAACTATTGGGGAGACTGTTACAGTAGATACCTCAATAGTGCCAATCACCTAAAACTCCCCTGCAAGGTCTTTACCACGCGTGTTGTTATCTTTTAAATATATGGTACCTTCTATACAATTGATACTGTTGGTTTTCAGTATCTCGAGTGGTAATTTGATCAGTGGACATCCAAAACTCAAAACTGCATTTTCTTAATGCAAATTACTGTGTGTTTCCATGGGAGGTCAGAGGAGGTGATTATAGTCCTGTGCTCTGTTCTAGCCTTCTAAGGGCTAGCAAGGTGCTTGTGGAGTTAATTCTCTAAGGTTATCGGATTATATGTTTACATTTAACAGACAGTGGTATGTTTTTCATTCTGCTAACAAAGTACTAAGCGGTAGAAAGAAGCTTTTGTGCTGTTACTTACTTGTCTTATTCCTATCTTATATAATCTGTTTAAGAATACATTAAACAGGTATTTTAGTGCAGTAAAAGCATGGGAAATAATACTATACAGAGAGTTAGAATCAGGTGTTTAAGTGTAGTGTGATAAATTCATTGTAAAATCCATAGCAATTAATCTTTCCTAGCAAGTTTCCACTATTTGTGTATGAAATTGAAGCTGTAAAAAGAATCAATTTAAACACCAAATTGTTGATGCTTTCTGAAACGTACACGAAGTATGAAACGAATCAATGGACATCTCAAGAAATTAATTTAGCTTTGAAGTGAGTATTATATTCAAGTATGTTTACTTAATTATCATTAATCTTTAATTCCTGAGCTGTCCCTCATAAGCTTTTATAGGTATCAAGAGTACAGTCTGTTCCCTTTGCAGCGAATATAACCCTTGGCTTCCCTACAAAGACTTTTGTCAAATTGTGGATAGCATGAAATAAATTAATGCAGTATCAGCACAAGAACTCCTGTGCTGCTGTCTGTGACTTACTGTCATTCTTCTTACAGCTTTGGTTTTTTGATGCACCCTAGGCTGCCCCAAAACTTGCATTCCTTATTCAGTTCGTTAGCTGCTGCAGGTACCCTGGGTGCCTTGCGGCAGAGTTAAGTACAGTTTGCCATGGAGCATGCAGGGTCTGTCTTATGACTGGTGAATGAGTTTGCACTGTCTGAAATTCAATTTTGTAGAGAGGTATGCTGTCATTGCTCCTTCTGATCAGCTGCTTCCCATGGGATCATCCACTGATAGCCATTTAAAAATGTCACTTTCTGTAGTATTGAGCTTTGCTTCTGCAGTATTGAGGCTTCACTGCCAACAGGCCTGCGTTATAGAATGACAGAAACTGCTATATGCTAACAATGTTGTGTGGTTAATTCGTTCCTTTTCTAATGGCTTAAATGCTGACTATCCTTGAACAGCAATATCAATAGCGGTTTCATTGTGAATGCCATTACCGTCCACGTAGTCGGGCCAGCAGTGCTTCTAAAATGTGTGTTTGGATGTCTAACATGTCACTTTGTTAGCTTGATTCTGTTCTTTAAAGTCTGCACTGAAAAAAAAAAAAGCTGTGGCAGTATTTCATACTAAATCTTAAATTGTATTATTTGAGGGTGTCTGTTAAACTGGAGGAGGTCATTATATGTTCTTAACTGTGATGGATAAATGGTTATTATCAAACTTTAATGTATTCTGCTCTTATTAGAATCTTTAGGCAAAGGATATGCTGTTGCATGTACCCAAGAAGGAGAAGAGAAAAAGCAAGCTTCTGGTTCATCTGGCACTAGAGGAACTAGAAGGAAATCAATTAATACTACTCCTAGAAGAAGGTCTGCACGAAACAGCAAAAACGAGGCTCTGGGTCAATCTCGGAGCTCTCCTCGCTCAAGCAGTTCTGCGTGCAGTGCCCCTGATGGCAATAACCCATCCCTAAATAAATCTCCTTCAGAACCAGAGAAGGCTCCTCCAAAACGAAAGTCTAAAAGAATAGTTAAACAACGAACGCCTGTGGCTAAAAAGAAACTGAGAAGTTCTGCACGTTCTGAAAAATCATCCGGTGATTTAGTGGAAGATGATGACGTTGCTGAGTCTGAAGCAGTTCTAACATTAGATAAAGACCAGCAGTCAGATAATGAAAGCAATAACACAAGTCTTCCACAGAAAAATAATGCAGAAGCAGAATCTGCTAATGGATTGGAAAGCTGTAGTGAACATGCAGAAATTGAGGAAACTACAGGAGAATGTGACAAATGTGAAGATACTTCAGGCAACATGGATATAAGTTTTTCTGTCCAAGAACCTCTAGTACTAACTTCAGGGGGTGAAAGTCAGGAATCTGAAGTAAAAGGAGTTACTGAAAAAAATGTTGATATTAAGAATAAGGAGATCTGTGAAAATACTCTGGAACAAATGGAAACAGTAGCTAGTCCCAAAGATGAAGTATGTGACCATGCAGCTTCCGAAAAAGTAGATCAGACATTGTGTAGTCCTCAAAATGAATTGATGGAGAATGTAGAAACTTTGACAAAAATAGATCAACCTGAGGCTAGTCCAGAAAATGAATTGTTGGAATATCCAGAACCTCTAGGAAAAGATCAGCCATTAGAGAGCCCCAGAAGCGAATTGCCTGAGCATCCAGAAGCCATAGAAATAGATGATTCCAAGGCTGAAGAAAAAACAGTAGTAGACTGTGCAAGTGCAAATATTCAAAATTTAAAAAATGTTCAAGATGAAGAACCAGATATATTAATACACAGTATTTCTATGGACAGTACATCAGAACAATCCTTAAAAGAGAATACCATGCCAGAAAGTGAAGAGGGTAGAACTTCAGAGTCACCCCAGGTAAATGCTGAACATAAACATTATGGTGAAGACAACAACGAAATGATACCAATGGATTGTGACTCATTTTGCAGTGACCAGAATGAACCTCAGATTGAGCAGTTACCACCAGTTGAATGTACAGAGCAAGGAGAAGTGAACTCTTTACAGCGTGAGGTGGGAAACTGTACATCAGTTTCAGGACTTTCTGATGAAAAAGATGAACCTATTCCTCAAGAAAGAGAGTGCCAGTCAGAACTCAAGAAAGATAAAAAGACTCGAACTAGAAGGTCTAGATTTCACTCTCCATCAACCACTTGGTCTCCTTCTAGGAGAGAGGGCAGGAAGTCTCAGTCACCGTCCCCTAAAAGGGAGGTGACCAGAGACAGGAGCTCACGATCACCCAAGAAGGAAACTGTCAGGGAGGGAAGGAGATCCTTGTCTCGGTCTCCAAAGAGAGACACACTGAAAGATGAGAAGAAAACACCATCTCGGTCTCCCAAAAGGGAAACTGTCAGGGAAAGCAGGAGATCATCTTCTCGGTCAAGAACTAAGGATTCGTCTCCAAGGCAAAAATCTAGATCTCGAAGCAGTGATAGAGATAGTCAAAGAAGAGATCGTGACAGAGAGAGAAGAACTAGGAGGTGGTCTAGGTCACGGTCACGATCTAGGTCAAGATCACGATCTAGGACAAGAAATAAAGGTTCTTCGTTCTCTAGAAACGAGAGGGACAGTCACTCACCTCGCTGGAAAGAGAGGTGGGCAAATGACAACTGGAGGAGTCCCAGAGGAAATGATCGGTATAGAAGAAGTGATCAAGAAAAACAGAATGAAAGTCTTAAAAAAGAGAAGGACAATACAGAAAAAACCAATGATGATCAGTGTTCTTCAGACAAGCGGAGGAATGATTGTCCAGACTGGGTAATGGAAAGGATAAACTCTGTTCCAGAAGTGAAGAACAGAGAGAGAGATAAACCGCATTGGGAAGATGGCAGGCATGACAATTCAGGACAGTCTTGGAATAAAAACTTTGGTTCGGGTTGGATTCCAAATCGAGGGAGAGGTCAGCGTGGCCGAGGTGGGCGTGGAAGAGGTGGTTTCATGTATGGAGACCAGAGTGAAAATCACTGGCAAAATAGAAAACCTCTCTCAGGGAACTCAAATGGTTCTGGGAATGAAACTTCAAGGTTCCCAGAACATCAGCCATACAAGCGTAAGAATGAACAAGATTATTCTTTCGATACACCTGCTGACAGATCTGGGTGGACGTCTGCATCTAGCTGGGCTGTAAGAAAGACTTTACCTGCTGATGTGCAGAATTATTATTCAAGAAGAGGACGCAATTCATCAAGCCCACAGTCTGGATGGGGAATGAGACAAGAAGAGGAGACACCTGAACAAGGTATTCATAGTTTTGGAAACTTAGCTACGGCTGCAGTGGCAGAGTAAAATCCTAGTTGTATTGACCTATCTCAAGTTGCTTAGTTCTTCCAAATAACTTGGGGTAAATCTATAGTCTTTTTGCAATATGGAGGTTTGTAGGTGTGGAGTCTGGGGATTGCTTGGGTTTTGATGGCTTTTTGGTTTTGCTTGAAGTTAGATGAAATTTAAGGACTATGCATCTGAAGAGTGCTACTTAAGTAAATCAATTTTATTGAAGAGAAAGCAAATCCTCTTCATGGTTACTTTTAGCATCTGCACACCTTTTAAAAAGGGTCATTTTTTTCAAGGAGATTTGCATTTGCTTGTGCAGACCCACACAGAGGATTCTAGAGATGACAAATCATTATGTTGACATTTATCTTGCTCCTTAATAAGCATTTTCCTCTTTATATGCTTAAAAAAATCTAGGGAGGTTTATAAATGCAAAATCAGTACTTTTACTGTGCTCAGCATTAAAATTCCTCTAAAGCCTCAATAGAAGTCTAATATTTTTGAGTATTTCATATCAAAAAGGTAAGTGCCCTGACAGAGAGAAACTTCTTGGTAGAAAGTGAGTTAACCGTGGATGAGATGGATTCTGAATAGCTAAGAAGTCATCCTCAGATTATTAATGCTCTGAAGTAAGACAGATGTAAATTGTGGGTTGGACTAGGCGATCTCGATAGGTCCCTTCCAACCTCAGCAATTCTGTTATCCCGTGATCTTTAAAAACGGTGATTTGGGGTGGAGCATGAGGGTTTAAGTCCCAGTCCCTGTGAATTAGGTGACAGGGTTCCTCAAGGAAGGGATTTTAAGGGAAGGGCATCTGAATTATAACCCATCAGCCCTTTCTCAGAACTAATTTCTTGGCTTTTGGAAGGCTTGCTGCTTGTATCTAGATTCTAACTTTCTGGCTTCTGTTGAAGATAGAATGAGATACCAAAGTAATTATTTTTTTTTAAGAAGTGCCATTCTGAGAGGTTATTTTTACTTCTAGGCTATACCTGTTCTACCATTACAGGTTTTTTGAACAACTCTTTCTGAATATGAACATCTTTGAAATTGGTTGAGGTTGATTTATTATTCAGTGGGGAAAAAAAAAAATAACAGCAGAGTATTTCTGTAGTTACCAGGAATGTACAGTGAGTGTGTGTGAATCAGGCAAAGGAGAGCGAAGAATTGCATATGTGATAACGTATGACTAACCTTCTGCAATTGCAGAAGCTGGCTAAGTTACGTTGTCTTCCCACTCTTTGGTGGAGAGCTACTGTTTCATTGTGATGAAATAACTTATTAGCTGTGCTTTGGGAACAAGTAGAGAAAATAGAAATTCAAAATGCAGGCTTCCATAGTAACCTGAACTTTTTAAACTCAGAAACTAGCATTTGGCTCCATGACGTGTCTGGTGATGAGTGCTGTGTAATGATGTAATGCAGTATCTTTAAAATATGCAGATTATAGAAAGCTTTTTGATACTCCGTACTTCATGAAGAGTTCAGACACCTGGCTCCGCTTTTGCTTTATGAAGTATGGATCTTCTACTTCATATACTGTCTGTTTCTTTCTTTTGATAGATCCAAACCTCAAAGACCAAGGCAACCAGCAGAGTGATGGTTCTCAGTTACCAATAAATATGATGCAGCAACAAATGAATGTAATGCCACAAGTGAATGCACAGCACCAACCTATGAATATCTTTCCGTATCCAGTGGGTGTCCATCCTCCCATGATGAATATGCAACGAAATCCTTTCAACATCCACCCTCCAATGCCCATGCATCTCCCTACTGGAGTGCCTCTCATACAGGTAGCTGCTCCCACAAATTTGTCTCAGGGATTACCTCCGCCTCCACCTCCACCCCCACCATCTCAACAAGTCAACTACATTGCCTCACAGCAAGATGGAAAACAATTGCAGGTATGCTTTATCAGAAGCCATAGCAAGAGCAGTATCAAAGTCGTATCAGTTAAGCGTTTCTTATATTGAATACCATAGTATTGATAAATTTATACTTGCAGTTTCTTTCTCTCTTGCCTGTCGTCTTCCACCCCACATCAAATTTTCAAGTGGAAGTATCCATGAGGATGTGGGTTGGTTTGGGGCTATAGCTTGCAAATAATAATACACGACACCATCACTGGGGTTTTGTGGTAACAAGGTGTTCCAGCTGGTAATGGAACACTGAAAAACTTCATCAATGTTGTCCATTAACTTTTTCTTCTCAGAAGTCTCCCGTTTCCAAAACTAAGTTTTTGCCTTAAAAACCTGATTTTTAAGCTTTAGGAAATGGTTGAATCCTCTTTCAGCAGCGTGTAGGAAGTGACCTAAACCTCTTTATTGCAGTTCTCATCCCGTGGGGTGTATCGGCAGAGGAAATTTATCAAGTACTGCATGGCACCCATTTGTTCCACACTTCCATTCTCCAGCTGTCACTATCTCAGCAGCTTCCCCCCACATACATGTTCTCTATTCTGTTCAATCTTTTGAGCCTTTTTGTTAATAATTTCCAAGCTTTCTTGGTACGTTTTACTTCCCCCTTCTTGCCTGATTCTCCTGGTTCTGCATGCCCTGTTTGAGACCTAACTCTCACTTCATTTCTCCAGTTTCAAAAAGACTCTGGCGTGCTTGGAGCAGGTCAGACCATCTTTTTGTGCCTTTCAAGAGATCTTAAAGCAACCTTTGTGTGTGTGAGCTCCTCCTGTAGCCAGCTGTTTATATTAAGAGCTGTTATATCAGGGAAAGGAATATGAACAACTTCCAGGAGAATGCATGGCACTGCAAGGAGATGTAACACTGCATCTGTGATGTGTAAAAGGCTCTATGGGGTTTGACTGAGGTTTGTGGTTTTTTTCTGTTGCAGGCTGCCTTCTCTAACCTAAAATGATTTCCCCTGCATTCCAGGTTGAAAAAGTGGTGTTCTAGAACAATGATTTCTAACCCTCTGTTTTCATGCATCACCTTTTAAAGATTTGAAGCAAACCAAAAAATGGCCTACATTTTTTTTTTTTTTCACTTTCAGCTGCCATTACCTATTCATAGTCATTAACTTAGAACAAAAGGAGTTAAGTACTGTGGGAAATACTGAGTGCGGTTACAGGCCATATGAAATAATTTAATACTCTGTAAGGTAAAACAGTTAGGTACTATTGGAACTAAAAGGCTGGTAGATTGCTTGTTGATTTGACTAATGCGTGCTGTCTGTCATTAAAATATTTTCACAATTGGAAATTGAGTAGGTTTAACCTCTAAAAATGTAAGAAGTCGGAACCTATGCTACAAAACTCTGTGAAATACAGTATCTAGTGCAGCAGTAAATATGTTTCTCTAAAGATACTGTGTATTGCTCCAAACTACAGTTATTTGTTAGTAAAGCCCCTGTTAATTTGTTGCTCTTACCTGCTTTAGTGGAATGGTCCATGAACCTGAATGCTCTTGGGAGCTGCTGCTCTTGCTTTGAGCGTTTGTTGAACAAGTCCTTGGAGGTAGCACGACAGAAGTCACTGTATAGTGACTTCTATACGGTGACTTCTATACAGGACTCCACCTGCCCTTCCTGTTGACAGGAAAATTAGAGAGTGTGCTGGCGAGTGTTAGCACGCTGGTTATAACAGCTCAGTATCTGTGTCCTTTCCAAGGAGCTCAGATTCCTGTTTCATTATTTTCCGTCTGGGTAAATGCAAATGTGAAAAAAATAATGGTGATTACCTGCAAAAAAAGTAGCATTTAAGTAGCCTGCCAGAATTATGTTGGGAGGATGCGTTCTGGGCTTTTGCTATAAAAAATGACTTCTATCTGAGGTCTGAGAGCTACTTAATTTCTCAGTTCCAAAGTATCAGCAGTGTCCGTGGTCTTTTGGTTGATGTTTGGAAGTGTAGAGAAAATGGCTTTTCCTGAGGAACAGATCACAGTGCTTCAACCAGCATTTCACCTCTAGCCTCAAGTAGACTTGTAGGTGTGTTTTACATTTGAAATGCATTCACAAGTTCAAGATGATAACGAACATGAAAAGAAATGTTTCCAAAGCAGCATCATTACAATGCAGGAATGCAAGCGTGGTTTAAGATGACTTTTTATATGTATGTTTAGGTGCTAATTTGTGGGAAAAAAAAGAAAAAAAAGTTAATCTGATGTACCAAACAGAGCTTCCTGTGCTCTCCTGGGACAAATAGAGAGGTTCTGCAGCCAAAAGCTTCCTTCCCCTTGTGCTAATGCGCTCTGTGCCTGTTTGCAGGGTACTTTGCTTTATCACTGGGATCGGAGCCGGAATCTAGCAACCACAGCAGTGATGCGGAGGATACCTTACTTTTCAAGCTTTGTGGGGTTTTTTTCCTTTAAGTAGATTTGATATATTGTGGATATCTTCCATAATAATGGGATAGTGTGGAAATTAGCTAATGAACCAAAGCATGTAGTATTGATGCTCTTTCTATAGCTGCTGAGACTTCTAGAAGGGCATGTTGTCATGCTGAAGGATAATGTATTAACTGCTGATAACTTTTTAAAACAGGGTATTCCAAATGCTGCTCATGTAAGTAATAACATGAGCGCTCCAGTCTTGCCTGCTCCAACAGCAGTCCTGGGAAACGTGGGAACAGTTCAGGGACCAAGTTCGGGTAATGCAACGTCATCAAGTCACATCAAAAGCTCTAACACAGCTGTAAAATTGGGAGAAAACAAAGCAAGCGTAACAGTGGAAGCCAGCGCAGATAGCTCAAAGAAGGACCAGGCAAGTTCAAAGTTCAGAGTGTGTGTGTGTATACAATATATAAAAACTCATATATATGTATATCTATAAAATACATAAAATTTTGACATACTAAAAAATAGTAAACTATAACAATACCCCTTCTGTGTAATATACTTAATACCATCATGTACGTGATACTTTCACGGTGGCTCTAGGACATAAACTAGCAAGTTGACTCTTTAATGTCGTCTTCTTTAAAGGAGCACTGTTACGAATATTAAATTGCTGTGGGACAACATTCTGTTCTTAGTAAAACACAGGCAGCTCGCATGAGAGCTGAGATGTGAATGAGGGCAGCATGGTCTTCTAGTCTTCTGTAGTAACTTTGTGAAGTTTTAATTTGTGATTGATAAAACGATAAGTATGCAGGCACTGAAAAATAATACTCAAGTTTGTTTTTTCATTAGAAATTGTTAATTCAAGAAAAAGCGGCACAAGAGGTCAAACTAGCTATTAAGCCTTTCTACCAAAATAAAGACATCACTAAGGAAGAATATAAAGAAATTGTGCGGAAAGCTGTAGATAAAGTAAGTTGATCTATTCATCTGCAATGCATACATTTCAGTTGAGGTACGGTTTGGGATGGATTTCCTAAATTTTGTGGGAAGAACCGGTAGCTGCTGGGAGGGGGAACAGGAAAAGCAAAAATACCTTGGTCTTTCTCCTCGAGAGCTTTTTCAGCTCCTCAGAACGCAACTCATTTATTGTGTGAAAGAGGTGAATGGGAATTCAGAAGTATTTGGGAAGCAATTGGGAAGCATTAGGAGTTTCCAAAGTTGTTCTGCCTGAGATGGAGAAACCTGGGGTGTTGGGAGGATAAATGAATACTGTGAAATAGCAGCACATCAACAGAAGTGTTTCAAACATTTTTTTTCTTTAAAACTGTTGTAGGTTTGTCATAGCAAGAGCGGAGAAGTTAATTCTGCAAAAGTGGCAAATCTAGTGAAAGCATATGTAGACAAATATAAACATTCACGGAAGAAAAATCTTGAAGAAGCAGTCTCCTGTGAAAGGAAATAGAACATGTTTTCAGTTTTTAATTTTATTCTATCTGCAAAGTGCAATTTCAATATAAACCGTTAACTGAAAATTGTACATGACTGATTTGAATCTGGTTTTGATAAAATTATTTTTCAATGTAGTATATAATGTTTTGTTCTAAAGAAATATAGATCTACAGGGCAACTTCTTTATTCCTTTTTAAAAACAGATGTCTAAAAAAAATAAAGGTGTAAAGAAGAATCATTAGGAATGTACGATTGTGTGGATACTTAGATGTACAGCATTTTGAATTGAATAAGAGTGCATTAAACTAGAAACTTCTGTCTGGGTACATTGGTTTTGGAACAGGTATGTACAGTACATGTAATCGGTCAGATTAAAGTAAAAATTTTTCTTTTGATTTCTCCCTAATTATAGCAAAGATAAAATAATGTATTGCCTTGACAAATATTTCTAGCGTTAACTGGACAGGCTGAATGCAGGGGTCACAATGTGTATATATATAAAAAAAAAGCACATGGAGTTGTCTGAACAGAAGAACTGTTTAGATTTTAAAAAGAAAAATCATAAACAGTAAAATGCAGTGCCCAAAACCATGGGCGCTGCACGTCTGTTGTAACACCAAATAAAAATTATGCTGCTTGGTTTTGTTTGTGATGTTTTTCAATTTGTTTCAAGATAGTGGGATGAACTTGACTAATTTTTATGTGCTGAAAGCCCTCGCTCACCACACACTGACCACCTCAGTTCATGTCTAACCCTGCCCTTAGCTAGTAGGGAATTAGTAGGCTAGAGCTGGATGTTCAGAAACATAAACCAGTTTCTTCTTCAAGTAAAATTAAGGAAGCTGGCATTTGTTACTCGGCTCCCAGTTGCTCAGAGACTGCCTGCTGCGCCAGTCTTAACTGCCTAATACTTTTCTTCGTTAACTGGGGACCGTAGCACGCGTCACCAGACTGGTATCGTTGAATGTGCGCAACCTGTAGTCACCCGCAGGGACTTTTCTACTACCCCGAGCGCTTCTGTCTAGGGAGGGCGGCAGGGCTACCACAAGCGTTTTAAAAGCAGATGTGGGGTCATTGAAGGTGCTAGGGCAATGCTTAAAACCACTTTTACTGAGGTGTAGCAGCAGCAGGGAGGGTTGCTGGAACACCGTCATCGCTGTGTGCTCCTTACGGAAAGAACAGCTTGGGATCCTTCTGGATTGGAGTGGAGAAGGAGCCTTACTTACTCCGAGACAGAAATCTCTGTTCCCTTAGACAGCGCTGTTGAAATTCCAGCACTCCCACACGGTAACAACCTTCGGTGTTGGCTCGGCCTGGCTTCTGCTCCAGCCCGAGGTCTCCTGGCCCAAAAACATGACTATAAACCATTTTGATAGAAAGTATCAATCGAGTTTTCTGAGAAATGATCTCTTAGTAGCCAGTAGTTCCCACAGTGACTGTTCTTGGCAGAAAACGCAGTCTTACCCGTAACTAACTTTTGCAGAAGCCTGAGGATGAAATAAGGGATATACAGCCCTGTACACACACGTAATTATAGAGAGAGATATATACATGTAAAAAATGTGATTTTTGTCGCAACAGTTGCTCACTCGGTTTTAACTATAGCTTTCTACAGACTTAATGAAGCATTTGACTGTCTATATTTATTTTTGTGTGCCTAAATAAAAATACTATGTAAATTAGAAACAGATATAATACATTTTTCTACAGTCAAGCCAGGTTTTAGATTTTTCAAAATACTCAGTTTTACACTGTGGTAGCAATTTGTATGATCTCTTGAACTATTTTAAGCTAAAATTGGTTAGCACTTTTTGAAAAATGTTGTAGCAAATTGCTATGTCTATCCTGGGTTATCACGCCATGCGTACTTATTTTTATTACATTTTCCTTCTCTGAATTTTTGGATTTTAATGACTTTTTATATCTTTTTACTCTATACAGTTGAGCCTTGCTATAAAGCTCCTTTCAGGAGCCAGATAAATGTTTTGTGGGGTTTTTTTCCCTTTTAGAGCAGAGGTGGAAATTGGGTGGGAAGGAACACTGGAGGATTTAAACTGGGTGAGGGGAGGGGCTCATTAATTTCTTGTTTTGCAGCTCCTGGCTGGAAGATAAGCTGTCACTTGCTGCCGCGTTGTTGGGGCAGTGACTATAGTGATGCTCCACTGTATTTCAAAACGTAATGAAGAATATCAGCTAGAGTAGCATGTGATCAGTAACTTTATTTTTTACTGAACAGAACTTAACAGAAAATACACAGTTCGTTACAATTTCTATGTTGAATTAAAAAAAAAATGCATTGCCTTAATACATAAACTCTCCTCCTATTTTTTCCAAAAAGCGGTAAGGTCTCTGTTGGTGCAGCTGCCCGAGAAGGCGTGTACTTTAACCTTGTAGTCATGTTTTTGTTAAAATAGTATAAAAGCTGTGTTTCTATTTATTGCAACTCCTTGTACTGGAAGTCTCAACATGCACTAGCACTGAAGGCAGAGTGCTGGGGATGCTGAGCCCCCTCACTGCCTCTAGGGTACCGGTAATTCATTCTAGTCAAATTGCCTTGAGGAAAACAAGTACAAAACTGTATACCTTCTGTGAACTTATGCAAATCAAAAGGGTTTTCCTTGCACTCCTTCCACTGTCTCACTGTGCATGCTGCTTGAATGTCTCATCCTAAAGATGTATCTTAACGAGCACAGTGGCTGTCCAAAGTCCACAATATGGTGTTTGTAGCATAAGGCTGGAGTGCTGTCTACTGAAAAAATACTCTAAAAACTAGTTTTGTGTAGTGCTTAACAGTTTCTAATAAATTCTTTTCACTAAGCTGGCAGTAGTCCGTGTTTGGTCTTAAATGATTCTGGCTCAAGTGGTTTAATTCAGAAAGCAATGTAATTGCTATTACTTCTGCACATGTGCATATTTAATCTTGTTCTATGTGGTCTGGGCTTCCCCTCCTTTACATTTTCATTTTCTTTTCAGTTAGTCTGTCTTCACCCTGCCTTGCCTCTCTGCAGACGCTCCAACCTGAGGAAAAAAAACCAACTGCATGTGGCAGAATGTCCCTTTCCAGCGAGTGCTGCGGTGGGGACGCTGCGTACTGGGTCTTGCACAATGCGCCGGGGCTCGGCTGCTGCATGGACCAGACCCGGGCAGGACTCAAACCAACTAGGCTGTGTCCTGCACACCAGAAGTGCTGATCCAAAGAGTGGGCTTCGCTGAAATAGCCCGCTGGGAGTTTAGCACACGATAGCCTACCTTTTGCTTGGGAGCTATATTCCAAGCATCACTTTACTTCCTAGGATTAACCCCACCGTGCTTTGCTGAGGAACCTCCATAGGTAATGCAGACACAGCTGTGTGAGAGCCTGCTCTGTGAAATTCAAAGGTGCTTTGTTAGATTGGGGTTGGTCGTTAACAGCCCTGGTGGGAAAGGCTGGTCTTGGCTAGACGCTGCTCCTGTAGTATCTTGGTTCTGGGCTTAATGAAGGTGCCCTAATAGAGGGGCCCGGGGGCTTCAGGAAGAGCACACCACTTGTTGAGGAGCAAGGCTAGAAATGACAGTCAGGACTCGAGGGGCTTGGTGAGGATGGTGACGGGGAAGAGGGAAGCTCAGAGGTGTCGGTTCCTCGAGGCCAAGTTTTGAGAAGGAAGAGCAGCAGCGCTCGGAGCCGTGTCCTGCAGCTGTAATCGCCTCGTGAAGCGGGGCTAGGGAGACTAAGCCAGGGAGTGTTTTGTCATGATGAGTAACGTTACCTCAAGTAGATGGAAATACAGTTAAGATCGCTGCATTGGAGGCTGAGGGAAGACATGCTGAAAGACATTATTTCCAAGAAAAGAGAGTCTTGAAAGTAATTTAAACCAACTGACTGCAGTTAATTAAAAATTTCTTGCCTAAGTTGTAAGCCAGCCTTATTACCACATGCCTGCTTGGGGGCACAGACCTTTTCAAGCATCCTAACAGCAAAAAAAAAAAATTAAAAAAATCACCACTTCATCTACAGTTGCAAAGAGCTTTTCAGTACAGCTGGTTGACTATGTCCACCACTCCCCCCCCCCCCCCCAGCCTTTACCTGCAGATTGCTGCATGCTGCGCGCACTGCGCACACTGCCATCACAGAAGTTGATTTGGGTGCGTGCCGAGATCTTGATCTGGATCCTGCAAGTGCATGCAGTCAAGCTTAAGCAGGTGAGGAGTTTCATGCATTTAAAAATCAAATGACTGACTTCTTATGCATCAGGAGAACCATCTGCCTGGTCTCCTCAAAGGGCAATGACTGCACCGAGCAAACGGGTGGGAGGCAGGATACCGCGTTTTTGGGGCTGAGCAGTGTCAGCACCACCAGGACAGAAACATTTCGGGCCCAGAACATGCAAAGAGGAGAGGCACGTGGGGACAAACGGCAGGGGCAGAAGTAGCTCATTAGTCAGGACTTCTGATTTTTGCGGAGCGAGTGCCATTGCAGTCTGGTTTATGCAGCTAAAGTCTGTCTGGAAAGGCCTTGAAATCTTTACTCAGTTTTGCTATAGAGATCACTGTGCTAGAGTCTCCTGCCAACAAAAGGGTTTGGGTTTTTTTCGCAGAAGCCTCATCTCAGGCATCGTGACCCATCGGTGTGTAAAACAAGTATGTTGATTCCAAAGGTGAACTTGCACCTTTTGAATCACAGTGATGAAACTACTCTGGCAAAGATTTTGATGATTATTAAATAGTGCAATATTCACATTAGTCAATAGTTTATAAAAAAGTAGAGACAAGAGTAAGGACAACCAACTGAAATTGGCTATTAAAGAGTACTTATTAGATGCAGCAGCTTTCAAAATAATGAATGAAGCATCTATGAAGTTTGTTTTGGTTTTTTTAAATCACTAACCTAGAGATTAAAAAAAAATAAAAGCGCAGTTAACTACTTGCCTAGAAGGAGATGACTCTGTGAGAAGGCAGAGGCTGGGCTATGGCACTTGACTCTATTTTCCAGCATAACTCACTCACAGCTCCCAGAGACCCACACACCAACAGTAAACTTTCAGTCTGCTCTTCATTTTCAAAGACTGTGCAATAAATACAGGGGCTTACAGCAATGCAGTAGCTGCTCATTATCCACAGCGAACAATCAAACCCAGAGTGGAATCCAACACAGAGAAAAAGTACTGCAGGAGCCAAACCTAAGGAATTTTGGCAGCAGGTTGTCACATAATTAGTCCTAAAGTGTTGCGGAAATTAGGCCTACAACCACTGAATTTTTTATGATGAGCATCAATCAAAAAGAGCCAGGGATTCCTAGATGCTTCGGTGCAATAGCAGGTGGGATTAAAGAAAATAACAACTCTTGGAAGTCAGCACTTACCTATAAATTCCAGGGTCTGTTGCAGAAATTCGGGGCTCCAAAGGACCAGGAAAGTAGCTTGCACGTGGTGGGCAGAGTCTCCTCTTAACACAGGACAGGAACATTGCTGCTTTTTTTGATCTCAGGTTACAGAGGGGCATCCGTCGTGCAGGTATTTACGGTGCAGACGTTTATCAGGAGTGCTAATGGCCGAAGCATGGCCAGTGAGTCGCCCTGCCCAAAGCCGGGAGCGCGGAGGGTCTCCTCCTGCGGGCAGCGGGAGGACCAGGGACCCCCGGTGCTGCCTCCGCAGGGACACACGTGCGCCCAAAAGGAAACCTGTCCTTAGGGAGCACCTAGGAGAAAAGGCCGTTGCACACTCAGCTTGCTCAGTCATTCTTTACCCCTGCACGGTACCTGGTAGTTAAACGACCGTATCAGACTGATAAACTCTAAAATATTCCCCCTGAAAACACAATGACGTATCTGGGAGGCACAAAACGCGCCTCTGATTTGGTTGTCTTCGACTAATGCAAAATACACTACAGAGCTGCGGCTCCCTGTGCAAAGCACGTGGCTTCGCTCCATAACCTCAGCATCCCCAAAACACAAGGGATTAAATAAGCAGCTCGGGGGGGGGTGGGAGACCCTCCTCACCAGGGGATTCAACCCCCACCTCCCTCTCCGTGACACAGCCACATCATCAAGCCAAAGAGGGCACAAGGAGATGGACTTCCATGGCCTTGCATCAAGCCCCGAGCTCCAGCCTGGCGTCCCAGGGCAGTTCCTAGGGGGGAATTCAATGAACATTTAAATTTACAGAGTTCTAATAAACACACCGCGATACTTGGTACTGGGGTCAATACAAAACACAGCCACACAGCGCGGGCACCTCGTGTTACACGGGTTGTGGCAAGCGGATTAAATTTCTGATGCACTGTGGGTTTTACTACGGAGTCAGCCGTAGGTCAGTTGGCCAAGACTTCACCGAGGTTTATGACAGAAGAAAGATTCGACGTTGCGACCCTTCCAAACCCTGCGGACCGCAGGTGACGCAGGTAGGACAGCCCCGCCGGCACGCTGCGGTGCCCAGGGCAGCCACAGAGCTCTGGGGTTGTGAAGGGAGCACAGGGAGACGCACCCAGAACAGCACCCACCCCATTTCTTCATTACCCCGATGACATCTTAGTGGAATGATGTAATCAGATTAACTTCTGTAATGGTGCCGGTCCCTGGTTCTAGGCTCTTATTCCAAAGGAATAGAGCAAGCAGTACCGGCCCTTCTTCGTCCCTTACTACCCCTTCACCAGAGATTGAAAAAGCGACTGCGCTCCAGCCAACCTCCCCAGGGCCCTGGGCCAGCGAGGAGACCACCCAGAGCAGCAGCAGAACCGGGGGGAGGGCACAACCCCCTGTCCTGGAGGACGTGTTTCATGCTTCGTCATTCACCACGTAACTCCATCCTAAATATAAACACAGAGAGCCCTGCCCAAAGATAAAGAACAAGCAGGTATCTGGGTAAAAGAAAAATTTCCTCTCGGCCAGGACAAGTTACCTGTGAACACGCCGATTTAAAATCCCCAAACAACAAAACCAGCAGATCCTCTCGAAATGCCGTTTGCAGCAAATCCACCTAAAAGGTAGTCAAAGGCTACCTTAAAACAGCTGTCCAAAAGCCACCCAACGCAACAGCAGAAGATAGACCTCACCACGATTCACCTTTATGAGATTTTTGTTACTCTAATATCGCATTTCTTTTCACCTACGGTAAAAAGCAACCAGCTTTTTTAAAGGTATCGGCCCAGATTACTCTGGTTATCTTACCACAGACAGGGAGGAGCCAAGACACAAACGGCGACGACGCCATGAGAAACGGCAAGTTGTGCTACAACCACGTGAAAACCAGCAGGCTACTAAACCCAACCGAAGACGGTTTTGAAGTTGCAGTCATTTAAGAACATATTGCCATTTTGCCACAAACAAACTGCGGATAACCATACTCGTTATAATCAGCCTTGAATTCTCCACCACTTGAAAACGAGTCCCGAATTCGAACCACTCCACGTGAAATCCCCCTCACCCAACGGATCCAGCTACACACAGTTCACCCACCCTCTGCCACGCAGGACGCCGAGCAACCTTTCGGCTCGGCGACCTTCATCTCGCTGCCCACGCCAGGCTCCGCAGTCTGCGCACGCACCACCGCGCCCAGCGAGCGAAAGGACATCAGCCACAAAGCTCTCTGCAGCCGCCCATGCGAGGAACGACCGACAGCCTAATAACTACCTGGTAGAAAAGGCAGAGGAGGGAGAAAGAGCACGACTAGACGATTACGGGCATCCCTAGCTGTTGCACGTCACCGTATCACAACGAACTGCTGTCCCACGAGGCAGGGCAGTACTGCGATCTCCGTGTTACAGCAGACGAGACGGTTCCACGTGCTGTGACTTGCTGCAAGCCACGAAGGAGATCTTTGGCAGTGACGTGGATTGAATTCAAACCTCGCTACGTGCTCCGGTGCCTTCTCCCTCCAGGCTACGCCCTTCGAAGCTGGAGAGTGAAACTAAAAAAGAAAAAACTGAAACCAAAATATTTTTAGTAGTAATAAAATTATCCGAATCTAGGATGTGCTGTGCCCCGAGCTGTAGGTAGGCGGGCAGTAATTAACACTGATGGCTGTGCACTTCAGCCCTGCCATCACACGCCACAGAAGAAACACGGGGAACTGCATCATCAAGCAAAGCCTAGCGTAAATTAATGGGGAAAAGAGCTGATTAAAGGTGAACAATCATAACGCTTTTTCTTCTTCCCGGCAAGTCTGTTGCAATAGTTCTCAGCGGAGGTTAGACCACACGCCAACAAAGTGCTCTGCTACCGTGCTGATAACTTAACCACCTCTAGAGCAGACCCGTGATTGAGGAGCAACATTTACTTTGGCAAGAGATGCTTTTAGCATCCTTACTATACTGAGAAACACTTCAAAGAACAACTATAACTGTAGAGGCAAGAGATTTCCTCGTTTTAAAAATACACCTAAGCTGGAATTAGCGTAACATAGTTTTGTTATTTTTTGCCCAAGAATTTTGTACTCTTCTTCAAGAAGATGCTGTGGAGCCAAGCCAAAACAGAGATTCTTTACGACTGTGCTCCTGAGATGACGCTCACTGGAGACCACAGGACATCTTCCATCGGTTGTAATGAGCAGTGGTGTCACTGAAGTATCTTACAATGAAGAAAAACACGCCTAATAGAAATTACGCATTTACCTGCTCCAAAAATACCTGTCATGGTAGCATGCTGTGTATCATACGTAATATGAAACACACATTGCCACTTGCTCTCCCACTCAATGAACTTTCAAAAATTGGATTTGTCACAAACAACTTGGAGCTGTGAGGAGTTAAGTGACAGCCAAGTCTGCATCAAATTCCCACATAGCCCTATTATACTAAGAAGAGCGAAAATACAGAGGAGACAGAGCTGGCAATCGCACCGCAACACGTACGGTTACAT